>NC_065580.1:45060000-46420000 GCF_024542745.1 Macaca thibetana thibetana
ATGTCAAAACAATTTGTTTCATCATTGTGCCATACAAACTGTAAGATACCAGATACTGTATTTTAATTATAGTATTATTTTATATAGTAAGTTTTCATAGTGCTAATAATCCCAATTGCTGGGATAATGGTCAAAATAACTACTTTCTTAGATTTCTGCTACTTTATATTCCTTAACTATTTTTACATTCAAGCTGTAGTTTTAGATCTTGAAAATAATGAAATTGCGTGCACTAGTTTCTTAGTCTCTCTCACTTTTAGTTTCAATTTAGACAGGTACATTTTTCCACTGAGATTACTGTTTTCTTTTAGAGAAGAGGCTACTTTTCCCCTTCCACACTAAAGTCTGAACATAACCTCTCACTGAATGGAATGACTTGTTTTTGTGTTATGTTTGCAGAAGGTAGCACCATATGCCCCAAGCTCCAAGTTGGATGCTCTTTCTATGGTCTAATTTGCTTGTCAAAAGATGTTACAATCACAAATCTACAACGTTTAGATAAACTTAGTATTGCATGAAATAAAACACAATTTTTCTCACTTTCTTAAAATGTAACAAATTGATCTCTAATAAATGCAAAAGGTTTGTAAAGTTCAAATGTCTAAATTATAAATAAAAGAACATGGCATCACTATTGAACAAAGAAAATAACGCACACACACAAATTCTCTCTCTCTTACATAAGTTTAAATAAATTCTCTACAATTAAGAACAAAAACCTTGTCTCCTTTTTGAAAAAACAGAGCGTATGCAGTGTCCAATTTTCAAGCTGACCTAAAAATAATCAACGACTTCTTAAATAGAAGTTTCACAAAAATAGTCATTTTTATTTTTGTGAAAATCACAATTCATTATGAAAATTTGAGTGAAATATAACTACTTATGCTAAATACTTTTGCAATTCAACTGTATATCTCTGAAATTTTGTTTTAACTTCCAAGAAGATTAAAATGTTGCTAGTATAGTATTCTTTTGCTTGTTTAATTATGATTTTGCCTATTTGCTTTTTCATGATGAGGAGATGGTATCTGACCGTGGGAAGGGGGAAGGAAAGTCTATACCTGCAGACAACTGGTTTATATTTTTCCCTTTTCCCTTTTTGTTTAGTTACTTTAGCATTTAAGAATTAAAATACCATTTAGAGAAAAAAAAATGGTATTCAGTGGCCATTTCTAACAACTGAGATGAGACATTATGACCCCTTCAAAGCTTTTCCAAATTTTTAAAAACTAAAATTATTTACTTAATAGGTTGTAACTGCCTTTTCTCAGCCACAGTAATCCATCATGTGAATAAATATTTAGACAATATTTTAAATGTGTACAATGTACTTGAGGGAATGCCACAGTTCCAGGCTGTCATGTAAATACAATATGATCAAAAACATTCTGCTTGTATAATAAAAGCCCAGCTAGAAACACAGTATTTCAGCCAAAGAGAAAATTGATATCTAGGAAAACCACAACAGTAGAAAGTGACCACCAGTAACATAATTGCAATTTTAAGAAGTTTTGAAAGTTTTCTTTGGTAAAGAAGACATCATATAAAGAATATATATCTATTTTAAACAGCTATTAACATTCCTTAAAAATTTGCCATTTGTGAATAAAGATGATATATGCATTTAATAAACAACATAATGCAGCAAAATAATACTAATAGTAAAGTAGCACTGTATCTACTATCAGGGAACAATTTCCAAGGCTATTAAGTGAAAAAGCAGAACACATCAAAGAGTATATATTGTTACTATTTGTAGAAAAAATGTATATAAAAAATACATTTATGTTTATATATACATTTACTATTTCTAGAAACATACCAAGACACTGGTTTTAGTAATTTCTCCTTGAAAAGTGGAAATGGATAATTAAGGCAATGCTTCACAATCTTTTTAATGACAACACAACATAGAAACTGATATCAATTATTAAACTGCACATCAGGACAAATGGAGGGCTAACTTTCCCAGGCCCCACCCTGCTTTTGTTGCATGCTAAAGAGATAACTATCTCTTCATCTGGACTCTAAAGTAATTGAGGCTCAGCAGGCTACAAAATACTATGTATTGTCTATTTTTTTTTTTTTTTTTTTGAGGCGGAGTCTTCACTCTGTCGCCCAGGCTGGAGTGCAGTGGCACCATCTCGGCTCACTGCAAGCTCCGCCTCCCAGGTTCGCGCCATTCTCCTGCCTCAGCCTCCCGAGTAGCTGGGACTACAGGCGCCCGCCACCGCGCCCGGCTAATTTTTTTTTTGTATTTTAGTAGAGACAGGGTTTCACCGTGTTAGCCAGGATGGTCTCGATCTCCTGACCTCGTGATCCGCCCGCCTCGGCCTCCCAAAGTGCAGGGATTACAGGCGTGAGCCACCGCGCCCGGCCTGTATTGTCTATTTTTAAGAATTAAAGTAAAATCAAATAAGCCAAATTGGCCATATAAAGCTTATCAATGAAGATGAGAAACATATTAATATATCAATCTTCTTGCAGTTTAACATCTTTAAAAATTAGCACCTGCTAGAAAATCTAATTGAACACTAAATGGTATTCACCTAATCCCTCAATCTTTCTAATTTAAAGATGCTGCTGATAATAATATAATGTTTACCATATACATCAAGAGTCCTCAAACCAAATTTCCTGGCTCTGTTTCACTACATCATGATGTGTTTTACTATGTCCTTAGTATTTCAAGAAATTAAAAGAAAAAAAAATTAACTCAACATGAGGGTACTAAAATTGAGTCAAATTTTATCCATGACTCTGCTATATTTTATTTTTTACTTATTTTAACACATACTTACAGAAAGCAATTAAGTCGAAGGCTTCACTTGTTAACTCAAGAAGCTCCAGCTGATGTTCATTTCTTTTTTATTTTAAAAGATAGAAACAATTGATTTTATTACTTTAATGAACACAGTTTGTTTGCTAGAAACAAAAATATTTTTTAAACAGGGGGAATTGATGATAAAGTAACTTTCTGATGGTAGTTAAAGGGCTAGTAGTGCTGATGTTAATCTGACCTCAGCAAATAGTGCAGGTGAGCTAGAAGGCACTTTTTGTAAAGAAAATAAGATTTGAGTTTATTTCTACCTCTCACAAGGTCATTCTTGTTTGCTTTCATAGTGAAACCATGTAACAGCTTTTTTATTAATTTGTATGGAAACCTTATTCTAATAATCACACATTACATATTGGGCAATTATTTATAATATTATGTCAAATGATGGAGGTATTCCAAGGAAAAAGAAGTCAAGACCACTGTTCACAAGTAACTGGTAAAAGAGGAGGACTCAAACAAACAAATCCAGGAGAAAAAGTTTTACATGGCTAGAAAAAAAAAAAAAAAGGAATACTTTTTCCAGTAAGAAAAATGTCTGATGTTCCATGAAAAAAGGAACAGAATTCAGTGACATTAGGATATTTAAGGAGTTCTTAATATTGACTCCTACTCTGTCTCCAATGCTTAATCATTCAAAAATATTTGCATGTGCACCATGTTCCAGACGCTATGTTCAGCACTAAGAATTCAATGATTTAGCCAGCAATAAGCTGTATAAAAGCAGAAGTAAGGGCAGGGACGGAGAACACTTGATGTCAAATATTAACTACATGGTAAGAGGAACTGGAGAAACTACGGACATATGGACAAATAACAAGTAATAATCCAAACAAGGATGAAAACCTGAACTAGAACAGTAGAAATGGAGATGAAGCAAAGAGGACAGATGTGACTTATCTGTCCTCTTCTTACGTTCCTTTTTCTTGATCAATCACAAAGTGAAATGGTCCATTTCACTTTGTGATTGATCAAGAAAAAGGAACGTAAGAAGGAAAACTGAAAATGACTTACAGGTTTTCTGGTTTCGTTATATGTGGTTGATACCCATGTCTTTCAACAAAGTAGTGAATACGCAGGAAAGCAGTTTGCTTGACCTCATTCTTATCTTACTTGTCTTTTATTTCAAACTATACTTCCAGGGTAAACTTCTCAAGAGAGCGAATCTCTAATGGAAAAAATCTTCCTCTGCACCAACTAATGCAAAACTAACCTTGCCTTAGTTGCCAAATTATTAATGAGAGCATTTGGGCATGTAAATATGTCAGTGGGAAAAGATTGAAAGCTACAGATTTCAGGTAGAGAGGATAAGTGAAAGTTGACTACAAAGGACAAAAGAGAACAGCCAAACGTTAGAACAGTACCAGCAAGAGTATTACAGAAATTAAGGGAAAAGAAAGTTTTTAGAAAGAAAAAAAATAAATCATGCTACCTGTTGCAGATTAAAGCAAATTTACCAATATTTTAACCATCAAAAAAATACCAGAATGAGAAGACTCAATAGAGAGTTTAGTTCTTTCTAAATTAAATCATAAACTCAAAGTAACTCCCTTCAACTTCTGATGAGATTCTTCCCCCAATCCCCACAATTCACACAATCACTTAAAGGATATACATTGGTGGGGCTTTGCCCTAAGAGATAAAGTGTAGTATCAAGCTGTGCTCAATGATGCTAATAGTCTTGGCCTCTCTGTGCAGTTGAATGGCTTATAGAATAACACTTGATCCCCTCATTTCTATCTAGGAGAAAAAAGAAGAGCTTCTAGAGGAGATACTGATTAAGTACAGGTTATGGTACCTACTGTGTGGCAAGGCTCAACCATATAAACAGTTTTGAGAATTCTATCCTCCTTTCTCTCCTCCCCTTCCCAATCTGGGTTTCCACTGCTCCCAAATACTCAAGGTGGGAGTTATTCTCCTTGACTTATTTCCTCTTAAGATGTAGGCAGAAAAGTCAGGGATGAGGGGAGGCTAAGTACTAATGAGATAAACTAGCTCATTTTTCTTTGGAAAATATGTTTAAATTAAATTATTATTCTTTTTTGGTTTTACAGACTAGTATCAAATTATCATTTCACTGGCAATACTCTTTGAGCAAAAAAAATATATATACTATTTATCATACAAATATAAGCATGTACTTTTGGCAGACACAACAGGTTTTGTAGGAGCCTTTTGGTGCATGCAGTCTGGGTATACCCAGCCTAAGCTTGCTTCTCTGGGGGTGATGGTTGCTGAGAGGATCAAGGGTACTCTGTCTGCACCATGTCTGCTTTAAAGTAAAAGCCTTGTTTTGTATTTCACTATGTCATGGTTCTAATGCATTTCCTGCCCTCTGCACGAAATCATATCACACTACAAAATATAATTGTGTTTACAACTGGAGAAGAGAAATCCTGGGGACAGCCAAAGGAAAAAAGTAACTGTTATCAACATACAAAAGGCTGTCAAAAAGAGAACTTCATAGCATTTTACAGTTTGCAAAATCCTACCATATAAATCATCTATTTGATCCCTGTAACAACCCCATCTTATATATGTGTAAAATGAATTAAACAACTTAACCAAGAATAAACTAACAAGTGGCTCATTTGTGACTGAAATCCCAATCTTCACATACCAAGTCCCATGCCATTTTCTCTATACTATTCTACCTAAGGAATATTTCATGTAATTTCTGAATATTCAGTCAGTGACACTGACTTTTAAAGAACCAGATTTTTGCTGGATTTAAGGGGCTTTGTAATTGCTAAGATTATTCATCTATACAACTGGTTACCACAACAAGTAACAATGAGTAGAAATGGTTAGGCTGAAGCTAGGTGGCCATCTGTCAAGCTGGATGTTGGACTGGATGACCTTTAAGATCCTTTCCAATTCGGAGGTTCCATGACTGTAGGGTGATAATGATGCTGTTTCAGCCTGTTGCCAAGTAACATGTCTATTGTTTTTCCTGCCTGTCACATACAGCAATGGCAACAATTGTTTTCCTCCTATGCCATGACAAATTTATGTCATAGTATCATATTAGCAATTAGCATTCCTGAAGTTTTTTACCTTTACAATGTTCAAATATATTCTAAAGATGCTGACAAAATTTAATCTTAAAAGGTGTGAAAATAAAATTATTCTGATGAATGACATCCCCCAAAGCAATATCCCTGATCTGTCTCCTTTGTTTTCTTTTCCAACTTCATCGATCACATCCTCTTCAATCTACCATTGCCTGTACTGATTAACAGAGTGACTCATTCATTCATCCACTCACTCATTCTATAAACATTCATTGAATCTATGTGCAGAGCATTCTTCCAAGCTAAGAAAATAAAAAGTGAGGTTTAGAACCATAATAGCGAATGGGGTCATACGTTAGGGAAATCAATTCAGGTCAATTCAACATGTATTTATGCCTAGTGTTCCATTATTGGAACACTAAGCATGTACGAGTTATTTATAGCCTACTGCTCAAAGTCATTACCAAAGTCTAACTTTTCACTCATGTAAAAATTCAAAAAAATTGCAAACTCTGAAATTACAGCTAACACTAAGGTTACATGGTATCTAGTTTAGATCCCCCACCAAAGAGGACTAAGTTGGTTTCTGAATCCAGCTAAACTGGCTAAGTCTAGGAGGTACAAGTTTCATTTTATATATATATATTTTATATATAATCTTTGGTTATAAATCAAATGAAACCCACCACTCTACATAAAGTACCCAGTGTCAGACATAAACACATATAGAATATATATAGAAACATATATGTATGTAAAGAATGTTTTGCTACTTTAAAATACTTTAGTCCCATGTCAAAAGATTTTGAATAAAAATGTAAATAATGTTTGCATAAAACTTGAAGAATTTCATTTTTCTATACAACTGAATAATTTAAAATAGAAATTTTTAAACAGTAAAATTTGCTAAAATCTCATCACTTTAACAACTTTATTGTCTCTCTATAGAATTGCATATATGTTCTCACAGTTATTACCCATTCTGTATTACTTAAATGTTTGGTTTTTAGAAATTAAGCATTTTAGCCTTCTTCAGTAAAACTGTAGAAATGGCAAAGCTATAGTCGGGTGTGTGCCTGTAATCCCAGCTAGTGGGGAAACTGAGGCAGGAGAACCACTTGAACCCGGGAGGTGGAGGTTGCAGTGAGCCGAGATCGCGCCCTGCACTCCAGCTTGGGCAACAAAAGCAAAACTCCATCTCAACAACAACAACAAAAAAGGCAAAGCTACTATTTAAAAATAACTGCCCAATATTCAATTATTCAAAGCTAACTGTTTCAGAATGTTTACTATTTGTTAAAATAAGATGTATGGTCTAAAATGGAAGATTTATTGATCATTTACATAAAAAGTTAAAAGCAGTGGACTACTGATCAATGTCTTAATTGTATCCTTTATTATTAGTCAGAAAGATAAACTTCAGTTTATAAAAGAGTATTTTATTTGAGTTCTATAGGGGTAAGAGCACACATTATTATTATTCCTACTTTACAGAAGAAGAAATAAATTTAGAGGGCTTAAGATGTCATGGAGAATAGGTGGTAGAATTGGTACTCATTATCAAAACTCCATGTGACATTTTTAGTGCTCAATTCCCTGTTTTAATCTAATGCTGCCATCCCAGTAGTTCAAAGAATTTTATGTAGACCAACTCGTGTTTAAAAGTCCTTTTAGCAGCTCAGATTGCTCCAACAAGGCAACTAATAGAAGAGTCAATTTGAACATTAATATAGTTCAGTAGATAATAAAAAGTGTTCTTAGTTTATCATCCTTTCGATAACACTCATTTTAAGAGCTCTGTTGTATCATATTCCTCTTGTACTCAAAATAAACAATAGATAACATAATATTTTGCTGTCTGTTCATTGATGACTCTTTCCATGTAAAAATCTTTGGCTACATATAAGTATAAACATGTTCAGAATTCTGAACACTTCTGAACTAGCACGGCTCTCTCAGGTGAAAAATGGGGAAAAATAATAATTTTAAGGGGCTTAGTTTAATAACTTACATATCACAATTTAAACTCTATAGTTAATATTTTAACATATCAGAAAATATTTTGGTATTTAAACAAATAATACCCGACATGGTTAGAAGGTCTACTATTAGAAAATTTGTAACAAACTGCTTGAGGTTTAAATACTTAGGAATTAAGAACTAAAGATGATGCTCATATTTACACATGTAAAATGAAAAAGTCATCCAATGTAATACTAACGACTATTAAAAAATTTAAATGTCACACAATCAAATAAGTCAAAGGTTTATCTGATTGCTCAAACTGCTTTACACTAGAGACAGTAAAAAGATGAACAAAATAAACTATATAGTTTGATGTGTAAATATACTGTTTCAAACTGGTGAACTATATGCCATAAACCAAAAAGAAAATGAAATAAAAATACAGAAAGTCCTTGACTTACAATGGGTTTACATCCTGATAAAACCATCATAATTTGAAGATGTTATTGTTGAATACACCAAATCTACCAAAAATCATAGCTTAGCCTAGCCTACTTTTAACATGCTCAGACACTTAACATTAGCCTGCAGATGGGCAAAATCATCTAACCCTGAGTCTGTTTTATAATAAAGTGTTGAATATCTCAAATACTGCATTTGATCTTTGCACTGTGGGCAAAGATCAAAATTCAAAAGCTGAAATTGGGCAGGTTTGCACCATCCTCAAATCAGTAAAGTATAAGTCAAACCATCATAAGTCAGGGATGGTTTCATACCATCATGAAGTTAAAAACTATTAAGTAGAGCTAGCATAAGTCAGGGAC
Source organism: Macaca thibetana thibetana (assembly GCF_024542745.1). NCBI lineage: Eukaryota > Metazoa > Chordata > Mammalia > Primates > Cercopithecidae > Macaca > Macaca thibetana. Next base: position 45,068,640 of record NC_065580.1, read on the forward strand.
CAACTCTAAGTTAGTTTGGTTTTCAAAGCAAAAAAAAAAATTAAAAATTAAAATAATCATTTGTGGTGTACAATTAATGCTGTTTTCAAATATTTCTGGTTTTCTGCTTTTGGACACATGGTAGGATTATACTTTCCTTCTTTGAAATCATATGAGGCTGTGTGAATTACTTTACCAATGGAATGTGAACAGAAGCTTTAGAAGCTAGCACTGTACATGATTCACTGTATTCTCTTCCTGCCGTTAAAGTCATAATGGAAGTATACATTAAAATGAAGCTTCTGACAACTTAGTTTTCTTAGTAATTACAACTAGCAGAGAAACCTAACAACCTGTATTGAAATTGTAACCTCAGTGAAAAATAAACTATTGTTGTATCAATCCAAATAGATTGGGGGTGAGGGGGCATTGTTTGTTACTACAGAATAACCTATCCTAACTAATATGCTAATTTATATTGTTCTATTTTTTAGGAGCAAGGGCAAATTATGAAAGAAAAACTCAATTTCAAGAGAATCTAATCACAGGCTTTATAATATTACTATGATAAATTAGGCCTTTTAAAGTACAGTAGTACTAAAATGTATATTTCAAAATGGTAAAAAGCTTCTAAATGATTTGGGGGATATTGTGGGACACAGTTGATTTCTCCATCCAAGTTGGAAGTAGGCTATTATTACTATTATTATTGAGACAGGGTCTTGTTCTATCCCCCAAGCTGGAATGTAATGGCACAATCACAGCTCAGGACAGCCTTGACCTCCTGGGCTCAGGTGATTCTCCCACCGAAGCCACCTAAGTTGCTGGAACTACAGTTGCATGCCACCACACCTGACTAATTTTTCGTATCTTCCGTAGAGACAGGTTTCGTCATGTTGCCAAAACTAGTCTGGAAACCCTGGACTCAATCAATCTTCTCACCTCAGCCTCCCAACATGTGGGGATTACAGGCGCGAACTACCATCCATGGTCAGAAGTGAGCATTAAATGTTTTTTTCTCAAAATGCTGAGTTCTCAAAAATATCTCAGATTTATATTTAATCTTCTCTTTCCTTAATAGCATTATCTAATACTTCAGCCTATATGTTAATAAATAGTTAACCCACATGGAGAAAGGAAGAGGAACATCATTTGCTGAGCACTGACCATATGCCAGAAAATAGGCAGAGTGCCTTGAGTTTAAGGTGAACTTGATATGGCAAATGCCAACCAATTCCTTTTGAAGAGTTTAAGTCAATATACATGGTATAAGATAATATAAAATGTAAGCTCTTACTTTCCACACTTTTCTACTTAACATGGACCTTCTGGAAATTATTCTGAATGTTCCTAGATACTTAGCATTTCATCTAGTCCCTCATTTCAAATTCACAGCTTATACATTTTTGAAGATCTAATAATTATTTGGAATTTATAATATTAAGAAAATTGATATTTATCTACAAATAATACTGCTTCTAAAATATTTGTGCTTCCTAAGCTTAAAACTGTAAACTGAAAATAGAAAAAACTCTAGCAAGGCGCGGTGGCTCACGCCTGTAATCCCAGCACTTTGGGAGGCCAAGGCAGGTGGATCATGAGGTCAGGAGTTTGAGACCAACCTGGCCAACATGATGAAACCCCATCTCTACTAAAAATACAAAAATTAGCCGGGCACGGTGGCAGGCACCTGTAATCCCAGCTACTCAGGAGGCTGAGGCAGGATAATCGCTTGAAACTGGAAGGCGAAGATTGCAGTGAGCCGAGATCACACCATTGCACTCCAGCCTGGGAAACAAGAACGAAACTCCTTCTTAAAAAAAAAAAAAAAAAGAGGCTGGGCACAGTGGCTCAGGCCTGGAATTCCAGCACTTTGGGAGGCCAAGGCAGGCGGATCACAAGGTCAAGAGATCGAGACCATCCTGGCCAACATGGTGAAACCCCCTCTCTACTAAAAATACAAAAAATTAGTGCCACTGCACTAAAGCCTGGCAACAGATCAAGACTTTGCCGTCTCAAAAAAAAAAAAAAAAAAAAAAAGGCCGGGCGCGGTGGCTCAAGCCTGTAATCCCAGCACTTTGGGAGGCCGAGGCGGGCGGATCACGAGGTCAGGAGATCGAGACCATCCTGGCTAACACGGTGAAACCCCGTCTCTACTAAAAAATACAGAAAACTAGCCGGGCGAGGTGACGGGCGCCTGTAGTCCCAGCTACTGGGGAGGCTGAGGCAGGAGAATGGCGTGAACCCGGGAGGCGGAGCTTGCAGTGAGCTGAGATCCGGCCACTGCACTCCAGCCTGGGCGGCAGAGCGAGACTCCATCTCAAAAAAAAAAAAAAAAAAACAAGCAAACAAAATATATATATATTTCTCTCTCTAATTTTTAAAACATTTCTGAAAATTGTTTAAAGATTACTGAGGCATAGCAGTGCGCAGGGGGGAAAGAATAAAACAAAAAGTCCAACCTGTACCTGTCTATGAACAATCAATTGAGATTACTAAGAAATAACCCAAGTGTTTCCTTCTTTGCAAATTTTATTAAAATTCTGTAATTTAATCCACAGTAGAGTAGTCTGTTATTTTATACCTGTAGCCCATGGCATTCTAAGGAGGGATGTGCCATACACTGGCAGTTAACATTCTAAATGCAGCGACTACTGTGGTGGCGCCTCCAAACTTTATTCATGCCACCACTCTCAAAGAAAGTGATGGTATTTGGAGAGCAACTTGGGTTAACTTGCAGCAGTGGCAATTGACTAAAGGCTCTGGCTGACCCAGGGATTCTTTAGCACCCTGAGGCTGGAAGGGATCAGCATCCTGGCACACCTGTTACTGTGACTCGTCAGCTTCAGCATTTCGTTCATCCCCTTTGGACCAGCTAGGAATCTAATTTTTCAAAGACTTTATTAACATATATAAAGTTACTAAGTCACCACATAGAGAAACTTCAGCTTGAGGTCCTTTTTGGGAAATCACACCTTTTCTTGAGAGGCTCTAGCAAGAGTTTCTTGTAACACCCTGTTTCTCTGCTGTTATATAAAGCATTTTACTTTTCACAGCTTTCCACAATTAATGTGGCAAATCCTTTAATGACATTGGGGGAAATGCTTCTTTTCCATTTAAGCTGCTTCCTGGGAGGAGTCATGGGGAGCTCAATCATGTAATCCCTGGCGTTCTCTCAGTGCCTTACTGTCTCTTATCAGGTTAAGAAGACTGATTTATCTTATTGGTAAATATGGGCCTTTCTTTTCTTTCTCATTTTATTCAGAACTTAGGTGAGGGAGAAAGGTGATTTATTGGGCCCCTGTAGAGACACTCCCCCAATGTCATAATTAAATTATCCAATGGGAGTTGCCAACAGCAAGATTAATTATTGGTTTAAGAAATCATAAAATTATCTGTTGTCTATATAATCCCAGCTTCAGCACAAATATTTTGCAAAGTCTTACACAAGTTGATGTAGGAACAAAGTACATCTGGGTGAAACATCCTTGCATATCATAAAACAAAATGCTGAAGCTGACAAGTCACAGTAAGTAACAGGTGTGCCAGGATGCTGATCCCTTCCACCCTCAGGGTGGCTAAAGGAGCTTGGGGCAGCCAGGATCTTCAGTCAATTGCCACTGCTGCAAGTTAACCCAAGTTGCTCACCAAATATCATCACTTTCTTTGTGTGTGGTAGCATAAATAAAGTTTGGAGGCACCACCACAGAAGTAGTAGCTGCATTTAGAATGTTAACTGTAACAGCCTAGTTACCTGCCAGTGCCTGGCACATCCCTGCTTAGGATGCCATGGGCTATAGGTATAAAATAACAGACTACTGTGGATTAAATTACAGAATTTCAATACAATTTGCAAAGAAAGAAACACTTGGGTTATTTTTCTATGTCCCAAAGTAAACAACACCCTCACTAGGGGCCCTCACTATTCACCATGTAGAAAATAAGAAACCGTGCAAGGCAGGCTCCCTAAAGGTTCAAGCCAAGGGCAAATAATTCACCTCAATTGACAGAATACATTTTTTTTTTAGGCAGGTATTTGTCTCTGCCTATTAGCATCACCCCTACTTGGATTGCAATTATGTAAATATAAAATAATTTTCATGAAAATAATAAAACTGAGCTCATTGTCAGTTGGGCTCTGGAAAATGAAGAAGTTGAGAACCCACTTTATACTACTTCTAGGTGGAAGAAAAGCATAACAAAAGTCTGCAGGATTGCACATTTTGATCTGTTTCTGCATACGCTGTCATACAATTTTTTTCCTTTTTTTTTTGGAAACAGAGTCACACTCTATCGCCTAGGCTTGAGTGCAGTGGCATGATCTCAGCTCAAGCGATTCTCCCACCTCAGCCTCCTGAGTAGCTGGGATTACAGGGGCCTGTCACCACGCCTGGCTAATTTTTTGTATTTTGGAAAAGATGGAGTTTCAGTATGTTGCCCAGGTTGGTCTCAAACTCCTGATCTCAGGCAATCTGCCCACCTTGGCCTCCCAAAGTGCTAGGATTACAGACATGAGCCACCACGCCCACCCAGTTGTCAAACAATCTTGATTTAATGTTTTTATGCCTGCTACTGTGTCTGTTATTTGAGGATTAGAAACCTAATAAAATTAAAATGCTGAAATAAAGGCAGGTTAACAACAACAACAAAAAGAAGAATACTTTTAAAAGCTACAATACAGTAGCCTTTAAGATGTTAAATAATGATGTTAAAGATGTTAAATAATGATTATTCTGACTAAAGTATATTGGTGGAGAATATTTGACCAGTCACCAAAAATCTAGTGAGTTAGAGATTCCAGCACTCTGTAGAAAAGTTGTAGAATACCTAAACTATTAAAGCCTAAAAAAATTAGGAAAATGGGCATAAAATCATTTACATGTTACAATCTGAGGAAATAAATTTTCCAACTTTATGTAATGCTATATATATATATGTATATATGAAACCTTTTTATTATGTTTTATACTCTATAGATCTGGGCAGAAGTTGAACCTGGTAAGAGGTGAACTGTTCCCTGCAACCTCCCTGAAAACAACCATTCTCTGAGTCCAAGAATAACTCGGTAGAGCCTAGCAGTTAAAAGTACAGGCCCAGAGGCTGGGTATTGCCACTTAAAGTTACTTAAACATTCATTTTTTTCAGCTTTAACATGAAAATAGTAATACCTACCAAAAAAGTGTTTTTAAAAATAAGTAATTTAAGGCATATAAAGTATTTTTTAAAGTACCTGGTCTAAAGTATGCTCTGCATAGTGTTAGTTATTTTTATTATTCAATATTATCCTAAGTCCCTGCCCCCTATAACCCCTGTTGTGTATATATACACAACACATACCCAATGTTAAATGTAAAAATACAACATATACCCAATGTTAGCCACGCTAACCATACAGATACAAAAAATGCTAAAATTAACTTTAAAAAAATTAACTGAAGTTCACACTTTGTTCATATTTCCTTAGTTTTTACCTAATGTCCCTTTTTCTGTTCCAAGATACCATCCAGGATACCATGTTATATTTTGTCATTTTGTGTTCTTAGACTCAAACTGGCTGTGACAGTTTCTCAAACTTTTTGATGCCCTTGACAGTTTTGAGGAGTACTGGTCAGGTATTTTGTAAAATGTCCCTCAACTGAGATCTGTCTGATGTTTTTCTCATGATTAGAATAGGCTTGGCAGGGCACAGTGGCTCACACCTGTAATCCCAGCACTTTGGGAGGCCAAGGCAGGTGGATTACAAGGTCAGGAGTTTAAGACCAGTCTGGCCAACATAGTGAAACCCCATCTCTACTAAAAATATGAAAAATTAGCCGAGTGTGGTGTTGTGCACCTGTAATCCCAGCTACTCGGGAGGCTGAGGCAGGAGAATCACGTGAACCTGGGAGGCAGATGTTGCAGTGAGCCGAGATTGCACCATTGGGTGCACCAGCCCAGGTGACAGTGTGAGACTCTGTCTCAAAAAAAAAAAAAAAATAGACTAGAATAGGCTTATAGAGTTTTTGTGGGGAGGAAGACCTCAGAGGATATATACTATGAACAGGATACATAACTGTTACTGCTGACCTGGATTTGGCTGAAGAAGGTTTGGCAGGTTTCTCTACTATAAAGTTACTCTTTTTTCCTCTTGACATACTGTATTTCCTGTACAGAAATTACCATGCACAGCACACACTGAAGGAGTAGGGAGTTATGCTATACCTCCTTAGGGGTTAAGTATCTACATAAATTATTTAGAATTCTTCTGTATAGGAAACTTGTCTATTCTCTCTTATTTATTTATGTATTTAATATGGGCTCATGGGTATTTATTTTCCAAATTTTAAAAAAGCATTTCCTTATTTTCTGGCATTACAACTGCTTCACTTTACACATTTCCTGCCCCAATCCTATAACCAGCCCTAGTCCTCTAAGGATCCCTTTTTTTTTTCAAATTGGAGAATGGTGTTAGAAACCAAGATATGGCCACTAAGAATGTCTGTTGCTTCTAGGCCCTCTCAGTTGGAAGAACAAGGAAATACATGTGTGCATACTAACCCCTATATATACACTTACCTATAAACATTGCTGTATGTAACCATTTGTATTGATATTAAGCTAAAGTCTCCAAATCTAATATATTATTGCACGGGCTTTTCTAGACTCTTCCTCTTGCTTATCAGTAAACTCTAAGATAACCTTTTGATTAACACCTTGTCCCATTAAAATGTCATAAATAATTTTTTTCATGAAAACTTCTTGAACTGTTCCGTGTGAAACTGAACTTTTATAACTGAACTTCAGCCAGAGTATAACCTAAAAAGAATTAAATTGAACTCAAAAAGCTTACAAGGCAATGAGTCCTACAGTGATACCAAAAGCACTCATCAATTATTGGTTCTCCTGACCACTCCATGAACACAAGTTTATTGAAAGTATGTCTCTCTACTTATCTAAAATTATGTAAACAAAAGATGTGTTTACTTCCTTATAGTACTTGTCACAAATATTTAAAAATGTATCCTCGGAGACATTAACCTCCAGAAACTTTCTCTAAATTTGAATGTTAACTTTAAAAGTCATTGACTTATAGATACACTTTACAATTATGAACTCAATACTTGTTAAATATTCCAACTGTATTGTCCTGCCTTTCCTTATCTTTAAAACCTATCATAAAACCTATCATAAAACCTATCGATAATGGCATCTGTTATCCTCTTTAGGATTGATATATACTCATAACAAATGGGGAAATATGTATCAAATAATACACAGTTCAGTAAACAAGTTCAAAATAATTCAAGCTGGTGTCATTTCATTAATTTTTAGAATAAACCATGATACATCTTGATGAAAGGCAAACTCATACAGCACATTAAGTTTTTCAAGAAATCTTTTAATTCGAAACCAAGAATTTAAATTATATAATTGCGGTCTACATCCCTCAGCACTTTTAGCAAATATCAGTCAGTTGTTTGGACTTTTTAAGGCTAGGGCCATAAAAAATCTTTAAGGAATCATAGTATCTCTGATTCACTGTGGAATAATATTGGCTTATTATTATTGATGCAATATTATGTTAGAAAATAACGTTCAAAGATAAAATCTCTAGCTTCTCCTGTAGTAATAAAGGTATAGACAAGTTAGTCATGAATAATTCATTATAACAAGTTTGACTTTGTTATTTCTAGTGTTACTTTCTTTTAAATGATCTTTTTTTTCCTGAATGGTAACTTAGACTCATTTATCTAAATGGCCTTACAATTCTTCAAAAGCAAGCTGAAGCCCATTTTTTTTTCCAAAAGAAAAACTATATCCTCAAAAGGCCATAGTCCATTTTGAGAAAGCAATAAGGATTTAATCTTGAAAACTTTTTATTAAATAAAACCTTTATGGCCGGGCGCGGTGGCTCAAGCCTGTAATCCCAGCACTTTGGGAGGCTGAGACGGGCGGATCACGAGGTCAGGAGATCGAGACCATCCTGGCTAACACAGTGAAACCCCGTCTCTACTAAAAATACAAAAAACTAGCCGGGCGAGGTGGCGGGCGCCTGTAGTCCCAGCTACTCGGGAGGCTGAGGCAGGAGAATGGCGTAAACCCGAGAGGCAGAGCTTGCAGTGAGCTGAGATCCGGCCACTGCACTCCGGCCCCAGCGGCAGAGCGAGACTCTGTCTCAAAAAAAAAAAAAAAAAACAAAACAAACAAACAAAAAAAAACCTTTATTATAAACTATAATCTTTTACTCTATAAATGAACTTTTACTATGCAAACATCATCAAATTCTAGTTTACACCACACTACCATCTATTTTATACCCTGCCAAAGCAAAATTCTGAAAATAAAATTAATCAAATGGCAAAAATTGAGACTATTTAAAGTTAATTGAAGCCGGCATATCCTAGGAGACAAAGTACAGCTCTCCAATGGGGTAAACCAAGGTTGACATCATCATTACTGAGTAGTTCTTCAGGAATAAAAAACACAGAAGAAGAAATAAATGTTATTGTTATAGGATATTTTAGAGTAGAGGATAGAAGGAAGTATCAATAATATTATGTGTGTAATACTTAGGTTGAGGTACAATGTCAAAGAAACATTAACCTATAGTAGCAATGAAAGAATGTTAAGGGACACATTCCAGCAAATCTTTCATATCCCAATTTCTTAAGCCTCTCCAGAACTGTGTTTTATCACTGATAGGTGTATCTTGTTTGGGCTTTATACTGAAGAAGAAGAAGAAGTGGGGCAGGGAATATTCGGTGTATACATGATATTCAAATAAAATGTGAAAAAAACCATAATTACATCTAATAATTCTTAAATACATATGGCAGCATACCTCTTCTCTAATTATCAGAATTCTCTCATTCAGGGTGAGAACTAGGAAGGAAATTCACATTTGCTTTATAAATATTACATGGGGAATGGCACAGCAAATCTATGAACACTGCCTTTATTTTATGGGTTTAGTAAATTAGATTTTGTAACTACAAATTTTTCAAAATCAGAAACAGATTTAATACATCATAGATTTCTCTTTGAGCTAATGTATAACACTACTTGGGTCACTGAACTTACTGCTTTATATATTTTAAATTTCAAAGCTAGTCTCAATTTATATTTACCAAAAAGCTACATGTTATTAGATCATCTATAGATTTCTCTTAACATATTTTTCATCTAAGCAAGTAAAATTTATTTTTATCTCTTAAGTCTACTTTTAGAAAATGAAAGTGTGAAAGAAGCTGAGCAGAAAGTGAATATATTCTAAAACCTACTGTTCATAACAAAGGAAAAAAATCCATACCACACCTTACATAGCCAACAGCAATGAAAATAGCACCTTTAGTTTGTTATTCTGGTTCTACTCAGATTTTCTTTGCCTTTTAAAAAAAATAAATTTTGCTTTTACCTGCAAAATAGGTTTTAGTCTTAACTTGAAACAAAATGGCACTAAAAATCAGAAGCACTGCATTACAGTGCTTTTGTCATAAGTAAATTTTTCAGTTGCTCATTAAATTAGCAGTAAGATTATAAATAATAAAATTTGATTCCAATGAAAATCAGTAAAATATGTTTCCATATTGCTAGAGGGATTAGAAATTGGAATAGCTTTTCCAGAAAGAAATTTGGCATGTGCCTCATGTCTTACTCCATAAGTCTTCCTGTGTGAATAGATCCTAATGAAATATTCAAAAACTGGACAATGATATATGCACAAAATCTACTAATAATAGTTTTATTTATAACAGTGAAGAAAGGAAAGCAATCTGACATTATGGAGAGAAATAATTAGCTGTGGTACATTTTTACACATGGTATGTGTTAATATGATGGCCATTAAATGATACTATTTTATTTGTGATCAGAAAATGTTTACAGTAAGTTAAGCTAAAGCAACATTAAAAGTTATAGTATTGGATATAAGACTTTCAGAAGAGTAGTGTAGGAAGCTAGGTGACATCTTTTACCCGAGGAGATGTCTACCATGCTGGTCACAAATAGCATTTCTTAAGACAGTTATTAAAAATCTGTGAAGATTTTGGCCGGGCGCGGTGGCTCAAGCCTGTAATCCCAGCACTTTGGGAGGCCGAGACGGGCGGATCACGAGGTCAGGAGATCGAGACCATCCTGGCTAACACGGTGAAACCCCGTCTCTACTAAAAAAATACAAAAAACTAGCCGGGCGAGGTGGCGGGCGCCTGTAGTCCCAGCTACTCGGGAGGCTGAGGCAGGAGAATGGCGTAAACCCGGGAGGCGGAGCTTGCAGTGAGCCGAGATCGCGCCACTGCACTCCAGCCTGGGTGACAGAGCGAGACTCCGTCTCAAAAAAAAAAAAAAATCTGTGAATATTCATTCAAAGACATGCAACAGAGAAAATTTTATTCAAAAAAATCCATGAAAATTCAGTAAGAACAGTGGGATACCATGGCATTATAGCAAGGGACTACACTCATGCCCCACAGTTCTGTCTCCAATTATCTTCCTTCCTTTCTCTCTTGAATCCGCTCTGAGAAATTCACCAGTTCACCAACAGTTCTACCAAAAGAGCCAAGGTGAAAGTCACTGATGATCTTAATGTTACTAAATTTAAAAGCAAAGTTTCGGTCCCCATTTTACTTTACCTATTAGCATTATTTTGTGGGAACTGATCATGTTTTCCTCCTTATAATGCTTTCTTCATATGACTTCCAGGATACCACAGTTCTCAAGTTCTCCTCATACCTCCCTTGCCATATTTCTCAATCTCCTCTACTGGCTGTCTTAAGTCTGTTTTGTGTTGCTATTAAAGAATACCTGGGACTGGGTTATTTTTAAAGATTTATTTAGCTCATGGTTCTGCAGGCTAAGTTCAATGGCATGGCCCTAGCTCCCGGCAAGGTCTTTCATGCTGTGTCACAACACAGTGGAGAAGTCAAAGCAGAAGTTGCCATCTACAAAGAGAGGAAGACCTGAAGCGTGTCCTGGCTTTATAACTAACTCTTGAAAGAAATAATCCATTTCCTCAGTAAATAATCCAGTATCATGAGAGACAGAACTAACTCACTCCAGAAAACACAGTACCAAGCCATTTATGAATGGTCCACCCCCATAACCCAAATCCTTCCCACTAGATCCCACCTCCCAACACCCAACACCTCTACATGGGGTATTAACTTTCAATATGAGTTTTCGCGGGGACAAACAGTATCCAAACTGTAGGACTGGTTCTTCCTTATTCACTCAATATATCAACAATGGAATGCAGGGTTCAGTCCTTGCACTGTTTCTTTTAGGACCCACCCTTGGTAATCTCATCTAACCTCATAATTTCAAGTAACACCTATATGCTAACTTACAAATTTTTATCTTCAACTCACATAACTCACATCTCTGCTCAAAATACTAGATTCTTTTTTTTTTTTTTTTTTTTTTCCGAGACAGAGTCTCGCTCTGTGGCCCAGGCTGGAGTGCAGTGGCCGGATCTCAGCTCACTACAAGCTCTGCCTCCCGGGATCACGCCATTCTCCTGCCTCAGCCTCCCGAGTAGCTGGGGCTATAGGCACCCGCTACCTCACCTGGCTAGTTTTTTGTACTTTCTAGTAGAGACGGGGTTTCACCGTGTTAGCCAGGATAGTCTCGATCTCCTGACCCAGTGATCCGCCCGTCTCAGCCTCCCAAAGTGCTGGGATTACAGGCTTGAGCCACCGCACCCGGCCTCAAAATACTAGATTCTTATATTCAATTGCCCACTTAGTATCTACAATTAGATGCCTACCTGATCTCTCCAACATGTACAAAATTGAATTTCTGAATGTTTCTCACAATAAACCTGTTATCTCTATGGTATTACCCATCTCAGGAAAAAAAAGTATTATCCTGCCAGTTTTCAGTTCAAAACCCCCAAGTCATCCTTACCTCCTCTTTTTGTCTCACATACTACATTTAATCTGTTAGGGAATCATATTGGCTAAAGCTTCAAAATGTATACACAATTTGATCACTCTCATAACCTTCACTACTGTTACTGCTCTTGTTCAAGTTATCTTCATCTGCTATTTGGATTCTTGCAATAAATCCTAACTGGTTTCATCCCTGTTTCCTTCCCTGCCTTCATCCCTACCTCTGGTGCAGACTATTTTCAATACAACAGCCAGAGTGATTTTGTGAAGAGATAAATCATAATGTGATACTTATCTACTCAAAACCCTCCAGCGGCCTAGAATAATCCATAAGGCTCTATGCTTTCTATCCCTGAATCCTCAATTCTATCTCCTACTACTCTTTACCCTTGCTTATTCTATACCAGCTGTACTGGCCTGCTTGCAGTTGCTCAAAACTTGCCAAGGACACTTTTACTTCAACACTCGCCATTCCTTCTGTCTTAGCTTACTTTCCTTTCCTTCACTGACTTTAGATCTTTGCCCAAGTATCACCTTTTCAGTGAGGGCTTCTTGACAGCTCCATCTAAAATTGCAAACCCCACCCCATCTCTCTTTCTCTCTCTCTCTTTCTGTCACACACACACACACACACACCACACACACACACCCCATTTCTCTTGTCTATTTTTCTCTATGGTACTTACTATGATCTTATATTCTTTAACAGTTTCATTTGTCAGTTTCTCCTCATGAGAATATAGTCTACAAAAGATAAGGGATTTTTGTATGTTTCGTTCTCTGTTGTATCTTCAGTGCCCAGAATCATGAGAAGAAACACATGATTGAATGACTAAATTAATGGTGAAAGGTTCAAGGACATTTGCAAGTTTCTGGCTTGGGCAACTGAGTGGAGGATGATATGAAGACAAAGAACGAAGGGGAAAAAAGCAGAAAAAGCAGAATTATGTTGTTTAAAAATCAGAATTTTGTTGTTTAAACTAAAATAAGATGAAGGTATCAGTTTAATAAGATACTAGTTTATAAAAATGTAAACTTTATTGATTTTAATATGTTTTAGTAGGTAATTTTAAGGAAAGCAAGGATGAGTTTTGCCCATGGTAAATTATAATTTAATATTAGTTTAACAAAGCGTGTTTCTGCTTTTCTGAGAAGATGTAACAATAAAGCCTAACAACTACATAGTGACACTAACCAAGAAAACTGGCAAGTTTTATTTTAGAAAGTAATGAGCTTGCTTTCCATATATAAACAATGTGAAATATTCAATATGCCTTTTTCATCTAGTCCTCATCCTTCAGGTATTAGATAATGCTAACATATGACCATGGAGATAGTCACAAAAAAGACTAATATAACTGCCCTATGTGAATGATGTCTTCACTATGCAACTCATACAGCTCTGTAGAAAGAATTTTCACAATTTCAGTCCTCTTTATGAGAATATGTATGTGGATATTTATTTTGCAGATCTCAAAACAGACAAGTTTTTTACGTGCCTCTATTTACGAGTAAACAGGGAAAAGTCCTCGCTTCCATAAACAGCAATGGAATATTGGCAATTCTTGTTTGAAACTACAGTTATCCTTTTTTGCACAATTCTCTTTTCGTATGTTTCTCTTTTTTTGTAGCAGGCTTGACTAATGTAGTTATAATATTCTAGTGAAATGAGTGAGGTTAAAAAAAAATAACTAACATTGTCCCAGTAACCTTTTACAAAGAGGTCACTTAGATACTGTTTTTGAAGTGTGTATGTGCATGTGTGCACGGGCATAAGGGGGCATGAAGAAGTTACAAAGAATTTCCATTTTTAGATGGTCAAACAAAATCAAGATCCCTCCAATTTTACTCAGCATAATACTTGGTCTTAATAAAGTGTAATTTGTAGGGTACTGAAGCAAATGGACTCTTCCATACTGATGGAGATAATTAGAGTATAAGAGCTTCACAGATGAAAAATTCTAATGCAGCCTTTTATCAAAAGCAGTCACTCTACCTCAGCCTGACAGTTAACAGCATATGATCTGGTAAACAAATACTTTCACACGGAACAAAAGTGCCATTAAAGGCCAAAACTGTCAACACAAATTCCATTCTTACAAGAGAAAAAATACGTAAACTGTTGATCACCTCTGGTTGTCTTAACTAGCATGGAGGTTGTCATGGAAACATTTCTGCGAAGTTCACAGTGATGAAACACAAACATTTCCATTTTAATTGCTATTAGGTTTAGCATACCAGAGTTTATTTATACTCAGTGAGCATTATGATAAAATGTAGTAGAAATAAAGCTTATAATGATCTGGCATAACAATGCCAACATTTCCTTTTCAAAAATTAAATGAAAATGAAATTCAATAGCAGTTTAGTATTTTTCCCAGAAAAAAATAAATTCCCGATTTTCTCAAATACCTGTTCTGATGCCTTTGCATATCTTTTCTGTAGTACATGATTTATGAAAAGATTTTAATATTTTTACTTCTACAGTACGTGATTTACAAAAATACCTACTTCACACACTGCAAGTTAAACCCATAAATATACTAAAAGTCCCAGATGACTAAAATTTAAATGTTCTAAGTTACATTTTCATGTCAATATTATGCAATCATTAACACTTAACTAGGAATTTTGTTTCATTTTATACTGAAGAAATACTAGCAATAGTTTGCCTAGAAATTTTCTTTTTCCCAATTCTGTTTCCTCAATCATAAAAGAAAAGAAAATCTACACAAATAATGAGGAAAAATAAACATTTTAGGCACATGTACAAAATAGCACACTCATGGAATCTAATTACATACATAATTGTGTCAATTTTTTAATAGAAAATCTTTCTGGTATGTTCTAGAGAGAGATTTTTTTTTTCCTTTTTGATCACCGAGGCTGGAGTGCAGTGGCAGGATATCTGCTTGCTACAACCTCCGCCTCCCAGGCTCAAGTCATCCTCCCAACTTAGTCTCCTGAGTAGCTGGGGCTACAGGTACATGCCACCACACCTAGCTGATTTTATTTTTATTTTTATTTTTTGGTAGAGATGGGGTTTCGCCACATTACCTAGGCTAGTCTTGAACTCCTGGGCTCAAGCAATCCTCCCACCTTGGCCTCCCAATGTGCTGGGATTACAGACATGAGCCACCGCGCCCAGGCAGATTTTTAAAAAGTTTAAACAATGTGCCTGTTTTTTCCATCAAGAAAAATTTTCAGGTTTTATTTTGTTTCAATGACATCTAATAAATGTACTTCAAAACTAAAAAATAATTTTTCAAAGTTTTTATTGAATCTCTATTATATACCCAAAAGTAAGATAATTGCAAGGTGGAATACAAGAGAAGAATAAGGTAGTTTCTGTCTTGGCAAGCTTAAATTTTACTTAATGACAGAAAAGTAAAGGTATATAAAGCAATTACACAACATCAAAAAACAAAATACGGTTAATTTATAAAGTTCGGCCAACACTGTAGTGCTAAACAATAGTAAAAAGAGGAGTACACAAATACAAGCTTTCAAGTTTTTCAGAAAAAGTAAGATGACATCCTTTGGAGCAGCACATCTTAAAATTAAAGGATACTTACTTGAACTCCAAAAATACACATTTAAGTAGTAAAAGTGCACTTTTATTTGATTTTATAAAAACACATTTGTTTTTAAGTCTCAAGTTACTAACCAGTAGAAATAAGACCTGCTACATGGCATCGACCCATGGTTGCGCAGTGGCTAACAGACTATTTGCACTATCACTGTAATATCCAGTAACCAATGTGTGTGTGATTATGAAAAGGATTCACGAACAAGTTGATACAAATTGTATATCCAGGTCTCAACAAACTGCAAGCCAAACATGCAAGATAATAATATTAAGGTTGGGTTCACTAAAACACAGAACTTGCAGTTAAAACCCTTGAATTTTATTCTGGGGTCTACTAAACATGCATGTAAACTTTGGCAAGTCACTTATTTGTACAAGTAAGTCTCAATTAAAAATGCTGGGATGTGTTATTCCTAAGGTATCTTCTTGCTCTATAATCTAACATGCTGTATGTTCTACTTTCTCTTCACTTTCCTGAATGGAAAGGACAAATGCAACAAACAAGAGAGGAAGACGTGGTATCACCAACATAACCAAGTCAAGAAGAAAAGATTCTGGCAGCCAGATATCCAAGGTATTGCAGCCAAAGGAAGCACAGAGTGTTTTTTATGTCCTAATAAGAAATAGAGGGGATGAAAAGGGAAATAAGGTTAAAGTTGTTATGAAGAAGAAAGTCATTTCAGAATACTAGAGAATCTTTAAAACATTATGATGCTATATTTGGTTGTTTAAAAATTCTGATTTTCCCAGAGGACTTTTAACTGGGTTTTCATAATCAACAGCATTTATTAAATACTTAATTTTATAAAGTGCTATGCAAAAAGATTTACATAGTCTTTGTCCTTGAGTCCCCGGGGCATTTTTAATCTAGGCCAAACAACCCTAAAATGGACATGTTCAGGATCATATAGATAAGAAACTAAATATATTTAATCATAAAATTACTTTAAAATTCACTTTTGGAGTGTTTTGATCCCGGACTAGTGAGTAATTTGAGGGAAAATATAAACTTTCAGAACTAAATCGAAGAATAAAGTTTTTAAATAAATTTAGTAATACAATATTTACACTGAAAAATGTAAGAAAGGCCAACACCAAGAATCTGTTTTATAAACAATAGATGGGTCATTTTTTGTCAAAAAAGAAATTTAAAAAGGGACAATTTAGCAGCTCTGTATATTAAGATAAGAAGTGGTGACCTGAAGTCAATTTCACTGCTGTATTTCATTCATTCTTCAGGATAATAATGGGCCATGATCAAGCACAGATGATTATGGTAACTAAGTAAGAGAAACACATCAATTAAGAGTTGCAGAAAATTCCTTAGGTTTGTTTGCACATTAAAACCAAAGTCTTTTACAGCCTATGATTGTAAAACAGAAACAACTATAGAAATATGCTTAAATTTTAACAGGTATTAGAGAGTAAAATAAAGTAAAAGAGTTTACCACATGCAGGTCTCTGATCATCATTCAAACCAGTTTAATCATTAGCCTGTGGCCTGTCCCTAACATTCCAATGTATGCAGATAACTATGTCATGAACTATCAGTTTTCATTTCCGAAACCAGTTAGAAAATTCATATCATGACTATTTTGAAAATCATATTTAACAAGACATATGTTCATTTTACTTCCCCATTTCTTTATTTCTTTTCTTTTTAATCTCCTAGTACTGTCTACAAACATATAGCTAGTGTCATACGTTAAATAAGGAATATTTTGGGAGAAGAAAAGAGAAAAGTAAAAGTGGAGGAAGCAGTGACTTTACATTCTTTTTAAATCATAGTAAAGTTACAATAATTACCCAGTCACAGAACACATCAAGCACAACATCCACTGATCTCTACAAAGTTTACAAAAGCAAAGAACATTTTAGATAAAATTCATGAATTCAAAAAGTCTGTTCTTCTTTTAATGATTCTACCTTGTTGGCAAACTCTTCTATTTCATCAATCTAATGTCTTCTTAGTGTCTTTACATTCTGTATAGATTATGAAAGAAAAAGATGTGATGTCATTTTACCTGTTCACTGACAAGTAAAATTAACATTGATGAGTTACACCTTTCTGAATTCTAAGTCTTTTATCTATCATAATAGACCAGGTCTATGCACCCAAAAGACATTTTAGGCATTGTGGTAGACAGACCATAAGGTGGCCTCCAGTGATCTCCACTTCCTGGGTATTTGTGCCCTTATGTAATCTTTTCCCCTTGACCATGGGAAGGACCTGGGACTTGCTTCTAGTAAACGAGATCCATTGAGGGTAATGAGATGTTACTACCATGATTGTTACATAAAAGTGTAGCTCCCATCTTGCTAGCAGATTCTATTGACCCTCTTATTGACTTTGATAGAGTAGACTTTCATATTCAGAGTCCCATGTGGCAATAAATGGGGACTTATCCAACAAAAGCAAGGAATAATACTGCCCTCAGTCCAATAACCCACATGGAACAGGATCCAACCAACAACCACATGAGATTGGAATGAAGCAGGTCCTTTCCCAGTTGAGCATTCAGATGAGACTTCAGCACTCACTGACACCTTGATTGCAGCTTGTAAGTGACACTGAGGCTGAGGTCCTAGCCATGCCATACCCAGATTCCTGAGCCCCCAGAAACTATGAGATAATAAATATGTTGTCTTAAGCCATTAAGTTTGCAGTAGTTTATTATGCCACAATAGATAACTAATAAGTGCATCAACCAAAAGAAAAGAAAAAGTGAAGGGAATCAGAGAGAGAGAACTGGGAGAATCTAAAAGACATACTTATAGGCCTTAACCAGAGGGTTATTTTGGTTTAATCATTTCAAGATGACACAGGTAGGAATACATGATCTATGTCTTCCTTCACATAGGTTCCTACTCATTCATACAAATCTAAGCCACACCAATTACTGACTGAATAATATATATCTTGCAAAGTCCTGAATTTAAGGGTTTTCATTGCAAGATTCTGTGGTCCCTTTATGACCAGGTTCTGCTGAAATTTATAATTATTTCACTTTGCATATACCCACACGTCACTATAAGAACGGGTCAGGTTACTATACTATTTAATAATTACTGCAAATAGTTTTAGTTGCTAAACCCAACATCTAAGTCAAAATAAGATTCTAATAGCATAAATTAAGGGAGGCGCTATTTTGCAAGCCCTTCTATTTTTCATATTTCATGAAAATGAAAGTATTTAGAAGGGGTACATGCTAATCCCACTGTGACTATACATTTACACACACACATTGACACATACATATGCACACATAAGTTCATACTGAGATTATGTATGCTACTATAGTTTTGAATATTTACATAAATAAACCTAGTAGGCATCTATGCATAATTCAAAGCTCAGGTCAAGTGCCATCTACACCATAATTTTTTTCCTGAAGCCCAAATTAGAATAGAATATCCCCATAGGCTGCTGGTTATCTATTTAGCACTTAATTCACTTGGTCTTGCATTTTAATTATCTATTTACACATCTATTTATCCCACTGCATTTTAAGCTTCTTGACAATATTACTATGCCCTCATCTTTAAGTCCCCCTAAGACCTAGCATACTACCTTCCTCACTTGCAGTAGGTTCTTAAACGAATCCGTATGCAACGCAACTGAACTGTTATTTCATCTTACATTAATTTCACTAAACTAAGGTAACATTCGTATTAGAACTAAATGTCTTTTGATACGATATCCATAGTACATCTAAATGAGTGCTCTATGCAGTAACAACAATGTGATCACTTTAGGCATGTGCACAAATTGGTACATTATCAATCTGAAATTGAGAGAGGGAATCCCTCTGCTGATACCCTGCTCTAAATTACAAAGTGGTTCAACTTGGTGTGGGAGAGCAGGCTAGCAGGAAGGAAGAGCAGAAGTCATGATTCACTGAACATCAGGGATCCAAGCTATGGTGAAACTTTGTGCTCTACAGCAACATCAGATATCACAGAGAGAACTTCTGGAAGATTAGCCTTCTGAGGGGATTTTAAAGATATCTGAGTTCCCTTTCCAAAGTCATAATTTATTCTCTCCTGAAAACTTCTATGTTGGGAAACACAGATTCAGTTGTTACCACTATGGATTAGCATTTAGGAACCATATAAACGTGAGGCTTAATAAAAGTCCAAAAGAGAAGATTCACACTCACTTAAGTATACAGTTATTTAAAGAGATGGAATAATATTTGCCTAGTCATTAACTTGCTATTCATTCTGAATAATAACTAGGAAAAACTATGTCCTTTTTACTCTTTAAAATACTGAATGGATTAAACAATCGTTAACTATTGACTATATAATAGGATGCTGATATGACAGTCATTCATTCATCCACTCATTTTAAACTTTTATTCAAACTTTTATCTAGTGCTAGACATAAGATGATGTGACAGGTAGTTAAGAAATAAAATATAATAAAATCTTTGGGCATACACGTTTAGTGACACAAATTCACAAACTAGCCAAAGGCTGAGTCTGTAATTCCATGATTGAAGTCAGTAGTGGTTATTAGCACAGAATTGGGGATTAGACCTGGGTTTGAGTTCTGCTTTTGCTGCTTTCTAGCTGTGCATTGCTGGAAGAGTTAATTTAATGCTTACATTCTTGTTTCCTTGTCCTTAAAAATCAGTAAAACGTATGCTTCACAGAGTTGCAGTGAGGATTAGAGCAATCATGAATTGTAGCAATTATCACATGTGTCTTACACATATTCAGCACACACCATTTAGATGACATAATGATGAAGATAAAGGAGAAGGGAGAAGGAATGGAAGGAAAGGAGAGGGGGTAAGGTGGAGAAAACTGAGGTAGCGACAGAGGGGATGGGGGACTGCAAAGAGGAAAGAGGATGAGAAGGAGAAGAAAATTTTTGTTTGTTTGTTTTTTGAGACGGAGTCTCGCTCTGTTCCCCAGGCTGGAGTGCAGTGGCACAATCTCGGCTCACTGCAAGCTCCGCCTCCCGGGATCATGCCATTCTCCTGCCTCAGCCTCCTGAGTAGCTGGGACTACAGGCGCCCGCCACCACACCCGGCTAATTTTTTTTTTATTTTTAGTAGAGACGAGGTTTCACCATGGTCTCGATCTCCTAACCTTGTGATCCGCCCGCCTCGGCCTCCCAAAGTGCTGGGATTACAGGCATGAGCCACCGCGCCTGGCCAGGAGAAGAAAATTTATCCTATTTAGATGTTGCATTTAATAAGCCAACCATATTCTTAGCTCACTGCCTCTTAAATGTACCACACTTGATCTTGGACAAAAACAGATAAAACATAGTGCCTGAGCACAAATATGTAAAAGTTTATTGTAAAGCAGAGCTATAACAACAGATTATGTCATGTGTCAATCAGTCTTTTGTGAGCACCATTAGATCCAAACAGCCAATACATCTCCAGACAGTATAAGAGATACCAGGAACTCTGGGCATCAACCTCCCAAAAAAGAATTTGAATTTTAAAACTCAATTATAGAATGATTGTAACCAATATATGAACCTCATAATTAAACTAAACAACCATTGTTTTTACATGCTGGTTATTATAACTTTTCAAATCTGGAGACTGGCATGAATAGCATTTAATATGAAAATGCCCCTAAATTTATTAAACATCCTAGTTATGCTTGTAAGTAGGAGTGAAAGAAGACAAACTGTGTTATGCAGTTTCCAGTATTCTTTGCCTCATAAAACTACTTACTTCCTAGGGCCAAACAATATATCTCCAAATAACCATTTTGACTGTAGTCAGAGGATATATTTACATTATGCAAATTTTACGGGCAACAGAGAGAGAGAGAGAGGATAAAAATGGAAGAGAGAGGCCCATAAAAGGAAAATCAAGTCAAAAATATTTTGATATATCAGATGCTAAGCCTGCCGGCTCTTTTGTAAATTCTTCCACAATTCCATAAAGAAGACGAGAGTCAAGTTGTCAAAAGTTTTTTAATATATGTAAACTTCCGAGGAGCATGGATTCTGTCATAGCTTAACAAAATGTCAAAATTCTACTTAATAAGAAAATGCTGTGTATGGTAGAAAACCCAAATGATTACTTTATAATGCTTTTAAAAATGTTTTACAAATATGTTTGTACTTAAGAATAAACACAGGACCTTCACCAAATTTTTATATTACATACTGAATATTTTGCTTGTACACAAATCTGAAAGAAGTGACAAAGTTGTCCTTCTATCATTTATAATGCATAAATATGTAATACATAACTAGTTAGAGAGAACCAGATTATGTTCAAACAAGTTACTGACACATTAGTAAACCACACTATTAATCATCCCAGGATAATAAAATATTTCTAATTAAAATATGCTATGTTAAATAAGTGCTAAATGTATTACAGTTGCCTTTTCCATATTGGTACTTTCATTACAATTTTGCTTTAAAAATCAATATTTTCATTACAATGTAATATATATAGTTGACCACACAAAAAGTGGCAAAACCTCAGAAATATGGTGGTTTTTGTTGCTTTTCTTTCTTTCTTTCTTTCTTTTCTTTTTTTTTGAGACGGAGTCTCGCTCTGTCGCCCAGGCTGGAGTGCAGTGGCCGAATCTCAGCTCACTGCAAGCTCCGCCTCCGGGTTTACGCCATTCTCCTGCCTCAGTCTCCCGAGTAGCTGGGAATACAGGCACCCGCCACCTCGCCCGGCTAGTTTCTTTCGTATTTTTTTAGTAGAGACGGGGTTTCACCGTGTTAGCCAGGATGGTCTCCATCTCCTGACCTCGTGATCCGCCCGTCTCGGCCTCCCAAAGTGCTGGGATTACAGGCGTGAGCCACTGTGTCCGGCCTATTTTTTTTTTATAAGAGACAGGGCTTTGCTCTGTCACCCAGACTGGAGTGTGGTGACAAGATTATAGCTCACTGTAGCCTGGAACTCCTGGATTCTAGGTGATCCTTCTGCCTCAGGCCCCCAAGAAGCTAGCACTAGGTAGGCAACACCATGCCTGGCTAAAGATTTTAAATTAATTTTGTAGAGACAGGGTCTCACTATGTTGCCCAGGCTGGTCTCAAACTCTTGGTCTCAAGCAATCCTCCTGCCTCAGCCTCCCAAAGTGCTGGGAATATAGGCATTAGCCACTATGACCAGTCCAAAAATATATTTTTATTATAAAATTTCCAGTGATTTGTTAATTTCTTAATTTGATTGCAAGCTATGCTTCACCATGATTCAATACCAATCATCAGCTGCAAAACAAAGCAGAATAAGAACAGGTAAATAAATCTGTGGGAAAAAAAAGGATAAAGTTAATCACAATGTTGTTAATTATGCTTATTGGAAAAATGATATACAAGGAAAGTAATTTCTGTATCAAATTTATAAGCAATAAATCCCCTACCACTCCTTAAAAATTATGTGTATTCAAATGTTATGTATACTGTAGCATACAAAAGGTCTTAGATCTACTAAGCTTTCATGTTGATCTATCAGCTTAGAAAATGTTTATAAAAATTTTTTAAAATGCAGTGTAAACATTTCAGCCCTGAACCTTATTTCTATGCCTTTGAACCTTCTCTTTCATGTGCAATACCTGACAGCCCACTGAGAATAGCGTTGAAAACCCCAAAAATGGGTAAAACAGAATTTCTGACTCAGGAAATAAAGATCAGCTGAACAGGATTCCCAAATGGCAATCCAGATCAATGGAAAAGCAAGACCAGAAATTTACAGTATCTATCCTACGCAGTACAACATGAAGGTTGTATTTCATTGCTGGCAACAAAACTCCCAGTGGCAAAAAAAGAAAGGAAAAAAAAAGAAAAAAAAATAGGGAGAGATACAAAGATTGTAAATCCAGTAACAAGAAACTACATTTTATATTCACATTTTTCTTTTAAGGGGACTTAAAAACTCTACTATATTTGGAATCAATAATATAGTAAATAATTTCTGCAAGTAAACAACTGCATTCTGTTCAAACAACTGAAGCATTCACGGGAAGTAGTTTAATATTTAAAGAAACTCCTTACATATTTCCAGCAATTGTCATCTTTGCAATGGCTTAAGTGTTTTATGCCAAAAAAAAATAGTTATTTACTTCATGTGTATGAAGAAAATCTCAAAATATACCTACTAATAACAAAAAACCCTTATAAAAATTATAAAACAACCTAATATATATAATTATAATGCTATCAAGTTCTGATGGACTCATTTAATCCATGCAGAACAGGAATTACCTCTATAGTACCCCTACTGAGGGGCAGTTATCAATATTTCAGTGTTCTTTAAACAGGTACTCACTACCTGATGGGACAATCTTTTCCTACATGGAATATTTTTTATTATCAGCATCCATGTCTGAATAACATGCACCTATTTGATCCTATTCTGACTACTGAGGTAGTGTAAAATAAATTCCCTGTTCTATCTAACTGCTCTTTAAAACACTATGCACAATTTAACCTCCCCATATCTCCTTAATTGAACAACTCAGGTCCTTAATCCCATTTTTCTTATGACATCATTTCTCAATCTTTCAACACTATGGTCACCTCCAGATAAATTCTAGTTTCAGTTATGTGACATTTAGATCTGAATGCACTCATACAGACATGGTTTATTCACTTGATAACACCCTCCCCATGCTAATCTAGTCACCATGTTTTTGTGAGCTTACATTAGATTTTTACAGTTCAAGATCCATGTATCCACTCCCAACTAGGTATCTTCACGTAGATTTCCTATAGACTTCTCAGGCTCAAAATGTAAAAAACTGAATTTATCTTTTCCCTTTCTTTTTGTCTTTGTCAGTTTGGGCTGCTATAACAAAGTACCATAGACTGGTGGCTGAAAAACAACATAAATTTACTTTATTCTGGGGCTGAAGTCTGAGATCAGGGGGCCAACCTGTCCCTGTTCTGATGAGGGCCTTCTTCAGTGCTGCAGACGGCCATCTTCTCCTTGTATCCTCACATGGTGGAAAGAGAGGAAGAGGGCTCTCTGGGGTACATTTTCTAAGGGTACTCATCTCATTCATGAGGGCTCCACCCTCATGACTTAATTGTCTCCCAAAGACCCTATCTCCTCATCCTATCTCCTACATTCTCATTCTGTCACAGTGGAGGTTAATATTTCAACATATAATTTTTGGAGGAACATAAACATTCAATTCATAACATTCTTCATTTTTCCACTTCATCACACTCCAAATATGCTTCACCTCCTACTTTTCCTATATTGTACATAAGCTTGCAATGTCTAGAAATCTGCTGGTGTCCTGTATTCTTCCCCCTTCCTGTCATCTGACTATCAAATTGCACCAAATACACTACACAGGCTGAGTCCAAGCTCTAAGACAAATCGCTGGACTTTAAATTCTTGCTATGCCCTTACCAGCCGTGTGGCCTTAAACAAGTAGCTGAATCTCTGTGACTCAGTTTCCTTTGTAAAATGTAAATAAAAATAACGCTTTTCTCATATAACTGCAGTCAGGACTAAGTTGGTTCATATATATATACACACACACACACACATATATATAAAATGCTTAGAAGAGTGATCAGCTCATAGTGAGTACAGACTGTTAACTGCTATTATCATTGTAACATCTTTAATAGCTCTCAGAATCTCATTTTTATCATTCTCACCACCGCTTTCCAGTTCAAGTCCTTCATTTTTCTCACCTGGATTACCGTGACAGTTTCAAAACTGATCTCCCTGCCTCCCTTCTTACCATACTCTCGTTTTCAAAACTTTGACTATGCTAGCCACCAGTTTCAAATGCTTTAAAAGTTTACTACTGTCCTTAAGATAAATGGCAATGCTCTACATAATCCAGAAATTTACTGGATTTGCCATAATGCCATACAAAACTCTTACGTAATCCAGTAAATTTCTTTAGCCACACTTCTCCCTCTTCTCCTAGCATGTGATATTTGAGCCACACTGATTTATCCTGTCTGCTCTCCTAGCATGTGATTGATCTAGCCACATTGATCAACTTGAGTTTGCTCAAAACCAGACTCTGTGAATCTTTTTTTAAGTGAATTACTGTAGTTAGCCACTCTGAGACTCTGCTGCTCATCCACCTACTTATCTCATCCTATCTATTACTATCCTCAAGTAGAAAAGAGCTAAATGATGAGATGTCATCATACATAAATGTTTTCATGGGATTTTCTATATCTCTGCTTTAGCAATAAGAATATAGGTACGTACTATTCAAAGTAGGATTGGAAGATCAGCAGCATCAGTATTACCCAAGAGCCTGTAAGAAGTGTTATCAGGCTGCACACAGACGTACTGAATGAGAATTTCTGGGGGTGATACCCAGGAATCTGTTTGTAACAAGTTCTGTGGGTGATTTTTAAGCATATCAGTGTTTGAAAAGCTCAAATAACGATGATTGGGCCCATAATTTATCAAGTGTATTTTAAGGTATTTAAGAATCAAAAATACTATTGATGAAAATATGAATTATTTTGTTTTGAGACAAGGTCTTGCTGTGTGGTCCAGGCTAAAGTGCAGTGGTGCAATCATGGCTTATTGCAGCCTCGACCTCCTGGGCTGAAGCAATCCTCCTGCCTCACCCTCCCGAGTAAGTTGGTACCACAGGTACACACTACCATGCTCAAATTTTTTAATTTTTTGTAGACTGGTGTCAAACTCCTGGGCTCAAGCAATCCTCCCACTTCGACCTCCCAAAGTGCTGGGATTACAGCCTTGAGCTACCACATCTGGCCACAAATACGAATTATAACTAAAATAAGACTACAATCCTGGAAATAACTGATAATGATAAATCTAAATCATTTATAATTAATAATCAAAATAATTGCACTTATACACCATAATCTGACAATCTAGCTGATACAATGATAACAAAACATTCTGCCAGAAAACACTGGTAATTCCAGCCACCTGTTTTGTGAGCATGAGTAGCAGAAGCTCTACAACATAGCAAGTATTTTGTCACACTCTGGCTTCTGATGGAATATTAGAATACTCAGTAGACTCTGGTAATGAGCTGAATTTTATTAATGGATGCTGTATTTCAATAAGCCTTAATAACTAACTTAGGCTATTAGTAAGTAGTCATTAATTGTTCATGAAGGTTAAAACCTATGCATATTTTTTCACTCATGGGAATGAAAGAATGGACTTGTATTTGGTAATTAATTTAATTCCAAAATGGACTTTCCTTTCCCATCAGAAGGTGACCAACTACTTTGAGAATTGTGGCTCTAAAGAGCCAGAACAACCTTCATTTCCAACCTTTGCATATAAGTCAAAGTGCCTGTTGAACAATTCAGGGTTCTTCTCTGGAAAGCCTCTCCTCTCTCCATCATCCATTCCTAAGTACTATTTCTTTCTCTGCCTTCCCCTAGCATAGTGTGCAAACCTCTGTAACTGTACTTATGGGGGAGTGAAATAATCTGTTCACATGTGTCTTCCACACTCTAAGGATCAAGTGACACATGGATCTTGCGTCTCTGGCATCCAGCAAAATTATGTGGCACATAATCAAAAGTATTAAATTTTGAATCAATGAATGTCATTCTGTTAGTTTAAATGAATCCTGTATCCAATTAAAAACTATAGGCTACGTGAACTTCTATTAAACTTATACATCTATAAGAATTTTACATTTATCTCTATTAAATTTATTCCTATGAGTTTTTATCTATTCTAGCCTGTCAAGATCTTTTCAAAGTTTGACTCTGACTAGGTGTAAAAAAAGGGAGTATCCAAAAAAAACCTCTAGGTTGATATATAACTTGTCATTTACTATACCTGCCTATTCTTAGCTTTATCATATACTTTTTCTATCTTCAGTAATTTTGAAAACGATTAATATTTCCCATTTTGAAAATCATGCTGTAATGATGACAAATTTCACACAGAATAAGAAATTATGCATAAGGACAGTATGAGTGACATAAATTCTCTATTAATTCGTTCCCAATCTGGAATGAGAGCAGCTTCTATTAGAACTTCCCATTCTTTTTTGCCATTATTGTTCATAAATGTTACAAAATATTCAACCACCATGAACCCAATAAATAGTAAGTGGAAATATGTATGGCTACGGTGGGAAGAAGACTCTACTGGGTGTAATAGACTTAATGTGACCCCTAACATTCATATGTTAGAAGTCTAACCTCTGATGAGAAGGTATTAGATGGTAAGGCCTTTGAGTGGTAATAAGATACAATCATAAGGGTGAAGCACTCATGAATGGGAATAGTGCCCTTATAAGAGTCACAAGAGAGCTTGCTTCCTGTGCTCTACTCTCCACCATGTGAGGACACAATGAGAAGACTTCAGTCTGCAAACCAGAAGAGGGGCCTCACCTGAACTCAACCATGCCGGCACTCTGATCTCTGACTTCCAGCAGAACTAAGAGAAATAAATTTGTGTTGTTTATAAACTATGTAGGTGATGGTAATTGGTTATGGCAGCCCAAACTAAGACACTGGGGAATCAAGAGATCCAGGTTTTAATCTCATCTGGACTAATAAACATTACTTAAAATACCTTAATTTACCAAGGCCTTAATTTCCCAACTCTAGAACAGAAGTTTAAAGTAATTTAATGTTTAAGATCCCTCTCAATGGTAATAAATAAAGTACCTGTCCCACAAGGTGGGTATAAAGTACAAACAAAGTGGACCAGGCATGGTGGCTCATGCCTGTAATCCCAGCACTTTGAGAGGCCAAGGTGAGTGGATCACTTGAGGTCAGGAGTTTGAGACCAGCCTGGCCAACATGGTGAAACCCCATCTCTACAAAATACAAAATTTAGCTGGGTGTGGTGGTGCACATCTGTAATCCCAGCTACTCGGGAGGCAGAGGCATGAGAATCACTTGAACCCAGGAAGTAGAGATTGCAGTGAGCTGAGATCACACCACTGCACTCCACCCTGGACAACAGAGTGAGACTCTGTCTCAAAAAAAAAAAAAAAAAAAAAGCAATATAATGTATATAATAGATATTCTAAATATTCCTAAAGCATTCATCATTATAATTCCATAATAAATAAAAGAATGTAGCATAATCTGCCTTCAGGTAGAATCTACATTTACTAAATCAAAGTACAATTTTTTTTCCCCTGAGGCTAAAAAATTATTTTCATCTGCCAAGCTTAAGGAACGAGTTACTTGGATGCAGAATCTTTTGCTATAAGCTGCTAACATCTACTCTGGATATATATATTAACTTAAAATTTTTTTTAAAGAGCCTTTCCCAGAGTATGCAGATATTCCCCAAAGGATTACCTTGGACTGCGACTTGAGATTCAGAGCACGAAGAGTGTGGAAAGGCGTAAGTACCCTTTGAAGAGTGGGAGACTGAAGGCCCAGCGCTTCAAGAAAGGATGGGTTCTCTTATGAAGAGACCCTTCCTCACATCTCCTCTGTTCACTTTTCTTCCATATTAATGTTTAATCATAATTACCTACCCATTTTACATTTTTAATCCCATATACTTTACTATTAATTAACTTATTTCAATACTCTATTTCCTTATCTAACCTCCAGCTTTTATCTTTAAATGTCATATTGTTATTCTTTTAATTTTTGACTCTTATCCTTATTTTCTTGAATTGGAGTCGATCTTTATTTTCCTATTCTCGTTTACAGCTGTCATTTTAAATGTCTTTATGCCTATCACTTCAAATGTCTTAAGTGTTATCAAAATTTAAATTCAATTTCTAACTTTAAAATAATTCTAATCTTGAAATTATTTTCCCTTTGTCATTTATTGATTCTATTTATTATTATTTTGTGCTTGTCTTTATTATAGGCAGTGAAAAGCAAGTCTAGAAAAGGGTTAAAAGTAAAATAAGTCCTTATGAACCAGAAATTATGGCAGTTTTCTTACTTGCAACTGCCCCTTCTTCTGCCACTCTGGTTCCCAAACGGATTCCCTAGCCCAGTCCCGGATGGCTCTCCAAAGAACCTTAGTCACCTAGGGGACAGAGCTGACCCACAGGCTAATTCCCTCCTGTAGGACCATGAGATTTATCTTGCAACTGGCATCTGGAGTTATTCCAACAGTGTCACTTGTTAAATGCTCACATTATCCAGGTTTTATATGAGCTACTCTATTTTAAAATTCATAACTTCAAAATATATAACCAATAGTCTTTGGAGAAAACTAAACCAAAAGAAAAAAAAAATCTATGCCACAATTAGGGAAACAAGCTACTACAGGGGTTACAATCATGGAAGCCACTTTGAATTCATTCAGGAAAAAGGCAGAGATAAGTGAATAAATACATTCATTCATTTATTCACTCATTTATTCAATAAATGCTTAATTCCTACCATACACCAGGTATCATGCAAGTGCTGGGTTCAAACTGAGGGAAAACAAAAGTTCCTGCCTTTGAGGAGCTTATGGTTGAGTGGAGGCACAGAGGCAGGCAAACATTAATCAGCTTCTGCCGTGATTAATTTGTCATTATGAACTTTAATTACTGAAAGAACAGGGTGTTATGAGAACCCATAGCATAGATCTAGTTAGGTTAAAAAAGAGTTCCACAAGGAAGCTGCATCTGAATTGAGATGAGAGGGTTGAGTAGAGAAGAAAAGTGGGAAGATCAACAGCCAATATTCCTGGCAAAGAAAAAGCTCCAATAAGGGCTCTGAAACAAGAAAGAGGATGTCACAGTTGAAGAAAATGAACAGATGCCAGTGTGTTGAAGAGCAGAGAGCCAGGGGAAAGGAGACAGGGGAGAAGCCATGTACTGTACAACTCTGATGACTATGTTAAGGATTCTGGTCATTTCTCGAAAAGAAATGAAGAGTCATTATAACCACAGGGATAACATTAAAAGAACTGCTTTATAAACATCATTCAGCCTGCTGTGTTAGAGAACCCTCTGGAGAGGTAGGTTCCATGAAAAAGCCATTAATTCATTCAATAAATATGCATTAAGCATCTAAAATGTGCCTGCACTGTGGTAGGCACAGATACAGAAGAAAAAAAGAGATGAAATAGCAAAAGCCACATACCAGAAACACGCACCTAAGACATATTTTAGAAGACTACATCAGCAGGCTAAGCCAGAGCTGAGAGGGCCTTAATCTGTGATGATGAAGTTGGAAATGGAAAGAAGTACACGGACTGAGGTGATAATTAGTAAGTTAAATTGACACTTAGTAGTCAATGATTCAAAACAAAAAAAATGCAACATATAAAATAAAACAACTGTTTAAGTAATGTTCTTTTCTGTTTTACACAAAGGTTTTCAAATTTTCAATTACATAGAGAACCCTGTTAACTTTCCTTGTTTCAGTTCTTCCACAATTTCAGTCTTCCTATGTAGTTGCTGTTTTCAGTCTTTGATTATTTAATACAAGTCAAAATTTTAGGATAATATAACTTTAATATTTTCAGAAAGTCAGGCTCTGAAGTGCAACAACTATCACTATGGGGTTCAGGGTTCATTCTGAGAGGTGAATATCAATAACTATAAGGCAAGGTGGAGATATAATAGAGAAATACAATTCAACTTTCTTGAAAGAAAGCAATATTTTACATTCCAACCAAGAAAAATAAGAAAGAGTATCAAGGAAGAATTGCTCAGTACACTGTTTAAAACATTCATCTGTGGCACAATGGAGAAACTCGGGATTAAAAACAGAAATCTGCAGTTGTTTCAAAAGATTTAACTAAGACTCATATATCTTAGTCCATCTCATAATCAAACTCACAGAGTTGTGCTTTGATGGTATATCTTTTAATTTCACAGAAAGAGACATAAGTGATGCTTCAGAAAATCTGTTGCTGGAACGTGGTCAAGGATCTAGCCCCTGTATCACTCATTCCCAAGTAAGATCCAACACAAGAAATCTTTTGTAAAATTTAGTCCAAAGAATATTTCCTTTCCTAAAGAATATTTTATATATATATATATATGTGTGTGTGTGTATGTGTGTGTATATATATGTGTGTATATATATATTCTTCTTTTTCAAAATGGATATTCTATAACTAATTACATTTTGCTTTAACTGCCAGTAATCACAAAGGCAAATTAGGAGCTCACTCTCTCTTTCATTCTGGTAGACATCTTTTCTCATTTTGACTTTCTATATTGAATCATGTTTTCCTTCATTTTTATTTTATTTTATTTTCTACTTCATCATATTTCACTAGAGAGTTTTCCTATTATAATTCTCTTAAATTCTTTGTGAAATGAAACAAGGCATACATAAAATTCACATTTAGTAGCATAGCTTAATTCTCCTCTCATGTTGCTTTCTCTTAAAATTGTTCAACTCTTTTCTCAAGTTATTTTAAAATTGGTAAAATTATTTACCCCAAAAATAATCATGTTGGGCTTTTAACTGTCACTGCTTTAAATATATAAAAATCTTTGCCAAGGCCAGCAGTGGTGGCCTACACCTTTAGCCCAGCACTTTGGGAGGTCAAAGCAGGAGGATCACTTGGGCCCAGGAGTGTGAGACCAGCTTAGACAACATAGCAAGACCCCATCTATAAAAAATAAAAATAAAAAATAGCCAGATATGGTAGTACGCACCCATTATCCTGGGTACTCAGGAGACTGAGGCAGGAGGATCACTGGAAGCCAGGAGTTTGAGACCAGCCTGGGCAACAAAGTGAGGACCTATCCCTACAAAAAATTTTTTTAAAAATAGCTGGGCATGGTAGCACACACCTGTAGTCCCAGTGACTCAGGAGGCTGAGAATGGAAGACTGCCTGAGCACAGGAATTCAAGGCTGCAGTGAGCTATGATGGCACAACTGCCCTCCAGTCTGAGTGACAGAGTGAGAACCCATCTCTAAAAATAGAAATAATAAATTTAAAAATTCCAAGTATAATTCATTTCTAATAAAATGTAGTGATTTTTGTTTAGGATTTGAGAAAGTCTTTGCTTCTTTTCTTCATGAACTTATTTAATTGTGCTTTTCTCATAGTTCTCCTAGAGGTCTTTACACTCTATTTTACATTTGGTCTTTTTTATTCCTTCTTTTTCTTCTTTTTCTCCATGGTATCAATATGATCATGTCCATGAACACCAATTACCTACCTACATATATACTACCTTAGATAACTAAAGAGACTAGAAATCATTTTGTCTTCTAAAGTGTTAATTCTTGTTCTTACAACAATCTCTCACAGCTTTGTAATTCTGTCACCATCATGATTCAATCTCTGATGAAGGATCGGTCAATATCCTAAAATTGCACAATACACTCAAGACTCTGAAATTAATCTGAATTTTTTGTACTGTTTCCTTTTGTTTTTGTCACTCTTTATGAAGACAACCGGATGAAATGAACTCAATATAGACATGAGTAACTCATGTTCTCCCAGGCCACTTAAGGGTGAGGAAGAAAGAGCCAAATTAGTAACAATGCAAATGGCTAAATCTGCATACCCACAAGTACTCCAACTCCTTTCAGATGCCTCCCAGCTAAGTAAGGAAGTTCTGAGAGGTTCCCGCCGGTGTTCCTTTAAGTGTATTTCCAAGTTCCACTGGAGCCTCCCTATTCTCCTGCTAATGACAATGAACATTTGCATCCTCAGGCCATGTAGAAAACATTCTAGCAACAACAAGTACAAGCATTAGAAGTGCAGAAACCAGGCCAGGAACAGTGACTCATGCCTGTCATGCCAGCACTTTGGGAGGCCGAGGTGGGTGGACAGCTTTGAGCTCAGGGGCTTGAGACCAGCCTGGGCAACATGGTGAAACCCCATCTCTACAAAAAACACAAAACCTCATCTCTACAAAAAACACAAAAATTAGACAGGCATTGGTGGCACATGTCTGTAGTCCCAGCTACTCAGGAGGCTGAGGCTGGAGAATTGCTTGAACCCAGGAAGCAGAGGTTGCAGTGAGCTGAGATCACTCCACTGCACTCTAACCTGGGCCACAGAAAAAAAAAAAAAGTGCAGAAATCACATTCCCCTTTTTGGTACTGGTATTGTAACTTCCTACATCACTGATACTCTGTTTCAGTGCCTGATATTTCCAATATGTGAGCACTCCTCAGGTTTGTGTTTCAAGGTGATTTAAAAGCACCTTATTGGAGTGGGCAAAAATCCCCTCTACTGGCATTTGTAGCGCACTCTTGTGCACTAGTGACAAGGTAAAATTGTATTACACCCATAAAGTCTTACAGGCAGTGATTTTAGTATTGCTGCTATTTTTGGTCCCTGTTCTTCCTAGAACTCTGCCACAAATTCTGCAGTGGGGTAGTTAATAGCAGTCCATCAGAGCAGTTCACAACTTCTTCTGCTTGAATAAATACCCATTTTTCTCACAACAGTCTTTGGCCCTGGGAACAGTCTTCAAACCCCAAATCTCTCCTCTCTTAAGGTGAATTGCTCCCATGAGATCCAATTTCTCCTCCACATGGATCAGTGAAGTTTTTCGAAGCAGCTCACCAGAACATGTCAAATAGGTATGAACTTGAAGCATTATTAATACTCCCCTCATTTCGAGACCTCTTCCTCCCACCAGGATATATTTTTTTAAATCCTGTTTTACACAATGACAATTGTGAAAAATTACTATTAAATTATCTGCAACCAGAAACAGTGTTTCATAGATAGTAGGTATAGCAAAAATGTTACCAAAGCAACTGCCATAAAAGGGAGACAGAAAAAAAAAACTTAAAAGTTCCTGTAGCTGGATAAGTTCCCTTATGTTTTATCTATTGCTATATAACAAACCACCTCAAAATTTAGTGCTAAAGGTAACAATTTACTATTTCTCACAATTCTGTGTCAGCTGCATGGTTCTTCTGCTGATCTGGCATGGGCAGCTGAATGGGCACCTGGTAGGGCAGGTAGGGGTAGAGCTCACCTGGGCCCTTGTGGTAGGTCTCTCCATGTGATCTTTAATCTTTAAGGAGGCTATACCAGGCTTCCTCACATGGTGATAGTAGCATTTCAAAAATGTAAGCTCCAATATACAAGCACTTATAAAGTCTCTACTTGCATCACATTCACTGATGTCGCACTGGCCAAAGCAAGTCACATAACCAAGCCAGAATAACTGTGAGAGGGGACTTCATGAGAACCTGGATACTG
Source organism: Macaca thibetana thibetana (assembly GCF_024542745.1). Lineage (NCBI taxonomy): Eukaryota > Metazoa > Chordata > Mammalia > Primates > Cercopithecidae > Macaca > Macaca thibetana. The sequence continues at coordinate 45,103,104 of NC_065580.1, forward strand.
GGAGGTGTGATTGATTGCAGGCATTAATCCAGCACTCTAATACAGCAGACCCTTAATAGGGCTGTTACTTCTTCTTCCAATTCTCTAATACTTAAATCATGTTATTATTTAACAAAGTTTCTTTCCTATCTGCTCCACACCTTATTTTTTTAAGAGCTAAAGTATTCTTTATGGGTGTTCTAAGCCCATACTAGTCCAACATATCAGTGAATGAATGCTTATGGAGGATTCAAAAGTATTTTAAAATTTAAAATGCACCATATGCCACAGCAAATGCTCACTACTAAATTCTTGAAGCTCTTATGGAAGAAATAAAAATTCCTTTGAATGTTAAATGCAAAAGCTTTTAAATACATCAGGGCCAAGTAGTTCCCCCAACCAGGAAGAAGGGCATCATTCTACCATTGATATCCCATACTCAACCTCTTGAAGTACTTTGCACCTCTAATCAATACTGAACGTATAATCATACGAAACGTCCAAAAGTGTCCAAAGTCTTAAAGTTAGAAAAAGAACCATTATCTTCTGGTTTCCACACCACAAGTACCCCAATGTGCATGACAACAAGATGTCAAAAAGTATACAAACATTAACAATCTGAAAAATGGTAAATAGTATGAATAAAATGGCAAAAAAAAAAAAAAAAAAACAAAAGCTAAAGATGAAAAAAATCCATTAACCTTGTTTCATGTTACAAGTTGTTAGTATTTTTAAATGGCCTATGATAATTTAAAGATGAGTTGAATAGGGAAAAAATAAACGTTTTAAAACATGGCTATACATCTTGTGATTAATCTGATATGTACTTTAAATTCTATTGTTTTTTGTAAATACCAATTCAAGTTCAAGATCGTAAGTTTTTCTGTGAAAATGAATGCACTCTGGAAAAGGTGTGTGCGTAACTGCCAAATGGTAATCATCATATAAGGTGGGTCCCTCTGGACTAAGGAGGTTAGAACTATGACTAGGGCTAGCATACATAATGATAAAAAGAAGTCAAAACAGCCCTTCTGGCTGTAATTATGATGCCAAACAAGATGTTGTTCTGTGAATAGGTGGCAAAATGCTTCAGAGATTTTCCACTAGGGGAGACAAAATGTGGAACTTTACTTATGCACAGAAGACTTTTTTTGTTGTTGTTAAATTAGGCCAACAGCAAGTTATTTTTAGATTACTTACTTCACTTTCTCTCCTTAATGGGCTGGTATACAAAATAGGACAGAAAATGCACCATATGCCACAGCAAATGCTCAAATCCTAAATTCTTAAAGCTCTCATGGAAATTAAAGAAATCTCTATCTTAAAATATGAGATTTCCATTCAAATGAAATTAAGACTGTAAATGTTCTGACAGATATTTATCATTTAACAACAAATAAAAAATATAAACATTGTTAAAAAAATACAGTATTTTAGGAAATTTTTTCCTTTATTTTTAGCAAAAATAAGTTCTAAGAAAAAGCTAAAGTTGGAATGAACACATTGACTTACATTTATGATTAAAAGTTAATATATAAAGCATTCAGCATTTTCAAATTCTACAGTGACTAACACTTCTTGATTTCCCAAAGTTACAAAATTTAGATGACTCATCTACTTGCTCTTTCATAAAATCAATATAAAGTCTCTTCAAGCAGTTCAATTTTGTAGAAACACAAGCTTTCAAAACTTATCTTTGTATTTCAACATACTGCATTCTCATTTTATTATTGCAACCACACTTCACCAACTATATTGTTATTTTGATTTATACTATTAGAACGAATTATGAAGATGGAAAGAATGCATGACATTAAATATGTAGATAAACATAATACATGACCTTGGAATTAAAATGTATATGCCGATTAAAAAGAAATGCTCCCAACTTCATCAATGACACTGAATCCAAACTATGTTATCAAATACATAATCTATTTTAAAATAGATCAATAAATTCAACACGTATTATACAACAAAACATTTACCATGTTCTTTGTAATATCCCGCTTTTACTGAAGCAAACAAAATTACAAGACAACAACAAAATCTGAAACCTCTTTGGTGAATAACACACTGAACACAGTTTGCAATTAGGATGAGTAATATAGAGTGCTTATTTCTTCTAAACATCAAGCAAAATATTAAAAGTTTTAGTATTCTCTTATTATTTTATGAAATTATCTTGTGAGTGTTTCATATGTTAAATGTGAAGGCCTATTTTTTCCCCTAAAAACAGGGCAGACAAATATTGCTAGATATAGTTCATCATTCTATGTAACCTAGATTTAGCAGATTAAATGTAGCAATTAAATGAAACATTTTTAAACTAGTATAGGCATTCAGGCATATCAAAAATAATTTCTGAATAAAGCTGATCTGTGAGAAACCGTCATTTGCCAACAAAACAATGTTAACATGATCTCAATAGATACATGTACGATGCAAAACTAGGAAACTATTATGATTGCTTAATGTTGCTAAACTAATAGTGCTAATGAAAGTGTATGTAAAAAGCTTATCTTAAACTATGTTCTAAGTTCTACATTTAAAGATACATATAAATAATCCACATTTTAATACATTCCCACACACCTTAATTCTAAGAAAAATCCTCCAAGAATAATTAGGTCTAATGGCAGTTTTAAAAATTAGTCTATTAGATTGAAAACAAAAATTGTTTTAAAACTTTGAAGAAATCATTATATCTTACCAAAAAATGTATTAACAAAAGCAAAAAATCTAAATTACTAAAAACATAAATGGCTGCTTTTAGGAAACCAGCCTCTGAATATGGAAAGAAGACTTACAAGCATTCAGAACTTCACTACAGTTTGTGCCAGACACCAAGCTTGGTCCTGAAATAAAAGTTCATGTCTAGATTATAATTCAAGTAATACTTTATATAGTCAGGTCAATTAATTCTAAAAAGACCAACCCTGAAGGTAACAAACAAAAATGGATGTGTCCTCAAAATAAACATTACAGTGCTAAACTTATATTGAACAGTCAACCTGGTTCATACTTAGACTCTTCTTAGTCAAGTTAATAATAAATGAGATAAGGATGCAGGGGAAAACTTTTAAGTAGGAACAAAACTAACTTTTGTTATATCACAAAATAATGTGACTTTGTCAAAATAGTTTGGCTTTATTTTTACTTTGTATGGTAGCTAAATTCACATTTACATTACTTAACACTCTTTTTTTTTTAACCATATATTGACTTCAGAATTTTACTAAAGTTGGCCTCTAAGTAAGTACAATGGAATCCCAAGATTCCACATTGTATGAGTAGACATTTCTAGGGCAGGACTAGCTCGTGAAAAAAAAAAAAAAAAAATGATTACAAAACTTGTATATTGGTTTAAATTCATCCATTATTCCCAATCAAAATGAAGCCCTTCCCATGACACAATACTGCATAAAATAGTTACTACCCACACACAGTAACCACTTTTTAAGCATGTGCTTTTTATTATAGGATCACTAACATATGCTCCCAACACCAACGAGCTAAAGAATATGTATCACTTGCCAAACCTTTCTTCCACTGAGCATATATCTCCTCAGTAAATAATTATTTCCAGACAAATAGGAAAGGGAACTGTGCTTCTCTGACTAAATTATCCAACCTAGTACTGAAGGGGAGGGGAGAGACATGAGTGTGAAATTATCTTTAAAATGCTCTTCCTTAGTGCCTAACACCTATAATTAAAAGCTTGATATTTTCAACCTGATTTCTTCAATGTGCACATGTAAAATGGTAGTCAATAGTACATATAAGATAGTGTATTATTACAGGACCGCAGCAGTACTCTGTGAAAAGTTCACTTCATAGGAAAAAATGGTCTGGACCATTACACAAAAAAGGTGAGGATTTCAGTTCCTATACAAACTGGTAATTAATTAGCCTTGTTTAGCACAACAGAAAATTACTCCATTTCAGAACCAGGAAAACTGCCTTCCTAAATTCCTAAACATTGCAAACTTAAGACTAAAATTCCCAGATTAGTTACAGGCCCAGGAAGAGGTCCTCAGAACAGGAGAGCAGCTGTTGCAACAAAATAAACTACTTAAGATACCAAATCAAATGACATAGAAATCATTTCTCTAACCCTATTACTGGAATACAAGATGAATACTAATAAGAGAGTCAAAATGACATACAGAAAGTAGGGATCTCTTAAATTTATTATATTAAACTGCTTATAAAACATATTTCTCCAGAAAATGAGATTTAATTATAACTATGAGTTTATTAACTTAAAAACATACTAAGCAAATAAATAAGGTCTAAGGCTTTTGATTAAAAAAAGAATATTCTATAAAACTGAGACAATCTTAAAATGGGGCAACATTTAGTTTTGCCACATCTAATAGCCTCAGAGAACTTCATGAATAAACAACTGTAACTCTATTTGCAAATACCACAAACAAAATTCAAAATTAATTTTTAAGTTTCAGGTTTCAGATTTCCAAGGTTATACAGGTTCAGACAAAGACAGTATCTGACATCTAAACACACTCACAGAGTCAGATTTTCCTCTAAAGAATGTTTCTGGATCAGCTGTTTGTAACATAACTGCCTGACAAAGGGGGCAAGAAATGAGGAACATGATATATCTGATTCTGGTAAATTGCTATTTCCCTTTCTTCCAGCTCCTCAAAATTAATAGGGTCAGATATGAGGATGCTCATTTAGCAAAACAGGCTGCCCATTGTAAACCCTGGCACTTTAGTTTTTAAGATGAAAAACATAAAAAACGATGCCACCGAACAAATAAAAACACTCCTCTGAAGGAAAAAAAAGAGGTGGGGTGGGGAGAGCAGCTAGGAAAAAACGAGAGTCAAAAGATTCCTAGTTATCACTAAAGGGAGGGCATCTACTACCTGGCAGTTACTATGTTGGATATTTACAAATATGGTTTTAAATGCATACAAAAATACTACAGTATAGTTATTTTTGTCTATATTTTGCAAGTGAGATAAAAATTAGGTTCACAGATCAAATAACTTGCCCAAGGTCATGCAGCAAAGATGTGGCTGCGCCTAGAATTACTCTCCATCTGTCTGATGCCAAAGCCTCTTTCCATGAAGTTAAGTCCACATCTCCATTAACAAATATTCCTGCTGAGCCTCCACTGTGTGGACATAAATACTGCAAAAAACTACAGAAGAAACAGAAGACATCGTTTCTGCCTTCCAGGCAGTTAACATCTAAGAAACATTCTGAAGACTCAGATTCTCAATTCATGAGAAGTAGTGTGGCATATGCAGAGGAAAGAGCACTAGACCAGGAAGAGGGAGATGACTCACGTACTGTGGGTTTTGCTATTTACTAGCCATGTAACCTTAGGTATAATAATTTCTGTTATTTTCTCATCTGCAGAGAACATGTATCTGCCTTAATCATCTCGTCAGCTATCTTACAAAATGAGAACTCATGCTCAAAGGTCTGGGTCACCTCCAAACCCAAAGCTGTACCTCAGATTCTAAATTCACCTCAGAGAAAAATGTGAGATGACCCACTTCCCAAGGGAAACTGAAGGAAGAATGTTCAGAAGCCAGGTGATTAAGAAATTCTCTGTGGAAAAGGAGAATTTACAAAAGAAGAAACTGCATCTGGCTGGCTGGGAGGTCCATGAACTAGTTAGCATCAACCACAAGCATTTAAAATAAATAAATTACTTTTTCTGTCTTAAGTACTAGTATCACAACACAATTTTTATCACAAACTAATTAATTTTAGAACATTCTTTTTCTATGGAAAGCATGTATTCCCAATTCCAAACAGCCAACCGACAAACGCTGGAAAGCTATCTAGACTTCAATATGTTTGACTGAAAAAGACTTAATGAAATTCTTCAGATGATTCCCCAAACTGACTTTATTTTGTGTAATTTTAAACTAACCACTATGATAATGTATATATTGAGACAAAAGCCTTAAAAAAATTAACTGAAATGTCACAGAAAAAATTACACAAAAACTGGTACAAACTAAAATGTGGCAGTCTTTAGACAAACCCACAACTATCTCATCATTTCTATCTCCATTTTTCTCAATCCCTCTCTTCTCTTCTCTGTCTCAAAGTATTCCCTCCTTTATATAATTTGTTTTCTATATGTGAAATTACTGACTTCTTTGAGATTAGTAATAGAAACTCAAAACCAGAATATACAGATCAGACCTCCATGGAAGTTGGCATGTTAACAGCCTTCCCTAAATTGTTACTATGAATAGCAAAATTATCACAGTTAATTTTTCACATTTTTAAATTATATTCAAGATATTTCCACAGCATCATAACATTTTACAAACTTATTATGTTAAAACATATAAGATATATTTATTTGAATAAATGTATTTACTTTCTAACAATAAAAAGTGACTCCAACTACAAAAAGTGACTCCAACTAATGCTGTATTTAGCTTGGTTTGTCATAATTTACATAGGCATTTTGCAAGGGAGAATACAACTGCCACATCAAGAAACATACTAAGTTTACTTTAACTTTTACTACCACATATTGAAATGTAAATTAGTAACTACTTAAAATGATTAAGTGTTCTTGTTGGAAAGCATGACTGAAAAAGAGAAACAACAATAGAGCTCTTTAAGCAAATAAAGACTATAAAATGTACCTATCAATAGTTTTTCAATTACATTTTTCTTAAATTTTCATTACCTATGCTATCAACAGTATTTTACCTCTAGTTGTATTTCCTCATCCTCTATTAACATTTTCTAAAAAAAGAGAACTTCACTCTGAGGAAGACCATAATAGATAATTAGCCATGCATATCTCAGCGGCCCCATACCTGACTGCATTAGGTCTTTTTGCACTTCTCATTTTTTAGGTCACACAGTAACTGTAAGTAATGTAATGAAACCACAGCCTTGCCTGTATTTTCTCATACAGCCAAGCCCTGACTCATAAATATTTCACTGCTTGTTGTCTTAATTCTAAAAGAGATTAGGCTGTATTTTTAAATAAGTGCTTTATTTAAAAATACTTCTCTTCTGAAAGCCATGCTGCCCATAATTTTGGTAAAGCAACAAGTGCACCATCATAAAAAGGACTTTCGTTCAGCACAATGGCAACCACCTAGACCTATGAACCAAAAATCTTAAACACTCAGAAATACAGAAATCATGTAATTCTGAACTAAATTACTTCACAAAGAAATTCAGTATTATAGTATAGAAGAATGTCTTCTGAGCCTTAAAATGGTAAGAATAGAGTTCACATAAGAGAATTTAATCAAAGAAAATTCAAAACGAATTCAAAGGGGGAGATTGAAGGAATGGCTATTATGGGTTAGTTGGAAGTCAAAAATCACAAATTCCTTATTTAAGATGTTGAAAAATGGTAATAAAAAAGACAACAATCCCAAAGGGAAAAAAAGAAATGATTTTGTTCAATTCCCAAGTCTTTCATATATAAAAGGAAACAAATGTTACCTCTAAATCAAATCGCCTGTCAAAAAGAGATACATATACTGAAGAAAAAAGTTAAACAATCCATTAGCTAGTATTGTGGATTTGCCCATAGCAAGGAAGAAAGAATATAAAGGAAAGAACTTTCCAATCCTCATTTTTAGTCTTTTCATTCATCTCCCCCATTTCCCCCAGCTGAAATTGTGTAATCTACAAGGTTTACTTCAAAAATAAGAACAGGAACATTCCCCTACACAGACTAGGCAAGGTTGGTTTATCTTAAAAAAGTAAAAATAAATACCAGAATACATTTTCTAAAACCTAAAGAGCCACTGTAAATAAATATAGTAGGAGATCCTTTTTACCCAAAGACACAGAAGCAAACCTCATTATCTGGCTGCTTGAGAGCCCTGGTGTAATCAGCTTTCCAATGTCCCATTCCAGCCAGATACTTCACTCATCTAATTGTACCCTGGGCCTATGGGCTACCCATGTCCTGACTTAACAAAGAACACATAAAAACCTCTGGATTGTGACAAAGCTTTGTCTCTTACTTAATGTTGCCAATGCTGTTTCTGAAGCTTCATGACTCTATTACCTGTCTGGAGACATTTCTGACATTTTTGTTCAGCCATGACCTCTGGTAAAATTATGTACTTGTTATTTGTGGTTCACTATGTAGATCTCTGAAGATTCAGCTGGTCATTGTACTTTATTATCCAAATTTATATTGTAATACTAATGATACCAAAGTCAAGCATTGAACAACTTATTTACTTACTGATAATTTCTTCTCTCTGAGACCTACTACTTTAGAATTAATTGCATTGAAAAGGGAAGAACTATTTCAAGGAAGAGCTTGTGAAAGAATTTTTGGAAGTCCATGTTAATGTTAAGCCCATAATTCCAAGCACATGGATGAAATGTGGCATGGATTTCAGAGACAGAGATTTAAAAGATATGTCTATATTTATATGATAACCATTGGGGTGTGTGTGTGTGTGTGTGTGTGTGTGTGTGTAGCAGAACACAGTCCATGGGTTAGAGCTAGCCCACTGCCTGATATTGAATGAATAGTGAGGTAAGAATGGGATTTTTTTTTGTATGTTTAAATGGTTGAATAGAAATCAAGAGAAGAATATTTCATTAAATATGAAAATTATATGAAATTTAAGTGTCCATAAATAAACATTTCTGGAACACAGGCACAGTCATTCATTTAGGTATCGTCCATAACCGCTTTTATAGTGTCATGGCAGTGAGAAAGTGTTGCAATAGAGACCAATGGTCCAAAAAGCCTGTATCATTTACTATAGAGACCTTTACAGAAAAAATTTTGTGAACCCGTCATATATGATGGCTCAGCATAAAATTCTAAAATCAGTAAGGGTTTGGGACATCTCATCTATTGAAATTATAAATTATTAAAGTAAAATAATGACCCTTCCAACTCAGAAAACAGTACCAAAGAAAAAATTAGAAAATATCCAAAGAAACCAAGAGTTATACAAGGATTCTTCAACCTTAGAAGTGACATCCATGGCAAGAAATAGTATAAAAACATGGTTCAAAGATTTAATAAATGCTCAAAATGAGATGCAATAGACAAAAAAAATTAAGGACATTTCAAGATCTTATTTAGGTATGGAAAAATTATTAACTAAGGGATGATCTACTGTTTGGTGACCATGATTATCACGAGATAACTGAGATGAAACAGAACTTGAATCCTGCATGTTTTTTGCCTTCTAGACACACACACATGCAAAATGTTGAAGCTGAAATGGAAAATCAAATAAGATTAATAAGAAAAATCAGAAATTAAAGCTCAACAATTAAGAGGACAATGAGTCACTTTAAGTAAGTCCAGGTATACACAACCAATAGATTACAGCTTCAAGGCTTGTAAATATTATCACAGAACCACAGTTGATAACCTTGGAAGAGTTACAAACAAGAGGAAAACAGACATAATACATAAGGAGGGCAAATGTTCTCATTTTTTTAAGGTAAAAGGATTCTAGAAAATGAAGATCAGTGAACATGACACTATTCCCCAACAAAATTCTAGAGCAGGTTATTAAACAGATGGTTTGTGAGCACTTAAAAATTTTCTAAAAACCTGCCATAGACTTGTTAAAAATAATCCATGCCAAACCTTGTTTCCTTTTCTGACACTGTTACTAGATAAGTAGATTAGAGAAATGTCTTAGCTGCACAATATCTGGACCAAGAAAAGTATGGAGAAAGACTGTCATGGCCAACTTGGAGTAAATCAACTTACTATTTGTGTAATTTCAGACAACTTTCTTAATGACTGGAGTGAGAGGCAAATTTCCATGGGTCTCTCCTGTTTCTGCATGTCTCGTTAGGAGAAGCACTGGCAGTTTTTGTTCTGGACTATCTTTTGCCTAGGAAACAGCCTTGGAATACCCTCTGAAAGAGTAAATTTGCTTATAGTCCATCATAGAAGACTGGGCCTCCTAAACATGGGGTTCCTCATTTGTGACACAACTTGTTGAAGGTGAAACATCAACCCGAGACTCTACAGAGCTCCTGTGGGACCTGGGGACAAGGGCACAAAAACAAACATGAAACTCATGCTGCTTGCTATACTATTAGTAATAAAGTCCTGTCTCTGACTCAGGAGTCTTGTTTCCTGAGCATCAACAAAACATGGGCTGGTTAATTTGCTTGTTTGCAAATAGAGTAAATCTCAGACCTTTCACAGTTGACAATCTGTGACTCAGTCTTGCCATTCATAAAATGGGGGTAACAACATTTGTATAAAGAGATTATGAGGATTAAATGAATTTATACACATAAAGTGCTTAGAAAAGTGCCTAAACTAACTGCTCAATAAATGTTAGCCATTAAAATTTCAAATATATATCAGTAGCTAAACAATCACATCCAAAGGATTAACACAAGTGAAGGAGTACACCCCCACTAGAAATGAAAAAGGCTCTATTCTTAACCACGTTCTGCTCAATATTCTTAAAATAATTGAGCAAAACTATAAAATGTATTAATCACAATTATGGATGACACAATTGCTAACATAAATAAAAGAATTAGAATTTCTTCAAAATCTTTACATGCTGGATAACTGAACTTATAAAACAAAAATTTAATGGAGATACAATCTTACTTTAAGAACAAATTATTCAGATGGTATATTAATTGCAATTTATTAAAAAATAAGTTTGTTTCATTAACAATGTAACACATCTGTTAGAGAAAAATTGAGATGAAGTTTTAATATTTCTGTATTAGGCCACACTTATAGTATGGTGTTTAGTTCTGGACACAACATTTTAAAGGAAAACTTCAGCAAATATGGATTTTTAGCAAATATGAATATTAATACATAAAGAATAACTGAAGAAACGACTTATTCAGCATAAGAACAAATTTTGAGGAAATGAAAATTTTTCAGATGTCTAAAAAGTTGTCTATGTAAACATCCTGTGTAAATATAAAGCACAGAGCTAAAAATAATGGCTAATTGAGTCCAATTCACTGCAAGGAAGAACTTTGTATCAATTAAATTTTTTCAAATATTAGACATTACAAAAACAAGTTCTTTGCTCATGGCAGGTTTTTTAAAATAAATTTTATTGTGCATTTTTAAAGTATACAACATGATATTATGGAATATACATAGACAGTAGAAAGATTACTATAGTGAAGCAAATTAACATATTATCTCAAGTAGTCATCCATTTTGATTTGCTGGCAGCCCTAGCTAAAATCTTCTCAGTTAAATGAATCCCAATTTTATTACCCAAAACCCTCATGTTGTATATTAGATCTTTAGACTTATTCATCCTACATATCTGTGACTTTGTACCCTCTGACCTACATCTCCCCATTTCCTCTTCAAGCCCCATTCCCACAAACACTACACCATTTTATATCAGAGACTTGAGCATCCTTGGATTCTGGTGTCCAAGGGAGGTCCTGGAACCAATGTTCCACAGAAACCAAGGAAAAACGAAATACACCACAGTTTCTTTATCCATTCATTTGTTGATGAACACTTATTTCCATATCTTGGCTCCCGTGAATAATACGGCAATGAGCATATGAGTGCAGGTATCTTCATGGGGTGATGATTTCACTTCCTTTGGGTATATGCCTATAAGAGGGATTGGTGGGTCATACAGTAGTTCTATTTTTAATTTTCTTAGAAACCTCCATATTGTTTTCCATAATGAGAATACCAATCTACATTCACACTAAAGCAGACGAGAGGTGCCTTTTCTATACACGAGCACAACATTTGTTATCTTATGACTTTTTGATAGTAGCCATCCTAACAGGTGTGAGATATCTCACAATGGTTCTGATTTGCATTGCGCTAATGATTTATAATGTTGGGCACCGTTTCATATACCTGTTGGCCATTTCTTTGTCTTCTTTGGATAAATGTCTATTCAGGTCTTTGTTATTTTAAAATCTGATTGTTTCTCTACTGCTGAGTTGTATGAGTGGTTTTTTTCTGGTTTTTTGTTTGTTTGTTTGTTTGTCTGTTGAGACAGAGTCATGCTCTGTCGCCCATGGTGGAGTGCAGTGGGCTAATCACAGTTCACTGCAGCCTCAACCTCCTGGGCTTAAGCGATCCTCCTACCCCAGCCTCCTAAGTAGCTGGGATCACAAACACATGCCACCATGCCCAGCTAATTTTTGTAGTTTTTGTAGAGACACGGTTTCACCATGCTGCCCAGGCTGGTCTTGAACTCCTGGGATCAAGCATTCCACCTACCTCGGCCTCCCAAAGTGCAGGGATTACAGGCATGAACCACTGTGCCCGGCCTAGTTATATGAGTTCTTTTAAAATTTTGGATATTAACCTTTTACCAGAGATAAAATTTGCAAATATTTTTCCCAGTCTGTAGACTGCCATTTCACTTTGTTAACTGATGCCTTTGCTGTGCAACTTTTTAGTTGTCCCATTTATTTATTTTCATTTTTGTAGCCTGAGCTTTTGGTGTGACATCCAAAAAAAATCACTGCCAAGGCCAACAGTCTTTCTCCTATGTTCTCTTCTAGGAGTTTTATAATTTCTAGTCCTATATGTAGATCTTTTATCCATTTTGAGTTGACTTTTGTATCTGGTGTAAGATAAGGGTCCAATTTCATTCTTCTGCATGCAGAAATCCACTTTTCCCAGCACCATTTATTGAATAGATTATACTTTCCCCATTGTGTCTTCTTTGTGTCCTTTTCAAAAATTAAAAAATTAGTTGACCATATGTATTTGGATTTATTTCCAGGCTCTCTATTTTGTTCCACTGGTCTATGTGTCTGATTTTAGGCCAGTACCATACTGTTTTGATTACCACAGCTTTGTAATATAATTGTAAATGAGGAAATGTGATGCCACTACCTATGTTTTTGAAAGTCATCAGCCAGAGATAAGGTAATGAGTATTCCCTCCTTCATGTTCATATGTCTTTACACTGTTCACAACTGTCCCTAAAAAACAAACCCCTGGCCAATTTATCTAGGCTTATTGCCTCCCTGGTTTCTGTTACATTTCAGCTTAGCATTTTCAAACTAACAATTTGTTCTTGGCAGCCTGTCTATATATTTTATTTATCTCTCTTGTTATCCCCACTTTTCATGCTCTATGTCTCATAGGCAATTTGACAAAGACTCCTGGACAAAGATTCCTAGACTTCTATCTCTACCTCTCATCTGACTTGGGAGGAAGATTAGAAAATAATTTCACGATCTCAAAGTTTCCTTTCAATTCTAGGATTCTTCAATAATTTGTTTTGCCATTAACAGAAATTGATCAATGCACAATGATTAAATGAATGAATAAGTGAAAGAACATTATTAAACAGTTAACAATGAGCTTCTTCTATAAGAACTAGCAATCTGACTGGGTCTTATGTCAATCAGTCAATCAGTGGACAAGGAGTGAAAATGACCTGAAAAACAAACACCTGTGGGAACAAGGAAAGCAAGTATGAGAGCAAAAGAGAGGCTGGGTGCAAGTGGGAATGGAAGGTGGAGAACTATGGTGAAGATCTCAAGATTAAATTTTTAGAAATTATTAACCAGTAAAATCTCTCTTTTTGTTTATAAGCCAAGCAACAGCTAATAAGCCAAAATGTAACTTAAGGCTATATAAAAACTTACTTGAATGAAAACAAGAGGAAGATTCTAAGCTCTTAAGGAAAAAGCAACTATATACTTGCAAAGGCAAAAATGATATACACAACAATATAAATGAATCTCAAATGCATTATGCTAAGTGACAGATGCCTGACTCCAAAAGCTACCTACCCTATGACTCTGTTTATATAACAGACTTGAAAAGACGAAACTATAGAGACATAAAACAGATTAGCAGTTACCAGGGACTAGATGGTGGGAGGAAGGGTTGAATAAAATCCCTACGAAGAAATCTGAAGGATTATGCAACTATTCTGTATCTCAGTTGCGGTAGTGATTATACAACTATATGTTTGTCAAAATATAAAGAACTGTACACAAAAAGGGGGTGAATTTTACCATATGGAAACAATCTTTAATTAAAAAATGATGAAAGAGCTTAAAACAATTATAAAGATGAGTAATTAAAATATGGCTTGTGTAATTAATAAACCATAATAAAAGTAAATATTTTGAGAGAAAATTATCAGCATCATTTCTACAATATAGTAATCAAAGTATTATTTTAAAATGAAATGTCAAATGTATAAACAACTTGCTTTTTATAATAATTAGCATTTCCACTGTTTCATGAATAGTTAACATGTAAACATAAGACTACTCATCACATTCTATGTTTAAAATAGTCTCCCATAAGAAATGTAATTCTAGGAATAAGAAGATAAACATTAAACTTTTGTATTACTTATATATCTGTATTTTATTACCATATTCTAGAGTATTGTGCAGCTGCACTTAAACTTTGCTCTTATATCGCCAAAAAATGAGTCGTTTTTAAAATAAAAACAAACCTTATAATAATGATGTTCCTTTAATATAATATGAATAAGTATGTGCATATACTTATTCGTATTTTAGAATTCGGCATTATTTCAGCCCAATGGGAATGAGATGTTTTCAGGACACAATTAGGAAGATATCAAAGAGAAAAGATGTAAAATCTAATACCAATTATAAATAACAAATTGCACTGCCTTTTTACTGTGTGTAGAATATTTTGAACATCAGACATGTAGGATTAGGGATGTCTTGACATTACTGAAAATTACAAGGAAGCAAAGTTAGAAGGGATAAAAGGGCAACTCAAAGGCATACTTTTTTGGAAGTAAAGAAATATTATAAACTGATCAAGACAATAAAGTTTTAAAACCATTTTATTTGGGACAACAAAGTCAGACTGTTGAGTTAATTTCATTTTTAGTTATAAGAGTAAACATTCTCTATAACATTTAATAACGTAAAATGCATTGAAATGTATGAGTATCTGAAAGCTTACATCACTGCTAAAAACTACCATAATTATCATCCCCAGCTTTCCTTGGTTGTGCTGAATCTGCACAGTGAGCTGATAGTGACAAGGAACGTAGCCTTCCCACAATTCAAGAGGTATGTATATGTCGCATGATGTATATGTCACGTGATGGGGACTGGGACAGCAAAGCAGGGAAAAAAACAACCTAGATGAAGCTCTAAATATATGTTTTGTCAGACCCAAAGGGAAGAAGAAAGATGTCTCAAGAGATTTAGGTCAAAACTTCTTATGTGGTACACTGTATAAAACCCCTGCGCCATTCCCATTAAGCCAAACTACAGCAAAGATATGCTGCACTCCTATAGTTGGAGTTGTGTTTCCTTCTAATGTAGCACAAGGCATAGACTGGACAATGTGGTGGCCAATATTCTTTGTGGGTTATAAATATGTATGTCTGTGCATGTGAAGTCCATTAAAAAGGAGAGCTCTAATTTTAAAAAGGCAAAGTTTATCAAAAAGCTTATCCACTCCCCACTTGATTTCTCGATTGGTGCCACCAACAGCTACATATATAAATGAGCACAGGACCAACACAACATTGTGAATAAATTAGTATTTATGGATGGTAATGATATAAGCTTCAGAGAAAAGAATGCCAGGTGGTTATTTATGTTTCTTAATCCTAATGTGATCAACTCCACATGCACTCTACCTTCTCTCACTGTCTTACCATTCTGTCTAAATAAGGGGAGGGTCCATTTCTGACTGGGAAGGAGGGGAATGATCTTAAGATACCTATTAGGATAAGACAGCTGGAAAAAAAAAAAAAAAACAAACCCTTTAAAAATTTAACTCAGCCCTTTGAGCTTCACTAGCAAAGTGACTGTGGTAATTTTTCTTTGTTTAAATAGTTTTTATTTTAGGAAATAGCTTCTCTCATTCTTCAGTGTATGTTCATGGGGTAGCACAAAGAAAACTTGTTATATGAATAGCTTTAGATTTGATTCCATGCATTTCTTAAAATGTTTTAATTGGAAGTAATTTGAAAGCTACTGTAGTATCTTTTAGAGAAAATGACTCATCCAATATCACCCAATAGTTATAGACAGGTATAGTACCAGAATGCAAGTCTCTCGGCACTCAACATGGATTACTCTTTGTAGTAAACCATGCTGGCTATTTAACTATGTGGGATAATAACTAGATACTTTTCAGAACTATTCATCTTCATTCTCAGTCTTAATATGCATTATTATTATCATATATGTCCTTTAATGTACAATTTCCTACTTGGAACAAGGAAAGGAGAGTGCAGTGAGATTTGAAATAGCCAGGTCGCAACGTGGAGGACAATGGGCATTTAAGGGGCAGGGGAATGGGAGCGGAAGGTGTGAGTTAATAGTGTTTTGTTTTGTTTTGTTTTACACCAACCTGGACAACATAGCGAGATCCCATCTTTATAAAATTTTAAAAATTCAGTGAGGCTTGATGGTGTGCTTGTGGTCCCAGTTACTGCAGAGGCTGAGGTGGGAGGATCACTTGAGCCCAGGAGGGCAAGGCTACCATGAGCTATGATCCCTCCATTGCACTCCAGCCTGGTCAATAGAGTGAGACTCTGTCTCAAAAGAAAAAAGTAAAAATAATTTTTTAAAAGAGGAAAAGAGGTGTAATTATGTATAAAACCCACATTGTCTAGCTTAAGTTTCCCAAGGGCCACATATCACTAGTGGTATATCAGAATTATTTTCAGTCTGTGGAAGGAAAAAAGGAAGGAGAAAAATGAAAGGAAGAAAGGAAGTAGGGTAAGAGAGACATCCTCCTTCATCATCAACAGAAAAGATTATAGACTCCTTTTCATATTCTCAAGACATTTAGAATAAAATTTCTGAGCAAGTTAGTGAAATTTTAAATATGAAAAAGTATGTGAGAGGGAGATCTGTAGGGCATTATGCTTCTAAGAAAATATTTGTGTATTAGTGTGGTGTTATATGGAGGGCTGTATCACTTATTCATGCCTTCGTATCCAAAAGCAATTTGAGCAAGCTAAAGAGTGGGATTTTAACTTTAAAGACTTGGAGTTTTCATCAAATCATAAATCTTTAATCTGGTCTGTTTAAGAATATATACTGAAAGAAAGAAAGAAAGAAAACAGAATTTGTAAACTTACAGTATGTTTTCCAATGCAAAGAAGTAAAGCTATCTAAATGTGGTTATAAATCCCAGAAGAGATCTTGATTTGACCCATTTCCCTCCATCTTTCCCCACAGAAAATAACAGAAATACTTGGCTTGTCCTTACTGTATTCATAGTGTACCCATTAGAAATATTTACATACACTTAATTCTATTCATATTAAGGTATAATGATGAATTTTATGATCAAATCCATCAGTTTAACTTTTGGTAAACATTATTATATTAGAGCACTGAACTACTAAAAGTTTGTTGTCCAAAATCACAAATATCCACTCACAACTTTCAAAATTTAAGCATAATGTTGTTTCTCAGATCAAGAATTTAAAAAGAGGATACAGAAAGCGGAACTTGAAGTATACTCACCTGAGATGAGAGCCATGACTTTGCCAATAACAAACAGTGTTTCCCAATGTGATATGATATAAAATGGGTGTAGGATAAAAAATAAAAAGTAATTTCAAAGCAAGCTATGCAATGATATAGATGGAAGTAACTTCTTTGGCCTCCTATGAAACATTCATTCCTTCATTCGACATTTACTTACGGGGCTCTTCCCAAGTGCCAGGCACTATTCTAAGTATTGAGTTAAATCAAGGCCAAACAAAATCCCTGGCTCCATGGAACCTACATGTCATTGGGGGAAAAGATGTTAAATAAACATGTTTTCCAAACGTCAGTTAATGATAGTACTATGAAGAAAAATAAAATATGCTAAAGGTAAATAGAGTGATCCATGAGGATTTGTTACTTTATACTGAGCAGTTAGAGAAGGCTTCTCTAACAAGGCTACGTTTGAGCAGAGACCTCCTGAAGTTAGTGAAGATACAGGAGGATAGATCATTCCAGAGAAAAGCTCTGGAGTAGGAGTCAGCTTATCTTGCTTTTAGGAATATCAAGGAGGTTTGTATGTACACAGCAGGCCAAATAAGAGAAAAAACAACAATACCTTATGTAACATCTCTTTTATTCTGAGAGACATAAGAAGCTTTTGGAAGGCTTATACGAGAGGAACACAGCTATATTTTCAAAAGATCGCTCTGCTGTGTGGAGAATAAACTGTGGTGCCTGGAGGGAGAAGAAGCAAGATCAACTAAGTAGTTATTGCAGCAGTTCAAGTAGGAGATGATGGTGTATCTGACCAGATTGGTAGCAGTGGCTGTACAAACTGTATATATAGAAGAAGATCATTTTTTGTTGCCATTTAGTTAAACTAAAGGTAGATTCCATAAGGAAAAAAATTGAAAAAAAAAAGGAAGTGAAGAGTTAGCTACAGGCATACAGACATAGATCAACCAAATCCTGGAACATAAATTTGGGTGAGGTAATAGTGAGGAATGGTTCTTAAAGATGTTGGGGATCTTTTTTAAAAAAAAAATTAGATGATTTTATGACAGTCTACATATGTTAAGATGTTAAGATATTTGGATTAGTGTACTGTAAGTTTTTCCTCACTATCTGCCAGTGAGAAATTTTATAAGTGCTTTCTCCAAAATATGTCTACCACTGATTTTTTCCTACCCCTAAAATACATTTTAAGAAAGTTTTTTTTTTTTTTTTAAGGTTGAGGAAAAGTTGCAAAATGATGGCTATCGTTGGGTGTGTGTACTAAAATGATAAAAAGCTAAAATAATAAAGAAAACTTTCACAGAGAATGCCATCAAATAAACATAAAATTAAATACCAGAAAATTTTTAAGATATTTCTAGCGCAGCATCCTTTCTTTGGGGAATTCAAAGTTAATTTCCTTAACCTGCTAAAAAAAAAAAAAACACCTTCAGACATTCTAATGGTATAATCTTTTAGACTTCTGTTAGAAAAATCTTTAAGAGGATACATTAAAAACTTAAATAAATTTTAAACCAACATTAACAACACAACGTATATTTCAAGTCTTTCATGAAGGAAATTAAAGGAAATTGCAGAATATTAATAAACTTAAAAAATGCTGCAATCTCTTAAACCACTGGGAATTCATTTTCTTCACAGCAATGTGCTTTTCAACATTCAAATTATATTCACTCTTGCTAACGAAAATAACTTGCCACAGCAGAAAAAATAATGAAAACATCAGTTCTGTATAACATATTATACTTATCAATATAATGGGAAGGTATGTTCTAGATATAGTTGACAGTAGAAAGAGAGAAGGGTACAACCAACCCAAAAGCTAAATTCAAGCAGTATTTGAGTACAGGTCCAAGAATGTGTATTTCAATAATCAAAAAATGCAAAAGGTTGAACCTAAACCCCATAGATGTATTTTTTAAAAAAGTTTAGACAAATTTAGTTAAATTGAGTAAATTTAACCATTCAAATTGTACTTGACAAATTGGAAGAATGAACAAAAATACAAGTCAATTTAGAGAGACTAAACAAAGTTCACAATTACAAAATGAAATAGTAAAAGTGAATCCAGCTGTAAATCATTAAAATATAATGTTGTATTAAAGATGAAATTGAGGTGATGTCAGTGTACTTTTAGAGCACAGATATACTGTTAAGTAGCCTAGTAGGCAAATATCTGTATAGATAAATAAAAATTCCTAATCACTCCAATTATAAAATTGAGATTATACTCCTAAAAACAATAAGGCCAATACTTAATACTACATTTGAGGAAACAGCAAATGACCAAGGCAACTGTTTAAAGAAAAACTAGCTTTCATGAATATTACTACTGAAAATATATCACTGTACACCCATAAATTTACTTTATAATTTTAATACTAAAAGTGTTGCAACGTAAGAAATCTAAATCTTCTCTAAAAACTCTCTCCAGCTTCTCAATATTCTACTACTAACCTCTTCCTTAGGTCATACTATTTCTTCACATTTCACCACAGCTAGGCACTTTTTTGTCTTGTTTGTTTCGTCTGGGAAGTTTAGGGCAGGGAATGGATAAATACACACAGCAGAGCAAAATGGTGTATTAAAAAATACTTGGAAGTAAGCAAGTGGAAGCACTCATTTATTTTACAGGCAATAATATCTTCAAGAAAACAATATTCTATAAGGAAGAGTATCCTACAATATGAGTATTTCTGTTATTCAATAATAATAAATTTTCACATAACCAAAGCTGGGCTAAAAAAAAAAAGTGATGGCATTTTTAGACAACCCTTCTAACTATGCTCAGTCAAGATGTTAAAAATGTTACAGGGCCCACTTTGAAGTTCTGAAAATCAAATGAGGAAGCTAAAAGTCTAGAATAACTCCATAAGAAAGCAATGAAAATGACCTAAGACTCATGAAAAAAAAAAAAAAAAATAATGTTCCAAGAACGTAAATTATTTTATTTAATAAAGACTATAGAATTGTTAGGACTTTAGTTCAAGTATACTAAGAGATACATAGCTGGACCTAAGAAAATGTTTATTCCACCTAAGGAAGGAACAAAACTAAACTGCAACATTTAAAATTTGAATTAGGCATAAGATCATTTGCAGACCATGAGCACTGGAACATGTTTTTTTTTTTAAAGTTTCAAGCACAGGGATTACCTTTACAGAATCTTTAAGAATATAAAGAGGAATCTTTCTGGGTTGGATTTATTAGAACCCTATGAATTAAGAGCTACATAAATAAAGTTGCTTTTGAAGTCAGTGCTAATATTAAAATCTCATTAGGCCTATTTTAAGATATAGGCTTTCTTTTATCAAAAAGTAGCATGAATTTTGGCACCGGTTAGAATAGAACATTTTGGGTCCATTCATTTATGAATAAGACAACTACCATTCATCACAAAGTTCAAGAAAAAAAAAAAATAGCTTGAATGTGCCAATAATTAATATTCAGCAACTGTAATATAATTGATACTATTTCTGAATTAATAGTTAATTCAGAAATTAACTATTCTGACTTACAATTTTGTCTATTAGCAATCATGTTGAGAAAACTTCTTAGTGACCTGTGTGCTTAATCTCATTCTCTTCTTACAAGTCAATGGTCTCTTTCCAATTTAATTCAGAGAGGCAGAAAATACATGATGTTCATCATTCTATCAGTATTACAACTAATAACTGATTTAACATGACACAAAAACAAACAAGGGCGATGAGGCAGACCCAGATAGAAATCCAAAAAAGTCACACATAAAATCCCTTTTATGTAATTAAGTTTTATATCCTTCACGTCTTCTGTTAAAATAAAAATGGTAAATAACTTCTGACTATATTCACTATACTGTTACATGCTCTACGAATCTCAATCAAACCATGCAGTTATTTTCACATACTTAAATATACTTTTCATAAAGTATAATTCTAATAGCTATGCAAAGAGACTTGTTTTGTGTGTTTGAAATTTTGCTTGTACAAAGGAAATATAACTTGTCATTACAGATTACATGAACATATAATGTTCACCTTTTTTCTACTGTTATGTTGTGCCACATATAACTATTTCCTCCCTATTTTAGGTTTCTAGAAAATCACGAAAGTTTATCTTATTTTTTTTTTTAAGCAAAACCACTGCAATATAAGAAATGCAAAGAAATGAAACTCCAAGTACAGCTTATTCAGGCACAACCATTTCATAAATCTCTTCATATCATAATGTAATTAAAGGCCTATTTCCACCCCAAGTATAAATTATATAAAAACAATATCCCAAAATATGAGTCAGGCAATTCTGAACATTATAAATAGTTCACAATTAACATACGTCTATGTTTCCTTTGATTGCTGTATTTATTCTAATATACACTGAAGTATATTGGTAACATTTTAACAACCTAAGTATAAAGTATATATTTAAGTTGAATTAAAAATTATTCCCTTAAAAATCCTCACATTCTTTTTTATACTTAAAAGTGAACTTTTAGATGATCTTTTTAAATTGAGTGTCCTCTCTCACCTACAGGGATGTTTCATCAGGTTTCTAGTCTCCTCTTTCAAACTTAGTAATTTAATCACAATTAAACATTTATTTCACTTAATTTTAGATAACAGTGGAATGGCGTGTATCCTCAGGAAGTATTTAACTGGACAGACGACTGAATATGAGTCTAGTTAGGCAATAAAAATAAAAGGAAAGAAGGAAGGAAAGAAGTTAAGCAGGCAAGAGAAAAGAGGCCTTTAAAAAGCTCTAAAGCTGATATTAAATTGGCCCTAATGATCACAGTGTATATAATTTTGTACCCACTCTTTTAATATAGATACAAACAAATCAAATTTGTAAGTTAAAAAAGCTCTAAAACTGATACGAAATTGTATGACCCTAATGATCACAGTGTGTATAATTTTATACCCACTCTTTTAATATAGATAAAAATAAATAAAAATTGTAAATTAATTGTGTTTAACAACATCAAACAAACACTACATTTAAAAAATCCAGTACACTGGAAATGTACTGATCCATTACTCATAGTGACAGAAAAGATAAACAGGCCCCTTGACAACATAAAACATTTCCCAAGGTATGCCACAATGCAAACTTGAAGACAAAAATAACTGAAAGCTCATCTTTACTTCAGTTTTGACCTCTAACACAGACTTGCTATTAAACATATCCCTCTTGCCTCCGCTGCTGCCTAAACAAACTATTTAAGTTAGGAGAGCCTGCAAAGATGTGCCTTACAGGCAAACTTTTGTTTTCTAAAAGTAAATCTCTCCCAATACTTCCAGTTGGAAAACGTCCACTTCAGCTGCTTGACAATAGGACGTCACTTTCTCCCTTGGGCTTACCTGCTACTACTTAAGTATTCTTCCAAGTAGACTTTGGACATGTTGGGAGGTAGCTCTTTAAGCACTCCTGATCTATGATGACTACATATGCACACACTTTACACACTCCCACAGGTCCTTCGTACCCTTTCCCCCTCCATCCTCCTCTGAGAGCTCACCCAGGCCACCTAGCGCACCTTGCATGGCCAAAGCCTGCCCACCAGGGAGCGAAGAGTACTTCAGGAATAATCCTCAAGATCAAGAAACTTACTGGATTTTAACATGTAATGGAAAAAAGAAAAAAAAAAAGGTGTGTGTGTGGCGGGGGGAAGGGGGTGGTAGATGGGAGAACATGAGCCTTACAGATAGCAGCTGTCCATTAAGTGGTTTAAATCTGTTGGTTAAAAAGCTGAATAAACAAATACACAGATGGGTCTAGGTCTTTGGGGATTCCGGATTCTGCGCAGCCTCCCAAGCGATGGCCAGGTCGACTTCTCTTGACTCATCCCTATGCAAAACGCGCACTGGCTCCACTTTCCAATCCCCAGACTTGCACCCGTCCTTCCCCTCACGTTCTTCCTAATCAAAGCGTCACCCCACGCGCCAGGTGCCTTAAGAGACTTACCTAAGAGATTCCAGAGTCTGAGAATAGTGAGGATAACTTTTCCTCCCTGCTCTAGAGAGGCCCCAACACCCACAGCAAGTGAGGGTCCGCACTGAGGTCGGGTGTCAGGGCGTGTTGCGGCCTCGCTGGTGGGCAGAGGCGCGCGAAAAACGCGCTGGCGGCGCGCGCGGCCACCCAGTGGGTCCCGCCCGCGCCGCCGCCGCCGCACGTGCGCCGCCGCGAGCGCGAAGGGCGTTCGGTCCCGCGCTGTGCCCGCCTGCCCACCAGGGCCACTGTGGACTTCCAGGTAACAGCCAAGTGAGAAACCCTCCCTATCTCCGAAAGGTGTCTGCGCTCCTCCCACGTCTCCTCCCCGAAGTGCCGAGAGGTGCGATTTCACCCCAAACCCACCCACAAACAGCCAGGAGACCTCTCCAAAGCAAAATAAAAGTAAAACCAGGCCAGACCCCGGGGGAAGCGGGTCGTGCTAACGCGTGGACAGGGAAAGAAGCGCGATCAGGGGCAGCAGTTATCCCCATGCATGGTTATCCCGAAGCGTCAGAAGGGCCCAGGAGTTTCTTGACTCCAGAAACAGGAGTGTCCCCTTTCCGTCTCTCTCCTTCCCGGAGAAGTACTTCTGAGATAAACGCTGAAGTGCCCAACTTAGACGCGAGAAGCGTGCACTTGCCCAACTAAGTAAATAAAGGTCAGCATTGGGATCAATAAAGTGTGAGCTTCTAACCGCCAGATGTTTTTACTGTTGTTTCTTCTCCCGAGGTTGGGTGGGGGAGGGTGCGGGGAAGAAGGGGAAAAGACAACAAACAATTAAAAAGAAGAAAGTAAACAAACACACATCTGGTGTTTCGACACACATTCTTCTCCAGCCGCGGTCTCTCTGGACGAAGCAACATTTTGCATATTCCAAACTAAAAATCATCCGTGAGCCAACAGCAAGTCTCCCCTCTCCACCCCCTTTTCCCCTATCACAAAGCAAAATTAAAAAGAACAACAAGTGGTGATGCTGGGTCCGGAATGCGACCCCAACGCCGAGCCCAAATTTGACACATGTCACACTCGCCCCGGCAAGCAGGGCGCTGCCTTTGGGGCGAAACTTTGTCGCCACCACGGGAGGAGCGCGGAGCAGAGTAAAGTCGCAGCCCGGCCCGGCGTGGAGGTGGCTGGGACAGGGTGGGGTGCGGAGGTGCAGCGCGCCAGAGTGAGGGCCAAGAAACTTACCGCGACCGGGGACGCCGTGGGCAGCGTCCCAGGAGGTGGCACCGCGGCGGCAAGGCAGAAGCCCCCAAACAACACACCCACGCGCGAGTCCGGGCAGCTGCTGCCGCGAGTGGGGGGCGCGCCCGGGGAGGGGGGGGCGAGGAAACCGCAGGCGGCGGACGCGGCCGCCGCATAAATAACCGGGGTGGGCTACGGGTCGCGCGGGGCTAGAGCTGGGGCGAAGCGGCGGCCGCGGAGCTGCACGCGCCGGTGTGTCTCGCGCTTTCTCGGAGGCTCGCGCTGTCTCGCGCAGCCGCTCCCCCCACCCGGATCTGTGTGTGTGTGTGTGTGTGTGTGTGTCTGTGTGTCTATGTGTGTGAGTGTGCGCTGGCAGGCGCGCGCACCCGGCCGCGCGCGCGTGTTGTTGGCAATGCGAACTGTACACACACTGCGCACGGGGCTGCCTCTCTTCGGAGGGGCCGGGTGGGGGACAGGATGCCGCAGAGGATTCTGAAGTACTGCCGGGCCACTTGTTTGTTTTGTTTTACTTTGCGTTGTTACTGTCGTTGATACAAAAAAGAGGTTTGGAACCAGCTGGTTAGGATGCCTTTCTCCCCCCGTCCACTTATCTCCCCCCGTTCCCTAACTTCTTTAAGGCGGGGGAAACGCGGAGCAGAATATTGTTCGGATTTGCAGCGGAGCGTCCTGGCTGACGTCAGGTCCACCTGCTATGTAAACAACCCGCTGGAGAACTTGTTTGTGCTGTGCCAGCTCTTCCCCCACCCCCACTCTCTCCCCACCTCCTGCTCCGCCTTCTCCCGCTCGCCCCAGACGGCGAGTCGGGGAAGGGGGTGGGGAGGGAGGCGAGAACAAAACCGTATGCTGTATTGGCAAAACCGAGTTGTGTCTGCTGCTTCTTGGCAGTCCCCAAAGTACGTCCTCTCAGCAGACGGAGCTGCTGGCAAATGAAACAGGGGATTCCACTTGAAGTGCAGAAAGCCTCGAAGGGATCCAAAGCCCTCGGTGGCAGGGAGTTAAAGTACATGATAGTCGGAAAGGGAGACCCGAGCGTGCGTTAAAGCGCTGATTGGCCTTTCTTTTCATGGTGTGCGCCTCTGCGGCCTGGGGCGGAGAGAGGCCGAGTGTCTTTCTCTTCATTGTTGCCCTGGTTCCTGTCTCACTTGGGCCAAGGAGTTCTCGGGCTTCCTCGTGGTCGCGCAGCCCAGGTCACCGGGGCGCAGCTTGGAAGGAAGGGGCCGCCGAAGTGGGACTTAGAGAGTCCGAGGTTTTCGGGAAGGGTCCTATCAGTGGCTGAGGGACTGAGGGAGCAAAAGTAACCGGAAAGGAAAGAAGAAACGGCCAGAGCCTGCTCCGCGTGCACTTCAAAGCCGAGGCGCCCGCGAGGGGATGCGCGGGCCCAGCCTCCAGCCCTGGGTCCCGGCTCCTGTTCGCCGGGTGTGACGCGGCTGGCCGGCCCGCGCGGGACCCAGGGTGGGTGACAGGGGAAAGGCCGA
Source organism: Macaca thibetana thibetana (assembly GCF_024542745.1). Classification (NCBI taxonomy): domain Eukaryota; kingdom Metazoa; phylum Chordata; class Mammalia; order Primates; family Cercopithecidae; genus Macaca; species Macaca thibetana. Next base: position 45,129,161 of record NC_065580.1, read on the forward strand.
GGGAGGACAGGGCGGGCCCCGGAGGGGACGCGCGACCGGAATCGGGGCGAGGGGCTTCCTCCGGAGCCCCAGCCCAGCCCAGAGAGGGGCCGGCGCTCCCTCCCCGCCGTCTTCCGCCGGTCCCTCCCCTGCCCGGGGGCCGCGCGACCCTTCGCCGACCGCCTTCTCCGCGCGCCGCAGCCTGAGCCCGCTGCTTTGCTCGCAAGTCAGTCGCAAAGCGTGGCGTTCCGAGAGGCGCTGAAACTTTCCTCCAAATAGCTGCTGCCAATAGGCCGTGGTGAACAGAGCCTGGCCCCCGGCTGCTTCCCGGCCCTCCTCCCTGGGGAAAGAACGGCTAACTTGAACCCCTCCGGTGGCAGAAGAGGGAGCGGTGGTGGTTGGGGAGACGGGCGAACCTCACGAACTTGTGCCTTTGAATCTTTCCTTTCCTCAAAGAGCAGCGCGCCCTTTCTCTAAAGGGCAGACGCGAGCTCACACACACACTTGGCACCAACCCTTTCCTTCAGAACCCGCGGCTCTCCTAGGGAGGAAGCAGCCCTGGCACCCAAGTCGGTAAACACACCGTCAGGGTTTTTTTAGTGGAACCAATTAAGTCAATAAGCCATGGGGCTGGCCCTAGGAAGACGGCCCCTGCCAGGAGGAAGAGGAACGAGGTAGAGTTGGGCTTTGAATTGCGGTTCTTTCCTTGAGCTTTTCAACTCCGGCAGTCCTCAAGTGCTGTGCCTACAGACTGTGTTCTCACTCTTTTTTAATTCGTCTTTTTCTGAAATGCAAGCTGAACAGTGGACAAATAATCCGAATCTTTTAAAAGTGGGAGCAGAGAGAGGAGGAGGAGCAGTCATTATCATTAGAAAACGCCAGCCCCAAATGGCCCTACCTCGCCCTTTTGAAAGGTGGGGATAATTTTATGTTAAGTAATCTGCGTTTATGCTTCACTAGGAAACCTCAATAAAAACGGATTCTGAATTAACTTGAAACTATTTTGGAAGAGAGAAGAGTAAACGACGTGGAAATCCTTGGAAAGCTGGGGATGTATCTTTCCAGGGGGGTTGTAAATGAAGGGAACAGAACAATCAAAACGTGGACAGCTTCTCACTTCTCTTTCTTCTTCCTTCCCCGCGTACATCGACCCCACTGACTTCCCTTTCTCTCCAGGTGTACCGAGTAAGTGAGCGGGAAAGGTTTATTGTAAAAGAGCTTGGGCCACTTGGAAGATCAAGTTCCCAACGAGGAGAAGGAGGGTTCGGGTCTCTACACTTGGACAGGAACGAGTTTAGTGAGCCTTTCACTTTTCTGTACACAAAGAAACGTTTTGGTGAAATTCGCAGCCTCTAACTTTCCTTTCTGGCGAGTACAGATGACCAAGAGGTGCGAAACGACATCTCAGTCGGAGGTGCATATATTTATAGAGTGGGCGCGTACCTTTCCGGGGCCTCATTCTCAGTGAGACTGAGCCCGCAGCTCCCCAGTGCCGCCGCTCAACTTCGCCCCCACTATCTCCTCCTCGCCTGCTGCCATGCCCCGGGCCACCAACCCATCCCGCGGGGAAGCTGTTCAGGGAGTTGGGAAAACAGGTCCTGACAGGAGCCGCTGCCCTCGGTGGACCCCTCGGCTGCAGCCAATGAGCTGGGCCCGGGTTCGAGAGGTGAAAGTTCAGGCCCGGGGCTCGCAGCTCGCTTCGCCTCTCCGGCCGCCTCCTTTTCAGCCCCTGCCTCTGGCTACACTGCAGACACGGCCCGGCTACCAGGGGCCGCCACGGTGGCACGTAGTTTGTTGATGGGTGGTCATAAAATATATTTATTTGCAATTCCTTGAACTCGTCCACCACTCCCGCCCCAGCATGGCCCCGAACACTGCAGGCTTTGTTCGCCTCGGCTGCTGCTGGAACTGGCCGGGGTTTAGCGCTCTGTGCTAGCAGACTCCAAAAAAAGTTGAAGTATAATAATAGGAAAACCGGGTTTCCGCAGCCGAGGAAAACGCTGAAAGGGCAAACAGCGATCGAATAGTTTTCTTTTGCACAAGTCACTGGTCAGCCCACTGGATCAAGGCAGCCTTTAAACGAAACGCTGCATATTGGAAAGAGAAGGAAAGCCAAATTCTGTCCCTGTAGTCGCCGCGCAGGGTCATAGCCACTGTTCAGGTCTCCTTTGCAGCACGTGGATCTGCAAAAGTCATTTAAAGAGGTTCCAGAAGAAAGTTCAGTGGGACAACTGGGTGAATGAAGAGTTTCACCAACTGGACATCAAAGCTTCCTCACGAAAGTTTATTTGATTTCAAGTTTATTTTACGACGAAACCACAAATCAACAAAATCTGAGACACTGCTCTAGTACGGTGCTAGTACAAGATAAATTCGTTTGAAATGGTCTCTGTCAGCGCATCTTGCGCGAAATAAAACACCACAAATGAGACTAAGTATAGCCAAGATGAAGGAAAGCGACGTACGCGAATGACAAATTAGAAATGTTAGTTTACTGCTTCTCCCAGTGAACCTCTTTGATTTTCAGTTATTTTTTAATAAAAATATAATTTTTCACACACTTAAGTCTGTTTTTTTCCAAAACTTTCAAACAATAACTACATTTTTCTCTTTCAGAGCCGTTTTATCTGTGTAATTGTGACTTGTACTTAAATTTCAACTGACTTGGAGAAATCGCTGGGAGAGAGGAAAGAGGATGTTTTTAAATTATTATTTTTTCCTGTTATAAATAGCATCTTCAAAATTGTTACTCACTTAAAATAGCTTGTAACTAAAGTTTTAAATGCAAGGTAAAATATTTTTCCTTTCACACAGAAAAAAGTCACATATCAGTTTCCTATGTTTTCACATCCACTACAGTTTTCTGAAGATGAGCAAATAAGCAGATTCTTTTTAGACGACTTTTCCCCCATTCTCCTCCCTGACATATTTAGGGAAAAGAGAAAATTCTAATTTCACCGAAGTCAAATCAAGGGTAATCTATGTTACATCAGACTGAATGGAGATACTGTGAAATTGGTGGAGTTACACCACCATCTGTCGTTAAGCTTAGGGACTACAAAATTTGGGACCTATAATAAATCTTAATAAGCTTTCCCAACTTTTTAAAAAAAGTTACAGACTATATTTTTCATTTGTGTTTTTATAGCCTATACCCTGAATTTACCTGGACTCTGAAGCAATAAATATTTGTTCATAAACCTACACTTCTACCTGGGTTCTCTCATCTTCAGAAAAATTAAAATACTCCACATCTGCCAGCCTGCACATAAAGCCCATTGGAATCATCTATGGGCCTGCAGATTTCCGCTGCCCTGCCCTTAGCTTCTAGTAGGCTGCTGGCAGAAACCATGGAGACTCAACAACAGGGGTTGCCCATATCCTCCAGTGAATAATACGCTTAATTCTCTCTCGAATGTAGCCTAGTTCATTGTTAGTACTGTATATCTAATCTTGGAAAAGGTAACCACAGCATATCACTGCTAAAAAGTTGGCTCTGAGTGTCCTAAAAATTTGATTGAGAGGCAGTTAATACTAGGTTCCAGTTTTAGTTGATCTTGGTGGAGAGGCAAAGATCAATTGCTCTGGGATGGAATCTTGCAGGCTAAGTAGGTTCTATACCCAGGAAAGCTTTATCCAAATGCATACAGAAAGGGGATAACTACTGTATAAAGAATTCCAATACTGAATCAAAAGCCTCCATCAAGCAGTGAAGACTCCATTTTTTTGTTTGTTTGCTTTTCACAACCCTCCAATCCTCCAACGACATAGTATTGATATTATATCTGTATTTCTAAGGATCTTAAAATATTTCACTAGAATGTTGTACCCCTTTCTGTGTTAAGGACTTGATTACCGAATTTCTATTTTCCAGAAAATAAAAATCAATGAAAATAAAGTCTAATGACTTGCATATGTTAGTAACACATCAACTAAAAATAATGATGTTGACTTGATTCATACAAATTTGTCTATATTTGACCAACTTGGACCCACAGAAAAGACAATTTAATATGGTTCAGTTTAATAGATCCTACATTTTTCTGAGACATAGTCTATAAGAGAAAGCAAAGTTACATTTTTTCTTACACACTGATTCAAATATGTGAAATTTCCTGATGCAAGAGCTCTTTGCCTGTTAATGTTTCTAACATGAAATTAATCTTAGACTTGGTATGTTTCTGAATTACTATGAAATGTTATAACTGAAGGAAACGACAAAGTATTCTAATCCAATATCCTCATTTTAAATATCATTAAGCAAAGCCCAGGCATGCAGGAAAGCCATATAGCTAGTTAGTTGGTAAAATTCCAATAGCTTTTGAGCTATTTTGTGTTTCTAAACATACAATCAGGTAGGTTCCTGTTACTCCAGAAAATGCCTTTTTTTTTTTTTTTTTTTGCCATACATCTCTGTGTCTTTACAGTTTCTTCACATCCATCAAAACTAATGTGGCTCAGTGATGGCAATAGCCTTGGATTTTATTACAGTATTGAAGATGTTAACTGTCATGTCATGCCCACTGTAATACACAGGAGAAAAAAAGTCTGATGACTCGTTTCTCTTGAAAGTCAATTAGACTCTGCAAGGTTTCTTCAATAGTGTAAAGAGGTTCATTGCAAGTGTTCATCATAGAAAAGCTGATGGCAAGAGGTGCTAAAACAAACCACAGTTTATGATGTTTTTCAGGGTTAATTTTCTTCAGGGACTCATAGGAGAAACCCATAATCTCATCAGCAGCTTACCTTCACTACAGTTTTAAGAAATAAAGGCTAACATGAGGCTATGAGACAAAATACAACTTTGATTTTTTAAAAGCTATGAGCAAAAGAGGACTATAGCAAGATTTGCATCAGTGTAGATTTTTATTTTGGTTTAATAACCATATGGCTCCTATAATCATAGTAGTTTACCCAAAGAACACACGGAAGTTATAATTGTAACAAATCATAAAAAGATTCAGTCATTTATCCTGTTTTCCTTCCCCTTCTCCTTCTCATTCTCTTTCTGTATCTCCCTCTTTCTATTTTCCTCCTCCTTCTTTTTTTCTCTCTGCCATAATCTTTGTCACCACCCTCACAATAACAACTTCCACATTTTTCCACAGATATTTCTCTGATGAACTCCAGATCAATGTATTCAATTGTTTATTAATAGTTCCATTTGGATTGTGCAATGGTAGCAATTTGCTCTCTTTTCTCCTTGGCCAGCTGCTCTTTATGCCACCTGGTTAATAGTTAATGGTACCTTAATTCACCCAGTCCCTAAAGCTGAAGCAATCCAAGTCATATGTGCCAACTCCTCCATCTTCTCAAATCCAAGCAGCATTAGGCCTTGTTCATTGTTACCTATTATTTTTTCCGTCGTCCTCTTCCATCTGTCCTTATGGTTATTGCCTTACCTCAAGTCTTTATAATTTTTTATGTGGTCACTCTTGATTGCTGTCTAATCACCTTCCCTACTTCCAGTCTCTCTTTGTTCCAGTTCGTCCTCCTCATTGCTTTCCAAGACACATTTAAAACACATGTCACTTAGAATCAGGCAAAGGTTCCCTGCAGTCAATGAAGTCAAATCTTAAATTTTCAGTCTGGTGCAACAAAGATGTCTAGCAAATATGAAATATTTAATAGTCTTTTTGGCATGAATGAATGAATGAATGAAAATCATGCCCCAGATAAATATATTTTATATGTAAAATATACTGTCAGAACATTGTCAGATATATTTTTTTTGCTGTGTATCATTTTTAGCAAATCCATATATCTGCTTTGCTATCCAAACATCTGGCTAAAATAGTTATAACTGATGATTTTCATATTAAAGAACTTAGCGGATAGCTATAAAGATGTATTAAAACTGGCATTCAAATTCCCAACTGCATTATTTAATGGCTCAACAAATATTTATATATTAAGCACTGTGGTAGGTTTCAGGGAATTAAAGATGTGTAAGATTAGGTCCATACCCAAACCTCACATTCTAATGAGGGAAATAAGATATTATACATAGACTAATTCAATAAACTATAAGATAGAGGTTTGTGCAGGACACTGTAAGACCAGAGAAAACATTTCTTAAGGCTACAGTAAGAAAATAACACAGCCCTATTTTTTTTGTCTCTGATAATCACTTAAAAAATTAAATCTAACAATGTGTCTTGTGACTAAAAATATACACTTCACCAAATACTTGCCTAAGAAAATTTATACTCTTTGGACCAAAGCATGAAGTTGTGGTAAAAATATGATAATATCAAATATAATAGTGGGTTTAACAACTATGAAGAGGGACTCCGTTAATCCCTTAAATTATGTTACTCTTACATACATGCACTTTTATAAAAAGATTATTTTTAATTTTTCATTATTTTACCACAAGAAAATAGTTTTATAATAGGAACTGAAAGAAAGTGAAAGAAAATGTAAAAACTGAAATGAAAGTAAAAGAAAAATGTTCTCAGTTTATTCACACATTTTCCTCTCAGTATTTCTCTAACTCTCAAGTGAAGTAAGCAAGTTATCCTGGGCCATCATATTCCTGGGAGACAATCATAGGAAATTGCACTCCCCAATCTCTTTCTTCCTCCAACCGCCTTTTTCTTTCTGTCTTTGTTTCTTTTCTTTTTTTTTTTTTTTTTTTTTTGATAGGGTCTCACTCTAGCCCAGGCTGGAGTGCAATGGTGTGATCTCGGCTTACTGCAACCTCTGCCTCCCGGGTTCAAGCAATTCTCCTGCCTCAGCCTCCCAAGTAGGTGGTATTACAGGCGTGCCACCACACCCAGCTAATTTTGTATTTTTGGAAGAGATGGAGTTTCACCATGTTGGCCAGGCTGGCCTCAAACTCCTGACCTAAGGTAATCCGCCTGCCTCAGCCTCCCAAAGTGCTGGGATTATAGGCGTGAGCCACCCTGCCCGGCCCTAGCCACCTTTTTCTGTCTCATCAAGGTGCATACCAGTTTCCTTCTACCCCTCTTCCTTTTCATCACTCCCACCTCAGTACATAAACATAGACTAAGCAAAACTTTCTTTGTTACTTATCTTCCCTCAAAATTCCTTCTCTTTTTCTATTCTTTTTCATTTAACTCAGCATTTCTCAACAATCATCTCTTTTTCTCTTCCATGCTCTTTCAAGTACACACACACGCACGCACACACTCACATACACATCATAGTTTGTGTTTAAGAGCAGAGCTACTCATGTAAGAAATTAAGAAATGAACAGTTAACATTTTAAAAAGTAAAAAGAAAACAAACAAAAAATTAGTGTTATTAGCTTTTAAATCTTTGAAAATCCCTGGATAAGGGAGCAGAGAAACACTCTTATGCTCCTCTGAAAGTTAAATTGATACAATTAGAAGGCAATTTCTCAACTTGTGCTAAGGCTGCTAAAATTAGTCTCATAGCTGGATTGCAACCCAAAAGAAATAATCTGAAATACAAACAGAAAAGTTTCCTGCAAATGCTGTTTGTCATAGAATTATTTATAATAGTACATATTTGGGAAAAATATATAAGGTCAACACTATATAATATAGGCTTGGTAATAAAATAATATTTACGGGATGTTTTAATGACAAAACGCTTTTGTTACATTATCTGGTAGAATAATAGCATATAAAAATGTACCAAAAGAAGACCAGAAAGAAACATGCCATAGTGATATTACCCTTCAAAATAGTCTGTATTTATCCCCATATTCACACCCTTGTGTAGTCCTCTCCCACATTGTTCCAGGCTCTGTTATTGTGGCTGATAGTATGTGGCCTAAGTGACAGTATGGCACTTCCTGAGTTTAAGTTATAAAAGATGGTGGCTTTCATCTAGGTATCTGGAACTCTCTCTCTATCACTTTATCTGGCAAGCTGCTGTGTTTTAAGCAGCCCTCTGGAGAGACCTTGATGGTTAGGAAGTATAGTATTATAGTATCTGGCCAATAGCCAGAGAAGAATTGAGATCTCCCAACAACCATGTGACTGAACTTGGAAGCAGACCCTTCTTTCCCAGTTGAATCTTCTTGAGATGTCTGGAACCCTGGCTAACAGCTTAATAACCTCAAGAGAGAAACTGGGCAAGAACCACTCAGGTAAGCCATTCCTGGATATCTGACCCTTGAAACTATGAACTAATAAATATTTGTTGATTTAAAGTTGCTAAATTTGAGGTTAGTTATTACACAGCAATAGATAGCGAAAACAACCGTGATAAGAAAAGTTATATTTAAGTTGTAGAATCTCAGGTTTCTTTTAGAATTACCTCCAATCAACATCTTCTAGTAAAACTGGATTTATCTTAAGCATAGTACAAACATTAAAGAAAAAATTACATTTCAGTCTTTACTTTTTATTTTATTTACTGAAAAGAGTGGTATTACACATTCTGTAATATAATCTAATAGCGTTTCTACATATGATAAGTAAATTTCATGAACTAGCAGGGTATTTGAATACCATTTGCAAGATTGTTTCCTAAAAAATGCATTCCAAGTTTTGGGCTTGCTATAAAATCCATTTTAACTTGTCAGCTTCCTATATATGTCTATCAAAAAAAATCATATTAAAAAAAATTTTAGGCTTTGATTACCTTGACAGGATAACTGTTAGAGTATTTTCAGTCTTGTCTCAGGTAAATGAGTAAAAACAATCTGTAAACTGAGAGAGTAAGATTACTTTCTCAGGTCATATTTAAACATAAGAAACAATCATTGTCTCTTGAGATTTTTCTAATTAGGTTATAGCACAGTTACAGTAGTTGAGTAGAGAATGTCAAAGCAAGTTCTAAATTAGTTTAGCAAAAATAAACAAATCAATAAATTTTTTAAATCAAATTACAATAAACATACTAAGACAATGGGTTGGCTAATCTGTTAATATGCCTGTCTCTTCATAATATATTATAAAAACAAAAAGTAGCAATTTTATGCCTAGTTAATTTTTTGGAAAGTTTAAGTCATGGAAAGCCATAGAAAGTCATTTATGGATCCTGATCATATTGATTATATAATCAATTTTAATAATATCAAGATCGTGTTGTGATTTAAACAAACTAGTAAAGTTAAATAGGCATATAAAATAATTTCCCTAACAGGAATATACAATGTGAACATATTAATTATTTAGTTATTTTGACAGTATTCTTAGGGTAACCAAGAACGCCAAGTACATTGTTGAGTTTACTTCAAGACTATTATACAGAATATTAATAGTATTTTTATGATCATAAATATAGTTCCTGTCATAAGAATATATGATATGTATTAGATAAATTTCTGCTAAAGCGAGATTTCATTTCCGTATCCAAAGAGTCTTACATTTTCTGACTTTTTTTGAAGTTAAAAAAATTCTTTTTATTACTTCTATGATCCTTTGTCCATCATGTTGTTGATTCATCTTCTGTAACAATTCTCTTTTCCACCTCCTCACTAAATTCTGTGAATCAGGATCAAAGACAAAGATGTCTGAACTAGTGAAAGAAATGTATGATATTTTAACCAATTGAAGAAAACTCATTGATACCCTCTATGGTCATTTGAAATAACTAGGTCATTAAGGATCATAAATCATAAAGTATCCTTGCTAGAAAAAATCGGGTATCTGTTAAGCAAAAATCCATGTTCATTAGCCCATGATCCTATATGCAATCAAGTTCAGGTAATTTATTTTTAGATAAGGGATATGAAAACTCTATGTTGGGACATAATGCTATTGGGAAAAGGACACGCAAAAATGAACCATTGAAGGCAATTTGACCTCTAAAATGTGATTAGTAAGATGAGCTCTACCTTGCAGATTTTAGCAGGGAAATGTGGTGAGCATATGTAAGACTTTCAAAGGAAAGGAAGTTCAGACAACTGTTTGACTGTGAGAATTAGATAAACTATAGTCATAAAACATAAACCCTTTTACTTCCTGAATTCAGTTCAGTTTGATTCATTTCAGCAAATATTTATTGAGTCCACATTATTTGTCTGTCAATATTTAATAGCTTAGAATCATAATCTTTGGGTTAGATAAGAGCTTAAAGGTCCCCTAATCCAAGATTCTTCCCAAAGGAAGAATTTGGGTATGGATTTTTGTTATGAAGTGGTATTTCTTAGAGTCTTTTCATTAAAAGTAGTCAGGAAACAAGAGTCCAGAGATGGCTGCCTACCCAAACTCTTTCCCAAATTTCTTGCATTTCAAAGTAAGTGTCCTCAGAACTTTTGTTGATTACATATTGAGCAGATTATTTCTGGAAATGTATAGCCTAAACTGGAACTGGAATACTTATTTCTTGGAAGACTGCTATTCCTGCCTCCACTCCCCCAGGCAAACCTGGACTTCTTATCAATCCTTTGTTATTTCTTTCTAAAGGTTTATAAACTAATGCTAACTCTTGATCCCTCTGCAAGAGGGTCTGAGGCCAGCCTTCTCCTAGGTGAGTTTGCTTTTTCATTGCCTCCTCACTATTGACTTTGAATAGAGCATGAGATTCTTACCTTGCTTAGTAGCCACCTTGAACTTTATACTGACTACCTGAGGGAAGTCCTTAATTCTGCAGTCATCAAGTTCATCAATGATTTTATGGTAAGGGGGGATTATTTTACCACCAGGAGCTGATACAGCTGGAAGAGAAAACATCTAATGAGCACCTGTTCATTAGGGCCAGAACAGGACCAGAAGTCCTGTTCTCTTCTATGGCAGAAAGTTGGGGAGTGCTTCCATGAGAACATCGTAGAGAGATGTGGGTGTTTAGGTATCCTTTGCAGTGGATGCTTAAGTTTCCTTATCTTGCCACTTCTACAGTGCCTTCTGGAGAACTCACTGGCAAAAGGGGATTATCCTGAAGTCAATATATAGGATAATCAGGTACATTTATTGTTAGACATATACCTTTGTTATCAAATGTAGTGATGTCTAAGACGAAGTCTTAGATGTTTGTAAGAAACATAATCTGGGCCGGGTGCAGTGGCTCATGACTGTAATCCCAGTACTTTGGGAAGCCGAAGCGAGAGGATCGCTTATGTCCAGGAGTTCAACACCAGCCTGGAGAACATAGACAGACCTGTGTCTCTACAAAAAGTTTAAAAATTAGCCGGGCAATGGTCGCGTGTGCCTGTGGTCTCAGCTACTTGGCATTCTGAGGTGGGAGGATCACTTGAGCCCAGGGGGTCGAGGCTGCAGTGAGCCATGATTGCACCACTGCATGCCAGCCTGGACAACACTGGGTGATCTTTTCTCAAAAAAGAAAAAAAAAAAGAAAAAAAGAAACATTATCTGTATGGAGATTTGATGGAGCATACTCAGTTAAAAGTATATCAGAGTTACACTATCTTTGCCATTCACAGTCATTAAACAGAATAGGTGTCACTGTTATTTTGCCGACTATAGACTATCTAAGTCTAAAATATAATTTGAAAACTACATAACAAGAGAGATGATTGGACATAGTAATTATTGCTTTTTTATTTTTAAAATAATGATAGAAATGAAAGAAAATTCACCATGAAAGATGATTCTTCTTATTTAGAGACATTTGGGATTCACATACAATTGGTACAAGAAAGATGTACTGAGAGAAGTTTTAACCAATTGATTTCATGTTGCAATTAAAAAAAATCACATAAGCAAATTGTATTACTAATAAGCTTTCAATTTTTTTAGCTGTGTACTCTGACATTTTCTATTCTAAAATAAATTTCTCACTCTATTTTCAGTTTTTGATTGCTGGTTCTGATTTTTGTAGATTTCCGACTTTCATGAAGGCAGTACACTTATGAATGTTTAATTTACTGATGTGTAAATGTTAACACAGGTAATTTTGAAAATCCTTAAAGTTAACCAGTTACTAATTAGATTAGTCCTTTTGAAAGTGAGTTTAAACTTTGTCATATATTTTACAAAGTGGACATTCAGAAAAGGGAAGAGAGCTACTATTTGGACAGAAGCATGCATATAAATGAAAATGACAATTCGTTATACTAAAAATAAATTTATACATTGAACTTTATCATAATTAAACCTTTTACTCTGTGAAAGACCCTGTTAAAAGGATGAAAAGACAAACTACTGGGATAAAATATTGGCAAACCACATATCTGAACAGAAATTTTATCTAGAACCTATAAAGATTCTCAAAACAGAACAGTAGAAAAAATGATAGTCAATTAGAAAATTGTCAAAAGATGTAAGAAGACATTTCACCAAAGAGGATATACAGATAGCAATTATGCACGTGAAGCAATATTTATCATTAGTAGCTATTACACATCTATTAGAACTGCTAATATAAAAAATAGCAACAATAGCAAAGACTGGCAAGGATGTGGAACAACTGGATGTCTAATGTGTTGCTGGTGAGAATGTAAAAGGGTACAGCCACTTAGAAAAATAGTGTGGCAGTTTATTTTAAAACTAAACAGATTCTATACAACTGAGCAATTGCACTTCTGGGCATTTATCCCAGAAAAATGAAAATTTAGGCCTACACAAAAACCTGTAAAGAAATTTTTATAACAGCTTTATTTGTGATCTCCTCAAACTGTAAAAACCCCAAATATTCATCAATATGTCAGTGGTTAAACAAACTGTGGTACATATATACATTGGAATACTACTCACCAATGAAAATGCAATGGATTATTTATATATGTAATAACTTGGATGGATTAAGGACATTATGCTGAGTGAAAAAAGCCAATCTCAAAGGTCACATAGTATATGATTCCATTTATGTAACAGTCTGAACATAAATTATGGAAGTGGAAGAGATTGGTGGTTTCTAGAGATTAGTGGTCATGGGGTAAGGGAAATAGGTCTGACTATAAAGGAGTAGCGTAGGAGATCTTTCTTGTGATGGAATAGTTCTGTGGTTTTTTTTTTCTTCTCTGGTGGCTATACAGAAATACATATGTGATAAAATATCACAGAGCTGTACATCATACCAATGTCAGTTTCCCGGTTTTAATGTTGTACTACAGTTATGTAGGGTGTAACCATTGGAGGAAACAATGAAAATTACAAAGAACCATTCTGTATATTTGAACCTTCCTGTGACTATCTATCTGACTATTTTAAAATATACAGTTATAAAAATTTTAAATACATATGTAAAACCAATGGAGAAAGCCCAAAAGGGATTGTAATAAAACCAGAGGAGATAACTACTGCCATAGCCCTAAACAGACAGTTTATGTCCCTGGATAATATTTAAGAAAAATGTCCTCTCATTGTTTTGTGGAACAGTAATGCTTATTTCCACATGTCTAAGCATAAGAGGACTCCTGTGAGATAAAGACATTCTGGAGGTAAATGGTGGTAATGGTTGCACAATCATGTGCATGTGCTTCATGGCACAGAGCTGTACACTTGGCAATGTTTGAAATGGTATTTTGTCTTGAACATATTTTACAACAGACACAAAATAGTGCTCCTTTGGGTTCCACCTCTGGCAGCTGGGAAATGATTCTTCCTTTTGGTATATTTATGATCCTTGTAGAAGACGGGACTAAGATGGCAAAAGCGGGAGTTCAATCCAACAAAAAAGAAATTGAGCAAAGAAAGAACCAAATTAATTGTTTCCTTTGGATTTTAAATGCATACTATACAAAGAAATTCTGTACCTTGAAGGGACATATAGTCTTGATTTTGTTTTCCAAAATACCAGTGGTGTTATTGTTTATTTTTCCTTAATATAAAAATTAATATCCGTTCATGGGAAAAATTATATAATACAGAGAGAAATAAAGAAGGAAGTATACATTAATCAAAATCCCACTATCAAGAAATTACTCTTTCTTTTCTCTTTGTCTTCTCTCCTCTCCTCTCCTCTCCCCTCCCCTCCCCTCCCCTCCCCTCCACCTTTCCTTTTTCCTTTCCTTTTCCCTTTCCCCTTTCCTTTCCTTTCCCCTTTCCTTTTTCCTTTCCTTTTTCCTTTCCTTTTTCCTTTCCTTTTTCCTTTCCTTTTTCCTTTCCTTTTTCCTTTCCTTTTTCCTTTCCTTTCCTTTCCTTTCCTTTCCTTTCCTTTCCTTTCCTTTCCTTTCCTTTCCTTTCCTTTCCTTGTTTTCTGATAGGGCCTTGCTCTGTCCTCTAGGCTGGAGTGCAGTGGCGCCATCATAGCTCACTGAAGCCTGGATCTCCCAGGCTCAGAGAATCCTTCCACCTCACCTCCCAAGTAGCTGGGACTACAGACGTATACCACCATCCCTGGTTAATTTTTTATTTTTTGTAGAGACTGGGTCTCATAATTGTTGGCCAGATCGGCCTTGAACTCCTAGGTTCAAGTGATCTGATCCTCCTGCCTGGCCCTCTTAAATTGCTGGGATTACAGGTGTGAGCCACTGTGCCCAGGCAAGAAATTAACATTTCTAACATCTTAGCATATATTCTTCCCCAGCTATTTTTGTTTATGCACCACATACACACACACACACACACACACACACACACACACACACACACACACTTACCCAGAAATATGCTTTTTCACTTAACTATGTTGTATACATTGTTGTATATAAATTAACCTAGAGCTACATAAAAATTTTTAAGGAAGCAGATGTATGATTGAACCATGGTTTAATCAATCATTATTAGATATCAGTTTCTGATAGAGGTGTGCTGAATTTTCTGAAATAATTATAAATTTGTCCACTTCATTTGTAACTCTGTTATTATTGCTTCATATCCTTTATAAGTATGCAATTAAGTGAAAATCATTCATGATTTGTTTCATCTTCTTGATATATTAATCCTTTCATAACTACAATGTGTTTCTCTTCATTCTTATTATTGTTATGCTTTCCTTCTGAGGATGGTTTAGTGGTTCCTACAAATATTTGGAAAGGTAACATTTTTAGTTTAGTTTAATGCTAAGAACATTTTAATTTTGCTTTTTTAAAAAAGCAGTTTAGGTTATGTTATTTTGTTTCCAGATAGGTAGAATTTCTAAAACTTTTGTTACTGATAATTGTATTACTGTGGAACATAATTTACATGATATTTATTAATGCTTCTCTTATGAATTAGCAAAAGGATAATTTTTCCAAAA
The DNA here is from genome assembly GCF_024542745.1 of Macaca thibetana thibetana. Classification (NCBI taxonomy): domain Eukaryota; kingdom Metazoa; phylum Chordata; class Mammalia; order Primates; family Cercopithecidae; genus Macaca; species Macaca thibetana. Next base: position 45,144,164 of record NC_065580.1, read on the forward strand.
TTTCATGTGTGATTGAAAATAATTTTGGTTATGGAGGCATATGTCTTATAGTTTTAGCTTGTTAACTGTATTCTTCAGATCTTCTGTATCTTTGCTTATTTTTTGTTTGCTTGATTTAGCTGATTTGAGAAGCCTATAAAAAAACCTTCTACTATAATAGTTATTGATTGTTTATCACCCCCCATTCAGGTCTGTTATTTGTTATGCATACTTTTGAAGCTATATGTTAGATGCATATATGTTATTGAAACATTCTTGTTCTTTTATTATTTTTATAATGATGCACTATTCTAGTATCCATTTTTAGTGATGAAAAATGTTGCTGTCAGTCTATTGTTCCTTAAGAGTTAATATCTTTTTTATTTTTGTACCCTTTATAATTTTATCTGTATTTTAGATAGGCGAACTTGTGTTTTTATTTCTAGGAAGTTCTGTTATTATATCTTCAAATAACACTTCCTTGTTGTGTCCTTCACTGCTCTACTTCCAGAATTCTTATGCGATGTGTGATGGAGATTGTTGGTCTGTCCCCTGTCTTTCTTAATTGTTCCTTCATATTTTCTCTCTTTCTATATCTCTAGGCTATATTTTGCATTAGTTTCTCAGCAGTATCTTCAATTCATTAATTTATGTTATTATTATGATCTGTTTTGGTCTAGAGTTTATCTCAAAAATTAGATCTCTATATTTCAATAATTGTATTTTTTATTTCGAACTTTTCTAATAATTCTTTCTTTCTTACACCTACCTCTTATTTTAAAAATTCTGTGCCTGATTCTTTTTTATACTTGTTGTTCTTTTAATGATTTGTGCCTTTGAGCAGTCCAAAACATACCTATTTTAGAGTCTCTATCCAATTTTTCCAAGATTTTAATTTTACCTGAGGTGCATTCATTTTCTAATTTTGTTTTGCTGTTGTTGACTTCCAGTAGTATGTTTACGACTCTCATTTCCAATTCAGGCCTCATCCCTTTATCAGTTCAACCCCTGTGTCCTCATGAAAAAATGCTCATCATCACTGGCCATCAGAGAAATGCAAATCAAAACCACAATGAGATACCATCTCACACCAGTTAGAATGGCGATCATTAAAAAGTCAGGAAACAACAGGTGCTGGAGAGGATGTGGAGAAATACGAACACTTTTACACTGTTGGTGGGATTGTAAACTAGTTCAACCATTATGGAAAACAGTATGGCGATTCCTCAAGGATCTAGAACTAGATGTACCATATGACCCAGCCATCCCATTACTGGGTATATACCCAAAGGATTATAAATCATGCTGCTATAAAGACACATGCACACGTATGTTTATTGCGGCACTATTCACAATAGCAAAGACTTGGAATCAACCCAAATGTCCATCAGTGACAGACTGGATTAAGAAAATGTGGCACATATACACCATGGAATACTATGCAGCCATAAAAAAGGATGAGTTTGTGTCCTTTGTAGGGACATGGATGCAGCTGGAAACCATCATTCTTAGCAAACTATCACAAGAACAGAAAACCAATACCGCATGTTCTCACTCATAGGTGGGAACTGAACAATGAGATCACTTGGACTCAGGAAGGGGAACATCACACACTGGGGCCTATCATGGGGAGGCGGGAGGGGGGAGGGATTGCATTGGGAGTTATACCTGATGTAAATGACGAGTTGATGGGTGCTGACGAGTTGATGGGTGCAGCACAGCAACATGGCACAAGTATACATATGTAACAAACCTGCACGTTATGCACATGTACCCTAGAACTTAAAGTATAATAATAATAATAATAATAAATAAATAAATAAAGATACCTTTAAAGAAATAGACAGTGATAAGAAATGATATAAAACATTGACTTTATGTGTATCTCTAGAAATTATATAGATAGGTAGTCAAATTTATTGGATACTAATAGTTAAAAAAGATGAGAAAAAACATAATCTTGAGCAATTTTACAACATTCAGAATTGGCTTTAGGTACATAAATCATTGTGATGATCATTTAATTTGTTTTGGAGTAAAATAGTGATTCTTCTGTGGTGAAGTAATAATTGTTGACTTCCATCTGCCTTTGTAAGAATACCTCTTATTTTAGTCAAAACATAGGAAAGATTTGTAGGTCTAATGATACTGCATTACTACGCATATTTGACCATTTCCGAGTAGGCTCTAAATAGGGACCTCTCTTTTAAAGTACAATAACTGTAAAATAACAACAAAAACAAAAATCCCCGCACCTCCCACCTTTCCTCTTCTCATTTCATCAATATACTGCTTTAGCTCTAGAAATATATCTGTAATTAATGAATTGTTTTATGGAATTAATTTTTTCTCCAGATTTTTGACCTTTGCAGTGAATACACTTAGAAACAATCAACCAACAAACATGGCCCATTTTTTATGTTGTCAACCCCACTAAACCAATATTAAGTAAACATTCATATTTTACAGATTAAGTACTCTGAGCATTATGACAGGAATGAGACATTTAAAAACAAGCACAATGAGAATAGTGGAAAATTTCAATTTGGATTACATTAAATGGTGACAGTAATACTGTGTTCAAGGATTAGTTTTAGTTCAAGTCACTGAAAATATTGCATCTTTATATAAGTAATACCAATACAAATGTACGTTAGTTTCGCTTGTGGTAGTTCAGTTGTTATTTTTGTGTAAATTTTTAAAAAGTAAGATTAAACCACCGTATTTTTCTTAAAAAAAAAAAACAAACAAACCCTGTGTCCTGTGAAGAGGACCATATTGTAATTAGGATCAACACATGATGATAACGTAATTTGCCTGTATGTAAAACTATAGCCAGACAGGTGGAGGAATTAGCCCCATATGTGCACGAATCATATCTAAAATTGACATATTAGGGCTACTTAATTTACCTATGTATAAAATTTACAAACAGCTGTTGGGGGGTGGTAACAAAACCAGTGAAATCATAGGATAATTACAGAATAATCAGCAGAAGCTAGAATAGTCATATGTAGGACCCACATATAAAGGTTCCCAAATAACAGCTCTAGGCTTCCACATTTCAATGACATTTGCTTCCACTGTGGGGATACATACTGTCTCTCTGGTCTCCTAACACTGGAAGATAAAGTGTTTAGCAGGAGATTCAGGACCTTAAGCTGATAAAAGCTCTTGATTTAAACCTATTCCTTAGTGATGGCGTAGGCCAGGAATCAGCAAGCTTTTTCTGTAAATAGCCAGATCATAAATATTTTAGCTTTGCAGATCATATGGTCTCTGTCACAGCTATTCAACTCTTTATAAAAAGAGCCATAGTAAAATATTTAGACTATTGAAAGTGCTATGTTCTAATATAACTTTATTTATGAACACCATAATTTGAATTCATATACTTTTTATATATCATGAAATATATTCTTTAGATTTTTGTCACTAACATTTAAAACTGTAAAAATACCTGTGGACTGTCCAAAAACAAGAGCTAGATCAGATTTGCTAATTCATGGTCTAGGCAGCCTCTGGGAATAAAGCAAGCATCCTAGCTAGCAGGCTACTAAAAGGCCATTGCCAACACCCACCTGGACGTTAAGATGTGAAGGTTAAGATTAAGGCCCTTTATTCCCACCACAAACAACTGTGTGTGTGGTGTAGATTAACAAGAAAATTTGAGTTACACAGATTATATAATTGCATATTTGATAATATTCTGTTGTGTTCAATAATTCTGTCATCACTTTAAATATTTTCAAAAGTTTTAGCATCATTACCTGAAAGTTATTGGGGTAATTGTAGCAAAGTTCATTGTAGATTTGAGATACCTGTAGTTCTGAGAGTATTTTAACATTAGATTTCTACCATTGATTTGGAATTTTGGCTTGCAGGATCATCTTGAGGAAGAGAGATTTTCTATGTTGTCAGTTTGCTGTTGTTTTTCCCTCAGTCTCCTTTAACTCTCTCTTCTCACCCCGATGTATTTAACAACTTTGTGTTGACTGTACCTGCCATCCTGATCCTACCGCCTCCCTACGTCTGCTATGAGCTAGTCTCAGGCAGTATGTGAAATCAGTAATATTTTTTCTGTCTCCTTCAATGAGTTTGACTTTGGTCCTCCTTCCTTTTGGAACACATTCTGTCCCCTTTTTTCTACATGAGATACACTCCTGGTAACTACTGCTTATAACAGCAGGTATGTTTCAGCCTTACATGCTGCTTTGTATTTCTGTTCCAGGGAGATTTTTATCTTGTTATTGAGTCCAGAGTTTCTGGTTTTCCATTTTATTTCTCACCGCTATAATTTTAAGCCAAGGTAGCACTATTTATTCAAAGTCTTACCTACCATTTACTGATAGAAAATCTTTATATATATATATATACACACACACACACACACATATATGTATATACACACACAAATACATACATACACATACATATATATACACATATATACACGTATATATATTGATATACACACACACACTTGTATGATTATTTTCTTAGAAGTTCACTAAAGTGGAAATCCTATGTAAAGGACATGTGTAAAACAAATTCTTAGCCCTGTTGACATACAGTAAATTGTGCTCTTTCCTCCACACGTATCCTACACAACACTTTTTAAAACCAGCTTTGATCTCTACCAAATTAAACAAAAAATAATTCTTCTTGTTTGTTATTGTATGCTTTTTACTTCACCACATTTATTTAAATACAATTTACATAAATGAGTTGCAGAATATTAAGTACAAAGTTCAGTGACTTCTGACAAATGCATATATTCATGAAACCCCTACTTCCATCAAGAGATTTAACTTTTATATTACCTTAGAAAAAGCATTTTGTTTTCCAGTCCATCACACAACCACACAAAGGAAACCATTCTTTTGATTTATTCTACCACAGGTTAGTTTTATCTGCTTCAGAGCTTTATATAAATTGGCTCCTATCATCTTTTGTGTCTGGAATCTTTCACTAACGTAACAACTTTGAGACTAATTTGTGCTGTTCATATCATTAGTTCATTCCTTTTTATTCCTGAGTAGTACTCCATTGTACAGATATAGTAAAATGTCTTTACCTATTCACTTATTTATGGCTATTTTGGCTGCTTACAATTTGGGGATGTTAAGACTGTCTGAATTTTTCATTTTTCAATCAACTATTCTCATACTATTTGTTAAATGCAAAACAAAAAGCAGCAGCTACAACAGCTATAATAACAAACCCCACAACAAAACCAGAAAACCCTTGTGTTCTTTAAGAATTATTTTCTATTGCTTTAAGCAATAGAATATTTTCTATTAAGAATTATATTCTATTGCTTTAAGCAATAGAATAGTTGACTAACAGTGACTTAAGCCATAAAAATAATTATTATGCCTTAAAAAGAAATCTGATGATATGGTTCCAGGGTTGGCTCAATGACTTAAACATGTTGTTAATACACTGGATAATTTTTATTTTTTAATTCCACTGTCCTTAGTGTATTGATTCTTGTATTTGCGACCTTATGCTTGCAAGATGGTTCTAAAAGCTCCAGGCATTATGTACCTGCAAGTAACAGGGGGGTGGGGCAGCTTTAGCATGTTCACTTCTGTGCCATTTTATAAGAAAGAAAATCTCTGCCAAAGCTCCCCAACAGACTTTCCTTCATGTCTCATTGCCCTGAATTATGCCTCAAGAGCATCTGGGAATGGGGGCAAAATTCTAAGATTGCCTTCCTTGAAATGATCATGTTTCATCACTTGGAGCTGAGTCCATTGTCAAGACAGAAAAATTAGGGTTCTCTTAGCAGAGAGATTAGAGGGAAATGATGATAGATTTGGAATTAATAGCGTTTGTCACAATACTTTTCCTTCATCTCTTTTTATTAATTCATGTGTCTTTCTTATTTGAAGTTTCTTCTTCTGCCATTTCAAACATTCTTCCAGTGGCACTCAGAGAGGTATATGTGATGTATTTTTAAATTTTATTTGTGTGTGTGCATTTTGAGCTGTCCTGCTTATGTGTGTGTTCTAAAAGAGACAGTAGATAAATAAAAGTCAATACTTAGAGCAAAATATACTCCCCCAAATATTTTTCTTGGATTTTGATATCTTGTCCATATTGAAGAGATGCCCTAGAAATATATAGATTCTCTCCTAACTTTACCATGTCCCAGGAGGAAATATTCCCAATGTTCTGTTCAAGTTTTCCATCCTTTTTAAGTCAGCCATTTTTGTTATAACTCGAAATGTTATATTTAATATATACCAGCTGTATAAGAATAACCTTGAATTTAAGATATGATAGACTAAAAAGAAAAGCTTTTATCACAACTTCCTATGTACATTTTCATCAACTCATATGGTGCACATCTGGGCCTTTGATGGTTATGTGTCTAAAAAAAAACACTGTTTTGTTCAAAATTAATTTTAAATCTTGTGTTTTTCTCTTTTTCCAGTCACTTAAAAGATAAATATTAATAGACATAATCATGATGCTATCTGTGAAAGTCATTTGAAGATAGTGATAAAGGTATATTGATGAATCTAAACTTGATACATTAAAAAAAATCATTGAAAAAGAAGGAAGAAAGAAACGAACAATTATTGAATACCAGTAAATTTGGTGCTTTGCACACTGCCTTAGATTTAGTTCTCCCAAAATATCTGTGAAATAGATACTATTTGTCATCTGCAGATGAGAAAACTAAGGCTCAGGGAACTTCCTTGTCCTAGGTTACATACATACAAAAACCCAAGAAACAATAAAAAGAAAGAAAGTAAAACACAATAAGAATGATCCCTACCATGAGGGCAAATACGAGTTCTGTGCATTTATTTATTTATTTATTTATTTATTTATTTATTTATTTGAGATGGAGTCTTGCTCTTTTGCCCAGGCTGCAGTGCAGTGGCGTGATCTCGGCTCACTGCAACCTCTGCCTCCTGGGTTCAAGCAATTCTCCTGCCTCAGCCTCCCAAATAGCTGGGACTGCAAGCGCATGCCGCCATTCACATAAAAATATTAATAAATAACAACAGACTTTAAACCAACAAAGATCAAAAAAAGACAAAGCAGGCCATACATAATGGTAAAGGGATCAATTCAACAAGAAGAGCTAACTATCCTAAATACATATGCACTCAATACAGGAGCACCCAGATTCATAAAGCAAGTCCTTAGAGACCTACAAAGAGACTTAGACTCCCACACAATAATAATGGGAGACTTTAACACCCCACTGTTAACATTAGACAGATCAATGAGACAGAAAGTTAGCAAGGATATCCAGGAATTTAACTCAGCTCTGCACCATGCAGACCTAATAGACATCTACAGAACTCTCCACCCCAAATCAACAGAACATACACTCTTCTCAGCACCCCATCGCACTTATTCCAAAATTGAACACATAGTTGGAAGTAAAGCACTCCTCAGCAAATGTAAAAGAACAGAAATTATAACAAACTGTCTCTCAGACCACAGTGCAATCAAACTAGAAGTCAGGATTATGAAACTCACTCAAAACCGCTCAACTACATGGAAAATGAATAGCCTGCTCCTGAATGACTGACTACTGGGTACATAACGAAATGAAGCCAGAAATAAAGATGTTCTTTGAAACCAGTGAGAACAAAGACACAACATACCAGAATCTCTGGGACACATTTAAAGCAGAGTGTAGAGGGAAATTTATAGCACTAAATGCCCACAAGAGAAAGCTGGAAAGATCTAAAATTGACACCCTAACATCACAATTAAAAGAACTAGAGAAGCAAGAACAAACACATTCAAAAGCTCCCAGAAGGCAAGAAATAACTAAGATCAGCGCAGAACGGAAGCAGATAGAGACACAAAAAACCCTTCAAAAAATCGATGAATCCAGGAGCTGGTTTTTTGAAAAGATCAACAAAATTGATAGACCACTAGCAAGACTAATAAAGAAGAAAAGAGAGAAGAATCAAATAGATATGATAAAAAATGATACAGGTGTTATCACCACCAATCCCACAGAAATACAAACTACCATCAGAGAATACTATAGACTCCTCTATGCAAATAAACTAGAAAATCTAGGAGAAATGGATAAATTTCTGGACACATACACCCTCCCAAGATTAAACCAGGAAGAAGCTGAATTCCTGAATAGACCAAAAACAGGCTCTGAAATTGAGGCAATAATTAAGAGCCTACCAACCGAAAAAAGTCCAGGACCAGATGGATTCACAGCCGAATTCTACCAGAGGTACAAGGAGGAGTTGGTACCATTCCTTCTGGAACTATTCCAAATGACAGTAAAAGAGGAAATCCTCCCTAACTCATTTTATGAGGCCAGCATCATCCTGATACCAAAACCTGGCAGAGACACATCAAAAAAAGAGAATTTTAGACCAATATCCCTGATGAACATTGATGCAAAAATCCTCAATAAAATACTGGCAAACCGAATCCAGCAGCACATCAAAAAGCTTATCCACCATGATCAAGTGGGCTTCATCCCTGGGATGCAAGGCTGGTTCAACATACACAAATCAATAAACGTAATCCGCATATAAGCAGAACCAAAGACAAAAACCACATGATTATCTCAATAGATGCAGAAAAGGCCTTCAACAAAATTCAACAGCCCTTCATGCTAAAAACTCTCAATAAATTAGGTGTGAATGGGATGTATCTCAAAATAATAAGAGCTATTTATGACAAACCCACAGCCAATATCATATTGAATGGGCAAAAACTGAAAGCATTCCCTTTGAAAACAGGCACAAGATAGGGATGCCCTCTCTCACCACTCCTATTAAACATAGTATTGGAAGTTCTGAGCAGGGCAATCAGACAGGAGAAAGAAATAAAAGGTATTCAATTAGGAAAAGAGGAAGTCAAATTGTCCCTGTGTGCAGATGACATGATTGTATATTTAGAAAATCCCATCGTCTCAGCCCAAAATCTTCTTAAGCTGATAAGCAACTTCAGTCAAGTCTCAGGATACAAAATCAGTGTGCAAAAATCACAAGCATTCCTATACACCAATAACAGACAAACAGAGAGCCAAATCATGAGTGAACTCCCATTCACAATTGCTTCAAAGAGAATAAAGTACCTAGGAATCCAACTTACAGGGGATGTGAAGGACCTCTTCAAGGAAAACTACAAACCACTGCTCAGCGAAATAAAAGAGGGCACAAACAAATGGAAGAACATTCCATGCTCATGGATAGGAAGAATCAATATTGTGAAAATGGCCATACTGTCCAAGTTAATTTATAGATTCAATGCCATCCCCATCAAGCTACCAATGACTTTCTCCACAGAATTGGAAAAAATCTACTTTAAAGAAAAAAATCAAACAACCCCATCAAAAAGTGGGCAAAGGATATGAACAGACATTTATCAAATGAAGACATTTATGCAGCCAACAGACACATGAAAAAATGCTCATCATCACCGGCCATCAGAGAAATGCAAATCAAAACCACAATGCGCTACCATCTCACACCAGTTAAAATGGCGATCATTAAAAATTCAAGAAACAACAGGTGCTGAAGAGGATGTGGAGAAATAGGAATACTTTTACACTGTTGGTGGGACTGTAAATTAGTTCAACCATTGTGGAAGACAGTGGTGATTCCTCAAGGATCTAGAACTAGAAATACCATTTGACCCAGCCATCCCATTACTGGGTATATACCCAAAGGATTATAAATCATGCTGCTATAAAGACACATGCACACGAATGTTTACTGCGGCACTATTCACAATAGCAAAGACTTGGAACCAATGCAAATGACCATCAATGATAGACTGGATTAAGAAAATGTGGCACATATACAGCATGGAATACTATGCAGCCATAAAAGAGAATGAGTTCATGTCCTTTGTAGGGACATGGATGCTGCTGGAAACCATCATTCTCAGCAAACTATCGCCAAGGACAGAAAACCAAACACCACATGTTCTCACTTACAGGTGAGAACTGAACAATGAGAACACTTGGGCACAGGAAGGGGAACATCACACACTGGGGTCTGTCGTGGGGTAGGGGAGGGGGGAGGGATAGCATTAGGAGATATACTGAAAGTAAATGACTAGTTAATGAGTGCAGCACACCAACGTGGCACATGTATACATATGTAAGAAACCTGCACATTGTGCACATGTACCCTATAACTTAAAGTATAATAATTTAAAATAAATAAATAAATAATGAGCAACCAACCAAACTCCCTAAAGAAGCCAAGTCAATGCAAATATAGGTAATATCAGAGAACTCTTTTTTTATGTTGGAGAAATGAAAAATGTAATTTAGAAAACCTGAGAAAACATAACATTTAAATGTAGAGGGGGTCTCCCACTTTACCATTATTTCCATCACAAGCAAACAGTTTCTTGCGTACTAATATCTAGCAATGCTTAATTTTATTCCACCAAAGGCACATGCCAGATGGATTTAGAAAGGTTTAATTAAATAAAGTTTGTTCACTAATCAGATAATTCAAGTGGGCTGAAAAACAGAACACTGGAAAACAGTGTGAAAAATTTACTAATGTGAAACAAACCTAAAACAAAACCATCACACAGTTTGGGCAGAGAAAGCACTAGAAGGAAGTATCATCAAAGGATTTAACCCCAATCAATTTTATGGGACACTGTCACGCAAAATGGAACTGTGATAAAAGAATAGACAATAAGAGTGAGAAAAAGGGTGAGAGGGAGTGAGGGTATATGGTGGAGAAAAAAAAGATTAAAGGGTCTGGGCTGTGTGTTAAGGAGAAAATGGGAGCTCTTCCATACACATGGGAATCAGTGGCCAGAGCCTTGCAGACAAAGAAAAGAAGTGTGATGATATAATTACAAAAGAAAGTTAATGGATAGATGAGAAAAGCCTTACCATAGTTAGAGTAACAGGAGAGCAAAGCCACTTTGGGAGAGGCATTTAGGACAAGTGCACTATCAAGGAGCAAGTCTAAACAGTTTGAACAGCAAGTAACCTTAGAGTCAGAAGTCACTGTGCGTGCGTCTGTGTGTATGTCTGTGTGTGTGCATGCACTATGTGTTTGGGCATGGGAGTCGGGGGAGTAGCAGAAAACCTTTTCCAGAAATCTCAATTTTATTGTCTCATAGTTGAAATATTACTAATTATGATGTAGAATGTCAAATTCTAATGAATTGTTAAGATACATATTATTTATTTTTAATTAAAAAATACAGATCGTGTATATTTTTCATGTAAAATATATTGTTTTGAAATATGTATACACTGTGAAATGGAGCTAATTAGCATACACATTACCTTACCTGCTTTTTGTGTGTGTGTGTGGTGAGAACACTTTCTTTTAGAAGTTAAATTCGTATTTCTTAGCAATTTTCAAGAATACAATACGTTGATATTAACTATAGTCACTATGCTTTGAAACAGAGCTCTTGAACTTATCCTCCTATTAAGATAAATTATTAATCACTGAATATACATATGTCTTCCTGAGGTTTCAGGGATCCACTCATTCTGCTCTACCACTGAAGCACCTCTGCAGGAAGGTTTGAAAACTGGCTTAGAAGAAATATAAAAAGGCAAAAAACAACTATCCAGAGAAATTTTGTATAAATTAACATATAATAACCCAGTGAATTTTAGTTTCTACTGATTGTTTACTTTTTATTAAATTGTTAATGAATTTCGAGCACACATTCTTACTTTCTTTCTAAGGTAGAATTTATAGAAACAAAGAGCCAAAGGAGACTTAAAGACAATCGAATACATTTCCCTCACTTTACGGACTGGTACCCAAAAAAACTATGATTCAAATATGCATTTTTTGTATATAGTTTTCTTTTACATCTTATTTCACTTAGCATTGATTTTTAAAGTTTCTCTTTAAATTGTTGAAATTGGGACTCTGATTTATTATCCTGAGTCCCTTAGAATGAAAAAAATCTTTTTTTTTCTTTTTCACCTTAGAGAAGGAATGATGAAGTGATTATCATTAAGGAAATCAAATACCTTTGTGTCAAATAATTACCACTTCATCCTCTGGTAATGAAACAAGCCTTGAGTTTTGGGAAACAACATTCATTCATTCATTTAACCGAATTTTTTGATTGAAAAGAAATGTGGTCTTGTAGATAAGACACTGATTTATAGGATGCATCTTAAAAGCTAAAGATATTGGGTTAAAAACACTATCATATTCAAAATTCTTCAATTGCTTGTCAAAACTGCAGAATGAAACCTAAAATCTCCTGCTTAGCACAAAAGCCCATTATGTCTACCGCATACTCCTTCAGTCATACTCCTTGTCTGCTCCCTCCTTTCATTGATTCCCCTAGACTTTTATTTTCGTTACTGCCTTGCACTTCCTAGAATTTGTTATTTTCCAATTAACCAAGTCAAAGAAAACTTAAGAGATTTGCCCAAGTCTTGCCAAGAATTGCTGTCACTGCAGTAATGTGTTGTAGCTACTCATTAAAAATAGATCTTAGGACTCCACATCCAGCATATCTGGTGTAGAGGTGCCATTTGAATACACACAGGCGCGCGCGCACACACACACACACACACACACACACACACACACAGATAAATGTCGTAACCCTGGAAAACATCCAGTGAAGTATCCTCAGGCATAGTTGCATATCTTGTGAACTCTCAGGTTTTTATTATTCACTATACTGGTGTGGAGTATGCTCAGACAAAATTTTACTTTAAGAGAGACTGCCTTGTCCACTCTAAGGCAACAAAATCTTTATGCCTCTTTTTAAGTAAGGTCTATGTAGTCCGGATACCACTCTATAATGTCTACATGGGATCTTTCACTTGGGGTTTTATAAATATAATGAAAATACTTTTTCATTATATCCACAATGTGGTGGTATGAGAATTTCATACATTTAAAAAAATTTAAACATTCACACATTCATAAATAACAAGAAAAACCCATAAAGATTCTAAAGAGTTAAGGACAACTAACTGTATACTTAGAAGGCCCAAGATTACCTTCGTTTCTGACACCAATTACAAGCTGAGGGTATTCCCAAAATCACCCTCAGGTTTGATATTCCACTAGAAGGATTCACAGAACTTACTAAAAATTATTTTTTTTACAATGATGAGATCTTGTTCTTTCACCCAGGCTGGGGTTCAGTGGTGCCATCATAGTTCACTGCAGCATTAAACTCCTGGGCTCAAGCAATCTTCAGCCTTCCAAAGCATTGGGATTAGAGGTGTAAGTCACCATGCCCAACCAATGAAAACTGTTATACTCACAGACTTTATTACATGAAAGGAAAACAGATTAAAATTAACCAAAAGAAGAGGTGCACAGGGCAGCATCCAGTAGGGTTCCAAACATGAAGCTTCCATTGTCTTTTCTCTGTGAAGTCAGGATGTGTTACTATCCCAGTCTTGATGTGTGATAATATACATGGAGCATTGCCAACCAAAGAAGCTCACTCAAGGTTTAGCATTCACTGAAATTTCATTATGTAGGCAGGATTGATTAATTGATTTCCCACATTATTGATCTCAGCCTTCACGTTGACTGATACTATATGATCCAAAACCCCCACCCTAAGTTATATTGTTGGTATTTTTATACCAACAATAGGACCATTGGGTGTGGCTGGTCCTACTCTAAGATCCAGTAAGGCCAGTCCTCATTCAAACAAGGATACTCCTATTAGGATTGATATAGTTACTTCCTAGAAATCAGAAGCAAAGGTCATACTTCTCTTTGGGCAAATCTAAATTCTTTACAAAATAAGTAATCCTGTGGCCTCTGGCCAAGGTATTTTATAACAAAATAACCATGTTTGTTTGAGAATTTATATTTAATATAACATTTATTACAGATAAAGCAATAGTATCAATATAAATATGACTAACATTGGAGGATCCATTATTTAGGTAGGGATATACTTTAAAAACTAACCCAACTTACAAAGCCTATAAAAAATTGCATAATTTTCCATAGTTTTTTCCCTTGCTTTACTGTTATTTGTATCTATGATAAGCATGTATAGAACTCTTTAGGCATAGAAATTAGCTGATGGTTAGTGTCTTTGTTTGAGCTGCTTTGATGAAATACCATAGATTGCTGGCTTAAACAAAAAACACTTATTACTGTCAGTTCTGGAGGCTAGGAAATTCAAGATCAAGATACTGATCGTTTCAGTGTTTGGTGAGCCCACTTCCTTGGTTCATAGACAGCTGTCTATTCACTGTGTCCACACTTGATGGAAAGAGGGGGAGAGAGCTATCTGGGTCCCTTTTATAAGGGCACTAACCCCATTCATGAGGGCTCTACCCTCATGATCTCATCCCCTCCAAAAGTCCCCAACTCCTAATACCACTTCATTGGGATTAGGTTTTCAATAAATAAATTTTGGGGGAACACAAACATTCAGTCCATTGCATTCCGCTCCTGACTTCCCCAAATCCATGTTGTTCTCACATGAAATATGCATCCAATCCATCCCAACTAGCCTAACGTCAACTCATTACAGCATCAGTTCTAAAGTCTTAAGTCCAAAGAGTCATCTGAAAATCATGTAAGTCAGATACGAGTTATACTCAAAATATGATTCATCCTGAGGTAAAATTCTACTCTAGGTGTGAATCTGTAAAACCAAACAAGATACTTTCTTCCAAAACACAATAATGGGACAAGCACAGTATAGACATTGCCATTCCAAAAGGGAGAAACGGGAAAGAAGGAAGAGATGATAAGTCCCAAGCAAATCTAAAACCTAGCAAGATAAACTGCATGTGATCTTAAGACTCAAGGAGAATCCTCTGTGGCCTCACGCTTTGTGCTGCAGCACCACAGCAGCAGAGGTCCCGCCTTCTAGACACTCAGGGATAGCAGCATCACTCCCACAGTTCATTTGGGGCACTGCCCACAGCGTGACTTTCTGCAGTGGCCCTGCTCATGCCACATCTCTCTGTTGGGATGACTGGGGAAGTCAAACCACCAGGCTCCTCTGAACATTGATTCCCTCCTTGAAGTTCAGGTGGAGGCAGCCTTGCTTCCTGGGCCTGTGCACTCTGAGCCTGTGGTGTGAGTGGCAACCCTGATAATTTCTGAATCATCTCGGAGGTCTCTATTCTCTTGGCTTGAAGAATAGTGCATCTCTGTGGCAGTCTTGGTGTGTGCTGCTATTACAAAATATCAGAAACTGAGTAATGTATAAAAGCCAAAAATTTATTTCTCCCAGTTCTGGTCGATGGGAAGTCCAAGATCAAGGCACTGGCAGGTTTGGTGTCTGGTGAGGGTCCCAGTCTCTCCTTCCAAGATGGCACCTTGATGCTGCATCCTCTGGAGGGGAGGAACACTGTGTCCTCACATAGTGGAAAAGACAAAAGGGGAAAAGAAGGCTGAACACACTGTTAAGCCTCTATTATAAAGGCTTTAATTTCGTCAATGAAAGAAGAGCCCTTATGGTCTAATCACCTCTTAAAGGCACCACCTGTTAACATTGTCACATTGACCATTAAGTTTCAGTAGATGAATTTTGTAAGGGACACATTCAGACCATAGTAGCAGCTGCATAATTCAATGACCTGATCCTGTAGGGTCTGAGAAATCTGATAGTCTTCTTAAATTTGTCCCACTTCTCTATTTTCTTTAGACCCAGCTTGTCAGTATTTATTCTGGTATAGTCTCATATCGCTGTTGCTGACTTTTGTTGAGATTCTTGAATCAGTCCGTAGTTTGCATCTTACTTATCATATTATCAATCAGGCAGTTGAGCACACCCTTAATTATCTCTTCAAAACATTCTTTCTCATTTTTTTTTTTTGCAATGTGGATAGGCTGAGAATTTTCCAAAATTATAAATTCTGCTTCCTCTTTGCTTAACAGTTATATTCTTAAGTCATTTTCACTTCTCAAATTTTACTAGAAGCAGTCTGAAGAAGCCAAGTCATACCTTCAACAGTTTGCTTAGAATCTCTTCAGCTTGATATCCAATTTTATTGCTTGCAAGTTCTGCCTACACTACACAAACACTAGAATGCAAACACAATTTTTTGACACAGTCTATAAAACAGTAGAACATGAACACAATTCAGGCAAGTTGTTTATTACTTCAGAACAGGGATTGCCTTTGCTCCAGTTTCCAATAATGTGTTCTTCATTTCCATCTGAGGTCTCATCAAAATGGCTTTCAAAATTTCATTCACGGCAGTTAGGCTTTTTCTTGCATGCACCTCAGAACTCTTTTAGCCTGTATGCATTACCTAACTCCAAATCTGCTTTTACATTTTTAGGTATTTGTCATAGCACCCCCTCCCTGCCTTCTTAGAACCAATTTCTGTCTTAGTCCATTTGAGTTACCATAACAAAAATACCATGGGCTGAGCAACTTAAATAAAGAAATTCATTTCTCACAATATCATCTCTTGCTGTGGGCCTCTTTCAAGACATTAATGCAATACTGGATTTTTGTCATTGTATGACCCATTTACTAATTTCCTTGCCCTTAGCTACAATTCTTCCTTCTCTACATATATAGCCAAACTTTTCTACTTTTGGAAGGGATATTAGGCTCTGACAAGGTGCTGGTCCAGATTGCCAGCAGCAATACTAGTCTAGCAAATTCCTCCCACTCAGTTTGTTTCTAGTAATTTAGAGTAGGGTTACATAGGTACAGAACTGGTCAGTTGCCTCAACCACTAGGCAATATAAGCACATTTATTATCAACCACACTTTTGCCAATTGAGATGAATACACAGTTCACCCCATTAAGCCGTAGTAATTCAGACCTAAGTGTTAACAAGTACCATTCCAGTCTCCTTACTGAAGGATCATCTCTGTTTCCTGTACCCACAGTTGCAGCCCTGGTCCTGGGACTACTGCATCAGGTAAGAAGTAAATTTCAAGTGATATGGTGTTATTGTGAAGCCTGGCAAGTATGAAATCCACAGGAAAGGCCAGCCGAATGGAAACTCAGGCAAGAGTTTATGTTGTAGTCTTAAGACAGAATTTCTTCTTATCCAGAAAACCTCAGGTTTTTGTCATGAAGACCTTCAGCTGATTGGACAAGGCCCACCCATGTTGTGACCAAAGTCAATTGATCATGGGAATTAACCACATCTATAAAATACTCTCACAGCAACGTGTAGACTAGTGTTCTGCCAAACAACTAGGCACCACAGCCTACCATGTTGACGATAAAATTCCCCATCACACCTTCTTTGATCAGATTGGTAGCCTTCCAAACAAAATGCTATATATTCACCTTGGAACTGCCTCTTGTAAAACAAACAGTTCTTTGCTAATGTGTTATGGCATTTTTCTGGACAATGTCCTTCCCATTAGGCCATTTATTTGAGATAACTTAAGACATTACAGGTGGTTCGGATTTCAGGATTATTTTATGTCCTTCAGTCATAGGAGCAGTATCAATATCCAACAGCACGCTAGTAATTGTCTCTCAAATGGATATTTTGTGGTTCCAAATCCCAGTGGTTGTCTCTGGATAGTGCTTACAGGCTTTTGCCAAGTCCCAGGTCATGATCCACACATAACTATTGTAACAGACCATTTTTTTTTTTTTTTGATAGTCTAGATACTCTAAAGTTTTTAAAATTAACGGATGTGTGGGTTTAGGTAACTTTATTGATTCTTATTTAGCATGTCCAATCAATATTGGCAGAAAGGTGGGTTTACATGCCTTCTGTTTTACAATACTAGATATTGGAAACAGTCTTCCTTAAAATACATTATCCATTACCATAATACATTCAGGTAAAGGAGATACAAACACTTCACATGAAGTCTGTTTAAATATTCCAATTTCCACCTAAACTTTCACCTTAATTCCATCAACAATTGAATTTCTATATCCTACAGCAGATATATTTAGGTTAGGCAGACTTGTCTCTGATGTGCACTGTCCGGCAGGTGCGCAAGACAATTTCAGAACACACACAGAGAAAACAGGGGAGCTGGTGGCGCAGGTTTTGGAAAAGAGCAGATTTGAGTTGGGAAAAAAAAAAAAAAAAAAAAGCACAGGAGCCCCAGACATTGCATGGTTTTAGGCCTTAGCCTCACCACTCTTGTGAGCTTCCTGTCGAGGAGGGCCATGCTGCCTCAAATGTACTCAGTGTGGACTCTAATATCCTTCCCACTCCTGGGAGCCATCCATCAGTGTGAGCTGAGAAATTAGTGGCAGAGGCTTGGCAGGGAAAGGCTAGCAGAGTCAGTTATGGCCAAAAGAATTGTTCTGGAGGTTGGTTGGTAAGCAGGAGAGACAGAAAGGGGAAGGGAGTATGGGAGTTGGACACCTCCAGCTGAAGAAGGTGAGTCATAGAGACCTCTTAACACCAGGGAACAATTTGAGTCATGGCACCAAATATGTTAGGGGCAGGGAATACCCGAGTTACCCGAGTTACCAGTGGTGAATCTGTATGAGTCTGCAGCAAACTCAACTCTTGTCTCCTCAGAAGAAAGAATTTGACTGAATGGCATAAGGCAGAAAAACTGAGGCAAGTTTCCAAGCAGGAGTGGAAATTTATTTAAAAACTTTGGAGCAGGAAAGAAAGGAAAGTATACTTGGAAGAGATTCAAGCGGGCACTTTGGAGGTCAAGTGCCCTGTTTAACCTTGATCCTAGGACTTTATATGCTGGTCTACTTCCTGCATCTTGCGCCCCTTTCCATTCATTCTTTCCTTTGAGAGAACTGCCGGCATTCGTGGCGCCCTCCTTGCGCAAAGGAAGTGAGCATGCTCAGTGTGTTTAGGAAGCTGTAGGCATGCTCACCTGAGGCTTTCTTCGCCTTTCTGGCGGACTGCCCCCAGAAGGTCATACTCCACCACTTTGTCTCTTAATACACATGCTCAAGTTCACTCGCGCAATTCCTGATATTTTATTGGAAACTGCTGACTACCAATTTTAAGTGTTTTTATGTATTGGGAAATTGCCTCTTCCTGGTCCCTGTGACCAATTATCATTTTAGTGTGACAACTGTGGGCCTTCAGGAAACTACCACTCCCTGGGCCCCAAGTACCAGTTATCATTTTTAGAGAGGCAGTGTGACAACTGCTGAACCATCACCTGATGGTCGCCTGACATTTCTGGTGGGTGGGTGGGGGAGGGCCCTCTTCTGCCCTGCTCATGCCTGACTGCTACTTACTGTAACATTTAGAGATTTCCACAATGCTGGGATGAGTTCCTTGACTCTCCACTTTGTCATTCTCTATTCTTGTGACTCAGTCTAACCTTCACTATTTGTTGTTTCTGCACATTTCCCCTCCCCCCTTGAAAGCAACTCTAAGTCTAGTGGCTGTTGCTGGAAATGGCTGGATTCCAAGCTGGTCCCAGCATTGGGGTCCACCCCCAAAGTTTCTTTTACTTTCACTTTCATTTTACCTGAAAGTTGGGTCCCTGAGGCCAGTGGCTATAGCTTGAACTAGCTGGAATCCACACTTGTTCCAGCATTAAGATCAGACCAATTTTTCCTTATTTTCATTTTAGCTATTACAGACAACAATGACCTAGGCATTGTATATTTCACTTGTTTCTTGTTAATTTGCATTTCCTTATGCATGTAGTGAACCAACTCCCTGGGAGTTCTAAATTCTATTTTTAACTTTTATAATACCTCCAGATCATTGCACAACCGTAGTTTTATACCATATGACTCTGGGCCATTGCAAAATCAAAGATTCAGTCTCTGCACCCTCTCATCCTTCTTACCAAACCACAAGATTCAATGAGTCAGGGTTGTTCCAGTAAATCCCACTTCACAGAAATCAACTGCAAGAAGCTAGAGCCCAATGTAGAGTTAGAATTCACTGTCTCCAATATTGCCTTCAATTCTGATACCAATTGCAAGTTTGCAGAGGTTCCCCAAACTACCCAGAGTGTTAATTTGCCGGTATAACACACAAAGCTCACTGAAAGTGAATATACTCTTGTTTATGGTCTATTACAGAATAACGATATAGATTAAAATTAGCAAAATAAAGAGAAACATAGAGAAAAGTCCAGGAAGGTTGCAAATATGAAGTGTCATAGTTCTCTCCCCATGGAGTTTCCTGGCATTTGTGACAGTATGAATGGAGTATTTCTAAACAGGGACACTCACATGAACGTTAGTATTTAGAGTTTGTATTGGTCTTCATTACATAGGCATGATTGATCAACACATATAGTTGACCTCAGCCTCCAGGTTGACAGACATTGTGTGACCTAGAGACCCCATTGCTAGTCTTTCTGTGTGGCCAGTCCCTACCCTAAGACTATTTGGTATGGCTGGTCTCACCCTAAGATCCACTGGGGCCAATTCCTCTTTTAAACAAGGACACTTCTGTCAAATATGATATAGATGACCTTCCAGAAGCCAAGGACAAATATCAGACCACTCACTGAGCAAGGCCGAATTTATTGACTACACAAGAGTAAGCTGGATAGTGGTGTTGGTCTCCAGTTTCTCCTTGATAAAGTGGAACATTTAGCCAGGATTACAGGGTCATCTTCTGTGTGCCTCACCTTGCTGTGTGATATATTCTGCAAAGTGATTGCCTGCATGTGCTGCCTGCTTCCATTGTCACATCTCTATTTACTGATCATTGAGGGTTCTTGGTACATACATGGTTACTTCTTCTGTGTCCTGGGAAGGTGAAAGTTGTTTTGTTTTGTTTTGTTTTTTTGAGATGGAATTTTCTGTTGTTACCCAGGCTGGAGTGCAAAGGCGGCATCTTGGCTCACCACAACCTCCACCTCCCAGGTTCAAGAGATTCTCCTGTCTCAGCCTCCTGAGTAGCTGGGATTACAGGCATGCGCCACCATGCCTGGCTAAATTTGTATTTTTAGTAGAGACGAGGTTTCTCTGTGTTTGTCTCGAACTCCCGACCTCAGGTGATCCGCGTACCTCGGCCTCCCTAAGTGCTGAGATTACAGACGTGAGCCATCACCCCTGGCCGAAAGATCTTTTAACACTTCATTGCCAGACAGTTTCATCCTGCCACAAAAGGAACTAAAAAAGGAATATCATTTACTGAGGTACTTGACACTTTCTTTGTAACACCATTAAAGATTCCCTAAGCAACAATATCTCTAGTCATAGATTTTATTCACTATGGATCACCTAAATTTGTAGTATAGTGGTTCTAAAACTTTATCCAAATCACCTGGAGATATTCTGATTCAGTGGGTCTGTGGAGCAAATGGAATTTGCATGTCTAGGTTCCCAAGAGATGCTGATGCCACTGGTCTGCAGACCACATTTGGGAGCCTCTGTTATAGCACATGGTTTTAGAAATCATATGTTCATGTCTGCATCTCTGTTGAAAGGCAAGTTTTTCAGTTACAGGAACTGTTTTTTTCATCAATATGCTCCCATGATGTAGCAGAGTACTTAGTAAACAATCAATATACATTTATTGATTGAATGGATAGTAATGTTGTTTCTAGCTTTATACTACTTGTATTGATGCTGCGTCTACTTATGTGTTTAAGGATAGTAACCTGCCTGTATTTTTCATATATGTTCTGTTTGTGTTTAAATATAATTGTTAATAATGAAAGCACTATTTTGTCACACTTTAATGATTTTAGCCTGATCTGTTGCTAACAGCAATTGCGAAAACTTTTTTGCTAAATCATGAGGGATGTGTGTCTGTGTGGTGGATTTAAAACATTATTTTCCTTTTATTATATGTGAATTGATAGTATAAAATTGTTACATGAAATATTTGGCAGCTGTATACCTTGCAGGCAAAATTAATGAAAAAGAAAAATTTATAGAATCTAGGCTAATTTAAAAGTGTGATGAAAAGTGTCCTCACAAATTAAAGTTTGGAGAATGGCAGAAAGTACAAAAATGCATTGATAGTCTTTCTGAAGATTTTTTCCCCTATTCTGTCCTCTGCTCATTAATTGTTAAATTAATATGCATTTGGATTCTATTTGGCCTTCTTACTACCATATTCCCAAACCTAAGTGGAACTAAGGTAAACTACCTTCATTTTCTCTCTTTTACATCACTCAACTTTTTCTAAGTAGCACTATTAATTTTATGAAATTAGCAAACCAAGTTATTTTGGACCATGATTTAGACCAATCTCCTTAGCTAAGTGAGGTTCAACCTCAGTTTTGTCTATTTTACTTAAAACATGTAATTAAGAAGCCCAATGAAGGGAAAAGTATGGTCAAAGGTGCGTAGGACTTACTTGTGTTATGATGAGAAACTGTAGCAAGTAGGATTATTTAACTTTGTATAGGAAAAGTTAAGTATAAAATTAAGATTAGAAAAGATGTGATTAATTTGATTACTCTCTTCTTTACATTAGTCCAATAATATGTTGAAAATAGTCACTGGGTAATATTAATGGCATATAATTTTAAAACCATTAAAAAGATACTATTCTAAATAGCACAAAATCGTACTATAAAATTCTTAACCACTGAAAATTTAGTATTAGATTTGACAGCTAGGTTTTTAAAATGACTGAAAAATTAATTTTAGCTTAAAGACTCACAACAGACTTGAAACTAACATATAAAGGGAGTATGTTAAGATTTGTCCACTGAAAAGAACCACTTACTGAAGATACATAGTTTTTCAGTCATCACTGATAGATAAAAGCAATGTGAAATGTGAAATATCTTGTTTGTGTCCAATTCGAGAAGATTATAATAAAATGAGTTACTTATTTTGATTATTTAGTGATCTGTTACTACAAAATTTATTTTTCATTCGTGCTGGGCATCAAATATTTAGACTTGATTTCATAGATAATTACAACTTTGAAAAATAAAAACCATATTGGAACCGGGAAAATGTTTTGTAATTTGGTTGGAGTCAAAACTATGAACTAGGTAACTCTTTTTTTTTTTTTCAGGCTAGCCTACTTCCTTTTGGTGTCTCATACAGTACTTTTATTCTATTTCAGGGTTTTCCACTTATAAGAGAGGCTTCCAAATCCCATAGGGCCAAGATCTCTAATACATGATGAATTGCTAATCCTGTGAAGTCAACTGCACTGATGTAGCGTGTTCCTACCAGTTGGATAGGGTGCTGTAGACCGTGGCTTTTTAACTCACTTAGTGGAAATTGGAGTCGTTTAGAGTCGTTGGGGGCCTTAGAAGTTACTTTCTGAACAAGGCATCTCTTCACTAACAGTTCCTGTGACGAAAGGCCACAACTTTACAAGGTGAGGCACTTCTAGAAGTTGGAAAGTTACGTTTTACATGAAGACAAAATCAAGAAGTAGAAACATGCAGAAGAAAGCACATTATTTTTGGAGAAGTTTCAAGGCCAAAAGCCAGCATCACTATTCACTGTGTGAATCTAGGCATGGTTCTTAACTTTGTTGACCTCTATTCCCTAGTAAATGAAGAGGAATAAAAGAAATTATCCATTAGTGGATGAATGGATAATGAAAATATGAAATGGAATACTATTTGGTTTTTAAAAAGAATAAAATTCTGTCATTTATTAATGAACCTGGAGGACATTATGCTGTGTAAAATAAGCCACAGCAGGAGAAATATTGCATGATCTCATTTACATGTGGAATCTAAAACAAACAAACACATTGAAACAGAGAGTAGAATGATAGTTACCAGAGGCTAGGGGTGAGGAAAGTGGGGAGATGTTGGCCAAAGTGTACAAAGTTTCAGTTACACAAGAGGAATAAATTTTTTGAGATTAATTGCACAACATGGTGACTATAGTTAATAACATAGATGGCACATTTCAAAATTGCTAAGAGAGTAAATTTTCAAATGTTCTCACTGCAAAAAATTATAGTTATTTAAAGTGATAAATATGTTAATTAGCTTGATTTAGCTTTTATATATTTATTTTTATTGTATATTGACAAATTATAAGGTACAAAGTAGTATTACGATTTTTAGATAAAATGTGGAATTATTAAATTAAACTTATTAACATATCTGTCACCTCAAATATTTAACATATTTTGTGATAAGAAATTTACTTTAGAAATTTACTCTTTTAGCAATATTGAAATGTATGGTCCTCAGTTATGAGCTATATCATTAGTACTCAATTATTAGCATGCTCTGCTGTTGATCTTCAAAAATTAAACCTATTCCTCTTATCTTGTATATATGTCATAACATTACTTTATATCCCATCAATATATATGATTATAATTTATCAATTTATAATATAAAAAGAAAATTATCAAAAGAATAATGAAAACATAAAACTAAATATTTACAAAACAGCATACAGTGCTTGGCACTTACTGAAGATCCAATAAATCCAATTTTCTCTTTTTTTCCTATTCTTCCTAGTTTGGTCCTTTCTATGTGAAACATACAATTGTTCTGTTCCTTCCATTTCATGACAACTTTCCGAATATATAAACCTAATCTTCATGCTTCTGTTTTTACTATTTCCTTTTGCAGTCTAAATATCACCATTTCTTTCACTCATTCCTTGTACTATGTCCTTCCAATCCCTTACTGTCCCATTTCTTTCATATGAGTTGTTTTACTTTATAAATGTCTTCACAGAATTTTGGTGCCTATAATTGGGGGCCCTGGGCAGTTCTCTAGAAATGATAATATAAAATAATTTTTGAGATGTTGAATTGTATTGTTTTCCATTTTTTATACCACCTCAACTTTTTGGTCACCGTGCTGTGCTTTATAGCACCTTATCATTATCTGAATTTTTTTGTTATTAATTAGTGAATTAATTAATTCACCAAGAATATGTTTGTTCATTCTTTTCACTTCTTATTTGAACACTAACCACATTATGAAAGAACCCTAGTCTGTTTGGTTCATCATTTTGTAACTAGCACTTGGTATAGTCTCTGGCAGAAGGAACATATTCAATAAGTAATTGATAAATAATGTATTTAAAAGCACCTTGAGAAATTATTTGAGACAGAGATGATGATGACCATTTTTATTCAATTCCCTACTTACAAATCTTGAAAAAAGTAATTATTTATAATTTGAAATTTGTTTTCTTATGGTAAAAATGTATCTGTGTTAAGAAAAAAATTAATAAAAAGATATGAATAAATCTATCTTTGATTCCATTGATCAGGCCTTTCTTTTGGTTAGAGTACATGAGGCTGCTCTTCAGGTAAAGAGACCATGCTCCATCCACATACAGAGGAATTCCCTCCGCAACCAGAACAATAGCCCTTGACCACCACTGAGGGAATTCTCCTCCTACTGACAACTGTGGTTGACAGATACAATGGAAATTCCCATGCCCCTGGTATGCTACAAGTAAGCACGGTTCTGGCTATGTGTCATTTATAAAATGGACATTGCAATTTGAACAGTTGTATAGTAGTATTTAATAATTTAATGAGATAATTGTTCAAAAAATTATTTCACCACTCCTATTCAACATAGTATTGGAAGTCCTAGCCACAGCAATCAGGCAAGAGAAAGAAATAAAAGGCATCCAAAAAGGAAGACAGGAAGTTAAACTATCTCTGTTCACAGATATGATTCCATACCTAGAAAACCCCATAATCTCTGCCCAAAAACTCCTAGATCTGATCAACAACTTCAGCAAAATTTCAGGATATAAAATCAATGTACAAAAATCAGTAGCATTTCTATAAACCAACAACGTCAAAGCTGAGAGCCAAACCAAGAATGCAATCCCATTTACAATCGACACAAAAAGAATAAAAAGAAAACCTAGGAATACAAGTAACCAGAGAGGTGAAAGCTCTCCACAATAAGAATGACAAAACATTGTTCAAAGAAATCAGAGATGACGCAAACAAATGGAAAAACATTCCATGCTCATGGACAGGAAGAATCAATATTGTTAAAATGGCCATACTGCCCAAAGCAATTTACAGATTCAGTGGCATTCCTATCAAACCACCAATGATATTCTTCACAGAATTAGAAAAAGCAATTTTAAAATTCATATGGAACCAAAAAAGAGCTCAAATAGCTAAGACAATCCTAAACAAAAAGAACAAAGCTGGAGGCATCATGTTACCTGACTTCAAACAATACTACAAGGCTACAGTTACCAAAACAACAATTTAAAAAAAATTTGTAAGGGAACTATTCAGTATATAATAGTCTATGAGTATTCAAACTATCAAGTAAAATGATTTTTTTAGTATGTGTTATTTTAAAATGGGTGTCAGGGTTAAAATAGCACATTGACTCAGTGAAAACATCTAATTTAAATGTCCTCAGTTGCATCTGGTATTAGTCTATTCTTTTTCATTCTCTCTCTTTAGGGATGGAGTCTCACTCCATTGCTCAGGTTAGAGTGCAGTGGCATGATCATAGCTCACTGCAGCCTTGAACCCCTGGGCTCAAGCAATCCTCCTGCCTTGGTCTCTTGAGTAGCTAGGAGTATAGGTGTGTGGTGGTGCATGCCTGTAGTCTCAGCTACGCGGGAGTCTGAAGCAGGAGAATCACTTGAACCCGGGAGGCAGAGGTTGTAGTAAGCCGAGATCACACCATTGCACTCCCACTTGGGCAACAAGAGTGAAACTCCATCTAAAAAAAAATTTAAAAATAAAAATTTTTTATAGAGATGGGGTCTTGCTATGTTGCCTAGTCTGTTCTCCAACCCTGGCCTCAAGTGATCCTCTCATCTCAGCCTCCCAAAGTGCTGGGATTATAGGCATGAGCCACTGTACTGGCCTAGTCTATTTTTTGTTATACATAGAAATAAAAGCTCCTATTCAATATTGTTTAGTCATACAGTAAAACAATTTGTAGCATCAAAATATCCCAAAGGAATGGCTGTAAATTATTGAAAGAAGAAGAATTTTTGGAAAGAATCATTTGGCGATAGCATATTTTCCACTAACATTTTGCAAATGAAGTAGATTTGGTCATTTATTGTTTGGGTTAGTAAAGTAAATAAAGGATAAACTTTTAATTTTAAAAATTTATCTCAGAATTTTATATGCTTAAGAAAAAGCCTCCTATTTAATTTAGTTTTCTTTCTGACTTAATTTGAAGGTCAACTACTATTCCTTGCTAATATCATAAACTGATTTGGCAAAACAGACATAAGTAAATAAAAAGCTACTTAAGAGAATAACGAAAACTCTGCAAAAAACATTAAATTTACTCCAAAGCTAAGCATTTAAAGTAGATTGTAGTCAAACCGTCTTGCAAAAGAATCATAAATTTAGAGGTTTCAGGCCTTCTGATTCCAAAACTTGTTACAAATTACGGTAGCCAAGACAGTGTGGAACTGGCATAAGGAGAGACATATAGATGAACGGACTAAGTTGAGAGTCCAGAAATCAACCTTGGCCAGGTATGGTGGCTCATGCCTATAATCCTGGCACTTTGGGAGGCCAAGGTGTGTGGATCACATGAGGCCAGGAGTTTGAGATAAGCCTGGACAACATGGTGAAACCCTGTCTCTACTAAAAATACAAAAAATTGGCCGGGCGCGGTGGCTCAAGCCTGTAATCCCAGCACTTTGGGAGGCCGAGACGGGCGGATCACGAGGTCAGGAGATCGAGACCACCCTGGTGAACACGGTGAAACCCCGTCTCTACTAAAAAATACAAAAAACTAGCCGGGCGATGTGGTGGGCGCCTGTAGTCCCAGCTACTCGGGAGGCTGAGGCAGGAGAATGGCGTAGACCCGGGAGGCGGAGTTTGCAGTGAGCTGAGATCATGTCACTGCACTCCAGCCTGGGCGGAAAGTGCAAGACTCTGTCTCAAAAAAAAAAAAAAAAAAAAAAGTTAGCCAGGTGTAGTGGCGCGTGCTTGTCGTCCCAGCTACTCAGGAGGCTGTGGCATGAGAATTGTTTGAACCCAGGAGATGGAGATTGCAGTGCGCTAATATCACGTCACTGCCCTCCAGCTCCAGCCTGAGTAACAGAGACAATCTGTCTTTAAAAAAAAAAAAAAAAAAAAATCAACCCTTTAATTTATGATCAGTTGATTTTCAACAAGGGTGTCAAGACAAGTCAATGAAGGAAAGAAGAGTCTTTTCAACAAATGATGCTGGAACAACTGAAGTCCACAGGGAAAACAGTGAAGTCGGACTCCACACCACCTCACACCATAAACAAAAATTAACCAAAAATGGATCAAAACTGTGGAAATATGTGTTAAAACTATAAAACTTTTAAAGGAAAACATAGGTATAAATCACTGGCAAATATTGGATTTGGCAAGTTTCTTAGATATGATTTCAAATGCATACACACACAAAGACAAACAATCTGGACTTCATCAAAACTAAAAAAAACCAATGTGCATCAAAGAACACAATTAAGAAAGTGAAAAGACAATCTATGGAATGTAAAAATATTTGTAAATCATCCATTCGATCAAAGACTAGGATCTAGAACATATGTTTAAAAATTCTTACAACTCAATAATAAAAAGAAAATTCAAGTCAAAATCAGGCAAAATATATGAATAGAAATTTCTCCAAAATGACCAGTAAGTACATGAAAAGATACTCAACATTATTTGGCAAAAGTAGCCGGTTGCGGTGGTGCATGCCTGTAGTCCCACCTACTCCAAAAGCTGTGGCTGGAGGATGGAGGATCGCTAGAGCTTAGGAGTTCAAGACCAGTCTGGTTAAAAAGTGGGACCCTCATCTCAAGAAACAAAGAAAAAAAATCTAAAACACAATGAGATACCACTTCACACCACAGGGAGGATGGTTGTAATCAAAAAGTAAAAAATAGCAAGTGTTGGTGAGGATATGGAGAAACTGGAACCCAAATGACATTAGTAGGAATGCAAAATGGTGCAGACACTTTGAAAAACAGTTTGTCAGTTCCTCAAATGGTTAAACACAGAATTACCATATGGTCTAGCAAATCTATTCCTAGGTATATGCTCAGGAGAAATAAAAAGAAATAAAAAGAAACAAAAATAACAAGTTTTTGTGTGGACACAGAAACTTGCTCAGGAATGTTCATAGGAGTGTTATTCAGTAGCCAAAATGTGTGAACAACCCAAATGTCCATAAGCGGACAAATAGATAATACAATTGGCACATACATACAATGGAATAGTACTCAGCAATACAAAGAAATGAAGTTGTGATGCATAATACAATATGCATGAACCTTGAAAACATGCTAAATGAAATAAGTCACTCACAAAAACCCACATATTGTATAATTCCATTTATACAAAATATTCAGAACAGGTGAAACTATAGAGGCAAAAAGTAGATTAGTGGTTTCCTAGGGAAGGAGGTATGAAGGATTATGCAGTGATTACTAAGGGGTCTGAGCTTTCTTTCTAGCATAATAAGAATGTTTTAAAATTGATTGTGGTGATAGTGGCATAACTCTAAGAATATATTAAAAGTCACTAAATCATACAATTTGAAGGGGCAAATTGTATAGTATATGAAATACATCACAATAAAATTATTAAAACACTGTAAATTTTACTTAAAATTTGGAATTGACATTTCCTATGTTGATTAGTTAACTTTCTTAGCATTCTAAATGGTGTTACAGTGAGTAAATATTTATTATTAAAAAATATGATGCCTTTTATCATAAACATTTATTGAGTTATGTGCCAAATATTGTACTAAATAATCTGAGAATCAGTAAGTATGTAAAAAAGTTTGAATTAATTTTCTTTAGTTCTACAGAAGTTACAAGTCAAATTTGTTAAAAACAAGTAACAAAATTGAAGGTAAATATCTTATCTTTACATTTGTCTGTGCTTTGCCAGAATTCAGAGCTACTCTAAGGATTCTTTCTGCATAAGCATTATGTATGTGGGTTTGTGGGTATATACACTCATTGCATATGCATATCTCATATATACTCATTACGTATCCCATTATAGCATATTCCATTGGAATAGTGTGTTCCAATGGGGTTTTGAAATATATCAAGGGTTCTAATGAAATTAGTCTGTGTGGAAATAGGTCCTACAGTCCTAGTTTAAATCATTGCTCCACTATCCTTAAGCCCAGCTCCAACATTTGTGAGGGCTGGATAAGAGTAAAAATTGACAGTTACAGGTCAAGTGAACAAACTTTTAAATATAAAATAAGTTCTTGGTTTCCTCCATGGCAAATATATTGTGATAATGACTAGGAATCTGTTTGAATTTATAATTTGTGCACTCCTTAGAGCTTAGCATTGAGATATTGCAGTGAGGGCAAGGTCAACCCTTGATACCTGGGCTTCACCTCTTCTCTTACTATCTCAGCTCCAACCTGAACTCTGAGGGGTCTTGCCTGCTTTGTGCAGTCACTCAAGTTGAAATATACAACCTTTATCCATTCCCATATTCCATCTCATGTGCAAGCAAGGCAGACATGTAGACAAGATTTTCTGGTGAGGTTCTTCAGGTATAGCTCCTCAAGTAGGTTTTCTCTCAATCTGAAAACCTGCAAACTAAAGACACAAGTTATATGACCCTCTCCACCAGCACACATAACATACAGTAGTGAGACAGGAAGTTGTAATAGACATCTCTGTTCAAAGAAGAGGAAAATAAAAGGCACATAGCAGTCAGTCACTGATCCATCATCATTCTGAAATCCAGCCTAACATATATTGTCAGTTCCTTGGATTGGGCCTGTAGTTGCTTTTTGGGAATGATTATCTGAAACATTTAGATTTGTCCTCTGGTCTCTTGGTTTAATTCTCTAAGTTACCTTTTAAAATGAATTAATGACTGAATGAATGAATAAATAAATAAATAAATATCCTATGTTTGACACAGAGCAATGGTCTCAGTTCTCATCCTACCTCCTGCCCATATAGAAATTAGAAAGTCTAAAGACCTGTTTTGATTTTGTACTTTCTCTTCCTGTCAGTTCACACTGATGTAACTTCTTTAAGGAACTGTGTAGAGTTCCTGTATATCAAATAATAATTTTCTTTAGTAGACTAGTGGCACACTCACATTTCAAATAAAAGTGCCTTAAGCATTTCCTCTACATATGTTGAAGACCATATCAATTGGTGTTATAATTTTCATTTCAACCACAAAAATTGATTCAAGAAACTCACATGAAGTAGGATGCATATTAAATTTAACCCAAATTTTACACATTCTGACATTTATCTTTCCCCTCTTAAGTTCTAAGTCTTTTGCTATTATTTCCTCTCTGTATAGAGAACTACTTCTGAACATTTAAGGGTAGGTCAGCTAGCAAAAATTCTCATGATTTCCCTTTGATTGAGGATGCCTTTATTTTCCTTTTATTCCTGAAAAATATATTTGCTGGAGAAAGTAATCATGGTTAAGGGTTTTTATTTTTTTCTTTTAGCACTTGAAAAATGTAAAACTTTCTTATGACCCCCATAATTTCAGATGAGAAATCCATTGTCTGGTAAATTGACCTTTCCTTATAGGTAATGAATTGCTTCTCTTTGTATGCTTTCAAGATTTTTTTCTTTGTCTTTTGTTGTCAGAAATTTAACTATGATGTATCCTCACCTGGATTTCTTTCTTTCTTTTTTTTTTTTTTTAATGATTCATTCATTTTCTTTAGCCTGTAGATCCATGTCTTTTACCAAATTTGGAGATTTTTCAGTCACTATTCTTCAGATAGTTTTTCAGTTCTATTGTGTCTCCCTTTTCTGCTTCTTGGACACCAGTGATACAAATGTTAGCTTTTTTTGCATTGTCCTTCAGGTATCTGAGACTGTGTTTATATTTTCAGTCTATTTTGCTTAATTGTTTATATTGAGTAAATTCTACTGATCACTTTTCAACTTCATTGATTTTACCTTCTGTCATCTCCATGTTACTATTGAACCCATCCAGTATTTTTTTTTTTTTCTGAGATAGAATCTTGCTCTCTTGCCCAGGCTGGAGTGCAGTGGCATGATCGTGGCTCACTGCAACCTCCATAATTCAGTTTTTATATTTTTCAAGTCTATAAATTGTTTTCTTTTTTTAAATAGCCTCCATTTCTTTGATGAGATTTTCTATTGTTTCATTTGTTTCAATAATTCACAATTACTTGTTGAAGCATTTTTGTGATGTTCTGCTTTAAAATATTTGTTAAATAATTCCAACAATATATGATTCATCTTGTTATTGCTATCTGTTGATAGTCTTTTCTCATTCATTTTGTGATTTTCCTGATTTTGGTATAATGAATAATTTTCAATTGCATTTTGAACATTTTAGATATGATATCATGAGATTCTGGGTCCCATTTCATTTTTTTTAAGCAGGCAGTCCCCTGTGTCTACTCCCTATTTATCTGGAAGTACTCCCTGTTTACCTGGAAGTACCTGGAAGTACATTGATGCACGTAAGTACATTAATGCCTGTCTGGATCAAAATTAAAAAAAAAGGAATATTATAGTCCAAGGTAATAGATGGATTTAAAATTTCACTTTTATAATGTTTCTGATGAGAAATGCATCTGTCAATAAAATAGTAAACTTATTTCATTATGAAGCTTTGGATGTTGATAATCAATATTCTCCTTTATAAAATTGGGGCCAATATCTATTTTGCTGGATGGTTATAATAAAGTAATGTGTGTTAATCTGTGGCAGAAGGCCTAGAAAATAGTATATACTAAATAGCATTTACTATTATTTGTGCTCTTTTAATTATCGTAATATCCTCATATAGAACTTTAAAAAATCTCTGCCTGGTGAATTAAAATTGGCCCAAATGACATTTGAATAAAGGAAGTCTTCTTTAACAGTAAAGAGTTGTTGAAAGAGTCAGTGAATGATTTGCCAATCATAAAGCACCTTGTAGGAACTAGAGTGCACAGCAGGAGAACAATTGGTGTGTAAAAATATCTGTTAGCACATATGCATCTCATATATTCAACAAGGACCATAAAAATAACTAAAAATATCCAAATTTTTATAATTGTTTAACTGGTTGATATTTACATGGGGGCTTCATTATAATATTCTCCCTGCTTCTGTGAAAATTTCCGTAACAAATTTTAAAATACTCTACTCTTATGCAAACCAAGTAAAATAAAACATCTTATGAGCATTTTGGTTTGTTGAGTTTTCTTTTTCTAGAGCCACCTGTCTCACTTGGTGACTGGGTTAGTTCAGGGGAAGCTAACTCCAGTTGTTTAATGGCGTTGTAGGAAATAAAAGAACGGAACTTAGGTCAGCCGAGAGGAATGGAAGAAAGCATGCTCTGTTGAGACCATATAGCTACTGCTTGGTGTTTGTGACTGTGTCACTGAAGAATATAGACTTAATGTTGCTAGATCTTTTGATCTTTTGAAAGAAGCTGTAAATCTGTATTTTTACCTAAACCTTTTTAACAGTTAAACATTGGCAAAATATATAAACTGTAAAAGAAATTACTGTGCTATGTAAACAAATTATGTCTGGGTCATACCCATAATAAAGTTAGAGAATGGTAAAGTTTCTATTTTACCAACTGTTTTAATTTAGGCTGCTATAACAATGTGCCATAGACTGTGGCGCTTATAACAACAGAAACTTATTTCTCACTGTTTTGGAGGCTGGAAGTCTGAGAAGAGGGTGCCTGAATGACTGGGTTCTGGTGAGGGCCCTCTTCTGAGTTGCAGACCGCCGACTTCTCGCTGTGTCTTTACATGGCACAAAGAGGTCAGGAGAGCTCTCTGGGATCTTCTTCATAAGGACACTCATTCCATTCACGAGGACTCCATCCTCATGACTTAATCATCTTCCAAAGACCTTACCTCCCAGTATCAGCACATTGAGGATTAGGATTTCAATATGTGAATTTTGGATGGGACATACACATTTAGTTTAAATCTTTATTGAAAACTCTCTTGAGTATTCAGAAATATGGAAATTAAAGCAACAATCCAATATTATTTTCTATCACATTGTCAAACAATACAAAACAAACCCTAAAATTAATGTATTTTAGTGTTTGTAAGAGTACAGACAACTGCATTGTCAATTCAATGTTTGAGTATAAAGGGTAAAAGTACTTTGAAAGATCAGTTGGATGGTAGCTATCAAAAATATATCTACATAGATAGGTTAGGCATGGTGGCTCATCCCTGTAATCCCAGCACTTTGGGAGACTGAAGTGAGTGGATCACTTGATGTCATGAGTTTGAGACCAGCCTGGCCAACTTAGTAAAACCCCATCTCTACTACAAATGCAAAAATTAACTGGGTGTGGGGGCAGGCACCAGTAATCCCAACTACTCGGGATACTAGGGAGACTGAAGCACAAGTTGGTTGCAGTGAGCTGAGAATGAACTGCTGCACTCCAGCCTGGCCAACAGAATGAGACTCTGTCTAAAAAAAAAAAGAAAGAAAGAAATAGATAGATATAATATAATCTTTGACTACACAAGTCTATTTCTAGGAATCTATTTAAAGAAAGACTTATATTTACAGCAGTAATATGTATACGGATGTAACTTTTAGAGTTGTTTATTATAGAAAAAGGTAAATGAAGATATACTATATATTTGTTAAGTAGGCAATAGAGTCAACGAATATGCTGCATCCAAATTGCATAATACTGGACAATGACTGAAAAAATTGTGCAGGATTCATAACTACTTACAAGGAAAGTGCAAGATATATAGATATTAAAATATAATACTGGAAGAATGGGTATAGTATAATTATGTTTTCACAAAATATTTCTTTCTGTTTTTAGAGATGAAGTCTCTGTTGGAGTGCGGTGGCAGAACCATAGTCACT
Source organism: Macaca thibetana thibetana (assembly GCF_024542745.1). Taxonomy (NCBI): domain Eukaryota; kingdom Metazoa; phylum Chordata; class Mammalia; order Primates; family Cercopithecidae; genus Macaca; species Macaca thibetana. The sequence continues at coordinate 45,178,719 of NC_065580.1, forward strand.
GCAACCTCAAACTCTGGGGCTTGAGCGATCCTGCTACTTCACTCTCCCGAGTGGCTGAGACTGGAGGTGTGTACCACTATACCTGGCTGATTTTTAATTTTTTTTTTTTTTTGTAGAGATGAGGTCTTGCTTTGTTACCCAGGCTTCAAGTGATTACCGGCTTTGGCCTCCTAAGTTCTGGGATTTCAGGTGTGAACCACCATGCCTGGCCTCTCAACTTTTATGTATATGTGCGTTAGTTTTTAGCAAGAGAACTTAAATTACAGACAACAGAATTTTAATATATATTGCCTTTCAGATGGGAGCTTGGAATGCAGAGGTGAGAGAGCACTTTGACATTTTATAGCTATTGCTTAAATCCTTTGCAATAAATATGTATTCATTAATTGCTGTATAAATAGAAAGAATAAACCAGGCACATTGACTTGGGCCTGTAGTCCCAGTTAGTCAGGAGGCCAGGGCAGGAAGATTACTTGAACCCAGAAGTTGTTTGAGGCCAGCCTGGGCAACACACTGAGAATCTGTCACCAAAAAAAAAAAAAAAAAAAAAAAAAAAAAAAAAGACAAAACTAAGTGAAACTAAAAAAATGAGGTTATCATAGCAATGAAAGATATCTTAAAAATAAATCATTACTTATTTAGTAAAAAGATTAATTAAACTAATGGAGAAACCATGGTATTAAATTCAGAGCTCTATAGTGAAATGATTTAAAGTATAGGCTATCTTGTCTAAACTGTATGAGTTCAAATCTAAGACAGTCAGATGTGTGATCTTGGCCAAGATTTGTGTATATAATCTCTACTGATAGCATCTTACAAAACATAGTAGACAATGAATGTAAAGTGCTTAGTATAGCTCCTGATACTTTGAGTACATTCTCTACAAATATTAGCCACTAGTATTAATCAATAGGGATTAAAGGTAGAGAACTCAATCAAGTGGATTTGCTCAGCCATCTCTGGATATATTTTTAAGGGTATATTTTAAGTCAGAAATCCTCATCTTTTAATGGGTCAATAATGACACACTAATATATTTGAAATTTATATATTCAAGATGATGGGTTTATGGAACTCCCCCATACACATACACTTTTTGTCTGCTGTTTTGGCATTAGATAGTTCTATAGCCTATATGCAAAATATGGTAGTAAATATAATCTAATTTTGAGACAAGTGATTTTGTGACATAACAAATTTCATCAGTTACTTCCCTGCATTTTTATAAGCATGGAAGATCATAATATTACCTCTAATAATGCAGGTTTAGAGAGAAGTCAATGTTTGGCCATTGAAACCAATATTTCTTTTTAGTCAGTTTTTCTATGTCACCCTTATGTGGAAAACAGATGACACCCAAACTGAAACATAAGTACATCACGTGATTATCCTAATAAACATCAGGCAAAAGGGTTCAAAAACGTACTTTGCCAATACATTTCCATCACTCCTGGGAAACCAACTGCTGAAAGACCATTCTGGCTGAAGATAGTCAGAAAACCAAATATAATTCTAGTTTTTATTCAGAAAAGGTAAAACCATAAGTAATGGCAGATACTGAAAGGAAAGATGATAGAAGTGACAAACACAGGCTGGGTACAGTGGTTCACAACTGTAATCTCAGCACTTTGGAAAGCTGAGGCAGGAGGATCACTCGAGTCCAAGAGTTCAAGACAAGCCTGGGCAACAGAGTGAGACCCTGTCTCTGCCAAAAAGAGAAAAAATTAGCTGGGCACAGTGATGCCCTCTTGTAGTCCCAGCTACTAGGAAGGCTGAGATGGAAGGATGGCTTAAGCCCAGGAAGTCAAGACTGCAGGAAGCCATGTTAGTGCCACTGCACTCTAACCTGGGTGACAAAGTGAAACCCTTTCTCTAAAACAAAAAGAAGTGACAAAAACAAAAGGGACATCAGAGAGGATCTAGAACTCTTTGTGTTGCACAACATCTTAAATACTTTTAATCATTGAAATTTCTTTAAATACACATTATTTTTATTCTTCCAGAATATTTATTTTACCATTTTAAATGTATAACTCTTGCCAAAGTCATCTTACTGGTAGTTAAAAAGTGTTTTTACTATCATGATTCTGATTAAAGAAAACAATTTTATTATAATTAAAATCAAGAAACGTGTGCGTTTTAACATTTCATTCCCCACCCCCGCATTCTTTCCAAGTTTAACTCTATTTTTTATTGACAAACTTAGAGCCTTTTCATTAACTAATGTTTGGAAGTAGGCAATCACAGGAATCCCTTCCAAACATGCTAGATTATGGTCAAGGGAAAATTGTCATTAATTTATTTGATTTTCTTTTTTTTCAGGACATAGAAGAGATCTAAAATGCCTGCTTCTGGAAAAGGCACAGATTTGAAATAAAATATTTGCTGAGCCCCTGTTTTCCTCTAATGAATAGCTTCTGATTGAGAAAATTACAGATACACAGAGTATGTATTTGTTATATCTTAAGATTATTCAAACTAATTTATTTTTATTATTCATGTTGAATTTGGTTCCCAGCTTTTTGAGTTGCTTGAAATTCAGGCCAACTTGTAATACTGTGATATTCGTCTTTCTTTATTTCATATTCTACCAAAGCTACAAGTTATTTGGAAGGATATTGAATAATTCCAATGAAAAATTAGTAACTCAATATTTTATTTTACATTTGTTACAATTTTTCATTGGATAACATTATAGTTTTGTAGTTTACTGCAATGTATTACAGTTTCTAATACAGTATCTTAATCTTACTCAACATTCAATACATGCTTGCTGAATTATAAACTACATTACACTTAAGCTAGTTTTTGCTATTCTGTTCGCTTAATTTTTCTTGTAATTTTTATAATAGATACCTATTGTTAAAATATCATTTATATCAGTTAAAACACTGAAATGACACTTTGCTTTGCTAGACCCCATCTACACAAATAAATATAATTTAATTTAAGGACCCACATTTTCAAGAAAAGCTTGTATTGTGCAAAACAAGCTCTTTTCAAGCCAGAAAATGAGATTGAGTGGTAGAGTCAAGGACCTGTAACTTTTGAGTTCACCATTGTATCTAGGATCTATCTGGTAACATGCCTTAACTGCCAGGATAGGAAATGAGTATGTCGTATAACCTACTTAGAAGTCCTAGGCCGTGGAGAGCTGTATAAATTAAAATGAACACCTAGAATGACTGTTGGAAGCCAGAGTTATGCACAGAGCATCTGTATAATGTGCTCTGTGTGGTTGGCATTGCTAAACAGACAAGCTGTCACATTCTGTACTAGCTGAATATTCTAGAGCTCTTCCTCTGTCAACCAAGGTAGAGGACATGGCAGTAGTCAAACCTCAAGGTGACAAAAACCTACAGTAGTGTGGTGAGCCCTGTATTAGAGGGGAATTTACAAGTGTAGGTAGGGAGAGGCATGTTTTTCCACAGCATCTATATCATAATCCAAATGCATCCTTGGACTGAGAACATCCCTATTAAAATAAAGGCACATTCTATAATGACAGGGACCATACTCAGTACATCTAGATCTTAACAAAATCAAAATCTCTAGAAAAGGTCCTATTAAATATTTCTAAGCAAAACAAAAACAAATATTTTGAATACTGCAAGCATTTAATGGGAGAAATGAATAACATATTGTGAAATTCAACAAAGAATGTTACAATCAATTTATTAACACAAAGGCTAAATCAATATATTTCAATTTATTAAAAAAGAAAAATAGTATACTTTATTTAGAAAAAAGTATTATATGTATTTATTATTCTAATGAGGGAAGAAATTAGTCATTTTAAATTTATATAAATATTTTCTTTTTAAGCAAAGAGTGATAATCCTTAAATGGCAGGTGTATGGCTTTAGGAGACATTCTATGAATTATGGCTGTTTGGTGCCACCTAGTGGTAAAGGGCTTTTAAAAATCTGTGTTACTTCTGCTGTTAGAAAATTTGTCGTGAAAAACAATTTATAGATGGCTGAATGGCCGCCTAAAAGAGATACAAAATAAGACAGAATTCATTTTATGCTCCTAGACATTAACTAAAATTGGCTGTTACACTCAACACTGGAGTGACATCCAGTTTGACTGAGATAGAATGTTTTATGCCTAAAAGAGTTGATTTGGGGTTGACAGCTTTTTATTCCATTCTATTTTTATTTTTCAGTCAGTCAATTGGTTTCTAAAGTCAAGGCTATAGATATCAGATTGATGTAAAGTTAGAGATGATGTACTATCGCATAATTATTATAATATTATCAATACAATAAATGACATACTTGTGTCATTCTGTGGCCAGAGTGAAACTAACATATGCTTTATAGCATATCGAAGACTTAAAAGTGCCAGACATTATTTTCAGAATTCAGGATGGGCATACCTATAGCCTCCAGATCAAGCACTTATTTTGTTTTTGTTTTTGTGTTGTTTTGTTTTGTTTTTAGAGAACCTGTTCCAGTCACAGCTGCCAGAAGGAGCAGACGCACAAACCATTGGTCTTCTCTGGGGTACAGTTCATTGAACCTCAGTGGGTTCTAGGCAGATATTGAGATAATCTTATTCTGTCGTCTAGCCATTTGTGATGGGGGCACGAAAAGGCTAAATCAGATGAATAATGATAAATGTTTATCATGAATATTCATTATAAGCCAAGTATGAAGTAATACAATGGAATGTCAAAGGCATTTTCAAGTTATGGAATCCACGAAGAAACAGAATAAGGCAATCTTTAAAGAAGTCAGAATAGTGGGGCCATGTGTAGAGAATAACAAAGAGAAGGGAACCTATAATGTATGAGAGAAAGGAGTAATCTTAATTTTTGACTTTGAATGCCAGTCTTCCTGTGCCCCAGCTTTTTGCTTTGTTTCTTATTCTTGGTTGTCCCTGATAATGTCTTCCAATGACTGCCTTCTTCCATGATCTGGAGGTTTTTGATTCTTTCAACCAAATGATCCCACAGTATAAAGTTATATTTCAAATTTGGGGAAATGAATTTCATCAAATGGGAATGACAGCTTTCACAAAATATTTATGAATATTGGCTTATTACCAGGTATAGAATATTTGATTGAAATTTTAAGTTAAATCCTGAATTTTGCTTTTGATAATATTTCTTAAATGTGTGTTTTTCTCCTGTATTTCCTATTCAGCAAATACCTATTGTTGCCTTATAGAAGTATTTGGGTGGAGAGTGTGTGATGCACACTGCTGCTCCTGGCATGGGTTTCCAGAAGTCCTAGATTGGTTGGGTTTATGTGGCTGACGGATGTAGAATTATATGCACAAGCTCATGTCTAAGAGAGATACAAAGTGAGAAAGACTTACTCTAGTCTAGAGACATATAAATATCACAAAGTGAAGAAGAGAGAGATTTGTAAGATTAGAGAGCAGAGAAGGAATTAAGTCCTGCTTCTTGATAGTGTGCTGGGGATGAAGAGGGGCCAGGGTCACTAGATCTAAGGGTGGAAATGGCTGTCTTCTCTGTACAGGCATCGGGGATCATATGAAGGCACAAAGAGTTCTCTTATCTCAGTAATACCTCAAAAGGAGTAGCAAAAGGATCTGGAATGTTCCGAACTATGTGGCCGAAACAGGCAGAAAGACCTGTTGTGATAGCCAAAGCCAGATGGACCCCTTTCCCTCATCCTTGATCCTGTGTAAGATCCTGGAACTATGCCATCACTCTGGAAAAATTCCAGGAAGAGCTAAGTTTCCAAGATCTAAGCAGAACGGGGGCCAGAAACTAGAAATGAAGTTATTATACAGAACAGTAGTTATTAGGCTCTTAGGTGCGTGAGCTACAATTCTGATACATAATTCCAAAATATGAAGTGTTTCATTGTTATTTCATATTAACCAATATGTACATTAATTTTACAAACACATTAAGAAAGCTTCTATTCTCTATTTTAGGGGTTTCTCAAAAGAAACTGCTTCGGCATCACCCAAGTACTTACGAAAACGAACATAGATTTTTCAAAATGTACCCCAGATGCACTGCTTCTCCAGGGTCAGGGCTTAGGGGGAACTATTTAAAAGAAGTGCCCAGGTTCTTCAGATTTGTAGCCAGATGAGCGTAGTCATCAAAATGACTCCATGTTTCAATCAATATTTATTATTAAAGCCTCATTAGGTTAAACATGGTTCATTTGGAGACCCTTTTATATAGCAGAAAAAAGGATCATTTTTTTACTAAATTTGCTTTAAAATCACTGTGTAGGAGAATGCATACATAATCCCAGTTGTTAAGGATAATGGTTATATGGTGTTCCGTCCACATAATAGTTAGGGACTTCCCTGACATAAAATTATTTCTGCACCAAGAAAACTTCTTTGAAGTATCTAAACAAGGTAAATGGAGACTTCTCCTCAGTTAGGAGTTTTTTCTTTTAACCTATCATTGACCTTTTCCCAATTTTAGGATTTGAGGGACTGGGAAGATGAGGTGTTATCAGTGGCTCTAGCCCTTCCCCTCATTTATTTTTCAGAGTTGTGGGTAGGAATTGGACCACACAAAAGATTTGAGGGGTATTACTGGATAAAGAATATCTTTGGTGCCAGAATGTCAACATGCATATCTTAGTTTTTAACCATAACTTACTAGCTCAAGATAATTGTTTTTTTCAAGAAGGGCATAAGTTAGGTAGAGAAAAAAGGTAGAGAGAGCCAGTAGCAACACTCCTCGTACTCCTCACGATTAGCAGGAGGGTAGAGATGAATTTACTTGAGCAGCGCTTTTAGTTCATGTAAAGTAAAATAAAAATAGAGCATACAAATATTTTTGGGGACCACAGAGCAGGGGTGGGTGAGACCTAACTTGAGTCACTGCCCTGGACAGGGCAGAAAGTTAATACTGGCAGTAATCTCAGAGTGGACCCCTGGACAGTCCAGGCACAACATGAGGCTGATTTAGGAGAGCACGTGGATGACAAATGGTAACAAAAATAAATTCAGTCTTTCAAATATTTTCTCCTGATGATAGGGACTGGTCCTTCTCTGAGTTTCCTCATGCTCCTATTTAGAATATATAGAAGGAGCTTACTAGGCTCTAAATGTCGGTACCCCACAAAATCCATATCTTAATACCTATCCGGCAATGGAACAGTATTAAGAGGTGGGACCTTTGGGAAGTGATTAATTCATGAGAGCTCCACTCTCATAAATGGGATTAGTGCCCTTATAAAAGGGATGGAATAAAGCTACCTCGCCCTTCTGCTATTTGAGGACACAGCAACAAGGCACCATCTGCGTGATGCAGAGAGCAAGTCTTCGTCAGACACTGAATCTCCCTGAGCCTTGATCTTAGACTTCCTTGCCTCCCAAACTGTGAGAAATAAATTGCTACTATTTATAGATCACCCAGCCTAAGGTTTGTTTTTATAGTAGCCCAGATGAATGAAGACAGTGCCCAGTGAAAGTCTGCTGAATTAAGTAGAGTATAAGAAATCCCAGAAGAGGTGGGTGTGGTCGCTCACACCTGTAATTTCAGCACTTTGGGATGTCAAGGCAGGCAGATCACTTCAGGCCAGGAGTTCGAGACCAGCCTGGCCAACATGGTGAAACCCCGTCTCTACTAAAACTACACAAATTAGCTGGGTGTGGTGGCACACATCTGTAATCCCAGCTAGTCAGGGGGCTGAGGGAGAGGAATCATTTGAACCCAGGAGGTGGAGGTTGCAATGAGCTGAGATTGCACCACAGCACTCCAGCCTGGGCAATAGAATGACTGAGACTCCATCTCAAAAAACAAAACAAAACAAAACAAAACAAAAAAAAGAAAGAAATCCCAGAAGAGCTCACCTCCATAAGCCTAAGGTAAATAGAAAGATAGAAAGTAGCAGAAGTTCTGGGACTCTCCCCCTGCTTCCAGTACTCATCCAGCAGCCTTTGCTTGTTTTTGGCAGTTCACAGAATTTTGTTGACAACCGAGGCATTACTTAGGCATTTGAGATACAAAGATGCAAAACCTAATTTCTGTCCTCAAAAAAATATGACCCAAAAGTTCCAATATAACTTCATATATACCATGCCAGAGTGATGCACAAAGACAGCAAAGACCAACTTGAGATTTTTAAGGAAGTTCTTTGAGAGAGAGGATGAACAGAGCTAAATTTTGGAATTGATCTGGTAAAAAATGAGGAAACCACATTCTCAGAGATGAAACCATACAAAGCAAGGGATGGGAATATGATACCAAATGGTATAAATGAGGAACACACTCAAGCAAATGCAGATGATGAATGATGAGGGCGCAAAGCACTGGCAACAAGAATAGAGAAAGTGGCTCAGAAAAATTTAGAAGGTGAAGTTGGTGAGCATTAGCAGTTTTTTGGATATGAGGAGAAAAGGGAACTCTTAAGATATCTCAAGATTCTTGCTGTATAGACTGGGTAAAAGATGGCCTTATATAGTCAGGAAATACAGGAAGACAAGAAGGAGATTTAAGACAGATATAAAACATGTTAAATGAATTGCCGTTGAGTGCTTATTGGACATTTATTTGGCTACAGAAAGCAAAACATTGGATATGAATCTCTAAAGTTTTAAATAAATGTCAGTGCTTCGGATACACATTTGGAGATTTCAGTCATACTGATGGGAGTTAAAAACATGGGGGAGAGTGATTTCATTCAGAGGTTTAGAATGAGAAGAGCAGTGGGCAAAGTGAGAACATCTCCATTTACGGGAGAGTGGCTGTAGTGTTTAGTGTGAGAGGTCACACACTGGCTGCAAGTATAACTCATACGATTCATCTGACCATCGTTGCCTTGGATGACCTTGACTTGGCCTGTCCTTGCTAGTTTACTGTCTACGTCTCTTAAACTTACTGGCTTCATAGGCCTTGGGCTTAAGAACCTTAGGGTACTTTCATGTTGCTCCTATTCCTTACAGACCTGTTAGCTTGAGTCCTTACTATTTTATTTGGCTCTATGTTGCTTTTAATTCATTACATATAGACCATTGCCTCAATCTGTTGACTTCCTAGACTTGTGTGTAGTCTTCCAGGATCCTTAGCTTCATGGCTCCTTTCCGTGAAGAAACACAGGAAAAGACACATGGTGGAATTCTGTGTGTGTAAACTTTTTTTTTTTTTTTTTAAATATCAGTAGGATCAATGTTTTATATGAGCTCTAGTAAATGAAAGTTAAATCAAGGCTGTTCTAATTGAAGCTGAGTGTATGTCCCAGAACAACTCTTGCTCAAATCTGCCCTTACCTGTCTAGCAGCCCCTTGGACAATTCTTCAGAACCCTGGAGCTTTATGGAGCGCAGTTAGATACTGTTATAGGGTAAATTTGCACTTTGTGAAAGCAGGGTTTAAACTCTAATTTTATGACTCACTGGCTATATATTTGTCTTTGGACAGATTGTTTACTTTTTTGAGCCTTATATTGTTCAATTATAAAAGATAATTACTTCAGTTACTTCATGGGCTTGTTAGCATCAGATAATGTGTCAGTGCAAAGCACAAACGGCATGGGACTCTCAAAAAAATGATAATTTTCTTGCTTTTGCCACAGGTAGACCTTGATAGACAATTTATGAAACCAAAATAAAAATCACAGAATTCATACAATAAGAAAGGGTTGAGAGCTATCTAGTCCAGCCTTCCTAGTGAGTTCCTTTCAAAGTCTCCACATTAGATGGTAACAGTCTGAAGATTGCTTAGAGACTGGGGGCTCTTTTTTTCCTCCCTTTTTTTTGGTGATGGATTCTGTTTCACTTATCTATACCTGAGACTGAGCAAAAAATCTGACCTGTTATTTGAAGATTTATTCTTTGGAACAACATATATTATGTAGTCATTCAAGATTTAATGGTAATCATTCAAGTTTTAAAGCCAGGTTACCAAGGGTTAGATAAATTATGATCTCTTTTGGGTTAAAAGATATATAAACATACTGATATATGTGTGTATGTGTATGTATAGAGAGACAACACCTGTCAAGATGTGTATAAAAATTGTTAGGGGTTCACTGTGTATCAGTACTATGAAAACATTTCTTCTTTATAAAAAATCTCTATCAAATGACTTTTTCATTTAATAAATATACTTCCACAGACCTTTTTTTTTTTTTTGGTCTTGATCCTCTTAACAATTGTTAAAGATAGGAAGGGAAGATGTTATTTTCATTCTCCACTCTTACACTTGCACAGACACACACCCACTCCACACCCATGTCCCTCCCAACCTGGAACTCAGAGGGATGAAATTATTTTGTGAGAGTGATTCTGAGGTTTATTGGGAATGGTGGAGGAAGAAGTAAACTCAAATCTTCTTACTCTTCTTCTACTCTTCTTCCCACCACATCCTTTTTTCTTTTTCTTTTTCTTTTTTTTTTAGTCTAAATGTCCCCATTCCCTCAGCTCTGTTGCTTTTGACATGACTCATTTGGGTCACTATTCCCTGAATGCATTTCTGCCTGTTAACTTTCTAATTAAAATGAGGTATCTAGACCTGTGCATAATAGTAAGGTGTAATCTGAAAAGCACATAATACAGTTTATTACCTTCTTTGATTAGGACATTACACATTTATTAAATCAAGACATAACACTTTTATTAAATATGCATGCATTTCAGCTAATTTAAAAACAATATTTTATATTTTCATTATGAAAGTGACAAATGTTCACTGTGGGACATTTGAGAAGTACAGACAAGGAGGCGAAAAATCACTTATGTATCACCCATAGTTCCTTTACCCAAAGATAACTTCTCTAAATAGTGCATTTTGTGTCTTTCCCAACTAGAAAAGAAACTCTATGGGGACAGTAGTTTTATTTATTTTGTTCTATGTTCATTGCATGCCAAGATCATTACTTGGTCTATTAGTAGGCACTAAATAAAATTTGTTGAGTGATTGAATAAAATATTCATATATATATACTTACATGTTCAGTACACAAGGTGACCTGTAAAATTTTGTATTCTGGCGTTTTCCAGCTTATATTAAGTTATTGATAGTATTTGAATTTTTATGTTATCAGAAATTCTATCATTATAATGATTGCATAATACTCTATTGAGTGAATATACTGCCCTTTTATTGGACACTAGATTTTTTGTTATATTTTGCTTCAATAACAGATAGTGCTATCGCAAATATCTCTGTGCATATTTTTTTAATTTTTGAGAAAGATCTTTTACAGATATTTCCAAAGTGAAATTATTGGTTCAAAGATGTGAACAGTTCAAAAGAAACATTCCTATTACTTCTCACAGTTATATAGAGTTTGAGTATATATTGAATTTGTGGTCATCCATTGTCGTTAAATATCCAGCTATTTTTTACTTCAAAGTTTACATATATGTGCTTTTAGGTATTTTATGCAGGCAGTATGAATTCATGTTACTGTACCATCCTTGTTTATATTTTCTCTCACTTTGCAATAGCAACCACTCCTTTCTTTCTGGTCAGAATTAAGTAGGAGTTCCACTTTTTGCTTCTACTACCTTCTGAGAGATGAGATTGTCAGCAAGACAAGTTAAGAATTTGTCTGATGCTCAGCTTTTTAGTATAATGAGATTTCTAGCAGATGTCTTTATAGTGGAACTGCCCCATTAATGCTATATTTTTTTCTCTATGACAGATTTTTAACCTGTGTTAAGAAAGCAATGACCATATCTTTTGTCAGGCTGGACAGTCTCTTACAGGCTCTTACACTGTATTCCTATAGTTTCTGTCTTTTCAAATGGCTTTCATCTTTACCCATCCATAGATTTCCAGATGGAAACTATCCTGGTTAAAAACAAAGCATAAATATTTTTCATAAAAAGAAAAGCATAATGCATATTTAGGTCTATTTTTCGAGGTCATATACCTGAGTCGTAGAAATCCTAAGAATGCTAAAAAGTATAAAGAAGAAATCCTCAAGTAATCCCCAAATCCTACAGTTTTAGAGATTGTATCTGTTAACATTTTGCCCTATTTCATCTAGATTTCTCTCTCTCTCTCTCTCTCTCTCTCTCTCTGTGTGTGTGTGTGTGTGTGTGTGTGTGTATGCTGGGTATAGCTAACTATATGTGCAACTTTTACCTTGAGATTATGTTTAATATTTATTATAAGCATTTCCCTAAAGCTGTAACAACTTTTGAAAAAATACTAGTTTAATTAATGTATAAATTTCACCATAGAGGCAGGCTATAGCTAATTTAATCATATTCCTGCATTTTTATTTATTTTAATTCGTCCCTAATAAAGATAATTTTTCCTCAAACATCTTATTATGTAAATCCATATATACACCTGTAATTAGTTCCCCCAGATAGATTCCTAGATATTAAACTACCTGGAGAATATGCTGCACTATTTTAAGCTGTGTCTATATATTCCTGTATTCCTGAACTCTGGCCAACACTGAGTTTTTGTAATCTTTGCTAATTTTATAGGTGAAATTGATGTTTTACAGTTTTAATACTCATTTGATTACTAGTGAGGATAATTTTTAAAAATCTTTTAGGCAACTTTTATATTTTCTTAATTTGAGATCTTTTATCTTTACTTGCCCCTCCCATGTGGGAACCTGCTATATCTTTCTATTTATTTATATCTTTTTCTTTCAATGACATAGTTTTAAACTTAATTTTTATTTTATAAAATTAATTCATATATATATATTTGAAATCAAATATTACTATGAGGCTTATAACCAAGAATAGCAGCCCTAGGCTCACTCCTACCCTCTACCAATACCATTTTTTCAGAGGCATCCACTTTCAACCATCTTAACTGTTCATCGTCTTTTTTTTCCATATTTCTGAAGAACATGCTAAGACAGTTAACAAAAATATTTTACATTTAGATATTATTGACTCGTTGTTATGAAATTATCTATCTTATACATTCTCCACACCTACCAATACATATTTCCTCTCCACACTACCTCTCAAATATTGTTACGACACACTTTCTTGGTTAGAATCAGTAGTTGATTTTGCTCATAGTTGATGAAATTTGTGTGTAACTTATAGTTCTCCTATTTTATTGTTCATTTAGTTTTGCATGCATTTGTTACTAATATGTTTTCAAATCAGCTGGAGCTATAAAACTCTTGTTAACACTACTACACCTACCAGATAATTTTTTCTTTCACTTGGTGGCATCCCTTGTGGGACCTTCTGGGCTCCTGGTACCAGTACTACTCACTAGTCCTGCGGCATGTTTGCCCACCAGAGCCCCTTTTACCTCTCTCTTGCATTGAATTCCATGTCTCTTTCTTGAGTTTCTCCCTTTTGCAGTTTCCTATAAAAGAGTGTACAAGACATAAAATTTTTGAGACCTTGCATACTTTTAAGTTAGTTATTACTCTTGAGCAATAGTTTGGCTTTATATGTATTGCTATATTGAAACAATATCCCTTCAGGATTTAACAGAACAACAATGGCTTCTTTGGGTTCTTGTTTCCAGGATTATTATTGAGAAGACTGACATATTTCTTTCTTCCTTTCTTTCTTTTTTTTTCAGATGGAGTCTTGCTCTGTTGCCCAGGCTGGAGTGGCATGATCTCGGCTCATTGCAACTTCCACCTCTTGGGTTCAAGCAATTATCCTGTCTCAGCCTCCTAAGTAGCTGGGATTACAGGCACGCACCATCACAACTGGCTAATATTTGTATTTTTAGGAGAGACGGGGTTTCACCATGTTGGCCAGGTGGGTCTTGAACTCTTGACCTCAAGTGATCGCCCCACCTTGGCCTCCCAAAGTGCCAAGATTACAGACATGAGGCACTGTGCCCGACTGAGACGTATTTATGCTCCTATCCTTCATATTTGACTTCTTATTTTCTCTCTGAAAGTAAAGTCTAAAATTTTCATTTACTTCTAGTGTTCTGGCATTTCATCCCTTTTTTTGGTATGGCTAATCAGCCCCACACTCAGCCTCACCCACAAAAGACCCAGTTTAGGGTCTTTAAGATCTCCAAAAAATAAACCTTTTGTATTCTGGATTGGGAAGTAGTCACCATGATAGAGAAACAAGTTGTGGGGATGATTCTTTTGAATTTTATTTATTTTCTTATCCAGGCATTCTTTTTTGCATTCAATGAACACTTACTAAATACTAGTAATGTGACAAGCATGGTGCCTGACAATTAAGATACAGGAGTCGTATCTTCTCCTCTCAAGTATTTAACAGTCTTGTTTCTTTATATTTTATTAGCATTATGATTATATTTTTCTGTTCTTTAGTATTGTATCCTAATATTCACCTATATGTTTACGTAAGTTTAGACTTTTCTCCAATCACTTGGTTTACTTTGTTTCTTCAAACTGTAATTGGAGAAGCATTTGTTGGAAGTACACTCTATGCCACATTCAGTGCTTAAGATCAGGGAAACATAGATAAGTGAGCATGGAGTCTCTGCCTATACCTTACTCTTTAGATCTCTTTATTTACCTTCTCCTGTGCCCTGCAGACTAAGAGAACTAACAGAGATTTACTTTACTCCAGGGCTTCTGAAAATGAGCGAGGAACAAGTCTTTTTCTCTTAAATACTTAATCTTAGATTTTTTTTTTTCTTTTAAATTCATCTCATCTCAAGTCTAGTACTCTACTTGAGAGGGCAGAGGACAGGAATAAATGAACATTTTTTTCTTTCCTTCTCTGATTAGAAGTGTATGAGCATTGTGGTGGTAGTCAGACGGTGGAGGGTACAATGGATGCTACTGAAAAAATTCTCTTTAGACAGTTTATTTAACTAAAAATAACAAAAATGTGATAACTTAGCTCTTTGTTCTCCCTTGAAGTAATGTAGGTCGAGTTCAACAGCGAGAATAAGCAATGTCCCAGGGCAAAAATGAAGTATGGGAAAGCACACCTTTTAATGACATTCCATTTCTTTCTCTCACAATCCACTCTTTCCATTTCTGTGGCAGTAGGATTGAAAAATGGCTTGCCAATTACTTTATTAGCTCTGACCTTTACAATTAAAACAACACTACAAGATTTCCCCTGACTCTGCCATTTTCATTCTCTGTTACATGCACATAAGTTTTTGGGATTCTTGAATTCTTCCATTTTCCATCTAAAATTTAGAAGCTTTTCTCAAAAATTTGTTTTGTATGCATGTTTAAAAGGGACATTTAAAATAGGAGGAGCCCATACTACAGTTTTTAATCATCTTCAAACTTAAATTCAGGAGAGAATATGTTTATTCTTATCACTATTCTTACAGTCCAAATTCTAAATAATTTATTTATATTTGTCTACCACCTTTATTTCTTGTAGCTTCTTTTTTACAACACTAACAGTCAGGAAATTTATAAT
Organism: Macaca thibetana thibetana; assembly: GCF_024542745.1. NCBI lineage: Eukaryota > Metazoa > Chordata > Mammalia > Primates > Cercopithecidae > Macaca > Macaca thibetana. Next base: position 45,193,985 of record NC_065580.1, read on the forward strand.
TTCATCTTCCTATGTAAATGAACTATATGATTGATTATATCACATTCAACACCAACATATAATTTCAACACATTTACAACTTTATTCTTTTAAAATCTTTTTTCCATGATGGATCCATGATGGCTCATTAGAAAATCACTACAAAAATGCAAAAGAGAGTACAGGTAGATTTCAGTTAATAATTATTAACTTATATATACCTTACAGGTTAAGCAGTTGCCAACTTTTGTTGATAAAAGCTCTATAGATTTTATAGGTTTTTAAATTAAAAAATATTTTTTGAAAATTTGAACTTATTTTAAGACACATATTTTAATTTTATTTTTGAAAGATGAACTTTATATAACAGTTACATTATATAAGGTGAAATGGGATTAGACAGGAGGATTTAAACAATTTTAAAGATTATTTGCAAATGTAAATATGACTGCTGATTTTACTTAACATTTTTGAAGTGCTTAATTATGAAATACAATTGCAGTGAATCTATATGTCATAAAGCATTCAATATCTAAAATGTTAGCAGATATATCATAATATACACACTTTCAATAGTGCAAATATAAAGACATAAATTTTATTTTGTTTTTGCATTACAATAAACTTCAGCCACTTAATCTATCAGCTGCATCAGGCAGTCCTGTTTCCCAGAGATTCTCAAGCATCAATGCTGCTCCTATAACTTGACATGGTCATGTGACTAAGGTTAGAATCTATTTTTAAATAGTAACTTCTGCTGTAGTTCTTTATAACTCAATACAGTGTCGCTACATTTTTACTTTGTTTAAAAATTCCTGGGTATTTAATCATTTCTTCTTTGTTGCATTTGATATTTACTCATTTCCTCTGCTCATTTCAAAGTGGTCCAATGAATGAGACATAAAGGTATACTGATGCACCATTTTGTTTCACCAGTGCAATTATTATTTCACATTTTGTTATTTCTGTGATTAATTAAAAACCATTTTAGTAGTGGAAAACACTGATGCATATGATCTTAAACATGGCAAATAGTCTTTTGTGTCTATAATATTTTTTCTCATATTTTTGTATTTGTTGATGCTAATTATTATAATCTATTACAAAAATCAAGTTCATGGATATCTACTCTGCCATATTTCCAAGCCCCTACTTTCAATATTTTATGAGTTTCCATATGCCTTTCCAATACTCAAAACCTTCCATAGTTTGGTGATAATAAGAAATAATCATATTCTACTGGTCATCCTCTGCCTTCGTCAACTTTTCTCAAACTGTTTCCTCAGAATGACGATGACTTTTAAAATTCTGTTTAGGCCAGGTGTGGTGGCTCATGCCTGTAATACCAACACTTTGGGTGGCTGAGGCGAGCAGATTGCTTGAGCCCAGATGTTTGAGACCAGACTGGGCAACATAGCAATACCCTGTCTCTACAAAAAATACAGAAAATTAGCCAGGTGTGGTGGTGCACACCTGAGTCCCAGATACTTGGGAGGTTAAGGTGGGAGGATCACCTGAGCCTGGGAGGTCGAGGCTGCAGTGAGCCGAGATCACACGACTGCACTCCAGCCTGGGTGACAGAGAGAGAACCTGTCTCAAAAAAAGAAAAAGAGAGAGAGAGAAAGAGAGAAAGAGAGAAAAAAAGAAAGAAAGAAAGAAAGAAAGAAAATTATATTTGGTATGTGTATGTGCTCCAACTGATGTTTAATCAACACATTATAATTTTGAGAATGTTCTCTGGTTGAATATATTTGGAAAAAGCTACTCTCCCTTCCCCTTCTTCCTTTTCCTTTTCCCTCCACCTCTTTCTCTTTCTCTGTTGGCTTTCTCCACTTTTTTCTATTAACAGGGCAGATTATTACTAACCCACAGCCTCCTGAATTTGTATGTTTCAGTTCCAGTTATACACAGGACTGCTTCCTGGTTTTCAATTCTAGCCCAAAATTATCTAACTTGTCCAACATGCATTTAGTGACATCTCTGATCCAATCACCTGTAGCTAGAAGATTGGGGTCACTGTACAAGTATGAATCACTCTTGTGAAATGGCAGCCAATTCCAAGAAAAAGAACACAACATTGGGGGTCAGGTAGACCCCTGAGAAGATTATAGCAATATATAGAAATACAGCAATTTATAAGCCCTCAATTTTAATTTTTTTCAGGATATTACAAATGTTGCCATTATTTCTTTGAGTCTCCAGAAAATATCTAGGCTGTGGTGAAAGGCCAAAATAAAATTAACCCCTAATTTTCATTATTAATTTGTAGAAAAGTTACTTTTTAATTGTAAGGTAATTAACATGAGTTAATTTATGTTACATACTTAGAAGAACACCTGGCACACAGTAACCACCATGTGAATATTTGTTGCTCTCATTCTTAAATTTGTTTTTTCATTCCGTGTCTTTTATATCCCAGAATTATACCGAATGTTGGGGAAACATAGTTGTTGGAGACTTTACCTCTTCCTCTTTTTACCTTCAAGGAGCTCAGTTTAAAATATATCTAGAAATATGGAAACTAAGATTGTGCAAGGAGATATTTACGTCAAATGCATTATGCTTTTTTATTTATATTCTTTTAAAATTTATTTTTATTTATTTATTTGAGACAGGGTCTTGCTCTGTTACCTAGGCTGGTGTCATCTGGGCTCACTGAAGTCTTGATCTCCCGGGCTCAAGCAGTCCTTCCAAGTCAGCCTTCCAAGTAGCTGGGACCACAGACATGTGCCAACATGCCTGGCTAATTAATTTTATTTTATTTTTTATTTTTATTTTTATTTTTATTTTTATTTTGAGACGGAGTCTCGCTCTGTCGCCCAGGCTGGAGTGCAGTGGCCGCATCTCAGCTCACTGCAAGCTCTGCCTCCCGGGTCTACGCCATTCTCCTGCCTCAGCCTCCCGAGTAGCTGGGACTACAGGCGCTCACCACCACACCCGGCTAGTTTTTTGTATTTTTTAGTACCGTATTAGCCAGGCTGGTCTCGATCTCCTGACCTTGTGATCCGCCCGTCTCGGCCTCCCAAAGTGCTGGGATTACAGGCTTGAGCCACCGCGCCCGGCCCTTAATTAATTTTATTTTTGTGTTATTTTGCGGAGACAAGGTCTTTCTATGTTGCCCAGGGTAATCTCAAACTCCTTGGCTCAAATTATTATCTTGCCTCGGCTTCCCAAAGTACTAGAATTACAGACAGGAGTGAGCCACTACACTATGCTTTATAACTGATGATAGATGCGTTATTTACAATATAAATGTGACCAAGCATGGTAAATTAAGCAAAATTTATCTTTGATGCTTCTCTCATCATCTTTTTGCATGCAGCTTTCTTTTCATATCCTTCTTCCCTATCCTTAGTGTTGTTTGTGAACCCAAATTTGCCTGGGACCTGTCTTCTTTCTAGCACTTAAAGATTTGAATATTTTCAGATCTGGTTTTCATGTGGATCTTGTGTCTCATTGTGACTTCTAAAATATCAAGGCACTTTTCTATTTCTCATACTGGATCTGATGGGATATGGGGAGGGGAGAGAAGCTGGAAGAGTGACCATGTTAGAATAGACAATCTCACGGAGTTGAAACCAGAAACCTAAGTGGTAACCTTGAGAGGAGAAAAACATATGTATTACATTCATGTGCTGGAACAATGCAACAAAGAGAAAATCGGCTAACATCATTGATCAGATCACTGTTAGAGGGCTCACCAGCAGGAGTTAGATATCCTAAACAATTCAAGCTAAGGCGAATACAGGATGGCGTAGGAGAGATGAAAAGCAGAACAAAGACTGAATCTATATATCTGCACAGCCTGAATTAAAATCCTCTTAATGATCTTCTTGTTTCCTTTTAGAATCTGGAAAGTATTATTAGATTGGTGCAGAAGTCTTTTTTTTTTTTTTCTGCTTTCAATGGCAAAAATCACAATTGATTTTGCACCAACCTAATACTTTGCTGATAAAGTGGCTTACTTGAGTATGAATACTTTCAAAATGGCAAAAAGGCTATTTTCAATCCTTTGGTTAAGAGCGGGTATAATAGTTTACAAGTAAACTTCTGTTCTGGGACTTGCTTCCTAATGTATTTGGGGTTATACACTTGAACTTTCCATTCTATGATTATTCCTCTGTGATCTCGCCTCATGATCTGACAAATTCTTCTCAGTACTTGTCCATGTGTTTTCTGTAAATTATCATGATTTAAATACCTCCATATACAGATGGTGCTTGTATACATATGCTTCTCACTGGACCATTGGGTGAGTTTCAGGGTCCTGTTTCATCTTGACTGCCAGGCATATCTACCTAAATATTCCACAGGCACCTCAAATGTAATAGGTATAAAAGGAAATACGTATATTCCCTTCTAACACCTCTCACCTTCAGCCAAATCGTGGTCAGTTAACCAACCTAATATCAAAAATTCTTCATGTTCTGTCTTAATTAATAGTAACACTAGCTATCCAGACCCAACATTCATAATACCATATTTAACCTTCTCCTTCACTAATCATAGATGATAAATAGCTAAGTCTAAAAATTTCACCCTTAGATATTTTCTTAAGTCTTTATTTTACTTCCATCCCTGATTCCCTGCTTTAATTTCCTTAGAAAAGACTCTAATAATTTATCTTAAAACTATGTAATATTTAATATATAACAATATGTAGCACATATGCCAGTTATGAAGCACAATAATCAACACATACAATCGTATGCCCAACAAAAATTAGACCACTGTCAAAACCTTTGATCTCGTCTGTGCTTTCTTCCCTGATCTCATCTACATGCCTTTCTATCTCTACGGAGAGTAACAACTTCTCTGAGTTGTGTGTTCTTAATTTCCAGTTTTTAAGTTTAAAATCACATCTATCTATCCATAAACAATATGTTGTTTAGTTTTGCTTATTTTGACCTTAATCACACACGCACACAAAAAAAACCACACATATATATATATGTTCTTCTAATACTTGGTTTTTCATTCAGAATTATCATTTATGATTCATTCATGTTGTATGTAGAAGTAATTCCTCCTGTTTCACTGCTATATAACATTTTATTGCGGAATATATGACAATGCATGTATCACACTCTTGTCTAAGAACATTGCAATTGTTTCCAGGATTCTGCTGTTATAAACAATGTTGCTATGAACATTTTTATAAATTTCACCAGGGGTTCATAAGCAAAAGATTCTCCAGATCATATAGCTCCGAGCCAAGTGCCTTGGGCATAAGGTATGTGAATGTTCAAATGATGAGGTCCATCATTTTACAAAATGTTCGTACCAGTTTATCACCATATCCTTGACAAACCTAATATAATTCAACACTAACTTTTGTCAATCTAGCAATCTAAATATTACATCATTGAGGTTAACTTGTGCCCTATAATTTTTAATTATGTTGAGTACCTTTTCAAATGGTGGACATCCACTTCTCTTTATGGTGAAATATTTTTCTCTGCCATTTTTTTTCCATTGGGTTCTTTGTCTTTTTCTTATTGATTGTGAGTTATTTTCCTATTTTGTCGTTTAATTATTAAGACTTTTTAAGTACCATATTCTATTTAACACACCTCTTTTCTTCATTTAAAAATATAAAATAGTTTAGGCATACAGAAAAGTAAAAAATATAACATAAAAATTCATGTGTACCCCTAATTAAGCTAAGAAAGAAGAGATTGTAAATATAGTTTTAGGCTCCTTTTGCAGCCTTCTCTGACCATATCCCCTCCTTCCCTGTGCTCTCCAATTCCCTGTCTCTCCTGTCACCAAGGTACTGAATATGATGTTTATTTCTATGCCTTCTTTTACATCATAATTAGATTAATACATGATTCCCTGAAACAGAATATATTCTTTTGCTTGTTGGTAACTCGTATGATATGATGTATATTTTTCTGAAATGTAACCTTTTCTCCCTCTGCATTTTATTTGTTAGATGCATTCTTGCTGATACTTACAACTTTAGCTTATTTCATCTTTGTATAATATTTAAATACACTATAATTTGTTAATCTGTTGTCTTCTTTATAGACTTTGAAGGTGCCTCTAATTTTTAACTTTTACAAATGACGCTATTAAAGACATTTTTGTACATTTTTGTGTGTGTGTGTTCCTCTGTAAGAATTTCTCTAGGGTACATGACTAGGAATGAGATTTCTGGATTGTGGAGTATGTGTGTCTTCAATTCCACCAGCTACCACCATATTTCTTTCCAAAGTTTTTGTACTTGTTCACGTTCTCACTGCCAACATAGAAGAATTCTTACTGATTCACACGGTTTCTAGTTTTTGTTATTGTCAGATTGCCAATCTTCTGGGTATGAAATTATGTCTCGTTTGGATCCAACTTTAAGAACAGTAATAAACATGAAATATCCTAATCTCCAATATCTAGGTCATGCTGTAATTTCCTCATTGATGTCATCTGCCCCCTAACCTAACAGGTGGAGTAAAAAAGGTATGTTAGATGATGAGTAAAGTGACAGTTACATTATGTTCTGGTTATATATTGCTGTTTAATAAATCACTTCAAAATTGAATGACTTAAAACAGCAGTTATGAAGTCAGAAGCAGTAACTCTGAGTTTCATAGTTATATCTTGGGATTTGTTTTTACCTGCAGACTCTAAACAGATGTTTTACTTATTGATTGATTGCAATGATTAGCTCTCACAATTCTCTGGGTGAGTGAGCTTAGCTGGATGGTTTTCATTTACTATCTCCTGGGTTTCAGTTAGCTGGAACTGGAGCTGAAGTCTCTGAAGGCTTGACTGGGCTGGGTGTTCAGGTGGCTCACTCTCATTCCGGCATATGCTGACACCTGTCAGCTAGAGCTCAACTGGTGATTTTGAGACATGCCAACACCTGCCCTCTTCACATGACTTGGTCATCTCATAGCACGGTGGCTGAATCCCGAGACAGAGTGTCCTAGGACTAGTCTTGCAAGCGACAGGAAATGGAAACTGCCAGGTATGCTTTAGACCTGGGTTTGAAGTTCCCAGAATGTCACTTTTGCCTCGTTTCATTGGTCAAAGAAGATACAGTGCTCATCCACTTTCAAAGGTAGAGAAAATAGTTTTTCTTTGTTAATGGAGGAGGATGGCAAGATCACACTGCAAGCAAGCAGGACAGGAGGTATTGTGATCATTTTGGGAAATATTACCACATGAGCAGCTCTGTTTTTAAATTTTTATTTCAGTCCATAATTTAACCAGAAAAATGTCACACAGTTACTGAAGAAGTCAATATAAAAGGTGAAATTCAATAAGATATTAAAACAGCATGTAAACTGTGACACTGTGAGTTGCCTTCATTTTTTAATTTTTTTTGGGGGACAGAGTCTTACTCTGTCATCCAGGCTGGTGTGCAGTGGCATGATCTTGGCTTACTGCAACCTCCACCTCCTGAGTTCCAGCGATTTGCCTGCCTCTGCCTCCTGTTTAGCTGATATTACAGGCATGTGCCACCACCCCTGGCTAATTTTTGTATTTTTAGTAGAGACAACATTTCGCCATGTTGGCCAGGCTGGTCTTGAACCCTTGACCTCAGGTGATACACCCACCCCGGCCTCCCAACGTACTGGGATTGCAGGTATGAGTCACCTTGCCCAGCTGAGTTGCCTTTATTTTGTTATGAAATCAGAAACAGTAACTCTGAATTTCAGGGTTGTATCCTGGGATTAGTTTTTTACCTGCGGACTCAAACAGATGTTTTATTTATTGATTTATATGAATGACTTAGAAATTAATTTACCTTTTTAATAACATAATTAGAAATCTTTATTATTAACCTTTAAATATTCAGTGTAATATTTAGTACATTATGATGACGTTTATACCGGAAGTGGGACACTTGAAATGTTTAGTTGAAAATTCAATTTACCATATTTTATTTTTAAAGAAGAACTGTTAAGTGTAAATCTATTCTCATATCCTTAGAATCTTACAAAGTGAGGCAGTGAAATGGCCTCAGATATCTCTGTTTGGGTGAGATATATATACTCACCTATATTGTTGGAGGTATGTCTTCTTGGTATGTAAGAGCAAATTTTGTTGGATTTATTAGGCCAATAATTGCTCCATGTAGTCAACTGACTAGTACTCTGGTATTTTATAATTGATGGGAAGCCAGGAAGTTCCCACATAACTTTGTGTTGTGATAAGGCTGTAGAATAAATTATATCCTTGTTCAATGGGCATTCATACTTGCCACATTTTTCTGCCAAGAGAAAAACAACAGCATAACTAAAGTCTATGCTCTCTTTTTCCCACAAAAATTTGCAAAATACCATCTCCATTTTGTTAATTTCTCTGACCAGCAGAAGTCATTTTTTAAATCATTTGATGGAATAGTGATACAATGTTGGCAATGATTGTGTCAAAATGATTGCCATTTTAAAATGGCAATTTATGGGACAAAGGGTTATTATTGGAAGTAGTATTTGGAATAATTTGGGATTTGGGAGTATATGGGTCAAGAAGTCTTTGACGTATGGCAAAGAGAGTCATTCTGGAAAATAAATTGATTTGTAAGTTGAGATGGGCACTGAAAAAAGCTGAGAAGCCCAATCATTGTTTTGAAACATTGAGATGAGAAATACCTTGGCTTTTACGCTGTCTTTTACTCAGCAGATTCATTGTCTCTTCTGTCTCTAGCTTAAGCAGCCTTCAAATTTTAGTAAAACACGCTAGTTGCCATACCATGCATTAGATTTCTTGACATGAGGCCCTCTTGGAGACACTTAAAAGCGGTATCTCATATAGAGGCACAAATTCTAAGGTATCATTACTGCATCCTGTTTTCAGAGAGACAAGAGAGAAAAAACAAATTAGCAAAATGCAACATTCAACTAGCTAATAAAAACAACCAAATGAAAATGTTTGAAATAACCATTCTGAATTGAGATGATTTGGTTAAAAAGTATTTATTTTTATTTCTAGCCTTTTAAGGAGAATTTTGTACCTTGGTATATTCAAAAGTATGTGAATTCTTTACAATTTTTAGATTATTAAAAGTTATTAAAACTTTTACTTATAAAAAACTAAAAATAGAACTACCATATGATGCAGCAATCCTACTACTGGGTATATACCCAGAAGAAAGGAAACCAGTATATCAAAGAGATATCTGCATTCCCATGTTTGTTGTAGCACTGCTTACAACAGCTATGATTTGGAAGTAACTGGTGTCCATCAACAGATGAACACAGGTTGGTTGGTATATTCACAAAGTCATGCAACCATTACTACCATCAATGTTGGAACAAGTTTGTCAGCTTCTCCCAACCCCCATAAAGCTCATGCCAATTAGTCACTTCTCTTACCTCAATTCTTACTGCCTGCCAGAGGCAACTACTGATCTAATTTATGTCTTTATAGATTTACTTACGGAAATTCCATATAAATGGAATCATACAATATGGTCTTTTGTGACTGGCACCTTTCATGTAGAATAAATGTTATCAAGGTTCGTCCACATTGAAGGATGTTTCAGAACTTCATTCTTCCTATTGCCAAATATCCCATTGTTTATAACACATTTTATTCATCTATTCATGCTTGAGGGATGTTTTGGTCCTTTCCATTTGTCAGCTATTATGAATAATGTCACTATAAACATTCATGTACAAACTTTTGTGTGGACGTATATTTTATTTTTTTCCTAAACTTTTATTTTAGGTTCAGGAGTACATGTGGAGGTTTATTACATAGGTTAACTTGTATCACCGGGGTTTGTTGTACAGATTATTTCATCACCCAGGTAATAAACCCAGTACTCAATAGTTATCTTTTCTGCTCCCCTACCTCCTCCTACCCTCAATCCTCAAATAGACCCCAGTGCCCATTGTTCCCTTCTTTGTGTTCATGATTTCTCATCATTTAGCTCCCACTGGTAAGTAAGAACATGTGGCCTTTGGTTTTCTATTCCTGTGTTAGTTTGCTAAGGATAATAGCCTCCAGCTCCATCCATGTTCCCACAAGAGACATGATCTCACTCTTTTTTATGGCTTCATAGTATTCCATGGTGTTTTTTTTTTTAAATCACATTTTCTTTATCCAATCTGTCATTGATGGGCATTTAGGTTGATTCCATGTATTTGCTATTATAAATAGTGCTGCAATGACCATATGTACACATATGTCTTTATAATAGAATGATTTGTATTCCCCTGGGTATATACCCAGTAAGGGGATTGCTGGGTCGTATGGTAGTTCTGCTTATAGCTTTTTGAGGGATTACCATACCGCTTTCCACAATGGAAGAACAATTTATACTGTGTAAACATATTCTCTGCCACTTTGCCACCATCTATTATGTTTTGACTTTTTAATAATAGCAGTTCTGACTGGTGTGAGATGTTTTCTCATTGTGGATATGATTTGCATTTCTCTAATGATCAGTGATATTTAGCTTTTTTTTCATACACTTGTTCCCTGCATGTATGTCTTCTTTTGAAAATTGTTTGTTCACGTCCTTTGCCCACTTTTTTTATGGGTTGTTTTTTTTCTCTTGTAAATTTCTTTAAGTTCTTCATAGATGCTTGATATAAGACCTTTGTCAGATGCATATTTGCAAAAATTTTCTCCCATTTTGTAGATTGTCTGTTTACTCTGTTGATAGTTTATTTTGTTGTACAGAAGCTCTTAAGTTTAATCAGGTCCCATTTGCCAATTTTTGCTTTTGCTACAATTGTTTTGGTGTCTTTGTGATAAAATATTTGCCTGTTCCTATGATGAGGTTGGTATTCCCTAGGTTGTCTTCCAGGATTTTTTATAGTTTTGTGTTTTTTGTTTTGTTTTTGAGATGGAGTCTCACTCTGTCGCCCAGGACAGAGTGCAGTGGCATGATCTCGGCTCACTGCAACCTCCGCTTCCCGGGTTCATGCAATTCTCCTGCCTCACCCTTCTGAGTAGCTGGGACTACAGGCACACGCCACCATGCCAAGCTAATTTTTGAGTTTTTTAGTAGAGATGGGTCCCACCATGTTGGCCAGTATGGTCTCAAACGCCTGACCTCAAGTGATCTGCCCACCTTGACCTCTCAAAGTGTTGGGATGACAGGCATGAACCACCATGCCTGGCAGTTTTGGGTTTTATATTTAAGTCTATAATTCAACTTGTGTTGATTTTTATATAAATAACAACCCAAGGGATCCAGTTTCAATCTTCTGCATAAGGCTAGCTAGTTATCCCAGCACCATTTATTGAATGGTGTTTTTTTCCCCTGTTGTTTGTTTTTTGTCAGCTTTGTCAAAGATCAGATGGTTGTAGGTGTGTGGCCTTATTTCTGGGCTGTCTATTCTGTTCCATTGGTCTGTGTGCCTTTTTTGGTACCAATATTATGTTTTTTTTGGTTACTATACCCCTTTAGCAAAGATAGAAGTCAGGAAATGTTCTTTTTCCTTAGGATTGCCCTGTTCATTTGGGCTCTGTTTTTGTTCCATATGAATTTAAAAATAGTTTTTCCTAATTCTGTGAAGAATGTCATTGGTAGTTTGATGAGAATAGCATTGACTCTGTAAATTGCTTTGGGGAGTATGGTTATTTTAGTGATATTGTTTCTTCCTATACATGAGCAGGGATGTTTTCACATTTTTTGTGTGTGTGTCTTCTCTGATTTCTTTGAGTACTTTTTTGTAATCTTCATTGTATAGATCGTTCACCTTCCTGGTTAGTTGTATTCCTAGGTATTTGATTCGTTTTGCAGCAACAGTGAACGGGCTTGCCTTCCTGATATGGGTCTCAGCTTGACTGTTGTTGATGTATAGGAATGCTAGTGATTTTGGCACATTAAGTTTGTGTCCTGAAACTTTACTGAAGTTGTTTATCAGCTGAATGAGCTTTTGGGTCAAGACTATGGGGATTCTAGACATGGAATCATGTTGTCTGCAAACAGGGATAGTTTGACTTCCTATTTTCCTAATTTGATGCCCATCATTTCTTTCTCTTTCCTGACTGCTCTGGCTAGGACTTCCAATACTATGTTGAATACAGGTGGTGAGAGAGGTCATCCTTTCGTTGTGTCTGTTTTCAAGCGTAATGCTTCCAGCTTTTGCCTGTTCAGTGTGATATTGGCTATCAGTTTGTCATAAATGGTTCTCACTATTTGGAGACATGTTCTTTCAATACCTAGTTTATCGGCAGTTTTTAACCTGAAGGGGTGTTGAATTTTATCAACAGTATTTTCTGCACCTATCGAGATAACCATGTGACTTTTGTCTTTAGTCCTATTTATGTGATAAATCACATTTATTAATTTGCATATAGTCAACCAAGCTTGCATCCTGAGGATAACATCAACTTAACTGTGGTGGATTAGCGTTTTGATGTGCTGCTGGATTTGGTGTGCAAGTATTTTGTGTATGATTTTTGCATCAAAGTTAATCAAGTATGTTGGTCTGAAGTTTTCTTTTTTTGTTATTGAACTGCCAGGTTTGGTATCAAGAATATTCTGGCCTCATAGAATGAGTTGGGGAGGAGTCCCTCCTCCTCAATTTTTTGGCATAGTTTCAGTAGGAATGGGACCAACTCTGTACATCTGGTAGAATTCAGCTGTGAATCCATCTGATCCTGAGATTTTTTTTTTTTTTAATTAGTAGGCTACTTATTACTGATTCAGTTTTGGAGCTCGTTATTGGTCTTTTTGGGGAATCAATTTCTTCCTGGCTCAGTCTTGGGAGAGTATATGTGTCCAGGAATGTTTCCATCTCTTCTAGGCTTTCTAGTTTGTGTGCATAGAGATGCTCATAGCAGTTTCTGATAGTTATTTTTATTTCTATGGGGTCACTGGTAACATTCCCTTTGTCATTTCTATTGTGTTTATTTGAATCTTCTCTCTTTTGTTCTTTATTAGTCTAGCTAGTGGCCTATCTTATTAATGTTTTCAAAAAACCAATTCCTGGATTCATTATCTTTTGAATTTTTTTTTTGGGTTTCAGTTTCCTTCATCTCTGATTTTGTTTATTTCTTGTCTTATATTAGCTATTAGATTTTTGTGCCTTTGGTTCTCTAGTTCTTTCAGTTGCAATGTTAAGTTCTTAATTTGAGTTATTTCTACTCTTTTAATGAGGGCATATAATGCTAAGAATTTCCCTCTTAACACTTGGCTGTATCCAGAGATTCTGGCATGTTGTCTGTTTGCTTTCATTAGCTTCAAATAACTCCTTGATTCCTGCCTTCATTTCACTATTTATCCAAAAGGCATGTGGGAGCATGTTGTTTTATTTTCAGTAATTGCCTGGTTTTGAGTGATTTTCTTAGTCTTGGCCTCTATTTTTATTGTGTTGTGGTCCAGGAGTGTCTAGTATGATTTCAATTATTTTGTATTTGCTGAGGACTGTTTTATGTTAATTATGTGGTCAATTTTTGAGTATGTGTCATTTGGTGATGAGAATGTATATTCTGTCATTGTTGAATGGAGAGTTCTGTAGAGGTCTATCAGGTCCATTTGATCCAATGTTGAATTCAGGTCCTGAAGATCTTTGTTAATTTTCTGCCTTGATAATCTGTCTAATACTGTCAATGGAAGGTCAAATTCTCCCATTATTATTATTTGGGAGTCTATGTCTCTTTGTAGCTATCTACAAACCTGCTTTATGAATCTGGGTGTTCCTGTGTTGGGTGCATTTATATTTAGGATAGTTAGGTGTTCTTATTGAATTGAACCTTTTACCATTATGTAATCCCCTTGTCTTTTTTGAACTTTGTTCGTTTAAAGTCTGTTTTATTTGAATTTATAATTGTAACTCCTGTTTTTTCTTTTTTTTCTGTTTTCCATTTGTTTGGTAGATTTTCCTCTATCCCTTTATTTTGAGCCTATGTGTGTCATTACATGTGAGATGGGTCCCTTGAAGACAGCATACCATTGGATCTTGCTTTTTCACCCAGCTTACCACTCTGTGCCTTTTAAGTAGAGTCATTTAGTACATTTACATTCAAGGTTAGTTTTGATACATGTGGATTTGATTCTGTCATTGTGTTGTTAGCTGGTTATTATGGTGGCTTGTTTGTGTGGTTACTTTACAGTGTCACTGGTCTGTGTATTTCAGTGTGTTTTTGTATTAGCTGGTAGTGGTATTTTCTTTCTATACTTAGCACTGCTTTCAAGATCTCTTTCAAGGCAAATCTTGTGGTAACAAACTTCCTCAACATTTGCTTATCTGAAAAGGATGTTATTTCTCCTTCACTTAAGAAGCTTAGTTTGGCTGGTTATGAAATTATTGGTTAAAGATTCTTTTTCTTTACAAAATGTTAAATATAGGCCCACAATCTCTTCTGGCTCATAGGATTTCAGCTGAGAGGTCCACTGTTAACCTCATGAGGTTCCTTTTGTAGGTGACCTGACCTTTCTCTCTAGCTGCCTTTAACATTCTTTCTTTCATTTCAACTTTGGAAAATTTGATGATTATGTTTGACATATATTTTCATTACTCTTCAGTATATACCTGGGAGTGGAATTGCTGGTTCATATGTGAATTACATTAAACATTTTGTAATTTCTATGTTGCTGTTGTAATTGAATGTAGAGGAGGATAGAGAGAGAGAGAGAAACAGAGTTAGTTCAGGGTTGAGAACCTGAGTCAGGCACATGTAAAGTAGTTTCTAGGTTTCTGTGATACCTAGAGAAGCACCAATAGTTACACACACTGACAAAATAAGAGAAATAGCTCGTGATGTGTGAATGGAAATTCTGGAACAGAGATTATTTCTGCTGGTTAAATCTTAACCTCATATATCAAATAGAACTTTTTTTCCTTTGGAAGCAAGAGAAAAGTATGAGGCCCATATGGCTATATGTCTATACAAGTACAGGGAAATGTCAAGGCTCATTTTAAAAAAACCATAAATTCATTCATTCATTCACTCATCTATATATTTTTTATTTGTAATACATGTGGCAAGTTATTTTCTAGGTGATTGAGGTACATCATTGAACAAAACAGACAAGTATTCCTGTCCTCCTGAAACTTACATCTTAGCAGACACCGGAGATATGTGCTATAAATAAATTCCTCAGAAATGGTGGTTGGACAAAACAGTATGGTTTGTGCACATTGAGGTATAGTTTTCTGTAGTAAAAACAAAACAGAACAACAACTAAAACAGACCCCAAAGTCTCTAATCAAGTAAAAATGAATCTAATCCTTATCTATCAATCTAATTAATCATTACCTATTTAGTCCAATTATTAAATCAATCATTATCTAATCATTACAAAATTGATCACTGATTGTCATCTATTCTAATGTAATTTGCTTTTAAAATATGAATTTTCCTAATTTTCATATATGAAGGTTTATATTTATACAAAATGCAGCTAGAATCATGTCACACATTCTGCATATTTATGCATTTTGTGTAACTGAATATTATGGACTATTACCCAATTCATTTTACTTGGTTATATGGTATTCCATTGTATTAATATAGAAGCATTAGTCTGTAAACATTTTGGTTGTTTCCATTTTGTTATTATTATAATATTGCTATAATTAACATCTTCTACATACATATATTAAAGATGTTGTGTGTATATATGTATATATGTTTATGTGTGTGTATGTGGGTGTATTTAAACACTAATGTAAGTACATCTATTTGTTAAATAAATAACTAGAAGTAGACCTGTTGGATCAATGGGTATAAATATTTGAAATTTCAGTATTTTTGGCTAAATTGTCTCTCATTCAACCCTGATAGCAGTTCCAGAGTTCTAGAATAAAAGCCATGGATGATGCTGCCTTTTGTTTTGCAATAGCCATCATGGACACTGCATGAGATGAAGAACACGTTTAAATCTATTTTTGGAATAATAACATACTGATTAAAATTCATGGTAAATCGAATAATTTTGGTTTAGTGATTTGGGATGTCCAAAAAATGCACCCTTTTGGGATAGTATCCTATGTGTCTGTCTTCTAAGAATAAGAGATGTAACTGTCATTGGAAAGTATTTGATAGATAATGATACAACTTAAATGGTTATTTGGGGCATGCAAATAAAAATTGTGACTCAAGATTTAGAGGCCATATTTTAGTCCCATTCCCACTTATTAAACAATTTTTATTGTATTTGCTGTGATTGTATATACTTATACGAAAGTTATTATTAATTCATACTTTTTCTATTTTCAAGTAACCCTCTAAACATGCAAATAATGGCAGAAAATCAGCTTGACACAGATATCTGTGGCTTTTGCACTGAAGCATACTCATCAAGCTGACTGCCGAATTATTTCATGATAAGATAATTTTCCTTCAAGTCTTAATACCATAGAGGTCACATGGTTTAGTTATATTCATGAGGGAGCTGTCACTTTCAGACTCCTAATATCAGTCACTCTTCTATCTATATTTGGTTTATGGATTCAGGAAAGTGTGATAGCAGTTATTAGCTGCTCTCAGAAAATCCTCTTGCAAGATAGATTTATTTCCTGATTAATGATGGAAATGATCCAGTATTAATTTCAGTTTTTGATATCAACAATTTTATGTTAACATCATTCTTGCTATGTTCACCTTTCAAATTACTATGATCATTATAATGATTAAAAAACTATTATTTGATTTAGATTCACTCTGTAATTACCAGCCATAGCATTTCTGACATTTCTAACTAAATTTGGGTATATGAGGCTGCACCGTGACTAACACAAGATTTTCTATAGAAGATTTTTCCTGTGAATTTGGATAAATTTAAGGTATTGCAAACCAGGCAGGTAGTATTTGTCATAAATCCTGTCCTATCTGAACATGATTCTTGACAGGCATTGTGCTTTGTTTTATTGCTTTTTAACCTAAATCAGGATAACTTATGCAACATTTTTACTATATATTTCTCAACATTTCTTTTATAAAAACACCAAATTGTTTTGTCTATTACTTTACTTTTTAACTTGTATTCTTAGAATACTTAACCTTACGATTCCATGTTTTTCACTATGATTAATGGGAATAAGGGATTTAATTGCAGCATAAGAAAAGTGCTCTCAGTTACTGACCACAGGATTAATAATTACCTTAATAATTTTCACCTTTTGCGGTGTTTCCATAAAATAAATCAATGAAGGCAGCAAACAATTTGTCATTAGGTGCCAAAAAAATTGCTGAATTTATTTACTTAGTATTTGTCTGTCTTTCTTTTTCAGGTTTATTGAGTTTTAATTGACAAAATTATATACATTTAAGGGATACAATGTGACAATTTGATATATTCATACCTACACTGCCCACATATTATAAAATGATTACCACAATAGTCATCACTTCACATAGTTACCTTTTTTGTGATGAAAACACTTTTGATCTACTCTCTTAGCAAATTTTAAGTATACAATACAGTGCTATTAACTATAGTCACCACAGTACATTAGATCCCTAGAACTTATTCATCTTATAACAGAAAGTTTGTACTCCTTAACCAACATACCACTCCATCTCTCTAGCTGCTGGCAGCCTCTATTCTACTCTTTATGATTTCAGCTTTTTTAAACTTCACATATAAGTGAGATCATACAGTATTTGTCTGTCTGTGTTTGCCTTATTTTGTTTAGCATAATGTCCTTCAGCTTCACCCATGTCACAAATAGCAGGGTTCCTTTTTGTCATGGCCAGATAATATTCTATTTCTCTCTCTTTCTCTCCTCTCCTCCTTCTCTCTCTCTCTCTCTCTCTCCACACACACACACACACACACACACACACACACACACCCCACATTTTCTTTATTCATTTATCTGTTGATGGACACTAAGTGTTTTCACATCTTGGGTATTGTAGATAATGCTACAATGAACATGGGGGTGCAGATATCACTTTGATTTACTGGCTTTGCTTCCTTTTGATATCCAGAAGTGTATAGTGGAATCCTATTTTAATTTTTTGAGGAAACTCCATACTGGTTTCCATAATGGCTGTTCCAATTTACCTTCCTACAGGCAAGGTACAAGGGTTCCCTTTTCTCCATATCCTTGTAAACATTAATTACCTCTTTTTTTTTTTTTTTGATAGCCATCCTAATAGGTGTGAGGTGACATTCCATTGTGATTTTGGTTTGCATTCCTTGATGATTAATGATAGTTGCACCTTTTCATATACCCATTAGCCATTTGTATATCTTCTTTGGGAAAAATGTTTATTTAAGTCTTCTGTTCATTTTTAAATTGAATCATTTATGGTATGTGTGTGTGTGTGTGTGTGTGTGTGTGTTACTGAGTTGTAAGAGTCCTTTGTATAATTTGGATATTAACCCCTAATCAGTTATATAGTTTGAAAATATTTTCATCTATTCTATAGGTTGCCTTTTCATTTCATCCACTGTGTCCTTTGTTATGCAGAAGCTTTTTAGTTTGATGTAGTACTACTTGTTTATTTTCGCTTTTTTGCCATGCTTTTGGGTTCATATCCAAAAGATCATTGCCAAGATCAATGTCAAATAGCATTTTCCCTATTGTTTCTTCTAGGAGTTTTCTGATTTCAGGACTTACATGAAGTTATTTTTAATCCACTTAAAATTAATCTTTGCATATGATATAAGAAAAGGGTCCAATTTTGTTCTTTTGCATTTGAATATCCAGTTTTCCCAAACCATTGATTGAAGAGACTATTCTTTTCCCATATGTATTCTTGGCACTCTTGTTGGAACTTATTTGACCATATATGCTTGCGTTTATTTCTGGACCCTCTATTCTGTTCCATTGGTTTATATGTCTGTTTTTGTTGTTGTTGTTGTTGTTTAATTTCCCATACTGTACCAATGTATATGTGTCTGTTTTTATGCCAATATCATTCTCTGTTTATTACTATGGCTTTAAAATGTAGTTGAAATCAAGAAGGGTGAGGTCAGACGTGGTGACTCATGCCTATAATCTCAGCACTTTGGGGGACTGAGGTGGAAGGATTGCTTGAGGCCAGGAATTTGAGACCAACGTAGGCAGCATAGCGAGACCCTGTCTCTACAAAATATATATTTTAAAAATTAGTTTGGTGTGGTGGCACATGCCTGTAGTCCCAGCTAGCCAGGAGGCTGAGGCAAGAGAATTGCTCGAGCCCACAAGGTTGAGGCTGAAGTGAGCTGTGATCATGCCACTGCATTCCAGCCTGGGCAGCAGGGCAATACACCTTCTCAAAAAGGAAGGGTAATGCCTCCAACTTCATTCTTTCTCAAGGTTGCTTTGTCTATTCAGAGTCTATTGTGGCTTCATACAAATTTTAGGAGATTTTTTCTATTTTTGTGAAAAATGTCATTGGAATTTTGATAGAATTACATTAAATCTGTAGATTACTTTGAGTAATGTGAATATTTTAATAATATTAATTTTTCCAACCCATGAACATGAGATATCTTTCCACTTATTTGTGTCTTCTTCAATTTCCTTCATCAATGTTCTATAATTTTCAGTGTACATCTCTTTCAGCTTCTTGGTTAAATTTATTCATAAGTATTTTTTCTTTTTGATACTATTGTAAATGATACTGTTTTCTTAATTCCTTTGGATACTTCACTGTTATTGTATACAAATGAAACTGATTTGTGTATGATGATTTTGTATCCTGAAACTTTACTAAATTTGTTCATTATTCCTAACAGTTTATTTCAGTGTAATTTTTAGAGTTTTCTGTATATAAGATGATGTCATCTGCAGAGACAATTAAACTTATTTCTTTCCAATTTGAATGCCCTTTGTTTATTTCACTTGCCTAATTGCTCTGGCTGGAACTTCCAGTACTATGTTAATAGAAATAGTAAGAGTGAGCAGTCTTGTTTTGTTCCTGGTCTTTAGAAAACACTTTTATTTTTTACTACTGTGAATGTTTTAGCTGTGAGTCATTATGTTGATGTACATTTCTTTCATACTTAATTTGCTGAATTTTTATTATTAAAGTATGTTGAGTTTTGTCAGATGATTTTTTAATCCATTGAGATGATCATATGATTTTTGTCCTTAATTCTGTTAATGTGATGCATCATGTTTATGTGCATATATTCAATCATCCTTGAATTCGTGAATAAATCCCACATGAACATAGTGTATCATCCTTTTAATGTAGTGCTAAATTTGGCTTGCTAATATTTTGTTTATGACTTTTACATCAATATTTTTCAAGGATATTGGCCTGTAATTCTCTTTTCTTGTGGTGTTTTTATTTGGCTTTGGTATTAGGGTAGCGCTGGCCTTGTGAAATAAGTTTGGAAGTCTTTCTTCCTCTTTAATTTTTTGGAAAAGTTTGAGCAGGTTTGGCTTGAATTATTTAAATATTTGGCATAATTAACCACTGAAGCCATCTGGTCCTGGACTTTTCTTTGTTGAAAGGGTTTTGATTAGATTCAATCTTTTTACCCATTATTGGTCTGTCCAGGTTTTCTATTTCTTCACGATTCAGTCTTGGTAAGTTGTATATTTCTAGGAATTTATCCATTTCTTCCAGGCCAATCAATTTGTTGGGATATAATTATGTATAGTAGTCTATCATAATTTCTTCATATTTTGTGGTATCATTGGTAATGTTTCCTCCATATATAATTTTATTTTCTGATCTCCTTTTTTTTAGTCCATCTAGCTAAATCATTTGTCTTTCTTATCAATCATCTACTTTCTATTTCACTTATTTCTTCTCTGTTTTTTATTATTTCCTTCTTTCTGCTAACATTGACTTAGTTTGTTCTTCTTTTTCTACTTCTTTAAAGCATAAAGAAGTTATTTGAAATTTATCTTTTTTCTTAATGTAGGTCTTCATTGCTACAAGTTTTCTTAGAACTGTTTTAAATTTCTTTTTAAAATACTATTATTTATGACTTATTATTTTTAACTTTTGTGGGTACATATTAGGTGTACATATTTATGGGATACCTGAGATATTTTGATGTAGGCATACAATGCACAGTAATGACAACATGATAACACGGGGTATCAATCATCTTAAGGATTTATTCTTCCTTTGTGGTAAAAATAATCCAGTTATACTTTTTAAGTTATTTAAAAATGTACAATAAATTGTTCTTGACTGTAGTCACCCTGTTGGGATATCAAATACTAGATCTTATTCATATTACATAGCTGTATTTTTGTATTCACTAACCATCCCACTCTTTTTATCCCCACCCTTCCTAGCCTCTAGTAACCATCATTCTACTCCCCATCTTCTTGTGTTTAATTGTTCTAGTTTTTAGATCCCACAAATAAGTGAAAACATGTGAAGCTTGTCCTTTGGTACATAGGTTATTTCACTTAACATACTGATCTTGAGTTCCATCCACGTTGTTGCAAATGACAAGATCTCATTTATTCTTATTGCTGAATAGTACTTCATTGTGAATATATACCACATTTTCTTTATCCATTCATCTGTTAATGGACAGATGGTTGCTCCCAGATGTTGGTTGTTGTGAACAGTGCTGCAACAAACATGGAAGTGCAAGTATCTCTTCAATTTATTGATTTCCTTTCTTTTGGGTGTATACTTAGCAGTAGGTTTGCTGGATCATATGGTAGTTCTATTTTCAGTTTTTTGAGAAACCTTCAAACTGTTTTCTATAGTGGTTGTGCTGATCTACATTCCCACCAACAGTGTACTAGGGTTCCCTTTTCTGCACATCCTCACCAGCATTTGTTATTGCCTGTCTTTTGTATAAAAGCCACTTTGCTGTTTTTCAAAATGGCTTTTACCCCAAAGGAGTGAGATGATGCCTCATTGTAGTTTTGTTTTGCATTTCCCTGATAATCAAATGATGTTAAGTAGCTTGGCAGTTGTATATCTTCTTTTGAGAAATGATATTTCTCATTTGTATCTATCTGTTTGCCATTTATATATTTTCTTTTGATGCATGTCTATGCAGACTTTTTGCCCATTTTAAAAATAAGATTACTAGGCTTTTTCCTGTGGAGCTGTTTGAGCTCTTATAAATTCTGGTTATTGATTCTTTGTCAGACAGGTAGTTTGCAAATATTTTCTTCCATTCTGTGGGTTGTCTGTTCACTTTGTTGATTGTTTCCTTTGTTGTGCATAAGCTTTTTAACTTGACATGATCCAATTTGTCCATTTTGCCTTGGTTCTCTGTGCTTGTGGGGATATTAATCAAGAAATATTTGCCCAGTCCAATGTCCTGGAGAGTTTCCCCAGTGTTTTCTTGTAGTAGTTTCAAGAAATTATAATTTGCGGTCTTACATTTAAATCTTCAATCCATTTTGATTTTGTATTTGTATATGGCGAGAGATAGGGTTCCAGTTTCATTCTTCTGCATGCAGTTGGATGTCCATTTTTCTCAGCATCATGTATTGAAGACACTGTTCTTTCCCCATGTATGATTTTGGCACTTTTGTCAAAAATAAGTTTACTGTAGATGTATTATTTTATTTATTGGTTCTCTATTATGTTCAATTGGTCTATGTGTCTGTTTTAATGCTAGTATAATGCTGTTTCGGTTACTGTAGCTGTGTAGTATAATTTGAAGTCAGGTGATATAGTTTCTCCAGTTTTGTGATTTTTGCTTAGAATAGCTTTGGCTATTCTGGGTCTTTTATGGTTCCATATAAATTTTAGGATTGTTTTTTCTTATTTCTGTGAAGAATGTCATTGGTATTTTGGGAGGCATTGCACTGAATCTGTAGGTTGCTTTGGGTAGTATGGACATTTTGACAATATTTATTCTTCCAATCCATGAACATGGAATATATTTCCATTTTTGCATCCTCTTTAACTTCTTGCATCAATATTTTATTGATAAATACAGTTTTCATTGTAGACTATTTAACTTCTTTGGTTAAGTTTATTTCTGTGTATTTAATTTTATTTATAGTTATTGTAAATGGGATAACTTTCTTGATTTCTCTTTCAGATTGCTCACTGTTGGCATATAAAATGCTACTCATTTTTGCATGTTAATTTTTGTATCCTGCAACTTTACTGAATTTGTCAGTTTTAATAGTTTTCTGGTGGTGTCTTTAGGTTTTTCCAAATATAAGATCACACCATCTGCAAACAAGGATAATTTGTCTTCTCCTTTCCAATTTGGATGTCCTTTATTTCTTTATCTTGTATGTTTGCTCTTGCTAGGACTCTCAGTACTATGTTGAATAATAGCGGTGAAAGTTGGCACCCATGTCTTGTTCCAGATTTAGATAAAAGGCTTTTAATTTTTCCCCATTCAATATGATACTAACCATGGGTCTGCTGTACATGGTTTTCATTGTGTTGAAGTATGTGCCTTTTATACCCAGTTTTTTGAGGGTTGGTATCATGAAGGGATGTTATACTTTTATCAAATTCTTTTTCAGTATCAGTTGAAATGAGCATATGGTTTTGTCCTTTATTCTGTTGATATGATGTATTTCATTGATTGATTTTCATATATTGAACCATCTTTGCATCCCCGGGACAAGTCCCACTTGGTCATGATGAATGATCCTTTTAATGTGCTATTGAATTCAGTTTGCTAGCATTTTCTTGAGGATTTTTTCATTCATATTCATTAGGGATATTGGCCTGTTGTTCTGTTTTCTGAGGCATCTTTGTCTTAGAGTCAATTTTAGGCTGATAATAACTTTAATTGCATACTGAAACCCTACACTTCTACTTCCTCTCCTCCTTATTTTGTGCTATTGATGTCACAGTTGTCATCTGTTTATCTTGTGTATCTATTAAAACTTATTTTATACATAATTATTTTAATACTTTTGTTTTTAACTTCAAATCTATAGTTAAAACTGTTTTTATGTACCATAATTACAGTATTAATATAGTCTGAATTTGATTATATATTTTTCTTTTTCAGTGAGTTTTTAATTTTCATATGTTTTCATGCTGTTTCCTAGCACTTTTTGTTTCAACTGAAAGAACTCTTTTTAAATTTTCTTGTAAGGTAGGTCAAGTGATGGTGAACTCCCTCAACATTTTTTGGGGACTGTCTATCTAACTGTGCTTCATTTCTGAAGGACAGTTTTACTGGCTATATTATCTTGCCTCGCAATTTTTTTCTTTCAGTATTTTGAATATGCCATTTCATTCTGCTCTTGTCTGCAAGGTTTCTGCTGAGAAATCTACTTTCAGTCATATGAGAGTTCCTTTGTATATGAGAATTCTCCTTTTTACATGCTGCTTTCAAGATTTTATCTTTGTCTTTGACTTTTAGCAACTTGATTAAAATGTGTTTTGAATTAATGTTTCTGTGGATTGATCTTTCTTGGGGATGTATGAACTTTATAAATCTGAATATCCACATTTCTCCTTAGATTAGGAAGTTTGCAGCCATTGTATATTTAAATAAGCTTTCTTCTTCTGAGACTCTCATAATTTTTACATTTATTTGCTTGATGGTGTCCCATAGGTCCTATATACTTTTCTTACTCTTTTTAATTTTTTTTTCTTTTGGTTCCTCTAAATGGCTAATTTGAAATTGACTTGTCTTCGAGCTCACTGATTCTTTCTTCCACATGATTGAGTTTGCTGTTGAAGATCTATTGAATTTTTTCAGTTCTCTCACTGTTTTCTTTGGCTTCAGGATTTCTGTTTTGTGTGTGCGTGTGTGTGTGTGTGTGTGTATGTGTGTGTTTGGTTTCTATTGCTTTATTAAACTTCTAATTTTGTTTATGCATTTTTTATTGAGTTTGTTTAGTTGGCTATCTGTGTTCTCTTGCATCTCATGGAGCTAAGATAATTAGTTACTAATTCCATTCATGAGGGCTCTGTACTCATAATCTAATCACTTCTCAAAGATACAACATCTTAATACCAACACCTTGGGAGCTGGGTTTCAACATATGAATTTTAGTGGAATAAAAACAATCAGACTATAGCAGTTTCTGTGTATTTGAAGGAACAAACACCTCTTGCAGTCTTTACAGACTGCTTTTTACAGGTAAAGGCCTTCTCCTCTTGCGTACCCAAGCTGATGTGGTTTATCTTGGATCTGAGTCATGTGGGGTTAGAGCCTGGTCATGCGGGTCCACAGTGGGGTCTGTAGTTGGTGGGACTGTTACCAGGGGCTCCAATGGGTATTTATCCTATCTGGTACCTGGGTGGTCTAGACTGGTTCCAGGACATTGATTATAGGGATGGCTCTGAGACACAAGCGTCTGCTTTAGGGCCCACAGCTGGGTCTGCAGGTTATAGGCCTATTACCATTTGCCTGAACAGGTGTGGCTTCTACAGTTCATTTAGAGGGCTTCTCCTAGGTCACTGGGTCGTTCCCTGGGCAGGCAGGACTGGCTCCAAACCACCACTATGAAGGGCTGGAACCAAGTCACAGGGCTGCTTCAGGGGCCACAGATGACACAGGTCTTCAAGTCTGCCTCTGATGCCTCTGGGATCATGTAAGGCAGTTGCCCCAACCTTTTTGGCACTAGGGACAAGTTTTGTGGAAGACAATTTTTCCACAAACCTGGGCTGGGAGGGATGGTTTCAGGATGAAACTGTTCTACCTCAGATTATCTGGCATTAGATTTTCATAAGGAGCCTGCAACCTAGATCCCTCACATGTGCAGTTCACAATAGGGTTCACACTTCTATGAGAATCTAATGCTGCCACTTATCTGACAGAAGGCAGAACTCACGTGGTAATGATCTCTCGTCTGCCACTCACTTCCTGCTGAGTGACCTGGTTTCTAATAGGCCATGGATCAGTATGCGTCCATGACCTGGGAGTTGGGAACCCCTGACGTAGGGCATGACTCTGTTTGGTTCCTGGGTTGGCAGGACGACTCCTGGACTGCTACTGAAGGTGGGGGTGGGGGCTGGAGCTGGGTAACAGGGCCACTTCAAGCTCCTCAGTAGAACTGAGGTTGGCATGGATGGGCATGTCTCCTGGCAAGTTTCTGAGTAGGCAGGACTGCTCCAAGGCCACAGCTTAGAGGAGTTGGAGACAAGTCACAGGGCCATTTCAGGATATGCTGTGGGATGGAGATTGGCACTGGCAGGTCTGGCTCTAGAGGCATGAACACATGTCTCTTGGTGGTTCACTGGGCAGGCAGGACTGCTCCCAGACCATGGTTGAGGACTGGAGCCAGATGATGAACTGCTTTAGAGTCTACAACCAGGGTTGAGGTCAATGGGCATCCGAACCACTGTAGCCAACTACAGGCACATGTGGCACAGGTGGATGTTACTCATCCCAGATCCCTTGGCAGGTGGTGCTGGTGGTGCAGGATTAAAGCCAACCAGGTCTGTATGTGAGTCTAACGGAATGGGGCTGTTTTCAGGACGAGAGTTGGTGAGCCTGACACACTGGGCATGAGCCTGTAGTTTCAAGATGGCTCTTGTTGCTTTTAGAGTCCATCAGGGTTTTGCAACCTCCTACCTGGATCCCAAAGCTCCCACAAGGCACTTTTGTTTGTGGATGAAATCCAAATTATTGTTGATATGGGGAATACAAGCAGGAGACCGCCTATTCTGCCATCTTGCTGATTCACGCTGAATATTTCATAAATATTTTGTATTATTTAGTATCATACAGGATTAAACCTGAAAGAACCATACAAGATTTTACATTCCCCTTTACTTAGTGAAATTCTGTAACCATGAATGGCTAATGTTTATGAAAATTCTTCAAGCACATCTGTAATTAACGGATAATTATGTGGTTTATATTATACTGCCATTTTTTTTGGTAATACCATGAAATCTATAATAGAGTATCTTTTCTTTATTGATCATTTTACTAGGACTAAATCAAATTAAAAACACATATTTTCTTGTTTCAAATGTCTGAAGACTGCAAATAATAAGACTTATTATTACTACCCTTGTGTCATTTGTACCTTACCAATGTTTTAATTTTGGGTTATTTCTTTAGAATTTTTAGATTCTGCATTTAATTCTTCAAACATATCACCCACAGTGAATCTTTATTATGGAAACATCAAGGATAACTTTGATAGTTACTTTACATATTGGATTATCATTGAATTGAGACTTGACGGTTGATTAATTAAGTTCCTTTGAGGTCAGTCTGAGTCTCATGAGTAGATGTACTTAAAGAAGCAAAGAACTAGATAAGAAATTGCAACAACATTGAAGTTTAGGAGTGAAATTTATTTGGGGAAGTTTCTTCTTTAATGGTATTTCTGCATAGCAGCAAATGAGTGTGATATTAATATTTATCACTGGTTTTACTCAATGGGATTAGTGCCACTGGTTGATAATCCCAAAGTTTTATCTGAATATTATGAAGAAAAATAATTTCTTATGATGGAAAGTAGCTCCTATTCTAGTCAAAAATCCTTTATTTACTTATTTTAAAAACCTGTTTTATTAAAGAGAATTTTCCATTCAACAGCAGCAAAGAAAAGGTCAAATTTATTCTCTGGCTTATTTGAATATACTTTTAATCCCCACGTAGTTTTTTTTTTTTAAAGTAAAAACAGCAATTTAGATAACGTCAGAGAGGATATTTCAGAAAAAAATGCTTATTTCGTGAGACATCACTTAATTTTCAGAAGTGTTATTATAGTTGATTGATTAATAAAGTTCAAATCCAGAAGACGATATCCATCCTCTTACATTATTCTCAGTTTATTGACTCAAAAGAATGGAACTGAAACTGGTTGAAAAAAGGTTAATACACTTTAATAGATGACGATCTGGGTTAGCTACTTAGTGTTAGAGGCAAGTCTGAGAATCAGTTTCTATGTTTTTATAAAACTGTTGCTTTGACTCCAAAACTATCCTTCACATAAACCCTTTCTAACTTGTTTAAAACAGTTTCCTGAATCTTGCTTTGATTTATTTTAGCCATTATCATTTATTATCAGAAAATACGCTTAACTTTAAATTCCTCATGATGCAAAGTAAACTCATTTTTTTCTTATTCAAAAACTTTCTAAATATTGACAACTGATATAAACTCAAATACCATTTTTCTTACTTTAATCTAAGTGATACCTGACTATTTTATGATACTAATCTTGCTTCACGTTACTTTCACATTGTAGGATCTTGAAATCAATACAGGAAAATTAATAAATAATTTTAAGTGTAAGATATTTCACTCTTCCCTTTTTTTGTCTTTTTAAAATATGTATAAAATGGGTAGTATATAGCCCTGTAATTTTTATGATAAAATAATGTTACATATAATGCATTTTTGTATAATATCCAGAATATATCCCGATTTACCAGTTTTCTTTTTCAATTTTCCTATTTTCAGTTGACAACAGTAAGTCACAGATTTTTATTCATTTCAAAAATATTTCTTTCCTTCCACCGAAATTTTCAGTTGGTCCATACTTACTGTTTTTTCACTTTAGCATACACTCTACCTAGAAAGCATTCCTTTTACTTCATAGAAATTCAGTTTTCTTGTTAATTGCCACAGTAACCTTTACAGAAAACATACCACGACTGGCTCCTCTGATGATTCTTTCATCTGTTCGGCCTCCTCTCACAATCCATGTGTTCAATTTATACTGTGTTAATTTGTACAGTGAATAATGTTGTTTTGTACATGTTTTTTCCTTTAGGTCTTTAAAAGTATATGTATTCCATCTCCCTGACTACATTACAAACTTTAAATGGGGAAATCACATATGTATATTAGCTTCCCTATTTCCTTTCTCCCTCCTACTACTTGTTTTGGTACTCTAAGATAGTGTACTCTTTGATGTACTGAAATGTAACTAGGAATTTCTCATTGTAGATCACTGTAGTTCATTATTTTAACAGATTATGAATGTCATTTCCATATTTGGGATGCTAAATGTGTTAGATTAAAAACTAAACATAAAAATGAACTAAAATGACTTACAACAAATATCAATAAATAAAGAAATGCTGTAATTCTATTTTCTCGATATTCAGTTCTACAAAATACTGCCAACGATGATGATGATGATGATCATGATGCTGTTGCCGCTACTGCTGATTTTTAGATATGAGGTCTCACTCTGACACCCCTCTATTATTTTTGAAAGGCATATATGTTGCAAATACTGTATAGTTTTTCTTGAATTTAAGTATGTTGTGTGATTTTCATTATGTATGTTTAGCATCATTAGTTGTATGATTGAAGAAATAGAAAATGCAGTTTACAGTGTTGGTTCATTGGAACACACAAGACCCCAACCGTAGCTCTTTGCCTCAGTCACAGGCATTTCATCTGGGCAAGGTTGTGAGATGTCTGGCCCAATCTGCAGGTTTGGCAAAACCAAGTGTCCCTTTCCTTGAATCTGCTCAATTTCATCAGCCTCTTACCAGCCTCAGAAAAGTTGCCCACTCATTTAAAAAAAAGAAGTTATGATTGCCACCAGGCAATTTTTAAATATTTATTTTATTTGCTTTCATAACACTGATTTCCTGTTAAAGGCATTAGTGAATATCCTTACAAACTTTTAAGTCGATTGTAGTCTATCAATCAGTTTGTGGGTACCGTTGGCTCAGGTTTGAGATAAATATTTACTGACATCGTCAACTTAATATAAGAAAATAATGAATAGTGGTTTTATAATTTGACCTAACTAATCTAATAGCAGAGCTACATTGTTTACTACATATTTTATTAAATGATTTTCAATTCATTTAAATAATTAACAGCACACATTCCACATAGAAGGATCTATTTGCTTGAAAATATTAATATTTATGATTTAGTATTGATATTCCTAACACCTACATTAAATTGAAACTTGTCAATTCTCTAAATAATAGTATAGAAAATATTGAAAATAATTAAAAACTAAATTTGGAATCAATAAAATTACTTTAAGTATTCTTTTTGTTTTATCTGAAATATTAAACATACTTAAAAGAAATATTATTTATTTTCATATAGTTAAAAGAAAATCATTTTTATTATGATTATTTAAACATATTATACTCTACAGTAAAATTTTTATTTACTTAGCTCATTTGTAGCAAATAATCAAAAGAGATGTATACTATATGTATCTTCACATATCTATTTTCTTATAAAAAGTATAAGAAAAAACAGAAACAGGATAATATATATAAAAATTATATTTGTCTTAATTTTAAAATATGTTGAATATAGTTCATAGAGTACTTTAAATAATTTTAAATTGTTAATATGTTTTCAAAAGTGAGCACAGGAATGATTTATGTCTCCTATCAATATATAAAATGTATTTTCTTTAAAAGACTATTAAAAATTAAATATAATATACTACATTTCAGATTTACCTTGTATCACAGGATATTAAAAGAAGATAATTTTCAAATAGTTATTTGTATTGAAGAATATTAACAACGTTAAAATTACAAATGGCATTTTTGTTGACATATATCTAAATGGGTCCAGAAATTATTAGATTTTCTACTAATTATGAAAAGAAGAGGCAGGTATTAGGTTGTATAGGTAGACTAACTTTCACAGCAATCACTTAAATAGTTTTTCTTAGACTTCAGTGCCCAGTGTTAATGATGGTAAGTTTGTCGCTGATAAAAGGTATTTGTTATTACATTTGAAATAAAGTATTTAAAAATATTATATTCCATGCTCTATTAAAATAAAATATTTTCCATGCAGGGTTCAGGAAATAGAAGTACATTTGGTCAAATAAATCTTAGAATACAAACAGAGTAAAATTTCCCCATGTAACCAAATACATTTTTTGAAGAGGTAAGTCAAAAGCTTTTCTCTGTTGTCTATAATCGCTTGAAAGAAAAATTCATTAATATTGACTGGGTGCATATTCCATTAATTTCCCTTTCTATCTTCACCTCTTTCTTTGTTGATGAAGCATTCATTTAGGGAGATGTTGTGTCTTGCACTGTTTGTTCATCCTTGATTCTGGATCTAGTAGAGATGAAAGTTGTCCTTAATGTACTCAAATGGAAGCTAAATTCATCTTATTTGAAGGTGAGATGAGAATGGTCTTTGAAATTAAAGCCAATATAAGATAAAGATGGCTTTCCTGAAGTGACTTCATTTGTACTGTTCAAAATATATTGCTTTACAAAAAATTCAGAAGTGACACAAATGATGAGACTCCAGGAACCGTTTGAAACTCTTCTTTCTGACGAATGCTGACTGCCTTTTAATTAGTTAGAAGTGTATCTTCAGTCATTGTAATAGACATCAATTATTGGTTCATACTGGGTTTTCAGACAGTATAAAACAGGTGTCTCAGTAAGCTGACCAATTGAATCAGAAATATTGTGGAACTCAACTTAGCATATCATTCTCTTTTTATACCATATTAAGTCAATGCAGTAAACAATTAAAGTAGAACTGCTGATATTAAAAAAAATAAATTGGAACTAAAAAATTACAATGCAGTAAATATGAAGATAAACAGTTCATGACGTTAGTCCTCCATGTTTTTATAATCTTGGAAAAAACACTTTAGCACACTCCATTAAAATCTTATGATTAATGAAAAAAGGATTACAGCTAGATAACATTGTGAAAGGATTAACTTCTTCACTGATATGCAGAACAAATGAAAACCATTGTTTCTGGTTATGTATTCTACACCAAGACAAACAATAAATGTTTGTTTTATGTATTTACGAAAAGTCTCAGAAATGAAATAGTCTATTAAATCGAGTAATAACTGCTGGTTAAATATAAAGGAGTCATTAGTCAGTTATTCCCATTGCTTGTTGGTAGTACTATTTTAGTTCTTAAAGCATGAATACAAATTTACTTGCAGCATTGCACTACATATTAAGAGTTTCTTGGATAAATCAAGAAACAACTAATATAAACATTTAGCTCTAATTGGTTTTGCAGTTTGTAACACTTCGGGACAAGGAATGTGAGGGCCAGAAGAGAAAATATAATAACAAATACTATGAATAGAAAGGGAATATTATCCACTCTGTGTGTGTGTGTTTATGTGTGTGTGTGTGTGTGTGTGAGAGAGAGAGAGAGAGAGAGAGAGCGCATGGGAAGGAGAGAGAGAGAGGGAGGGAGGAAGGGAAAAGGAAGGGAGCGGGAGATATAAAAAGAGGGACTGAGAGAGAGAGAGAGGTGCTAGTTTCATTTTATAACCTTGAGGAAATAATTTCATCATTTCACTTAACCTCGTCTATTTTGAACACTGCCCAACATGTCTCAGATACTCCCATCCCCACACTACTTTATGTTTCTTTATTTCGTATTCTTACATTTTCCTGGCTTTCTCATACTATTCTTCTGCCCTAAAACTGCTTAATTGTTTATAAGTCTTACAGTCTACCTTCTTAGCCCTTACATTTAGGAAAATGATTTTCTGCTAAGAAAGATTACAGGACTCTTCTAGATTAATGAGTCCACAAATTTATCGTCTCTAACCTATACTGGAACCTCAATACTGTGAAAATACTTCTGGCTCAAATTCTACTCCTGCTCCTCCCAGAGTATTTGGAAACTTTCAATAAGCTCTTAAAGACTCTTTTATTCAATATTGTACAAAATGGACATCACAAATTTTACATAAAAGTCAGTAGGAGAGTTGCCACCTTCCTCCACCTTTCTCTCCTTCTGATTCGTGGTTTATATTACTTTCATAACGATATTTCTGAGATGCAAGTCACTTTATTCATTTGCTTAAAATTTTCATTGTCTCCTTGTGTTCATTATGATAAAACCTACTCCTAAGCATGATCTTTGAAACCTTTGAAGGACTTTGGAATCTTTCAGCAAATACTATTGATCACCTCCTCTAATGTCTCGCACACTTCTCTGTGCTTGGGACATATCAGTGAACAGTATAAGCAAAGATCCCTGCCTTCATGGAGATTATATTCCAGTGGTGGAAGAGATAATAAGTGATAAATGTAGTATGTAAGTAAATTATCCAGTATGTTACAAGATGACAGATGCTATAGAATTAAAAAGTTGGTCAGGAGTTCAGGGATTGAAGAGGCAGGTTTGATCTAATAGACTGGTCAAGGTCAGTCTTATTCAGATTTGAGTGCATATTTACCTCCACATGCACCCCAATTTCCCATCACACCGTACTGTTTTCCTTTTCCCAAACATATTTTCTTCTGTCGCTGGTTAGCACTGTGGTTTTACGTAGAATGTACAGTTTCCATGAAAGCCTTCTCTTTGCCCAGCCCATTTCTACCTTTTAGTCCACCCTTTGCTGTGACATAATTCCCCCCAAAAAGCTTTCCCTGACTACCCATTTACTCCCAGACAGGTTGGCTGTTCCTCTTCTGTATTACCACAAACTCCTGATGTTTTTTGTAATGATTTATGTATTTTATATTAGGTTTTGCTAGGTTATGCTACAGCAACAAAATAACTCTAAATCTCAGTGGTTTATTTCTCATTCATTATATTTGGGCTATAGCAACTGCAGGATGATTGTGGCTCTGCTCCGTGTTTGTGTTTTTTTTCATTCCAGGAATAACCCATATTTGAAACATATCTTTTTCCTGGTAGAAGGAAAAAAGAAATAGCAAAACATGTAACAGCTCTTAAAATTTCTTC
This sequence comes from Macaca thibetana thibetana, assembly GCF_024542745.1. Lineage (NCBI taxonomy): Eukaryota > Metazoa > Chordata > Mammalia > Primates > Cercopithecidae > Macaca > Macaca thibetana. Next base: position 45,227,334 of record NC_065580.1, read on the forward strand.
CCAGGTGTAGCATACATCACTTATGCTCATATTCTGTTGGACAAAACAAGTGACATGGTGAAGCCCAAAGTCAATGGAGTGGAAAAGATTCCCACAGGGAATCCTTTCAAGTTGTATGGCATGGGATGGGATGGGAGATAGAATGCTCTTATAGAGTAATTAGGATCAATCTACTCTACCATACTTGCATATCTTTCACAGTAGACTCTGGGCAACTTGACTTAAAAGTTTTGGGGATTTCATCATCAAGTATATTTCCTGGTACCTAACAGCAGCTGAATAAAAAGCTTTAAAAGTGAAATGAGAAAAAGAAGAAGGGAACTAAGATTTATTTATTTATTTATTTATTTATTTATTTATTTAGAGATGGAGTCTCACTCTGTTGCCCAGGCTGGAGTGCAGTGACAAGGTCTCAGCTTGCTGCGACCTCTGCCTCCTGGGTTCAAGTGATTCTCCTGCCTCAGCCTCCCAAATAGCTGGGATTACAGGCACCTGCTACCACTCCCGGCTATTTTTTTGTATTTTTAGTAGAGATGGGGTTTTACCATGTTGGCCAGGCTGGTCTCAATCTCCTGACCTCGTGTTCCGCCCACCTCAGCCTCCCAAAGCACTGGGATTACAGGCGTGAGCCACCACATCCTGCCGGGAACTAAGATTTATTTCATATCTTGTACCAGACACAGCTATGTTTTTTAATCTCCATATTACAAATGAGGCAAATGAGATTCCTAGGTAAAATAACGTGAATGACACACAGTTAAGAAGCAGTATGTGCAAAATTGTAACTACCGTCTGTCTGACTTTGAAGCCGCTTTGTACTTCACCATCCTGTCTTTGTAGAAGTATACTATCTGCAAATCTTATGTAGTGATTTCTTAATATTAAGGAAAAGAAATAGATATCATAGTACTAGAGAATGTTGATTATATTTCTGCAATAACTCTTGCATTTGACCTATTCTGATCATACCTCCTACCATTTTTCTATTTCAGACATTTGTGACATCCCATTTAGATTTCCATAATAACCCCTTAATTATTCTCCTTTCTCTCTAGGTTCCATTCTATAAGTAATGTTTCTAAAGTTATGTTCCTAAAGCATATCTTTTATCAAGCCATGTTTCTGTTCAAACGTGTTTTAAGGTTTCTAATTATCTACACTACAAACTTTAGTTTATGTTTTTAACCTACACAGTCTCACCGTTCTTTCTCAGATACCTATGCTGAACTATTTAAATCTTTATAATCAGAAAACTAGATTAATTTTGCCAAATAAACTTTGCTTTCTCTGCTTGCTCCATCTGGAATAACCCTTCTTTTGCCTTCAATTAAAGAAATGCACTTCAACTTGTAGACAAACGCTGCTTATTCCATAAACATAGTTCAATCCCCAAGTGATTTCTTCCTCCTCTTTCCATGTACATTGTAACTATAAAGTGACTAAAGTTATTGAGGATTATTTGGAGTGGTTGTCAATAGGATAATCATCTTCAGATATTTGAAAGGCTGTTAGCTGGAAGAACAATGGATTTTTTTGTAGTTCCAAAGGGAAGAAAAAGAACAAGGATGGATATGTTATGGAAGAATGGATTTCAGCAACTTTAGTATCTGCTTCAAGAAAGTAAATTCTTTCTTCAAAGGAAGTGTTTAAGCAATATCTAGATGCTTCCTGATTGCAGATATTATGGTTTGAACCTCATTATTCATCTCATAGTAGTTTGTATCTGTGGTATGTTCCCTACTAGACTTGAGCTCTTTATAAATAAGGACTTCTGTCTTGATTATATTTGTGTCTCATAGAGTTCATTAGATTGGCTTTGTTATGCAAAAAGTATATGGACACACATGACACAAATCCCACGCGGTATAAATATAAAATAGGTTTTATTGAGAGAAAAACTTGCAGGCAAACAAATACCAGAGCATGCATCATTCACCAACCTCTTACAATCCTAATAGAAGTGGGTGTATACTGTTCAAAGTTTGGCTACATGCACTATAGAAAGTGACCCAGCTGAAGGGGCACCAGTGGCAGGATACATCTAGTGAAGCATAAATTCTCTGCTGGAGAAACAGACATTCCAAAAAAGGAGGAGCCTCTGAATCTCAGCTTCTGATATCAATTTATTCTTCCTTCGAGCTAAGATCTGCTGAAGCGACTTTTTGCCAAGTTATCAAAAGTGTTGAAAAAAATAGGTCACCACGATATTAAAATCTATTTCTCTTTATACATGAAATTCCTTTGAACAAAACAAGTACCACCTAGCAGTGGTACTGAAAGAAAAAGACAGTAAATAGATGCTTACCATTCTTATATTTTTATTTGACAGCAGAAAAGAGGGTAGAAAATGGAAAAAAAAAAAAGGACTTTTGTGTCCAGTTAGAAATTAATAGTTAATGTAATCAGTAGGAAGTGTTTTAAATCTTTATCAGTTGTAAGAAATAGAAAACAGTGACTCTGGCTAACTACAAGAAAGGGGAAGTATTTCAAGGACCATAACAGAATGGGTGAGATGACTTCAGATGGGCTTGTGAGGTGCACAAACTGAGGTACTGGCAGAGGAATTAAAGGAAGGAAGCTAAGAAAAAACTCTAGGGAGAAGAGCAGACTGGTCATCACAAGCACATGCTACAACAGAAATGAACCTTGAAAACATTATGCTAAGTGAAAGAAGCCAAACACAAAACCCTACATATTGTATGATTCCATTTATGTGAAATATTCATTGTATGTAAATACATAGTAATAGAAAGTAGACTAGCGGTACCAGAGGCTGGAGAGAGGGAAAAACGGAGAGTAACTGTTTAATGGGTATCGAGTTTCCTTTTTTATTATTTTTATGTGCGTGTGTGTGAGACAAATCTCACTCTGTTGCCCAGGCTGGTTTGTAATGACACAATTTCAGCTCACTGCAACCTCTGCCTCCCGGGTTCAAGCGATTCTCTTGGCTCAGCCTCCTGAATAGCTGGGATTACATGTATGTACCACCACGCCTGGCTAACTTTTGTACTTTCAGTAGAAATGGGGTTTCACCATGTTGACCAGGCTGGTCTTGAACTCCTGACCTCAAGTGATCCACCTTCCTCTCCCAGAGTGCTGGGATTACAGGCGTGAGCCACAAGTCCCAGCCCAAGTTTCCTTTTGACATAATTAAATGTCTTAGAGCTAGACAGAGGTGATAGTGGCACAACACTGTGAGTGCACTAAATGTCAATGAGTTGTTCACTTTGAAATGGTTAACGGTTAGTTTTATGTTGACATTAAAACATTTTACTTCAATTAAAAAAAAAAAAGACAGATTGACTCTGGGAGAAATGAAATTCTAACAATTTATTTGTTTTTCTCTGTACTTGCCCAAGATTAAAACTTCTCAGTTTTCAGGCCAAATTTAGGTCATGTGTCCTCCTTTTTGTTGTATGGGGACATTGAAAGGAAGTATCCACCCCCTTAGGCTTCTTTTTTTATTTTATTTTATTTATTTATTTTTTTAAATTTATTTATTATTATTATACTTTAAGTTCTAGGGTACATGTGCATAACGTGCAGGTTTGTTACATATGTATACTTGTGCCATGTTGGTGTGCTGCACCCATCAACTCGTCAGCACCCATCAACTCGTCATTTACATCAGGTATAACTCCCAATGCAATCCCTCCCCCCTCCCCCCCCCATGATAGGCCCCGGTGTGTGATGTTCCCCTTCCTGAGTCCAAGTGATCTCATTGTTCAGTTCCCACCTATGAGTGAGAACATGCGGTGTTTGGTTTTCTGTTCTTGTGATAGTTTGCTAAGAATGATGGTTTCCAGCTGCATCCATTTCCCTACAAAGGACACAAACTCATCCTTTTTGATGGCTGCATAGTATTCCATGGTGTATATGTGCCACATTTTCTTAATCCAATCTGTCACTGATGGACATTTGGGTTGATTCCAAGTCTTTGCTATTGTGAATAGTGCCGCAATGAACATACGTGTGCATGTGTCTTTATAGCAGCATAATTTATAATCCTTTGGGTATATACCAAGTAATGGGATGGCTGGGTCATATGGTACATCTAGTTCTAGATCCTTGAAGAATCACCATACTGTTTTCCATAATGGTTGAACTAGTTTACAATCCCACCAACAGTGTAAAAGTGTTCGTATTTCTCCACATCCTCTCCAGCACCTGTTGTTTCCTGACTTTTTAATGATCGCCATTCTAACTGGTGTGAGATGGTATCTCATTGTGGTTTTGATTTGCATTTCTCTGATGGCCAGTGATGATGAGCATTTTTTCATGTGCCTGTTGGCTGTATGAATGTCTTCTTTTGACAAATGTCTGTTCATATCCTTTGCCCACTTTTTGATGGGGTTGTTTGTTTTTTTCTTGTAAATTTGTTTGAGTTCTTTGTAGGTTCTGGATATTAGCCCTTTGTCAGATGAGTAGATTGCAAAAATTTTCTCCCATTCTGTAGGTTGCCTGTTCACTCTGATGGTAGTTTCTTTTGCTGTGCAGAAGCTCTTTAGTTTAATGAGATCCCATTTGTCAATTTTGGCTTTTGCTGCCGTTGCTTTTGGTGTTTTAGACATGAAGTCTTTGCCCATGCCTATGTCCTGAATGGTACTACCTAGGTTTTCCTCTAGGATTTTTATGGTATTAGGTCTAACATTTAAGTCTCTAATCCATCTTGAATTAATTTTTGTATAAGGAGTAAGGAAAGGATCCAGTTTCAGCTTTCTACTTATGGCTAGCCAATTTTCCCAGCACCATTTATTAAATAGGGAATCCTTTCCCCATTTCTTGTTTTTGTCAGGTTTGTCAAAGATCAGATGGCTGTAGATGTGTGGTATTATTTCTGAGGACTCTGTTCTGTTCCATTGGTCTATATCTCTGTTTTGGTACCAGTACCATGCTGTTTTGGTTACTGTAGCCTTGTAGTATAGTTTGAAGTCAGGTAGCGTGATGCCTCCAGCTTTGTTCTTTTGACTTAGGATTGTCTTGGAGATGCGGGCTCTTTTTTGGTTCCATATGAACTTTAAAGCAGTTTTTTCCAATTCTGTGAAGAAACTCATTGGTAGCTTGATGGGGATGGCATTGAATCTATAAATTACCTTGGGCAGTATGGCCATTTTCACGATATTGATTCTTCCTATCCATGAGCATGGTATGTTCTTCCATTTCTTTGTGTCCTCTTTTATTTCACTGAGCAGTGGTTTGTAGTTCTCCTTGAAGAGGTCCTTTACATCCCTTGTCAGTTGGATTCCTAGGTATTTTATTCTCTTTGAAGCAATTGTGAATGGAAGTTCATTCCTGATTTGGCTCTCTGTTTGTCTGTTACTGGTGTATAAGAATGCTTGTGATTTTTGCACATTAATTTTGTATCCTGAGACTTTGCTGAAGTTGCTTATCAGCTTAAGGAGATTTTGGGCTGAGACAATGGGGTTTTCTAAATATACAATCATGTCATCTGCAAACAGGGACAATTTGACTTCTTCTTTTCTTAACTGAATACCCTTGATTTCTTTCTCTTGCCTAATTGCCCTAGCCAGAACTTCCAACACTATGTTGAATAGGAGTGGTGAGAGAGGGCATCCCTGTGTTGTGCCAGTTTTCAAAGGGAATTTTTCCAGTTTTTGCCCATTCAGTATGACATTGGCTGTGGGTTTGTCATAAATAGCTGTTATTATTTTGAGGTACGTTCCATCAATACCGAATTTATTGAGCATTTTTAGCATGAAGGGCTGTTGAATTTTGTCAAAAGCCTTTTCTGCATCTATTGAGATAATCATGTGGTTCTTGTCTTTGGTTCTGTTTATATGCTGGATTATGTTTATTGATTTGCGAATGTTGAACCAGCCTTGCATCCCAGGGATGAAGCCCACTTGATCATGGTGGATAAGCTTTTTGATGTGTTGCTGAATCTGGTTTGCCAGTATTTTATTGAGGATTTTTGCATCGATGTTCATCAGGGATATTGGTCTAAAATTCTCTTTTTTTGTTATGTCTCTGCCAGGCTTTGGTATCAGGATGATGTTGGCCTCATAAAATGAGTTAGAGAGGATTCCCTCTTTTTCTATTGATTGGAATAGTTTCAGAAGGAATGGTACCAACTCCTCCTTTTACCTCTGGTAGAATTCAGCTGTGAATCCATCTGGTCCTGGACTTTTTTTGTTGGTAGGCTATTAATTATTGCCTCAATTTCAGAGCCTGCTATTGGTCTATTCAGGGATTCAACTTCTTCCTGGTTTAGTCTTGGAAGAGTGTAAGTGTCCAGGAAATTATCCATTTCTTCTAGATTTTCCAGTTTATTTGTGTAGAGGTGTTTATAGTATTCTCTGATGGTAGTTTGTATTTCTGTGGGGTCGGTGGTGATATCCCCTTTATCATTTTTAATTGCGTCGATTTGATTCTTCTCTCTTTTCTTCTTTATTAGTCTTGCTAGCGGTCTGTCAATTTTGTTGATCTTTTCAAAAAACCAACTCCTGGATTCGTTGATTTTTTGGAGGGTTTTTTGTGTCTCTATCTCCTTCAGTTCTGCTCTGATCTTAGTTATTTCTTGCCTTCTGCTAGCTTTCGAATGTGTTTGCTCTTGCTTCTCTAGTTGTTTTAATTGCGATGTTAGAGTGTCAATTTTAGATCTTTCCTGCTTTCTCTTGTGGGCATTTAGTGCTATAAATTTCCCTCTACACACTGCTTTAAATGTGTCCCAGAGATTCTGGTATGTTGTATCTTTGTTCTCATTGGTTTCAAAGAACATCTTTATTTCTGCCTTCATTTCGTTATGTGCCCAGTAGTCATTCAGGAGCAGGTTGTTCAGTTTCCATGTAGTTGAGCGGTTTTGATTGAGTTTCTTAGTCCTGAATTCTAGTTTGATTGCACTGTGGTCTGAGAGACAGTTTGTTATGATTTCTGTTCTTGTACATTTGCTGAGGAGTGCTTTACTTCCAATTACGTGGTCAATTTTGGAGTAAGTATGATGTGGTGCTGAGAAGAATGTATATTCTGTTGATTTGGGATGGAGAGTTCTATAGATGTCTATTAGGTCTGCTTGCTGCAGAGATGAGTTCAATTCCTGGATATCCTTGTTAACTTTCTGTCTCGTTGATCGTCTAATGTTGACAGTGGAGTGTTGAAGTCTCCCATTATTATTGTATGGGAGTCTAAGTCTCTTTGTAAGTCTCTAAGGACTTGCTTTATGAATCTGGGTGCTCCTGTATTGGGTGCATATATATTTAGGATAGTTAGCTCTTCCTGTTGAATTGATCCCTTTACCATTATGTAATGGCCTTCTTTGTCTCTTTTGATCTTTGATGGTTTAAAGTCTATTTTATCAGAGACTAGTATTGCAACCCCCGCTTTTTTTTGTTCTCCATTTGCTTGGTAAATCTTCCTCCATCCCTTTATTTTGAGCCTATGTATGTCTCTGCATGTGAGATGGGTCTCCTGAATACAGCAGACTGATGGGTCTTGACTCTTTATCCAGTTTGCCAGTCTGTGTCTTTTAATTGGAGCATTTAGTCCATTTACATTTAAGGTTAATATTGTTATGTGTGAACTTGATCCTGCCATTATGATATTAACTGGTTATTTTGCTCGTTAGTTGATGCAGTTTCTTCCTAGCCTCGATGGTCTTTACATTTTGGCATGTTTTTGCAATGGCTGGTACCGGTTGTTCCTTTCCATGTTTAGTGCTTCCTTCAGGGTCTCTTGTAAGGCAGGCCTAGTGGTGACAAAATCTCTAAGCATTTGCTTATCTGTAAAGGATCTTATTTCTCCTTCAGTTATGAAACTTAGTTTGGCTGGATATGAAATTCTGGGTTTAAAATTCTTTTCTTTAAGAATGTTGAATATTGGCCCCCACTCTCTTCTGGCTTGGAGAGTTTCTGTCGAGAGATCTGCTGTTAGTCTGATGGGCTTCCCTTTGTGGGTAACCCGACCTTTCTCTCTGGCTGCCCTTGAGATTTTTTCCTTCATTTCAACTTTGGTGAATCTAGCAATTATGTGTCTTGGAGTTGCTCTTCTCGAGGAGTATCTTTGTGGCGTTCTCTGTATTTCCTGGATTTGAATGTTGGCCTGCCCTACTAGGTTGGGGAAGTTCTCCTGGATGATATCCTGAAGAGTGTTTTCCAACTTGGTTCCATCTTCCCCCTCACTTTCAGGCACCGCAATCAGACGTAGATTTGGTCTTTTTACATAATCCCATACTTCTTGAAGGCTTTGTTCATTTCTTTTTCTTCTTTTTTCTTTTGGTTTCTCTTCTCGTTTCATTTCATTCATTTGATCCTCAATCGCTGACACTCTTTCTTCCAGTTGATCGAGTCGGTTACTGAAGCTTGTGCATTTGTCACGTATTTCTCGTGTCATGGTTTTCATCTCTTTCATTTCGTTTATGACCTTCTCTGCATTAATTACTCTAGCCATCAATTCTTCCACTTTTTTTTTTCAAGATTTTTAGTTTCTTTGTGCTGGGTACGTAATTCCTCCTTTAGCTCTGAGAAGTTTGATGGACTGAAGCCTTCTTCTCTCATCTCGTCAAAGTCATTCTCCGTCCAGCTTTGATCCGTTGCTGGCGATGAGCTGCGCTCCTTTGCCGGGGGAGATGCGCTCTTATTTTTTGAATTTCCCACTTTTCTGCCCTGCTTTTTCCCCATCTTTGTGGTTTTATCTGCCTCTGGTCTTTGATGATGGTGATGTACTGATGGGGTTTTGGTGTAGGTGTCCTTCCTGTTTGATAGTTTTCCTTCTAACAGTCAGGACCCTCAGCTGTAGGTCTGTTGAAGATTGCTTGAGGTCCACTCCAGACCCTGTTTGCCTGGGTATCAGCAGCAGAGGCTGATTTTCCAGGTGTTGTGTGTCTCAGTTCCCCTGGCTAGGAAAAGCCCCCTTAGGCTTCTTAGTGAGAGGTAGGCTTCAGGATTTCATGGGCCCCCAAGATTAGAGAGACAAGGGGAAAGATGTAATTTTCCCAAATAATACCAATTCTATTAGTAATGCATAGTGAACACTAGGCATACAGAAACTCCCCTAAAATATCCCTATATGAGGCAAAAAAAAAAAAAAAAAAAAAAAATCTGGTGTTTGTGAACAAAATTGATAAGATGTCTTAAGAAAAAGAATCTTCAAACATATTTACTACAATTTTTAGAGTCTAGCTTTTTCTTAAAAATATATGTGGGCCAGGCACGGTGACTCCCGCCTGTAATCCTGGCACTTTGGGAGGCCGAGAGAGGTGGATCACTTGAGGTCAGGAGTTCAAGACCAGCCTGGCCAATATGGTGAAACCCCGTCTCCACTAAAAATACAAAAATTAGACAGACACGGTTGTGTGTGCCTGTAGTCCCAGCTACTTGGGAGGTTGAGGCTGGAGAATCGCTTGAACCTGGGAGGTGGAGGTTGCAGTGAGCCAAGATCTGAGATCACACACACACACACACACACACACATATATGGTTGTTCTGTATCTAAAGCAAGTGCTTTGGAATACTCAAATAGTGAAAATTAAATTCGATTCCCTTTGAATAGCTACTAGAACATATATTGTGCAGAATTCAGAGAATAAACGGAGATGGCATACAGCCTCTTGTGAAAACAGTATAGGAAAAGGGGCATAGCAATTAGTTCATTTTTCACAAATCACATTTCTTAAAATTCTTTGAGGAATTGTTTTAATTAAAGCTTGGGGATATAGATTGGTTTTCTTGAGGTGTTTGAGAAGTCTTAAGAGGGATTATTGAGAAAAACTAAAGATAAACTGACACTTGATTTTTAGGACACAGAGAGTATAAAGAATTCAGCTTCAGGTTATGTCTGCTTCTATTTCTGTGTCTAATATGAACAGCATGCAATGATGCTTATTCTCTGTGGCAACTGTGAAAGTTGCACCAGAAAAAGTATTTAAATTTTGTACAAAATTGAATATAATCCCATCAATGTGGCTGTTTTATGTGTAAAGGAAATAGCTTGGTTAGTCTGTATTTATTGTAAGGAATTTACCTGAAATGCAGGTGACCTGCACTGTACTCTATACTATAGTAATGCATCAGGCAAGTGTTCATCCAAAAGGAAGGAAATTAATATCAACTTTCTAATACACAATACAATTTTTTTTTCTTGGAACACAAGTCAGAAAATGTACAGATTTAGACATCCATATAACAGAGTAAAGGAATCATTGGGTATGAATTCCAAATACTGCAATTTGAGTACTGAAGGCTATTGACTTACCTTTGCAAACACAAGCAGGGCATCTGACTTCTCTGTAACTTAGTTATCTGCCTTAAAGTAATGTTATGGAAAGTAACAGATAAGTGTTACTTGTTTATAATAAATTTTTATTTTTGGAATCTTTCTCAAAAAACATGGATCATGTTTTTAATGATGTTTGAGATAAAAGGAGGGAATAATCAGAGTAGGTTAATGTCATGAATTACCCATTCTACTAAAAAGCTTATTCCACAAATTAATGTCTTTCCATTGGCAAAATCACACATTAGCTACTAGTATGGGAGAATGTAATCTACCGCTAGTAAATTTTGACCGTGAGTTACCCTTGTTATCATCTCTTACTATCTTTTCATCATATACTTTATACACAGTGAGTTCATTTAACACTGGTTCCTGGTTCTAGTCTACTTATCTTCCATAATGCAATTCACAGTGTTAAAATAAAATGAAAGCCAAAAAAAAACCAACCCAGTGTGAAATCTGTAGGTGACAAGGTACAACAGTAGGACAATGGGAATGAAACCAGTAATGTTAAATAAGCACAGATGGAGAGTGGTGAGCAGTCACTTATTCTTTGGGATGGTGAGGAATGAGATGAGAATTGACAGATGTGTGATAGAGGGGAGGGGAAGATGAAAGGAAGACTAGAGAGACTGTGCTGAAGGTGAGGAATGGGAGGACAATCAGGATCAGTATCCAAGCACAATTGGTTGTACTTAGATTCTATTTTAGATTATGTCAAATAACACTTTTAGCCATGTAGCTATTTGAAACTGGCATTTAATTAGTGAATGACAAGCAAGAAATAACAAAGTGACATGGAAGCACTTAAGAATAAAGCCATCATTAGTTCTTTAGCAGTTTATACTTGTAAAAGTTTTGTATTGTCCTTTATTAAACCTTCACAATATTACTGTGAGAAAGATGGATAACAAGAACTAGCTACTCTCTCTTCCATGTGGACTAAACAAAAGGAAATTGGTTTGTAGTTGAGTAAAAATGTCTTGGCTAAAAAGCCCATAGCTGTGCTGTAAAGTATTTCCTAAATGAATTGCCCATTTTAGTAAATGGCTATTGAACGTACTGATCTTCGTTTTTACAACACATCAGCTTTATGCCAAGGTGATTACATTCTAAGACCTAGGGTTTAACCTAGACATAGAAGGCAAAGTCAGCTTTCTACAGTGTATGTTTGGCACTCTCTCGCCCTAAAATTTTCCTTCTCATGACTGTCATATTTCTTGAAATTGTCACATCTTTTATTCTTTGGGATTAGTCACTGAGGGCCCCCACAACGGAAAATAATGTCTGCTTTATGCTATACATTAAATTTAGACATCTATATTTACACAGATAATTTTTCAGAATAATTCCCAATCATCTAGAAAAATTTCAAGAGAAAGGAATATAGGACAGGTGGTTTTCAGCGTAGCAGGGAAGTGAATCAGGAATCATTTAAGACAAGAGCCACTTGGATGTAATTCCCCAGTGGTGACTTGGGAGCATGAATATCTCTGGTGAAGGAGTCCAGCCATTTGAAATTATAAATGGCACATCTAGTAATTGAATTAGCCATTCAACAAATATTTATAGAACCCATATAATGCATTAGGCACTGATCCTTGGTGCTGAGGATAGAGTAGTTAATAAGACAGACAAAAATCCCGGTCCTCATAGAGCTTAAATTCTAATGGGAGAGCTAGACAATAAACAAAGATAAATGAGCAAAATATATATAGTATATTAAATATTGGCATGTGTTAAGGAGAAAAATAATGCAAAGTAGGGGATAAAAAGTGTGTGTGTGTGTGTGTGTGTGTGTGTGTGTGTGTGTGTTTCCCAGAAAGGAGAGTTATCTCATGGGAAAGGCTAAAGAAAACCAGGAAATGAACCATCTGAGGGAAGATCTTTCAAGCAGAGGAAACAGTCAAAGGCATTTGATAATATCATGATGGTGTAAGGAAATAGAAATTTCAAAATGAGTGATGAAACACTGAAATAACTTCTTTAATAATTTTGCTAATGCCAGTCTTTTCTTGAATCACGTCTTCGAATAAGCATTCAGACAGCAGTGCTTGCATTATTTCACCACTTACTTTGCTACCCAGCTCTCTGGTGCTTTACTAAAAGTACTATTATCTATAGGCACTCTCCTAAAAATCTCATCTCTCTCTTCGGCCCATACCTCTATATCCATCTATTTATCATTTGACTCTTGGTTTCTCCATGTCTGGAAATGGATTTCCTTGTCAACTTTTGTGACCCTTCCACTGTTTCACCACCAATATCTTTGATTTTCAGGTCCTTTACTTTTTGAGAAAAAGCAGTCTATAACTGCCAATCTGTAATAATTCCCGTCACCCTTGCCTTGAATTAGGTCTTCTTCTATCATCTGGATTCAGGAACTACCTTTTTCTTCTCTCACAGCCCATCACTCCTCCCTATTGACTACCATTGTGCTCCATATACACAGCAGCTGGGGATGTGTGTGGGGTGGAGGCGCCTGATGAGGACATGGCCATTGCCTCTTGCTGTATCTTGGTACTGTTCTGATGCGTGGCCATCTTCAAACTGTGCAATGGACAGCTCTACTGCAGCACCACTACCAGCTGCTCCAGATGTCTGCTGAGCTTCTTAAAGTCAAGACAATACCATTTCTTTCCAGGAGATCTGGAGCCCTTTATCTCAGCTTTGTTAGTATTTCCAAAATTCTACTTGATTCGAGGAATGTTGAGTTAAGGATGGTTCTAGACTGATACCTATCTGGGTACAGACTTCTTAGAGGAAGGTAACTTTTCCTTTTAAAATTCTCGAATAAATCCAAGCACTTTGGGAGGCCAAGCCAGGCAGATCACAAGGTCAGGAGACCAAGACTATCCTGGCTAACACGGTGAAACCCTGCCTCTACTAAAAATACAAAAAATTAGCCGGGCGTGGTGGCAGGCGCCTGTAGTCCTAGCTTCTAGGCAGGCTGAGGCAGGAGAATCACTTGAATCCAGGAGGCAGAGGTTGCAGTGAGCCGAGATCGTGTCACTGCACTCCAGCCTGGGGGACAGAGCCTGACTCTGTCTCAAACAAAAACACAAAAACAAAAACAAAAACAAAAAAAAAAAGAAAGAAAGGAAGAAAGTCTCAAATAATTTTTCTCTAGATAATGGGCTTCTTGCCTGCTTTTCTGAGGGAGGCTACCCTTAAGGACTCCATGATAATTTATCTCTTAAGGGAGGTTCTAGGTAGGAAGACTTGGTCATGAATACAAAAGTACTTTTCTGGCAACACTCTTGTTGAGAAAATGAGAGAACCATCTTTCCTTCCCCAATTTCAACATATAAATTTCATATCTGATGAGACATCCAGCCTTACAATAGTAAAAAAAAAAAGTGTTCTAAATTCTTAAGGAGTTTATAACCTAGTTGAGAAGAATAGAGTTATACTTACCTTAAAGGGAGGAACACTGTCTTACATCCCTTTGGAGTCTCTTCATTCAAGGCTCACCACTATTTGTTGAGGATATTGAGAATAAAGTAACTAAGAGAAGATGATGTATTAAGTCATAGATTTGTAAAATGTAAAAAAGGTCATGTAAGTGGAGATATCCAAATGGGAAACAAAGGTAAGTAAGGCATAGTTGAGCTCTTTTGACCTAAAGTGCAGATTAGATTGTCATCTATATAGTGATGAGAGCAAAAAAATACAGATTGGTATTTTAAAAGAAATTAGTTCTAGTTAAATGTTATACTACATTGTGTTTCAACAAGTAATAATGGTAATAATAAAATATTTTCTTTATTGAGTGATAATTACGTGCTCAAATTTTGTTCCAAAAGCTCCTGGAGTTATCTCACTTAAGCCTTTCAACAATCTTATGGAATAGATGGTGTTGTTATTTTTGTTTTACAGATGAGACTCAGAGTAGCTTACTTGTCCAAGATTATACATTATATGGTGGAGCTTAAATTAGAACTTAAGAAGTTGGATTTTCAGAGATTGTGCACTAAAGAAGACAAAAAACTGATGGCTATTGCTATTTTTATATTGCTATATATGGCTAATTTGTTTGCTTATTTTTGAATGTATGTATGCATATGTATAGATGTTTGTTTAGTACTGCCTCTGATCCATTAACTAATCTTTTCTATAGTGAGAGGACAGTTATAAGATCCTAGGTTTATAGCACGGAGTCTTAACAGTGTTGTGTTCTATTCTTGACTCATTCAGGTCTTATACCTAATCTGAGGGACTGAGCATTTGCTTGGTGAACCACTTCCAGGATCTTGTTCCTCAATATTTCCATTTTGGTTATCTGGGCAGCATCCCCATTCTGCCTTTGCATGCTGCAAACTATCCCTATTACCAACACTCTATTTTCCTATTTCATGAGTTTTCCAACTATTCAAGTTTTCACAAAGCCCAGTTTGAAATTATTCCTTCACCACCTGAGAGAATACAACCAAGACACTTTTCAGGTAGTAACATCTACAGGTCTCGGTGATTGACTGGGTCAGGCATGAGGAACAACTTGGCTCAGGGGTGAGGAAGAACTGTCTCCAGTGCTACTAACACTTCCTTACTAGCTAAATAGATAGGATATTGGACATTAGACCTGCCCTTGGACATCAGACTCCAAGTTCTTCAGTTTTTGGACTCTTGGACTTACACCAGTTGTTTGCCAGGGGCTCCCAGGCCTTTAGCCACTGACTGAAGGCTGCATTGTTGGCTTACCTGCTTTTGAGATTTTGAGACTCGGATTGGCTTCCTTGCTCCTGAGTTTGCAGAAGGCCGATTGTGGGACTTCACCTTGTGATCATGTGAGTCAACACTCCTTAATAAACTTCCCTGCATACATACATCTATCCTACTAGTCCTGTCCCTCTAGAGAACCCTGAATGATACAGTTGTGGTTCTTCTGTGATATGGTTTGGCTCTTGTCCCCACCCAAATCTCATCTCAAATTGTAATTTCCACATATTGAATATTGAGGGAGGACCCTGGTGGGAGGTGATTGGATATAAGGGTAGTTTCCCCCATGCTGTTTTCATGATAGTGAGGAAGTTCTCATGAGACCTGATGGTTTTAAAAGTGGCAGTTTCCCCTGTGCTCTCTCTTTCTTGTCACATGTAAGACATGCCTTGCTTCCCCTTCACCTGATGATCTGAGGTGGAACAGTTTCATCCCGAAACTATTACCACCCTGTCCTGCGTCCATCTATGGAAAAATTTTCTTCCACGGAACTGGTCTCTGGTGCCAAAAAAGTTGGGGACCTCTGGGTTAAAGAAATAAAAAAGATTCCTTACTCTATAGATAATCATTCTATGCTTATATATTTTCAGAATTACATTTTGTGAACTTTTCCTAAAGTGCTATACAATTTAAGAATAACAAAGAGGTAAATTCTTTCTTATAAACTTAAACATACCTATTGGACAGGCAGTTAAGTCTCATTGATCTTTCTAAATATATTTACAATAATCAAGTTTGTATCAACATATATCCTATTCTATGTATAATATTTCAATTAACTTTCCTATAGATATATTTGGTCACCCCTTTTGGCATCTTTCTTCTCATGGAATGCAAGCAAGTTGCTATCTGTGCTGCCTTTGTGACTGTACAGCTGGATAGATGGGACACTAATACAAGGATTAGTCCTGCTTTTGCTAAGAAATGTTCGACTTTCATCATTTGGAAAATTATTTTTAACACTACTTGGTGATGACAACTCCACCTTTCTTCTGAAATATGTCTGTCCCACTGAAAGCTAAACATCTTCAATAATAGGCTTGTGTATTGCTTGATAGCAGGGAGTGTACCTTTTTCTTTTTGATAACACTTGGCATAATTCCTAGGATGCAATAGGTTCTTTATGGTATTTGTGAACTAATGGAACAGTTTTAACTATTTTGTATTTATTGGGTGTGATCCATAAGTCTCAAGACACAACAGGTGTGTCTCAACACACCTGTTGATGTGGCTGTTTATTATCTGATGATATAAAACATATCCAGTTCAGAAAGGAACCACTGGTGGTGCATTTTGCAAATGAGCCACTCCTAAAATATTTTAACAAATATTTATTTCTTCTTTCTAGGTTAACCTCAAATGCTTCCAGAAAGCATTTTTAAAGACAGAATTAATCATTTACGTCTATCTTTCTAGCAAACTGAAAGCGCAATAGAATCTGTATGTTGAACATAATTTATGTGACTTTTTCTTTTGCCTTTCTAGACTACATTCCGTTGAAGAGATCTTTCTACTTTGATGTAAATTAAGACTTCTTCCTGAAGCAGACTGAAATAATATTAAGTATTCAAGAACAGAATTTTCAATAAGTTAATTGTTTGGTTTTTCAGTGATTGGGAATTCAATGTTCAAATTCCATTATATCTATTGTTAGCATAGACTTGGGAGTCTCATCCACTGACTTTTCCATAAGGGTTCTAGATAGAAAGAGGATAGAGAAAAAGCCTGTCCCTTTCTGGTCCTGTAGAAATGTTGCAGGAAAAACAGAGATGGGAGAACGTGATGAAAAGATTCATTCTTTCTGTTAGTAGATATCAGTGGGAGCAGAATGAGATTTTGCCCCTGTCCCCCAACCTCATCCCCGTTTGAGACCCTGGGTTTGGGGGCCCTCTCGTATCTTTTCCTTGTACCATCCTGGCTTGGACTCAGCCATAACAGCTGACTGTTAAAGTTTTAAAAGCACAGCCTGAAATTTTATATTTCCAACTCACTCTTACTCTTTCCTGTGTATTATAGGCCCCAGGGTAGCTAAGAGTCTGACTGGCGGCTTGCCAAAACTTGGCAGTGTAGTAGAGTTTCTGTGCTGGACCACCTAGGCTGGTACTCAGCTTAGCATTTATAGCAATGATATGAGTGAATGTGAAGCTGAACCTGCTAGGGCAATAATACTGGCACATTGCAGAGGCTGAAAGAATGGTTCACAATTTCCTTGCTCAGATTCTGGTGTTGAAGGACCACAGAGCACCCAGAAAGCAGGCAATTGGAAACATTAACGGGAGACTGGAGGATCCAGACTTCTTCACTAAAGGAGCCTCCCCTATCCCTGTCACCCTTATCCCACACCCACTTGCTGTATTGGAGAGGAACCTGGGAGGTGGTACAAAAGGGTGAGAAATCTGAGAGATTGAAAACAGCTTCCTGGAGTTACTGAATATTACCAAAATATATTTTTTCGCTTGTTATTTTGGACTAAGTTTTAAATTGGATTGGACCATCAGTTAATGCTTCTCCCAAGAAACCACAGATGGGGCCTGTTGAAGGAGAGCAGATCAGCTATAGACAAAAATAAAGAAACTGTATATTCTCTAAGAATTACATTTTATAACTCGGTTTTACACTTTAATTGAAGTAAGTTGAAATTTATTCTCCTCAAATGTTTAATTTATGTATCTATTCGTTCTTTTCATATTCTTATGCACTTATCTCTGTATTAGTCTGCTAGGGCTGCCATAACGAAATTCCACAGTCTGAGTGGCTTAAACTACCGAAATTTATTATTGTACAGTTATGGAGGCTGAAAGTCCAAGATCAAGGTTCCAGCAGGGTTGGTGTTTGGTGAGGCCTCTCTCCTTGGCTTGTACATGACTGTTTCTCATTGTGTCCTCACATGGGCTTTTCTCTGTGTGCATGCACTTCTGGTATCCTTTCTGCTTTTTATAAGGGCACCAGCCCTATTGGATTAGGGTCCTACTCTTACGAACTCATTTAACCTTAATTATCTCCTTGAAGACCCTATCTCCAAATACACAGTTCATTAAGGGATGGGGCTTCAACATACAAATTTGGGTGGGGTGTAGGGGACAATTCAGTCAATAACACTGTTCATTCCTCTACTAATTATCTGAAAACAGAGACCTCATCATTATATTCATACTCTCTAGTCTGGTGACTGACACGTGGTAGGTGCTTAATCAATGAGGAATATACACAGAGGAAAGTAACATACTTAGAAAAGTAGTATGATGTGACAATTCAAAGCACAGAATTTTGAAAGTATAGTTCAAGTTCCAGCTCTACCTGTGATCCAGGCCCAGTTTCTATATCTGTAAAGCAGCATAATAATTTCTCTCCTGTAGAATTGTAAATAGATTAAATGAGCATCTGGTAAATTATGGGTGCCCAGTAAATGTTACTTCTGATTATTATTTAGCTGTGCTTCATTTTATCAGCCTACTCTACTTGCACATCAGTTAAAGCTAACACCGTTCTTTTCTGGTAAGCAGGATCCAAGCATCCTAGATTGTAATCAAGAGCTGCAGACATGGGAATAGAGTGAACATGCCACGGAGCTGTCGTCCTGGGCAATTGTTCTCCAGGGATTGTTTCAGTCCACTTGGAGGCGATATTTTGGCCCTCATAATGGTACTATTCTTAGTGTTTTCAGGCAAAGTTAGGCTGAATTAATTTTAGAGCTGACCCACTTACATATTTTTTACTTTAGACTACAGCAGCTGAACAGCTAAATTGGACAATTTACAAACTATATTATGGCTTATGTGGGCCAGGCCACTCTTGAAATAGGACCAAGAGGCCCGAGAGTCCAAGTGAGCGGTTGCATGACAGATTCAAAATATCAATTAAATCCTTAACTCTTGGTCTTCTGCAGCAAATTTAGCAATTTGTAGGGGGAAGGAAAGAGAACATTTCATATTCTTATTGGGGAATCACAAACAGAAACAGAAAAATCAAATCTAGAATGTCAGAGAATAGTTATTAAATAAACAGAAATTAGGTCATATTTCAATTACACTGAACTATATGTACTTGCTAAGCTTAGATTTAAGAAACATTTGAACTTACTGGGTAAACTTACAGGCTCTTCAGTTCAGAGTTCAGGCAGGTACAGGACTCATTCTTTTTTCTTTCTTTCTTTTTTTTTTGGTGTGCTGTGGGGTGGTGGAGTCCTGCTCTGTCGCCCAAGCTATAGTGTGGAGTGCAGGGGCACAATCTCAGCTCACTGTAACTTCTGCCTCCCAGGTTCAAGTGATTCTCCTGCCTCAGCCTCCTCAGTACCTGAGATTACATGCATGTGCCACCATGCCCAGTTTATTTCTTGTATTTTGAGTAGAGATGGGCTTTCACCATGTTGGCCAGGCTGGGCTTGAACTTGTGACCTCAAATGATCCACCCACCTCAGCTTCCCACAGTGCTGGGATTACAGGTGTGAGTCACAATATCCAGCCGATACAGGACTCATTCTTAACCTCCAAACAGTATTTGTAAAATCTTTTACCGTCTCCACCATGAATCTTTAAGAAAAACTTCTTTGAACTAAAATAATCTCTTTTCTCCAAACTCCCAATTAACACTTTATCTGTACCCTTCATATGTCACTTTCATCATTCAGTGCAATATGGTTTCTTTTGCCTCTTTCATCCTCCTCACTCTGCTGCCTTCCTTGAAGTCAAGAGTTGCAACCAACTTATCTTTGTATCTCTTGTAGTCGTGTACATGGAGTCTTCCACATACTAGGTGCTGAATAAAAATAAATTAAATCCAATGTCATCAGCATCTGTGTAGACTGCATTCATTCCCTGCTTCCTACTGTTAGGTAAGACTCCATTAAAATATTTTTCCTACTGAGTTGGACTGGTGCTTGCATTTTTTCCCAACAGCACTCAAAGTAGCAACTATCTGTGGCTTGTACTTTGTATGAAATAAAACCTCTTTGCCATTCCAGCTCTTATGTTTCTCTCCAGAGACTTAATATTACATTTTAATTATTCACTTAAACTCTTGTTTTGAAGGATAAATGAAATTAGGTGTTTTCAAATCGGGCCAAAGCTATCATTGGTACCTATGAAACAACACATATAATCTATTATATTGATACCAAGTCAGGGCACTATTTTAATATAGGAAAGGTAGCCAGCACTTATCAATTATTGTGACTAAGTATAACTGTAAGTGTGAAATGAATACTGTTTATGAGTTAAATTATGTTAATTGTTTTGATAATTAGACATAGACGTAACCTTGTTTTTGATGATTTTTTATTCATTTAGGGTGAAATCCAAGATGTTGGCCCACCTTTCTCACTGGAGAAGTTAGTTTATTGACTGCTGTATTAAAGATTATGGATTTCTCCTTCACTCTTCCTTTAGTTTAAACATTTATAAAAGTATTTAATACTATTATAATGTTTCTACGAGAAGTTACAGACCTTTGCTTCAAAGTAAGTAATTTTACTCTTTCTAAAGTTGGATAATACTAATCATGTGATTTACTTTTATGTGTACAATATCTAATATCTTTACATTTCCTTCTAACTATAGTAGTTTTTGGGATATTGGACATTTAGGATTTATGTGGTTCTATAATGTAAATATATTAGAATTTTGTCTTATCAACCAAACTAAAGAATAATATTACTTCATAGTCTAGGGTTTATTTATTGGCAAACACTTTCTCCCTGTCAAAATTCTATAAGAATCTGATTTGATTTTCTAAGCCTATTAAAAATAATAGGCAAGTCAATAATAATTTAGTGAACAGCTTCTTTTTATTACAACCTTTTTCACATAAAATGAATGAGAACTTTCATTTGGCCACTTATTGGAAGATTAATAAAGTCCTAATCTATTGACATAGAATCAACATATACTGCTTTACCTTGGCCTTCTTATTTTATCTAGAGCAAGAACACATTATCATGTGAAAATATTTTAAAATATACATATTTTTAAATTAAATTTTAAATTAAACTCATTTGGCCACTTATTGGAAGATTAATAAAGTCCTAATCTATTGACATAGAATCAACATATACTGCTCTAATTTGGCCTTATTTTTTATCTAGAGGAAGGAGATATTATCATGTGCGAAATTTTTAAGTATATGTATTTTTAAATTAATGGATAAGCCTTTCTATTCAAACAATGGTTAGCTATAGATGTGACAATCTAAGGTTGCCAAGATGGGTAAATAGTGAATACTGGTGTCAAAAACCCTGAAGATATAAAAATGTTCCTTGGTGTTTATCAAAATATTGAACTAATATCTGAATATGGAACACATTTCAATAGCATGCTACTAGTAACAGTTCTGCATAGTTCTAATACAGGAAAAGAAAAATTTGCTTCAAGGACATGTTCATGATTATTGATGTATTGGCTATTTGTTGTCTATACTGTCTGAGAAACATTTTCAAAATACTTTTTACATAGACAAATCTTTAATCCCTAATGATTTATAGAGCAAATTGGATAAAAGTACTTTTAATGACAAAACAAAAATTCTATAATTCAAAATGGAAGCATAGACACCATTCAAAATTAAAATTACTGAAAAATTAATACAAAAGTTTTTGCAAGTACAGGCTGTTTTTTATCCTTAATGGAGAAATTAGATAATTCACATCTTTATTTTAATACCAGTATCTCACATCCTTTGTTTAACTTTGAAAAATGCATTTGAAAACTATAATCGTATCAGTTCTCAACTTTCTGTTTATATAACTATTAAAAACTTGTAAGCTTGATGAAACATTTTGTGAGTTTTAATTTATACTAGTTGTAAAGTTCTATTTGCCTATCGTGCATGAATGCAGTTTTTTTTTTTAAGGTAGGTGAATTAAATGTGTAAAACGCAGAATTAATACCAAAGGACTCCAGAACATCAACATTCAACTTTGTACTTTCTTGAGTCCTACCTTGCTTTTAGTCCCTATTCTATTTTCAGTTCTGTCTTTGTTCTTATGACATATTTTGAACTCTATAAAGAACTTCTATGTAAAGACCTTATAGGGAGTCCATGCATGGAGCCTGCCTGTTACATCCTGGGCAAATAGAGCCCACTGTAATTACCTCTATTTTATAACAGATGAAACTGAGATGCAGAAAGGTTAAGCTGTTTGTGAGAAACCACATAGAAGTAAGCATTCTTGGAGATGGAGATAGAAACCTTTAATCAAGAGGAGGTTAAAATGTCGCAATTCCAAATCTGAAATAGATGGTCTGAAATGGCAGATTCTTAAGAGAGAATAATTAAAGGAGTTGATGCCTCATTGTCTTTAACGATATTCCTTGCTGTTCCATCAAACCATTGAATAGATAACAGGTGAGCAATAAGTTTCAAGCTGATCTTTTGTATAGCCAGATAATTTAGACAAAAGCTCTTAGGGATGATGTGGAAAGTAAATTCGCCTACTGGGCTTCCAAATGCCTCAAGTTTCAAGAAAGGGTGAATGAGTAACATCTAGAAACAGAGCAGAACAAAATGATTCTGTATATTCTGGTTTCATTTTTGAAACTTGTAGTGTTGAACCACAGACGAGGTATGCTATGATGATTGTAGTGGTTTGAACCTTGGAAGCAAAGATTGATATGCCACTTCTGAATCTTAGATTGGGCAAATGAACTTTATTCATATTTTATTTTTGTTTCACCTATGCTGAGAATACTTAACTTATAATTATATAATATGAGATGGTTAATCCTCATTCTTGACTGCAATGATTATCATTTCCACTGTTTAAAGAGTAGAAGAAAATTTCACATTCCAAGTAGGCCTTTCAGACCCTTTACCCCATGTCTGGGGAAGTTCTGGATCAGAAAATTTGTGGCGAACCTTCTCTACCCCTGATTTAAATTCTGATTAGCCTCCTGGGGAAAGGAAATAGGCCATTCCTAAATTTAAAATCTTTACAACCAGGTGGAAGTAGTGACAGTGTGTATTTATGACATCTCCTCTAATGGTTCTAATTATCTGATATCAAGTTTTAACAGATCATTTCCCTCATATCTTCATATTTTATATAAAACCATACTTGAAAAAATGATCTAATGTTATTCTATTTGTTCATGGATTTTAACTGTTTTCCTTTGTACCTGTTTGTTCTTTAAGATTTATCTTTCTCTTTTCTACTTTTTGAGAAGTCTATATAAAACATGATGCAAAGTTATTCTTTAATGCTTCTCATATAATGAGTATATAAGCCTCATATATATGAGACCTTTTTATGGTGGCTATTTAGCTATTCTTTTAAAGGCGTTCTTTGAAAAGATGTAAAGCACTCCCCTTTAGACTCTAGCATAGATGGTGTAAAAATCACTTCCAAGTGGGCATGAGCAGAGAAATGATGACAGAACTGTGTGGTAGGAATTCCTTACCAACTGAGGGATCATCTTTGGATGTTCTCACTATCTTGGAATGTGGTAATGATCCTTGCTTGCTTTGCTTGAATTAAGAATAGATTCCACTTCCCTTCAGGAGAGTTGCCTGATTTTCAGAGTTGGATTTTGTGAGTCCATCCAATCTTAAGTGTGGGTACTATAAACATATCTGGACATGGCTGGGCATGATGGCTCACACCTCTAATCCCAGCATTTTGGGAGTCCGAGGCAGGAAGACTGATAGAAGCCAGAAGTTTAAGACCAGCCTGGTCAACATGGCAACACTCTAGCTCTATAAAAAATAAATAAATTAGTCGGGTAAGGTGGCTCATCCCTATGGGAATATCTACTCATCAGGCTGAGGCAGGAGTATCACTTGAACCCAGGAATCGGAGGCTACAGTGAGCTATGACCACATCACTGCACTCCAGCGCAGCCTGGGTGACAGGGTGAGACTTGTTTCAAAAAAAAAAAAAACTCTAGAAAAGAAGGGTCTAGCTGCTAATGTGTAAGAGGGCACCTTCAGGAGAGGCACAGGGACACATTTTAAGGAGTTTTCTTAATTATTTAATAAGTATCTACTTAACAAGCTCAAGGAAAAAGGCCATTGGATTATGAGTCAGCTGACCAAATTCTGGCTTTGCCTATGCTGCAAGTGCAGTAAAAGAAGGAGGGAAAAAAACTCCCTTCTTCTCTGTAGGCCTTCTTTTTACAACAAAATGACTCAGATAATCTAAATGCCCTCTAGAATCCCTTTCGGTTAAAATATGTTCTAGTGTACAAACGTCTACTGGCAAGACTGTATTCTGGAGCTGTGAGAAACATGGTATCATAGAAACACTTTTGCAGATTTTTAATAAGCAGTTTTCACTTTAGCATATCTATAAATAATAGAGAAAATTAAGCTTAAACTTTGAGCCAACCCTACAGTATTATGCAAGCAATGGAAAGATTCCATAATGCTGTCTAATCTATTTAATCTGGACCTGGTGATACCTATGATTCTATCTTCATTGTCTGTTTGTTGGGCATGCAGACTGCAGGACAAGAGCGAAGTACCATTTGCCATGGCAATCCATGGTGTAAATGCCATTAATCAGCAAAGTTCAATGTGATGTATTTTTGATGTAGGCAGATGACCTAAATGGCGTGTAGAAAGCTATCTATTAAAATTTTAAAAATTAGAATGTCACAGGTTGGTAACGTTTAAAGGAAGTAAAAGGAAGAACTGTAATTATTGTATCTAAAAATATTTGTCTAATTCAGAATGGAGAAGTTATATAAGCTAAATTTTCTGTTATAAATTCTGGTTCCTTTGAGGGCACAGAAACTTCCTCAATCATTTTCTAGGTATAGGGCCTGTCATAAGAGTATCAATAAGTATTTACTGAATGAAATTTCATAAAATGGAAGTTTTTACAATTCATCAGTGGTGCCTGTCCCAACATACACATGTATACACACATTGAAAAAATAGGCACAATTCAATATACAGGTGCAATTACAGTATAATAAACTCTGTGGGCCATAAAGTTAGAATTACAAAATTAAAAAGGCCTTGGAGATATTCTAATTGTTTTATGATAACATTTTTTATAATGAAATAATATAACTGGAAATCATGTTTTCATTCTGTGAGAGCTAGAGATGAGAAAACGTTTTATGTTTAACATTTCTGAGGGAAGTATTAAGTTAAAATAAGTTTAAATTCCAGAATTATAGAAAGAATAGTATCAGTTTGTTTTTTTTTCCCCCCCTATTCCTACATCTTTACCCTTTCAACTTCTAGGTACTTATGTTTTATAGAGTTATTTTGGTTGTGGTTTGGGAGTACATGGGAGTTTGTTTTTCAGACAAGTTGATAGAATTTGGGGATGGAAGATGGAAAAATTAGGAGTTAATGGTCTTTACTGAAGTAAGATATATTAATTACAAAAATTAAAAACAAAACAAATCTTTTCCTTCTTTACTTATTCAATACAAATTGATGGGGAGTGGCCAAGATGGCCGACTAGAAGGAGCTAGTGTGCATGGCTCTCACAAAGAGGAAAAGAAGAGGCAAATAAATACAACAGCTTCAACTGAAACATCTAGGTCTCGCATCGGGACTAATCAAGGAAACAACTTGACCCAGGGATAATGGAAAAAAGCAAGGCAGGAAGATGGCCCATGATATGGTTTGGCTCTGTGAACCCACCCAAATATCATCTCAAATTGCAATCCACAATCCCCACATGTTGAGTGTGGGACCTGGTGGAAGGTGATTGGTGGATTCCCCTATGCTGTTCTCATGATAGTGAGTGAGTTCTCATGAGATCTGATGGTTTTATAAAGGGCTCTTCCCCCTTCACTCATTTCTCTGTCTCTCAACTGCCATCATGTAAGCCATCCCTTTGCTACTCCTTTGCCTTCCACCATGATTGTAAGTTTCCTGAGGCCTCCACAGTCATGCTGAACTGTGAGTCAATTAAAACTCATTTTAAAATAAATTACCCAGACTCAGGCAGTTCTTTGGACTAATACAGTAAATTGGTATCAGTAGTGGGGTGCTGCTAAAAAGGTATTTGAAAATATGGAAGCAACTTTGGAACTGGATAACAGGAAGAAGTTGTAACAGCTTGGAGGGCTCAGAAGAAGACAGAAAGATGTGGAAAGGTTTGGAACTTCCTAGAGACTTGTTGAATAGTTTTGACCAAAATGCTGATAGTGATATGGAAGATGAAATCCAGGCTGAGGTAATATCAGATGGAGATGAACTTATTGGGAACTGGAGCAAAAGTCACTCTTGCTATGATTTAGCAGAGAGATTGGCAGCATTTTGCCCCAGCCCCAGAGGTCTGTGAAAGTTTGAACTCAAGAGACATGATTTAGAATACCTGGAGGAAGAAATTTCTAAGCAGCAAAGGATTCAAGAGGTGACAGAACATAAAAGTTTGGAAAATGTGCAGCCTGATGATACAATAGAAAAGAAAAACCCATTTTCTGGAAAGAAATTCAAGCCAGCTACAGAAATTTGCATAAGTAGCAAGGAGCTAAATGTTAAGAGCCAAGACAATGGGGTAAATGTCTCCAGGGTATGTCAGAGACCTTCACAGGAGAGCTTCTCTCATCAAAGGCCCAGGGTTCTAGGAGGAAAAAAAAATGGTTTTGTGGGTGAGACCCAGAGGCTTGTTGCTTTGTGCAGTCTCAGGACATGGTGACCTGTATCCCAGCCATGGCTAAAAGGGGCCAAGGTACAGATTAGGCCATTGCTTCAGAGGGTACAAGCCTCAAGCCTTTGCAGCGTCCACATGGTGTTGGTCCTGCGAATGCACAGAAGTCAAAAACTGAGGTTTGGGAACCTCCACCTAGATTCTAGAGGGTGTATGGAAACGTCTGGATGTCTAGGCATAAGTGTGGTGCAGGGGTGGGGCCTTCATGTGGAACTGATAGGGTAGTGCAGAAGGGAAATGTGGGGTTGTAGGCCCCAGAGTCCCCACTGGGGCAATGTCTAGTGGAGCTGTGAGAAGAGGGCCACCATCCTCCAGACCCCTAAATGGTAGGTCTACCAACAGCTTGCACTGTGCCCCTGGAAAATCTTCAGACACTCAGTGCCAGCTCATGAAGGCAGCCAGGAGCAGAAACGTACCCTGCAAAGCTACAGGGTTGGAGCTGGTTAAGATCAAGGAAGCCCATCTCTTATAGCAGCACGTACCACATGTGAGACATGGAGTTAATGTGGTCAGACTACTTTTTAAATTGGGTTCCTGATCCTGATATCATTTTGGAGCTTTAGGATTTAATAAGTGCCCTGTTGGATTTCAGACTTGCATGGGGCCTGTAACCCATTTGTTTTGGCCAATTTATCTCATTTGGATTGGGAGCATTTATCCAATGCCTGTACCCCCATTGTATATAGAAAGTAACTAACTTGCTTTTGATTTTACAGGCTCATAAGCAGAAGGGACTTGCTTTGTGTCAGATGAAACTTTGGAATGTAGACTTTTGAGTTAGTGCTGAAATGGGTTAAGACTTTGGGGGACTGTTGAGAAGGCATGATTGGTTTTAAAATGTGAAAAGACATGAGATTTGGGAGGGGCCAGAGGCAGAATGATATGGTTTGGCACTGGGTCCCTACCCAAAGCTCATCTTGAATTGAAATCCCTATAGTCCCCACAGATTGAGGGTGGGACCTGGTGGGAGGTAATTGAATCATGGTGGCAATTTTCC
The DNA here is from genome assembly GCF_024542745.1 of Macaca thibetana thibetana. Classification (NCBI taxonomy): domain Eukaryota; kingdom Metazoa; phylum Chordata; class Mammalia; order Primates; family Cercopithecidae; genus Macaca; species Macaca thibetana. The sequence goes on from NC_065580.1 coordinate 45,254,882, forward strand.
CCATGCTATTCTCATGATAGTGAATGAGTTCTCATGAGATCTGATGGTTTTATAAGGGGCTATTCCCCCTTCACTAATTTACTCTGACTCTCATTTGCTGCCATGTAAGATGTGCCTTTGCTACTCTTTTGCCTTTTGCCATGATTATAAGTTGCCTGAGGCCTCCACAGACATTTGGAATTGTTAGTCATTTAAAACTCTTTTTCTTATAAATTACCCAGTCTCAGGCAGTTCTTTGTAGCAGCATGGAAACTGAATAATACAGCCCACCTGGGAGCAACACAGAGCCAAGGGAACATCCTCCACACAGAGTAGTGAGTGGATGCACGACTCTGGGAACCCATGCTTATCCCATGGATCTTTGCAACTCTTGGGCCGGGAGATCCTCTCATGGACCTAATCCACCAGGGCTTTCCGTCTGACACAAAGAGCTATGTAGAGTCTCTGCAGAGCAGCCAGTCAGGCATGCATAGAGACCTGGGAACCTTAGATATTCTGGCTTTCTGGGATTTCCAGTGAAAGCAGCTGCAACTCAGCCAAAGTAGGAGGTTTAGACCCCTGTATATGCCCCTAGGAAAGAGGCTGAATCCAGAGTGCTGAGCAGTGACAGTCTGTGGGCCCCATTTACATGACAACTCACAGAATAAGACCCACTGTCTTGGAGTTCCAGCCAGCCACTTGTAGCAGTGTTACACCTCCCTAAGATAGAGCTTCTGGGGGAGGGGCAGGCCATCCCCTACAATTTGGATGACTTATCTGTTCTGGCCTTCAGGCTTTAGAGAGTCCAAGCCAACCATGGGCAGTGGGGATTCTCCAGCACAGCACAGCTGCTCTACAATCTCTGTCAGCCAGAAAATATCAGCAGGGGTTGCCAGAGACCCCAGTTGGGAGGTCCTGCCCTGTGAGGAAGAATAAGATTGGGGACCCACTTAAAGAAGCATTTTGTCCATGTTTTTGTAGGCACAGCTGCCCTACATAAATGTTGCCAGCCTGATTTTTTAAGTGGGTTTCTGATCCCATTCCTCATCACTGGGTGGAGCCTCCCAACCAGAATCTCCAGCTACCCCTATTGGTATTCTCTGGCCGACAGAGGTTTCAGGCCTCCCTGAGATGGCACTCCCAGGGGCTGGGGTGGGATAACAACTTTGCAGTTTGGGCGACTTATCTGTTCTGCCTTTCAGGCTTTGGAGAGTCCAAATCGACCATGGGTAGAAGGGATGCCCCAGTACAGCATAGCCCTCTATAAAAACATGGCCAGAATGCTTCTTTAAGTGAGTCCCTGACCCTTTTCCTCCTTATTGGGCAGGACCTCCCATCTGGGGCCTCCAGCCATTCCTGCCAGTATTCTGCGGCCTACAAAGATCTGGAAAACTCCTTGTGATGGAGCTTCCTGAGGAAGGGGTGGGCCGCCATTTTTGATGTTTGGGCGACTTAGCTGTTCCAGCCTTTGGGCTTTAGAGAATCCAAGCTGACCAGTGGTGGGAGTAGTACCCCATCACAGCACAGCTGCCCTACATAAATGTGGCCAGAATGAGTTTTAAATGGGTCCCTGATCCCATTCCTCATCATTGGGTGGGGCCTCCCAACCAGGATCTCTGGCTGCACCTGCCAGTATTCTATGGCTGACAGAGGTTTCAGCTCTCTCTGAGATGGAGCTCTCAGGGGCTGGGGTGTGCCACCATCTGTGCTGTTTGGGTGACTTAACTGTTTCACCCTTCAGGCTTTGGAGAGTCCAAGGTTACTGCGGACTGAAGCAAACCCCCAGCACAGCAAAGCTTTTCCAAAAAATGTGGTCAGACTACTTTTTAAATTGGGTTCCTGATCTTGTTCCTCCTCACTGTGTGATACCTACCAGCTGGGGTCTCCACCCACCTCCTACAGATCTGTTCAGGCTGGCAACGGGTTTGTACCTCCCTGGGACAGAGCTCCCAGAGGGAGGGGCAGGCTGCTATCTTTGATGTTGTTCAGCCTTCACTGGTGACACCTCCAGGTACTAGAAAATCTGAGGTGATGATGGACTGGAGTGGACCCCTAGCATACTGCAATAGCCCTATGACAAAATGGCCAGACTCTTACATGGGTGCTCATTCCCATATTTCCTCACTGGGCAGGTTCTCCAGGTCTGGGCCTCTAGCCACCCCCTGCCAGAGCTGTTGTGCCAGTAGCAATTAAGCAACTCCCTGGAAAGAACCTCCAGGGGCAACTGAAAGCCTCTCTGCCACTGTCTCTGCAGTGGAACTATCCTTGCTACACTCAGACTAACAAAGGAGCAAAGACCCTAAGCTTCTTATCCATACCTCCAACAGTCCCTGCAAGGAGAGGAGGCCAGCCTGTCTCCCATAGGTCCTAAACACCCCCACTACTTGTTACCAAACAGGGAACTCCTGTCTTTGACCCACAGCCAGGCCCTCCATCCTGGGTTGATTACACTGACCAATTGCTGACCCATATCTCTCTGGAATGGAGCCCCAGGAGTCAAGCAAAGTGGTGGAGGAGCAAGCCAGCTGATGTGGAGACCGGAGGCTTTGGTGCAGGAGAGTCTGTATTGGAGTGTGGTCAGGGTCAATTATCCTTTTAGGCTCAACTTACTCCTATAAGACTTTCATCCTAGGGGAACTGATAGATCTGATCTCTGTGGGGTAGTCTTGAACATCAGATGGGGCTGGTCCAACCTGATGGTTGGTCTGCTGGCCTCTCTTGGGGCACCAACCTGGCCATGTCTGCTTACAGGGCAGTCTCAGGTGCCCTGGGGGCCCACACTATAGCTTCTGTGTCTGTGGACTGTTCCTGATCCAGGGAGAGCTAGTTAGCTTTCTTTGAGCCCATGGCAACTCCCCATATCATTTTGCTGGCATGTATCTGCATGGGTGGGTTTTGCATCTCTTGCCCCACCAGCATGCGTGAGTGCAGTGTGCACTTCCACCCCCACCAACCACCATTGCAGATGGAGCCTTGAGGCGCAGAGCCAGGAAGCCCTACCCCTGTCAGCACCTCACCCTTGTTCTAACACTGTGCCGAGATCAGGGGATCTTCCCAAACCCTGAGTGATTTTCCCATACCCTGAGTGACACTCCTGCTTGCAGGGCACAGACAAGGCACCCAGACCTGCACTGGCCAGCACCCTGCCCCAAGCTAACACTGCCTCCAGTGCAACAGTGCACACAATCATCAGGTGGGGACCCATGCTTCCCCCCCAGATGCCTTGCCTCCACTACTGTGATGAACACCTGCAGGGAGGCAGGCACCCCTGTATCTGCTAGCTCTCTGCTGCAGCTGCCACACTTTGGTCCCCCTAGTGCAGTGGACTCCAAACCTCAAGAAGTCAGAAAAAATATTATGGGGCCCAATACAAGTTTCCCAGAGTAACAGCACATAGTCCAGGAACCTGGAGCTGATGACTGGCCCCCTAAAATCTCCCAGAAATAAAGCCAGGCAGCTGAATCTTCCTTATACCACAATAAAACCTTCAATGTCATCAAATGGGATAAAAGAAAATAAAAAGAAAAGAAACCCATCCAAAGGTCAGCAGCTTCAAAGATTGAAGGTAGATAAGCCCACAAAGATGAGAAAGAATCAGCACAAGATCACTGAAAACTCAGGAGGCCAGAGTGCCTTCTTTCTTATAAATGGCCACATAAAATCTCCAGCAAGGGTTTGGAACTAGGCTGACACTGAGATGGCTGCAATAACAGAAGTATAATTCAGAACATGGATAGAAATGAAGTTCACTGAACTACAGGAGTACATTGTAACCCAGTGCAAGGAAGCTAAAAATTATGATAAAATTGCCAAAGCTGGCAGACAAAATAGCCAGTATAGAGAGGAATGTCACCAATCTAATAGAGCTGATAAACACACTACGAGAATTTTATAATGTAATCATAAGTATGAACATCAGAACAGACAAAGTGGAGAAAGAATCTCAGAGCTTGAATACTGGCTTTCTGAAATGTCATAGACAGAAAGGAATAGAGAAAAAAGAATCAAAAGGAATGAACAAAACCTCTGAGAAATATGGGATTATGTAAAGAGACTTAATCTGCGACTGACTGGTGTGCCTGAAAGAGATAAGCATAATGGAACCAACTTGGAAAACGTATTGCAGAATATCATCCATGAGAACTTCTCTAACCTAGTTAGCAAAGCCAATATTAAAATTATGAAAATGCAGAGAACCCCAGTAAGACACTCCACAAAATCATCCCCAAGACATATAATTCTCAGATTATCCAAGGTCAAAGTGAAAGAAAAAATGTTAAAGGCAGACAGAGAGAAAGGCCAGATTACTTACAAACGGAAGCCCATCAGATTCACAATGAACCTCTTGGATAAAACCCTACAAGCTGGAAGAAATTAGGGACCAATATTCAGAAAGAAATTTTAACAAATAATTTCTTATCCATTGAAACTAAACTTTGTAAGTGAAGGAGAAATAAGATCGTTTTCAGACAAGCAAATGCTGAAGAAATTTGTTACCATAAGACCTCCCTTAAAAGAGCTCCTGAGGGAAGCACTAAATATGGAAAGGAAAGGCCATTACCAGTCACTACAAAAGCACAATTAAGTACACAGACCATTGCGTACATAAACAATGTGGTTTATTATAGTGCTGCAAAATAACCAGCTAACATCATGGTGACAGACTCAAATCCACACATATCAATAGTGACTTTAAATGTAAATTGGCTAAATGCTCCAATTAAAAGACACATAGTGGGAAGCTGTATAAATCACCAACACCCATTAGTATGATGTTTTCAAGAGACCCATCTCACATGCAGTGACAAACATAGACTCAGAATAAAGGGATGGTAAAAAAAAAAACCAAATAAATGAAAAACAAACAAAAAAGCATCATTTGCAATCCTAATTTTGACAAAACAGACTTTAAACCAGCAAAGATCAAAAAAGAAAAAGGGTTCAATTCAATAAGAAGGTCTAACTATTCTAAATAAATATGCACCCAACACAAGAGCACCCAGATTCATAAAGCAAGTTTATAGAGATCTTCAAAGAGACTTAGACTCCTCTCTCACACAGTAATAGTGGGAGACTTCAACACTACACTGATAGCACTGGACAGATCATCAAGGTAGAAAAATAACAAAGATATTCAGGAATTGAACTTAGCACTAGATCAAATAGACCTGATCAATAGCTACAGAAGTTGCCACACAAAATCAACAGAATTTACATTCTTCTCAACAACACATAGCACATATTTAAAATCAATTACATAATCAGAAGCAAAACACTCCTTAGCAAATGCAAAAGACTTGAAATATCAACAAACAGTCTTTTGGACAACAATGCAATAAAATTAGAAATCAAGACTAAGAAATTCACTCAAAGTGATACAATTACATGGAAATTAAGTAAACTACTCCTGAGTAACTCTTGGCTAAATAATAAAAGTAAGGCCAAAATCAAAAAGTAAGGCGGAAATCAAAAAGTTCTTTGAAACTAATGAGAATGAAGATATAACATACCAGCATCTCTAGGACAAATCTAAGGCAGCATTAAGAGGGAAATTTACAGCACTAAATGCCCATATCAAAAAGTTAAAATGATTTCAATTTAACAAGCTAACATCACAACTAATAGAACAAGAGAACCAAGAGCAAACCAACCCCAAAGCTAGCAAAAGACAAGAAATAACCATAATCAGAGCTGAACTGAAAGAGATTGAGACACAAAATCATTTAAAAGATCAGCAAATCCAAGAGCTGTTTTTTTAAAAATAAATAAATAAATAAAACAGACCACTAGCTAGACTAATAAAAAAGAAGAGAGAAGCTCTAAATAACAAAATCAGAAATTACAAGGGGGACATTACCACTGACACTACAGAAATACAAACAACCATTGAAGAATATTGTGAATACCTCTATGCATATAAACTAAAAAATCTAGAAGAAATGGATAAATTCCTGGACACATACACCCTTCCAAGACTGAACCAGGAAGAAATTGAGTACCAGAGCCAATAATGAGCTCTGAAATTAGGCAGTAATAAATAGCCAACCAACCAAAAAATGAAATAAAAAACCCAAGAGCAGACAGATTTACAGCTGAAATCTACCAGATGTACAAAGTAGAGTTGGTACCGTTTCTACTGAAACTATTCCAAAAATTGAGGAGAAGGGACTCCTCCTTAACTCATTCTATGAAGCCAGCATCATCCTGATACCAAAACCTGGCAGAGATACAACAAAAAAGACTTCAGTCCAATATCCTTGATGAATATTGATGCAAAATGCTCAACAAAATCTGGGCAACACAAATTCAGTGGCATGTCAAATGGCTTATCTACTATGATCAAGTAGGCTTTATCTCTGGGATGCAAGGTTGGTTCAACATCTGCAATTAATCGAAAAATGTGATTTATCACATACACAGAACCAAAGGCAAAAACCACATAATGATCTCAATAGATGCAGAAAAAGCTTTTGATAAAATTCAACATCCATTTCTGTTAAAAACTCTCAACAAACTAGGTATTAAAGGAACACACCTCAAAACAATAGGAGCCATATATGAAAACTTACAGCTGACATCATACTGAATGGGCAAAATTGGGAAGCATTCCCCTTGAATAACAGCACAAGTCAAGAATGCTCTCTCTCACCACCCATATTCAACTAGTATTGGAAGTCCCGGCCAGATAAATCAGGCAAGAGGGAGAAATAAAGAGCATCGAAATAGGAAAAGGGGAAGTCACACTATCCCTGTTTGCAGGCAATATCATTTTATATCTGCAAAATCCCACAGTATCAGCACAAAAGCTTCTTAAGCTAATAAATAACTTCAGAAAAGTCTCAGGATACCAAATCAATGTGCAAAAATCACTAGCATTCCTATACATCGACAACTGTCAAATCAAGAGCCAGATCAGAAATGAACTCCCATTCACAATTACACGAGAAGAATAAAATACCTAGGAAAACAGCTAACTAGGGAGGTAAAATATCTCTATAAGGAGAACTACAAGCTACTGCTCAAATAAATCAGATATGACACGAACAAAAGGAAAAACATCCCATGCTCATTGATAGAAGTATTACTATCATTAAAATGGCCATGCCCCCCAAAGCAATTTATAGATTTACTGCTATTCATATTAGACTTTCACTGAAATTCTTTACAGAACTAGAGAAAACAATTTTAAAATTCATATGGAACCAAAGAAGAGCCCAAATAGCCAAAGCAATCATAAGCAAACAAAACAAAGCAAAACAAAACAAACCAAAAACAAAGCTAGAGGCATCACACTACTCAACTTAAAACTATATTTCAGGGATACAGTAACCAAAACAGCATGATAGCAGTACAAAAACAGACACATAGACCAATGGAACAGAGTAGAGAATTCAGAAATAAGACTGTACGCCTACAACTAATTTTCAAAAAACTTAACAAAAATAAATGGAAAAAGGATTCCCTATTAAATAAATGGTGCTGGGGTAACTGGCTAGCCATATGTAGAAGATTAAAACTGGGCCACTTCGTTGTACCATATTCAAGAATTAATTCAACGTGGATTAAAGACTTAAATGTAAACCCAAAATTATAAAAATCCTGGAAGACAACCTAGACAATACCATTCAGGACATAGGTATAAGCAAAGATTTCATGACAAAGTTGCCAAAAGCAATGGCAAAAAATGCAAAAATTGACAAGTGGGATCTAATTAAGCCAAAGAGTTTCTGCACAGCAAAAGAAACTCTCAACAGAGTAAATAGACAACCTACAGAATGAGGGAAAATTTTTGCAAAATATGCATTGGACAAAGGTCTAATATCTAGCATCTAAAAGGAACTTAAACTTACAAAATAAAAATGACCTCATCAAAAAGTGGGCAAAGGACATGAACAGACACTTTTCAAAAGAAGGCATACATACGGCCAGCAATTATATGAAAAAAACTCAGCATCACCTGTCATTCAAGAAATGCAAATCAAAACCACAATGAGATACCATTTCACACTAGTCAGAATGGTTATTATTAGAATGTCAAAAAATAGTGAATGCTGGCAAGGTTGTGGAGAAAAAATGAATGCTTATACACTGTTGGTAGCAATGTAAATTAGTTCAGTAATTGTGGAAAACATTGTGGGGTGATTCTTTGAAAACCTAAAGATGAAAATACCATTTAACCCAGCAATCCCATTACAGAGTATATACCCAAAGGAATATAAATCAGTCTGTTATAGAGACACAAGAATGTGTTTGTTCACTGCAGCACTATTCACAGTAGCAAAGACATGGAGTCAACCTAAATTCCCATGAATGTTAGACTGGATAAAGCAAATGTGATACATATTCACCATGGAATATTATGCACCAATAAAAAAGAACAAGATTATGTCCTCTGCAGGAAGATGAATAGAGGTTGAGGCCATTATCCTTAGCAAATTAACACAGTAACAGAAAACCAAATACCGCATGTTCTCACTTACAAGTCAGAGCTAAATGATAAGAACACATGGACACACATAACAGGGAACAACACACACTGGGACCTTTTAGATGGCGGAGTGTGGAAGAAGGCAGATGATCAGGAAAAATAACAAATGGGTAGTAGGCTTAATACCTAGGTGATGAAATAATCTGTACAACAAGCCCTCATGACACAAGTCTACTTATGTAACAAACTTGCACATGTGCCCCTGAAAAAATCTCTAAGTGATGTTAATTTTTTCCTTAAAATCTCTATGAGACTTGTTCTGTGGCTTATTATATGGTCTAGCTTGGAGAATGTTTCATTTGCTGATGAGATGAATGCATATAATGCAGTTCGTGGGTAAAATGTTCTGTAAATATCTGTTAGGTCCATTTTCTCTAGAGTGCAGTTTAGGTGCAGGGTCTCTCAGTTGACTTTCTCCCTTGAAGATCTGTCTGGCTGTCAATGGAGTGTTGAAGATCCCACTATTATTGTGTTGCTGTCTACCTCTTTTCTTAGGTCTAGTCATAATTGTTTTATGAATCTGAGAGCTCCAGATTTAGGTGCATATATATTTAGTGTTGTTGTATCTTCTTGTTGAATTGATTTTTTTTTATCATTATATAATGACCTTGTCTTTTTCTACTGTTGTTTCTTTAAGGTCTGTTTCATCTGACGTAAGGTTAGCTATGCCTGCTTACTTTTGCTTTCTGTTTGCATGGAATGTATTTTCCACCCTTTTATATGGAGTCTATAACAATCCTTATGTGCCTCTTGAAGACAGCATATTTGGCTTGTAATTTTCTATCCATTCTGTCATTTAAGTGGAACATTTAGACTATTTACATGCAATGCTAGTACTGAGATGTGGAAAGTTTTAATAATAGACTAAACCGAGTAGAAGAGAGCATTTTAGAGCTCAAAGACAGAGGCTTCCAAATTAACCAAATCAGACAAAAATAAATTTAAAAAAATTAAAAGAAATTAACAACGTCTCCAAGAAATATGGGATTATGTAAAATGGCCAAATCTAGGAGTCACCATCTATCCTTAAAGCAACAACATTAAAAAAGGACAAATAAGGTCATTAATAGTGAGATGTGAGATTCTATGTTCCTGTCATTTTGATGATTGTTACCTACTTTTTCTTTTCTTCATTGTGTTATTCTTTTATAGGCTCTGTGAATTTTATGCTCTTAAGAGTTTCTATTCTGGTTCATACCAATCTTTTGTTTCAAGGGATAAAACTCCTTTCAGCATATTTTCGTGGGGTTGTTCTTGTAGTGACAAATTCCCCCAGCATACGCTTGTGTGAGAAAGACTTTATTTATCCTTCATTTAGAAAACTCAGTTTTGCTGGTTATAAAATTTTGGGCTGACAGTTATTCTGTTTAAGGAGACTAAATTTAGAATCGCAGTCCCTTCTGGCTTGTACGGTTTCTGCTGAGAAGTCTGCTGTTAGTCTGATAGGTTTTCTTTTATAGGTTACCTGATTCTTTTTTCTCACTACTCTTAGAATTCTTTCCTTCACATTAACTTTAGATAGCTTGATGACTGTATACCTTGGTGATGTCCTTTTTGCAGTGAATTTCCCAAGAGTTCTTTGAGCTTTTCATATTTTGATGTTTAAATCACTAACAATACCAGGAAAGTTTTCCAAATTTTTTGTTTTCTTTTCCTTTCAGAACATCAATGATTCCTAGGTTTTGCCATTTTACATAATCTGATATTTCTTGGAGACAGTATTCATTTCTTTTAATTTTTTGTTCTTTATTTTTGTCTAATTGGGTTAATTTGAAAGCTTTTATATTCGAGCTCTGAAATTCTCTCTTCTACTTGGTCTAGTCTTTTATTAAAACTTTCCACCACATTTTCTAATTCCCTAAGTGTGTCTTTTGTTTCTAAAAGTTCTGACTGTTTTGTATTTAAAAATCTCTATCTACTTAAAATTTTTTCAATCACATACTGAATTATTTTTAAAATTTCTTTATGTTAGTTTTCACCTTTCTCTTGTATCTCTTTGAGTAACTTGTTGATCATCTTTTTGAATTCTTTATCTGGAATTTTGAAGATTTCATCTTGGTTTGAATTAATTGCTAGACAGCTAGTGTAATTTCGGGGTCTATTACAAAACCATGTTTTCTCATATTGCCAGAATCATTTTTTGGTTCCATCTTATTCAGGTAGACTATTTCTTCTAATTATTTTTGAATTTATTTATTTTTATATATTATTTATTTTTTATTTCTATAGGTTTTTAGGGAACAAGTGATGTTTGTTTACATGAGTAAGTTCTTTAATGGTGCCTTGTGAGATTTTGGTGTACCCATCACCCAAGTAGTATACATTGTACTGAATTTGTAGTATTTTATCTCTCACCCCTCTTCCAAACTTTAACTAGTACAGCCACTATGGAACACAGTGTGAAGATTCCTTAAAGTACTAAAAATAGAACTACCATTTGATGCAACAATCCCACTACTAAGTGTTTACCCAGAGGAAAAGAAATCATTATATGAAAAAGATGCTTGCACTCTCATGTTTATAGCAGTACAAATTGCAATTGCAAAATATGGAACCAGCCCAAATGCCCATCAATCAATGAGTGGAGAGAGAAATTGTGATTTTATTTATATATGAATATATATATATGATATATATATGAATATATATGATATATATGATATATATATGAAATATATATGAATATATGATATATATATGATATATATATGAATATATATGATATATATATTAATTTCTGGCTGGTATATATATATCACAATTTCTCTCTCTCTCTCTCTATGTGTGTATATATATGTATATGTATGTGTGTGTATATATATATATATACACCATGGAATACTATTCAGTCATAAAAAGGAACAAAATAATGGCATTCTTCGCAACCTGGATGGAACTGGAGATCATTATTCTTAAGTGAAGTAACTCAGAAATGGAAAAGGAAACATTATATATTCTCACCCACAAGTTGGAGCTAAGCTATGAGGATGCAAAAACATAAGAATGATACTATGGACTTTGGGGAGTTGAATTTATTTTTGAGATTACTGTGCTCTTTTTTATTTTTTATTTTTTATTTTTCCCCTTAAGGATTTGACTTTAATGTTTGTAGTTTATTGAAACCTAATTCAGCTCTGGGTGATTTCAGTGGTACAGACTCTGTATGAGTTCTTTGGTTATAGAGTCTTTGTGTGATGGTTTTCTCAGATTCCAATCACAGTAGTGATGTGCTCAGTGTGTTCACTGTCTGCTGTCGGGCCAGAATGGCAAAGGTTTCATGAAGCTTATCTCATTCCCCAGTGGTATTCACTTTTTCAATTATTTCCCCCCCAATATTTTATTCACTTGGTTGAAGAGTTCAGGCTTCAGGCCAAAGGAGGTGTCCACAGATAAAAACCAGCTGCAGCTAAATCAGGTGGATAAATGCAATGCCCAATGGTGGGCAGAGGTTCCAGTCTTGATAGAGATAGCTGGGGGAGCTCTCAGTGAAACACACTGAGATCTTTTTAGGGGGAAAAGAGAGAACAACTTCAGCTCTCCTACCAGGTCATCAGGAATGCAATCCACCTCCCAGTCCCACTCCTGATCCAGTGTTCCAGCTATTCAGATCAGACAGTTACCTCTTTTCGTCTGCAGGAATGCTATCGTTCCATGTAGAGCGAGATTGTGGCTGTCCTTCATGCAAGCCTGAACCTGGAGGGCACTGCTCCTGTGGAGATGTAGTCACCTTGAAGTGTTCCAGAGAGACTGTCACAAATACATCTATGCTGAGGTCCCATGGGAGAAGACCCAGCTAAGTCTGTAGTGGTAGATGAGAGAGAAGAAGTCCCCTCCTCCAAGACCCTTCATGAGCCCCAGGGCTGCCTGACTGTCGGGGTAGAGCTTCAGGCCTTCCCCAAAGCCAAGCATTGCACCTGTGCTTCTGCTGAAAGAAACTTCTCATAAACTAAAAGTTCTGGGACTCAAGGCCTGCAGTCTAGATTCTTTTGTCCTACAAGGTACTCCCTTGATGCGATGCACTTTCTCTTTCCCTTGGAGTAGGAGTCCCTCAGGGCCAGACAACTACAAATCCTTCTGCTCCTCTGGATCTAACCACCCAGTGGGACTGCCATGCTTCAGACTGGTACTGGGGAATGTATGCAATGAACCTAGTGATCTGACCTGTCCTGTAGTCTTCTAGCAGTGGGTACCACCGCACATTCTGATGGGGGTAGCAGGGGAGTGATGTAGACTCTGTGAGATTTCCTTGGTTATAAATAGCCTAAGAGTGTTGGCTTTCTCAACTGCCAGCTGTAGCAGTAGTGTGTTGGTCACATGGACAGACCCAAGACCTCCTGGTTAGCCAGGGTGATGCAGGCAATGGTGATAGCTGAGGTCATGCAAAAGTTTTCTCCTTCTTGGGCTCTGTGTTATTCTGCCTGCAGATGCTATACTGGATTGTTGGCTGGCCTCCAGCCAGGAGCTGGTACTTGCAAAAAAGCACCAGCTGCACTGGTAGTGATAGGATTTGTGCTTGCCTTATGTCCTTGCCAGAGAAGGTACTCTGATTTTTCAGGCAATGGGTGGGGCATTGGGGTTACCCAAAGTCCCCATCCTTTGTGTTAAACTACCAGGGCAGGTGGAGGGACAAAGCCAAGTTGGGGCTAGGTCAGGTAAGTCTATGGTCTGGCTCCTCATGTGCGGGTATAAGCAGCGGCCCCAGTGGGGATGGGAGGGCAGTTCTCTGGCCACTGGGGTAATGTTCCAGTGCAGCTACATCTGAATCTGCACAGGGAACTGGGGGTAGCAGGCAGCAGTAAGCCCCACCCAACTCCGATGTACTTGGCAAGGCAGGTTTTACACCCACAGTGTTCCAGCAGCTAGCTGGGTTCCAGGCAGCCTACACTCAGAACTCAAAACTGCCCTAGGCCATAAGCCTTCCCTACTAAGACAGAAGCCACAGCTTTCAGGCCATGCCACTCCTGGTTTGCCTGCAAAGCAGTGATGCCCAGCTTCTGCAGCTGTGGCTACAGCATACTTCCTACTTGCCTCTTGGCTGTGGCCAAAGGGGCTTGTCCCCACTCAAGATGATATCATAAATCTCAGTTGGGAGCTTCTCTGAACTTGTGAATGCCACCTGAGTTAGCTGGCTGAGTTCCATGAGGTCCCTTTTGAGACAGGATCAGGAATGGCTTCCCTTTTTCTCTGCTGGAGTCTGGGAGTGCATGCAAAGCACAGCCTGATGCTGCTCCTTCTCCTGTACTCCTCACTGCTCACTACATCAGCTCTGGTGCTAGGTAGGGTTAAGGGATTCCCCCATGCCCTGGATTGCTAAGGTTTCCCAGTGGGATTGTATATTACAGTGACAGTCTCTCCCCATCTCACACTCTGGAGACTCACAGTTTTCCACCTGATTTATGGTATAGCCTCTGTCTGTCACTTTTTTTCAAAGGGTCTGTGGTTCTTTCACTTTTCCTGTTAAGTTCCTGTGTTGCTTCTTGGGAAAAAAAGTTCACAACATGAATCTCTATACACTATTTTGTCTTTCCAAGTGGGAGAGGCATGCTAACAATGTCTCCAATCCAACATCTTGGGAAAAAAAAAGCTTCTGCCCATTTTCGAACTGGGTTATTTGTTTTTTTATTCTGATGAGTTTTATACACTATAGATTCTATTTATGAGTCCTTTATCAAATATATTATTAACAAATATTTTATCATTTTCTATAGGTGGTCTTTTAACTTTCTTGATAATGTCCTTTGGAGCACAAAGGTTTTAAATTTTGATGAAGTTAATTTTTTTAATCACTTGTAATTTTGGAGACCTAGATAAGTAAGTATTGTCTACTCCAAGTTCATGAAGATTTATGCCTATATTTCTGTCTGTAAGTTTTATAGTTTTAGCTCCTACATTTACATCTTTTATTCCATTTTGGGTTAGTTTTTATATGTGGTGGGAGGTGGGTCCAACTTAGTTATTTTGCATGTGGATATCCAGTTTATTCAGAATTAAATGGTATACTTAATGATAAAATAGTAAAATCTTTTTACCAGGTGAGAACTTAAACAAGGTGCTGTTTACAGGCACAACTATTGAATATTGCATTATAATTTTTTGCCAGTGCAATAAAGCAGTAAGATAACACAAAAGATATACAGAGGAGAAATTGAGAAATGAACTATAATTATTCACAAAAGACATGATATTGTACACATAAAATACAAAATAAACTGTAAATAAAATATAATTAACAAACAAATTTAGTAAGATCATTAGATTCAAAATCAGTATGCAAAAATCAATTATATTTCTATATAAAAACAAAAGGAAAAATTGAAAATGATATGTTTTAAAGGACACTTTCCATGCTAGCATAACAAATAGAATACCAGAGAATTAATCTAATGATAGATGTGCAAGGGCCACTCAATGCAATCTACCAAATATTACTGAGATAAATTTTTAGAAGCTAGAATATGAAGGGCTACACATTGTTTACCAACTGGAAAGGTCAATAATGTAAAAATGTCAATTATTTTCAAATTCTCCTCAAATATTCTATAGGCTCAATGTATTCTAAATGATATCCTAGCAGTATTTTTGGAAGAAATTAAGCTGATTCTAAAATTTAAATGGAATTGCAAAGGGCCAAGAAAATTGTGAAGGATAATGAATCTGGAATTTACTTTGCGGGATGTTAAGGCTTATAATAAGATCTCAATAATGAAAACTATAATCCTAGCATAAAATAATAAAATAAACCACTTGTTCAGATTATAGATTATAGACTGCGAAAACAGATCCCCACATATAAGGTCATTAATTTTTTTATAAATGTGACACCACAGTATATGGAAAAAGAGTAATCTTTTCAATAAATGATGTTGGATAAATTGGGTATCTTTGGGTATCTTTATGCAACAATAATATATATTGATTCTCCTACTTCATGTCATACCTACAGATTAATTCCACAAGAACTATAGATCTAAATGTGAAAGGAAAATTTTAAAGGATTTACATAAAGAACTAGCAAATGGACTCCATTTAAAATAAGTTTATTCATCAAAAAACACCATTAAGAGTAGAAAGATAAGTCACATAATGGGAGAAACAATCACATATAGACATGTACACATGTCTTTATGAAAGAGGATGCATATCTATATACATTTGTATCTATCTACCTGACTTGAACTTCACTTCACAAAAGCAAAAGATCCAAATGGCCTAAAAATAAAAAGGTGCTTAAATTTATTAGGCATTAGGAAAACTCAAATGAGAAACACAGGATTCCACCATAAAACGACCAGAGTGACAAGCAAAAATATTGACATTATCAAGTGTTTGCAAGGATATGATACAACTCAAATTCTTATACATTGCTGTTTGGGAGTGAAAATTTGTCCCACCACTTTGGAAAACTGTTTGACAGTATCTACTAAAGCATACACCTAATGGAAATGTGTATACTTGTGCATTAAATGACATATGCAAGAATGTTCAGAGAACCATCTTTAGAGGTTCAAACCTAGAAACAAACTGTCATGTTTATTATGATCTATTTACAAAATAGAATATTATACATCAAGAAAAATTGGAGAATCTCACAAACATAATATATTAGGGAGGAAAGCTAGATACCAAAGAGTTTGACTCCATTTATATTAAGTTCAAAACCTGCAAACCTAATCGGTATTTTTCTACCAATGATAGAAGCTAGGATAGTGGTACACTTTAAGAGGCACCTATTAGGAATAGACATAAAATGAATTTCTGTCTGAAGTGCTGATGATCTCTTTTTTGAACTAGTTGAGGGTTATATAACTAAGTTTACTTTTGAAAAATTCACTGAGCTGTATATTTATGGCTTGTGAATCATTCTGTACGAAAGTAATACTTAAACATTTTGCAGCAGTTACAATAAATTTTTAGGAAGACTCTGGTTTACACAATACATTCTTATGAGAATATCAAGTGCTGCTTCTAAAACAAAAATAAAAATAAAACACAAAAACTAATATGCATTATTTTGTGGCACAAAATAAGAAAAAAGTTTTAAAATTAAAGTTTTTCAAAAATGAAAGGTGCTGCTGTATGCAGCAGTGAATTTGTTATCACTGGATGTACACAAGCTGAAGCATTCCCGTTAACATATGGGAAGGCTTTAAAAGGTGAAGGTTGGACAAAATGACTTCCAAGCAGCTTTTTGACTCTAAGACTATGTAATTTAAGTTGTATAATTCCACATAATACAAGTTCCCAAATGGGTTATACCTCTTAATTTGCCAAACACTGTTCATCAGTGAAGAAATCACTTAAACTTTCAAACTGATTCCACTTGAAGGAACATATATTCCTCACTTCCTTCTATTTTTGACAACTTTTGTTACATGATTTAAAAATATATATGACTCAGCTACTGGGCTAAGAAAGAGATTATGCCTAGGTTTTTTTTTTTTTTTTCTTTCTATTCTTAAGAAAAATCCAAAATAATCTAAAGATAGTTGACTGCTGTAGTGGTAAAAGATGATTTGCCATAGGAAAATTTAGAAGGATGTTAAATATATCTATTCACTGTACTAGGAAGTACCTTAAAAATTAAGCAAGTTGCTATTTATTTCTCACCTGAATATTCAGATTATATATACATAATATGTATATGCCTTCGTATTACATAGCAAAGATAATTTAATAATGGATACTGATTTAATTTTAGCTGAACAATAGCTTTAGATGCATAAAAGGTACATACTGGCATATACTTTACTTTTAATTCATAGGACCAACTCCTCCTGATTGTTGAATAATAATTTGCATATATCAATAATAATAATCTTCATCTGCAGATTCTAATTTTTTATTTTCCATCATTTTATCAAATTATAAAAAATTCAAGCATACAAACAATTTGAAAAAATTATACAGAGACATTCCTAAATTTTTGATTCAGGTACCTGGGCTGAGAATTTCATATACTCTACATAGTGAAATGCAGACATGCACTCACTTAAAATATAATTTTAAATAATATTTAGGACCCTTTGTTTTTCATCTACAGACTCTGCAGGGTCTGCATATTCTAGATTACTAACTCCTGGCCTGGCAAACTAGTGAAATATAACATTTAGACAACTAAGTAATGTTTCTGGCTTTTTTACATTATTAAACATTATTAAGCATCCTACCCTGCATGGTAAATTCAGTCAACTCTTTAAATTGTTGCAGAGACATAAAGTATTCATTATCACCCAAACTGTGCCAAGTACTACATAAAGCAAATGCATAATCTTTGAAACTTTTGGAGAAATTCATACTTATTGCTGAATTTTTACCTATATTAAGTAACCCAAATGACAGAAGATCCATAAAAAAGTAAGTCACATATCTTACAATACTACCCTATAAACAGGTTGGAAAAAAATGAAAATTTTTGTATGCTGATTTATGTAGGACCCCATAATAAAATCCTAGTAACTCTTAATTTTCCTCAATCAAATTTTGTTTTCTTCCATGTCTTACATGTTTTATGTTGTTTCATCCTATTTTAAACCATTTATTGAATTCTATGACAACAGGAATGACTAATATGGACTAGTGGAAAAGTACATAGTGAAGAAGTTACATAATTGGTCTAGTGAAGAAGGCAAAAGTCTTTTAGTAATCTGTCCTAATGGCAAGAGTCTAAAGAAGACATATGCCTCTAAAGTAGAGTAGTACAAAGCAAATCCAAAACAACAAAGCAATTCTTTCTTCTGCTCTTATTTGGGCATACACATGATGGAGGATCATCAATATCATATATTGAGATTTACTCTCTTTACTATGGAAAATATCTGATCTAAACAAAGAATAGAGTTTTCTGTTTAAAAAAATGCTTTGGAGATGGAGAATTACCACATACACCACACATGAATAACCATTTTGTAATGACTTAGAAGGTACTTCAAGATCTTATATTGTTGAACATTGATTTTTACTATATTGTAGAAGTACAGAAATGCAAGAAAAGGTATCATTAATAGACTACTAGGAAGATGAGGGCTTATGTTAAATTCATTCATTCTGCCTTGTATCTATCCATTTACCCATCCATCTATCCAGTCATCGATCTATTGATCCATGGATGCATCCATTTATCCATACTATCCATTCATTTACACACTATGGGATTTATGGGGATACAGTGATGCACAAATATTTTTTTCTCATGGAAGTTTCAGAAAGAAAAATACACAATGGCTATATTGATAAGTAATCTTTTCCCTTGTAAATTTTTAACTATGTAATTTTGACTGATATAGATATTTCTATTGTTCCAAAGCTTTCTATTAACTCATTTGATCCTGTAGCATCCTTTTGAAGTAGTAACTATTAGTCTTCTTATTTTACAGTTGGGGGAATAAAAGCAGAGAAAGAGTGAATAATTCCTATGGTCACTCAGGTAATAAATAGAAGAAGCAGGATTTGAGCTTATGCAATGCCTCTTCAGACACCATGACACTGTGTTCTGAATCCCACACCTTGATATTAGAAGTGTGTTAATACAATCATCAATACTGCAATATTATCAGCAAGAATAACAATAATAATATATGCCACTTTTACTGCTTATAATAAACTTGTCACTATTGACAACTGCTTATAGATATGCACTAGTTTAGTCCTCCCAGTGATCAAATGAGTTAGGCATTATTGTGCTTCATTCATAGAATGAAAAATAAGGCACAGAGTGGTTTAATATCCTGCTCGAGATCAAACAGCTTATAAGAAAAAGAGCAGGCATTTGAATCAGGTCTCTTCTTCTAAAATCCAGGTTCTATGCCAAGCAGCCATAAAAAAGAACAAGATCGTGCCATTTGCAGAAACGTGGATGGAGCTGGAGGCCATAATCCTAAGTGAACTAAGGCAGGAACAGAAAACCAAATACCGCATGTTCTCATGTTTTTTTTTTTTTGTTTTTTTTTGTTTTTTTTTGTTTTTTTTGTTTTTTAGGTGGAGTTTCCCTCTTGTCGCCCAGGCTGGAGTGCAATGACGTGATCTTGGCTCACTGCAACCTCTGTCTCCTGTGTTCAAGTGATTCTCCTGTCTCAGCCTCCTGAGTAGTTGGGATTACAAGCATGCACCACCATGCCCAACTGATTTTTTTTATTTTTAGTAGAGACGGGTTTTCACCATGTTGGCCAAGCTGGTCTTGAACTCCCGACCTCAGGTGATCTGACCACCTCGGCCTCCCAAAGTACTGGGATTACAGGCGTGAGTCACCACTCCTGGCCCGCATGTTCTCACTTATAAGTGGGAGCCAAACATTGAGTACACATGGACACAAAGAAGGGAACAACAGACACCGGTGCCTACTTGAGGGTGGAGGGTAGGAGGAGAGAGAGAATCTAAAAACTACCGGCAGGGCACGGTGGCTCACGTCTGTAATCCAGCACTTTGGGAGACCGAGGTGAGCAGATCATGAGGTCAGGAGTTTGAGAACAACCTGGACAACATAGGGAAACCCCGTCTCTACTTAAAAAAAAAAAAATTAGCTGGGTATGGTGACAGATGCCTGTAGTCCCAGCTACTTGGAGTTGAGGTAAAGAATCACTTGAACCTGGGAGGTGGAGGTTGTAGTGAGCCAAGATTGTGCCACTGCATTCCAGCCTGGGTGACAGAGTGAGACTCCATCTCAAAACAAACAAACAAATAAACAAACAAACACAAAAAACTGCCTATTAGGTATTATGCTTATTATCTGGGTGATGAAACAATCTGTACACCAAATCCCCATGACACGCAACTTACCTATAAAACAAACCTAGACCCTTGAACCTAAAATAAAAGTTTAAAGAAAGAAAAAACCTCACATTCCTGACCACTTGCTAAACTTCCAGTTAAATGTTTAATGAAATAAATATTGTATGTAGGCTGGGCACAGTGGCTCACACCTGTAATCCCAGCACTTTGGGAGACGGAGGCAGGCTGATCACGAGGTCAGGAGATCAAGACCATCCTGGCTAACACAGTGAAACCCCATCTCTACTAAAAGTACAAAAAATTAGCTGGGTGTGGTGGTGGGCGCCTGTAGTCCCAGCTACTCAGGAGACGGAGGCAGGAGAATGGCGTGAACCCAGGAGGAGGAGCTTGCAGTGAGCCGAGATCACGTCACTGCACTCCAGCCTGGGCGGAAAATGCAAGACTCTGTCTCAAAAAAAATAACAAGTATTGTGCATAAAAAATATGACATACATTGGAACAGAATGGTCAACTAGATGCAGCCAGGTGGAACAGCTGCCGCTAAGGGACTGGGACTACTGGTGCACTCCTAACAGATCTGCAGAGGGAAGGCACTGAGAGTGCAGGGAGGGAAGACACAGAAGCTGGGCTGAAGGGGAGGAAGCTGGGAACCCTGCGAGGGGCCACCTCGCACCAGGACTCCTACCTGGCCCCCACTGACTCTGGCAGAATGGATGAGTTGAACTGGCAAGGAGCAACCTGCTCTCATTATAGAACTCTGGAATCCTGGAAGGAGGACACCCCTTGACCACAATGGACACTTGAGATGTCAGGGAAAGCTGCTTAGAGAAGTCTTAGGGGTAGCACATCTGCCAATGCAGAGCCACGAGGGTTTGGTGTGAGAGCATCTGTAATAAAGCATGGGTAAGAATGCCCATCCCCCTAGGCTCCACTTGCACCCATAGCAGACTTCGGTCCTAGGGAATCTGTCAGACCTAAGCTCTGCAGGGCAGTCTTGCTCATCAGACGACGCCAGTCCTACCTGAGCAATCCTTGGTCTGCTGGCCTCTCCCAGGGCCCCAGCCTGTCCATGCCTGCTTGCATTGTATCCTCAGGTGCCCTGGGGGCCCACATCATAGCTCCTAGGCTGGCAGACCATGCCTATCCAGCAGACAGCTCCAGCACGGCAGCCAGGCTACAGTGTCATGCACCAGCCTGCTTGCTCCCTCCCCAACCTGCAGCTTCCTTGGGGGCCCATGGCCACCCCCCACATCACTTTGCTGGTGTGTGTGCACACACAAAATTTGCCTTCCCAGTCCTGCCAGCACATGTATGTACATACATCATGCCCTGCCACTGCTGCCAGTGGAAATGCACTCTGCCCCTCCTCTCCTGCTGTACTGCCATTGCACTTGGAGCCTTGGTGGGCACAGAGCCTGATAGACCCAGCCCCACCAGCACCTCACCCCCACCAGTGCCCCACCCATAGGAGTGAAACTAGGCACTGGAGAACAGAGGACACTCCCTCACCCTGAGTGGCCACCCCCACCTGCATTAATACACAGAGAGGGCACACACAGGCCTGCATCTGCCACTGCTCTGCCCCTGTGCTAACACCACCACCAGTGTGACTACGTGCAAAGTTAGCAGTGGAGACCACCAGAGCCATGCTGTCTCCATTGCTACTGTGAATGCAGGCATGGAGGAAGGCACCCCAGCACCTGCTAGGACCCTGCCACAGCTGATGAGCATGTACCTTGCTGTGTTACCACTGCTGCTGCTGGCACATGTGAATGAGGACAGATCCTGCTGCCACCACCCTATGAAACACTTTGGCTGGATGGCACCCATCAGAGGGTAGTGGCCAGTGGTCCAGGAGCACCTTGACTCCACTGGTGCAGTGGATTCCTAACCTAGAGGAGATGGAGAAGAAAGTCAGGCCTGTCACAAGTCCTCCAGAGTTAAAGCATGCAGCCCAGGAGATGGGATCTGAGTCTTGGTCCCTAAAATCTTCCAGAAACAAAGCCAGTCAACTAAATCCATCTTATACCACAGTCAAACTCTCAAGATCATCAAATAGGATAAAATGAAAAAAAAAAAAAAATCCAAAGGACAGCAACTTCAAAGATAGAAGGAACATCAGCCCACAAAGATAAGAATGAGCCAGTACAAGAACTCTGAAAACTCAAAAAGCAGACTGCATTCTTTCCTCCAAATGACCACACTACCTCTTTAGCAAGCGTTCTGAACTGGGCTGAGATGTCTGAAATGACAGATAGAACTCAGAATATAGATAGGAATGAAGACATTGAGATCCAGAAGTATGTTGAAACCTGATATGGTTTGGCTCTGTGTCTCCACTCAAATATCATCTTGAATTGTAATTCCCATGGTGGGAGGTGATTGGAACATGGAGAAAGTTTCCCCTATGCTGTTCTTGTGATAGTGAGGGAGTTCTCATGAGATCTGATGGTTTTAAAAGTGTCAGTTTCCCCTGTGTGCTCTCTCTCTCCTGCTGCCATGTAAGATGTTCTTTGCTTCTGCTTTGCCTTCTGCCGTGATTGTAAGTTTCCTGAGGCCTCCCTAGCCATGTGAAACTGTAAGTCAATTAACCTCTTTTCCTTATAAATTACCCAGTCTCATGTAGTATCTTCATAGCAGTGTGAGAGCAGACTAATACAGAACACAATCCAGGGAAGCCAAGAATCATGAAAAAATGATACAGGAGCTGACAAAAAAAGAATGTAACTGATGCAATAGAGCTGAAGAACATATTACAAGAATTTCATAATGCAAGTATTAATAAGAGAACAGAGAAAGCTGAGAAAAGAATCTCAGAACTTAAAGACTGGCTTCCTAAAATAAGATAGCCAGACAAGAATAGAGAAAAAAGAATAAAAAGGAACAAACAAAACCTCCAAGAAATATGGAATTACGTAAACAGACCAAATCTATGACTCACTGATGTCCCTGAAAGAGATGGGGAGAATAAAACCAATTTGGAAAACATATTTCAGTATATTATTCAAGAGAACTTCTCCAACTTAGCTAGAGAGGCCCACATTCTAATTAAGGAAGTGTAGAAAAACCCAATAAGACCCCTCTTAAGAAGGCCATCCCCAAGACACATAATCATCAGATTCTCTAAGGTCAAAATGAAATAAAAAAATGGTAAAAGCAACTAGAGGGAAAGGTCAGTTTACTGACAAAGGGAAGCCCATCAGTCTAACAGAAGACCTGACAGCAGAAACCCTACAAGGCAGAAGAGACTGGGGGCCAGTATTCAACATTCTTAAAGAAAAGAAATTCCAATGAATAACTTAATTCCAGCCAAACTAAGCTTCATAAGCAAATGATAAATAAGATTGTTTTCAGACAATGCTGAGGGAATTTGTTACCACCAGACCTGCCTTATAAGTGGTTCTGAAGAAAGCACTCAATATGGAAAGGAAAAACCATTAGCAGCCACTACAAAAACACACTTAAGTACAAGACCAGTGACACTAAAGGAACACACAATCTGCATAATAACCAAATAACATCATGATGACAGTATCAAATCCACACGTATCAATACTAACCTTGAATTTAAATGTGCTAAATGCCCCTAATTAAAAGACATGGAGTGACAGGCTGGATGAAGAACCAAGATCCATTGGTATGCTGTGGTCAAGAAACCCATCTCACATGCAGTGACATCTGTAGGGTCAAAATAAAGGGATGAAAAAAAAAATCTACCAAGCAAATGGTAAACAGAAAAAAGCATGGGTTGCAATCCTAATTTCAGACAAAATAGACATTAAACTAACAAGGATTTAAAGAAAAGAAGGCTGTTACATAATGGTAAAGGGTTCAACTCAACAAGAAGAACTAACTATCCTAAATATATATGGACACAACCCAGGAGCACCCACGTTTATAAAGCAAGTTCTTAGAGACCTTCAAAGACTTAGACTCCCACACAATAGTGGGAGATTTCAACATTCCAGTGACAGTACTAAACAGATCAAGGCAGAAAATTAACAAAGATATTTAGGACCTGAACTCAGCACTGGTTCAAATGAACCTGATAGACATCTACAGAACTCTCCACCACAAAAAAGCAGAATATACATTCTTCTCCTCACCACAGGGAACATACTCTAAAATAGAACACATAATCAGACAAAATGCTCCTCAGCAAATGCAAAAGAACTGAAATAACAACCACTCTCTTGGACCATAGCACAATAAAAGTAGAAATCAAGACTAAGAAATTCACTCAAAACCATACAATTACTTGGGATTCAATAAACTGTCCCTGAATGACTTTTGAGTACATAATGAGATTAAGAGAGAAATCAAGAAGTTCTCTGAAACTAATGAGACAGGACATACAACATACCAGAATCTATGGGACACAGCTAAGGCAGCGTTAAAAGGGAAACTTGTAGCACTAAATGGCCACATTAAAATGTTAGAAAGATCTCAATTTAACAACCTAAAATCACAACTAAAATAACTATAGAACTGATTTGATTTGGCTGTCTCCACTCCCAAATCTCATCTTGAATTGTAGCTCCAATAATTTCCATGTGTCGTAGGAGGTACCCTGTGGGAAATTCCCCAATACTGTTCTTGTGGTAGTGAATAAATCTCACAATATCTGATGGTTTTATAAGGGGTTTCCCCTTCCACTTGGCTCGCATTCTGTCTTCTCCGCTAGCATGTAAGACACAACTTTTGCCTTCTGCCATGATTGTGGGGCCTCCCCAGCCATGGTTTTTCTTTATAAACTATCAGTCTCAGTTATGTCTTTATCAACAATATGAAAATGGACTAATACAGTAAATTGGTACCAGGAGTGGGTGCTGCTGTAAAGATACCTGAAAATGTGGAAGTGATTTGGAACTAGGAAACAGGCACAGGGTGGAAAATTTTGAAGAGCTCAGAAGAAGACAGGAAAATGTGGAAAAGTTTGGACCTTCCTAGAAACTTATTGAATGGCTTTGATCAAAATGCTGATAATGATATGGACAATTAAATCCAGGTTCAGGTGGTCTCAGATGAAGACGAGGTACTTGTTGGGAACTGGAGTAAAAGTGACTCTTGCTATGTTTTAGCAAAGAGACTGGCAGCATTTTGCCTTTGCCCTGGGGATTTGTGGAACTTTGAACTTGAGGGAGAGGATTTAGGTTATCTGGTGGAAGAAATATTTAAGCAGCAAAGCATTTGAGAGGTGACTTTGGAGTCAGGCACGGTGGCACATGCCTGTAATCCCAGCACTTTGGGAGGCTGAAGTGAGCGGATTACGAGTTCAAGAGATCGAGACTATCCTGGCCAACATGGTGAAACCCTGTCTCTACTAAAAACACAAAAATTAGCTGGGTGTGGTGGCATGCACCTGTAATCCCGGCTACTCAGGAGCCTGAGGCAGGAGAATCGCTTGAACCAGGAGTCAGAGGTTGCAGTGAGCAAAGATTGCTACTGCATGCCAGCCTGGTGACAGAGTGAGACTCCATCTGAAAAAAAAAAGTTCAGAAAATTTGCACCCCGATAATGTGATAGAAAAGAAAAACACATTTCATGAGGAGAAATTCAAGCTGGCTACAGAAATTTGCATAACTAATGGGAAGCCAAATGTTAATCACTAAGACTATGGAGAAAGTGTCTCCAGGGCATGTCAGAGACCTTTGTGGCAGCACCTTCCATCATAGGCCTGGAGGCCTAGGAGAAAAAAAATGATTTCATGGACCAGGGCAGTGCCCCCCTGTGGTTTGCAGCCTAGGAACTCAGTGCCCTGCATCCCAGCTGCTCTAGGCATGGCTTACAAGGGGCTAAGGTACAGCTTGGTCCATGGCTTCAGAGGGTGCAAGTCTAAAGCTTTGGCATCTTCCACGTGGTGTTGAGCCTGTGGGTCCACAGAAGTCAAAAATTGAGGTTTGTGAACTTTTGCTAGATTTCAGAGGATGTATGGAATTGCCTGGATGTCCAGGCAGAAGTTTGCTGCAGGGGAGGGACCATCATAGGGTATCATTGCTAGAGCAGTGTAGAAGGGAAATGTGGGATCAGAGCCCCCACAAAGAGTCCCCACTGGGGCACTGCCTAGTGGAGCTGTGAGAAGAGGGCTACTATCCACCAGACCCCAGAATGATAGATCCAGAAGCAGCTTGCACTATGCACCTGGAAAAGCCACCAACACTCAACTCTAGCCCGTGAAAGCAGCCAGGAGGGAGGGCTATACCTTGGAAAGTCACAAGGACAGAGCTGCCCAAGATCAAGGGAATCCACCTTTTGTATCAATGTGACCTGGATGTGAGACATGGAGTCAAAGAGGATCATTTCAGAGATTTAAGATTTAGCTGCCTCACTGGATTTTGAAATTGCATTCAGCCTGTAGCCTGTTAAATTTTGGCCAATTTCTCCCATTTGCAATGGGTGTATTTACCCATTGCCTGTATCCCCATTGTATCTTGTGAGTAACTAACTTACTTTTGATTTTACAGGCTCATAGGTGGAATGGACTTTCCTTGTCTCAGGTGAGACTTTGGACTGTGGAATTTTGAGTTAATATTGAAATGAGTTAAGACTTGAAAGGAGTGTTGGGAAGGCATGACTGGTTTCGAAATGTGAGGACATGAGATTTGGGAGGGGATGGGGCAGAATGATATGGTTTGGCTGTGTCCCTACCCAAATCTCATCTTGAATTGTAGCTCCCATAATTCTCACACGTCATGGGAGGGACCCCATGGGAGATAATTGAATAATGAAGGTGATTCACTACTAGTGTCCTCATAGTAGTGGATTAGTCTCATTAGATCTGATGGTTTTATAAGGGGTTTCCCCTTTACTTGGCTCTCATTCTCTTTTGTCTGCCACTGTTTAAGATGCTTTTCACCTTCCACCATGACCGTGAGGCCTAACTAGCCATGTGGAGCTGTGAGTCCATTAAACCTCTTTTTCTTAATAAATTACCCAGTCTCTGGTATGTTTTTATCAGCAACGTGAAAATGGACTAATACAGGAACCAAGAGCAAACTAACTCCAAAGCTAGCAGAAGAAAAAAAAATGGCCAAAATCAGAGCTGAACTGAAGGAGATTGAGACATGAAAAACCGTTAGAAAGATCAGCAAATCCTGTTGGATTTTTGAACAAAATAATAAAATAGACCACTATCTGGAAAAATAAAGAAGAAAAGAGAGAGGATACAAAGAAACAGAACAGAAATGACGAAGTGGATATTACCACTGACCGCACAGAAATACAAATAACCATTAGAGAATATTGTGAACACCTCTATGCCCACAAACTAGAAAACAGAGGAAATTGATAAATTCCGGGACACATGCACCCTCCCAAGACTGAATCAGGAAGAAATTGAATCCCTGAATGGACCAATAATGAGCTCTAAAATTAAATCAGTAATACATAGCCTGCCAACCAAAAAAAGTCCATGTCCAGATGTGTATTAGTCAGTTTTCATGCTGATGATAAACACATATACAACACTGAGAAGAAAAAGAGGTTTAATTGGACTTACAGCTTCGCATGGCTGAGGAGGTCTCAGAATCATGGAAGGAGGTGAAAGGCACTTCTTACATGGCAGCAGCATGAGAAAAATGAGGAAGAACCAAAAGCAGAAACCCCTGATATACCCATTAGATCTCGTGAGACTTATTTACTATGACAAGAATAATAGTAAGACTGGCCCCCATGATTCAATAATCTTCTCCTGGGTCCATCCCACAACACGTGGGAATTCTGGGAGATACAATTCAAGTTGAGATTTGGGTGGGGAGACAGCCAAACCATATCATTCTGCCCCTGGGCCCTCCAAATCTCATGTCTTCACATTTCAAACCAATCATGCCTTCCCAACCATCCCCCAAAGTCTTAAGTAATTTCAGCATTAATCCAAAAGTCCACAGTCCAAAGTCTCATATGAGACAAAGCAAGTCCCTTTTGCCTATGAGCCCATAAAATCAAAAGCAAGCTAGTTAGTTCCTAGACACAATAGGGATACAGGTATTGGGTAAATACTGCCATTCCAAATGGGAGAAATTGATCAAAACAAAGGAGTTACAGAGCCCATGCAAGTCTGAAATCCAGTGTGGCCATCAAATTTTTTTTTTTTTTTTTTTTTTTTTTTTTTTTTTGAGACAGAGTCTCGCTCTGCCGCCCAGGCTGGAGTGCAGTGGCCGGATCTCAGCTCACTGCAAGCTCCGCCTCCCGGGTTCACGCCATTCTCCTGCCTCAGCCTCCCAAGTAGCTGGGACTACAGGCGCCCGCCACCGCGCCTGGCTAGTTTTTTGTATTTTTTAGTAGAGACGGGGTTTCACCGTGTTAGCCAGGATGGTCTCGATCTCCTGACCTCATGATCCGCCCGTCTCGGCCTCCCAAAGTGCTGGGATTACAGGCTTGAGCCACCGCGCCCGGCCGGCCATCAAATTTTAAAGCTCCAAAATGCTCTCCTTTGACTTCAGGTCTTACATCCAGGTCACGCTGATGCAAGAGGTGGGTTCCCATGGTACTGGGCAGCTCTGCCGCTGTTGCTTTGCATTTTACAGTCCCCCTCCAGGCTGCTTTCACAGGCTGGTGTTGAGTGTCTGTGGCTTTTCCAGGTGCGCAGCGCAAGCTGTCAGTGGATCTATCATTCTGGGGTCTGGAGGACGGTAACCCTCTTCTCACAGCGCCACTAGGCAGTGTCCCAGTGGGGACACTGTGTGGGATCTCCAAACCTACATTTCCCTTCCACACTGCCCTAGCAGGAGGTCTCCATGAGGGCCCTGCCCCTGCAGCAAACTTTTGCTTGGGCATCCAGGTATTTCCATACATCTTCTGAGATCTAGGCAAAGGTTCCCAAACCTCAATGCTTGACTTCTGTGTACCTACAGGTTCAACACCACATAGAAGCTGCCAAGGCTTGGGGCTTCTACCCTCTGAAGCTGCAGCCCAGGCTTTATGTTGGCCCCTTTCATCCATGGCTGGAGTGGCTGGGACACAGAGCACCAAGTCCCTAGGCTGCACACAGCACGGGGACCCTGGGCCCAGCCCAACAAACCACTTCTTTCTCCTGGGCCTCCGGGGCTGTGATGGGAAGGGGTGCTGTGAGGGTCTCTGACATGGCCTGGAGACATTTTCCCCATAGTCTTGGGGATTAACATTAGGCTCCTGGCTACTTATGCAAATTTCTGCAGCTGCCTTGAATGTCTCCCCAGAAAATGGGTTTCTCTTTCCTGATGTATAGTCAGGCTGCAAATTTTCCAAACTTTTATTCTCCGCTTCCCTTATAAAACTGAATGCCTTTAACAGCGCCCAAGTCACCTCTTGAATGCTTTGCTGCTTAGAAATTTCTTCTGCTGGATACCTAAATCATCTCTCTCAAGTTCAAAGTTCCACCCCTCTCTAGGGCAGGGGCAATATGCTGCCAGACTTTTCACTAAAACATAGCAAGAGTCACTTTTGCTCCAGTTCACAACAAGTTTCTCATCTTCATCTGAGACCAACTCAGCCTGGACCTTATTGTTTGTATCGCTATCAGCACTTTGGGCAAAGCCATTCAACAAGTCTCAAGGAAGTTCTGAACTTTCCCACATTTTCCTGTCTTCTTCCGAGCCCCCCAAACTGTTCCAACCAGTTCCAAAGTCACTTCCACATTTTGGCACATATTTTAGCGATGCCCCACTCAACTGGTACCAATTTACTATATTAGTCCCTTTTCACACTGCTGATAAAGACATACCTGAGACTGGGAAGAAAAATAGGTTTAATTGGACTTACAGTTCCACATGGATGGGGAGGTCTCAGAATCATGGTAGGAGATGAAAGGCACTTCTTACATGGAGGTAGCAAGAGAAAAATGAGGAAGAAACAAAAACGGAAACCCCTGATAAACCCATCAGATCTCGTGAGACTTATTCACTATCACGAGAATAACACTGGAAAGACTGGCCCCCATGATTCAATTTACCTCCCTCTGGGTCCATCCCACAACAAGTGGGAATTCTGGGAGATGCAATTCAAGTTGAGATTTGGTTGGGGAAATAGCCAAACCATATCAAGATGGTTTCACAGCTGAATTCTACCAGATGTACAAAGAAGAAATGGTACCATTCCTGCTGAAACTATCCCAAACAATTGAAGAGGAAGGACTCCCTGCTAACTCATTCTATGAGGTCAGCATTATCCTGATACCACAATCTGGCAGAGATACAACAATAAAAGAAAACTTCAGGACAATATCCTTGATAAACATTGTTGCAAAACTTTTCAAAAAATACTGGCAAAGCAAATCCAGCAACACACCAAAAATCTTATCCACCGTGATTCAGTAGGTTTTATTCCTGAGATACAAAGTTGGTTCAACATATACAAATCAATAAATGTGATCTAAACAGAACTAAAGTCAAAAACACATGATTATCTCAATAGATGCAGAAAAGACTTTCAATAAAATTTAACATCCTTTCATGTTAAAAACTATCAATAACATAGGTATTGAAGGAATATACTTCAAAATAATAAGAACCATCTATGACAAACCCATAGCCAACGTCATACTGAATGGGCATAAGCTGGAAGCATTCTTCTTGAAAACTGGCACAAGGCAAGGATGCCCTCTCTTGTCACTCCTATTCAACGTAGTATTAGAAGTCCTGGCCAGGGCAATCAGGCAAGGGAGAGAAATAAAAGGCATCCAAATAGGAAGAGAAAAAGTCAAACTATCACTGTTTGCAGATAACATAACTCCATATCTAGAAAACCCCATAGTCTTGGCTGAAAAGCTCCTTCAGCTGATAAACAACTTTAGCAAAGTTTCAGGATATGAAATCAAGAAACAATGATTACTAGTATTCCTATACACCAACAACAGTCATGCCGAGAGCCAAATCAGAAATGCGATCCCATTAACAATGGCCACAAAAAGAATCAAGTACCTAAGAATACAGCTAACCAGAGAGGTCAAAGGTCCCTATAATGAGAACTAAAAACCACTGCTCAAAGAAATCAGAGATGATACAAACAAACAGAAAAACATTCCATGCTAAAGGACAGGAAGAATCAATATTGTAAAAATGTCTGTACTGCCCAAAACAATTTACAGATTCAGTGATACTTCTATCAACCTACCAATTACATTATTCACAGAATGAGAAAAAAACTATTTTAAAATTCATGTGCAAACAAAACAAAGCTCAAATAACCAAGGAAATCCTAAGTGAAAAGAACAAAGCTGAAGGCACCATGCTACCCGAAACTCTAGTATAGGGTCAAACTCTAGTATAGGGTTACAGTGACCAAAACAGCATGGTACTGGTACAAAAACAGACACATACACCAATGGAACAGAAGAGAGAAGCCAGAAATAAGGCTGTACACCTACAACTATCTGATATTTGACAAAGCAGACAAAACGAGCAATGGGAAAAGGACTATCTACTCAATAAATGGTGCTGGCTAGCCATATGTGGAAGTTTGAAACTGGACCCCCTTCCTTACACCATATAAAACAATTAACTCAAGATGGATTAAAGACTTAAATATAAAACCCTAAACTATAAAAACCATGGAAGACAACCTGGGAAATACCATTCTCAACATAGAAACACTCTGTACATTTGTTTAAGTTCCTTATAGATGCTGAATGTTAGATCTTTCTCAGATGCATAGTTTGCAAATATTTTCTCCCATTCTGTAGGTTACTCTGTTGACAGTTTCTTTTGCTGTGCAGAAGCTCTTGTTTAATTAGGTTCGATCTGTCAATTGTTGCTTTTGGTGCAATTACTTTTGGTGTCCACTCTGGACAAAGATTTCATGACAAAGACACCAAAAGTAATTGCAACAAAAGCAACAGTTGACAAATAGGATCCAATTAAACTAAAGAGCTTCTGTATAGCAAAAGAAACTATAACAGAGTAAACAGACAATCTACAGAATGGGAGAAAATATTTTCAAACTATGCATCTGACAAAGGTCTAATAAAGAACTTAAACAAATGTACAGAATAAAAGCAAACAACCCCATTAAAAAGTGGGCAAAGGACCTGAACAGACACTTTTCAAAAGAAGACATAACATGTGGCCAAGAAGAATATGAACAAAAGCTTAATATCACTGATTGTTAGAGAAATAAATATCAAACCCACAATAAGACAGCATCTCACACCAGTCAGAATGACTATTATTAAAAAGTAAAAAATAGAAGATGCTGGCAAGGCTATGGAGCAAAGGAAATGCTTACACACTGTTGGTGGGAGTATAAATTAGTTCAACTATTGTGGAAAACAGTGTGGCAATTCCTCAAAGACCCAGAAACAGCAACACCATTCAACCCAGCAATACCATTACTGGGTACATACCCAAAGGAATATAAATTGTTCTATTACAATGATACATGCACACATATGTTTATTGCGGCACTGTTCACAATAGCAAAGACATAGGATCAGCATAAGTGGCCATCAATGGTAGACTGGATAAAGAAAATGTGGTACATATACATGATGGAATACTATGTAGCCATAGGAGAGAATGAGATCATGTCCTTTGCAGGAACGTGGATAGAGCTGGAGGCCATTATCCTTAGCAAACTAATTCAGGAACAGAAAACCAAATACTGCACGTACTCCCTTATAAGTGGGAGCTAAATGACGAGAACACATGGACACATAGAGGGGAACAGCACACACTGGGGCCTACCAGAGGGCAGGGTTTCGGAGGAGGGAGAATATCAGGAAAAATAACTAGTGAGTGCTAGGCTTAATACCTGGGTGACTAAAATCTGTACAACAAATCCCTAGGACATGAGTTTACATGTATATATAACAAACCTGCACATGTACCTGTGAACTTAAGATAAATTAAAAGACATATGCATCCAAAACATGAGTCAAAATATACATTGTCTAAATGTAATTATTAGGAATAATAATTTTAAGTTTAAATTAAAATTAATCTTTTGATAATTCATATTAACATAAATAGAACTTTAAGTTTTGCTTTTCCCCCTAATTGCACAAAGTAATGATTCTAGGCTATCTGTATCATACCAGGGGATATTTGACTCTGGTATGGACTCCTTGGTATTTCTTGGCTGATGCATCTAACTAGAGTGAAAGTGTGGGATAAACAAATTAGCAGAGAGTTTTCAATTAGCATGCAAGCACTTGAGTCCCTGCCACTGAATGGTTAACAAAATCAACAAAGTAAATAGTCACAAAAGTCATTATTTGCAGGTTTTGAAGTCCAGACTTCTTTGGAATAGTGATGGATGGTCCCTGGCTGCTAATAAAAAATTGTAAAAATCTGTCTATGATACAAGAGTCCAATTCTAACATAATAAAGAGGAGACTGTGGGCAGAACCCCTAAAGCCAAGTTTATGATTTCCCAATCAATAA
Organism: Macaca thibetana thibetana; assembly: GCF_024542745.1. NCBI lineage: Eukaryota > Metazoa > Chordata > Mammalia > Primates > Cercopithecidae > Macaca > Macaca thibetana. The sequence goes on from NC_065580.1 coordinate 45,288,428, forward strand.
CTAAAGCTATTAATGCAAGGAAGTGAGATCCATAATGATGGAGAATTTCTGTTGTTCCCTCTCTCCATTAGATGCTAGGGTATTGAGAACAGATTCCATATTTTATAACTTACTTTGTAAACTTAGGATCTAACACGGTGCCTGACACAGAGTAGAAGTCAATGTATGTTTGCTTCACAATTAAATGACAACTTTCTTTTTTAAAAAAAAAAAAAAATCTCTTATACTTTAAGTTCTAAGGTACATGTGCACAACGTGTAGGTTTGTTACATATGTATACATGTGCCATGGTGGTGTGCCGCACCCATTAACTCGTCATTTACATTAGGTATATCTCCTAATGCTATCCCTCCCTACTTCCCCCACCCCACGTCAGGCCCCGGTGTGTAATGTTCCCCTTCCTGTGTCTAAGTGTTCTCATTGTTCAGTTCCCACCTATGAGTGAGAACATGCAGTGTTTGGTTTTCTGTTCTTGCGATAGTTTGCGAAGATGGTTTCCAGCTGCATTCAGGTCCCTACAAAGGACATGAACTCAACCTTTTTTATGGCTGCATAGTATTCCATGGTGTATATGTGCCACATTTTCTTAATACAGTCTGTAAATGACAACTTTCACGATAAAAGGTTCATGTCTCTGCAGATTTCACAGTTTTGAAGAGATTTTCAGTAATATTCAGACATTTACACAAAGAACTTAAATGATTTCCAAGGTCACAGTTTCTTAACAATAAGCATGGCTCTAGAACTTAGGCCTACTTACTTCTAATACAGTGCGCTTAGCTATATTTTTAAATATGAAAATGCATATACTATGAACATAAATTTTATGGGTCAATTAAAAATTTCCTAAGATATTATTAGATGATATCTGCCTTTAAGCTTATAATATATTTTCCTTCTAGGGTTAATGCTGGAATCACACACATGTCAAGGAAGAATCCACTTGACCACTGAAATTTCAGTTTTCTTAAGTGCAAAATGAAGAGGTTATCTCTGATGTGTGCTTGCTAAACATCTTAGAGATCTAGATTTCTGACTATATATTTATGTCTTTATTTTGGTCAAAATTTAAAGCACATTATACAATCCATATAAAATAAGCCCTTGGTGCTTGAGTATTATACTAGTTTATCTTTCATAAATTAAGCTAAACAACCTGAATGCTGCCTTTGGTGGCTAAACTCTTGTGCTATAACATGATCAATTATCTATATTGAATCATTCAACTATTCAAGAAATAAATGACACAACCCTTTACAAATGTAGTGACCAGCCTGGGCAACATAGTGAGATCCCCATCTCTCCAAAAAAAAAAAAAAAAAAAAAAAAAAAAAGCCGGGTGTGCTGGCATGTTCTTGTAGTCCCAGCTTCTAGGGAGGCTAAGACAGGAGAATTTCTTGAGCCCAGGATGTCGAGGCTACAGTGAGCCATGGTCACACCACTGCACTCCAGCCTGGGCAACAGAACAAGACCATGTCTCAAAAAAGAAATTACCTATATCTTGCAAAGTTTCCATTCTGTTCTGACTTAACTGTGCATGCCCTATTGGTAGATATGAACATTTTCAAAGAAAACTTTTCAGTGACTGACATCTGAAGAACAAATCTGTGTCTCAAACTATGTTTGAAGTGATATCCTTTCACTAGTAGTCTTTTAAAATACTAAATATTAATTTTAGTTCTAAGAGATTACATAATTCATTTTTATAACTTAGATCAGTAATTCCCAAATAGAAATATAGCAGTGTCTCTGAGGGAGAGAGAGAACAGTATAAGATATTAAATTTATTAAAGGGGGCATAAGCTGGAAAAGGTTGAGAGAGCTTGTCACAAAGAAAAATTGTCTGGACACCCCTGGAGATCTTTCATCAAATGGAAAAAGGAAAGTTCACAAAAGTTAATTGATTTAAAAAAAATAAATGAAATCTAGAAGAGATTAATTTTAATGACTATTTTCAAAGAATGATTAATTTGTTAATTATGAATTCTGAAACTAGAAGTTGGCATATGTATGGAATAATATGAACAATATTGGACTGAGGGCAAGAGAGAGCTGAGTTCAAGAGAGCTGAGTTCAAGTCAGCTCTCTGTCATTAGATAATGGAGTCCTTCATTATTCTGAATTTATATTTTCTTATGTGAATATGAAGGGACTAGCCTAGATGATTGCTAAGTGACATTAAAGCTCTACCCAATTCTTGCTTTTTTTTCTAAAAGCATTTTATAGCACCCCTCCCACACTAAAAATAGCACATAGTACATATGTAGAGGGATAATAGCTACAACCGTTTTCATAACTAGAACTTAAGCCCCTGACTATGGCAGACAGACTAGGAGATCATGCCTTTTTTTTTCTTTTTCTTTTTCTTTTTTTTTTTTGAGACCTAGTCTCCACTCTGTCTTCAGGCTGGAGGGCAATGGCGCGATCTCAGCTCACCGCAACCTTCGCCTCCTGAGTTCAAGCTATTCTGCCTCAGCCTCCTGAGTAGCTGGGACTACAGGTGCATGCCACCATGCCCAGCTAATTTTTCTATTTTTAGTAGAGACAGGGTTTCACCATGTTGGCCAGGATGGTCTCAATCTCTTGACCTTGTGATCCGCCCGCCTTGGCTTCCCAAAGTGCTGGGATTATTAGCATGAGCCATTGCACCTGGCCGGAGAGCATGCATCTTAACCAAGTCTATATATCAGAATTACCTGTGAAGCAACATCCTCTTAGAAAATCTTATTTGAACATCTCTCCTAGTGACTTTTGACATCTCTCTCTGGTTTTAAAAACTCCAGTTCCAGTTTGGGAGGCCGAGACGGGTGGATCATGAGGTCAGGAGATCGAGACCATCCTGGCTAACACGGTGAAACCCCGTCTCTACTAAAAATACAAAAAACTAGCCGGGCGAGGTGGCGGGTGCCTGTAGTCCCAGCTACTCCGGAGGCTGAGGCAGGAGAATGGCATAAACCCGGGAGGCGGAGCTTGCAGTGAGCTGAGATGCGGCCACTGCACTCCAGCCTGGGTGACAAAGGGAGACTCCGTCTCAAAAAAAAGAAAAAAACAAAAAAAACAAACAAAAAAAACACTCCAGTTCCAGACTATCTCTTGACAAAACGTTTCTTTAGGTTGCAAAAACCTATGCTAACATGGGAAACAAATGCAAAGTCATAATTAATTTCAAAATAGATAAATTCTTTCCTACCCATTTGTGAATAAACTCAATCTGTCTTATTTGTAATTCTCACCGGATCAGAGCTGACAGACCTTAGATATTTTACCTTTTTTTTCTTGAACCCGTGACAGTAGAAGATCGGGTAATAGAAACTCAGTTGGCATTGAGATGGAGTATGTATAAATAAAGAGGAACACACATATGTATTTTAAGTTATATATGTATATATGTTATATATAATTATATTTGCATATATTTCATATCTCATATCTTCTGTTTGCTCCTCCAAATCCACTTGCCACCCTTTTCACCATTTTCCTCCCTGTTTTCTGCTGCAGGAGACTGACCTGAATGAACTATAATAGTTCCCATGCCCTCTGGCCAATAAGTAACTCTGGTAGGACATCATAAAAAAGGAGAAAAACGAATTCAGTTTATTTATGCTCCTGGATCACTGGCAAAGTCGTCTTCAACTGGCTGTGTCCCTTGACCAGGTCTCCAGTTGGTAAACTCTTTATGGCACTCTTTGCTTTCAAGTTCTGGTAAGTGTTCCTTTCCCTTATCCCTTGAGGGATGGTAAAAGCTCTGATGCAACTGACCCCAGTTTGTCACACTAGTTCTTGTGGCTTCTCTGCATTTACACTTTATAAATAGACCCTTGTAAATAAACCCTCCTGGAATTATCTTATTTGAGCATGCCATCTATTTCCTATTTGCTGGGTTCCTGACTGATACTGTTTTTTTGTTAATGGTGCCTTTGAGAATATTTGATTAATACCAAAAATTGTGGAATGCATGGAGACTTGAGCTTTAGTTTGTAACAACAACAACAACAACAACAACAACAAAGCAGAAAGAAAAAGCTGTAACTCTTCTAAAAACAATATACCTTAGTGGCTGAAGAAGAGTGTGATAAATTGTGTTGAAATTGAGGTAGTAGTGGATATGAGAAAATGGGATGTTGGTCTAATCCGTGATATGGAAATAAAGCAAGGAAATGTGAATTTTAACTGAATGCAAACACCAAGTCACAAGGCTGAGGCTGTTAGTATTTCTTTTCATGCTCCAGAGACACTTGATCTGTAATATTGCATTCATCTGGGGGCAGCTCATTAACAGAAAAATATAGGCAAGCTGGAAGGAGTTCATAGAGGAGTAACAAAATGATAAAAAGCACTGGAGGATTGACATGTGAGAAGAGATTAAAAAGATGAAATCACTCTGCTTTAGCTAAGTGGTGACTAAGGGGGAACATGTCAACTGTCTACAATTATGTGAAGGTTATAAATTCCAAAAGAAAGGCAGTGATTACTACAAATTAAGGTAGTGCTCTGTGTAAAGAGACACATTAACAAGGGAAAAGTTTAGATCAAATAACAGGACCATTTTCTAATGTCTAGCTATATTATGTCTTATAAAGCTAAGTGTTACACACTGTAGCCTTTGAAAAAGACAAAAATAAAACAAATTACAAATCATTTATTAATGATATATATGTATTCTCTATAGCTAGATTACATACCTATCCATCTATCTATTGATATATCTTAGAAATCAGCCTTTTACAAACATATATCAGAATTAAAATAGTGACTTGTGCTATTACTATAGGTTTTGTAGTAGACACATTTAACAAGCATCTTGTTTAATTTTTAACAGTGCACTTTGACAATTAAGGCAACTGTGGGTTAGAACATTTGAGTAATATTCAGAATGTCATTCAACTAGTAAGCAGCAGAGCCAAGAAATGGACCCAGGGGTCTTCATTTCCACTCCTTTGCTAACTAAATCCTGGATAGTTAAAATATTTCAGTACATTATTATATCTTAAATTTTCATTATCCCATTATTTACATGGCTATATGAACTATTTTACTAATTTCCATAAAGCATTTTGTTACTGATTTCCTTGACTACATAGCAATATATTTTGGGTACCTTGAAATACAGCTACTTGTGGTCATCAAATCTGCAAGGCACAGACATTTCCACAGCCATTACCCATTCTTAAGCAATCCATGTGGTCACTACCCATTCTAGCTATGTGAATGAGATAAAGCTCAAATAATTTCATTTCTTTATCCTTCAAGACTCTATAGTCACTTATAATTTTAGAAAATAATTTCTCCATCCACTACTTATGCAATTGAAATTACCTAATAAGTTATACCACATTAATGAGGTTTTCATTTGAAAGAAATTATGCTATTGGGCTCTTTTCAAAAAGAAAACCTAGTCAGTCACCTTTCACACTTTATTTTTTTTTTCAGTTTAATTAATAGATATTTGGAAAGAAAACCATGCTCACGTGTAACATTTCAAACAGTACAGCAGACTATAAAGTAAAATGAATAGAGCCCCCATTCCGCTGCCATCTGTAAGTTTTGTGGATAGAAGTAAATACTGCTAACATTGTCTTTTGTATCTTTCCAGGAATTTTCTATGCACATATCTGTACACATTTTTTTTCACTTAGCCATTTATCTTGCCTATCTTTCCATATTAGCACATAAAGTGCTACTTTATCCTTCTAAAACATTCTATTGTATGGGTGTAATGCTATTTATCCAATGCTTTTTTAAGAGGGACATTTAACAGATTTGTAGGGATTGTTAAACACACAATTCTGTTATGAACATAGATCTGTATTTATCTTTGTATATTTTCCTATGCTGATAGAGCAAATTTTTAGCTGGGGGCATTTCTGGGTCAAATCGTGTGCAGTTAAAATTTTTATAGTTTTTACAAAAATTATCATCCCCCAACTTGGGTTTTATGACATAAAAAAAAGTGACAGTTTAAGCAGGCTGTTCATACTTTAAAACTCATATCAAATTTCAAGGTGTGATGGTATCAACTTGTGCTTTGAGGGCATAAAATGGCCATTTGCAAAAGAACGTTTTATTCTACATAAATGTATAAGTCCTGGGTCAGGCTTACCTTAGCCCACTTATATTTGCAAATCAATAACACATATCTTGTCTGTATTTTCCCATGGCTTAATTAAAATGAATGTACTAATGTTCAAAATAATGAATTTGATTACTTCTTTGTTCTAGGTTTTTGCTTGGGCTACTTATTCTACTTGGACAATCTACCTTGCTCTAACCTTGCATGTCTAAATTCCACCTACCCTTCATACTTTATTTAAAATGATACCTTCCCCATCTGAATCATGTTTCCTTCCTCAGAACTTTCAGCACCTTTATATTTAACCCTTTTGTAATAAAAACTATACATTTATAAATCCCTGAAAATGATAGGTATCATTATTAGTAGGCTCTGGATCTCTCTAGTTCTAAAAATGTTCTTATCTTCCTCTGTTTGCACTTACCTGCTCCATGAATTAATGTAGTTCAAACTACATATTCAGTACTGTGATATTACTTTTATTTTATTTTTAAAAATCCACATTTCCATTTCTTTTATGCAGAAAGACGTTTATCACAACAGTTTTTACAATGGCAAGAAGTGAAAGCAATCTCAATGTTTAAATATAAAGGAAAGTATACGTAAGTTTTACTGTATACATAGGATAAAGAAACTACATAAAAGGTTTTGATGGTGTGGAGAAACGCTTATGAAGGAAGTGGAAAAAAATCAGGATACAATACTGCATATAATCTCAAGTATTTCCATTTTTAACATCAACTAATTAAAATAATATTTTTATCTTAAAGTTCCAGGATTTCCAATACAGCGGAACATGATTTAAAAATACCTCTTTGGAACTTAGCTTATAAACAAATGCAACTTTAAAAACTGTGAGTTAAATCTGAAACATACTGGCAGGAGTAGCATGGATGCTATCATATTCAAGGCCTTTAGAGGCAGGCTAGCATAGTTTGCAGGCTAGCATAGTTGACACGCCATTGGACCTATTTATAGAGCTGACTTCTTTTTGCAATGTCAACTGTAACATTATACTTATTTTAAGCCTCAGTGTCTCAAATGTCAGCCTCTACTAGTGGAACAGTTCTCTCTTATTTGATATCAGAGAGCCCAATGGAGCCTTCTGAAGTACCTAGTCAGATTAGCAAAGATAATTTTTTAGAAGTTCCTAATTTATCTGACTCTCTTTGTGAAGATGAAGAAGTTACTTTCAAACCTGGTTTCTCCCCTCAACCGAGTAGACGAGGTTCTGATTCTTCTGAAGACATATACCTGGATACCCCATCTTCAGGTACTAGAAGAGTTTCATTTGCTGATTCCTTTGGATTCAATCTCGTGTCTGTTAAAGAATTTGATTGCTGGGAATTACCGAGTGCTTCAACCACTTTTGACTTAGGGACGGACATTTTCCACACAGAAGAATATGTTTTAGCCCCACTGTTTGACCTGCCTTCTTCAAAAGAAGATCTTATGCAACAACTCCAAGAACAGAAAGCAATACTGGAGTCAACTGAGTCTCTTCCTGGGTCTACAAGTATCAAGGGTATTATTCGAGTTTTGAATGTTTCTTTTGAGAAGTTAGTATATGTACGAATGTCTTTAGATGACTGGCAGACACATTATGACATTTTAGCAGAATATGTTCCTAATTCATGTGATGGTGAAACTGACCAGTTCTCCTTTAAGATTTCATTGGTTCCTCCTTATCAAAAAGATGGCAGTAAAGTTGAGTTTTGTATACGTTATGAAACTTCTGTTGGTACATTTTGGTCAAATAATAATGGCACAAATTATACATTCATTTGTCAAAAGAAAGAACAAGAGCCAGAGCCTGTAAAACCATGGAAAGAAGTTCCTAACAGACAAATAAAAGGCTGCTTAAAGGTAAAATCAAGGTGAGGATATATCTTACATACTTTATTCATAATCTTAAAGTTTTTATGTTATTCTTTATTTCATGTGTTGTAAGAAAGTCACTCTTTAAAAATATACTGCTTGCTATGTAAAAAGCAATGGTGCCAGGGTTTAACAAGGTCAAAGCTATTCAAATGATAGCAGTGGGTTATCCTTTCTACAAATGTGAGAAAAAAATATGGGAAGGGGAACATCACAGACCAGGGCCTATTGTGGGGAGGCGGGAGCGGGGCGGGATGGCATTGGGAGTTATACCTGGTGTAAATGATGAGTTGAAGGGTGCTGATGAGTTGATGGGTGCAGCACACCAACATGGCACATGTATACATATGTAACAAACCTGCACATTGTGCACATGTACCCTAGAACTTAAAGTATAATAAAAAGGTATGGCTATAACACAATAGGTTGGGAGAGAAGTGCACTGTGTATATTACTTGCCTAATGAGTTATAAATTATTCCTGTTCAAACCTTAAAATCTAGATTATTCACATACAAAATAATTTACTTTGATATTTAAAGTGCATTTATTTTCAGTGGTTTTTAAATGTCTATGTTTTACTTTGAAACAGTTTTGATTAACATAAAACTATATTTCAATTTGTAAACTTCTCCCAAAAGCTGCAAATAACTTCTTAATAATGGTTTGAGTTATACAGGGATGTTTGAAATGATACATGTTAATTTACATTATAAAAGAAATGACCTTAATGATTAACAGAAAGACATAAGTACATGAGTCATATATGAGTTACACACACAATTTCATTAATTATAACCAAGGATAACATTATGGAACACAAATTAGTATAATTTAGTAAAAGTCAATGGAGCAGAACAAAGAAATGACCCAAATATAAATAGGGATATTCAGCTATATAGATTAGAGATTTGGGATGTGACCCCTCATTAGTAACCTTGCTCTCTTGTTAATGTGAAAAATAAGAAAAACTGGCATTCAGCTGTCTCGATAGTACATAGCTGGCTAATTTCTGTGACACTAGGTAAGTAGATAAAACGTTCATGAGAAGTGATACCCCTTCTTTCCTCAGTATCCCAGAGGGAAAGTCTACATTGCTCCAGCCACAGGCAAATGTTTGATCATCCTCTGAGTGCTCCATCCTAACCGTCCCTAAACCCAAGGATTTTGGTAACTGTACTGGAAATAGTGTAATATAGGAAACAGGAAAGGGAACTGTATTTGGAATCAAGACACCCAGATTTAATTCTCTAAGGGGAATTTAATACAAAGCATAAGATATGATATTGGGAAATTTTTTAAAAAATTATGCTTTAAAGGATAAATAATAACTACTAAATGCATTGTTCCAATGTATTAATAAACTAAATGCAGTATAGGTGGAAGCAATTCAAACATATACGTTATGTTTATTTTCATTTTCCTTTAAAGTCATTTGAAATATTGACTTAATCAACTTTGTGAATTAGGCCAACTTTCTTGGTCTAAATTAAACTTTCTTTGATTTTGACTGATGCTGTTAGGAGAGACAGTTTAATAATAATCTCTACATAGGCTAAAATAATAATTTAGATGTTTATGAAATTACTCTAACACATTAGCTACACAAACAAAATAAGTTCAACATTATTTGGCAAACTAATTTATATGCATAAATATATACCTATTAAATACTTTAAAAAAAAGCTAATCATCAGTGAATATCTGTTAAACACACTGCAACTTGCTGTATATGTTAGAGAAAACAAAATTTAGAAAAGGTGCAGCATTATTGTCTAAAAGCTCATAAAAGAGGCAGTGTTGAACATAGTGGATTTTTCTGCAATTTAAAGATGCAGTTTTAAGATTACAAGCAATACCTACTGAACTGTGGTTTGGCTAGGGGATTCCTTTGATTTCTTTGACAGGCCGAACTTGACTGATACCAAGACAAAGAGTCGCCAGCTGATAGGCCTCATCTTCTCCCTTGGGCATGATGTTTTTGGAACTTTTCCTAGTTGAAGATACGTAGAAATATATGTGTCCACACATACATTTGTATTCAGAACAGTAATCACTGGATTCACAGCGGACACCATTCAAGTTTTAATATTGCTTTGGGGAAAAACCTGAGAAGAACTAAACCACAAAATGGTCTGAAGGCCTGTAAAGTTTCCTAATGAGTTATAAAAATGGAAAAAATCTCTCTCCCTCAAAACCACAAATACATTTTCTGCACTTCTGTAACTTAAAAATGACCAACATAATTCAAACCACATTTTGAAAAAAGCATTTGCCTCTGGAGGAGGCTTTTTGTGCTGAGTTTCAGTCCAACATGAATTTTTACATCTGATTTATATACCACTCAAAATGGAGTGTATAAAGGAAATCCTGACAGATCCTTAGAACAGCATGTGCCATAATAGAATATTTATACAGCTTTTCCATGATATAATTTATATGCAATGGGGTTTCAAATATTCCTAAAACTCACACAAGAGAGCATTATCAAATTTCTAAATGAATATTGCAGTTGGATTTTATTGTGAAGAGTTTGGTTAGAGAAAAATAACACACCTTATTGGTGTTATTTTACAAAATGTGTACTTGGTTAAAATAAAAATGAACTAATACTTATTTGATCAAAAAATTATAGCTACTAAAATCTCCTCCTCTCTCCAAATAGTTACAGAATCTAAATGGGTCATTTTTGAGCATTTCTACACTTCCTATGTAGCTTAATTTGGAGGTTATTTCTTTCAGAAAGTAAAAACAGAACATATATACATATATGTATGATTTTTTTTCTTTATACCTGCAAATAGATTAGTAACAGTGTGTAATATCAGTTATAGTTAAAATGAAAATCAGGCTGCCCTAGTGTAGAGAATAACAGCTAACTTCAATTCTTCTTAATGCAAAAGTTAATTTGCTATCAGGGTCCCTGAGATTGTATCTTCTCAAAGTGTCAATAATCCCTTCTAATAAGTATGGAATGAATGAATGTGGGAATACATTTAGGTAGGATTTCTGTTAAGTCAATCACCCACCCAGGCATTATGTTTTCTCTGTGGAGATTTTTCTCATGTTAGAGTTTGCAAATCTCCACATTGGTGTGGGTTGTCTATTTTCTTTTGATGCCTGATAGTCTATACACTTTGGACAGAAAGAAATTTGTAGAGAGAGGGGGAGGTAGAGCTTGTAACTCATAGGCATGTGATTGAGAGTGACCCAAAGATATTTAATTGCACTGACAGGCATGCATCATGAGATACTTGTTAAGCATCACCACATATCCTAGCAAGCTAAGCAGATTTCTGATATATCTGACGGATTTTATTTTAAAATCAATGATAAAGATGACATTGATATAAATCACATTAAATGTACATAGACAAATGAGCTAAAATAGCATACAAAACAATGTAACCTCAAAGTTAAGATTTTAGGCTTCAGAGTTGAAGATACCTGAGTTTGAGTCCAAGCTCTCCTGCATGCTAGCAATGTGAACTTGGGCGAGTTAAGCTTGTTTTTCTGATATGTTAATTGAGAATAACCATAACTCTATCTCATAGGGGTTGAGATTTTGGTGAAGTAATACATATAAACTTTTAGCACAGGGTCTGGCACATAATAAGTTATCAGTAAATGTTGACTGCTGTAAAAAGACAATGGTAACTTCATTTTTGGTTGTGTCTGAAAAACTGTAAGGCTCAAGCTGCACCAAAGTTTTTTTCCTCTTTCCTTTCAGGGCTTCTAAATTTTCAGCTTTGGAGAGCCATTCCTTTGTCTCTTGTGAGATTTTAATCAACAAGGCAAACTAACTGAACTGTAAATTTTCTTTAGATATGTGTCAACTTATATACGAATTATCTTAAAGCCGAACGAGAACTTAGTGAATGTTAAAATTTCCACATTTAAGAGAAGAAAAAATGAAGAACCAGACCAAAAGGGATAAAAAGGCATTCGTTTAGGATTGAACAGACATGCATATTAATTTCAGTAAAGTTTACACTTAGTAGCTATGTGGCTGTGGGCATATTACTTCACAGCTCAAAGCCTATTTATTCACCTGTCAAATAAGGGTCATGATGTCTAGCATCACATTGATTAAAATAACTTTATATACTTAAAACTTTTCATATAGCATGTTAGACACACAAAAGGGTATTGTCAAAAGCCCAACATCATAATTGTCCCTATTATTATTAAATCTTGTTCAGCTAATTTCCTGACTCTTGAACTTGCATTATTTCTCCATACATCATAGGTTTCCTTGTTTCAGGCTCCAAAACGTATTCAGCAAATGTTTACTAAAGAACTGTATGTCAGGTTCTGAGTTGTTAGGCAGCAGTATCTAACTGAAAAATGTGGCTGGAGACAGCTGCCTGTGAAGACAAGTAGAGGCCCCAAGGGAAAAGGCCTTGAAAAGCAGAGAGAAATGAAGGGGAGAGAGAAAACAGCAAAACCAAGTTCAGATTATCTGGGTATACAATAGAAGCCATAGATAAAAAATGAAATAAGAATTATTTCCACTTGAGGTTTTCTAGAATACATGACCTAGAGCTGACATTGTGTACTTACTGGCCTTGGGGGTGGTCTCCCTTCTCAGCATCTTGGCTTTTTTTCCCCGCTGCCTGCTAAATGTATGTTCCTAATGGCTGGGTACACCGGTTGACTTCATCTGGTTTTGTATTTTATTAAGTGAAACCAATTTATTATTTTAAGTAAAGAAACTGCATGATATAGGTGTTTGATGGTATTTATAACTTGGCCAGGTGAATGCAAATAAAGTTCTAAATGACTTTAAGGCCAAAGGAGAAAATTGATTAGTCCTTAATTTTTGTACTGTAGGAAAAGAACCAGGTACGTTCAGGAATAGGAAAGAGAGAAATCCTTTCTAAAACATAATTTTAAGAATACAGAGGGTTTATCTTTCAGGGTGGTAAAATTGTGAAAGTGAGGCCAAGAAAAGCATTGGGAAATGGGGCATAAGATATGTCTACGTTATGTGTTTCAGTCAGAGCTGTTGGATTGTGAGACTTCCTTAATTTACACATACAGTATAATCTGGGGTCCTGGAAATAGTCCAAAGAGGTGTAAATAGCCCCACGAGGCCTTTGGGACCTCATGTATGCCATAACCAACTCGTTTTGAGTCCACACTAATTGTGGAAGCTGGGTCTGTTTAAGGGAGGGACCTCTGGCAAGGCCACGTGGAAACATAAAACACAGCTGTGCAGGGCCCATCAGGAGGGTGTTTGGAAGCTATCAGCTGGTTGACAGCAAGGCGCCAACTGGCTTCGCATTTCCTTGGAGGTCCACCAAGGTTTCATGGCTTCCTGGTTTTGTGGAAGTACATATCCCATCCTAGACTTTCCCTAGGGTGGTTTTGAAACTTTTCTGAGAGAAGAGGAACAAAAGGGTATCCTCCTTCAGGGTGTCTCTCACGCTCTGGCTGAAAGGAGTCGCTATGAATGCCATGCCTCAAATGGATCCTCTGGGATTTCTGGGAGCCTATCCTCCCCACCTGAAGCCCATCTGCAGCCTGTAAAAATAAAGCAGGGCCCACTATTTCTGAGCCAAAAATCCTCCTGGCAAAAAAAAAAAAAAATAGAAAATAAAAAAGGAAGAAAAAAGAAGATGGCACCGTTATGAAGTGGGCCAACTTAGTTTTTCACCTTCCTCCAGTTCTGCTAACTGTGACTCTCATCCCTATTCCAAGTTTTTACCCCAACCCCTCAACAGGAATAACTCAGGGTTAAAGACCTCAAGGGAAGATATCTGAAGTGGATCTGATTGCCCTGGGCCCTATCAAACTTAAAAAATCCTCCCTAGTCTGACACCTCACTTTGTAACCTTGCCTAAAATTTACATATATGTGTGTTTGTGTGTATGTATGTGTGTGTTGTATGTTTATCTATGTATGTACACGTGCACACGCGTGTATGAGATTTTCCTTCTTAAATGCAGACCCCTTGAGGGTGGCAGGAGCTCTCTCAATCTTATACCCATTGAGGTCAGTTGCACAGAGGCACTTTGAGTTTGGATTGAGAAAATGGAAATGCCTGATTTTAGAGCAGAGAGCACTACAGAGTACATGGCAGATTTAAGTATGTTGTGATATGGGTTCCGTAGTAGTATGAGACTCATGGGGTCTGAAGTACATGTGTGTATGGAGGGTTGTGAATTCCAAAAACATTGAAGCACAATGGAAACAGCAAGGGTTTTAAAGTAAGGCAAGGCCTTGGGGTTTTAATTCTAACTAATTACTATCTACTTGTACTTGGAAAATTATATTTTGTATCTATTTTATTCAAGTATAAAATAGTGATAATAATTTCTACTTGGCAGAGTTGCTATGAGGAATACATTAGCTAACACATACAAGCATCTATTCCAGTTGCTGACATTTTGTAGATACTCAAAACGGTAGTATTAATGACATTCCTGTGATAAATTCCACAGTTTCCAATCCTGTGTAGTACTTGGCTAGTACTGTGCTCAAGATTAACGGAGAAATGCTGTTTTCCCTCATTATCATTCCTGCTACCAGGACCCAGGCTAAAACAAATAGTTTCAAAATTAATCATGTTATGGTTCCATAAGTCTTGGGGGACTAGCCAGGGAGACTAATATTTATGGCGTTGCTTCTATGGGAAAATGATTTCCAAATTATAGCATCTTCTGGGTCACAAAGAAAACTTTGGAACATCACCTGTTCATAAATTGGAGACTGAGGACATGTTTTTTTCTTAAGATAGCTCTTCTGAAGATGGTTCTTTTGGACTAAATAACTGAGTTTATTGCACACAATTCACCTTATTATCACTTTATGCCTATGAATAGAAGATGAAATTGAAGTTTATATAATTCTCTTCTTCTAAGCAAATACATTATACATCATCAAATTTCGGTCATTCCTCTGTTTTAAAGCATTGTATGTACCCCACAACTATATGAAAAGGAATATATCTCTTTTCAGAGTATATCTCTCAAATCTTTTCAGATATCTATTCTGCTGCTTCAGTAACTTTGCTAGGTTAACTAGCATGGTAGTGTCTTTATCTATTAAATAAAAATAACAACTGGTTTTCAAGCCTTAATCATGCCATCCTGCTGTTTAAAGATTTTATGATAAAAAGATGAAAACAAATAAGTTGCTAAATTTAACTCTTATGCTGCATTGCTCAGGGACAGAGACCAATTGTACATTAAACAATTGGTCTCTTAGGAAATTCTAAAATTCCTTCACACACCAAGTTACTCTGAAAATGGTCTGTGTTGTACATCAGTGCTATTTGTCACAACTATAAATTGAATTTTAATATTGTAAGGTAATTGGTGTCCTATGTGTAGTCATGGTTTTGATTTTTATTTACACCTTTTGAAATTTGCAGTAGTAAAAAGGATTAAAATACCCTCCCCACTGATATTTGTAAATTATACTGAATAGTGAAAATGCTTTTCCTAATTATGTGAGAACATTTCTTAGCCTATTGACACCATCAGAATACCATCCATGGTATTTAGAGAATTAAGCCCTGGTACAAACCTAACCTATTGACTCTAAATCTGTATGAATAACTTCCAGCTGATTTTCATTTTTAAAAATTACTGTGGATGTGTTAACACAATTACAAATCACATAGAATTGCTAAGATAAATTTCAGTTTCATAAACTATATTTGAAATACAAAATATATTCTATCAACCTCACCTTTTGAAGATTCATATTTATAAATAATTTTATAATATATTAAAACAACTTAAATCTTGTAAGTACTTACCAATTGAAAAATGGAAGTTTTGAAAAGTCACGTTTAGGTGCAGCAGAAAATAGATTATATTGTTCACATATAATCTTAAGTAGGTGCATAAGATTATTGTGTTTATTGTATTTAGTATTTAGTGTAAATATAGTTATAATTAGTTTCCAATGTTAATACAGTACTTGATTTCTGAACAGTTTTTGTTGAATCCTTTTGTAGAAAAGACCATCTAATTCTATCCTTTGCTTTTAACAGTATTCAGAAAACACCCAGATTAAATGGTTATATAGTTTCTTCTTAATCATCTTGATATGGTTTGGCTGTGTCCTCAGCTAAACCATACCTTTAATTGTAATAATCCCCACGTGTCAAGGGTGGAACCAGGTGGAGATAATTGAATCATGGGGGCAGCTTTCCCCATACTGTTCTCGTGGTAGTGAATAAATCTCATGAGATCTGAAGGTTTTATAAATGAGAATTCAGCTGCACAAGCTCTCTTGCCTGCCGTTATGTAAGACATGCCTTTGCTTCTCCTGTATCTTCCGCCATGATTGTGAGGCCTTCCCAGTCATGAGGAACTGTAAGTCCATTAAACCTCTTTCCTTTATAAGTTACCTAGTCTCAGGTATCTCTTTATTAGCAGTGTGAGAACAAACTAATACATATCTCTTGGGAAGATTATGTTCTTCACTAATGTGTTCTATCAGAAAGTTCCATGTCTTTAACGTAGCCACTTATATTGTTCTGTCTTTAGTCATTTATTTACTCTTTCAGTTGAATTAAATGTTGGAATTCCTATCCTTATACATTAAAATTAAGCAAAATTATATTGTTTCTCTCAAAGATTTCTATTTTCCATGTCAAATAACCTCAATAACTTTTTCCCTTGAGATCTGAATTAGTTAACTAGAAAACAAGTTTGTAGTGTTTTAATGCATACGCCAGAGAAGAAAAACTCCATCATCAACTGAATTCTCATAAGGGGTGAATGATATCATTATTACCAGGACCATACACTGCCAACACTGATGGATCAGCAATAACCCAGTTGGTCAACAATAGTCTAACTAAGGCGTTCTCCAAACCCTGCCTTCTTTATGTTTGAATTCTCGGTGTTAGAGGGACTATTATTACAATATTTCCTCTGGGAATCAGAGAAGGAAAGGAAACTTTATTTTACAAAATTAGAAAGTTAAAAGGACTTCAGAAGATCGCTTCGTTTATTCTACCTTACCTAAAAAGATAACTATATTAGAATTTTTGAAAACTGTGGACAAATAATGAGAAATTTAGAATTAAAGTTACACTATTTTCTAGATACCTAATTTTAAAATAACATTTCATTCCAGAATGTAACTGTATAAATAAGATGCTGACCATAACTTTTTAGCCTTTATTAATTTCTTTTTTACATTTTTATTTTATTTTAGACTCAAAGAATCCATGTGCAGGTTTGTTACATGAGTTTATTGCATAAGGCTGGGGTTTGGACTTCCATTACTCATCGTAAATGTAGTAACCATGAGGTGGTTTCTCAAACCTTGCTTCCCTCTTTCCCTTCACACTTCTATAGTCCCTTGTGTCTATTGTTTCCATCTGTATGGCCATATGTACCCATTATATATCTCTCACTTATAAATGAGAACATGCAATATTTGAGTTTCTATTTCTATGTTAATTCACTTAGGATAATGGCCTCCAGTTGGATCCATGTTGTTGCAAAGGACACAATTTCATTCTTTTTAATGGATGCATAGTATTCCATAGTGTATATGTACTTTTTCTTTAATCCACCATCAGTGGACACTTAGGTTCATTACATGACTTTGCTATTGTGAATAATGCTACAGTAACATCTACCAGTGTGTCTGGAAAAGAAATGTTGAATAAAGTTATAAAAATAAAATGCAGTTTAGACCCACTGAAATTTAAATTGGTTTATATTGTATCCCTTTGTTTTAAAAAGGTTAATATTGAGTCTACAAGCAGAAATTATTTGAATATATGCTAAATTTCTTGACTGTGTGTGTATGTATAATTTTAACTAAAAGCTATTTGTTCTAGTCAGTGAATATATACAGAATTTTGGTACAGTCATTCCACCTGATAATTTATTTAGGAAATTAAACATGGGGAGCAGTGTAATACTGCCCAGTTATGGTCAACTCACCCTTGATGCGCCACTTTTTTTCTGTGGAAAAAATATTCACACAAACACATGCGCATGCACACGTGAGCTTTTCACTTAACCTGATCTTTCTTATGTGTGTGTATAATCCATATAAAAAAGACATTCTCCAAAGAGTTCATATGTTAGCTAGTATTTTATATTTTCTATATTGGTAACATCTCATTCCAAGTTAACTTTGGTAAACTGAGTTAAGTTTTTAGACATTGGCAATTATATGAACATTCAAGGCATTTGCTTGCAAATCTCATGAAACCCATTCAGTTCAACAGGACCCCTAGTGCTACTGCGTGCCCATATTATGAAACTTGCTTTCACCCCTGATTACTTTTTTTACTTTCTTTAATTTACCAGTATTTCTAGCAACATTTTCCCATGAAATAGCTACTTCTAGAGCACAACTTTTCCTAAATAAAAAGTTGCTGTTTGTCACTATTACATCTGATGCAATTTATAGGCAAAGAAATTAACACCTAGCAAAGGACTTACCAGATATTTTTGTGTCTGGAAAAAATAGAACCTTTGCCACACTGCCCTCTATATCAGTTTAGTCAGCATGTTTACAATGTTGGCATTTCTAGGCAGTCTCCAGGTACAGTCTATTTTTTTCAAACCATAACATTATATTTTATCATTCATAATTTTTTTATTTTAATAAGTTTTATTCCCTTGTGAGAAATCCAAATATTATTTTATTGTAAATCACTTCAGTCAATTCGTAGGCTACTTTCAAAGGTCATTTATTACATTTACACCATTTTTTAAAAACAATTATGAAACTACATCCTGCTGGCCATAACATAGGCGGGGTGATGGGAACAAATATTTTGATTTTTTGGTTAAATTCCAGAAATGTATTCCTTTAATCCCACGAAGTAGTTATAGATGAAGAAACTGAAAGTCAGACTTTTCAGGTAACCCTTGATGAAACTAGGATTACAGCCACTTTTGATATCAAAACCACCTTACCCTTCTCTACTAATGCTGCCTCATTAGGTAACCATTTGTGAACAGTACAGAATATTAAATCTCAATAAAGTAGTGGACCCTCAATATGTTGAAATGTAAATATTTAGAAAGCTCCTCCAAGTTTATGAATACAGTGTAGTGACTGTAATAGGGCTTTCCTGGTTTCTGATACTATTGATGAGCAGTAGTTATAAAACAATACATTATGGCGTTTAACAATCCTATTAATAATACAAGATTCTGATTTACAGGTAAACATGAATGCAACCAAAGATATGTTTTTAGAGCTTTCCATTATGTAGACACTACTTCCACTTGTGTTCACAGTTTCTATTCAAGCCAGTTGCTTGCTTTGAAAACATTTTTTTCCTTGTCTCTTACTCTTCCATTTCCACCACAAGAACCAGTTTGATTTTCCCTCTTACTTGAGGCTTTCCTAATGTCTCTAATTATCCAGATCCTTCCTTTCTCTAGGCCTGGCATTTAACGCCTACATCATTCATCTGGTACATGTCAAATGTTGCCTATTTCTGCACTTAAGAACTCGTACGTGTGACCTTCTTCCCAAGTTCTTTGAGGTCAGGAATGGTGTATTAGTCTAAGTATTAGTCCCCATGTGACTAACAAAAACCTTTGAAAAACTATTAATGGCAAATCGTTTTCTCATTGATAAATCTGAGGCCTAGTAAAATCCAAAAAGACTCCTGAATAGTTAAGTAATGAATTATGTTAATTATGGTTTTAATGATGAGTGTATTTATTGGTTTCATAGTTTTTAAAAATCAGATGCACCCTGTACATCTCCACTGGAATCTCTTAATCATTGTAACTATCATTTTTGTTTCAAAAAGTCTTGATTAACTTGAATATTAATTTCTAGTACCATGCAAGTTAGATACGTTTATGTAATTTAGTACTTATAAGAAGAAAATTTTTTTTATAAAATTAAGAGTATATATACATATATAATTATATATGTATATACTGTATAAGTATATACTTAATATACTTATATAAGTGTACATACAAGTATATATATCATTATACATACTTGCATATATCATGTATAGCACTGTATATATATAAAAAATCACTATATAAACATAAAATGCTATATACACACAAATATACATTTTTGATATATGTCATATATAATATAGTATATACATACTATATATGTAGGATATCTATCAATATTTTATGTATATTGACATATATAATGATATATGTATAAATCAAGCAAACCATTGGAAAGTGATGATTCTGAAAGATGGCAAGTGTAATCTTGCAAGTACCTTCACTTATATACCATGTTAGGAAGAAAGAAAAGACCAGAATATATGTGGTTATGGTATTTTTATATGAAATATTCTCTTACACATAATGAACTATAAACACATTAAACTATCAGCATTATCCATGAACTTGCATTTAAACCATTATATTGCAGTTCTACCTTCTTCAATAACTGTCGCTTTATTATTTTCACCTCAAGACTCTGATTGTTTATTTTATGAGATACACTTTATGGTACTTGCATTTATAGTAATTGGGCAACTCACTACATAGTACAACAACTGGAAAACATTTTGCTAGCCCAAGTCTAAGTCTTCATAAACATGATCAATTTTGTAATAAGCAGAAGTTGTTAACATAGAAATGATTAATGTTTCCTATCCAAAACAACATCTAGGCTTCCTTTCAGTTAAAAAAGTAAATTTAAATTCACTGAAGTATGGAGAGGTAATCCTCATGATGAATGAAAATTAATTGTTTTACAGACTTAGTAGCAGAAGTGCAATCCATATACAATTTATATTAATGTTAGCATGGTTGATTATGCATGCCCCTTTCTTCCTCACTCCTCTAGAAAACCTTAACAGAATATTTTTACTAAAGGACTTAATTTCACATTAACCATACCTTCATATAGTAAAAGCCAGTGTAAGATAGAAGTGTAAACCGTTGCTTTTCAAAACTAGCTGCACATAGCAAAGGGAAAAAATAAGGCGCCCACACCCAGATCCAACTACAAAGACTGTAAGTTAATTGGTCTGGGGTGGTTGCAGGCTTGGTATTTTGAAAAGATCTCCAGACTATTCCAGTGTGCACAAAGGTTGACAATGACTGATGTAAACCAAGGACATAAATACTGGTGTTTTGAGTTATAATTTAAAAAATAATGAAAATCTTATAACTAGTCACACTATCCCAAAATAATAATGCTATTTAAACAAATAAAAATAAGTAAATCCAAATAAAATAACACTTTAGAAAATGTGGCATGAAGTATTTTTAAGTATTAATAATAACATTAAGGATGTGGGACATTCAGATACAAAGGATAAGCTTTATATATTATTTATTAAATATACTTTGCTGCTTCAGTGATGACTTGGAAGAAAAGGGAACATGTCTTTGGGGAAAAAAGGTACATCACACAGCGTGGCAGAGTTAATTTTCATTTAGAATGAAGTAAACTTTTAGGAAGAATTCATTTTTCTTTTTAAAGACATTGAATGAAGTGGTAAGGACAGATTTTAATCAGTAATACACTATTGCAATAAGGAAGTGGGTCCATCATGAACTGAACTCCGCTTGAGTTGGTACAGAGGTGACTGGGTATTTTTAAGGGAGAATGAAGGAGTAGAGAAGGGGCAAATAGGATCTGAGTGAGTTTCTGACTCTTAATAGAGTCGGAAAACCGAAAAATTGCAAAGGACTGGTCTTTATAAATGCTGATTAGGCTAGCCAGTCTGTTAGCTGGAAATTCTAGTTAGGATTCTATCCTTCCACAGACTGGGAAATAGAGACCCTATCCTTCTTGATGATTACATTTTAGTGAAATGGCTTTCAGGCCCTGGAAAAAGACAATACTGAATTGTAGGACATACGTATACATCTTAACACAGAGAGAAGGGATTTGCACTTGTAAGCCCTTTTTAGTAAAAGCTCTAAGAAATGGTGGTCAGGGCCCTATCTTCAGGTGTTGGCTGGAACAAACAATAAACTCTTTTGGCAGCCGTGAGCTTTCTCAAACAGGCACTTTAAATATGACTAGGGTCATCCTAGAAATATGGCCTTGAGCTTTAGAAAAGATGTTAGTATTTGCTTAAGTCTTTTATTGTGGGGAAAGGAGGAGGACAAAACCATTTGTGTTGAGAGGCTGTAGTTTGTGTAGGCCAGGTTTGAGGCCTAGTCAAGAACATGGCCCTGAAGAGCCTGGCTAGAGTTTGGTTAAAGAGAAAATTTTTATCATTATCTTTGTCACTAAGATCTAATTGCACTCATCTTTTACCTGTTTTTGTTGGACACATATCTCTGTCACTGCCATGCCCCAGTATATTCCATCTGCCTGGAATATTCTTCTGCGCTGTCTTCTTCATCTCAATAGTCATACTAAGCCCTCAGGACTCAAACAAAATGCTCCCTCTGCCAGGAGGCCTTCCCTGGCCACCTCTGTTCTGAGTTTGACTTCATTCTCTTATTATTTTCTTCTATAGAACTCCATGTTACCCCAGTCAGGAAGCTTACAGCTGTGATTTTAAAGTGCTGTTTTGGGTTATCCTTCATTAGACTGTAAACTTTATGAAGGCAGAATTTGTTCAATGTCAGCCTGAGCTAGTAGTTTAACTTCTAGCCCAATGCAAATTAAATACTTGTTGAATGAACACATGTTGAACTTTATCCAATATTATTCTGAATTGGTATCATATTCAATAGGTGGATTGAGTCCTTTAAACCCACTGGGTAGCAGTGTCTTTCCAAGTGTTGACTAATGTCCTGTGCTGCTTTGTTAAAAGCGTGACACTTTGGGAGGCCAAGACGGGCAGATCACGAGGTCAGGAGATCGAGACCATCCTGGCTAACACGGTGAAACCCCGTCTCTACTAAAAATACATTAAAAAAAAAAAAAAAAAAAAGCCAGGCGCGGTGGCGGGCGCCTGTAGTCCCAGCTACACGGGAGGCTGAGGCAGGAGAATGGTGTGAACCCGGGAAGCGGAGCTTGCAGTGAGTGGATATTGCGCCACTGCACTCCAGCCTGGGTGATAGAGCAAGACTCCATCTCAAAAAAAAAAAAAAAAAAAGTTAAAAGTGTGACAGAGATCTCCATCCTTGTCAACATAACTGCATCTCCGCAGAGTTTGGCTCTTGCACTTCACTCCTTTAGCAATTCCAGTGTGTGGTCCATTTCCTCAGTCACCTGCTGTTTGCCTTTCCCCTTTTATCTGGTTCTGAGATTGACCTTTCCAGAACACCATATTTCTCTTATACTAATCTTCAACGGTAGTCATCCTAGTGAACCCTTCTCACTTCATCTTCTTAGGATTTTCTGGTAATAAGTTCTACTCATTTAATCAGGGACCCAAAAGCCTTCAATGGGGCAAGGTATCTTGGCACTTATAAACTCATCCTGACCTCCTTCATCCCCTCCAGTGGGTGGCTCCAGTGAATATAAGATGATGTCTCTACTCTAAGTTTCTAAGTTTCCTATATCATTTTCATAATTTTTTTTTCCTTTAAGAGACAGGGCCTCACTCTGCTGCCCAGGCTGGATTGCAGTGGTGGGATCATAGCTCACTGCAGCTTGGAACTCCAGTAACTATTTGATGTTTTCTGGCATTTAATATTGAAATTAACATTAGCCAGAATAAGAAGTATAATTAGCTGCTTGTAATAAGCATGTTAATAAGCATAATTTATTCTAAAACATATTACCTCATGTTTAAAGGGTTTTAATCAAATAAAATCTATGTAGGATCTCCTCAAGACAGTGAGGACCTTAAAGCTAACTTAAAAATTATACAAATTAATTTATATGGAGATATAATTATTTTATAATCAATAAAAATAGACTTCTGTAGACCCACGGTAGTGTTTAGGATATATGGAGTTTACAAGTAAAGAACTAAGGATCTGTATCTCCTGAAATTTAGAAGAGAAATAGTAATGAAAGATTGTATGGTATTTTAGATCAGGTTAGAATAATAAAGTGTCAAGAAAGTGAATACAAGCAATATAAAAAGTCTCAGATGAAAAGTTATACCATAACATATTTTCCGTAACACGGCATATGAATAGGCTTCAAAAAGTACTTGAATACCTTTCCATGGATTCTGTAGGTAATTCTGTTGCAGGAATGTAAGTTTGATTCCCTTTTTCATAGACTGTTAGTTCAAAGACTGAACAACTTTTACTCCATATGTTTTTTCTTCATATTTTTTCAAAAGGGAATGTGTCTATTCACTTTTTTGCATAAATACAAAATGCCAATATAATAATAATAGCAGATGCTTCCTGCTTGCTTGCTGCATGCCAGACATTGAGTGGTTTACATCCATTTCCTCATTTACTGTGTTACATTGGTATCAAATACTCTTACTTGATTTAATTGCATTCTTTTTTCTGGTATCCTCTCTTGTGCCTTTCTCTGCTCTTTTTCGGTATTCCATTCCACTATGTTTTCTCCACCCACCTTCAGTCCAAATTACTCAACTGCTAATTATGCTACTCACGTTTCATCGTTTCATTTTTAAAAACAAGTGCTTTCTTCACTTTGATGTGTCATTAACCAAAAACCAATTTCACATTGGAGAAAAATATAAAAGCAGATTTTATATTTTTCTGAATTCGACTGGTTTAGTCAAAATGGTGCAAGCAAGTGGTATGTATGTATAAACCAGCCTTAAGTAAAAAACATTAACAACAACAAAAACAAAATAAAACATGAGCTGAAGAGGAGGAGTTCTCTGAATGTGAAGTGGTAGATTCCATATCAGTATAGGCTCTTTTGTGAAGAAATCTGTGACAGAGGATGGAAGAAACAAAATAGTTCACAAAAGGTGTGGGTGAGGGGTTGACAAAGAAAATGTGTAACACAAAATGTGGACATTTGTGAGGTATGCCTCAATGCTTTGCATTCATAATTTGCATATTAAGAAGTCACGCATCTGCACGTTAATGAATCCCCAACTAGTCTCTGACACAATAGACTGATAGTCCCTGGAGGAGTCATTATGGCCTATCATGTCAATGATCCGCATATTAATGACTCTTATATGCTCATCAACAGGTAGTGTAATAGGCTTCCATTGAGTTCTTTTCCATTTGCTTTATAAATATATCCTCTCTTCTCTTTTTTGTAATACTATTGTGAAGAATTGACAAAAAGGTGCATTAAGATGACTTTAATGTGTGACATAAGTTCACCAAAGCATTAAATTTAGAAACAATGCTTTAAGACTTACTGAATCTGCCTAGAAAACTTTTCAAATGCTGTGAAATACAAATCCGGTGTAATAATAGGGTTCTTGTTTGGATTTTAATGCAAACTCATCCAATTTACTGTATTTCTATTTTTCCTGATACATAAATTTATGGCACGATTAACATAAGTAGAATAACTAATTTGAAAATATGTTTGTAAAATGGAATTGCTTGAAAATAGGTATACATTCCAAAAGATTTCATATCATAGAGGCATCTAACCACTTATAAAAACTATAAAGCAGTAACTGATAATATAAACAAAAACATAGAGGAAATACTAGACATATATTTGACTGCATAGCAATCCAGAAACATGCCCAGGGTCTAAAAAATGACTTCATATCTTTTAAAGTTAACATTTAAATAAAAGTATCACAACAATGCAGTATCTTAACATTCTAACTTGCTTTGGCATGCTTTAATTTTGTTAGTCCTAATTATTTAAGATTTCTGATTTTTTTTAAACAAATGTAAAAATCTATGATTTACCATAAAACATATTGAAGCATTGCTTTTCCAGTATTTTTATTGAGTTATGCATCATTTCACCTGATTTACTCTCCAGATAATGGGAGGGCTATTGACACACATTTGAAATTCTTTGTCAAGAGCCAGGAATGAGATAGAAGCTAGGAAAAAAGTTGAAGTTTGGTACTTTTTTCTCCTTAAAAAATAACAAACAAACCACATGAAAACATCTCATCTTGGGGAACATTAGAGGTCACACATGCTCAGGTCACACACACACTGCAGTTTGATGCTGTGAGCTCACACCTGCCACCCTACTGGGTAAGATATTCCTCTCTTGAGCGCTGTCACTTCTGAATGATTTGATTTCAAAGTTCAGAAGTCTCATCCCCTCCTGTATTCGTTCCTTCTCCAAACCCTTCCAAACATATACTGAGAATATTGGTTTACATTTAAGATCACCTTTTCTTAACAACTGTTTTCAAAATAATATGTTAATTCAAATGCAGTAGAGTCTGAAGGTTAGAGCTCAATATTTAACAAATCAAGTGACTTAGGTGAAGTTTACTGTAGATTCCATGGAAGAAACAGGTTTTGTTGAACTGGATTAGTTGACTCAGTGGTCATGACTCTAATAATGATTTTTTATACAATCACAAAAAATTAACAACATTATGAAGAAAATAACGCCTGAAATTTAGTATCCCTAGGAAAAAAATACACATGACAACACACTGATTATTTTTGAAGGCTGTAGGCGTTATAAAGCTGTCAGCATATGTTGTGAGGAAATTGTGGAGATAAGACTTCTGAGGTGGCAAGACTCTCAGCTAGACAGTCGCTACTTTCTTGCTACCCACCTGTTCCAAGGGTGACTATTGCTTCATTTAAGAACGCAGGTAAAATAAGGACTTTAGGCCAATAAGTTTGACATTTTTTTAAATGGTATCTCTCTGAAGTATATTCAGTTGTTCTGGTATCCATCACTGAAAAACATTTGATTTTTCTCTCAATTGAATATGATTGGCAGATTGTAATGGAGTTCTTTGGGCCAGGTTTATCTGTAAGTCTTCTTTTACTTATGACATACGAATTCTGCTTGTAATTAGATCTCATTCCAAAGCAACCTAAATGCTTTTTGGTTCGCACTTGGACCTCCCAGATTCTAATTAGTTATGCATTAGATCCTGAAAATTGAGTGCCCCTTTGGAGAGTACGCAGCTACAGAATTGCACATGGTGCCCAATCCAATCAGAGAATTAAGTCTAAAATGTCTTTTTTCCCTACTTCCTTTGGGGTAAGCTAGAAAAAACACCGCCACCTACCTCTTTGTCACGACAAAGCAGATTTAGACCGGTTATCCTTGGTAGGAACTGAAGAGTTAAAAAATGAAGAAACTTTTGAAGAGAGACTTAGCAAAGAATTCTCCAATAAGATTGTTTTTCCGTCGCTTTTCTGTCTGCTGTTGAAATTTCCTGGATCAATAAGGCAAAGTACCTTTTGTTTTCAGTATGTTCTCAAGATCAAGCTCCGAGGTACTGGACAATGTTCTAACTTAGATATTGAAATAGAGAAGATTTTTAGAAATGCAACAATTCAGTTTTATGCAAAGAGGAAGATAATTCAATGAAACAATCTGGTCACAAACATACTGGTATGTTCTAAGTTACTTGAATGCTTGAGCAGTTCAGTACAGTTTCCCCAATGGGCTTGTGGTTTTACATGGTTTATAGTCACATTTTAAAAGTAATAAATTAGCTTATGTAATAGGTATATTCAATGTATTGTTTTTCTTAATCAATTATAGATATTGGCAATGTTTTACTTTTGTAAAGGTTTTCTTTTCCATAAACAAAATATCATGGAAATACACCATTCCATTACATGTAGTAGAAATAATATAAGATTAGCTCACAAACTCTGCACGTGAGATTTCTGTGGTATTAAATTTAAACTGATAATACAGATCATATGATTTAATTGACAATTTATCCTTGGCTATATTGCAATTTTAGATTGTCAAGAAAGTGAATACAAGCAATATATAAAGTCTCAGATGAAAAGTTATACCATAACATATTTTCCATAACATGGCATATGAATAGGCTTCAAAAAGTACTTGAATGCCTTTCCATGGATTCTGTAGGTAATTCTGTTGCAGGAATGTAAGTTTGATTGCCTTCTTCATAGACTGTTAGTTCAAAGATTGAACAACTTTTGTTGTTCAGCATTTCTCTATTTCTTATTGGAGAATTGATTCTACCAGCATTTTTGTTTTTGAAAAATATTAGGAATTTTTCCAATTAAACACCTCTAAATGATACTCAGAATACTCCTATTAGTTATACAGATGTAGAGCTCTTAAACTGCAAGGCATGTTATTTAATATTAAAGCTGAGAAGGCAAATTGGTTCCATTTTGAGCAATGAAGGGGTTGATGGGTAGTGGCTGCCTTGCCGTGTAAAAGAAAAGTAGTGGGGCTCAGTATGGCCACAGCAAGGAAGTTCCTTTATCTGTTATCAGTGCTTGCCATGAGTGTTAGAAAGGTCAGCATGAGTGTATTCTATTTGTGGTCTTCTAAGCTAATCCAGAGCTTTCACTTTATAGATAAGAAATGTGATGCCCACCAAAAAACAACGTTTCGGTCAAAACCAAAACAAAACGATGTACCTTACTGTGTCAGTTATTAGTTTCCAGATTCAGCATAGAAGAATATAAAGACATTTTTAAAATTCTCACTTTTTTTCTTGAGATTATTTTTTGGGTTTTTTCAATGCCTGTTAATCATGCCAGACTGTATTCATTTTGTTTTCATTTCTGGCATTATGAAGAAACTGAACCTAATGCATCTTTTCATCCTTAATTCCTTCTGCATAGTTCCTTAAATTTGTTTTTCCTCAGGCACTTCTCTTCACAGTTAGACACTGATCTCTCTTTTAACCAAATGTTTCTCTTCTGCTTTTGGTTTTATTCCTGATCAAGAGAAGACTAGCCAGTACTGTAACACCAAAGGAAAATATATTAAGCTGTAGTAGTTGGGTAATGTATTATGAATTTTGCCTATTGTTAAGTATAAGCCTTTACTTTCTTCCTTTCTTCAATATATGAGTGGCTATGAAATGGCAGAATTCTAGAAAGTCAATTTTTAGAGAAGCTGCAACATAATATTATGAAAAGAAACAGTCCACAATACACTATATAATTATTTATCCTTGGAAAACCTATTCCATACAAACATTTCTGTATGTGTCCACTTAGTGCCAATGATGATATACTTTTCTTGAATGACTTTTTAAAAATCTCAAAGGAGGCTCATATTATTTCTGATTTTAAAGGTCATTTATTTTCCTCTCTTTCATGGGGGTGAAGGAGTATGAAAGAAAAAAAATGAGATCACAAGCTTTGAATGAAGAGGGCTGGTCTGAACTTGAGTAGTTTCACATTTAGTTTTTAGTTGTTTATCATAAAGAGAGAGGTGATGCCCAAGAATTCCAAGTTTGGTCCTGTTTAGAAAATTCTGAGCACTTTCAGGCTGAGTATTAGGGAGACACAAATACAATATTCATGATTCACTTTGGAAATGATCCCTTTTCATGCCAACATTTTGATTCCTCTTGGAGCAGAATTAGGCTTTGCTGCTTACAACCTAATCCTGCCATTCACCTTAACTGGTTGGGTAATTCCATCACATCAGACTTAGACTTTGTGGCATAGATCTTTAAGAGGCTTTGCTCATTTTTTAAGAGACATATGGGGTTTTAGCACAACGACATCATAGGACCTTTGGAAAAACTATATTATTATACTAAAAACGACTACATTTTGACAGTGTTAAAATTAATTGTAACTCCAAAAGCAAAAGTGGAACATATCCAGAAGCTGCAGTAATATTAACATGGTGCCTAAATCCTGGTACTGAATAAATCAATTGGGTAATGAAAGAAGGTGCAAATTATCATGCCAGTGTACATTATATTTGGAGAGGATACTTTTAAACAAAAGGTTACGGTCACCGAAGATCTAATGAGTTTTTTTTGAAGGGTGCTCTTCTAATAATAAGGGTATATTTAAATGGCTGAGCAAGTATGCTATCAAGGACTGCACATTTTACTCTTAGAAGTACCTTGCATATTAAATATATGAGAGAATATGGTAAGCATTAAAAGTATAGATAACTCAGCGTAAAAGAAGCAGCATATAAATTTGTTTTTGTGATAATTAGAATTAATGATCAGTGTGCCATTTACTACATTTCCTAATAAAAATAATAATTTAGTAAACACTTTCATGTGTTGGAAACTATGCTAAATAATTACTCTGTGTTAGGAGTAGGCAAGATTTTGGAGAAAAATTAGACGCAGAGAGGTTGATTAAGTATCTTGACTGAAGTCACATGGTGAGTAATTGACTTAGTAAGTGTTAAGTAACCGGAAAGACTGAGATTTGCATGCAGGTTTTTTTTTTGTTTTTTTTTTCACCACAGATTGACCCTTTATGGAAAGAACACTAACATAATGACTAAGAAACTTAGAGCTAGTTATGGATTTGCCACTAGTTGGTTAGTATGACTTCTGCCATATTGTTTAACTGGCCTTTAGTTTTCTTTTCCCTATAAAATGATGGGATGAGACAATCCAAGTGTGAGGTCTCTTACAAATCTGAGAGGAATTTGGAGTAAAAAATAAAATAAACTTTCTGTAAGTTGCATGGGGCTCAGAGGTAAAGAGTCTGTCGAACTCACATTTTTGAATGATTAATAGCTGACTTAGAAACACAATTTTTTTTTTCTTATTAGATAGGTTGAAAATGTCCATCAATTTCTACCCCAATGATGTTTCATTATTTTATTCTGTAAGTCACAGAAGATGATTGGTCTATTCTTCAATGTGTTTCTTCTTTTCTGGGTACATATGAGATACACAAACATTTATTCTTTTGTGCACAGAGCTATAGCTTGTAGCATAATTGTGGGTAACTTGCTGGAAAAGTTTGAGACATAAAGAGGCACTTTGTATACCACATTCCTGGAGTCTGAGTGTTTGCCTGCAGATATTCTTTTTCAATATGTGTAGTTAGACAAGCACTAGTGCACCTCAGCTAACTATGAGGTTCCAGTTAAAATGCAGATTCCCACTGCCCACTCAGAGATGCTGATTCAGTAGATCCGATTTCTGGCCCCGAAGCAGCATTTGTAGTAAGTACCAGGTCATTTTCACATAGGAGGTCTGTGAACCACATTTTGAGAGGCACTGTTTGGGTTTAAATTTGTGTCTCTTAAGCTAGTTGACTACCAATTGGTTGGTGCCCTGGGCCTTTAGTCTTCCATTTTTACTAAATTGTGTCTTGGATTACTTAACAAGTTGAGAATAATTCTTTTTTTACTTATAAGGTTTTTGAATATAATGCCTTAAGCTTGGAATTGCTTCTCTTCTTTTCTCTAGCTAAGGCTTCTTATTTAGGTTTCAGCTTATGGGCCATGTCCTTCTAGAAGGTATTCCTACCCCACTCTGTTCGTCACGGAGCTCACGGTTGTCATACCCTGGAGCTGCTGCTTTATGTACTTGTCCACTCTCCCCATTGGCTTGTGAGCCTTCTGAGGGCAGGGACGTCTTGCTTTTTGTGACAATCCAGTGCAACATTTCATAATTGGTGGGCACCCACTAAATATCTGTTAAATGATGATGGATTGAATGAATAAATACAGATTGCTATACATTTAAAATTGCTACTACATGTTACAAGTGTAACTATTGCCTGGAAAACATTAATTTGTTATGTTCAGCACATATTTAATGTCTATTAGAAGTCATCACATAAAATTTCAATATGATGTCTCACTTCTTTGAAGTGAGGGAAAATTTACCTTAACTTATAAAGACAGTGCAAGCCTGTGTGCAATGATACTGTAAGGGAAAAAGGAAAAATGTCAATCTGGGCATTTTTCATTCAACAAACACTAGTTTTTACTTCCCAGTTGGTTGAAGAGTTTTACAAGTTTAGCACATATCCTTCAATAAAACTTACCCTCTTTCTTTCACCCATGCTTTTCCTTTTAAATCTCCACATCAAATGATGGTGGTTCCATCCTTATAGATCTCCAAATTAGAAGCTTCTGCACAATCCTTTATTTCTTGATTATCTTAAGAGTTATGTAAATAGTAGCAAACCATGCTTTAAACTCATATGAAACTAGTAAGAAGCAGGGGAACTGGATTTGGGGCCAGGAATTGCAACTACAGGAATGACTCTCCCACCTGCCTATCATCTAGGAAGGAACAGTCTGCATAGCTAAATCCAGTGGGGCAGGGAGATATATTGTTGTCTACACGAGGAGTTTGCAAATCTGGCCTCACATCAAAATCATTTTAGGAAATTTTTAGCACCATCATTCTCTGTGCCCCAACTTTACCTCCATATGCAGGTCTATATTAATTTAGATTTTACAGAGGTAGGGCCTGAAGTTTCTGACATGAAAGGCAATTCTAGGAACTGTTGATGTATTTGAGATCTATCGTATTTATGAGAGAGGGGAGAGACAAGGTAACAGGGCTTCTAAACAACTGAGATTAAAATTTAAAGTTCCTCTGTGAATTTGATTTCTAGTTCCTTAGAAATTCCTCCAGTAGAATGCCCAAGGGGGCATTCTAAAGGTTGGTAAGAACTCCTTAGAATGTTAGTCACCCAGGTGACTAGTGTGAATAAGAAAACATTTTATTTTCCTCAGTGAACGACTGGAATAAAAATCAAAAACCTAGAAATAACTTACTGGTTTACCATCTAGACATGTGTACCAGAGATTAGGGAGGAACCCTGAAAAAGGTGTCCACATGAACTCCTGGGAAGCAAGTCACCCAGCACATAAAACATCAAAACCAATCTGCAGACTAATTCAAGACCTTGCTGACCTGTAGTGCAGGATCCCTCAGTTAACCGTCTTGGCCTAGGTCTTAGAAGGGGCAACAATGTAGATTTCTAATTCTGATGAATGCGACCGAGGTTGGGTAGAAAAGGGCTTTAAAAAACATCTGTGTACAGCATATTGATCAAATCATATTAATGCTACATCAAAAATTAAAACTCACATTTGGTTCTTTTTCTCTTTCTTCATTAATAGTACCCTTCGCCCTTATTTTGTGCCTGAAAATGTTTCAGGAGCCTCTGATTAGTCTTTCTGCTCCATTGTGGCTCATCCCATCCAGTTTCTCCTGTACATTACCTCCAGAAATAGGTTGGTAAATGTAAATGTGACCACGTCTCTCTCCTGTTTAGCCCTAACCCCCCATGCCACTGGTTAAAAAGTACCTAAGTAATTCAACCTCATTTTGCCTGCTATGCTAAGCCCTTTACAATCTGGCTTGAACTAACTCTCATTCTACCCCTTGGCATTCTTTCCCCAAACAGAGTCCAGCCCTTTGAATATCTCATTGTTTCTAGATGTGACTTTTTCTTTTGTGCTTTTTTTTTTTTTTTTTTTTGAGATGGAGTCTCGCTCTGTCTCCCAGGCTGGAGTGTGGAGTGCAGTGGCGTGATCTCAGCTCACAACAAGCTCCGAGCTCCACCTCCTGGGTTCATGCCATTCTCCTGCCTCAGCCTCCCAAGTAGTTGGGATTACAGGTACCCACCACCATGCCTGGCTAATTTTTTGTGTCTTTAGTAGAGATGAGGTTTCATTATGTTGACCAGGCTGGTCTCAAACTCCTGACCCTCGTGATCCGCCCTCCTCGTCCTCCCAAAGTGCTGTGATTACAGGTGTGAGCCACCACACCTGGCCCTTTTGTGCTTTTTTAGTCTTGTCTTTGGCCACCTGTTGTTCCCTCTGCCTACAATGACTGTATTCTTCTCTAATTGGGAAACTTCTAGTCATCCCTAAAACCTAAATCAGAATGTTAGTGACTTTGAGATAAACTTCCTGATTCCTCTAACAGTCTCCTGATAACTTCTGTCCTTTCTCCTTATTTCTAAGAGAATATCATATACCATTGTTTATTATAGTACTTATCACTTATAGTAATTATAATTACCTGTTGATATGTCTATTTCCATCTTCACATTATAGATTCCTTGAGATAAGAAACTAGGGCATATTTATTTTCAATTTCTCAGTGTTTGTTATAATTCATGACACGTGGATTATTTTAAAATATCTATTAGAAAAATAGAGACCATGATTAAATAATATAGATGACTATATTATATAATTTAAGGTAGAGTGGAAACAAAGTATTGTTCCATTAATTAATTTTTTACTTTTTAATTTCTAAAATTATAATAATTTTAAAATTATGTTTAAATCTTGACTCATTATTGACTCTATAATTGAAAACATTGTCCTGAACTCTGAGGGGTAATACTTTAAGTCTTAGAAGATAAACAAAAATGTACATATTTTAAAATATTAGATTATTTTCTGAAATTAGACGAGGAAATAAGAGAAGCACACTGTCACAGTAATGTTGGCAAAAGGTAAAGAGGAGAAGCGAGGATGGAAAGGATGCTGTGCAGTTATTGACTCAACAGCATTTATTATGCCACTATTATGTTTCAGGCACTGTTAGCCACTGTGAATACAGAAAAATACGAAACTCTCCTTTACCAAAAAGAACTCAAGGAACATAAAGGGGAAATGAGAGATATTCAAAAGTATACTTTCTTCATGTCACAATTTTCATGGTTCTGGGCCCTATCATCATCAACCATCAAGTTCTTTGTCTTTTTTCTCAAATGTTCTAAAGCTCTTGAATTCAACTCTTTAGATGTAATTAGTCATATGACTAGCACTTTGAATTTCAGAGTGGCATTTTATTAATAGACATCCTCTAATGTGGGCCAGAGAGTAATCCATCTATCCTCATAAATTATTTGAAACTAGAATTGAACTATTTAGATATTTCAAATTATTAATAAGCACCTGCAAAACAACCACCCAAAACAGTGACTGAATTCTCATTTCCTGATTCCTTCCCCCTAATTTGACCCACCTGTATTAGTCTGTTTTCATACTATAATTTACAAAAGAAAGAGGTTTAATGGATTCACAGTTCCACATGACTGGTGAGACCTCACAATCATGGCAGAAGGCAAGGAGGAGCAAGTTACATCTTACATAGGTGGCAGTGGGCAAAGAGAGAGCTTGTGCAGGGAAATTCCTGTTTTTAAAAACATCAGATCTCATGAGACTCATTTACTATCATGAGAATGGTGCAGAGAAGACCCACCGCCTTAATTCAGTCACCTCTCTCTGGGTTCTTCCCAAGACACATGGGAATTGTGGGAGTTACAATTCAAGATGAGATTTGGGTGGGGACACAGTCAAACCATATCACCACCTGATATAGCCATAATATCATAAAAATCAAGTTATTTTTAGTGTAATTGTTTATTATAAAATTACTTATCACTTGCTATATAAATATAATTTATAATATATAACAAACCATAGAGACATACAACAGTATGGATAAATCTTATCAATATAATATTAAATGAACAGTTCCAAAGTATTATAACAGAGGACATTCTTATTAAGCTAAAACTACACATATGTAAATAAAATTACTTGTCCCTTGCCATATATATTATAAAGTTATATTTAACTATATATAACTCTGTAATTTATATAAATATATTAAATATTATATATAGGTATATATAGCTATAACTGTATAATTTATATTATAACTGTATACAGCAAGGGACAAGTAATTTTATTTACATATATAGGTAGCTTTTAGCTTAATAAAAAGAATGTCCTGGCCGGGCGCGGTGGCTCAAGTCTGTAATCCCAGCACTTTGGGAGGCCGAGACGGGTGGATCACGAGGTCAGGAGATCAAGACCATCCTGGATAACACGGTGAAACCCCGTCTCTATTAAAAAATGCAAAAAACTAGCCAGGCGAGGTGGCGGGCGCCTGTAGTCCCAGCTACTCGGGAGGCTGAGGCCGGAGAATGGCGTGAACCCGGGAGGCGGAGCTTGCAATGAGCTGAGATCCGGCCACTGCACTCCAGCCTAGGCCGCGACAGAGCGAGACTCCGTCTCCAAAAAAAAAAAAAAAAAGTCCTCTGCTGTACTTTGGAATGGAATCGTTCATTTAAAATTATATTGCTAAGATTTATCCATATTGTTTGTCTCTGTGGTGTGTTAATTTTGAGTGCTGTATCATACTCCTTTTTGTGATATTAATAGTTTTGTATCTATTCTGTTGATTTGGGTTGGTTCAAGACTTATACAGCTAACAATGACACCATGAGCATTCCTTTAGATATCTCAGGTAATATATGCAAGAGTTTCTCTTGGGTATGCACCTGGGAGTGGAAGTAGTGGTCATCATTTATATAAATGTTGAATTTTGAAGATAATGTCAGTCAAATTGTTTTTCAAAGTGGTTTTACCTATTTATTCTCCCATCAGCAATGTATAAGAAAGCCTGGGGGGTCAGGTGTGGTGGCTCATGCCTGTAATCCTAGCACTTTGGGAGGCTGAGGCAGGTGGATTGCCTGAGCTTAGTAGTTCAAGGCTAGCCTGGGCAACATGGTGAAATCTCATCTCTACTAAAATACAAATTAGAATGTGGTGTCACGTGCCTGTGCCTGTAATCCCAGCTACTTGGGAGGCTGAGGCACAAGAACCTGGGAGGTGAAGTTGTAGTGAGCTAAGATTGCGTCACTGGACTCTAGTCTGGATGACGGAGGAAAATGTTGTCTCAAAAAAAAATTTTAAAAAGCCTACAGCTTCAGTCATCTTCAACTCTTGGTATTAATATATTTTTAATTTTTTATGAATTAAATGAGCATAAAATTATAACTCTTTG
The DNA here is from genome assembly GCF_024542745.1 of Macaca thibetana thibetana. Taxonomy (NCBI): domain Eukaryota; kingdom Metazoa; phylum Chordata; class Mammalia; order Primates; family Cercopithecidae; genus Macaca; species Macaca thibetana. The sequence goes on from NC_065580.1 coordinate 45,324,828, forward strand.
CAGTCTTGATTTCATTTATTCTCTAACAATGCTGACCGTCCCATTATGTACTTATTGACCATGTGTTTCCTCTTCTCTGATATGTCTGCACCCTTGCCCCCCTACACACAGTGAATTGTTTGTGCTTTCTTGTTGATTTGTAGGAGTTCATTATGTATTCTTGATGCTTATTTGTGTTGATTTTGTGTAATGAAAGCATCTTCTCCAACTTTGTAACTTCATTTTTACTGCATAGTCTCTTAATAAACATTTTAAATTTTACTACAGTTAAACTGACCAATTTTTTAAATCTTTTTTTTTTCTTCTTTCTTAATAAAATATTTCCTACTCTTAGGTCCAGAAGATATTCACATATATTTTCAACTAAGAATTTCAAGGTTTTTGACATTTAAGATCTAAATCCAACTGGTAGCCATTTTCTCTGTCTCAACTTACTGAAAAGTACCATATTTCCTATTGTCTGACATAGTATGTTTGTCATTTACCAAGGTTCTGGATATACCATTTGTCATATACCAAGGTTCTAAGCTCTCAATGTTGTCTTATTAGTTTGTCTGACTCTACCAATATAACACTACCTTAATAAATAAATCTTCATTAAAAATACTTAATCTGATAAAATTCCTCCTCCCTGCTATTTCTCAAACATTTTAGCTATCACTTGCCCTTTATTTTTCTTTTTAGAATAATATTTTCAAATTCTATAAAAAATGTTTTGATGTTTTGATTAGTATAAAATTTGTAGATCAATTTGTGAGAGAATTGACATCTTCATAATATTTTCTATCTATGAACATGGTATGTTTATCAACTTTTTGAGGATCTTCTTTAACACTCTTTGATATAATTGTATTACTTTCCCCATAGAAATGTTACACATTTTCTGTTTTTGTTTATAAATATTTGATATGATATTTAAATTGCATTTATTTCTACTTTTCTTTGTACTTGTCCCTGAATTTGAAGTTTTTCTCCTGTATTTCTATATTTGCATTTTAAGACACTAACATAAGAATACATACTTGAATACTTATTTTATCACCAAATAAGTTAAAGCAGGCTCCTGTCCTTTTGACTCGATCATTTTTTTAAGAATTCAACTGTTTTAGAGAATTGAATTGGAGAAGTGATAGATAGCATTTTGATTAGGTAAAACCAACAATCCTTGATTATTTTTCTTCTACAAATAATACTTTCAGTATTTTTATGGGAAGAGAGATGAAGCAGGAATAAATAAATGCTGTTTAATGGTTTATATATTTTTAAGCACATAAACATTATATACATGGAGAAGGAAAGATGTGTCAGCCTGCTGTTGGATTTCATAAAAATAAACTTTGGCATAGTTTTTGACCTCATTAAGCAATATGGGTTTATAAATTAAGTCAGTATCAATTATGCAAACAGTGTATTTTTCTAATAAAATTATATTTATATGGAAGCATTATGTTCTATAAGTGGGCCCACTAAAGATAATGTTTTTAGTAAAGTTAAAATTATGAATCATAAAAATATATAAAACTGAATTATCTTCTTGCATGGTCAGGATGGAAGAATTTTCAATTTCTCATGATTTGTGAATATAAAATTGGCCTTCCTGGGATTTGGATCAGAACTGCTCATGCAATGAAGGCTAGACTCTTATTACACAAATTCATCAGCCATTGCCAAGTTTCCAGATTTCTTTTGTTGCAGAAAAGTGGTTGAGAACAGTCACCATAAGGAAATTCAGTTGAGACAGTACAAGAAAATGTGTATACTGGGCCAAATATTTCTTATAAATTGACTTGTGACAACTATACACAAAGTGGGCTTTTTTTACCAACATTTTTCCTACTGAGTTTCATGGACAAATCTAAATTCTAATGACTCCACAAATACAACTACAAATAGATTACATTTGAAAGAAAAAGGTTTTGTCTTTTATAATCAGTGTGCAGGGTGTGCTAGAAAAGGAAATGTAACCCAAATCATTTTAAAGAAGGAAAGTGTATGCTATGCTTGCATATAAATGATCCAAAGTCTTGCTTATAAAATTGGCCTGTGGCAGTACATATATAAAGTCTTTTAACTGAGTATAAGTTTAGCTGCCTTTCAGTTTTTTTCACTTGTTTCTTTCTTACTTTTACTTTTGGTGGGTTTGGTTTTTTTTTTTTTTTTTTTTTTTTTTTTTTTTTTTTTTTTTGCTTTTCTGGACAGAGAGTTAATGTTAGTCCAACTGGAAGAATTTTGAGTAAACTGGAACACAAAAAATTAATTGAAATGTTAGCAATTTCCGTGACCACAAATGGACTTTCAGTTCATAAAATGTTATCATTAAGCCATGAGAAAAACATTCTCATTTGAAAAGATGAAATCCATTGAAGATAGAATAATCTACATTTACATGTATTTTTACTTTGGTTATATAAGTTTTAATATGAGAAACATACTCTGTTTAGAAATATGGCATGTTTGAATTATTTTTAAATTTTTCTACAACCAATACTTAGTATTACATCATTCCAAAAAGATCATTTTTATTTAAAAAAAATGCCAAGTAATATAGGAAAATAAGAAAGTTATATAATGTTTATTTGGCTTGTTACTGATTGAATTTCCCCCTGAATAAAAATACTTAGAAGATGCGGTCCCAGAAAAACATATAACATTTTCTTTTAAATTTAACAGTAAAGAAGAATCATCAGTAACATCAGAAGAAAATAACTTTGAGAATCCAAAGAATACAGGTAATATTCTTCATTAATTTTAAAACCAAATTTGTCTCTTTTGTTAAAGTCTACAATTAAAACAATCTTACATAGGCACAATTATATTAACTTTTCAGATACCTCTATCCCGGCAATCGTTTGTTCTCATGAGGACAAGGAAGATTTGGAAGCCAGTAATCAAAATGTAAAAGATGTAAACAGGGAACATGATGAACATAATGAAAAGGAATTAGAGTTGATGGTAAGTGTTCTGGTTGCCACGGTATTAGAGAAGATGAATCCATTTCTGCTTCAAAGATGCTGCAATGCCTGTCTTTCAATAGCTTCAACTAATATAATTTGCAAATGTGAAAGCACAGCCTATTCTGTCCTTGCATCTCTAGCTTGATCAACAAGGCACTTTGATTTCTGTATGTTGCTTCTGGTCTCTGCAGTGGTAAATTAATGACATTCATTTCTTATCTATTTACCAGCGGCTCTGAGTAATAGTTTGTAGGAATTACAGGAGAGGTAGCACTATCCTGATGTGCATTTCTAATCTTTGTGACAAGTGTATACTTAGCACAAATTCGTCTATAAAATGAGAGGGCTGGACTAGAGGATTGTTAGTGTCCTGTCCAACTCTATAAGTCTATGATTCTTACATGTAACAGCATTTTAAAAAATTCCATCCTTGTGATAATCTCCAAGTTCTATATCATTGTAGAGTATTAAATTACCAAGTAAAAAGAAAATAGCCTGTGCCATAATTTTAAAACAGGAAACAAATTCAGTACTATACAATTTAGTATTAAATTTGTTATAAATTTCATACTTGGTGAGCATTCAATCTATTTGGAATTTTTTAGGGGGATGGTTTAGATAGCACTTTTATCACAAAGGAAGAAATAGGAGTAAATGAGTCACATAATGCAATTTACCCTTTACTGTATTTGGATGGACCTCATATCATTGGAATACATGGATTCATAATCACCTAAGATTAAAATGACATTTGCCTCTTCAAGTGTCAGTGCTGAAACAGGAAAGAAATAGAGCTCATCTATTTCCCCACATATTCCACCTTTTCTATAGTGATATGGGAGCTGCATCACTAAAGTATGCAATTTACTTTGCTCCAACTTTAAGAAACTACAAAGTTGTCACCCATTGTGAGAATTCTCACCAGCTGAAAGTTAACGTCGCCATTTTTTTCAAACCACAGAATATAATGAAAGGGTCCCGAAAAATCACATACTTCACCAATACATCTCATTACAATGAGCAGGCTCAAATATAAAAGTTTGTTTAGAAGTTACTGAGATTGTACATCCAATAAATGAACAGGGAGCTGTAATTTAGATGCTAATTTGCTCCATGCTGACGTTAATGCATAAAACAATGAAGCTCTATAATAGATGGAAATACAACCAAATCTGTGGAACCCACAGGCATTGGCTTACAAGACAGCTGTGCAGTTGACAAGTAACATGAGCCTTATGTGAGAAGAAGGGGAAAACGTAAGATTTGCATATAATTATTGAGATCATGCAAATGTCAGTTATGAGGAGGAGAAAAAAAAAACAGGCATCTCACTGTTAAATCCTGACAGTTGGCATCACTGAAGAGCTCAAATACATTTGAGTACCAGTTGGCAGAGGGTCATTAAAACAGAATTTGCAGAGACATTAACTCCCTCACTTTTCTTTGAGTGACGTTTTGCTATTAATAGTTTGCAGAGGCTTTGCAGAAAACATATTAATAAGAGAAACTGTAATGGGGGCACCTACAGCAAGTGTAAATGCAGCAAGGGGCACCCAGGAAGCTGCTCTCTAATTGATTAGCATGGAGCTATCAATGTGTATAGCCTAAGTGAGGAGAAAGTACAATGACAAGCAAGAATAGTTGAATAATACAATGTGATATTTGGAAGCTGGGAAGGAGAATGACTAATTTGGGCCCCCTTTCTTACTAATCTCATTCCCCAGTCATAGCCTACAAGGATCTCCCCAAAACATCTGGCTTCCAGAGTTTATATGAAATCCACAAATGAAATCAGTCAAAGAAATCTACCAGATAATTACAAGCCGAGTTAATAAAACCTATCTAATTCACTGCATATTCAAAATGATCTTATGGTCATTATTTCTTTGTTGTTTTTATCCCATAAGATAAATCAACACTTAATAAGAAACAGAAGTACTGCTTCCAGAGATGAAAGGAATACATTTTCAACAGATCCGGTCAATTTTCCAAATAAAGCAGAGGGTTTAGAGAAGAAGCAAATCCATGGTGAAATGTGCACTGACTTGTTCCAAAGGTCTCTGTCTCCAAGTTCATCGGCAGAAAGCTCCATAAAGGGAGATTTTTACTGCAATGAAAAATATTCCTCAGGAAATGACTGTACACATCAACCTTTAGAGGAAATTACTTCAAATATGGGAGAAATCAGGCCATCATTGGGAGATACTAGTAGTGATGAACTAGTGCAATTACACACTGGCAGCAAAGAAGTCCTGGATGATAATGCTAATCCAGCCCGTGGCAATGGCACAATGCAAATACCTTGCCCCTCTTCAGATCAACTAATGACAGGAAACCTTAATAAAAAGCATGAAGGAGGAGCTAAAAAAATTGAAACAAAAGATTGGGGGTGTTTAAGAAGAGATCTCCATTCAGATATATCTGCACATCTCGACAAATCAACAGAAGAAGGATCTTCTAAGGAAGATTATGGCAATGGTAAGGATGATGAAGAACAAAGCATATATTTAGGTGTTAATGAAAAGCAAAGAAAAAATGTCCAAACAATCTTACATGACCAAGAAAGGAAGATGGACAACCCTAAAATAAGTGTGGAAGGGATTGGAGCTAGTAACAGAGACCTGACTGCTCTGCTGAGCGAAGATACCACAATCCCCACCCGGGCAATCACAGCAGACATGTCTCATTCACCAAGGGCAAATGTAAGTTGGGAAGAAGCTGTGTTAACCCCAGAGCATCATCATTTGACCAATGAAGGCAGTGCTTCAGAAGGGATAACTGGTCAAGTTTGTTCACCAAGAACTGGAAATGTTTTCAAGAATGATTATCTGTTTCAAGTTGAAGAAAAATCAGGTGGGATTGATTCTGAAGATAAGGATAATAGTACACAGCATAAACAAAGTTGGAATGTTCTGGAAAGTCAGGGAAAAGCAAGAGAGAATAAGACAAACATAACAGAGCATATCAAAGATCTAACAGAGCATATCAAAGAACAAACAGATTGTGAAGACACGTGCGAAAAAAGAGATAATACGAGGAGTTTGAAAGCTACTACGGAAGAATTGTTTACCTGCCAAGAAACAATGTGCTGTGAACTGTCTTCTCTAGCTGATCATGGTATTACTGAGAAAGCAGAAGCAGGTACAGCCTATATAATTAAGACAACATCAGAAAGTACTCCAGAAAGCATGTCTGCTAGAGAAAAAGCAGTAATTGCTAAGCTACCTCAAGAGACAGCACGAAGTGACAGGCCCATCGAGGTAAAGGAAACAGCGTTTGATCCACATGAAGGGAGAAATGATGATTCACATTATACCCTTTGTCAACGAGATACAGTAGGTGTAATCTATGACAATGATTTTGAAAAGGAATCACATTTAGGTATTTGTAATGTACATGTAGATGAAATGGAGAAGGAAGAAACCATGTCTACGTACAATCCTAGAAAGACACATGACAAGGAGAAATGTGGCACTGAAAATATAACATCCGTGGAAGAATCCTCACGGGTCATTACGGAATATCAAAAAGCAACTTCAAAACTGGATTTACAGTTGGGAATGTTACCAACAGACAAAATGATATTTTCAGAAAACAGAGATCATAGGCAAGTTCAAGAATTATCAAAGAAAACAGACTTGGATGCCACTGTGCATTCTGCTTTTAACTCAGACACCAATAGAGCTCCTTGGAATAGCTCTCCTTTTTCCAAACATACTGAAATTTTGGTGTCAACTAATGAGCAGGCAATTGCTATAGAGAATGCAATTACTACCATGGCTAGCCAACCTATTTCTACGAAATCAGAAAGTATTTGTAATTCAACAAGAGAAATCCAGGATATTGAGAAGCACCCTTATCCTGAGTCTAAACCTGAAGAGGTTTCCAAAAGTTCAGGAATAGTGACGTCAGGTAGTAGAAAAGAAAGATGCATAGGCCAGATTTTCCAATCAGAAGAGTGTAGTGTGGAAAAATCTCTAGGGCCAATGATTTTAATCAGCGAACCTCTTGAGAATATGGAAGAAGCAAGGCATGAAAATAAAGGATTAGTAAGCTCCGGGCAATCACTATGCTCTTCAAGTGAAAAAGAATCTGAGAGCTCTGCTTCTACTAGTCTTCCTGCTGAGGAAAGTCAAGCTCGAAGCAACGAATCTTTGTTTTCAAAATATACCAACTCTAAAATACCTTATTTCCTTTTGTTTCTGATATTTCTTGTAACTATCTACCACTATGACTTAATGATTGGCTTGGCATTCTACCTTTTGTCATTGTCCTGGCTGTCCTGGGAAGAGGGTAGACAAAAAGAGTCTGTCAAGAAGAAGTAACCCCAGCACTACTATTCTCTCTCAAAAGATAAGCTATTTAACCCCAAACATTTGGACTGGTGAATGGGACTATTCGTTGTTCAAAGATCCAGTGCAGTTTTTCTCTTGAAGGATCATTTAAAAAGGAACGCGAATACGTTTGCTCCTTCATATAAGTAATTATTCTATATAGGACCATTATGTTTGGATCATTAAATACCTATATGAATATGAGATCTGAAGCACGTCAAGTTGAAATTAGGTACAGCTGTTGCTCCTTAGCAGGCTATGAAGTTGCAATGCTTCACATCTCTTCGCTACTTAAAGTGCTATTTCTTACATTCATTTCTCTCGCAATAAAGCTTCATTTTTTTCCCTGAGAGTATATAGTTTCCCCTACGGTTTTAAAAAACAGATAAAACATGGACAATGGCAGAAGACTTTTTTGATCTTTTAGTTTTGAACATGAAATTTGTATTTAACACTGTATCATTTATCAGGATTCATTGATCAAGTATTTCAACCTTTCATATTTTTAAGAAAACACCCATATACATTGAAATGTAAACTTAAACATATTCTGTTCACTTGAGTGTGACACTGGATGTGCGTGTACACACACACACATATGTATCTTATACCTTCTTTATAGCTACAAAGTTAGGGCGTTCATAAGCAAAATCTGATAAGACTGAAACAATTGGGAGATTATCTTTTAATTCTGCAAAATTTTGTGGGTGGCCTGTCTTTAAGCAATGCTTTTCTCCTGTGAGGGAAGACTGTAACACAGCTGAACTATTTCAATGTCAACTATTCAGAATTGAAACTGTATATTAAAAGTTCCACAAGCATTGCTTCAGAATGAATTTGCACCTATAAAGCATAAGGCATTAAATGACAATAAAAATTCCAAGTGGACTATTTGTTCCACATGGTAGTATTTTTGTCTTCAAACAAAGTTTTGATATTTTCTCATTATAAGACAATGAATTATGCCCCAAAGTGCATTTAGAAAACAGTCTTTGGTGATATTTATTATATGATTATCAGGTTGTTAGATAACTCAAAATTTTAAATAGGCAAATAGGTAAAGTGGAAATCTATTGAAGAAGAAATGAATATCCAGTATAGCAGTGACTTTGCTGTTATTACCTATGGTTAAGTCTGTAGGATAATGAAACTCATTTTAGTCAAGTAGAGGCAATGCAAAGATTTGCATAGTTTATTTTAACTATTTATGGAATGACTACTATATGCAAAATTCTGTGCTCTGTTCTGTGGCATAGCACTTCTTTGATATGCTGCATAGCTAGTTCTAGGCATAGGTATGTAGTGTGACACTTTTGTCGTTACTGAAATTATGGAAGAAAATCACCCAGAGGAGGACTCTTTGGTTGGTTCTTTTTTCATAGGAACTTCTTTCATAACACATGTAACACTGATTTTCAGATAGAAAAAGCAATCTGTTTATTTACCTGAAAGGGGAAAGTCAATGAGTAAAACTTGCATATGTCATCCCATAGAGCTAAGACATATGCATTTATGGGAAGACAAAATAAGAATGAAACATTTATACTGTCTTTCATCTGGTAGTAAATGATTTCCTTAATTTTTGTTAGGTACATAACTATTTCCAAATCCTCTAATTGCATACTACTCTCAAGTCCCATTGAAAATGAATGCTTGACTTCATCTTTTTAGTTGACCAAATACAAACATCCTGAAGTAGAACTTAGGGCAAATATTTGATTGAGAGGGCAGAATTTCATTCACTACAAGAGAAGTACTGTAATCAGTACCTAGAAATAATCTCTAAAATTGCTATCCTGATAATTTTGTTGACAGGTCTAATTTACAATGAAGTTAAGGTTAGGATTTCCTTAGTTCTTAATGGCTCAGTTTTTGAATTCTACCTTTAAGGGTTTTAGTCAACATGCCATATCTCATTTTTGCAGAGAACACTATATTATGAACACAGGTGTCTTAACTAGAATTATTATCTTAAAAGACAGCATAACTTCTTTTATGTCTTTTATTTAACTTTTGGTAATATTAACTTACCAAATCTCCTATACATTTTTAATATGACAAAACAAATTTTAAAAGACTCGAAATACTTAATTGTGTATTTCTCTGAATTCAATGAAGAAATAATTCATGATTCAACTGCATCTCCAAACATTACTTATGACTTTGAAATAAAATAAGAATCTATGAAACTATTGATATCTGAAGAGATGGATTATTGCAACCTGTTTTGGTCACATCACTATGCCGAGCAAGAAAAGTGGATCTCGGAGTACTAGCAGCCCCTGGTTAATGGAGATCTGCCTGTGAAACATGATGGCAAGAGTAATCTTTATAAGCATAGCTGCCTGCACTGTGTCTCTCCAAGTACCAGTTAAGGCCCAAATGAGGGCATGGCAGGAGATTTAGAGAGGTGCATCACACATCTGCTTCATATGTTGGGTAAGAAACATCACCTCATCTTTCATTTTGCTGGGCTCCTGACTTTTAGAAACAAAATTCTGAATATTTGCAAGTCAAGTAAGTATGGGTAGCAAAAACAATTATCTTTTTAAAAAATCACATCGGTATAGGCCATCAATATCACAACAGATTTCTCAAGGTAAAAGAAAATAAGCCCATGAGATGACAGTCACCCTTCAACATAAAAGAACATTGGGTTAATGCAGCCATGGTATCCTGCTGAGCTCCAGTATTTTGATAGTGAATTATTTCAAATAATATATATCATTTTATTAAGCAGGCCCATCTTTAACGTGTTATCTCAAACCAGTCTGCTGGTTAAATGGAAAATAAAAATATCCATGCCAAATTTCGGAAAATATTTTTCCCAAATAGCATTTATAATACTTAATGTTTTTCTCTAGTCATGAGTATTATTTTGTAACACCAGCTCTTTATCTTCATTAGACTCATTCTTTGTATATAAATGAACCAAAAAAGCAATGCAAAACAATAAACTAGCAGAAGAACTAGTATAGATACAAGAAGATTTATCTACTGATTTCTGTTCTTGTGATCTCTCACTTTCAAATTTTTACTGAGAATATAGAAATTGAATTATGCAATAAGATCTTATTCAGTTATTTGAATGTGTCTTAGTCAGTTCCTGTAGAACTGAGAAATAGGATTGACTCTGATTCCACAGCAAGATCTGAAATGAGAAGCCAAACTCTTCAAGCACCTCTATCTCTGTACTCTTATATGAAGAGAACAGTAAAAAATTACTGGTATTTATTTGGTTAAATTCATTTGCTTATTTTTTTTTCTGTTTTTGGAAATTATGATAAAAATCATGGCAACATAATTCACTTTTCATCTTTTAAATATAGATTTTGCCATTAATCCAATATGTTTCCATCACTTTACCAAAACCTATTTAAAACAACGAATTAAATTTTCACTAGGTTTGAATGATCATGTTTTATAAGAAATGTCTTTATTTTAGCGTGTTAAAACCTTATTAAACAAACAACTCTTTAAAAAGCATAACTTTTTTTGTGTCACTTCTATATTTGTTAAATGCATTCATATTACTTTCATTTTTCAAATATGAAACAAATGTGAAAATGTGATGAACTCCCTTTTTCCTAACATACTCAGTTCTTTGTATTAATGATAATAAAAAGAGGCATGGGTAAAACAATAGATTATAGAAAAATTACCTTAATTTAGCTATGATGCCTCCAACATATGATTTGCAGCAGATTTCAATGCCTAATTAAACTACTGGTCTTGGTTAGAATTGATGCATCTTCCTACTCACACCCCTACGGAAACCATTCAACCTTATTTCCCACTGCTCCCTGTCTCTACCTTAGTCAGTGACATCATCCCCAGAACACGCCACAGGAATCTGTTCCTCCATGACTGCTCTTGTATGCCTCCCTGCCTAAAGGACGCTTTCAGCTATCTCTACTTCTCTCTTCCTATCCAGTTCTGCACACTTTGCTATGGAAATTCAACACCCTGCCTTTTAGAAGTATCCTGCAGTTTGAGTCAGTAGGATCTCTCCATTTTCATATCTCTGACTAACTTTCTTGCATGCACTAGGGATTTGACTCATTATTCTAACTGGACTGTCTGCTTATTCAAGACAGGGACAAGGTTTTCTATCATACTGCAAGGTCTAGTTTGTAGGAATATTCAGTCAATACTTGTGTATAGAATTGAATTGCTGTGAGGTCTTTATTGAAATGCGGACAGGATACTCCGAGGTCTGATTACAAAGGAATAAATTTAACCAAATCAAAACTAGAATGCTTTAGTAAACTACCAAACACAAGGCTGAAAAAGGCAGAGACATGGAGAAAAAAAGGACAGAATGGTACAATGGATTTGGGAGGTAGGGAGGAAAGAAACATCGTTCTCTCTCCATTTCTGTTAAGAATTAAGTTGATTTATTATATTTATAATTTTTTTCTAGCACACGAATCATTCCCTTTATTTCATGGAGAATAAAATACCAATTATATGTTAAAGGAACAATAACGCAAACTTGAATTCACTGGCTAAGGTGAAAATAGAACAAGACATGTTTTCAGATAAAGTAGCTCAGTAGCTTAAAAACCAACAAACATCACAAGACATAAAGTGTAAGAAACTCAATCTTCTTAACTGCTGCCATGCCCTTTGAAAATGGCTGATGTTACAGTTTTGCACCTGTTCTGCATGTCAACTTTTAGGGTAAACAGAACAGCCAGAAAAAATAATCAGTGGAGTTTTTAAAAAAAGAAAGCATTTTCTTGATTAATATATGAGCACCCACCCACCAGCATACACACAAATGGCAGTGAACACAATCTACTAATACTTCGTGTAGTGATGCATGTAATGTGTGGTGGTTCATTTTTGATGCGATTCACAGTATCAGACTCAGATATGAAATTAAAATGTTAATACAAAGACATGCCTAATTTTGAGGCAGAGTTCAAAGGAAAGAAACGTAGCCTAGAAATGTGGTAGCATGTCATGTAACAGCTTAAGACTATTGGCAACTCGTATCTGAAGGTTCAAACAAAAGTCAGAAAAATGTCTATTATATGGTAGAATTCAATAATCCTGTATATGATTGACTTGGTTCTGAGTGGAAGCAGACTTAAAATTTCCTTAAAGACAAACTCTATAAAATTAATATCAAACAGCAGAGAGATGGTGCTTAAAAATCATTGAGTTTAGAAATTCTCTTTGTAAACACTTAACCTATAACCTACTTTTAGTAATTTTATGTAGGAAGCTTTTATGTTAGAATTTGTAAACATTTTTAGCATAAAGTGTTTATAGAAATATACATTTAAATCATTTTATACATACACACTAAAAAGATTATATTTTTCTACATATTAAATTGATTCCCAATTAATAAATATTTGGAAAATCCAATTGTCCTCTTTCCATGATGCAAATACAATTTCTTTGTTTTTAAGTGAAATGGTGGAGTCCTACCTAAAGAAGGGAATAAAAAGATTATTTCCTATCTTCATAAATATGTGAAAATATTTTAAATACATTTCTACTCCTTGAAAGTTGGAAAAGAAAATAGAAAGTAAAGATAGATTATGTTTTTCATATTTTCATAATCTTTTTCTTTTATTATTTTTAATTGACATAATTGTACATATTTATGATTACAGTGATATTTTTATACATTTTTACAGTGTATAATGATAAAATCAGGGCAATTAGCATATTCATCACCTTAAACGTTTATCGTTTCTTTGTGTTGAGAATATTCCAAATCCACTCTTCTATTTGAAAATAAACAATAAATTGTGGTAAATTCTGTTCTACTCCCCCTAAGTACTATAGAATGATAGAATTTATTCCTCCTATCTAGATGTAATTTTGTGTCCCATTAGCCAGTCTCTGACAATTTCTATCTATCCCATCTGTTCAAACTCCTAGTAACCACTATTCTAGTACCCTCTACTTCTATAAACTCAACTTTTTAAACTTCCACATATGAGTGAGACTATATGATATTTGTCTTTCTGTGTCTGGATTATTTCACTTAACATCATTTTCTCCAAACTCATCCATAACACTACAAATAACAGGATTTCATTCTTTTTTATGGCTTAGTATTCCATTGTGTATATATACCACATTTTTCCATTCATTTATTGATGAAATTTTAACTTGATTCATATCTAGGACTATTGTGAATAGTACTGCAATAAACATGCTTCAGTTCATGGTTCAGTTCAGAGATCTTTTTGACATACTGATTTCCTTTATTTTTCATAAATAGCCAGTACTGGGAGTGCTGGATCATATGGTAGTTCTGCTTGTAGTTTTTGATGAAACTCCATATAGCTTTCCAAAATGGCTTTACTAATTTACATTCCCACCAGAGTGTATCAGGGTCCTTCTTTCTCCACATTCTTGCCAACATTTGTTGTATTTTGTCTTTTTGTTGATAGCCATGCTAATTGGAATGAGGTGATATTTTATTGTGGTTTTGATTTGTATTTCCCTGATGATAAGTGTTGGTGAGCACTTTTTTTAAATATACCTATTGGCCATTTATATTCTTCTTTTGAGAAATGTTTATTCAGCTCATTTGCTGATTTTTAATCAAGGTACTTGTTTATTGACTGAGTTGTTTCAGTTTCTTGTATATTCTGGCTATTAATTCCTTGTTGGATTAATACTTGAAAATATTTTTCTACTGATTGTTTACTCTGTTCATTGTTTACTTTGCTGTATAAAAGCTGTTTAGTTTGATAGAATCTCATTTGTCTGTTTTTGCTTTTGTTGCCTGAGCTATTAAGGCCTTCTCCATAAAAATCTTTGCCTAGATGAATGTCCTGAAATATTTCCCCTCTGTTGTCCTCTAGTAGTTTCAAAATTTGGGGTCTTAAACCATTTATGTTTTTAATTCATTTTGAGTTGATTTTTTAATATGATGAGAGAGGTCTAGTTTTATTCTTTTGCATATGGAAATTCAGTTTTCCCACCACTATTTATTAAAGAGACTGTATTTCCCAAAGAATGTTTTTGTTGCCTCTGTCAAAGATCAGTGGCTGTTTCTAGTTTCTCTATTTTGTTCCATTGGTCTATGTGTCAGTTTTTATGCCACTACCAAGCTATTTTGGTACAACGTAGTATACTTTAAATTCAGGTAGTGTGATGCCTCCAGTTTTGTTCTTTTTCCTGAGAATTGCTTTGGCTATTTAGGGGTCTTTTGTGGTTTCCTATGAATTTTAGGGTTGCCTTTTTCTATTTTTATAAAGAATTTCATTAGAATTGTGACAGAGATTGAACTGAATCTATAGAATGCTTTTGTCAGTATGGTTATTTTCACAATATTAATTATTTGAATCCATGAACATACGATGTCTTTCCATTTGTGGTTTTTTTTCAATTTTTTTCATCAGTGTTTTATAGTTTTTCTTATAGGGATCTTTCACCTCTTTGGTTAAATCAATTCGTAGGTATATTTTGTGGATATTATGAATATAATTGTTTTCTTAATTTCTTTTTTTTGCTAGTTGTTGGTGTAGAGAAATGCTATTCATTTTTGTATGTAGATTTTGTAGCCTGTATTTTTACCGAATATGTTTATCAGTTCTAAGGGTTTTTTGGTACAGTTTTTAGGGTTTAAAATATATATGTATAAGATCATATCATCTTCAAACAGGAACAAATTGACTTCCTCCTTTCCAGTTTGGATGCCATTTATTATTTTCTCTTGCTTGATTGTTCTAGCCAAGACTTTCAGTACTACGTTGAATAAGAGTGGTGAAAGTAGACATTGCTGTCTTATTCCAATTCTTAGAGGAAAAGCTTATAACTTTTTCCTGTTAAGTATGATGTTAGCTGTGGGTTTGTCATATATGGCCTTTATTATGTTGAGGTATGTTCCTTCTATACCTAGTTCATTGAGAGTCTTATTTATGAAGGGACATTAAATTTTATCAGATGCTTTTTCTGTATATATTGGGATAATTATATTATTTTGTTGTTTATTATATTAATATAAAATATAATATTTATTGATTTTTGTATGCTGAAACATCCATACATCCTTGGGATAAATTCTACCTCATCATGGTTAATGATATTTTTTAGTGTGTTACTGGATTTAGTTTGCTAGAATTTTGTTGAGGATTTTTAAAAATCTATATTTATCAAGCATATTTGCCTGTAGGTTTCTATTTTTGTGTGTGTATCCTTGTCTGGTTTTGGTATAGGGTAACACTAGCCTCATTAGAATGAATTTGTAAGAATTACTTTCTTAAAATTTCTCCCTTCCCTTCCCTTCCCTTCCCTTCCCTTTCCTTCCCCTTTCCTTTCCTTTCTTTTCCTTTCCTTTCCTTTCCTTTCCTTTCCTTTCCTTTCCTTTCCTTTCTTTCCTTCCTTCCTTCCTTCCTTCCTTCCTTCCTTCCTTCCTTCCTTCCTTCCTTCCTTCCTTCCTTCCTTCCTTCCTTCCTTCCTTCCTTCCTTCCTTCCTTCCTTCTTTCCTTCCTTCTTCCCTTTCTCTTTCTTTTTCTCCCTCTCTTTTTCTCTTTCTCTCCCTCTCTCCCTTTCTTCTCCCCTTCTCCCTTTCTCACTCACTCTTCTCTCTCCTCTTTCCTCTCTTCTCTCTTCTCTTCTCTATGGCTGTCTCACTCCATTGCCCAGGCTGGAGTGCAATGGCATGTTCATAGCTCACTGCCATCTCAAACTCCTGGCCTCAAGCTATTCTGCTTCAGTCTCCTGGGTAGCTAGGACTACAGGTACATGCCAGGCATGCCTGGCTAATTTATTTTTATTTTTATTAGAGACAAGGTCTTGCTATGTTGCCCAGGTTGCTTTCAAACTATGGGGCTCAAGTAATCCTCCTGACTCGGCCTGTTAAAGGACTGGGATTAAAGACATGAGCCACTGTACCTGGCCCAATTTTCTATAAAATTTTGAGAACTAATGAACAACTAACTAGACTAACAAGGAGAAAAAGAAAAACACAACAGAGTAAATAAAATAAAAATGAAAAGGGCACATTACCACTGATAACACAGAAATAAAATGGATCATTAGAGACTATTATATATAACTGTAAGTCAACAAATTGGAAAATTAGGAAAAATAAATAAATTCCTAGACACATACAACCTACTAAGACAAAAATAAATAGAAAACTTGAACAGACTAATTATAAGTAATAAGATTAAATCAGTAATAAAAAATCTCCTCTCAAAGAAAAGCCCAGGACCTGATAGCTTCTCTGCTGAATTCTATTAAACATTTAAAGAAAAATGAATACCAATTCTTCTGAAACTCTTCCAGAAAATTGAAGAAGAGGGTATAGCCTTTAGCATGTTGGGTAAGCCTGTAAATTATAATTTAAGTCAGATTGGCTCTTCCCATGTGAATTCTTTGGCCTATTTAGTCCTATTCGCATCTTTAAATTGTTATTTAATTTAAATACAACAGTTGATGTTTATTATATGAATAAACGACGTATCAGGTTGTACTCTGAATCTTTGAGTATAACTTCTACATATATATCCTACTGATCTGTGCATGTGAGGTTTCCATCTTTAATAATATCAACAATAACAAATTTATAGCCAATTATTGAGTATTTTTAATAAATTGGGTAGTATTTCAAGTTCCTTATGGAAGATAACACATTTTATTTTTCACAATTGCATGAGAAAATTGTCTCATTTTATAGGTAGAAACAGATGCATAGATTAATTTTTCCAAAGTTACATAGTAGTCAGCAGTAAAGTCTAGGTTCAGATCCTCAGTAGTTTTTCTCCAGAGTTGATCCTCTTAACTATTTCACCATGTTGTACCTTCAATTCAGATACACTGAGCTGTTCTTTTAATTGCACACTTTTATGTCAGTGTGCTCTGTGGAACTGTATTTACTACAAGTACACTACACATAACACACTGTATCTTTTGCACAGATAATTCTTTCTTTATTAATGCTCCTGAAAATGGAAACTTCCTAAATCATTCTATTCTTTTCCATTCATTTTTATTCAAATGGGTTCAATTCAAAAAATACTCATTGGGCTCCTTCTAGGCCACAAAAAATATATTAGTCCTACCTCTTACCTGACTTGAGCACAGCAATGGAGGTAGAGACATAAACCAATAATGGCAATATCTGTCACCAGTTCAGTAATACAGATAAGATTTAAGAGCAGAAGTGGCACAAAGTAAGGATTGTTTGGTTCTATAAGCACTTTGCTTTACACATTTCAGAGATGTGCCATCTTTTTAACACTGTAATTTTAGGGATCAAGGAAATCATACACACAAAATACCCTCCAAACGCATTATTATATCTAACTTTTACTTAACATAATAACTGGGATGAGGATACATCTTGATGTAATTGTTGTAGTGCTTACTTACGCCTAATGTTCTGGTGTAATTAATAGTAGCACCCCTTTAACTTTCATAAGTAACATGGTTTGGATGATAAATTGTAAGGTCAGCCTAATAAATCTATGAAAATAACCTAGCCAATAGGTGTGAAGTACTCTGTGTCACATGAATAAAAGGGGCAGCTTTCAATGCAACAGCCTTCTATTACCTAAAGACAGAATTCTTGTCCTTGGGATCATAGATTGCAATTCATGGTATACATATGCCATGGTGGTTTGCTGCACCCATCAACCCATCATCTACATTAGGTATTTCTCCTAATGGTATCCCTCCCCTAGTCCCACACTCTCTGACAGGTCCTAGTGTGTGATGTTCCCCTTCCTGTGTCCATGTGTTCTCATTGTTCAGCTCTCACTTATGAGTGAGAACATGTGGTGTTTACTTTTCTGTCCTTGTGACAGTTTGCTGAGAATGATGGTTTCCAGCTTCACCCATGTCCCTGCAAAGGACATGAACTCATCCTTTTTTATGGCTGCATAGTATTCCATGGTATATATTTGCCACATTTTCTTTATCCAATCTATCATTGATGGCCATTTGGGTTGATTCCAAGTCTTTGCTATTGTGAATAGTGTCGCGATATACCTATATGTGCATGTGTCTTTATAGCAGAATGATTTATAACCCTTTGGGTATATACCCAGTAATGGGATTGCTAGGTCAAACAGTATTTCTGGTTCTAGATCCTTGAGGAATCCCCACACTATCTTCCACAATGGTTGAACTTATTTACACTCCCACCAACAGTGTAAAAGCATTCTTATTTCTCCACATTCTCTCCAGCATCTGTTGTTTCCTGACTTTTTAATGATCACCACTCTGACATGAGATGGTAGCTCATTGTGGTTTTGATTTGCATTTCTCTAATGATCAGTGATAACGAGCTTTTTTTCATATATTTGTTGGCCACATAAATGTCTTCTTTTGAGAAGTGTCTGTTCATATCCTTTGCCCACTTTTTGATGGGGTTGTTTTCTTTTTGTAAATTTCTTTAAGTTCTTTGTAGATTCTGGATATTAGCCCTTTGTCAGATGGATAGATTGCAGAAATTTTCTCCTATTCTGTAGGTTGCCTGTTCACTCTGATGATATTTTCTTTTGCTGTGCAGAAGCTCTTTAGTTTAATTAGATCCCATTTGTCAACTTTGGCTTTTGTTGACATTACTTTTGGTGTTTTAGTCTTGAAGTCTTTGCCCATACCTATGTCCTGAAGGGTATTGCCTAGGTTTTCTTCTAGGGTTTTTATGGTTGTAGGTCTTACATTTAAGTATTTAATCCATTTTGAGTTAAATTTTGTGTAAGGTATAAGAAAGGGATCCAGTTTCAGTTTCCTGCATATGTTTAGCCAGTTTTCCCAACACCATTCATTAAATAGGGAATCCTTTTCCCATTGCTTGTTTTTGTCAGGTTTGTCGAAGATCAGATGTTGTAGATATGTGGTGTTGCTTCTGAGAACTCTGTTTTGTTCCATTGGTCTATATATCTGTTTTGGTACCAGTACCATGCTGTTTTGGTTACTTTAGCCTTGTAGTTTAGTTTGAAGTCTGGTAGCATGATGCCTCCAGTTTTGTTCTTTTTGCTTAGGATTGTTGTGGCTACGTGAGCTCTTTTTTGGTTCCATGTGCAATTTGAAGTAGATTTTTTCTAATTCTGTGAAGAAAGTCAATGGTAGTTTGATGGGGATAGCATTGAATCTATAAATTACTTTGGGCAGTATGGCCATTTTCACCATACTGATTCTTCCTATCCGTTAGCATGGAATGTTTTTGCATTTGTTTGTGTCCTCTTTTATTTTTTATTTTTTTTTTTTTGAGATGGAGTCTCGCTCTGTCGCCCAGGCTGGAGTGCAGTAGCGCGATCTCGGCTCACTGCAAGCTCCGCCTCCCGGGTTCACGCCATTCTCCTGCCTCAGCCTCCCGAGTAGCTGGGACTACAGGCACCCGCCACAGCACCCGGCTAATTTTTTGTATTTTTAGTAGAGACAGGGTTTCACTGTGTTAGCCAGGATGGTCTCGATCTCCTGACCTCGTGATCCGCCTGCCTCGGCCTCCCAAAGTGCTGGGATTACAGGCGTGAGCCACCGCGCCTGGCCTCTCTTCTTTTCTTGAGCAGTGGTGTGTAGTTCTCCTTGAAGAGGTCCTTCACGTCCCTTGTAAGTTGCATGCCTAGGTATTTTATTCTCTTTGTAGCAATTGTGAATGGGAGTTCACTTATGATTTGGCTCTCTGTTTGTCTGTTATTTAGTGTTTAGGAATGCTTGTGATTTTTGCACATTGATTTTGTATCCTGAGACTTGGCTGAAGTTGCTTATCAGCTTCAGGAGATTTTGGGCTGAGACAATGGGGTTTTCTAAATACACAATCATGTCATCTGCAAACAGAGGCAATTTGACTTCCTTTCTTCCTATTCGAATACCCTTTATTTCTTTCTCTTGCCTGACTGCCCTGGCCAGAACTTCCAATACTATGTTGAATAGGAGTGGTGAGAGAGGGTACCCTTGTCTTGTGCCACTTTTCAAAGGTAAAGCTTCCGGCTTTTGCCCATTCAGTATGATATTGGCTGTGGGTTTGTCATAAATAGCTTTTATTATTTTGAGATACTTTCCATGAATACCTAGTTTATTGAGAGTTTTTAATAAGGATGGATAGGGTATTGAATTTTATCGAATGTCTTTTCTGCATCTAGTGAAATAATCATGTGTTTTTTTGGTCACTGGTTCTGTTTATATGATGGATTACATTTATTGATTTGTGTGTGTTGAACTAGCCTTGCATCCCAGGGATGAAGCCAACTTGATTGTGGTGAATAAGCTTTTCGATGTGCTGCTGGATTTGATTTGCCAGTATTTTATTGAAGATTATTGCATTGATGTTCCTTCAGGGATATTGGCCTGAAATTTTCTTTTTTTGTGTTTCCCTGCCAGGTTTTGGTATCAAGATGATGCTGGCCTCATAAAATGAGTTAGGGAGGAGGCAATCTTTTTCTATTGTTTGGAATAGTCTCAGAAGGAATGGTACCATCTCCTCCTTGTACCTCTGGTAGGATTCAGCTGTGAAACTGTCTGGTCCTGGGCTTTTTTTAGTTGTTAGGCTATTAATTACTGCCTCAATTTCAGAACATGTTATTGGTCTATTCAGGGATTTGACTTCTTCCTGATTTAGTCTTCGGAGGGTATATGTGTCCAGGAACTTAACCATTTCTTCTAGAATTTCTAGTTTATTTGCATAGAGGTGTATAGTATTCTCTGATGGTAGTTTGTATTTCTGTGGTATCAGTGGTGATATCCCCTTTATCATTTTATATTGTGTCTATTTGATTCTTCTCTCTTTTCTTCTTTATTAGTCTGGCTAGTGCTCTATCTATTTTTTGATCTTTTCAAAAAACTACCTCCTGCATTCACTGATTTTTTTTGAAGGGTTTTTCATGTCTTTATGATCTTAGTTATTTCTCGTCTTCTGCTAGTTTTTGAATTTGTTTGCTCTTGCTTCCCTAGTTTTTTAAATTGTGATGTTAGGGTGTCGATTTTAGATCTTTCCTATTTATAGCACTAAATAGGTATTTTTAGTGCAATAAATTTCCCTCTAAACACTACTTTAGCTGTGTCCCAAAGATTTTAATATGTTGTATCTTTGTTCTTACCGGTTTCAAAGAACTTTTCTGCTTTAATTTCGTTATTTACCCAGTAGTCATTCAGAAGCAGGCTGTTCAGTTTCCATGTAGTTGTGTGGTTATGAATAAGTTTCTTAATCCTGAGTTCTAATTTGATTGCACTGTGGTCTGAGAGATGGTTTGTTACGATTTCTGTTCTTTTGCATTTGCTGATGAGTGTTTTACTTCCAATTATGTCATCAATTTTAGAATAAGTGCGTTGTGGTGCTGAGAAGAATGTATATCCTGTTGATTTGTGGTGGAGAGTTCTGTAGATGTCTATTAGGTCTGCTCGGTCCAGACTTGAGTTCAAGTCCTGAATATCCTTGTTAATTTTCTGTCTCATTGATCTAATATTGACAGTGGGGTGTTATAGTCTTCCACTATTATTGTGTGGGAGTCTAAGTCTCTTTGTAAGTCTCTAAGAACTGCTTTATGAATCTGGGTGCTCCTGTACTAGGTGCATATATATTTACGATAGTTAGATCTTCTTGTTGCATTGATCCCTTTACCATTATGTAATGCCCTTCTTTGTCTTTTTTTTGATCTTTGTTGGTGTAAAGTCTGTTTTATCAGAGACTAGGATTGCAATCCCTGCTTTTTTTAAGCTTTCCATTTGTTTGATAAACATTCCTACATCCCTTTATTTTGAGCCTACGTGTGTCTTTGGATGTTAGATGGGTCTCCTGAATACGGCACACTGATGGGTCTTGATTCTTTATCCGATTTGCCAGTCTGTGTCTCTTAATTGGGGTATGTAGCCTATTTACATTTAAGGTTAATATTGTTATTTGTGAATTTTATCCTGTCATTACAATGCTAGCTGTTTATTTTTCCAGTTAGTTAATACAATTTCTTCATAGTGTCGATGGTCTTTACAATTTGGTATTTTATTGCAGTGGCTGCTACCAGTTTTTCCTTTCCATGTTTAGTGCTTTCTTCAGGAGCTCTTGTAAGGCAGGCCTCATGGTGACAAAATCTCTCAGCATTTGCTTGTCTGTAAAGGATTTTGTTTCTCCTTTGCTTATGAAGCTTAGTTTGGCTGGATATGAAATTCCGGGTTGAAAATTCTTTTCCTTAAGAATGTTGATTATTGGCCCCTACTATCTTCTGGCTTGTAGGGTTTCTGCAGAGAGATCTGCTGTTAATCTGATGGGATTCCCTTTGTGGGTAACCTGACCTTTCTCTCTGGCTGCCCTTAACATTTTTTCTTTCATTTCAACCTTGGTGAATCTGATGATTATATGTCTTGGGGTTGCTCTTCTCAAGGAGTATCTTTGTGGTGTTCTCTGCATTTACTGAATTTGCATGTTGGCCTGTTTTTCTAGGTTGGGGAATTTCTATGGATAATAACCTGAAGTGTGTTTCCCAACTTGGTTCCATTTTCCCCATCACTTTCAGGTACACCAATCAAATGTAGGTTTGCTCTTTTCACATAGTCCCATATTTCTTGGAGGCTTTGTTTGTTCCTTTTCATTCTTTTTTCTCTAATCTTGTCTTCATGCTTTATTTTATTAACTTAATCTTCAATCTCTGATATCCTTTCTTCCCCTTGATCAATTAGGCTATTGATACTTGTGTATGCTTCACGAAGTTCTCATGCTGTGTTTTTCAGCTCCATCAGGTCATTTATGTTCTTCTCTAAACTGGTTATTCTAGTTAGCAGTTCCTATAACCTTTTATCAAGGTTCTTAGCTTCCTTGCATTGGGTTAGAACATGCTTCTTTAGCTCAGAGGAGTTTGCTTATACCCACCTTCTGAAGCCTACTTCTATAAATTCGTCAAACTCATTCTCTGTCCAGTTTTGTTCTCTTGCTGGTGAGGAGTTGTGATCCTTTGAAGGAGAAGAGTCATTCTAGATTTTGGAATTTTCAGCCTCTTTTGTGCAGGTTTTTCCTCATTTTCATGGATTTATCTATCTTTGGTCTTTGAGGTTGATGACCTTCGGATGGGGTTTTGGTGTGGATGTCCTTTTGGTTGATGTTAATACTATTCCTTTTGTTTGTTAGTTTTCCTTCTAACAGGCCCCTCTGCTGCAGGTCTTCTGGAGTTTGCTGGAGGTCCACTCCAGACCCTGTTTGCCTGGGTATCACCAGCGGAGGCTGCAGAACAGCAAAGATTGCCCTGTTCCTTCTTCTGGAAGCTTCATCCCAGAGTGGCACCTGCCAGATGCCAGTAGGAGCTCTCCTATATGAGGTGTTTATCAACTCCTGCTGGGAGGTGTCACTCAGTTAGGAGGCATGGGGGTCAGGGACCCACTTGAGGAGGCAGTCTGTCCCTTAGCAGAGCTCAAGCACTGTGCTGGGAGATCCACTGTTCTCTTCAGAGCTGGCAGCAAGAAATATTTAACTGCTGAAGCTGCACCCACAGTCACTCCCTCCTCCAGGTATTCTGTCCCAGGGAGGTGGGAGTTTTATCGATAAGCCTCTGACTGGGGTTGCTGCCTTTCTATCAGAAATGCCATCCCCAGAGAGGAAGACTCTAGAGAGGCAGTCCGACTACAGCAGCTTTGCAGAGCTGAGGTGGGCTCTGCCCAGTTTGAACGTCCTGGCGGCTTTGTTTACACTGTAAGGGGAAAACTGCCTACTCAAGCCTCAGTAATGGTGGACGCCCCTTCCCCCACCAAGTTCGAGCATCCCAGGTTGACTTCAGACTGCTGTGCTGGCAGCAAGAATTTCAAGCCAGTAGATCTTCGCTTGCTGGACTCTGTTGGGGTGGGATCCGCTGAGCTAGACAACTTGGCTCCCTGGCTTCAGCCCCCTTTACAGGGGAGTGAATGGTTCTGTCCTGCTGGTGTTCCAGGTGCCACTGGGATATGAAACACTCCTGCAGCTAGCTCGGTGTCTGCCCAAACAGCTGCCCAGTTTTGTGCTTGAAACCCAGGGCCCTGGTGTCATAGGCAACGTAGGGAATCTGGTCTATGGGTTGCGAAGACCATGGGAAAAAGCATAGTATCTGGGCTGGAGTGCACTGTTCCTCATGCACAGTCCCTCAGGGCTTCCCTTGGCTAGGGGAGGGAGTTCCCCAACCCCTTGCACTTCCAGGTGAGTCAACGCCCCACCATGCTTCGGCTTGCCCTCCATGGGCTGCATCCACTGTCTATCCAGTCCCAATGAGATGAGCTGGGTACTTGAGTTGGAAATGCAGAAATCACCCACCTTCTGTGTTGATCTTGCTGGGAGCTGCAGACTGGAGCTGTTCCTATTTGGCCATCTTGCCAGTCACAGAGTATTTCCTGATTCCTACTGTGATATAATATGTGTTTTTTTAATAGGATATTCCTTTTTAAAATTTATTTTATTATTGATGTCCATTTAGATTAGGATGTTATCATAGACTATTGCTTATAGGCAATTATTTGTAATGTGATAATACTGCCTTTGTGACCTACTGCATTGTTAATTTGATTATTATTCCATGTGTACCTATTTTATTTGGACACACAATTCTATACATATTTATTAGCTAAAACTTTTTAAGTTTGTTGTTCAAAACAATATTGCAAGTAGCATATAATATATAATAATATATAGTTCACGTTGGTCATTTAAAGTCTCTTACTAATATTATTGAGGTACCCATTTCTCTTTGCAGTTGTGCCAGTTTTACTTTGTATATTCCAAGGCTCTTAGTTCATAGTTGCAAACAAAGTCATGATTATTAGCATTTCTTAGCAATTTTTCCCTTTTATTATTGTACATAATATGCTTATTAATGTTTTGCCTTAAATTCTATGCCATCTGATATTAATATTGCTGCATTAGTTTTCTTATGGTTACTATTCATATATCATAGCTTTCATCATCATTTTATCATGGTTCTTGCCAAGAATTTATAACTATAATAATAAAAATCCAATCTGTAATCTTTTAGTAGACAAGTTTGAGCAATTTACACTATTTTGATTAGCTACTATGTTTGAACTTATTTTTATCATATTATTTTGAATTTTCTGTTAGTCATCTTTGTACATGATTTTTCTCTATTTATTAGTGCTTTAGGGAGTAAAAACTTAAAATTTTTGCTTTATTTTCTCTGCTGCTTTAGAAGTGCTTTGTGCAGGGTTTTAGAAGTGACACAGGTTGAGTATCACTAATCAAAAATTCCAAAATGTGAAATACTCCAAAATCTGAAACTTTTAAAGTGCTGACATGGTGCTCAAAGGAAATGCTCGCTGGGGCATTTCAGATTTCAGATTTTTGGATTAGAGATGCTGAACTGGTAAGTATAATGCAAATATCCTAAAATCCAAAAAATTCTAAAATCTGAAATAATTCTGTTTCCAAATGTTTGCAACAAAGGATATACTCAACCTGCATATTTTCTTTCAATTCTGTTAGTAGTCACTCTTAATTTTTAAAATTTATGCTTAATGATTTTTCTTTAACAAAGTCATGTATATTTTCTGTTCTGTCCAAAAAAAAAAAAGTAACAAAAATGAAGCCGCAGTGTGTCTTGATTACCCCATATTGCTATTGTTTTCTGGAGGTTTTTAAACCATTGTGACACAAATACAGTTTCTATATTTAAAATCAATCATTAAATGTACAAAAACCCTGTCCAGCTTGGTGTTAACTCTTGTTTCTTGTATCTCATGCCATTTGTGT
This sequence comes from Macaca thibetana thibetana, assembly GCF_024542745.1. Taxonomy (NCBI): domain Eukaryota; kingdom Metazoa; phylum Chordata; class Mammalia; order Primates; family Cercopithecidae; genus Macaca; species Macaca thibetana. The sequence goes on from NC_065580.1 coordinate 45,350,756, forward strand.
GGTTTCCTCTTTTTCCTGTGGAAGTGCATCCAATTACCATTCTTTTACTGAGGGTCTGTTTACGAATATTTCTTAGTCTTTGTAAACCTAAAAATGCCTTCTCGGGTGATGATTCTTTTGTGAGTGTGGCATTTGATGTGGATACTTATTTTTTCTTAGCACTTTGAAGATATTCCATCATCTTCTGGCATCTGAGTAGATAATTTATGCTTCCTCTTGGGAAGCTTTTAAGGTTTTTCCCTTTAGATGAACATGGTAGAGTCAGAATAATTGTTAATTTTTCTGCTTCTTAAAACTTTACAAAAATGAGATCAAAAGGACAAAATAATATAAAAAACTATAAAATAATATAAAAATACTGAGGAAAGATGTCATAACAACAAATTTTTGGAAGCTATAACACATATTGATGAGGATAATTTACTTAAAATACCAAATAAGGCTGAAATTTATTCTAGCATATGCAGAAGTTCAGAATCAATCCAATTGTACCACACAACACAAAAAATGTCAGGAAATGCCTCTAAACTGGTAATGCAGTTAGAGTCTTGAAAACATAAGGAATAGTTGAAAGATTGTGTAAGATGCATTTAGACCCCTAGATCTCTTTGCCCTTCTTACGTAGCCAGTCAACTGTATTTCCTTCACCCTAGCAGGACCACAAGTTTATTTTCTGAGTAAACTGGTAAACCTATAAATAGAAGGGTAAAATAGCCTTCAGGGACGGCAAAATTTGGAGGTGCATCATGTGAAGATCTATCATTGAAATAGCTGTTTCACCATCCTATTATGAGATCCATCAGTCAACACATCTCCCTGCCTCTCCCTAAGATAGGTAAGCACACATAACCTCCAATTAGCTTTTTAGTACTTGTTCACTCCTAAATATTATTAGAAAGCCAATACAGCCATTGGAAGAAAATCTTTAACATAAAAACAGAAACCAAAAGAAAGAAGTGGACCAATAAACTCAAAAAAAAAAAAAAAAAACCAAACAAACCTTGGGAGCAGAAAAGAAAATCATAACAATTATAACTGGTATCCTCAAAAGAGATAGAAGAAAATATTGCAGAAACACCCATAGACACACACACACGATTACAAAGACTAGCCAATGAACAAAACAATTAAATAATTGTGAGAATAAAAAATTGGAAAGTGTCAAAAAAGAAAATTGAGGAAACTTCTCACAAATGAGAATGAAATGAAAAAGATATGGAAAATAAAAGAAAGAAAAAACAAGAAAAATTAGAGCATCAGCATCAAATCAGAAGGTCTAACATTCAAGTAGTTTAACAAAGATACAAACAAATATAATGGATGTGATAATATATCACATAAATAGTAGAAGATATTCTGGGACTGAAGAACATAAGTATTGAAAGGTCCACTGATAGTCCCAATTAAAGATGAAAATGAATGCGCACACATAAAAAAACACGTCATCATACAATTTCAGAACGCTGAAACATGGAGAAAATCTAGAAAAGTTTTCAGAGAAAAATAAGTTACACATTGTGTTTATTTATTGAAATCTTCTTGGAAGCTGAAGTATATATTTTATTTAAGAATTGATTTTACCCCTAAATTCTGGAGAATTCTCAGCTATACTTTTTTAAATATTAATTTTCCATCATTCTTTCTATTCTGGAATTCCTATCAGGTTTATGTTGTGCTTTTTTAATTTCTCCTCCAGACCTCTAAAATAATGTTTTATGTTTTTCTATCTCCTTGTTCTTTGTACTGAATTCTTAATAAATTTCTTATATAATCTTTTCAATTCACCAATCCTCTATTTTATTCTGTTTAATATGGATATTTTTAAATTTTAGTGACCATGATTTTTATTTGATTTGTTCTTTTCATACATAGCCATCATTTTCTTCTTTAAGAAGGATTCCTTGCAATTGAAAAAATAAAATTTTTCTTTCATTTATCAATTTGAGTATCTCAAATATAGATATTTAAATTATTCATTGGATTGTTTCATAAAAAGAATTTGATGTGGAGTGAATCCATGTTCCATTTCTTGATTTGGTTATCTGTACTTTGGTATTTGAGTTTATCATGTGTTTTAGAATTTTGTTTGTAAGTCCACTGCCTCTTTCTCTGGTTTTATTTCTCTTTTTCCACCTTCTTTTGTGGTAGTCTTCACTTGGCTTCTTAATCCTCACATGCAGCATCAGAGCATATCATGATGCTTGGGGGTTTCTGTGCCATGGGGATAATAGAACCATTCCATATTCTGTCAATTACAAATTCAATTTATGGTTTTTGTGCTGCTCTTAGGAGGAAGGCTACGTCTGCATTCTTCCTAGGCTCAGAGTCTGTTAAAGTTGTATTCCAGAGTTTAGTCAGTGTTATTATTACAATTTTTTTTCTTGAGAAGGAAGCCCCACTCAAATCCTTGGCTTCAAATTGTGAACATACCTTGAGTCACTTTATTAAATTTGCTTTTAGTTACCCCAATATTGTATATATTATATACTAGGAAATGGCAGTGGTTGGGGGTGAGTGGGGGAGAACAATTCAGCCCTGCCACCTTAGCTAAAGTGGATGTTAGAAGGAGAGGGAAGATATTATAGGTATACTAGCTTTCTCCATTTCAACCTTATATATTTAGGGTTGTCTCATAGTCCAGTTGACTACAAGGAAAAGCTTTGTTTAGAAGGCTTAATTGATCAATGCCAATTTTAACAAAAACAAGTGATACTGGTATAGTAGGTTACCTTACCTCTTGTTCTCTAGATGGACACTAAGAGTATCTTAAAATTAATAAGAATTTAGAATTTAGATCAGAGATGCTATGTGAAATTAATTTTTCAAATATTTATGATGTACCCATAAATTATACTACCTCATATCCTTCTATGAAATTCAAAATACATAGAACTTATGTTAGAAAATTATTATGTTTGAAAGAGAAGGAAGTGATTCATTATTAAAGGTTCCTGAACATTTGATAAAATACTTGTTTCATTGTAATCCCCAGGGTCCCCAGGGCTTGAGTGTTATATATTTGAATGACTGGTGAAATAAAACCTTCTTTGTCGTGAAATGCAGGTACATGTATTTGAAGTAGTTGGTATTTTTTTTTCTATACCTCATACCGCCGCAGAATAACTGATGGTGACTTGTGAAAGGGTATGTAGTTCCACTGAGAAACCTGAGAAAGAACTCAGTTTTTGGATTTCTAGGCTGTTCGTTTTCTATTTTCATTTAATATCCCACCCTCCCTGCTTTTCTTCCTAAACTTTGCCACATAAATATTTCACTGTTACCTTGAAATGGTCTTAGGCATTTTTTTAAAGTATCTCACAAAGTCTTGGGCCTGAGTCAAAGCAGATTAGTGCTCTTTCCTACTAAATAATAAAATCACTAAAATATGAAATGACACCTAATATTATGTTGATTATTCCCATTACAGAAAGAGGATGAAAAATTACTTTAGTGTTAAAATCCAATTAGCCAGTGATTGATTTTAACTACTCATGCTTTAGTTTCAAAAAGCATGGCTGAAATACAGCAATGTCAAAATACCTCATTGGAATCCCTCATCTGGTTATTTGTGTCACTCTTCTCCTGAGTCTCGTCATGGAGGATGGCTGACCTAACAAGCGATCAAGTCACCACGATTGTTGTAAAATCCCTTTCATTTTATTCAGGGAAAATGTCTGGTATATATTTACTTTTCATTATAGGAAAATACATCTTTATGGATTACCTCTTAAAAATCATGCTTTAATACAACCTAGAAAATTGAGTATGATTCCTCAGATATGAAAACAATTCCTGTATGGGAAAAGATTGAATTAAATTGGGATTTTACTAGCATATTGAGTAAACACTTCATCTTTGATATGTTAACATTACCTGGGCACCCTGAGAGATTTTTTTTTCCTTCCAATTTATAAATTAGAATTCTGCTGTAGGTGTGATCAAGTATAGAGTTTTTATTTTGTGTAGTCCTATTCAGGTCACTCAAAGCATTCTGCCTACTACAAGAATCATTTTCACATATTTAGGCAAGTCAGAAGAAAGACTGGATCCAAAACACAGAAAGTTAGATGATCATTTTTTATTATTATGATACAAAGTTCCTAATTCATTAACTATTTCTAACATTATAGATAAGTATAGCTGAAGATAACTGTTTCCTATAGCTACATATAGTTAGCTGCTGTGTAAAGTTAGAAGGTTAGAAATGTAAAACATTGTGAAGGAATAATCTTGTTGGCACTGGGAATGATTTCACAGAAAAGTTGGCTATAGGCAGGTCCTTAAAGTTAGAAAAGGATTTTGACAGGAGGTGGGACAAGCCCTCCTTTTCCCAGGAGGGTTGAATTAATTAACTCAAAAAAATATTTAGAACAAACTAAATAAATAGAGCTATTCTGCACTGCTATGTGCTAGGCACCACTCAAAGTATTTAAAATGTATTATTTTAATTCATCTATTAAAATACCTTTGAGTTAGGTACCATTAATATTTTCACTTTATAGATGAAGCCCTGAGGCACAGAGAGATCACTCAGCTATTAAGTAGTAGAATCAGGATTCGGTCCAAGACAGCGGACTCCAGAGCCCACACTGCTAAATACAAGAACCCTGGAGCCAACAGCCTGGCTTCAAATCCTAACTTCATCTACAGTACTTGGATTAGTGCCTGACTCAGGGTAAGTGTCTATAAATGTGAACTATTTTAATTATGTTGATTGTTATTAATAAGTTACTTCTCTGTGAATATGCATAAGTCATTCAGTGTACTACAGATGATACAAATATGATAAGAGAAGGCCCCAGTCCTCAGTAAACTTTCAGTCTTGTGGGAGGAAGACATACAGTCAACCCTCTGTATCCTTGGGTTTCACATCTGAGGACTCAACCAACTACGTTAGAAAATACTCAGAAAAAAAAAAATAGATGACTGCACCTGTTCTAAACATGTACAGACTGTTTTCTTGTCATTATTCCCTAAGTGATAGAGTATAACAAGTATTTACATAGCATGCACATTGTATTAGGTTATAAATAATTTAGAGATGATTTAAAGTATAAAGGAGGATGTGCACAGGTTACATGCAAATAATATGCCTTTTATATAAGGGTCCTGAGCATCTAACATCTTGTTACTAGTGGTTCCTGGACCCAATCCCCCTTGGATACTGAGGGAGGACTCTGTTTACCCCAGAGGTGTAATGGGCTAAGCATGGGAGAGATTATCTCCAATAGGAAGATAAAAAATCAAGAAAGACCCCAGTTGTTTTTGAGCAGAACATAGAATACATAAGTTTGTATTTGAAGAGGTAAGGAGGAGGGCATTACAGGGCGAAAGGACAGTGTGCACTAAGGCATTTTGTGTTAAAAATATTCAGTGTATGTTGGAGAATAGCTTCGCTTGTTTTTTATTTGCAGGGGGCACAGGCAGGGTAGTTAAAAAAAAAAAAGGCAGAAAAGCAACCTTAAGTTCAGATCTCGTGGAGCCTTGAAGAGGTCTTTAAACAAGTGAGTGACAGATCAAAGGCATTTTGTGAAGATCATTTTGGTGACAGGGAATACAGCGGAGGAGGAGAAGACAAGGGATACTATAAGCATGTAGACCAAATCGGGTTTGATTTGTTTTTAGTTCCACCATAACAATTCTAACAGTATACTAGACCATTAATTTGTTTTATGTCACTGGACAAATCACTTACTATTATGTTCCTGTGTTTCCTTATCTCAAAAAAGAGAGCTGAATTGATAAGCATACGATCATTAGCTTATAGAGGTCATAAACTCTCTGTGCTTGACTTCAGGCTTAAATATTTTCACAAGTATGTTTTGTTCATGATGGTGATTCACAGATATGAATATCTTCTCTTTCTTAGTAAATTCTTATTTTCATTGTGTTTTTCTTCTCAAACTATAATTAAGAGAAAACTGTGTGTGTTTCATGCTTTTATATCATATAGAGATTAGTATATAATATAGACTCCAATAATTCTTATTTGATTATTGACAAGATAAAGTTCTATGCTTTGATTATGGTTCTTTTCCAGTGGGCTGAAGAATTTGCCAGGCCCAGTTTTTAGAACAATTTTGATGTGTAAAATTAGGATCATAATTTGTTTTTTTTTACCATCACTGCTTAGTAAACTTAAAAAAGATATTAATTTTTGTTTTGTATATTTTCATATCTTCCCAAACCAGAACACACAGCACTAAAAACAGTGGAATAAGATATGTTTTCCCCAAAATAAATATTCAAGTTCATAGAGTAAGAGACAGTTATGCAAATATTTTTATTATGAAAATTCACAATGTATTATTTTTTCCAAATAAGGAAAGCTGATTTCAAGCTAAATAGCTTCTATTTGGGAAATTTCATTGTGCCTTTCACATCATATTTTCACACTCCTTTTTGGACTGTAGTAAAACATGTCTCCCTTGATATTCCAAGCCTGAATGTCCCTTAGACACTTTAAGATGATACAGCAAATAAAGTCCTGTTGGTCTGAGAAGATACTAGAAGTACATTTTAAAACTAATTATCATTCTTCTGCTGGGAGTTTCTTTAAGAGCCACTCTCTAATTTCTGTCAAACATTTGCAGTTCTAGTACAAATACATTTATTTTTTTAAGAATTAATTCACTTGCATTTAAACTTCAAGGTAGTGTTTGCCTTTCATTGTGAAATAGAGAAAGGTTGTGAAGAAATTTCCAAGGAATTAAAAAATTAACTCTGAAAATTCTCTTTTAATTTTCCTGAAACGTAATGTGTCCAGTCCTAACAATCATAGAGTTACACAATTATCTTACGGATTTAGGATAGTCTCATTGTCAGTTCAGGCTTTTAAGGAAAAAACAAACTAATTCTTCAAAATAAACTCTCTGAGGTGATTGTATTGCCAATCTAAGCTTTAGTGGAAAATTACCAAATGTCCTTTCTTCTTTTAGTCACATTTTTCCCCCATGAAAAACAAATACAGCAGCAATGAATTTACCTTAATGTTCTCTGCCAAACACAGATGAGGTGTAATTGCCTGTGGATGAAACGTTCTCCTGAGTCAAGAGTTGCACGGAGACTTTCTACATGTAAAGTGTCTTCCTGCCTAATACTATTTTTTTTTTTTGTCCCAGCAAAGGAAGTGGATTGGATTTAGTTCAATTTGTTTTTAAGCTTTGTATCATAACATTTGTTCAAAGAGAAGATTCAGAGTCAACAATAAGTCTAATTGGATCATTTCCACCTATTAGAAAACATACTTAAAATTAACATTCGATACATAGATAAATATCATTTATAAAATGAGTTACATGGTTACAAACATTTAATTTGCATTAGATTGTAAAATACTGAGGTTTATTGTCGCCCTCCTACCTAAATAATTCATAGAAAGGGTCTCTTATAGCCTTATATTAATGACCTGAATGGAATGAAGGCTACTATTTAGAATATACTAATGTATCTACTAAAATATGTAAAGTTAGTTTCATTAACTAGGTTTACATTATCCATTTTTCTTATGACAATCATACTTCTTATGACATACAAGAACATATCTGTTTAAAATTGTTGAATAAATTAGTTGCTTTTTTCTTGGCTTATTGTCATTTGACTGAACTCCACAGTTACATCCAATAAGAAGTTAAAACTGAAGTTTCTGTCAACTATTTTCTACTAGCAAACACAGTGACTCGCCTTCCAAATAAAAGCACATCAACATGAAATTTTCCCAAGGGTGTATTCTAGGTCATAATCTTTATGTTAATAAATTCCTTACTGAATAGTAAATCGTAAGAATATATTACCTTATTCCTATAATACATTACCTGCCCGCAGGTAATTACCCATCAAAATCTAAACAGAAAGGAAGATCTTGACACTAGTGACCCCTGCAGGTAAAATTAAAGAAAAAGCACACCATAATTGGACAAAAGATACTACTACATATCAGAATGCAGCTAGGTAATACCAAAGCATTAACATCTATCAGTAACTCCCAATAAGATTTGTTATTATTATTTACTAATTACCATTGGAGATTTTGTAATTTGCAGAATAAGTCAAGCTATGTTTTGAGATTTTACTAGCTATTATTGAACACATTTACATTTTGAATATCAACTATAGTTTCTAGAGAATGCTTTCCAGATAGGCTCTTAAAAAGCTGTTTGGAGTTGTTTGATTAAGGAGTTAGAAGAGATCACAAATGGCCATCTGGTTTGTCTGCCTGCCTGACGATTAGTTTCAACAACCAGCTAACTGATGTACAAAGCGCTTAATGGGCAATCTCAGGAAATCCCAATAAGATAAGCATTATTATTCACATATTATGGAAAGATATGAGTAAGTGGCAATGTAAGTATCAAAGCTTGGAGACGCCCTAAAGCCCCTTCTCCTGATCATTATTCTATGGGGTGAAGGTAATATTTAGGAAAGGTCACCGAATGGATATGTATAGCCCAATTCCCAATGGAAGGGCATATATTTAATGACCACTTATTTACTTAATATATATGAAGTACTTAGTATATCATTTTGGGCTAGGTCATAAACAGGTTTTAAGAATATCAAACAATTAGCATGAAGTTTTTTTTTAAAGAACAATGTATCACATTAATGATTTATATAAATGCAGTTTGATACACTAACTGATGGTAATAAAGACAGTAGCCACAAATTCAACCATTTCATATGTCACTGAGTCATTATTTGTAGTACTTATATCAACATTAAAATTTTGTGGCAACTTATGAGAGATATGATCAATTTTTATAGTGACACATTTCTTCTTGATATCTTACCTTTTTTTCCAGAAAGGAGAGTTATCTTTTTAAAGTTTATGCTTTGAAATTTACTATTAAGTTTAGCTTTGTCTTTTAGGTTCCCAATTAATCCATGTAAAATATGAGACACAAACAGAATGTCTATGTGGATGTTTCTATTACTTTTACAAAATAATGATGGAGAAGTGCTGTTAAATATTGTCTTTGAAAGAGCTGACAATTAACTATAAAACTCCTAAAGTCTCAATGTCATGAAAACAGCAACATAAAAATAAAACCAAAGCAGAACATCTAATATCTGGGTATTTCTTTGATTTATTTCATATAGTAGTAAGTGTATCATGATAAAATAATATTTAAAATGATTTGATCATTACATGTTGTATGCATGTATCAAAATATAACATGTACCCAGAAATAGGCACAATCATTATGTGTCAATTAAAACATGTACCAAGACTTCAGAGTGAATCCAAGTATTAAATGCCTATTTATATTTTTCCACAATTATTTGATGCATAGCTAATATATACCAGGCAACGAAATAGATATTATAGATAGCGTATTATGGTCAAGAAAAAAATAATTCTGCACATTCACAGACCTTACAGTCTAGAGGGAAAACTGGTAATAACCAGGAAATAAATAAATAATTAAGGATGTTAAGCGCTTTTAAGGAAATAAATAAGGCAGGAGGTTGGAAAATTACATGGAGAAATCGACTTAAAAAGAGTAAGCAGAGAAGGTAACTGTCTTAATTAACTTGGGCTGCTATAACAAATACCATAGATTGGGCAGCTTAAACAACCATTTATTTCTCATAGTTAGGGAGGCTGAAAATCCATGATCATGGTGCCAACATGGTGAAGTTCTGGGTGTGGGCCCTCTTCCTGGTTTGCAGAGGCTATCTTTTTGTTGTGTCTTTACATGACAGAGAGAGAGAGAGAGAGAGAGAGAGAGAGAGAGAGAAAACATGTGCAAGCTCTCCGATCTCTTCTTATAAGAGGAAACTCCACCCTCGTGACCTCCTCTAAACCCAATTACCTCCTAATACCCTCGACTCCAAAGTTCATGACATTGAGTATTAGGACTTCAGCATAACAGTTTTGAGGGGACATGGACATCCAGTTTATCACAGCATCCATGAACACCTATTCCAAACATGCTTCTGAATGATTGGAAGGAGCTAGCCATGGAGGAGCTAAGGGAGCAGCATACACGGAGGATCTGAGGAGGAAAAGAATCTGTTCTTGTAGTAACTACTGCAAGAAAGCTAATGTGGTGCTGTGGAATGTGGCTGGCACCAGCACAGATGAACTGAGTTCATATCAGGCAGCATCTCATGTTCTATGAAAGGGTGTCTGAATCTCATTTAATGTAGAAGCAAACAGGGCCTTCTCTTGGTTCTGTGTAGTGACAGGTCATAAGCAGAGAAGACTAGAATAAGGAGATTTTTAAAAGGAGAATATTACACTAGATAAAAGCTAAGTTTTTTCTTTTTCTTTTTCTTTTTTCTTTTCTTTCTTTCTTTCTTTTTTTTTTTTTTTTTTTTTTTTGAGACAGAGTCTTGCCCTGTTGCCCAGGCTGGAGTGCAGTGGCGCGATCTCGGCTCACTGCAAGCTCCGCCTCCCGGGTTCACGCCATTCTCCTGCCTCAGCCTCCTGAGTATCTGGGACTACAGGCGCCCGCCACCACGCCCGGCTAATTTTTTGTATTTTTAGTAGAGATGGGGTTTCACCGTGTTAGCCAAAGATGGTCTCCATCTCCTGACCTCATGATCCGCCCACCTTGGCCTCCCAAAGTGCTGGGATTACAGGCATGAGCTACCGCGCCCTGCCAAAAGCTAAGTTTTGATATTAGAACAAAGTCAATTATTTCCTCAGGTTTTGGTTAATGCAGCAGGTATGAGACTATTGTCTTAAAAATACTGTGATCCATAATAATGCTCAAATAAGAGGTTTGTGTCAATTGAATTGAAGTAAATATTGTTTATATCAGGTAAAGATATATATTATCATATTATAATGGCTTCAATCTGAGTTTGTTCTCTACATTAAAGCAAAATAAAATTGTATCCCTTTTAATTGAAAATAGGAAGAAAATTTTTTATACACACCTTCAAAAAGAGTAGTAGACAAACAAATGTTCCAGAAGGTAAATTAAGGGCAAATTTTTCCCCTCTATAATAAGTACAGCCTGGGTGTAAAATGGTAATGAGTCAATACATATGTCATACCAAAAGAACCAGTCAAGTCAGAGAGGAAAAATTAGCTGAGCCAGTTTTTTGGCTTAAGAGAAAATTCAAAAGGTAGGTTTGCTGCATTTAATACTTTCTAAGAAGTTGTTGGCCTCACATAACTATCATTAGTTTATCCACTTATATGTAAAATTGATAGAGTAATAACTAATGGAAGAGGATTTTGCAGAGAGTTGGATAAAAAGTTTATTACCCAGGGCCTGACACATAGTAGGGATTTGGTTTATAGCCTTAGTTGTAAGCCTATCTAAAACTAATCTGTATTAAAGATAGGGTTGGAGGAATGTATGCTAATTCATTAGCAGTTAGTTGGTAAACCAGAATAACTAGTTCCAGGTAATTTTTTAAAGAAATTATGTCAAATCATAAACAAGGGCGCTCTGCTCTTCAAACATTCTAAAGTTTTAAAATTCTAACAAAGGAATGCTAAAATTAGATTAAGAAGGTAAGAGAGTCAGTGAAATTCAAACATAACTTTAAGTACTCTTGCAGTTTTTCTCCTTGCTGGCAGGTGCTTCTCACCGTCTTACATGTAAATATATCCTCCAAAACACATTAGGTTTAGGAAAATCAATCGAGAACTGTCATGAGTTGAATTGTATCCTTCAGAAAAAGATGTGTTGAAGTCCTAACCGCTAGCATCCCAGAATGTGAATTTATTTGGATGTAGGATCTTTGCAGATGTAATTAAGATGAGGCCATACTGGAGTAGAATGGGCCTTAATACAATATAATTGGTGATTTTATAAGAAGAAAACAACACAGCAAGTGAGACACTGAGGTAAAAGATAGCCATGTGACAATAGAGGCAGAGATTGAAATGATGCATCTACAACACAAGAAATGCCAGGGATTTCTGACAAATACCAACAGGTAGAAGAGGAAAGTAAAGGTTCTTACCTCCATACTTTGGAGAAAGGATGGCCCTGCCAATAGCTTGCTTTAAGATTTCTAGCCTCCAGAACTGTGAGACAATACATTTCTGTTGTTTATAGCTACTTGGTTTGTGGTTCTTTCTTATGATGGCCTAGGAAACTAGTAGAAGAATACAGCCACATGGAGATCTAGTTGACCGTAGTCTTCAAACTGCAGCTGTTTACTCTATCAAAACAAAAGAGGATAAAAGTCATGTGGAAAGAGATTATACTAATAACACTTCATTCTTAGCCTTAATTTTGGTCTGGTCAACAGCACACCTGAGCAAAACCAAAACAAAACAAAAAAGGAAACAGACACCCCCACCCTTAATTGTATCTTCTCTTCTGAATGATTTATGCATCATGTAAGTGATAAACAAATGCTTATTACCGTCAGACCTCCAGAGCCTACACAGCTGTAGAGAAATCAGGTCTATTCCATTGACTTCATGCATCTTTAACAAAGGTGCCATCTGCGGTCCAGCACCAGAAATCTCTTTTATTGGTGATGATGTATGAGACCAAAAGAACACAATCTGATTTTTTTTTCAGACCTAGGTACATGAAATTGAGCTTACAGTGCTGTAAGTTAGGAAAACCTTGTTTTAAAGGCTGTAAACTGCATGTAACTTTGTGAATATATTCATATGCATGATATTAAAATAGCTTATGTGTGCCTAAAATCCTAGATTACAAAAATAGCACCCAGCTAAAAACTTTTTTTTTTTTTTTAGTCAATGCTCTCTCCTTCTGTGACCATTATAGTTTTCTGTGTCCTGTCTTCCCTGCACAGGCTTATTTGCCATCAGTCTTAATCCATTTTCACAAACAAATTAAGGCAGAGAGCCAGATGAGGTATGCAACTCTACCCTCTATCATTCACTTCCCTATGCCTCTGTCACAATCAATAAATACTCATTCAGAGGAGGGGGCCTAAGGAACTCATTAATCCTCCTGCTCACTGCTTCCAAAATATGGGTGACTTGTTAGGGGCTCTCTGAAATCCACAGTGCAAAATATAGCTCTTGAGCACTGTTAAAACCCTAGCAATATGGGCACAGAGCATGAGGAGGGGGCTTATCAGTGATAATTACATTGGTAATTCTGTGTTCTGTGATTCATCCATGCACAGCATTTTCCAAATAATGTCCTTTTGTCATACAGGATTATAGGTTGCCTTTGTTTTCGAAGACTCATCCAAGCCTGGTGTCTCCTCATTGTTTGAATCTGTCCTTGAACATAAATAACATTCTGGAAATTTCCAATTTTATACAACACTTTTCAAAGCATGTACAAAGAAAGTTCTTCAAACTCTTAAGAGTGAATAGTGATTGCTGACTTGTTTAGAGTGAATACAGAAGGAGATGCTATACAAAAACTCCTTCAGCAATTCACGTGAAGGATGTGGATATGAACACCATAGAAATTCACACACAGTATTAAGAGTTAAAGGAACCCACACAAATAGAGACTTTGAATGGATCTATATGCTTAGATTTCTTACTCTCGTTGACCTTAAAGTTAAAAGTGTGATATTTTGGTCTTACTTTTCTAATTCATTTGTTGCCTCAAGTTTGGGGGACTTTATTGTTATTCCTCATGGATTTTCTAACTCTAAGAGAAGTGATGTGAAAAATAACATCAGTCTGAACTTGGTAACCTCTACTTTATTTTATTTTTTTAGTTTGACTTCGCTAAAAGCCATTATAGCTGCTGTTTATTATTTCAAAATACCATTAATACTTACTAGGTCATTCATTTCCATGTAATTTTTTCTTTTAGAGAGCTTTGATTTAGAGCAATGTATGCATTAGAAGGAAAACATCAGATAATTATTTACTCAAAAAACAAGAGAGGAGGGTTGAAGAGAGCATATCCCATGAGATTTAAGACTGACAGATTAGCAGCAGAAAACCTTTTGTCTGGAAAGTAAGAAAACGATCCTGAGAACTAAGCACAATATACCTCTCAACTTGTCAAACCAAAGAAGCTTTATATGTGCAAAATGTCCAATTTTCTTTCCTCATATACAACTAACTTGAAAATTCATCTGACTTGGAAAATAACCAATTTGAAAATAAAACCTGTAATCATAAACATAACATTTTTATAGATAAAGAAGAAATCATTGGATTATTCAGAAGTAAGATTTTGCTGCCTCATAATTACAATATTTATTTTAATGTATTAATTATTAGTAAAATATAACAAAGTGACAGCCTTTCAATTGGACAGTATAGAGTATCAATATTTTAGAGATATAAAATTAATAGCTTCCACTTTCTAGGGACTTCAAATATTCCAAGAATAATGCTATGGTCTTTATTTAAAAAATTTCCTCTAATCTCCACAATAAACGGATAGATTTAATGGTATTTTTCTATTTAATAGATGAGGAATCTGAGAATCATAGAGATTAACTAACTTGTCCAAGATCAGATATCAGAAAAGTGGCAGAGTTGGGGGTCACATCTAGTTTTGACTACTCTAAAGTGGATGTTTTGTCTACTTTGGCCAGGCAGCTTTGCAGACCAGATGTTAGAGAGGATGCTAAGCCCTACCAATTCACTGAAGTTTTTGTATTCAAAATTACTTCCCCCTTCTAATGAAATGGACATAATTAACTTATTTTGCGACTGGATTACATTAAATTTAACAGTATGTATGCTTTCTCATTTTTTCCCTTCCTTCCTGCCTTCCTTCCTGCCTGCCTTCCTGCCCTCTTGCCTGCCTTCCTTCTTGCCTTCCCTCCCTTCTTCCTTCCTTCCATCCCTCTCTCCCTCCCTCCTTCTTTTCCTCTTCCCTCCTCATTCTACTCAAAAAATAATCTGAAAGGACTCATAATGTTATGCATATATAATAGAACCACTAAAACCTCTCAAAAATATTTTATGTCCACAAGTTTGTGTGATATCAGTGATTAAAAATTATAGTAGAACTGCTATTGAATAAAATATTAACAAACAATTTTGACACTTTATTAGTTTAGTGTTTACTCATTCAACACAATGTGTTGGAATTCCCCTATATTCTAGGGATCATGGGAATAGAAAGACAAATACATCATACATCACAGGCCTTTCCTTCACTACATGTACTGTATTAGGGTAATGTACAAAACTGGTGGGAATAGGTGACTAAGTAAATGTGTTCAGGAGAATTGAAAAGGTTCCACAGGAGAGTGGACATCTCAAGGGGTCATAAAGAATATGAAGAAATTTTCTAAGAGAGAGGAGAGATGAAAATATTCCTGGAAAATGATGAGTAATGGATTGGCCAGCTCTGCAACTGAAGCAGGTGGTGGTCATTGCCAGGGAAGTGTTACATACAAGATATAAGGTGAGATAAAAAACCAAAAGATAGAAGGCATGTGGTTATTATGTCTGGGAATTTTGATGTGACACTAAACCATGTGTAGTTTTTAAAAATATAATTTGATACAGTCTTTCACTTTAAAAATGTACAAGTACAGAAAACAAAAACAAAACCCTTTTCTGAGCCACTTCAGAGTAAGTTGTCGCCTTGATGCCCCATCACACAGAATTCTTTACTGTGTCTCCTATAAACACGGATATTTTCCTGTATCAACACAATGCAATCATCAAAGTCAGAAATTCAGCACTGACACATTTCTACCATGTAATTTTCTGACTCTGTTCAAGTTTACTAGTTGTCCTAATAATGTTCTTTATGTTACATTAAAGTTCAGATTCCAGTTCAGAATCACATGTTGCATTTAATTGTCATTCATTTTAGTCCTCTTTAGTCTGGAGCAGTTCTTCAGTCTTTCTTTGACATTAATGAATTTGACACTTGTATTAGTCTGTTTTCACACTACTGATAAAGACATACCTGAGAATGGTTAATTTATAAAGAAAAAGAGGTTTAATTGATTCGCAGTTCCACATGGCTGGGGAGGTCTCACTATCATGGCAGAAGGTGAAAGGCATGTCTTACATGGCAGCAGACAACAGGGAATGAGAACCAAGAAAAAGACTTTTCATTATAAAACCATCAGATCTTGTAAGACTTACTACCACGAGAACAGTAAGGGCGAAACCATCCCAATGATTCAATTATCTCTCACTGCGTCCCTCCTGCAACACGTGGGAATTATGGGACCTACAATTCAAGATGAGATTTGGGTGGGGACACAGTCAAACCTTGTCAAAATTATTGAAAACAACAGGGCAGTTGTTTTTTAATGATTCCTCATTCTGGGTGTCTGATGCTTCCTCACAATTTGATAGAAATTATTTAACTTTTGCAGGAGTATCACAAAAGAGATCCTGCTTTTTTTCTCATTGCATCCTATCAGGTACTGTTGAATTTTAATTTGTCCCATTAATGACTATGTTCACTGTGATCACTTGATTAAGATGATGTATGCCAGGCTTCATTGTGAAATTCCTTTTCTCTTTTTGTAAATAAGTAGCATTTGCATGGGGAGATAATTTGAAACTGTGTACGTAACCTATTCCTCACTAAATGTTTTTATTCTCTTAATTCAACGGGTTATAATCAGTTACTAGTTACTATCATTATTTATTTTGATGTTTAAAATGGTTGCAGAGTTGGCCAGTGGAACTCCTTCAAGCTGAAGTCTGTGTTCTTTTGGCAGCCCACATCATTCTTTGTTTTCTGTCACAGAAGGTTCTAGATTCATCTTCATCTTGTGCTTTTCCTGCCCTACCTCTTGGATCCGCAATTTCCCCCAGAAGCCCTGGTTCCTTATAAAGAAGAGTGGTATTCAGAGGCCAACATATGAGCACTAAGTGTGCTCACTTCTATTAGAGCTACCCTTAGGCTCTCTTATTGAATGTAGTTACAGAATATGTGCACCCACATATGTGTGTGTATATATGTATGTCTATATATACATCTACACATAAAGCGGTACGTTGTATTTTTCAAGATGATTACAAGATTGCCCATCCCTTATGATCTTTTTACAATATAATTGTGATGCTCCTCTTCTTACCCAGAAGTCAGGTCTATACTATCCCTGTCGCCTAACTTGAATCTGCAAGTGCTATAGACTGATTTGTGCTTGCCCCAAATTCATAAGTTGGACCCCTAACCACCAGTGTGATGGTAGTTGGAGGTGGGGCCTTTGGGCGTTAATTGTGTTTGGAAGAGTTCATGAGGGGAGCCCCTTATAATAAAAGACACCAGATGTGTCTTAGTCCCCTTGGGCAGCTATAACAAAACACAACAAACTGGGTGACTTAGAAACAACACAGATGTATTTCCTACAGTTCTAGAGCCCAAGAAGTCCGAGATCAAGATGTGGGCAGATTACATATCTGTTCAGGGCTTGCTTTCTTCATAGACAATGTCTTCTCACTGTTACTTCACACAGTGGAAGCAGGGGGCTGGGGAAGCTTCCTTGGGTCCTCTTTTATAAGAGTACTAATCCCATTCATTTGGGCTCTGCTCTCATCATCTAGTCCCTTTTGTGTTAGGCTGTTCTTGCATTGCTATAAAGAAATAATTGAGACTGGGTAATTTATAAAGAAAAAAGATTTAGTTGGCTTACAGTTCTGCAGGCTGTACAAGCATGGTGCTAGCATCTTTTCAGGTTCACGGGAGGCTCAGGGAGCTTCTAGTCATGGTGGAGGGCAAAAGGGGAGAAGGCATCTCACATGGCGAAAGCAGGAGCAAGAAAGAGAATGGAGGGGAAGGTGTCACACACTTATTAACAACCAGTTTTGTGAGAACTTACCCATTATTGTGAA
Organism: Macaca thibetana thibetana; assembly: GCF_024542745.1. NCBI lineage: Eukaryota > Metazoa > Chordata > Mammalia > Primates > Cercopithecidae > Macaca > Macaca thibetana. Next base: position 45,368,439 of record NC_065580.1, read on the forward strand.
GACAGCACCAAGCCATAAGGGACCCACCCTCATGACCCAAACACCTCCCACAAGGCCCCACCTTTAGCACTGGAGATTGCAATTCTATATGAGATTTGAGCGTGGACAAATATCCAAACTATATCAGTTCTCCCAAAGTTCCCACTCCCAAACTTCCCACATTCTAATACTCCCAAAGTTCCCACATTCTAATACTACGGCATTGGTGATTAGGTTTTCAACATATGAATTTTAGGGGGACAGAAGCATTCAGATCATGGTACCTGGGCTAATTTCATTTCTCCTGAGTCCTATGTCTCTCTTTTATTTGATTTATTCTCAACTGTCACTGAAGCTACTTCCTAATATTAGGTGTAAGAGAAGTAGAATTTCTGAAGTCATGCCTGTATGACAATTTTTAAAGGATAATTTTTATATAAAATACTAAAGAAATTAGGAGACCACTACTTATCACTATATCTCTATCTATCTTTCTGTCTGTCTGTCTGTCTGTCTGTCTGTCTATCTATCTATCTATCTATCTATTTATTTTTGCTTTTTCTGGCTTTTTCATCTGACTGAATTATGGCCAAAATACTAAACACATGATTGCAACTACTTTTCAACACCATTGAAATCACTTGGAATCTTTTCTGTTAATTACCTTTGGATTCAAAATGTAGTTAATATTGAAGTTTGAAATAATATATTAGAACACATTCTCTCTAGAAATGGTTTGTACAGCTATTGAGTATAAATATATACATACAAATATACATATACACACCCTTGTACATATAGAGTATAAACTTGTATGTATATATTTATACACAATAAATTGTGTATACATACATGATAGATAAATTCTGTATACACACAAGTATTTAGAATAGATTTTGGGAATTTTTAAATAACGCTTTAGAAGGTAAGAAAGTCAAGAAACTTTGAAAAGCAGATTGAATTAGAAGGGCTAACCCTGGAGACGCCTGGGTTGGGGTCTTGTCATGATCCCAAGTCACCTGATTATAATTCAAGTCACTTTCTTACAGTTATGTTACCTACAGATTGAAAAATCATTTGGATTAACATGAATTCTCTTTCAAAATTTGAATATTTCTTATAGGGTCTAATAAGTGGTGTCAGTTTACTATACTTTAAAGCAAGTGGCATCCACCTTTACCCCCTTGAGATTTCCCTTAACGTCTGTCTGAGATGATCAGCATCGGAGCTGAGAAGGTAAAGATAATTTTCATGAGTGGTAGGGCAGGCTTAGGGCAGCCTATCAAGCTAATGTGACTCTGGTATCAGTACATGGAGGGGACGTTTGTCAGGAAAATCCAAGGGAAAGAGAAGAGATTCCAATTGGGTGATTGAGAATTTCCTCCATCACAATAGAATAACAGACAGTAGCTAGAGGTATGAGAAGCAGGAAATCTGTTAAAAATGAGCTAGTTCAACTGGCTGTAATTAGAGGCAGAATTACCTATGGTGGTAAGAATGGGGGACTCCCACACACTCCAGTGGCTTCCCCTGCACTTAAAATAAAACCAGACTTTACTAGGGCTAATAAGGCTCTATATTTGCTTATTTCCTGAACCCCATCTCGCCTCCTACCACTTTCATGTCAGCTCAGTAAATTCCATCCACAATGGCATTCTGGCTATTCTGTGAACATACTAAATTTGTTTCTGCCTTAGGCTTTTGCACTTGATGTTCCCTCTAATGGGAACACTCAGCCCCAGATCACCTGGTGTCTTCTTTATATCATTCAGAGTCCAGCTCAGATGTCATCTCCTCAAAAAGGTCTCTCCATTTAAAATAGACACTCCCCACTTCACCAGCCCCCCTTCCCATATTCTCTATCATTTCACTCTGTCAGTCTTTCCAGCACTTATCACTTTCTGAAATTATCTTGTTTGTTTATGTCTTGTTGCCTGACTTCGTCCTGACACTATAAATGCTTGAGAGCAAGGACTTGGTCTTGTTAACTTTATGTCCTCAGTTCCTAAAACAACGTCTGTCCTGTGGTAGGTATTCAATAAATGTATTTTGAATAAATAACTGAATAAATGAACTGGAGAGATGATGGAATAAGAATTAAGAGTTTCAGCCTATTGGTCTGATACAATGGAAGGAGTGAGGATAGACAACAGCTATGATGTAGTAGGCAGTGTGTTCATCAGGATGAAATATAAGCTCAAGTTTGCCATTCTGTGACATGGAAAAATTATGCTTGCTGAACCTCAGTTTCTTCAGCTGTGAAAGGGAGATAACTATTGTATACGACCGTTTTAAAGACTTGGTTAGGTGAAACAATAAATATATAAAGAGTAAGGCACAGAGAAGGTACTCCATAAATAGTAGCCATTATTGTCATTAATATTGAGCTAAATGAATTTTTGTATACTTAGTATGAGAAAGCTTGGGAACTCCCCAATTTTCTTTTCCTAAACTCTGCCTTTTTATACAATTTATTGTATGTTTATGAAAGTAATAGAAACTTTAGTATATTTTGCATATCAAACAAAATATTCATATAAGTTTGATTTTCAGATGCAGCCAAATAATAAATTGGACCATAAAGTATGAACACTTTACCTAGCGATGAAAGAGTATACACATGAATAGAAGAGACAAAATGGTTGGCCATAAAATATGATTAACCTAGTTGAAACAAAGGGCCTTAATACCTCACAAGTGGTGAACTCATTAGTGGGTTATAGGGGTTCCACATGAGTGAAAAAATCATGTATAATGGTTGCTCATTACATACCCTATTTATTCCTAGGGTGCCTTTTGTGAAGCTTGTTTTTTCAATTAAGTTTAAGCAAGAAGAGAGAAAAGCATGATACAAGAATACATTAACCATATTTTAAAATAGTATTATTTTAGGAAGTGGTCTATATTAATCAAAAGAAACTTAACCCTTGATGATAAAGCTAGTTTTGTGTGCATTCCATGTATGACCAAGCCATTTAACATTGCTTTAAAATGAAGACTTTTATGAAGCAGAACCTTTTGATGGGCTATTTCCACGAGGATCATGCTGGCCTGTTCCCTCTCTCCTTTTTATTATTACTATTAGTGCTTTTGTAGCCCCAGTTCTGCCACCACATCTGTAAGTTTGGGTAGTAAATTAACCCACACAGGGCCTCACTTTGATACTGGCAGAAAGACATCAAAGTTGCCTGTATTGTAACTCAAAACAAGACAATACTTGTGAATACTGGAAGCACATCATATACATGCAGTGTGCTATTACAGAGCACTTAGTGCATGCCTTTGTATCATGGGTGTCCAGTAAATATTAATTTTTAAAAATCCAGAACCATGTTGATAACTGGACCAGCCTTTTTTTTTTTTTTTTTTTTTTTTTTTTTGAGACGGAGTCTTGCTCTGTCTCCCAGGTTGGAGTGCAGTGGTGCTATCTCGGCTTACTACAACCTCCACCTCAGAGGTTCAAGTGATCCTTCCACCTCAGCTTCCCAAGTAGCTGGGAATACTGGTGTGCACCACCACACCCAGCAAATGATTGAATTTTTAGTAGAGACAGGGTTTCACCATGTTGGTCAGGCTGATTTTGAACTCCTGACCTCAGGTGTTCCACCTGCCTTGGCCTCCCAAAGTGCTGGGATTACAGGCATGAGCCACCGTGCCTGGCCTGGCCCAGATTTTTATATGGAGATTGGTGGGGTAAGAATCTGCCTTACCTCTCTCATGTTTTCCATATATGTGATGGTATGGAATACATGTGAGAGAGGTAAGTCAGATTCTTGACCTACCAATGGGGCAAGACCAGTGATAAAGATAGGAAACTTACAAATACTTATACTTTTCTCTAATAATATTGTAAGGATTAAAATTTGGCTCTATTTCACTAATTCTAAGCAAATGTTTTAAATGCTTCTTTATTTGAAAATGTACCCTTCGAACTTGTTTTCAATGGTGCCACTTAGTAAGTTTCAAAATATATTGTAGTATTTTAGTATGGTATATACCTGCTGAAAATGTTCATTTTTGAATACAAGTTTGGAAAAGCAATGTTAGACAACATTATGTTGTTATCAAAATGCTGGGGACTCAAATTTTCTAGTTTAATTTTTGGACCCTTTTAAAATAATCACAGGAATAATCTCTGGTAGTTTATTACACAAGGGCACAAATGATAGACTTAAGATAATTAAATTAATGATCAATTTTATAATTCAGTGAAATAGATGAAGCTGATCATGTCTTTAATTCAGAGAAAACTATTTTATTATTTCTTGAGAACAAAATTTTCATCTAAAACATCCATTTACCTCAAGACTTCCTTTAATTTGCCAATTTGTTCCATCAGTTAATACTTATTTATCTTTTCAGAGATTTTTTTTTTTTTCACTATGTGATAGGCAAGACACCAGGTTCTGGAAAACAGAAATAGTTAGGAATGGTCCTCATGTTGGAAGTGGTCATAGTCTCATAAGCAGTGCTAATGAAAAAAAGCAAATACCAAATGTATCTCTCTAATAAAGGCAAAAGATTCTGAGTAGTAATTTTCAAAATTACTAACCAAACTTAAAATATTAATAGCTCCTTTGGGCTGAGCTGCTAGCTTAACTATCTAGGCTGATATTTTAAGTGACTTCATTTTATATAGCAGGTTAGTACAGACCATATAGATTAAGGTTTAAGAGCATTGACACTCAAGCCAGGTTCTGTGGGTTTGAATGTCAGCTCTTGTACTTATGAACTGTGTGACTTTTATCACATTACTTAATCTCTCTGGGCCTCAGTTTTCTCATCTGCAAAATGCTCATAATGAGAGTATCTACTTCACAGATTGCAAAGTTTAACTGCAAAGCTCTTAGAAGTGTACCTATTGAAGTGTAAGTTATAGAAGTATTAGTGGTTACTAGCAAAATAAAATATTTATTTAAATGAAGCATAATAATTGTAATTATGTGATAAAATAATTGGAAAGTTATGTCTTAAATGAGGAACATACTGTTTATATTGAGATGAAAGTATAAACAAGGCTTCCTCCTTTGTCTTTCCAGGAAATAAACTTTCCCTTTTTATAATGAATATTGGTTGATGTGAAGTTGTGTTGATTTGGGCTGGCATTAATCAATGTTGTACTCCTTCAACACTGAGGATACAGAAAGGAAAAGATTTCAATGAAATTGAATAATTCTTAGCCATAGACATGTATGCTTTTTAAAAACTTAATTCCTTCCATAGGATTAATTAGTACTACAACAGTAGGCTCTAATTATAGGTCTTACCATAAAAAAAAGAAACAAATAAATAAAGTTCTACAGCTCTGGATCTTATTTTGGGAATGTGAAAATTTGTAGTTATAAGTTTTTCTTGTTTTTGAGCTTTATTAAAGTTACATTATTTAGTCTTATGCATTTTATTTATTCAGTATTATGCTTTCATTACAGTCATAGAAGCATTCTGTACAAAAGTACAATGCTTAAAAAAAAACATTCAACAAAATACAGCCCCCTCCCATATTGAAATGAAATGATAAACCCCCCATGATTTGAGTTGGATAATGTTATATCATGATATTTTAATGGAATTGGCCTTTATCCCTGAGTGGAACAAAATAACAGGTCAGCTAGTTTCTAAACCCTGCTAAGTATAGAGTATTTCTTTAGACATCCCTTCTCTAAGAAGGAAAACAGAGTCCCTCACAGCTAGTGGCTGTGGTAACAGAGTTACTAAGTAAACAAACATTGAGTGAAAGGAAGAACTCCCAGGGAAACCAAATAGAATCCTTCTAACTAAAGAATCTGCTTTCTGGTTTGCCTTGACCCTCTCTCATCAAGTGTGGTATTCTGTTTTAGTAAGAAAGACTGTCCTCAGTAAGCGTTTATTTACGGTTTTTTGTTGTTGTTGTTGTTTATTAAGACAGAGTCTCAGTTGTCTAGACTGGAGTGCAGTGTCATGACCTCGGCTCACTGCGACATCCTGGGTTCAAGTGATTCTCCTGCCTCAGCCTCCTGAGTAACTGGGACTACAGGCGTGCACCACTATGCCTGGCTAATTTTTGTATTTTTATTATAGATGGGGTTTCACCATGTTGGCCTACATAGAATTTAGAGAGTATTATTTGCTATCATTCCATACCTTCTTGCAGTTTTTCAAAGTGGGTAATTGACATTCTTCATTGCTATATTCAGTTGTAATTTTTCCTGCTATATAATATTTCTGTGGAAGAATATATCTATATCACAATTTAGGTGTCATTCTCCTGTAAACAGACATTTGGATTGTTCCTAGTTTTATTTTTTGTTTATTTACTTGTTTTTGCTTTTGTACACAATGCTTCTATGACTGTAATGAAAGCATAATACTGAATAAATAAAATGGATAAGACTAAATAATGTAACTTTAATAAAGCTCAAAAACAAGAAAAGCTTTGTCATATCTTGTTAGGGGATATATATATTTAAATAAAACTAGTTTTTAATGTAAGAGAATGTCAAACATAAAATTCATGAGAATGAAACATGAAAGGAGAGAAGCATACTGCCTAAACAACATTTGTAATAACTCTTTCAAAATATTTACAGAAGGTTCCAGAAGGTTTATTTTTAAAATTATGCTTCATAACTTAAGTAATATTTGGTACATATAAAATGATAAATATTTTCAAAATTAGGAGATACATTATTACATCTGTTTTTCAAACCAGCCCTGTGTGTCAGGCTGAATAGATATAATTGCCCTTGTTTTACAGATGCTGGAGGGGAGATATAGGTCATTTATCCAAGGCCTAATTGCTGCTAAATCTTGGAGAAGGGCTAGAAACTTCATTTCATTAATCAATCAATTAATTTGATAAACATTTTCTCTATTCTCCTTTTTGAGAAAGGCACTACCAGCCACCTAATGATATGGCTACAAACCTGAAAGTCATTCGGAATGCTTTACTCTCTCTACTTCAACCAATTAGCTATCAATTTCTATTAATACTATCTCCTCAAGAGACTTAAATCATTCCTTTCTCATTATCCCTATGGGCATTACCTCATAGATCAATTCGTCTTTGTTTTACCCTCATATGGTGACAACTGCCTTCTCACCTTGTCTACAGTCAATTATTACAGTCTTGTCCTAATCAAATTTATTGTCAAAGTGAAAATCAGAGTGCCCCCACCATGTTTTTTTGTTTGGCTTTGTTATTCTGTGTTTTTTTTTTTTTTTCTTTGAGACAGAGTTTTACTTTTGTTGCCCAGGTTGGAGTGCAATGGCGCAATCTCGGCTCACTGCAACCTCCGCCTCCTGGGTTCAAGCAATTCTCCTGCCTCAGCCTGCTTAGTAGCTGGGATTACAGGCGCATGCCACCATGCCTGGCTAATTTTTGTATTTTTAGTAGAGACGGGGGTCTCACCACGTTGGCCAGGCTGGTCTTGAACTCCTGACCTCATGTAATCTGCCAGCCTCGGCCTCCCAAAGTGCTGGGTTTACAGGCGTGAGCCACTGCACTGGGCCAGAGTGCCCCTTTTAACAAGTGACTCTGACTTCCATTCCTAATATTGGTTAATAGCTCCATATTTCCTCCAGGGCAAAGCTGATGTTTCTCTTTAGGGCATCGCAAAGCCACCCACAGCCTGTCTTCTGCTGATACCTCAAATTCATTTCTTACTATTTCACCCACTCACACCATACCCTCCAAATACTTGGTGGTTTCCAGGACACAGACCCTTTTAAAATACCCTCACAATTATTTTTGGAGAGCTACATTTTATCAGATATATTACAGTAAACTCATATACCACATTAATAATTTAGAAATAAGATTTGAATGAGATTGTAGTGGATTGGTTGACATAATAACAATTTTAATAGAATTAAATTAAATCCGTTCATTCAGTAAATACTTAAAAGTGGCTACTACAGGCAAGGCCCTAGTTTAGGTACTAAAATACCTAAAATATTTCTACTTTTGTGGAGCCTGCATTCCATTTTTCTACTTTTGTGGAGCCTACATTCCATTTTTAACTAGATTTTAATATAATTAGTTACTCATTCATTTGATTTGAAAATTCTCCCTTTTATATTTTAGAACAAAAAAACTAGGCTTTTTATTGGTTTGTTTTAGGTCAGCCAGCCTTTGAAAGCTTATGGACCCTTGGCATTCTGCCTCCAGGACTGTCCTATGGGTAAAACCATCCTGCTATGGCACTGCAATCATTCCTATCTCTGAACTTTTCATACACGGCTTCGTCTGCCTGCCACAATTTCATACCCTATTCCCTACTCCCTGAAGCCCAGATGAACCTATTCACCTCATTATTATGTGTCTTTCCAGATAAAGTTCAGGCTCCTCTATGTCCAGATACTTTTCCCTATCTAACCCACCAGCTTCATTCTAGACCTAAATTTAGTAAAAACATATCATATTGCTTCCTTGGTCAAAACTGGCTATTGGCATCCCATCATGCCACAATAAAACCAAGAGACATTACCATGGTTTTAATAAGATTTTTATATAATATGGCCATTGGCTAACTTTCCTTGTTCATTTCCTCCCAATCTTCTTGTGCTCCTCTCTGCTGTAGTCACGCTGGCGTTCTTGCTATTTTGATAGGAGCCAAATTTGTGCTTTTGCCCCAGGACCTTTGCACTTGCTGCTGCCCAGCTTGGAATGCTGTTTTTTTATATACTGGAATGACTTCCTTCCTTACTTCATTCTGATACCTGCCGAAAACTTGCCTAATTAAAAATCCTTCCCTAACCACCATGTCTAAAATAGGACTTTGCTGCTACTCTCTTTCCCTTTTCCAGGCTTTAATTTCTTCATTGCACTTACCATTTCCTAACAGTATGTTACATATTTAGTTGTTGATTTTCTGTTTCACTCACAATAAATGTAAACTCTAGGAAATCTTGCCTGTTTTGCCTGTTTTGTTCATTGCCAAATCCCTAGCACCGAGAATAATGTCTGACACATAGCAGAAGTTCAATAAATATATTTTTGATTAATGAATGAATGAATAATACCACAATAAACTACAGTCTATGCAGGTATTACAATCAGGGAGATATGTGTTCCTCTATGCCCTTTTCATGATGCATTAATGACAATCTCTATTTATTTGCCTTTACTCTGTACTATCCTGTTAATAGAAAGATAATAGATAGAAACTATGTCTTATTCTGCTAATAAATAGAAACTATGTCTTATTCATCTCAATATTAGGATCTAGTGGGACAAGAGTAGGCTCAATTAGTATTTGCCATGATAAAATGCATTATATAGTATTTACTGTGCAAGGTACTGGGCTAGGTGTTCAGAATTTAAATCATTTATTAGTATCAGAACTTTTCATGGGATCTGAGAAGCATTTTGTAACTTGAGAAACAGTTTGTAAACATGTTGTTGCTAATCCGTTAACATTTTCTAGTTAATTATTTAAAACAAAGGGTTGCCTTGTATATCCATGGGTTATATTGATGGGGTTATATTGGTGGGAAACATATATTTCCCAACTCAGTCATTACTCATACTTGAGACTATCTCAAAACAAGATTTACAGAAATTCAATGAACTAAAGAGAATAACAAATATAATGCCAGGTATGTTACAACATCTAAAACACAAATATTGTCTCATTTAACTCATAGTTCATTGAAAGGAAAGAGAAAAGCAAAGAACCGTTCTGAATAAATCCTCAAAAACAATGTGATCTGCTTCTAGGAAATCTTTAATTAATTAATTAATACATTCCTTCACTCATTCAAACGTTTTTAAACGCATTAGCAAAGATAGATCAGGCCAAGGCCGGTGGCTCATGCCTGTAATCACAGCACTTTGGAAGGCCAAGGCGGGTGAATCATGAGGTCAGGAGTTTGAGACCAGCCTGGCCAACATGGTGAAACTCTGTCTCTCCTAAAAATACAAACATTAGCTAGGCGTTGTGGCGGACACCAGTAACCCCAGCTACTCGAGGGGCTGAGGCAGAAGAATCTCTTGAACCCCGGAGGCAGCAGTTGCAGTGAGCCAAGATTGTGCCCCTGCACTCCAGCCTGGGCAATAGAACCAAACTCTCTTGGTATTTACTCTCTTTCGTTAATTCATAGCTTGTTCTTCTCCCCTGAGATGTGGCCATTTTCTCTCTTCAACTCCTCCGCAAGTTGATGACCAAAACAACTTCTCCTCAGCATTAGTAAGATTTTAGATAGGTTTATTTCTCGCTATAAACCCATTGTAATCCCCACATGTGGAAAGAGGGACGTGGTGGGAGGTGATTGGACCTTGGGGGTGGTTTTCCCCATGCTGTTCTTGTGATAATGAGTGAGTTCTCAGGACAGCTAATGGTTTAAATACGTGTGGCACTTTCCCCATCTCTCTCTTCTGCCGCCATGTAAGACATGCTTTGCTTCCCCTTAGCCTTCTGCCATGATTGTAAATTTTCCGAAACCTCCTCAGACATGTGGAACTGTGGGTCAATTAAACCTCTTTTCTGTATAAATTACCCAGTCTCAAGTAGTTCTTTATAGAAGGGTGAAAATGGACTAATTCAGCCCTGAGCTCTCTTTTCTTAGAGTGTTTACTTTTAAGACCTTGCAATTGTAAACACTTTCTCTGCCTCTTTGAGATGTAAGTCTCCCAGCTCTTGCCAGTTTTACAACCCAAGAATCTATTTCTCAAGGACCTGGGAACCATCTCTTTGAAACATTAATTATCAAGAAAAATAGCACCCTTTTCTCCCAGTCTTTCTGGGAGGATAGGAGCCTAAGTTAGACAATCGCCAATTAGCAAATAGGAATGGCCTGATTGCATTGACCAGCCTCTTCTCTAATGTCCTCCAGTACTTTTTCACTAGCTCACTTCTTTGTTTCACCTGAAACAAAGGCTGGAGACTTTTTAAACACTGGGGTGAGTTAGTGAAAAAGTACTGGAGGACATTAGAGAAGAGTCTCCAGCCTTTGTTTCACCTTTGTATCTTTTCTTGCAGCCCTGACTTGTACTGCAGTATTTTTGCATAAAGCCTTTCTTGCCTGTTTGATTGTATTTGGTGCAATTTTTCTTTGAGAGTTCCTACCATGTGTCTTTGTTCTGCTGCTCTGTGAAGTAGTAGGACCGTTTTGTTTATTTCTTTGACTAAAGCATGTATCAAACTTGAGTCATGTATAGACCTCTTTTATAAAGAGTAGGAGGGAATAAACTCCTTACAGACCTCCAAATCTATGGAAACATTTTTATTTAAATTGTATACTGCAAAACAGAACTTTTAGAACTTGTAATATTTTTAAAGATTATCAAAATAAAAATACAAATTGGAAACACTATTGTGGACATTTTTACCCTGAAAATGCATGCCCTGTGTCCTTCCAAATTTTCCAGACATCTTGCCAACCCAGTTTGAGGAACTCTGCTAAAAACCCTAACCAATTCTCCTGGTGAGATACTCATTATTATGCAAAAATGTGGTAACAGCTCACCTTGAATTTTGTTTTGACTTTCAATTTTAAAAGAACAGTGCTTCTAAGAGCCAAATAAATGGACAGAAAGAATCATGGACCCATAAGGAAACCTTTCTAGTAAAGAAGTGTGACCTTTCATGTATAAAGCTATAATTTAGAATTTTCTTTATTTACTTTCTTTATCTACTCCCTTGTGTTCGTAATAAAAACCCTATGATTTTGCCTTCTAAGAGTGTGAACTTTGCCACTGGTGCAAATTGCCAGTCAGCCTTTGCTCCCCTTTTTAGCCCTGCCACGTAAGAACTGGCAGATGACAGTCTAGGATTACTGTATGCTGCTTAGACAAATTATTTGCCCATATAACATTGGCTAAGGAACTCATGATTTTAAAGTGGGAGCATTAACTGAAGTAACAGAAAAAAAAAAAAAAAAAAAAGAAAAAAAAAAAAAACTAATAAGTTGATTTTGCTTATGGTAAGTTAAAAAAACAAATAACAAACAAAACTTGCTTTTTCAAATAAAAGTGCCATATTTTGTCTTAGTAGTATCAACTTTAATCAATACTCGGCATTGTTTTTTGCTTGTCTGTGTACAATATATGCATAATGTATTTGAAAGTTTACTAGGATAAACTGTATAACATGTGATAGGAATACTTAGAAAAAATGAAAAAGAGGAAATGTCTTATGGACCTTTACCTACACATACAGATGTCACTCCTTTACAAAATAAATTTTTCTGATAAGGTGCTGAATAAATTAATAGAGGTAGACATGTAATATTTGTAAGTTAATGCTTAATAATTTATGATTTTTAAAAACTCAAGTATAACCTACACTATTTACAGAAATCTGGACATACAAAAAAAAAAAGACAGAAAGAAAAGAAAACTATGCAGAAGTGTATCCAGCACCTAGGACTTTTTGTTAATGAAGATGCAGCAGCTGTGAGGGGGCTGCAGGTAGGGCAGGAGGAGAACCTGACTGCAGGGAAGTAAAAACAACTAAAATACATCCTCTGTTCAGAATTGTAAATACCAAGAGTGCACACCTGAAGAAATTCTTGAGATGTAAAATCTTGAAAGATTTGTGAGTTTTAGACTGTTGATATTAAAAACAAATATGATAGAATGAAATAGTGGATATCCCACCCACCCCCATACACTTTGGTCACACTTTCCTAATCCATGTATATATTATGTGATCCGTAATTGTAGATTAACTAAAATACAAGAACCCTCTGTCCTTAACTCCATTGGGAAGTACACATGTAAGCTTTTCTCCTCTGAAGAGAAAGGTAAAATCAGTGTTCTTTAAGGCAGCAGTGGCTTTAATGAGGATGAGTCATATCACTTAGGGAGGCAAACCTATTTATTTTTATTACACAACACTTTTAACTGGGGCCATTTTAAAAAGGCCAAATGACAGGGGCCAAGATTAGATGCGTCCTCAGTAGACAGCTGGCATGCTCCTGCCAGAATGAGGATTTAGAGGAGTGAGGCTGGTAAGAAATAGCCAACAATCTGGGGAAGGGGAAAGTGGAGAAAAATTAACTCCCTGAAGAAAGCAACAAATAAAAATAAAAAATAAAAACAGGTCACAGTAATTTCCCTCAGGACTGAAACATGTGACATGAGCTTTTGCACTAAGTTAGAAATTTCAGAGTAAGAGGCACTAGAGAAGAATGCAAACCCATGGGAAACAATGTTCCTATTGTATTTGGGAAGGCTCAAATAAATAGTTCCTGTGTCTTTTTTCAAACCAACCAGCTAAATGATGTGCTATTTCTTTAAAAGAACTTGCTTCTAGGAAAAAGGAATTAGGCATATTTTCCCATTTAATAATCAATTACAGTAGAGAATTTAAAAACTAATCCACTAAGGTGCATATGGTACAAAGGAAGTTCCTTACACTGCAGCAAAAAAGTGTTCCAAGACTCACCAAGTGACAGTATATATTGGACACATGACATCACTGAGGCAAATTCATTGTTGACCATTTCCAAAAGTTATGATGCTGTTTCTAGCTTCTAAAACTGACAGTCCTATCTACATTTAGCCTTTTCAAGGATATCATGCTCCTGCATTTAAACCAAGCAATAATTTATTGCATAAGTATGCATTTGGGTTTAGGGACCTTTTAATGAACATATTTCGCTCTTTTTCTAGAAGCAGTATAAAAACTCTTGTCCAAGACTAAAATAAGTAAATAGCTCTCCAGAAGTAAATGGTATACTTCTCTGAGATATGTGGATTCGAAGAAAGTCAATGGTTTTGTGCACCAAGTAAATATGGAAGGAATCAACTGCATCTTCTTGATGTCATCTATAGAAGCTGCAGGGAAGCTGAATTTGTATTTTATAGCCATGCACCTGTAGAAAAAGATGAGACTCTGCCGGGGATCCTTAGGGATACAGAGGAAAGAAACGATACCTCAGTATTGTCAACAACTTATATATATATATATCAGTATGTTATTTTATGTATGTATAGGAGAACTCAACAATTGTTTGTTGAATTGATAAGAAATGACTTTTAGTATGGCAGCTATGAAAATTTCTGCACAGCACAAAACATTGCCACAGAGAGTGAAAGTTAACTGCAAAGTGATATGAAAGTTTTCTAGTAGATTGAAACTTGTGTAGTTGTGAGATCTCAAGGGTTTGGAGGCAGACTGGGGGAATAAAATGTCAGAAAACAACTTAATGTAATTTTTTTCTGACTTAAACATTAAGAGATGAGGACTTTATAATATATTATCTTGCTATGTGATTATTCCTCAATTCAGGAATAATTAAAAACAGTAGTTTCTTTGATGATATATACCTTGTATGTTCTTTTATATATTTAAATGTGCATCTTTTTATATACTTTTTCTTAGCAAATGAAATGAGTCTATACATTTAAAAAATTAAATAAAAACAATACTATTCATTCCTTACAGATTGATTCTCTGCTATAAGAATAGTATAAATTAAGGAACATATGAAAAGGCTAAGATGTTTGATAATATACAACTATTTAATAAATAAAGCAATGAGCATATAACACAGTAAGGTTGATTTACACTTGAGGAGAGATTTCCTAAAAATGAACTCCTTAAGTGGAATTTCAAGGTTACCTTGTACAGGGAAAGATGGTTCTCAGGCTGTCTGTCAATTAGCAAGAGAGAAAATGAAATGAAGTTTAATTATTGTACATTAAAAAATAGTTTTGCAGGTTGGCTGTTGAGAGAGGAGTTGGTGGAGCCCAGAGTAAACACAGAGTAAGGAAGAATAAGTGAAGAGTGTAAGTGAATAGAAGAAGAAGAGAGGCTTAGGGAGGTGTTTCTGTGAGGGAGAAGGGGAGGGGACATGGAGGAACAAGGGTAGCTCATCTTCAGCTAGATATCATTTATTATGCAGTTGTGAAAAAAAAATAAACCTGGTCTTTGTTATCAGACTTTCAGAGTTTGGTACAGACATCACCTTTTTAAAATTGCGATTAAAAAATATTTTGATGTACACTATACAGTCAGGGAACTATATTTCTAATGTATATTGTTTCAACACTCAAAAACATTCTATCCTGGAAAATTTCAATAATATACAAATGCAAGATTCATATAATTAAGTTAGCATCAGACTTAAACAATTAACCCATAGTCGATTTTATTTTATAAGTGACGCCTCATATTTTATAAGTGACAGCTCATCTCCTGCTGCCTATCTGCCTTCTTCTATTTTGAAGTGAATGCCAACATCATACCATTTTATCCATAGATATTTGTATCTCTCTTTAAAATACAAGCTTAAGGAAAAACCAAAACCACAATACCATCATCATATGTAAATTATACATAAATTTTACCACCTTTTTCTGGTAGAATTTTATTAAGTGATTTCACTGATGGAATAATACAATATAAAATAGGAATGGCATGGATATATATATATTACATATATATGTATATAAAATATAATATAAAATAGGAATGGCATGGATATATATATATTACATATATATGTATATAAAATATGGCATGGATATATATATATTACATATATATGTATATAAAATATAATATAAAATAGGAATGGCAAGAAATGAGACATAGAGCAGAAATGAACAACTCAGGAAAGCTGAAATTTAAGGTGAAACATTTAAGCCCAGAGAGAATTCCCATATTTATAGGGACACCAAAGTTTCCTCTCTTGTAAGCGGACTAAAACCACTTTTATTTGAGGATCTCAGCAAAAGAGTATTTCAGAGTGCTGGAGGCCTGAGGTTTGGGTACACCCAAGCAGTCAACCACTGGGTTACATATGATTGTGAGCAACATAGATGTTCATAGCACTTCTCCGTGGACTAATCTTATCAATTCAGAGGTGCATTTTGTTAGACCATACATTTAAATTGTACCTAAATGCCAATGTATTAAAAAGAAAGAGGAATTTGGTAACATAAAACACCTTTTAAAAATGTAATTAAAACACTCAGTTACTTGATATGTAAGTTAGACTATTCTTTGATCAGGATTAAGCAAGTTAACTCTGTGGTGTTAATTCTATGACTACTGATTTGGCTTTCTGTTGGATCCAAGCTAATTAAGTGGTAGATCTGCAGTTATGAAATTCTTCTGCCTAACTGGTCTTAAGTGTGTTTATTAATTATACAGGCACAATTTTTTTAGAGTTTTCCCTAGATTGATGCACGCACAGGCACACACACACTATATATAGCACAGGCACACCTGTAACCATACTGTTTATGATGAAAAGAATACAAAAGAACCTGAGCTTCAAATTTTTATTTAAATATTTTAATTTTTCCTTGATGCCCATGATAATCATACATCAAATTACAGTCATTCAAAACAGAACCTACTAGAACTTACCTTGAAAGGTAGATGAAGGGTCAGTTATTATCTCAACACATCCTGTATCTCAACACAACCTCTCTCCCTCTTTGGTCCAGGAACCAAAGGGCACATTAACTCCTAAAAACAGATTTTGGAGAATTCCAACCATGAATGGTTAATGCCCATTAAGTTGGAGGCTGCACAGTGTAAAGGGCATGGCTTCAATTTCTCTTCTCACTGGAGTCAAGTAGATTTCTCTCTCTCCGACTTTTGGTGTCTTTGTTGAATGAAGTTGGTAAGTTAACACTACTATCTTGAAGGATCTTTGTTAGTACAAAATGAGACTACCAGGGTAAAGTTCCTATCAGTCGCTGACTACATAATAGTTGTTCAATAAACACTATTTCTCTCCACCTCCAAGCTTGTTTTGTGCCATAGATTCACAGGCTAATGATACAGAATGAATCATGTACTTGTCTTAAGATTTTAAGGAAGAAAAGGTTTTCCTTGGGTAAAGTTAGGGCATGTCAATTATTGTTCCAGTAACCTGAACTGCATCTCTTAACCTTTTCCAGTTTATTAAAAAAAACTCCTTAGATTGCCAAAATGAACTGAGATATTTATTGGCTCTTATAAAGCATGAGTTAATCAAGTTAATTTACGAGCTCAAGTGTTTCAGAGTACATTTGCCAGTGAGATTAGAAACATCTCCACTAAACATCAGAACTTCTTATATTGTTACCTGGCTAAATACTTAGATGCTGCTAGGAAAAATAGGGGAAATTAATGAGGTGACAATAAAAGTAACAGTGAAGAGTTCTCTTCTGAAGAATGCATAAATTGATGTTCCTTTCAAGCCTTCAGGAAGCTCTGGTTGATTCTGCATTATGATGTCTGCTCGTAATGAGAAACAATAAAATGCCTATCATCCACTGTGTATTACAAAGCCATTTGTGAGTTATGAGTGATGAAAATTGGATCTGAGTTGATCTGGAGATTGTCTGGACAATATATATAAAGAAAAAACAAAATTCTGATGAAACAAATTGAGAAGTGAGCATGTATATTTAACTTCGCGTAATGTTTATTTAGCGATAGTTATTAGCACATATTTTTAAATGATGGAGCTAATTACAAATGAATCCCTTCTCATTAAATTAGGTTTTGGAGGAAATTTACTTAAAATCCTCTTGTTAGTAGTTAAACAGTGGTCTTCATTTTATCCATTTCATTGATCACCATGGAATTAACCCCTCAAATTAGTCTGGATCAGTGTGGATTTACATTATAAACTACAAAAGTTTGTCCACAGGGATGACAGACATGGCAAAAGAAATTAACACTTCAAAACACTGCCAATTTAGTGACCTACTTTTAGGGAAGATTAACCTATAGCGAGGATGTGAAACTAAATTAAATTCCAGTTAAATACAAATATTTTCCTTCACATACTGAGTCATCTGATTCAGACCCCACAGGGTGCAGTGTTACTTTGCTTGGTGAACTGCATAATTATTTATAGATTTTCTCAACGTTAAGCTTACCCCTTATCTAACTTTACACAGGCAGTCTAGTTAGTGACTCTTATAGAGATACCCTGCTGCATAATATAGTCCCACATGGTAGGTCAGGGCCCAGCTGCCCCTTTTTCCATTCTTTGTTGTTGGTTTGAAAATATCAGGACAATGACTGCATGCCACATTGGTTTTATAATTTCTAATCTAATGTCTCTACAGGGGACTCTAATTCCATATAATATATATAAAACAAAGAGATAAATGTTACTTATTATTGAGAATGGAGGTTCAAGGACCTATTGTGAAGCTTTGTACTTATTGATGGAATTCTAAAACTAGGTTATAAAAAAAAAGTCCTTTCTTGATGAAGCATTAATGATAAATAGCAAGCCTTCAGGAAGCTAAATTACTTAACACTTAAAGACACTTTCATTTGAAGCATTTTAAGGATATGAACTTATAATGGAATGCAAATTGTATTTCTTAGACGGTATAATATTTGTTCTACAGTGAAACTGAATCAGTGCTAATTGGATGAAATCTTTAAGTCTGTAAAAGTAACAACTTGTGTGTGTGTGTGCGTGTGTGTGTATGTTTTAAAGAGAATAATTTTTTACTTATATGATGCATATGGCTGACTTAAGGCCAACTAGATATGTTTCTCTTGCTTAGGAATAGAGGAAAAGACTGGGCACAATGGCTCACATCTGTAATCCCAGCATTTTGGGAGGCCAAGGCAGGTGGATCACGAGTCAAAAGATTGAGACCATCCTGGTCAACATGGTGAAACCCTGTCTCTACTGAAAATACAAAAATTAGCTGGGCATGGTGGTGCGCACCTGTAGTCCCAGTCACTCAGGAGGCTGAGGTGGGAAGATAGCTTGAGCCCAGGAGTTCAATACCAGCCTAGGCAACAAAGGGAGATTGCCATCTTGACAAATAATTTTTAAAAAAATCAACTAGGCATGGTGTCATGTGCCTGTAGTCCAAGATATTTGAGAGGTTGAGGCAGAAGGATCATTTGAGCTCAGGAAGTCAAAGTTATACTGAGCCATGCTCGCACCACTGCACTCCAGCCTGGGTGACAAAGCAAGACCCCTGGGTGACAGAGCAAGAAAAGAAAAAGAAAAACTTCACAGAAATATACTGGTTTTAAGAGCATTTTCTTACTATTCAATGTAGAAATAAGTGGAAAAAGAGAAGAAGTTGATCATGGTATCATCTAAGGTAAGGCCTCCCGGAGCTGGACAGAATGAGATAAAGTCCAGATTCAGTTGCCAATTGCCTTTGTTACCCTTAAAATAGCCTTAAGAAAATTCCTTATATGTAACTGCTATGTATAAAAGTCTGAGGGACATATACCAAAATGTCAGTGTATTAATTTGCGATTAGAACGGGGGCAATCGTATGGACTTGAATAGTTAATTTTCTTGATTAGCATATTCTGTCTCCATTGTCAAGCTACTTGGGAAACTAAATCATAATCAGGAAAATGCTATTTGAGAACAGAATATGAACAGAAAGAGTTAAATAAGTTAAATATGCAATGGCCTCATTCAAAGGTGGCTTCACACACCCTTCTCATAAAGAGGCTTGCCAGTGGGAGTGGAAATTAGTAAAGTCCATCAGCTATCATCATCTCCATCCACCTCCATTCAAGGGATAGCCTTGCTGTACGGATTAGAAACAGCTGACAGCTGAAAGCCGAGTCCTCACACTAAGAAGTGTTTGAATGGGCTGCTAATAGGCACCTCTATGACTCTCTTTTTATGTCCATGCTGACCAATTGCCTTCCTGATGGTCATAGTCCTTTTGAAGGGATGTGTGTGTAAGCATATTTGTGTATAGTTGGATTATACACTGTATGGTCTATAAGCCACCCTATCTCTTTCCATTGACTGAACATATCTTCTCTGATCCATTACGTTTTGCTTTTACAATTTACTTATCCATCACAAACTCATTTACATCCAAGTTCTTTGAGGAACATTTCCATGTAGCTAGCTTCATACTTATTAAGAAATGTTATTATTCACTTTATTTCACTGAAAAAAATAAATTTCCTTGCCTTGACATAACAATTCTGACAAACTAGTAAAACTGTTCTACCTCTTCAAGTTGTGTAGTCTCATATGGAAATAAATTTCCATACGATAATGCAATAATTTAATATAATAAATAAGTTGAGGTTTTTGTGATTGTATCTATCTACTTAATGGTAAATAGCATCTGAGCACCACCCATATAAATCTTATGTTAAGTATCATGTGAGCTGACATATGACATGAGGGAAAGTAAATTTGAGATATATTCCTAAGTTTAGGCTCCTTATTATCTCCACTTAGTCCATGTCTTGGTTTGTTTTGGATACTATGTTATTGGTTTTACAGCATTATTATGAAAGCAGACAGATATGTGCCTCTTGTCTTCACATGAGAAAATGATGTTTTAAGCAATAAAAATAAACTGTCCTATCTAACTTTTTCTTTATAAACTATGTTCCTTGGTTTTGCTTGAAAGCATCCCCTGGATAATACAGAGTAATGCTGTGTGAGGGAGGGCTTGGGCATAGTACTCTGAATTACCTCATGATGTTTGCTCTAAAAGGAATAGCTCTGCTTTCTAATTTCTATTAAAAATCAATTTAGTTTCTAAAAACGGTACTCTAATTTAAAAATTTCTCAAGACATTAGCCAACCCCTTTGCTAATAAATGATTCCTATGGGCAGTAGCAGCACTTTAGAAGCTACCTTTTTAAAGCCACAATGCTGGATGGCAATAGAGTGCTTTCTGGCATTCCCTTTAGTAGAGTAGACATATTCCTGGAGTGTGAGTCAACAGACCTAGATTACAATCCAGGTAAGTGTGTGTTTTAAACAAGTTATTTAATCCTTGGCTATTGGTCGTTCTTATGGGTGGAATTGTGCTCTCTCTACTAAATTCATATGTTGAACTCTTAAGCCCCAGTACCTCAAACTCTTAAGCCCCAGTACCTCAAAATATTGTCTTATTTAGATATAGGGTTGTTTTTTTTTTTTTAATTTTTTTTCAGACAGAGTCTCATACTGTCACCCAGGCTGAAATGCAGTGGGGCAATCTCGGCTCACTGCAACCTACACTTCCCAGGCTCAAACAGTCCTTCTACCTCAGCCTTCTGAATAGCTGGGATTATAGGCACACACCACCACACCCAGCTAATTTTTATATTTTTTTGTAGAGACAGGGTTTTGCCACGTTGTCCAGGCTGGTCTTGAACTACTGGACTCAGGCGATCCTCCCAACTTGACCTCCCAGAGTGCTGGGATTACAGGTGTGAGCCACCGTGCCAGGCTGAGATAGCATTTTTACAGAGATAAGTTAAAATGAGGTCAGTAGATTGGGTCCTTATCTAAAAAGACTTGTACCTTTAAAAATGGGAAATTTTGAGACAGACACATATACAGGGAAAATACCATGTAAACATAAAGCTGGTGAACTACAAGTCAAAGAGAGAGGCCTGGATCACATCTTTCCCTGACAGCCCTCAGTAGAAATGAAACTTACCAACACCTTGATTTCAGATCTCTAATTTCCAGGATTGTGAAACAATATGTTTCTATTGTTGAAGTCACTCTGTTTGTGGTATTTGTTATTGCCACCCTAGCAAACTAATACAGCCTCTTATGCCAAAAAGTGATAATGGGATCTTTATGTTACAGCCCTTCAAATTATCATTACTTCTCTTCTGGATTATTTAAATTATTCTTCAGTTCATCTCTATGCTGTTGTAATCATATTTCAGAAATATAGATCTGATCTTGTCAATGTCCTGCTTATAGTCCTTCAATAAAACACCTACAGAGTAAGTTCATACTCCCCATGGCACCAAGGGCCTTTCATGCTCTATTCTAAAGCTGCCTTTTCAGGTAGCCTCGCTACTCCCAAATGCCATTGTTGCCCATACTCCCATTTCCTCCCTAGATAGTCCTGCTTTTTCCATTAGTTTGGGAGGTCAAGACCAAGGGCAAGGGAAATGAGGGAAAAGAATTCTGGACAATGCTGGAGAATATTGAAAGGGAGAGGGGATGAGAAATGGGAAGAAGAAAGACAAGATGGTAAATATTTGTTAATTCACATAGTTCTATATTCAAAGTTTTTATTTTGGTTAGTCTTGAAAAAATTTTCCTAGACCTCTAGTGGCATAAATGATTGCTTTGCAAAACACCTTCAAAGTGAAAATTGTAGGATTTCATATATGGAGGCAGATGCCTTAGTGAAGCTTTTCTGTATAACCAGGAAAGACAAGCCAGCTTTGCTCAGTGTCAGCATGGTGCACTGTCTACCACTATACACTATTGATATAGTTTGGATATTTGTCTCTATCCGAATCTCATATTGAAATGTCATTCCTAATGTTGGAGATGGGGCCTCACAGGAGGTGTTCGAGTCATGGGGGCAGATCCCTTATGGCTTGGTGCTGTCGTCATGATAGTGAGTGAGTTCTCATGAGATCAGATTGTTTAAGGGACATGTGATGTCCCTACTCCCACTTCACCTTCCATCATTAGTAAAAGCTCCCTGAGGCCTCCCCATAAGCTGACCAGATACTGGCGCCATGCTTCCTTTATAGCCTCTAGAACTGTGAACCAGTTTAACCTCTTTTCTTTATAATTACCCAGTCTCAAGTATTTATTTATGGCAGTGCAGAAACAACATAACACAACAGTATAGTACTTGACACTTGATAGATAACAAAAGAAAATAAAACAAAAAGCAGTATGTTGAATCACCTTGACCTCTTCATAACTTGGTTTCTTCTCCTGAAATTTGTCTTTGTTCTTCCCCAGAGGTATTTTGATCAAAATGTAAATATTATAAAACTATCCATTTATACCATTTCGGAAACAGATTATATATATATATATATATATATATATATTTATTTATTTTATATATACTATTTTTTTAAATAATACGGCATTGTTCTGTACAAGCTAGACATTCCAGAATTGCTTAGAAGAATAAAAAAAATCATTAAACGGAAGTCCTTGCTACTGCTCACCTATGGGAATGTCTACAAGTGAAACTGCCTAATTGCAAATCAACCCCTGCCCTTTGGGGCTCATATTTGAAATCATTGTTCTTTTCCCTTTCCATAGCAGCCTCAAATCTGCCACTTGTGGATGACTGCCTACCCTTCTAGATAACCTTTATCACCACCATCAGTCAGGGTACACCAAAACAAATTTTGTATGTATCATCCCAAACACATCCTCCAAATGAATCTAGCCATTCTCCTGTGATCCAATAACCAATATTGACAGAAACTGGATTTTAATACATGAATATAATAACCAAAGTTTACTTAGGAGGAGAAATAGCTTGTTTTCACAGCCTCTCAGGTCCTTTATTTTACTATTTTGTGACAATGCATACAGGCTTTTAGGAGCTCCAATTAATATGTAATTATTTTAATTTGAAAAGATAATCAGCAACAAAGAAGGACTTAGGGAATAGGCCAAAGTGTGGACTGGAGAAGATAAAAAGAGTGGAGGCTGTAAATGAAGAAAGGAAAAACAAAATTGGCGAGGCTTGTAATTCACACAGGTGCTATGTATATTATTCTTGACTGCTCAAATGAAAATTGAATCAGGGGGAGGAAGTGTTATATTGAAGCAAAAACCTTCCAAATTTTAGCAGCTTAATTGGTGGCGTTATGAGCATTCTAAAATGTTTTAACATTACTGTTCCAAATGAAATAAAGCCATTTTAGTGCTTCTAGACCTATTATTTTAAGTTTTAACATTTTTTCCTGAACTAAGTGTGGAAGATTAAGGTAAGGTAATTTGGCTCCTGGGTCAGCCTTGGCATTCTTCACCCTGCCCAGATGTATATGATTACATTTTCTATTATGCGAGCCATGGGGACATATGGTATTTTCATCAAAAAGTGATGAAAGAAAACATCTTTAGGAAAGCTAAAATATTGCCTAACTTAGGAAACAACCTTCTTAGACTGGAAAGATTTTTTTCTGCTTGGCTATCCAGCAGTCTAAGTGTAGTATGTGCGTGAAGAGTGTTGAGGGATTAAGTACAATTGGAGAACAGGCACACAAACAAATAAACCGAAACTATGTACCTTACAAAGTTGGGTCAAATACTAGATTGTTCATGGTTTATACCAAAACAAATAAAGAAAAATAAAGAAACAAATGATATACATGGAAATGGGTAATTTGACTTGTGTAAAACTTTGGCAATTGACAAAGATACAGCCAAAAAGTAAAACTATTCACTCATTCTCCAGTATTCCTGAAGTTAACCCTTAATTAATTGGAAAATAGGCTGAAGCCTGTGCAGCTGTTTCCCAAATGCACTTTAATTAAAGAAAAGTTAGGCGTAAATTCCCTCCTCTACTAATGATTTAGGAATATAAAATGATAGCAACTAGCAGGCCTCACAGTGACGTTAGAGTTCAGCCTTGCCCATTCTATCAGTGCTTCTGGAGCTGAGTACCCAGCATATAAACTTTGGTCGTATGAACAATCACCACATTCTCATAAAATGTTTGCTTGTCTTTTGAGAATTTTAGTGTATGCTGAATTAAACATCCATACTCATACTCTTAAGAATTACAAAGCATAGAATTCCATTAAAACAAAACAAAACAAAACAATGAGTCAGGACAGCTTTAAGAATATTTTAACCACACATTCTTTTCTTTTTCAATTTCTCTATCAGCCAGGAATATTTTTTCCTGAACGTAAAATGCAACTAGAAGTTGTATCAATGTAGTATCCATTTAACAAAACTGTCTGGGACCAAAGTGATGATGATCTCATTTTCTAGGAAATAGTCTTCTTAGAGAACACATTTTAAGGGACTTTATACTAAAGCTGCTCTTCAAGGTAGAGTTAGTTCACAACATTCAATAGGAAATTTGTCTGGATATAAAAACATTCAAGAAATCCAGACTTTTTCCTTTGAAATAAAGTGTTTTCCTAAGAAGGAGACAGTTATTTAAGTACAACAAGAATGTGGCTGAAGAACTATTTATCTTGGCAATTACGATTATGCTCTTGTGTTAGTTACGAGCACTAAGCACATTATCATTTGCATTTATTTATTAAAATCACCCAATTAAGAAATCTATTTTCAGCACTTTGATATGCAGGCACCATTTCTAAATAGAGTGTTGGGTCTTTCAAATGGAAATATTTTTCTCGTGTGCAGACCACTCTATTCCATTGCTCCTGAAATGATAAAGTAATTAGAAGTCCAGACGAATATAAATATAAGAATGTGCATTAAAGTAAGCACTTACTTCCAATTGACATGTACTCAAAAATAGTTTCTATTTTTTCAACAATTTTTTTTTTCTTAGCTAAGAAGCAAAATGCTAGAAAATAAATAACTGTAGCTAGAAAATATATAATGTAGCAAGAAATGTAGACAGGGTTGAAAACCTATTGGAAAAATGCAGATTTAAAGATAATAACCAATAATGATAATGATGATGATGATGATAGAGGAATAAGTAATTTTCAAAAGAAGAGTAAAGATAGGTCACATAAAGTTAGTTTTTTTGTTTGTTTGTTTTGTTTTGTTTTTTTAAGATGGGTCTTACTCTATCACCCAGACTGGAGTGCAGTGGCGTAATCTTGGCTAACTGCAATGTCTGCCTCCTGGGTTCAAGCAATTCTCCTGCCTCAGCCTCCTAAGTAGCTGGGATTACAGGCATGTGCCACTACATCAGGCTCATTTGTATATTTTTAGTAGAGACAGGGTTTCACCGTAGTGGCCATGCTGGTCTTGAACTTGTGACCTCAAGTGATCCACCCACCTCAGCCTCCCAAAGGGTTGGGATTACAGGCGTGAGCCACCAAGCCTGGCCAAAGAATTTTAATAGTAATATAATTGCACTGAAACAATGATTATCCTGTGTTTTCATCCTGTATTTGTCTTTATTGTATTAAATTTTAGGACAGTTCCCTCTTCAGTGCTCTGCCATGTGCTTATGCTCTTATACTCTGAATTTAAATGTTTGAATTAATATTTTATTGATGGTAAGCAATGCCTATATCCATATATAGCTCTTCTGCACTGATAATGCATAGAAAGGGTGCATCTGTTTTGATGTAAACATGATTTTGAAACTTTTGGTTCATGATTATGGCTCGCTTTTCTATTCAAGTGTCTTTTTATTAGTGATAAAGTTCTCAGTGCCATGTCTCTTGAAGAAAACTCAAGGCACAAAATATGAAACAATACAAAATATGGAGGTTTAGTAGAATCCACTCTTTATATGAAAGTGGTTTACTTTAAAAAGAAATAGTTAAGAATTTGAGAGTAACATTAAAGGAATAAATTACAAAGTACAGTGATTTCCTCAGCACAAAGTGAAATAGAAATTTAGTATTTTCTGGTAAATTTGATATATATAGGCAGAAATACTTGCAAATCTCACTCCTTAAAATGTGTACCCAATAACTGGCTTTAGAATGTATTTGAAATTGTTCTTTTTATCTCACTTTACTCACTGGTTAAAATATTATCCTAGAGAAAATTTCACAAGAAGGGTTTTCAGAATATAAATACTTATAGTACAGACACTGATTTTTTTTTTTTCTTGAGGAACGTTCTGCAAGTCATGTAAATAGTAAAACTACAGGGGTGTGTATGTGTGTGTGTGTGTGTGTGTGTGTGTGTGTGTATTACATATATATATGATTTCCAAAACAAACAGATCATTAGCAAATCTAAAAGCCTTTTAAAATGCTTATTATATTACCTCTATAATCATTGTGAAATGTTAGCTTCCACATCAGAACCATGTTTTTCTTGTCACTGTTCTCAGTCATTGAGCCCTCTTTTGTGAAATACAGTATACACAGCTCAATCTCGTTTTCCTTTGACAGCCCTGCTCATTCTGTCTCTATCACTTTGGCAGCATCTTTCCCCTTCCTTCTCTGGCCTGTTTGTGTCTTAACAGTGCAAGCCTTGCCCTTTTTTTCTTTCACACAACTCACTCCTCCATAATAATCTCATCACTTCTACTACCAGCTCTAAACTGGTAACTACCAACTCATCTTCTATCTAGAAGAGAAGACAGCAAAGTTTTTCTGTAAAGGGCCAGAGAGTAGATTATTTAGCTTTAACAGGCCATACTGTTTCAGTCACAACTACTCACCCTTGCTATTGTGGTGTGAAAGCAACCACAGACAATACAGAAAAGAATGAACATGGATGTGTTCCAATAAAAGTGTTTTTATGGACACTGAAATTTGAATTTCGTGCAACTTTCACATGTGGTGATGTATGCTATGGGCTGAATCACGTCCCCTCAAAATTCATATGTTGTAATCCTAACCTTAGAATGTGACGGTGTTTGGAAACAGTCTTTAATGAGATAATTAAATCAAAATGAGATTATTATGGTGAACCCTAATCCAGTATAACTGGCATCCTTTATAAGAAGAGAAGGTTAGGGCACAGATGACTACAGAAGGAAAATCTTATGAATACAGAGGGCACAAATGGCTACCAACAAGCCCAGGACAGAGGCCTCAGAAGAAAGCAGTCCTACCAACACCTTGAACCTCCAGCCTCTAGAACTGTGAGAAAGTAAATTTCTGTGATTTAAGACACTCAGTTGGTGGTATTTTACTATACCATCCCTAGGAAACGAATGCAACATATTCTTCTCCTTTTTTTTTTTCAACGCTTTAAATATGATAAAACTCTTCTAAAGTTCACAGGTCGTACACAAACAGGCAACGGGCCAGATGGGGCCTGCTGGACCTCATTTGCTGACCCTGATCTAGGAATCCTTTCCAAGCTTCATTTTTTTACAAAGCAGACTATTCAAGAGCTTTACTTCTGCAGATTCCTCATATTTAAACTCTCCCAAGCAAGTTTATAATAATTTGAGTTTCTCCCCGTTTTGTATTTTCTACCTTGGTTAGCAGAATTGCCATCTACTCAGTCACCCACACCTTACACCTGGTAATTAATTATCCTAGATACCTCCCTTTCCTTCATTTCTCACATCTGATAAATTACCAACCCTAAATAGTTTTAACTCTGTATGACATCTTCTATCCCTTAGTCTATTGTACCACTCTGCATATTTATCCTGATCTTTAGTTTTACTTCCTCTACCCAACTGTTCACATTGCTGCCAGACCAACTTTCTAAAATCTGCATCAACTGACATTACCCCTCTGCTGAAAACCTTTCATAGCTTCTCTGGTATCCGAAACCAAAGTCTGAAAATGATGCACGTTGTTTTCCATGAGGTCTTACTTCATCAAATTCACTCCTCTTTGGGCCTCTCTTTCAACAGCCATTCAAATTAAATACTTGCTATTATATTTCCAGGGAGGGCCACAGGTTACCCACCTCCTTGCCTTTCTGCATGCTGCTGTCTTTGTAATGCTCTCCTAAGGAACAAGAATGATGGAAACTACCTTTCATCTTCAGTTCTTACTCAAAGCTTGGCAAAAGGTAGGCTCTTAGTGAATACATTAGTTAATGAACAGTGATCAAAAGATAATCAAAAGGGCTGTGTGAGAGATGCTAACATACATATATTAGCACATACATATGTATGAGAAGCTAATATGAATGTGTGTGTGTGTGTGCGTGTATGCACATATGTTTAGACACACACACACAATCTCCCTTTCTAGTCTAGCCAGCAATAATTTAACAGGTATGGCAACTTCAGAAACTGGGTTGAAGAACAGTTGAGTTGCACAGATTTTGGGTCTAGAATCCCCTTAGTTCGGGAAGCATCCAGAGGAGCTTCCATCCCTGTCCATTTCTTGCTCACTTCCTCTGTAGCTTTGTTTACATGTCTCTCAATACCTAGACAGAGGCATGGACTTCTGGTTCTAATCATTCAAACCTTACACATCCTTCAAGGCTCCACTCAGAATTATCTTTCCTCCGGGAGTCTGCTTCTCCTATTTCAGGATTTACTGACTATTCTCTTATCTCTTGTAACATTTAATATTCCACTCCTTAGCACTAACTTTTAAACTTGCTTTCTAATCCTGAGGCTTGTGTTCCTTTGCCTTGTAAAATTCTTCGTAAATGGCCAGCCCAGCACGTAGCCCAGTCCTAAGCACCATGTAGGCAATTGAAGGACCTGGGACAAAAAGGATTCTTTGTTTGAATTTCTTTTACAGCTCTGAGTTTACTCTGCATTTGCACATGAGTTTTAATGTTTTGGGGCCATTGAACTATTTGAGAATCTAGAATATACACCTCTTTTCAGAAAAAAACATATGAATACACACACACACACACACGCCACCTACACACACAATTTTGCATGTAATTTTAAAGATTCATTAACCTCAACTTACCAGACTGTAAGTTCCTTTGCATACAGAAAATGTGTTAAATCTTTCAAAACTTAGCACAGCACCTAGCTGCTCAATAAATCTTATCTGAAATAAGTGGAACCAAACTCAGGTCTTTGCTGGACTACATATTGTCTATTTGTATTCCATGCAATACTTAGTCATGTGACGCATAGGCTCCATGGTGAGCCTCTCTCATCTTTAATACGCACGGTCTCATGGCACATACCTTTTAAGGCAATCTGCGATAGTAAGCATGTGTGTGAGATAAAAACAACAATTTATTCAAGCAGGACGAAAAAATGATATACAAACAACTTTAGAAAATCATGTTATTTTAAAAGAAGAATTAAAATAGATCCTGAGACCCCTGAGATAGGGATGAGTTGTACACATCTGCATTCTTAACCCTCTCTTCCCATCTGGCTGGGAAAACCACAGTGACTGAGGAAAAGGCACTCATCCATGGCTTAATGGGCATGGTCTGCAGACCCCGACTCCGGTCAGACTGGTTTCAGGACATTTAAAAACCTATGCCCTCTTTTTAATTTCTTTTAGGAAGATAAATGTCTCATATCTTCCCTCAGTTATTTATCTTGAGAATCACTGGCTTCTGCATATTGCTTCTAGCCAAAAATATTATATAGAGCTCTGTTTTCAGTATTTTTTATTCAAAAAGTATGTTGTAAGAATTTAAAAATATGTGTCTATACTCTCCATTGACATTATTTTCTCACCCTCTTTGTGGTTTCACTGAACTTTCCAAATTGTCTATGGCAATAAACCTATGTGTGCCAACAGGAGAAGTTGTATTTAAGGAATATATTTTCTCTTCAGAATAAAACACATTTGTTCTTAAAGACTCTTTCTAGACTTAATAACCCTGCTTTCATTGTCTAAATTTATTTTGCTTATGACAAAAATGTTGTTTTGTACATTTCATCTTTGGAATATTTGGCATATTTTATATGCTCTCTGGGGGGTATCCTATTCTTTAATAACTTAACGTTGGTTTGTGTGTGTGTGTGTAAAACAGCTCCCAGATCTACACCTCTAGACCGGAACTCACCCTTGAGCTTTAATACCATAGAACATGTATAATATAAACCGTAATATATTTTAGTAGTCCTCTGTTGATAAATAGTTGTATTTTACCATTATAAACAATTCTACAAAGACTTTCCTTATGTATATAGCCCTACATATTTGCACACTTTGCAATGATTTCTTTAAGACAAATTTTGAGCCCCAAGTCCACAGGATGGATTAAAATGGGTCAGATAATACCTACATATCCATATGGTTGCCTTGAAGGAAAGGAACCCTGAGGTTTTTAAACCCAGATATTTCAAAATGAGTGACAAGCATGTTTACTTTTTGCCTTGGAGAGTGACATTATTTATATTATACTGGGCAGTAAGCATGCCTACTCTTTGCTCTGGAGGAAGACCCTATTATCTTCCAAGTCTATAAGCAAACTTGCTTTTGGCTCCAGATGGAAACAT
The DNA here is from genome assembly GCF_024542745.1 of Macaca thibetana thibetana. NCBI lineage: Eukaryota > Metazoa > Chordata > Mammalia > Primates > Cercopithecidae > Macaca > Macaca thibetana. The sequence continues at coordinate 45,399,052 of NC_065580.1, forward strand.
TATCTCTATCTTTCAAGGGTGTTTTCTAGACAAGCGTAATTGAAAAGGTAGTCTGAAACAGAGCAGTCAATGTCTCACTTTTCAAGACAAGCAGAAATGCAAGATCCATAGATAGTTATCTCCAAATAGTACCCACTCCTTGTTTGTAAACGCTCTTGGCTTCTGGTAATTTTTTCCATGAGTACATGACTCCATCAGCCATTCCAGTTGATCTGACTAATAAAGGCTGAGATCAAAATACTTTCAGTTTACCTTATATAGAATTTAATCAAGACTATTACAGTCTTTCAGTCTTTGTTTTGACCTTTCCACTAGGCTTGAGGCATTAATACAGGTATAAGGGTACATGGATAAAATCTAGGGCAAATTTTGTCATCCATAACAATCCTGGCCAGTAGAGTCATTAATCACTTCAGCTGATGTCAGCATAAATTTCATGCTATCTTTTCTAATTAGGTGATTTCCATCATAGGGATGTCTGCCTTCAGGGTACACATAAATGATGAAGCAGTTATCTTATGGCAAGCTTCTCCCAGGTAACTAAGGGTGGCCTCGTTTGAAAAGGCAAAATTATTTACTGCTTGTGTTTCTTTAAACACTGAAAGGTCTTCTTATGCAAGTCACCGTGTCTTGGGGAAGGAGGCAAGGTAATGCTTGGCTTCAACATGAGAAGTATTTGGGTACACACAGTGTCCATGCAAACATGTGTTCTTGACAATTGTTGGACCCTACCACTGACACTTACACTAATTGGAATCACAGTTTTACAGCAATCAAGTAGGAAATATGGCCTCCCATTGGCTGATAGTTCTTAGGATTCTTAGTTCTGTTTGAATTAGGCAGTCACTCCAACCTGCCCTGTTTATCCACAGCACCAGACAGGTGACACTCATCTGTCGCATGAAATTACTGAGTGACAGCTACAGGAATAAGGAAGGGCAAGATATTCCATGGTCAATGGATATTTTGTGTGAGAGGTAGATTTTCCAGGACCATCACCTGCAATTTTGATTGATTTCTGAATGAGGTTCTGGGTAAGAGCAAACAAATTGTGGTCAGGCCTGTCTGGCAGGCCACAGCAGATGTAGGACTCAGTTATATTCAAGATTTTGCAACAGCTTGAGAGAGCCACAACAGAGCATTTTTATTCCTGAAGGAAGCTGCACGATGATTCTGAAAGACAGAAATCCTTAATACCTTCTCCCCACATACCTTCTGGGGTCTGAAGTATTTCCTTCCCTGGGGGCAAGGATGTTGTCTTCCTTCCATCACTAGGATATTGGTGAATAGCTATAACATTACCTTTATTTCCAGTTATCTTGTATTCATATCCAGAATTTTTATACAAATGGATTAAGTGAAAGATGAACACAGATATTTTAATAAAATTTACAAAAACTCATTTTTGTCTCCCACTTTGACCCATGTTGATCACTACAGGGGGGCTCTCAAAGTGGTATATTCAACCTAGTGGTCATTATCTTCGTGTTCTATGACCATGTCAATCCAACAAGATAAACCAAGTGGCTAACCAAAATTAAGTTTGAATTCACTAGTTCCCCTTTTGGTTGAGCTGCCACTAGGAAGGTGTACCAACCAGGCCATCTGGGGTTGCTTTTAGAGTAAAGAAAGATTCTTCAAGTCTAGGAATGGTTATACAGAATCTCAATTTTTCAAAATAAGTCTATAAAACCTCCCCCACTCTCCTTTAGAACTGATCATTATCCAAGAATTGGCCAAAGAAAGATGAACAATTTCTGTAAGAAGCCATATTTCGTGACTAGTTTGTCCTACTGAAGTGTGTGGACAAGAAAGAGGGGAGAAAGGTAAAGTCAGAAAGTTTTAAAATCCTTCATTTATAAATGATTCCAACACTCAAGAATACCAGATGATTGTGAATCATATAATGCATGGAAGATTATTAAAATCTTTGACTATCAATCTATTATTTAGTGGCTATTGTAATAAAAGAGGCACACAATTGTCAACTGAAAATAGACTGGAAAACTAAAATCCTCATACCATTTAGTGGCCAGAGTTGGCTGATTGAAATGGAACAAATATAAACTAAAAATGTGTCAATGGTAGTAAGGCATCATAGATAACCCTGAAAGGAAGTGAAAGGCCAGATGTAGCCAAAACGCCGGAGAGATTAGTGACATGCCCTGTATAATATGGCCTCTCTCCCTCCCAGTGAGACCAATGAGTCAACTTTTGGCAGGGGTCTGGCTTCAGCAGTAGCTTCTGCAGCAGAAACATAGACTTCTTTATTTTGTGCTCTGCCTACGATAGTGGGTGTATTCCCTTGTTTGGGACCATTATGGCTCCAAGAAGCAGTAGCTATTTAGAAGGGTTAGCAACAAACAGGGCACCCTTCCTGCATCTGCCTGTGAACCTGCTTCCTAGTAATGGCCTACAATAACCTCCCTATACCTACTCATTAATAGGCAATAAAATGAAGACCATTTACTGCCAGGTAGGCTATCCAATTGGGTCTATATGTTTACCATTGATTGCTAGGGACTTTTTCCAAATGTTGTTAATTGCCTCATGAGGCTTTAATCTACTCTTTTCCAGAAATCATGTCTTTGTCAGTATCCCATATGCATTGCCAAACTGTCAAGAACCATGAAAGTTCTGAGATTTTTTCCCCACTTGGGAGCGAACAAGTTAGCTTGCCACAGCTTTATGAATGATTGCAGAATATTTGAGATTCCTTTGTCAGAGTCAAAAACCTTCATTATTCATGGCAGGAGAATCAGCATATTCTCTCCTGGGTATCTGAGCCCTAGATTTCACAACCAAAGAGGGCCAGATAATCGGTGCACATGCAGTGGACTGTGCTCCAGGCAAATGAAATTGGAGCTTGGGTAGCCAAATATTTTATAATGGACAGTAAGTGTGCTTGATTATGCCTGGAGGGAGACATTGTCTTTATTTTACTGAACAGTAAATAAATCTGCCTCTTCCTCTGGAGGAATGCACCATCCCTATATTCTAAGGCTGTTTTCTGTACAAACATATTTAACAAGAGAGTCTGGAAAGGAAAAAAAAAAAAAAAAAAAAAAAAACAACTCTGCCCACAAGACATGCAGAAATGTAAAAGACCTGTGGATATTTTCTCCTATCAATTTCCTGTCTACATATTCCACCACAGCCCATGACCCAGGCACCTGATTCCGCAATTCAGAAGTTTGTATCTGCCTCATCTCACCACAGTAAACAAAATACTTAGATCATAAACATTTTCTTTCAGAATTCTTGTTATATTGAGACATATGCCAGTTCAAAAATCAAGGCCTTCAAAGCAAATTATATTGCACTTCGTCAATCCTTACAGCCTTTCCTAGTTTTCCTACTTCCTCTGTTCACTTCCCTTCTGACCTTGCTCATGGAAGTGTTGCTTACTTGATAGAGTATATTCCTAAGAATTTAGGTACTGTTTTAATAAATGAAATCGACCTTAATTTATTTTCCTAAGCATGAGGCTCAATATGTGTAGAATGTGACTGGGGAAAAATTTTACTTTATCTGTACAGAAATGTAAAAACCTAGAAAAATAGAGCTCATATCCAAATTAAATAAAGATGGAGACAATGCTGTTAAGATTATGAGCAAATGAAGATTTACACTCTGCACAGGATTTAGTATTTGCTATTTCCCCCCAAATCTGAGACCTGCATTATAGAATGAGTTTGAGGAGTAAAGAATCTGCCTCATATTTCATTTAGTTGATTCCATTTTCGCAGAGAGGATAGGATTTCAATTCAATAAGTCTAAGATATGTTATTTCAGCCCCTCACCTTAATAGCTTTAGTCAAGTTGTATGTAAGATATTTTTACAAACGGATGATGGAAAACCAGGGTTTTGGTAAAAGATCAGAGTAAATGTTAGGATATCTATAGTAGAATGTACTAATGGTTCAAATTAATTCATTCCACTGGGATGTACTTAAAGTGGGTCTAGCTTAGTCATAGGAAAACATAAGTCTGGAATATATATACATATGCAGCAACACATGGTCTCAAAAATATTCTTTATAAAATAAAGAATTGAGGGCAAGTTTCTCCTCATCGCCCTAAAGGTATGTTGTGCTATAATTTAGAGAATTAAAAAAATAAAAATCCTTACTAGCTAATAGCTACCACGTGGCTTTCATCAATCTACCCACAAGTAGGTTTTTCATTTACAGACAGACTGCAAAGGCTCTAGAATAATCTTTGTTGCAGTTTTCTTTTTAATGAAGTGTTGCCATTTCTGAGATGCATATACGACTTTAAAAATACTCAAAGGACCTTTCTTTAGTGGTGAGATATCTTACAATTTACTGACAGTGAGATGGAAGAAATTACATGTTGCACAATGAAATTTGCTTTCTTTTCCAGAAGGCAAGTGGTATAAAAGATGAGGCCTAAGACATGTCCTTTAAAGATACACAGACAGAAAGTCATGCCATTTGCTTCTAATTTAATTGTTCTAGTGAGCAATAATTTTCCAAATCCCAGTTAAGAAAGGGAAAAATGATAAATTGAGTTCTCGTGGACAAATCTATCTCAAGACCAAGATTCTCCTGCCTGCATGAAACCACTGGTTCATCACAGGCTCTACCTGAGTCCCACAGAGAAAACTATCCAAATTTATGCCTGACTTGCACAGGTGATCCCATCTGTCAGTCTTTTGAGACTCTTTATGTGTTCTTTGGCTTCAATTGTTCTCTATTTTCAGGGAGTCTGCTGGCAAGAGAGCAGTTGTCAAGGCAAGCTGAGAACTAGAGTATTATCAAATTGTTTGTGTATGCTTCCTCACCTGGCTTTCTGCTAAGCTCTAATAACAAGAAAAGGTGGTATTGGCCTGTTAATAATTAAAAGCACCCAGTGCAAATGAAGTGCTTCTGTCATAGGGCTTCATCACTAAGGTCATGGTACAATAGGGGTTGCAGGTTCTGTAAGCGTGAGTGGTATTTGCATATGTCAGAACAGACCGTGCATGCTAACAGCACAAACACTTCACATCTGCTTCTGTTTACTCCCATGCTAACACCCCAAAGTGCAGAAGCCCTGTGTTAATTGCTCAGTTACATACTGACTGTTGATGTGTCCTCCACAGAGCTTTCCATAAGTGCACTGTTGCAAATAAACTGCTAATGACTTTGCTTATTCCAGTCTCCCTTTTAAAGGAAATCTACAACATACACACAGATTAATGATTCCTGTATTTAGCAGTGTGTCTTGTGACTAGGTTTGCATAGAAGCAGTATCAATTAAGTAGCAATTATCTGCAAAGTGGAAAAAAGAGGAAAGATATAAATAAGTAATGAGTGTGATGCTAAAATCTCTGAGAACAAGTAGAATTGAACTCTGAGGCAAGGGCACCGACTAGTGAACATTTTTTCCCTTCTTTTCTTTTTACACCTGACACCCATGGAGGACCCATGAAAACAAGAACAAGAAGAAACATTTAAGTTGGTGATTTTTAAAATATTTGATTTTCAAGGTGACCACTGTTTTGAAAAAGCAAAGAAACAAAGGAAAAAGAGTTACACCTAAACACCATTAACAAGAAAAGTTACAAAATAAATGGTCCTATAAATGTATGTTTTATGGGAAAATCCCACCTAGTTAAAACATCAGATTTCCTTTATGTCTTAGTAACAGAGGTTAGCATGGAGTGCTAATTTATCCCTTTAATCTTGTCATGTAATGGCTATTATCAGTATCTGATAAAACTTGTCTGGAAAATTCCGCTTTATCTGGCTATAAAGGAAAAAAAAAAGTCTGGTAGAGTTTGAGGATATGCAAAGTGTCCAAATCAGTAGGACAGGTAAGAACCTTCTAAGGTCTATTTTGTTTATTAATTTTAGCTTGTAACAGCCAGACAGATTCCTTAAGCGCAGGTCCTCAGAAGATATTCAGAGAAGCAAAAACCATGGCAACTGTGCAGGGCAAATGGAAGAAAAGGACTGGGATCAGTTGGCTCTAGCCCTTGTCAATCAATGCAGTTTTGATTCGGGTCTCTTCCATCAGCAACAATGGACTGGGCAAAATGTGTATTACAGCAGATAACCAAATGGTTTCTCTGATCTGGAGACCAGTGATTCCTTTGAGAGCTTTTTTCTCGGGGCTGAATGGCCATGATAGGACAACATTTTTTACGTATGTAACTTATAGTAACCATATTTTACAAACCTTAAGTGAAGATAAATGGTTTGAAAAATACATATTGAGAAAGACAATTCAAAATGTGAACTGTATTGGGTAGAATAAGATTAACCTGAAGTCCGGAGCTCACCAGGCTCACTTCTCCTTCCCTCCTGTTCTCCTTTCACAGGTGTCAGGTCTGCACTGCAGTCCAATGGCTCTTCCCACCTCCTTCTCCTGCCTTTCCCCTTTATCTTTCACAGATGTTCCCCTAATATTTGTTTAGGTTGAGGCTCATTTAGGTGTATTATTTTCCTGCAACTGAAAAGTCCTTAAACAACTGCAGATACTCATTCCCTCATCTGAAACTCTTTGAGCTAAGTGCATTTGTGAATTCAGAATAAAGTACCATCTATCTTATATTACAAACTAACTCCATTTGGGCCAACACATAGTGACTATGCTGAAAAACCCAAACATACAAACAAAATCGAATCAATAAAGGTTACATGTAATCTCACTCAAGTATGAATTACTTTTTTTGGCCAAGAAATAAGTTTAGATCAGATTGGGAATGGCCTCTAAGTAAGTTACCAAAAACACTTTTTGTTTTTCAGAACTTTATAGATTTCACAACTGTGAATCAGGGATGGTGAATTGATCTTTTGCCCTCTTGTTAGTAGCTTATTTTACTCTCAGAGACTCATAATTTCTTCCTCCTTGTATTATTGATCTATTAGATCTTAATCCAGTGGTTTTCAATCAACAACATCAATAAGGATCTCCTGGGTGGCAATGTTCAACTCCCAATATTTATTCAGCAGGTCTAGTGTTAGGTCTAAGAGTCTGCATTTTTTAACAAGCTGGGCAACCCACATCCCCACCTGTGATCCTGACGCAAGTCTTAGGAGTTACACTTAAAAAAATACTTTTCTAGACTTTGAGCTCACTTTTCACTAAACCACTAATATCCCTAGTTCTAGGTTTAACCTCTTGAATTTAGAAGATTTTTTTTTTAATTTTTGAAAATTAGGAACAGCTAACTAGCTTTTTTATTCTCTTGTTCTGACTCAGTGGCTCTGCCTATTTTTGCAGCTAGCTCATCCAGCCATTCATTCCCCAGTGTGATATGAACTTCACCAATCACTCTAGGGATGTTTATCTTGGAATGGCAGGAGTTAGTTTTTTGAACTGAAATAGAGCTGAATAGTTTCCACTTATCTCTGAGTACCTGTCTCACCAGAGTATCAGCTTTGAGCTTACAGAGTTCTGTGAGTAATCTCCCTGTTCTCATTATAGTGAAGTTACAGGTAGAAAAACTACAGATAAACTCTGATAGGTGAATGAGCCCATAACAGGTGTAGCAGACCTGTTGTCACATAATGAATTTGTAAGTGTACTCAACTCAGCACTGCTTTTAGCTTGGTTCTCTTGCAGGACCAATTTCCTTTAGAATGAGTAAAAAAGTTTTATTTCTAAAGTTTTCTTTCTCTTTCCAATAATATTACTGATTTCCATTTTAAGCTGAGTGCTTCCTGAAACTGGAGACTAATCAAGACTGTAAGGGGATATGTTCAGAGGAAAGGTGAAGGGAACAAAACTAATGTCTAAAAAAGGGCCCAGGTGTTTATTTGGTTAATATGCTTTCTGAAAACAAATGTTTGCTTTCCTCTAAGCAGGTATTTAAACATTTCTGCTAAAAACAACTTAAATGGCCATGTATTAACAAGAGGAATACAAGAAAAACTAAGTCCAAAAGCATCCTTCAGAATTACATAAACACCATGATTTCCAGACTGTGATTGACCAAACTGGGTCATATGACATTTTGCTGGTTTTAAACCGGAATTAGACATTAAGTGTGATACATGTCTCTAGAGAAACAATTTTAAGAAAAATGTTAGAAAAAAACATAATTTTTAATTCTAAAACAGAGGCATTTTCGTATAGAATACAAGTTTGTGTGTTTTAATTAGTAAAACACAAGCCTGTTAAGAAATATCATAAATAAAAATACCTCTTTAGACTAAGATCTCACATCCTACAGGGGTCTGTCTCTTCCTCAGCGATTCAGGGTAAGCTGGTGGGAAAGTGAGGAAACACTGCAGTTGACTGTGACATGTGTGGTTAGGTATTTCCTGTAAAGAGCCTGAGCATGCCCACTTTGTTATTCTACTGCCTGCCCTTGAATTCTCCAGCTCAACTTGCAACATATGGAGTGAAAAGCTGTATGAACATTGTGCGTTTTAGTTGTTCTACCAAGGATATGCAACAGGATGTTAAAGCTGAACTATTTCTGACTCTGTGTTTTGGCCAAAGCCCCAAAACAATATTTGCCAGCTATTCCACATTCTAAAGTTAGACCACCTATGTAGGACTTGCAAAGTAATAGAGGAAATAGAGAAGGAACCCACAATACCTCTTTCCTGCTGCAGGTAACAACCTATAGCAGGCCAACTAGGGCTGCGGAGAAGCTCTAACTTTAGATGAAGTTTGATATTACATGGATAGGACATTTTAATTGCTGAAATGAGACTTTCTCTTTGTGACCAGATGCAATCAGAGATTTTTTTTATTACCTATGAGTAACCAAAAAGTCATGGCGTTTCCTCTCAATTTCATCTGAGTAGCAGAGAAAATAATCATACCTTTGTAGGGTTTGAATAGGCAGTGGGGTAAAAAAAATTTTTTTAATTTGTTTTTGTTTTTGTTTTGTTTTATTGTATACCTGTCACTGGTACATGAATCAAGAAGAAAAGAGCTGTATAAGGGTGCCTACTAGTTCTTTTCTTTTTTGCTGTTTGCTTCAAGGGTCTATGATGCTTAGGTTGATGGACCCTAAGCTTGCATCAAAACATGATGCTTCTTTTCCACATCACAACACATTTTTACTTACCTCTGCTATGTGTCTAATCTTTTCTTATTCAGTGCTGCTCTTGTTGTTCATTTTGTCTATATTTTACTTTTAAAAACATATTGAGATAATATTGTGTATCTTTTTTTATAGGGTCTATAGTCTCTCATGTGATGATGCTGGAATGACTTTCTAATTTCACAGAAAGGGCCTGCCATCTCCAGAAAGACTAACAACAGAAGAGAACATTACACCATAATGCAAAAGATAAATAAATTATGGCTGTAACTTCATAAAAAAGTATTTAGCGCTTGGCTTACACATTCCTGACCTGATTACAAGTTTGTCTAATCCAATTGTGTCTTTCTGTTTGGGTTTCTTGTAAACAAAGTAGTTGCATCTTGCTTTTCCATCCAAGCTGACAAACTCTATGTTTTAATTGGCATTCAAATCATTTGTATTTAATGTAATTATTAACATGTTTGGGTTAAATCTATTTTAGTGTTTTTATTTTCTATTCCTCTCAATTATGTTTTGTTTTCTTTTTCTTCCTATCTTTTATTTGATTAGATTGCTTATTTTGTATGATTCCATTTCATGTCCACTATTAGTCTACCAGTCTTCTCTCCCTCTCTCTCTTACTGTCTTGGTAGTTTCTCTATAGTTTAAAATGTACATCTTTAATTTAACAAGTCTACCTTTAAATAATATAGCATTTCATGTCACGTGTAAGGGCCTTACAAGAATATACTTTCGTTTCTTCTTTACTATCCATTTTGTTACTAGTGTCATGCATTTTACTTCTCCACATGTTATAATCCCCAAAGAACATTTTTTCCCAGTTTTATTTACACATTCATATATTAAAGAAAATAGAAAGAGTAAAAAAATATCTTGAATATTTACTTACCTATCTAACATTCTCACAACTCTTCATTCTTGTATTGTATATTAAAATGTCTACCTAGAATCATATTCCTTTTGGCCAAAAACACAACATATTTTCTAATGCATTTCTTCTTTTATGTCTTGGGAAGTTTTTATTTCACTTTTGTTTTTGAGGAATATATTACTGGGTATAGAATTCTAGATTGACAGTGTTTTTGTTTATTAGTTTTGTTTTGTTTTTGCTTTCATTACCTGATGATACTGGTTCATGGTTCATTTTCTTCTGACTTGCTTTTTTTTTTTTTTTGAAGAAAGGTTTATGGTGATTCTTATCTTTTCTCTTCTGTATATACTATGTCTTTTTTCTTTGGTATTCATCTAACTTTTCTACCTTTGGTTTACAGCAGTTTGATGATAATGATGATGCACTTAGGTGTGTTTTTCTTCCTATTTATCCTTCTGAGGTTCTCAGAATTTTTGGAATCTGTGGCTGATTTGGAGAAGTCTTCAGATTATCTCTGTAAACATTTCTTTTTTATCTCTTTCCAATCACTTTCTGCATCTCCAATTACATGTGTGATAGACCATGACATGTCATATCATAGTTCTTGGATGCTCTGTTTCAGATTCTCTCTCTCCTCTTTTTATTTTGCTTTAGTTTGAATAATTTATGTTGCTCTGTTTTGAAATTCACTGATTATTTCCTCCACTGTATTTAGTCTGCTAAGAAGCCCAGCAAAAGTATGCTTTCTCTCTGATGTGTATTTTACTTCTAGCATATTCCTTTGGCTCTTTTATGATATTTTTCACCTCTCTGTAGAAATCTCTCTGCTCATGCATTCTGTTTATTTTTCATACCAAATTTTTAAACATATTATCATTGTTATTTTAGTATTTCTCTGATAGTTACAACATTTGGGTCTGATTCAGTTATCTTGCTTACTTCTTAAAAAATTGTAAAGATTTCTTTGCTATTTTGCATTGTTTATTATTACATTCTAGATATCACGTATAAAAGAACAGTAAAGATCAAGGTAAATAATGTTTCTGTTTGGAAATAAGTTCATCTCTTCTATCAGGCTGTTAGTTTTGGCTTGATTCAACTAATCAGTACCTTACCTAGATTTTGTTGCTATATTTACCTTTATGTTCTGCAGATTTCAAATTACTTCAATGGTAGAGTTCTACTCTCTTGTGTTTCTCTTGTGTTTAGTTCAGGGGCTTGGATGCCAGGAAGTTTTTCTCAGTGTTCCTGCTTTCCATTCAGCTTTCATAGATGTGCATAGGCCCTCCATACCTGGGCCATCTATTTACTTCTTCGCTTCTGACCCTCTCAAAGACACAGATTGTTACTCAAGCAACAAGTATATGGCTCTATGGGGAAAAAAGTGGCTCTCACTTGTCCTCCATTTTCAGTATTATGCAGGGCCTGTGCACTGGTGTCTCAAGGGAGAGCTTTTACAATGTTCAGTTTCTCCTCCGGTGACAGACATGTTTTCTCTTCAACACAGCATGGACTTTAGAGGGCAAGCAGCTTTCCTTCCTTTCACTGATCTCAGCATAACTCTGTCTTCTGTCAGTGGGAGAGTTGACATGTATAAGTTTCCTACTTCTCCCCAGCAGCTTTGGACATCTCTTTTACACCAGTACAAGGCCCTAAGCACAAATTTTTTATTTCCTGATTCTCTACCAGCAGCAGTTGGTTTCTCCTAGCATTAGTGGAGGATGGTAGGGGGGGAGTCATGTTTTCTGTCATCTTTCCCCTTGGTGGCAGCTGATATTTTCCTGGAACAGGAAGCCAAGAAATTTTCCTGCCTCTTGCACAGCTGATCACTGATTCTTTAATTAGTGTGTACTATTTCTACCTACATTCCTTTGGTCTGAACTTTGTCAGTAGGTCACATCCAATTCTAATGGGGAGAGTTGGGAAATGTAGTCTTCCCGGGTACACTGAAAGAAATTAAATAGCATAATAAACACATGGAGTTGTCTCTGCTTTACCAAGATAATGGGAAAGAGACTAAATTGAGAACTACTCCTAGTTTTCAGTCTCCTTGGCTTTGTAACCATGACTTGATAATCTGGCCTCTGTTCATGTCTTCAGCTTTATTTTCTCCCACATTCTACATGTATCTTGTGGTGTAGGATAATTGTTTACATGTATCTGAAATATTGAGCTCTCTCTTGAGCATTCTTTTTGCATATGCTCTGTCTCCTTTCTTGTTTCCCTTTTTATATCCTGTCTCCAGGGAATCATCTCTAGCCTTTCTTCCATGACCCTATACAATTTTACAGGTTTCTGTTTTAGTATTTATCAAGCTGTGTTGTAATTGACTGTAAGTTATTGAAGATAGGATAGAAAGTGCAGAGATATGTGATGGGTAACAGATTTCATTTTCTTTCAGGATATTATAGTTCTAGTGGTCCGAGAGAAATCTAGTTATCCAGTACTAACTACAGTATTTACTCAACTTCTTTCTGCTTTTCTCTCGTACTCTAGACTTCTTTTGCATATTCTACTACTAATTAAGTGATTTTGAAAAATATTTCAAATTCTTGAAAAAGAAATATTTTAATAAAAATAATAGATAATACTTATTATTATTCTAAGTGTCTCACATGTATCAAGTCATTTAATTTTCACAGCAACCTTATGAAGTATTATTTGTCTATTTAAGAAATGAAAGAGAGGCCAAGGCGGGTGGATCACGAGGTCAGGAGATCGAGACCATCCTGGCTAACACGGTGAAACTCCGTCTCTACTAAAACTACAAAAAAATTAGCCAGGCATGGTGGCAGGCGCCTGTAGTCCCAGCTACTTGGGAGGCTGAGGCAGGAGAATGGCATGAACCTGGGAGGTGGAGCTTGCAGTGAGCCGAGATCGTGTCACTGCACTCCAGCCTGGGTGACAGAGCGAGACTCCATCAAGGAAGGAAGGAAGGAAGGAAAGGAAGGAAGGGAAGGAAGGGAAGAACGGGAAAAGAAAGAAAGAAAGAAAGAAAGAAACAGAAAGGTTATGTAACAATTTTACACAGCTAGCAGGAGTTAGGCTTGGGATATGGAGCCAGGCAATTTGACTTTATGGTCTGGGCTCTTTGGAACAGGTGTTCATCCTCTGTCCAATTAACAGTGGCAATTATAGTGACATTACTTAGTACCAAGAATATGGCTGTATCAGTCAGAATCCAGATAGGATAACAGAAAGATTTTATTATAGTTCATTTAACAGATAAATTTTAATTTACGGTGTTGGTTAAACAGTCCTGGAGTGCTGAGAATGATAAAGTGAAACACTGAGGTTACAAAGGCTATGCCCCCTGCTATCCCACCCCTACCCTGTGCATGCTCACCTCTACATTTTGATGGAGAAGTTGGGAGGCAGCAAAAAGAATTGACAGACCAATAGTCTCATGATGCTGTATCTGCAAGAATGTAGTCAAAAATTTGTTAACTAGGTAATCTATAGGGCAAAAGGGAACTCTAGGGTGTTACTGAGCCAGCAACTACAGGATGAGTTCCTAAAGGAGAAAAAGGGAAATGGTTAAAATTGTTAAGACTTAGCAGAGGGGTTCTGTAGAGCTGAAACTCAGACTACAGAGGAGTCTGAGATCCCATGAGTCTGGGATTCAGACTTCCAAGAAGTGGGTACCAGACCACTAGTGTGTTTGTCTCATGGTGGTAGTGGGGAGGTCATGAGGGAGCTAGTTTTACAAGTGTTCAAAACTCTGCAAAACTGATTTATCTGCTTTTGCAGAAAGGAATTTCTACTGCTGGGATGAAGAGTCATTGCTATCACGATGCTCAGAGGAACAGTAAGGAGGCAGGAAGAAAAACAGGAGATATCAAGGCTCTTCCTCCTCTTTTCTTCTAGCAGAATCCCTCTAGTGTCCCCTATTGGCAGAGTCTAACAGAAATGTTACTATGGAGGTGAAATGCAGAAATGCGCTTTGCAGAGTTGCAGCACTAGTGTTGCGAAGTCAAGTATAGATAAGTGGGTTTGGAGCTAAGAGACAATAGATTGATAAGCAGAACAAATGGACATAGGTCTTGGGATCTATGTCTGGAGGAATGTGCTTGCTAGAGATAGGAACCTTCCAATTTCAGTTGTAATTTGAGGAGTGTGCCCAACATTCTGAGTTTCAGACTGACACTGTGCAGTCCTTCTTAAGTCAGCTGACCTGGGAACTAAGTTAATGGGCAATAGTCAGCAGAAGACAGAGAGGCCTATCTGCTTAATGCATCTACAAATTTCAAAAATAAAGTGAAGGTAGGATGGTAAGAAACGCACTCTCTCAAATTCCAGGGGGTGTTCCTGGCAGACAGGGAGATCATCCTGAGATACAGACAGTGAAGGAGCTGGGCTACTTTTCAGCACCTGAGTGCTCTCAGCAGGGGTGATTGTGTACCTAAATTTTCTTGGGACCTGGTCTCCAAAGATCTTCTTCCAGGTCCTCAAGAAAGAGGACTTATAAGAAGCAAAGTAAACAGACTAAAAGTTTTTTTTTTTTTTAATGTATGTGTCTGATGTGATTAAAGCAAGTCATTAGAAAGATTAATCTACAAATGACATGTTGGAGTAGAAGGAAGGAGAATCTGCAGACAAGACGCCCAATGAGACAACGAAGCCTATTATCTGAACTAGGGTTCTGACAAGCAGACTTGAAACAGAGAAACATAAACACCGTTAAAGAAGGTAAAGAGAAGGAAGAAAGATGATAGCCAGTGAAACTTATATGTTATATAGAGCCTATTGTTATTATGCCCATCTCCTTTGCTGGACTCTGAGCAATGTGTATATCTGTTTGCCATTGTTATGGGTGGTTGGAGGGAGACAGGGTCTAATAAAAGAGCTGTGGATTATTAAAAACACAAAAGAGAAAGACTTCCTGAAAACAGCATAGTGAGAAGAATACCACTGGTGGAGATTCAGAAGGAGGCCTGCACAAATACATGTGAGTGGTGTTGGCAGCTGCTGGACAGTAACTTGAGTGACATTGGCAGGCTCTACTTATGACAATTGGCAGAGTCATGAGGTCCAGTGTTATCAGCAACTGGCATGCAGTTAATAGTGGAGTCAATAAGGCTGTGTAGTGGACAGAGAGGGCCACACATTTCTCAGACTTCCCGTAATGGCTGCCAAAGAGAACGTATCTGCAAGCTCCACAATCCTGCTGCAGGGAGGTACCACCTTGGGGAACAGGCAATTATAGTAAGGATGATAGTGACAGTGCAGCATCTAAACTTTATTGAAGTTTCTTCTATGAACCTGGCACCTTGCTAGATGTTACACATACATTGTCTTACTTAGTTCTTATAAACCAACTCTAAAGTAGGTACTATTATCATTATCCCCACTTTATAGATTATGAAATTTGGGCTTAGAACATTAAAATGAGTTTGTCAAGATCACACGGATATAAATGGAAAACCCAGGTTTACTGCCTCAAAAGCGTGTGCTATGAGCTAGCAGGTCTTGTAAGGAAGTTTAGGACAATCATGACTTTCCTTACCACACTTTCTGTTCCCATTGTCCATCATCTCCTTCCAAGCTCATACTGGCTGGAAACTGAGGGTTCTATGTAAAGGATTGTAAGCATAATGGATCAGGGTTAATAAAATACAAATTTCTAAATATATTTGGAATGGTAGTGACAAAGAGTGTTTATAACTTGTCTGAAAAGTGATCATACCTATTTAGAACCCAGTAAATTATTAGGTCAAATGAAAACACATTATAAAAATTTAGCACCCAGCTAGATACTTTGCAACTTTCTTTCCTTGTTGAAGCAAGGTCTCACTCCGTCACCCAAGTTGGAGTGCAGTGGCGTGATCACAGCTCCCTGCAGCCTCTAATTCCTGGGCTCAAGATATCCTGCCACCTTAGCCTCCTGAGTAGCTAGGACTATAGAGGCGTGTCACCATGACTGACTAATTAAAAAAAAAATTGTACAGATGGGATCTCACTATGTGTTGCCTGAGCTGGTCTCGCACTCCTGGCCTCAAGCAATTCTCCCACCTCGACATCCCGAAGTGTTGGGTTTACAGGCATGAACTACACACCTGGCCCACAACGTTTTTTGGCTCTTGTGACTCTGTTTTCAACTCCCCTTTACATCAGTGTGGCATCCTTCAAGGCTATGAGGCATTTCCAGGACACTCAGTCTCAACTACTCTTCGTGAACTGGTTTAAGGGTACTTTCCTACTCCCATATGAGTAGTAATAATTCATTTGCCAGAGCTTCAGAACTGTGTCATATCTGATACCTTAGTCTCCTGTCATGGCATCAGTTACGTATCTACAGCTTTAATTGTTCTCTTCATTTTTCAGAAGTAAGGATTTTTCCATTCTTTTATTCTTTCCTTTTCTTCTTTTTTAATGCTTGGCTGTGATTTATGTATTTTTGTTTTATTTTGTCTAGTACATCTAGATATGTATGGGAAGAGCGACTTCTGGGTTCACTCAGTTCACCATGTTGCTGGAAAGCATTATAAAATATTAGTGCTTTAATAATCATTTTTCTATATGCCCTTTATATGCTAGTTCAATTTGTTTTTCTGAGGATAAATTTATACATGTGAATCTTCTGATAAAAAATATAATTTAGAATTATGATTAATTTTTTTCAAATTTTTATCCAGATAGTTTACAGTTTACACTGATACCAGTAGTGTCTGAGAATACATGTTTCAGAGACATGCTGAGACTTGAAGGTTGAATAAAAGTTTACCAAGTGAAGAAGTGAAGAAATGCATTCCATGCAGAGGGAACAGTATGTAAAAATGCAAAGAAGTATCAAAAAATATATTTCAGGAATTACAAGAGATTCACTAGGGAATAATGAAAAGATTATGGATATATAAATTATAAAATCCTTGCTTTGTCACTTCCTTACCCACATCCTAGGAAGGTGGGTAAATTAATTAATCTCTTAGACCTGATTTTTGTTACTTGTGAAATTAGGTTTCTTGTGAGTACTAAGTAAAATAATGTTAGTAGAGTACCTGGTAGGTGATCATCGATTTAGTAAGTTGCATCATAAATTGTCAAGACTAGAATATTAGGTCTAGAAAGGTTTATTTAGGAGTGATAACATTTTTTTCCTTTAACTATTTGTTAGAGTTCACCAATAAAACCCATTTGAGGGCCAGGCGCGGTGGCTCATGCCTATAATCCCAGCATTTTGGGAGGCCGAGGCAGGCAGATCATGAGGTCAGGGGATTGAGACCATCCTGGCTAACATGGTGAAACCCTGCCTCTATAAAAAATACAAAAATTAGCTGGGCGTGGTGGCGGGCACCTGTAGTCCCAGCTACGTGGGAGGCTGAGGCAGGAGAATGGTGTGAACCCGGGAGGCAGAGGTTGCAGTGAGCTGAGACCGTGTCACAGCACTCCAGCCTGGGTGACACAGCAAGATGCAAAAAAAAAAAAAAAAAAAAAAAAATTTAACCTCGTGTTTTCTCTATGCAAAGATTTTTAACTAAAAATTAAGTTTCTTTGGTAGATATAGAAATATTCGGGTTATATATTACCTTTTGAATGAGCTTTAGTAGTTTGTGTTTTTTAAGGAATTGGTTCATTTCAACTAAGTTGTCTAATTCACTGGAATAAAGTTATTCACAATCATTTATTTTTACCTTTTAAATATCTGTAAATTCTGTGGTAATGTCATCTCTCTCATTCCCGATATTTGTAATTTGTGATTTCTCTTTTATTTCTGATCAACTTGAATTAAAATTTATCAATTTTACTGCTGTGCTCAGAGGGCTAGCTTTTGCTTGTATTGATTTCCTCTGTGGTTTTTCTGTTTTATTTTCATTTATTTCTGTTCTAATCTTTATTATTTCTTTTCTTTTGCTTACTTTGGCTTTGGTTTTATTTTCTCTATGTAGATTTTAAATTAAAGCTGAGGATATTGATTTGAGACCTTTCTTCTTTTCTAATCTGTGTGTTTAGCCTAGAAACTTGTTAGTGCTATTAAGCACTGCTTTAGCAGCCAATCATAAATTTTGGCCTGTTGTGTTTTTCACTGTTTAATTAAAAATGCTTTCTAATTTTATTTTTTATTTCTTCTTTATACAAAGGTGTTTTCATATCTTTGGAAATTTAAAGAAACCTTTCTACTAATAATTGTTCTCTGATCATTATGATCAGAGAACATACTTTGTATGATTTGAATCATTTAAAATTTATTGAAACTTGTTTCATGTTCCATATTATAGTCTATCTGTGTAAGTGTTCTATGTGCACTTAAAAAGAATGTGAATTCTGCTGTTGTTGGGAGAAATGTTCTACAAATGTCAGGCAAAGGTCAAATTCATTGATGATGTTTTTCAAATCTTCTATATCCATACTGATTTTTCTGTCCACTTGTTCCATTAATTATTTATTGAGAATGTGGTACTTAAATCTTTGTCCTGTGTCATGGATTTGTCTATGTCTTCTTGCAGTTCTATCAGTTGTTGCTTCTTTTCTTTGTTCATAGCTTTTGGAACTCTGTTATTAGATGCACAAATATTTAGGAATGTTTTGTACTCTTAATGAATTGTCCCTTTATCATTATGAAATGTTTAAAAGAATTCTCATTATCATTCTTTGCTCTGAAATATATTTTGTCTGATATTTATATAGCCATTTTCCTTAAAACAACATTAGCATGCTATAATATTTTTCATACTTTTATTTTTAATCTATTTGTGTCTTTAAAGTGGTTTTTCTTGTCAGCAACATATCATTGGGTTTTGCTTTTTTAGCCAATTTAACAGAATCTACCTTTGAATTGGGGTGGGTAGGTTATTCTCACTGTATCTGGTTATCAATATGGTCAGGTTTAAGTCTATTATCTTGCAATTTGCTTTCTAGTATCCCATCTTTTTTTCCCCCCTTTCCTTTTTTTCTGCCTTCCTTTAAGAAAGTGTTTTTTATGATTTGATTTTATTTATTTGGGTGCCTTTATTTCCTTACTTTACTTTGATAATTGCACTAGGATTTACAGTAAACAGTTTAAAATAATCACAGTTTACCTTCAAGTGATAATATACCACTTCATGTTTAATATAGAAACTATAATTATATACATTCATTTCTCTCCTGGTTGTGTGCTTTTGTTGCTTTACATTTTATTTTTACATATGTTATACACCTCACACTATTATTATTATTTCATTTAAGCAGTCAGTTATCTTTTAAAGAAACTTAAATAACAAGAAAAACATCTATTTCAAACTTTTCAGCCTTGTATTTCCATAAATGAACACTGGCACAAAATATAACCTAAATATTGCAGATAATTACAGCAGGCTTGCCCATTCATAGACCCCTGCTTTAGAAAGTAACATTGTCATGTAGGCAATGGGAGTTCAAAAACACCAGAACTGGAGGTATTGGTCTTAATATGATTTCATTTGCAATAATATTTGTGAGTCTTGTAGAAACTGTCATTGTAATATGTTCATATGAAGTCACATCATGCAGCCATGAAACAATAATTCTAAGGACTATATTGAAATGTAAGAAAATAATAAAATATTGTATGACAAAAACAAGACATAAAATTTTATGCACACTGTGATCATAACTACCTATATAAATATGCTATTTAAGATATTTTTCACTACAGGTAACAGAATATCTGACTAAAAGTGGTGTAAACAATAAGTGCTTATTTTTTCTCACTTCACTAAGTACACACCTTAATAAAGGTATGCTATTTCAATGTTGACTCTCAAAGGTCAGTGCTGTGTGAATTTCTCTTAGCTGTCACCTGATGGTCATAAGATGGCTGAACATTTTTCTCCTCAAATCCTTCTCACATGTTCCTATTTTAACAGGAAGTAAAATATTTCCCAGAAGAAATAACTGCCCTACCTTAATCAGACTACCTCTCAGCTCCCATTGGCCACATGTCCTTTCTGCAAGGGAGTCTGGGAAAACAAGCACTTGGTATTTTCAGCCTCTGTTGTGAAAGGGAGTTTTGTCTAACAAGAAAGAAAAGGTGGGAAATAACTGAAAATCTCTGGCACAATGAGTATATAAAAACACTCTAGAAATAAATTAACCAAGACAATAATATATGGTAGTTTTTGAGTAATTTGGAAATGTTTTTCTACATTTTTCAAATTTTCATAAGTATGCTCATACTTTCATGAATAATTTAGTTATTTGAAGAGTGATAATCTTAGTTTCAGTGAGAAATAGTAAACTAGAGCAAGTCAAATTCTTCTTTTTTCTTTCTTAATGTAATGAGGTCAACCTGTGATATGGTTTGTCTGTGTCCCCACCCACACAAATATTATCTTGAATTGTAGTTCCCATAATCCCCACATGTCATGGGAGGGACCAGGTGGAGATAATTGAATCATGGGGCAGTTTCCCCCATCCTGTTCTCATGCTACTGAGTGAGTTCTCATGAGATCTGATAGTTTTATAAGGGTTTCCCCCTTCACTGGGAACTCAATCTTTTCCTTCCTGTTGCAGGTGAAGAAAGATGTGTTTGCTTCCCCTTCTGCCATGATTTTAAGTTTCCTAAGGCCTCCCCAGCCCTGCAGAACTGTGAGTCAATTAAACCTCTTTTCTTTATAAATTACCCAGTCTCAGGCAATTTTTTATAGCAGCATGAGAACAGACCAATACAACCTGGCTGTCTTGTTTTCAATTACCTAACTTCTGAATTGGGTAAAGCTTTGATTTTTTTACATTAGACCATTTAAATGAACTGTTAACTGCTCATCCCTAGTTTCACTACTGATGTGAATAGCTTTTGTTTTGAGACGAGAATATAAAATCATTTGTGTAAATACTTGTTTTTCCACAAGTAAAATTATTATTTTTTAAATTTTTTAAATTTCTGATTGGGGTTAAAACACTACAATAAACAACTGAACAAACAAGTGTTTATTCAACAAATAACTCTTGTTGCATCATTCATTATGTTTAACCAGAGAAAGGTATATATAATTTTGTGTAAACAATTAATCTAAATTAAAACAAAAACATTACAAAAATGCAATGATGTAGATGCATGATTTGCCCACTTTCTTTATGATAAAATTAAAGCCCAGATGTCCATTGTGCCAAGGTGTTAATTTGGCACCATACCTAAATTAAAAAATTGCTGAAAAAATTGAATGAAAGTTATTCTTATTCTTGGAACATTTATAAATTTTTTCCCATTCATATGCCTTAGAGTCATCTCAGTGAATCTTTATGAGGGGAAGAGGACAATGCAGGTGCCTTTCTTATGATATTCACGTAAGGTGAGAAGAGCATTGATATCTTTGACAAGGTACTTAGACAAGACAAGAAAATAAGGAGTTCCATGATTACAACATCAATAGATGAATTTTCTTTTCTTTCTCATTGTTCTGTTGTGTCTGTCTTGTCTTTTTTTTACCAAATTCTATGCTCAACCAAATGCATAATTTTAATTTTATCTTTTGGAAATTATGGTTTAATTTAGTATTTTCCATAGAGCAATTACGAGTAGGAAAACTTTTAAGTAATCAGTAATTATGTTGTAATTCAGGTTTAAATTTTTTTCTGCTTACCAGTGAAGAGAGGAGGAGAAGGAAACACAATATAAATGACTGTGTCAGTGTGAAATGTGTTGTGCCAAGTTTACATCATGGAATTAATTAAAATATTTTGTTCGTATACAATTCTTGTCATTTTTGCAAATTACTTCATTATTTTTATTGTTTAATTGTTTAGTGTCATCAATATATTTGAAAAAAGTATATTTATACTTTTTAAAATAATAAATAAAATAACAGGGAAATACATTATTAAAACGAAGACTCCCAGCTATGTATAAGCAGTGACACAGCTACACCTAGTATTTCTGGGGAGAGGCCATAAAACTCACCTACATGTTAATTCCTTTTGAAAATCTTAATGCATTTGACTTAAATCAATACCAACATCTTCTATTCAGACTTTTTAATATGCATCCGTTTTTTATACCTTTGTAAGATGGATATTGGAAATAGCATGAAGACAGATAACATCATCTTTTCTACATACCCTGAAAAGTAGAATTTGGCATAAGGCTAGTTTAACTTGTACTACATTCAAGTGAATTCATTACTGTCAGGGTCAGAAGAAATAAAAATATCAAAGATGCGATTCTTCTTTCATATTGATCCTGAAATTATAGCATGATAGCAAGACCCTGTTACATTCTAACCTCCAACTGAATAGTGCACATATATAATAAAGCAGTGGTTGTATATTAATCCTAAACTATGCATTCTGTCTTATGGAAATATATAGTTTTTTTCCCCTATTTCCTCCATATATTCAAATTAGAGAATCTACCTTTTCCTGAGATTGACATCCTGACATGATGATGAAAATAATCAGGTTAAAGGAATTTGACATGCTACCAATCCTTTCTTAATTTATTTAGGCCCCCAGTCTGTATCAGGAATTATGTCAGGCATTTGATATTTAAAGCTAAATAAAGTGAATTATCTGATCTCAAATATCTTAATGTCTATAAGAAGAACAGACATGTGAATAATATGTATCCGTCATATATTTCCAGCACCTAGTCAGAACCTGGCATACTGAGGGCAATTTATTAGTAATAGTAACAGTATCCTACTGGTAGTAATAATAATAATGTCTGACATTGAAAGTTTATTATATACCAGGAATTTTTCTGAGGACTTTATTCATTCATTGCGCTTAAAAATGCCACTAGGTAGATGCATGATTTATCCATTTTCTTTATGACAAAGCTAAAGCTCAGACGGTCATTGTGTCGAGGTGTTAATTTGGTACCATGGCCACCTCTATCTGGTGATATCAAGGAAAACTCCACAGATGTGCTGAACTCTGAAGAATACAAATTTAGCAAGCAGGAACATCAAGGCAGTGGATAGGCAAAGGGAACAGCCAGTGTAAAGAGACAGGAGAGAGAAAAAGGACTGGAAATCTGAGTATTTCAGTCAACTGCAAATTTAGAGTCTACACAGAGAATGAAGATGAATTTTCAGAAGCAGGTAGGTGGTCAATCAAGGAAGGAAAATGTTACTTGCAATAGTAAGGGTTTGCACGTAACAAAGAAGAGGGATTAGGTGTAGGAAATATTTAAAAGATAAGGACTACAGAACTTGTAGATCTAAAATGTGAGGAAAAGGGAAAAATCTAAGGACTTCCAAGTTTGTGGCTTGAGTGAGTAAATGAGTGAGTCATTCAAAAGGGTGAGGAGGTTGAGTGGGAAGACTAAAATTTCGGTTTTGAGTCAAGTGATTTTGAGTTGTCTATCAAATATATAGGTGGTATGTCAAGTAAGCACATATATATTTCTCAGAAGAGAAAGCTGAACGGGAAAAACAGGAATATCACTAGTGTGTATGGTGTTTGCCAAATCCAGGAACAGAGATGAGAGGACCCTGGGGACTGCATAGAGAGAGAAGAGAATGGGTAGAGTGAGAAGAGGATGGCAAAAGAAATAAGGTGGCAAAATAGAATGAGAAGGAAGGACAAGAATCACAGGAGAAAGAAAACAGAGACACAGAGCAATTGGTGTTTTTGAAAGCAGGAGGACATTTCTCTTCTCATGGCTGTACCACACCTATATTGTTCCTCAGTACGAAAATATATAACCAGGAGTAAAAAGATTAACATCTCAGTTGAACACTTAAAAATCATGTTTTTGTTTTACCTTGGAAATCATTTTTCATCTGTCTTATTAGTCTGAATTCATCAATGATATGAAATATATAATCATTTGAATATTTCCATTCTCTTAGCTTGTTAGACAACACGTATACATTTAAATAGGGAGTTTATTTTTATTTTTTGTTCTTATTTCACAATGAAGTGTTCTAAAAAGATAAACAGTAGTATATACAGAGGCTACTGTACAAAGCACAAGGTTTTGTCATATGTATTTTCAAAAATGTTTATCGAATAACTAACACATGAATAAAACAGGGATCTATTACTCTAAATCCCTTTAAGGTAGTGTTGGTCACAATGGACTCATTTAATTTTAGAACATCTATTTTAAATGTTACCTTAACTTGGCCTCAGCAGAATTAAACCAATGCTTAAAGAATAGAGCATACTAGGGCAAAATACTCCCAATCCCTACTTTTGAATGATGCAAATCAAGTACCTGGGAAAAATAAAATGGTATTGTATATTTTCTTGAGTGACCAGAAAATCACATGCACTTTAAATTTAGATATCTGACAGGGAAGTGTTACATGTCTGTGGCAGGATTAATTTTTGCTCTGTCAGAACTGACCTGGTACTATAGTTATTTTAAGCGCTAAAAATACAGAAGTGTTATGGTTGCCAAATACTAGGTGCCATCTAGCGGCCATTGGGGGTTAAGACAAATGTTCACAATAATTCAAAAGTGTTCCGATTATTTCCCCAATTTTTAAAATCACTTTTAAATCATGGTGAGTTACATTTATTGCTTTCTGAATTATACAATCCAGCTTTTCCAGGTTTCAAATCCCTCAAATTTATATTCCTACAAAGGAAATATCCTTCAGGGCTATTGCTGTTAGTGTTAGAATCTTGATTGGTTTAACTTTTCAAATTTGGGTGAGAGATTTTCTTTCTTGATTTTAGTAGAAGGGATATTACCCATGTAATACATACTAATTAAAATGAGTGTTGGAGAGATTGTATTGTTTTCCAAAAGGTTCAAATTTATGTTTTACTTTTCTTCCCTAAATTAGAGTTGTTTATAATTTGAGGATGTCCTTCCAAGGTAGACTAAGGGTCAAGTAGAAGCATTTGAGTGATATTACTAATTTCCATAGTTAATCATTTTGAATGTGGAAAATTAATAGCTTTGGGTTTGTGTAAAAGATAGATGCAAAGTTTCATGAAAACCTTTAACATTTTGGACTTCTTAAATAGACAAATTTTGATCCAGTGAGAAATGTAGACAAAATCCAGGTCTGGTGCTTTCTGTCTCCAAGAACTTGTTGGAAATAAAAAATTAATAAATTATAGTGTATTTAATTGTCTTTGGTAAGCATAATAATGTTGTGATAACACTATTTGATATTGATACTTATTTTGACAACAAAGAAATAGTAAATAAGATTATAACTCATTTTACCAAATGAAAGTAAAAACTGAGAAACATTAAACACTATTATTATCTTGCCATCTGGCATTTATATACATTTATTATGTAGTTTTGATGCAGCACATTGGTTTTATTTTGGCAACAGTGCATCATTTATTTCTTTTGGGAAGTCATATTCAATTTGGAAAATTGTACATCAGCTCTGTGGTAAAGCAAAGGTTTTATTAAGGTTCTGTAATTTGGACTGAAAAGACACCATTTCAGTGTCACAATCCTGCTGTGCCTATAAGAAATGAAATACTTAGAACTCATAAATATCATATGCTTAGTAGGGATTATATACAAGATGCCTGGGCAAGGGCTATGTTCAGTCAATCAACAAATATTTATTTTACTTATTTATGTATTTATTGAGACAGAGTCTCCCTCTGTCACCCAGGCTGGGGTGCAGTGGTGCGATCTCAGCTCACTACAACCTCCACGTCCCAGGTTCAAGCAATTCTCATGCCTCAGCCTACGGAGTAGCTGGGATTACAGGCGTGTAACAACATGTCTGGCTAATTTTTGTATTTTTAGTAGAGACGGAGTTTCACCATATTGGCCAGGCTGGCCTCAAACTCCTGGCCTCAAGCAATCCACCTGCCTCGGCCTCCCAAAGTGCTAGGGTTACAGGCATGAGCCACCATGCCTGGTCAACAAATATTTATTGAATATATGCCATTAGCAAGGAGCTAGGAATATACTTGTGAACAAGACAGACAATGTTGTCGCCTTTAAGAGGATAGTATCTTAAGAGTAATATTTAGAAGAGCTATTTGATGGACAAGTAAAAAATAATAACATTTCAGTTAGTAAAAAATAAACTTATAGCAGATTGGAGAATGAGACTGTTTAGATGCAAAATAGAAAAATATTTAAAAGGGTCCTTAATAATTTACTTGATGATTTGAAAATATTGGAAACTGCTTTTATAGGCACTCCTGTAGGCACTTTATATTTTATATTCAGACAGTAGTTTGATACAATATTCCTTCTATCATAACCCATGCTGTTATAGTGAGTTAACACCTGTCTCTGAGTTTTAAAAATTAAGTACTAATGAAAGCAGTAACCCATCACTATAACTCTGTGCCTCACTATATAAAGCTCTGAAGAGATGTGTGTAACCAGATTATTGAAATATTTAACTCAGTAGGACATAACATGAAATTATTTTATTTTTTTACCAATCATTGCCCCAATAAAGACTATGTTAAATCTTATTTTCCTGATGGGTAACAGATCTTCTAAGAATTTTTAAGCAGATTTCCAAAGCTTTGCAGTCATTTACAGTTATTGTAATCTATAATTCTAACACCAGAATCAGTCATTTTAATACAAGATGATTCAAGGTCAGTTATCTGCAGCAGCATCTATTTAATCAGTAGGAAATGGGTGCATCCCTTGCCATGCCAAAGAAGAGGAGTGGCAGTTTTGATCGTTTGGAGGCTGTGGGACAGAACAAATGCTAAATTCAGAGAGGACAAGGGAGGCCTGATTTGAACACTAAAATTTCCAAAATGAAAGAGGGAATAATGGTAGAGAGGTATTGTGATGGAGATTAGTATGTGTGACACATTAAACCATTGCTTAATTTATGATCAAAGTAGACTTCGACTCTCCCGCTTTCTTCGGCCTTATTATTAATACTCAGCATAGCCCAGGCAACACAGCAGGGAGTAAATAGTGTGATTTTCATTTTAAGTTGAAGGCCCATTAATTGTTTGCCAGGTTCAAATACAAGATATCTAAGGAGGTGAAGGACTGGAAAAGGTTGGGTAGAAAAGGGAGATGGTTGAATTCAGTTAAACAACCAGTAAAGTGTATCACTAACTTACTAGTAACTGGTTATTTTAAACACAATTGGTTATATGGATGTCACTTTAGGTAGCATTCTATACTGTTCAAAGTCATTTATAAAATACCTAATATTTGTTTTAAATACCATTTCCTTATTTCAAAAGCGATGAGTAAATAAAATCACTTTTTGAACTTATACTTTTATCCTTTATGTCTATTTTATTTGTGAAACATACATATTGAAATTATGCCTAGAAAGTTCTTTCAGTTCCTTACAGAAAATAATTCTATAAATACAAGGTTCTATTATTATTATACAGTGGGTGTTAGACAATACGAAGCCTACATGACTCAGTTATATTTGCATAGCACTTTTATTTTTTTAGCACAATTATCTTTGTAATAGCATAAAATGCCATTGTGGGGATAATGCGCTATTGAATTGGAGCCCACAGAAATCTGTGTGAATATGCATTTAGCACTCTGTATCACACCTTATTAATGACAGTACAAATGTTAATACAGTTTTTTTGCTGTAAGAAATGTTGGCTGTACTTATTTATTTTCATGTTTGTTTCTTTTATGATGGAAGTAAAGGAAAAGGAGATTAGGAGTGGATGAGGCTTTTAATGAAGGTTTTGCTGGTAAAATGTTTGAATTTCTATTCTCATCGCACACTACTTGGTCAAGTGAGGAAGCACATTGGTCCCTTTCTTCTGAGGTATCTTGTCTCCTTTGGGAATAGAGAAATAAAGAGTTCACATAAATGATATTTACAAATATGATACAAAATATTACTCATTTTGTCTCTGTGGTATAAATCTTTCTAACATGAATTATATGCATTCCAATATTCATAAAATTTACAATATCATTTGCTTGAGAAAAAGTAAGATAAAGTAAAATTACTACAGATATTTATGGGAAGGAGAAAAATATGCCAGGGAGTGAAAAAGAAGTACAATAGACCTGTTTAGTATAAGTAGCTTCTAGGAAGAGAAAGGGATATGACAGTGATATGGAAGTGCTGGGAAGGGAAGAGCATCATTCCTTTTAAGTTACACGGAAGAGGGGAAGGGAAGTGCTGGGTAGACGAGGGTGTGATCCCTGGCTAGGACTCCACCCCCATGGACCTAGGTGAGGACAGGCATTTCCTACCCAAATGATGCATTTCCCAAGACCACCCTGACCTGCCACACCCCCATCCACCTGAGACCCTAGCAAGGCAGAGACAGAGGCAGCTGGAGTTGGAGAGGAGGACATCAGCAGAGGAACCCACGGAGGCACCTGGATGTTGAGAGGAGTGTATAGGTGGAGGAACACACAGCCAGCTGGACTTTGAAAGGAATGCATCAACAGGCGCTGGCAGGCTGATGGGCCACCAAGTGGCAGAACTAAGCACAGTTTGGCCAGGGCAGTCAGAGGAGAGCCCAGGCCGCCCGGGCCACTGAGTGCCCCGACTTCAGGGGAAAACCATCTCCCTTCTGGCTCCCCCATCTGCTGAGTGCTACTTCAGCTTAATAAAACCTTGCACTCATTCTTCGAGCCCAGGTGTGATCTGATTCTTCTGGTACACCAAGGCAAGAACCCAGTATACAGAAAGCCTTCTGTCCTTACGACAAGGTAGAGGGTCTAACTGAGCTGGTTAACACAGTCCTAGAGATGGAAAAACTAAATGAGCAAAACTAAAAGAGCACCCTGTAACACACGCCCACTGGGGCTTCAGGAGCTGTAAACATTTACCCCTAGACACAGCCGTGAGGTCGGAGCCCCACAGCCTGCCCTTCTGTATGCTCCCCTAGAGGTTTGAGCAGCTGGGCACTGAATAAGTGAGCCACACCCCCACTGCATGCCCTACTGGGGGACAAGGGAACGTTTCCCATTTCAAAAGGAAGTACAGGAGTAGGAGGTAGAGAAAGGCAGGAGGTATTGAAGAAAGACTTCTTCTTTTAAAAGTTTCTGTATCTTTACCCTTTACCCTCCTCTTTTTTTTTGGAGGACTAGATGGAAAGTATTTTAAGGCCAGCATTAGCAATGTTTAAGTTCATGGGTTCTTGCCTTAGAGTTAAACTGGACATCTGTTTAAACATAATAGATTTGCTTCTTGTGTTTATCTCGTATCCCTCAAACCCCATTGAAATGACAGTAAAGACAAAAGTAAAATTTTAGGCTAAAAGGAAGAATAAAATATTGGGGAAGAGATGAAAAATGGATAAAACCTTTCAACAAAACTTTAAAAGAAAGAAATCAAAAGGAAGATTGGTAACTAACTTAAGGTGGAACTGAGGCAATGTAAGATATGTATGTAAGAAGAAAAGAGAAAGCAAGAAAAGCATTGATAATTTGCTCCCAGAAACTCTGAAAAACAGTGACTAGAAGCATCAGCTAATTGACAGAAGGTAGAGGATGAGATTGATGGTCTTATTCAGAGCAATTGGGTCCTTGGGGCTCACTACCACCCCTCTCATCTTTAAATGGCACACTCCTTCCTGATACAATGAATGAAAACAGATCCTTGACAAGGGACATTCTCAAGACATTGCAAAACAACATGAAGCTACTCCTATAAAAATAGAGGATCCAAAAAGTGACAGACACATGACAGATCATAAACAGTAACTGGAAATCAGAATGCAGTTGGAATTATCTTAAAAATAACACTGAGAATTAGAAAATAATGAAGCAATACTTTCAAATTTTAGCTTAGCTTAAAGCACCCAGCCAAAATATCAATTGTGTGAGACTAGAATAAAGATGCTTCCTAGTGTACATAGACAGAAAGTATATTCCCAAAACATTTTTTCTTAGCAACCTAACAAAGGTTATGTATTGGCAAAGCCTAAGTGTAAACATCATTTTGGTTAAAATAAAACATTCATTTACAATTACTGATGAGTTTCTCTATTTGGGAGTTATTTTAACCACAGATTCAATGGAATATGTCTATGTTAAATATGTCTATGTTAAAACTTTCTAGTTTATGGAGTATAACCACATAAAGCAAGTGAACAAATACCCAGAATGTGAAGATATGAGGCACTATGTTTAGTATTTTCATGTTATTGTAGTTCTCTTCCTGTGGTTTCACAAAGTAGAGCTGGTCTATTTTTAGATATAACTTTGCCTGCAAATGCAATCACTTTAGGAGACTTCTGAATTGCCTTCTGGGATTTTTTTTTCTATGCCAATTATTATAGGAAGAAAACAAAGAAGCTAGTGTGAAAGGAAGGAAGTAATGTTTAAAGATACGTTACTCTTCAGACTTCCAAGATTTCCTCAATGTCTACATTCTTGAAGATCTTACATACCTCTGATCTCATTAAGTATTTACTGAGCATATTGGACAAAGTCCTCTACTAGGAGGTAGGCTTAAAATATAACCCTTCTCTCAGTCACTTTAAAGTCTAGTTCATTTAGTTTATGGTCAAAATATACATTCCATTTCCTCTAGGTTATCCAATTTGTTGGCATGTAGTTGTTCATAATAGTCCCCTTATGATTTTCTTTATTTCTGAGGCATCTGTTGTAACTTCTCCATTTTCATTTCTGATTTTCAGTCTTTCCTCTTAAAAAAAAAACGAATCCAACTAAGGATTTGGTAAATTCCTGGAAACATATAACATACCACAATTGAATCAAGAAGAAATAGAAAGGTTGAACAGACCAATAAAAAATAAAGAGATCGAAGTAGTAATTTAAAACCTCTCAACAAAGAAAAGCTCAGGACCAGATGGCTTCATGGCTAAATGCTACCAAACATTAAAAAAAGAATGACTATCAATCCTTCTTAAACTCTTCCAATAAATAAAAAAAGGAAATATTTCCAAACTCTTTTTATGAGTCCAGATTTACTCTGACCCCAAAGGTAGACAAAAACACCGCAAGAAAACTTTATGTCAATATCTCTGAAGAACATAGAAGCAAAAATCCTCAATAAAATACTAGAAAATAAAATTCAACGACATTATAATAAAAAGATTGTATATTATGACTGAGTGGGATTTATCCTTGGGATGCAAGCTTGGTTTAACGTAAGCAATTGGTCAATGTGATGCATCACACTAACAAAATGAAAAAACCACATGATCATCTCAATAGATGCAGAAAAATATTTGACAAAGTTCGACATTCTTCCATAACAAAAACTCAAGAAATTAGTTGTAGAATAAAATGTACTAAAACAATAAATGGCATGTATGATAATCAATGGGAAACACTAAAAACTTTCCTTTTAAGGTTCAATATAAGGCAAAGATGCTTGCTCTCATTACTTCTAGTACATAGTACCAGCAAGAGCAATGAGGTAAGAAAAAAAGGGAATTCATATTGGAAAGAAAGAAGGTAAATTATCCCTATTTGCAGACGACGTGATCCTACACTTGGAAAAATCTAAATACTCCATAAAACTGTTAGAACTAATAAATAAATTTGCTGAAGTAGCAGGATACAAATCAACACACGAAAATTAGTTGCATTTCTGTACACTGATAATGACCTATCAGAAAAAGAAATGAAGAACACAACCCTATTTATAATGCCATCAAAAAGAATAAAATGCTTGGGAATAAATTTAACCAAGGAGGTGAAAAATCTTTACACTGGAAACTACAGAACGTTGATGAAAGAAATTGAAGAAGACACAAATAAATGAAAAGATGTCATGGGTTCATGGACTGGAAAAACTAGTATTGTTTAAATGCCCATACTATCCAAAGTGATCTATAGATTCAGTGAAATTCCTATCAAAATTCCAATGGTGTTTTTCACAGAAATAGAAAAAAAAAAATCTTAAAAATTAAATGAAACTACAAAAGATGCCAAGTAGCCAAAGCAATCTTGAGAAAGAAAAGTTGGAGGCATCACACTTTCTGATTTCAAATTATATTACAAAGCTATCATCATCAAAATTGTATAATCCTGGTATAAAAACAGTCACATAGACCAGTGGAACACAGTAGACAGCCCATAAATATTTTCAACAAAGGCAACAATAAAACACAATGGGGAAAGTTTCTTCAATAAATGGTGTTAAGAAAACTGGATCTCCATATACAAAAGAATGAAATTTGCTCCTTATCTTACATCAGATGCAAAAATCAACTCAAAATGGATCAAAGATCTAATTGTAAGACCTGGAACTGTAAAACTTCTAGAAGAAGACAAATGGGAGAAAACTCAGGGAATAATTTTTTTGATATTTCACCAAAAATTCAGGCAAACACAACCAAAAATAAACAAGTAGTACTACATCAAACTAAAAAACTTCGGCACAGCAAAGGAAACAATAAATAAAAGTCAACCAATGGTTTTGGAGAAAATATTTGTGAATTATAAATTTGATAAGTGGTTAATATCCAAACTATATAAGAACTTCACACAACTCAATAGCAAAAATATATAAAAAAATAAAATAAACAGGAAATTACCCTATTTAAAAGTGAGGAAAGGACCTAACTAAACATTTCTTCAAAGAGACATAAAAATGATCCACATATATATATATGAAAAGGTTCTCAACGTAACTAATTATAAGGGAAATGCAAATTAAAACCACAATGAGATATTATTTCAACTGTTAGGATGGCTGTTATCAAAAAGGTAACAGATAAGTGTTGACAAGGGTATGGTGAAAAAAGAATCCTTTTATATTATTGGTGGGAATATAAATTCATGCAGCTGTTATGAAAAACAATATGAAGTTTGCTAAAAAAAAAAAAAAAAATTAAAAATAGAACTGCCATATGTCCCTGAAATCTTCTTCTGGGTATGAACCCAAAGGAAATGAACTCAGCACCTTGTAGAGATATCTGTATTCCTAAGTTCATTGCAATATTATTCATAATAGCCCAAATGGTGGTTACATATATTGGTGGTTACACATATAAATGGCTACATATACCATTTATATATGGTGTATATATAGATATAAATATAAATAAACATATGTGTATATATATATATTGCCATTCACGATAATATGGATGAATCTCTAAGGAATTATGTTAAGTGAAATAAGTCAAAGAAAGATAGATACTGCATGATCTCAATTATATGTAAAATCTTAAAAAAAATCAAATATGTAGAAACAGTGTAGAACAGTGGTTATTGAGGGCAGGGGTGGGGTTGGGTAGGTGGAGAACAAGGAGAAGTAGATCAATGTGTAGAAAGTTTTGTGGATGAAGCCTCGAGATCTGATGTATAGCATGAAGACTACAGTTAATAATATTATATTGAATACTGGAAATGTAATAGGATATATCTATACTATACTATTATATAATGCTCATTTCTTAGCGCATAAACTTATAATTGTAAATTCTTTCTCTGCCCTTCAAGATATATGTAAATCTTTTAAAAAGTTGCTTGCCAGTTTTACAACCCAAGAATGTCTTTCTCAAGGGTCTGGGAGCCATCCTTTTGAAATGTAAATATCAAGGGAGATGGCACCCCTCTCTCCAGTTTCTTTGTGAAGATAGAAGCTTAATTGGTGGCTACCTTGCTCCCAGCTCAAAACTACCACCTGTCATAAAGACATGAGTTTGTTTCTCCTTTGTGTAAACCCAATTACTAGGTGAATTTAGAATGAACTATGTAAAACAAATGATGCTGTCAAATGTTCTTACTTAAGCAGTAGTTATCGTTTGCCCTGAAAACATGTGTGAAATGGGTCGTATCTGTTTGCTTTTATGTAAGGGTGAAATTTCTTTCTTTGTTTATGATCTCTTAGTAGATTTCCTGTGATAGGCATTGTGTTCTGGTTTAATGCTTTATCCAATAATAAAACTGTTATCTTTCCCATCTACCTTTGTGGAGAGGTTTTTGGGTTGGGAAGGTTTTGCTTTTAATTATATTTCCTCAACAACATAGAAGTTTTTTCCAAACAATAGCTGTTAAATACGAGTCACATTCTCTCTCCACAGATCTGCTGAGTTAGAATTTCTCAGGGTCTAAGAATTTGTGTGTGTATGTGTGTTTTAACGTTCCCTGGTGATTCTGTTGGACAAGCAATGAGATCCTGGACTAATTTATTGTTTGTGTTGACTTATATAAACATTTATAAATTTCAGACATGTGAAATATTTGGTGCCCACCAAAAACATAAACTCCTAAATTGCAGAGCTTCTATCTTGTTTGAATTTTGACTTCTATATAGGATCAGGTAGTAAGGGCATTTGCCAGATAGTGGTGACTCAACAAATCCTGTTTTGTTTGTTGTCATTTTGACAATGCCTTGAGGGAAAAATTTATAATCTCTCTCAGAAATGTATTTCAATTTATCTCCCTTTTATCTATCTTTAGACACTTATCCTAAATTCCTACTATTCCCCTTAAAGTCCCATCATCTGTTCTTAGCATATTACTTAGCATAGTACATCATAAGCTTAATTTTCAAAATTTAAACTCTACTTGGAATTATTATTATTCAGGTCCATCTCATTTGTCCCTGTTTAATTACCATAAGAAAACAAAGAAAAAGCAAAACATTCAAATCATTTTCCTTAATTTTCTGGTAGTTGTAAAACGTGATAGTGCTATAAAATATTTTCAGTTATATGGCACCTTTTATAAAAGTATTTACTCATTTATTAATATAATGCCATAATTTATGAGATTCATAGGAATTACACTCATGGTATGGGTGAGTAAATTTATTCTGTACAGTAGCCTGTGTTGGGAATATAAATAGGAAAGAAGTAGTTTATTTAAATATTTAAACTAATTAAAAATTTGAACTGCCAAATAACTATGTCAATATCCAAGTTTATTTCCAAGTTTTCCTGTGTCATCCTAATGCAAGCTTTATTATGATAAACTTTTCCAAACTAATGCATATGTTTGTGCTTGGATTTATTATTAATGATATGTGTTTATTATTCCACCCCAATTCTTTTTTAAACAATGAGCAACTGAATGTTATAAGAAGGATTGACGTGCCACAGCCATTTATTGATTGGAAAGAGACTTACGTTATGTAATTTTTGTCAGTTTTTCTCAAAGATTTCCTGGTCGAATTCATCAGAGTTACTCATTGTTAAAGTAGTGCCTCAGGGTTTAGTTCTTGGACTCTATGTTTTTTCCCAGTTATTTAAATCCTGAGTTCATTTGGAGGCAATGCTATTTATCAAATTTGTGCTGCTATCATGTGTGTGGGTGGTGTTTGTATGTTTTATAAACTGTGTTTGCTTATGTAACTTCCAAAAGAATCTTCAAATACCATATTACCAAGCTGAATATTATCTAATTAACCAACAAGGCCTGACAGACTGGGAGGTTATCATGAAATAATCACAGCCCTCAGGTGCTCTGAGGCACTGGGTGCAGCTAAGTGTCTCTAATTCCCCAAGGGGGTGATTAGCTCATGATAACAATGCTCCCTTGAGTTGTTTTATTGCCTTTATAAAAAAGTCTTTATTGTGGAGAAAAATGTTTATTTTTATGCAGAAGGAAGATGGAGTTGACAGTTTAGACTGTAGAATGAATAGCAGTTACTTCTCACTTGTGGTCCCGGCCATGGCAAAGCTGCTCATTTGGAATGCTTCTCAGCCAATGTGAGCGTTGTATGGGTGAGTAAATTTATTTTGCACAGTAGCCTGTGTGGGGAATATAAATAGGAAAGAAGTAATTTATTTAAATATTTAAACTAATTAAAAATTTTGAACTGCCAAATAACTATGTCAATATCCAAGTTTATTTCTAAGTTTTCCTGTCTCATCCTAATGCAAGCTTTATTATAAGAAAGTTTTCCAAACTAATGTATATGTTTGTGCCTGGGCTTATTATTTTGATATGTGTTGCTATACAAGCTCCGTGTTGACTACCTCAGTGCTTCTGCAATAAAGCCCAAATTTCATATAAGACAGTTGTAAAATTGTGTTTTCAAGTTAATGGTGTGGGTTTTCTATAATTAGAAAATGACCCATTTTGTAGAATAGCTGCATATGAAAAACTGACTAATGATTCAATGCAAAACAAACAAACAAACAAAAACTTCGAATCATTTGGGTATTCAAATGAGTGGCCTCTGACCACACGATCTCTTTAATCCCATGATTAAAGAGATCAGTTGATTTGGGAAATACAAATGAATACCAGTGAAACTGTGAGATAGACACCAGAAAGCTTTACCTCCTTTTGATGCTTCTCTATTTTCTCCCCACAAATCCAATGCCACATCTACATATCAGAGTGAATTTTAAAATAGTCCATCTGACAGGTCCATAGGGTGCCCAGTGGCTTCCACAGTTAAACAGAATAAAATGTGAGCTTCTTCTGATGACTGGTAAAGCCTCACAAGAGCTGTTCCAGTGACTTCTCAGACTTCATGCCTATCTCCTTCAAGATGCTCTATCTCTGCCAGCCTTCCTCCTCACACTGGAAAAGGCCACACTTTTCTCAGGGACTTCACACTTGTTATTCTCTCTGGCTGAAGCATTATTTCAGGTCATCACCTGGCTACCTCCTCTCACCATTCCACTTCCAGCTTGAAAGTCACCACCTTAGAGAGGCCTTTCCTTTTCACTCTCCCTAAAATGAGCATCTCACACATATTCTACTCTATTACCCTATTTTAGTTTCTTCATAGCACATATTAACTATTGAAATTATATCATTAATTTGAGGTCTGTATTCACCAAGCAGAATGTAAGTTCATGAAGGCAGAGACCATTTCTCTTGCTTCCACTAGAGCCTCAGCTATTAAGACTAGTGTCTCTCATGTAATAAACAGGCACAGAAATATTTGTTTAATTAATTTGTAACCAATGCTACCATCATATATATTTTTGATTGCCTACTCATCATCCCTCGCCTCCCTTCTTCCTAACAGAACTGAGATTTCACTTTTCAACCTTCTGCCTTCAGCTAATCTACATCTGGACAAGCTGGACCAAGGCCAGCTTCAAACAGTGGGTCCCCATGGCAGGTGAGCAAGGAATGGACATGCAGCCCAATGGAAGTCAATGAGACTTGAGGAGGGACTTGGCAGAGATTTCTGAGAAAGTTTTTAATCACTTTTATGTAAGAGTTTCAAGGACAAATTTCTCTTTGTTTCCTTGATCATTGTCATGGCACTTGCAAGGTAGATGAGTGACAAGGAACTCCTTCATTTAATCAGGAGTGTTTGTATGATTTAGCAGATACTATTTCTTCACAGTGAAGATTGAAAAACTGGATTTTCATGGGAGTTTAAATTTATTGTAGTGTTATTTTGTGTAGCCTCTAGGATCCTCTGAT
Organism: Macaca thibetana thibetana; assembly: GCF_024542745.1. NCBI lineage: Eukaryota > Metazoa > Chordata > Mammalia > Primates > Cercopithecidae > Macaca > Macaca thibetana. The sequence continues at coordinate 45,436,063 of NC_065580.1, forward strand.
TCAGAGAAGCAAAGGTTGATCTTACGTAGAAGGCCATCCTACATGCACAGACAAAACCAGGCAAATCAAACCATTTAAAAATTACATAATTACTTTTTATTTATGCAAACAGTGTTTCATATTCTATTCTGCAAAACCTTAATGAGTTTATTTACAATCTTTTGATTTCCCATTTTTATTAGCAGATAAGCTACTAAATATACTATTTAAGGGTCATAAATAAATGGTTTTGACTGCCATGGTATACCAGAAATAAATATGATATTCTCCAGAATTCCTAAGCCAACTTTTGAATCTAAAAGTCAGCATTAATGGGGGAACGTTTAGATGCCAAGAGGCCCGATATCTGAAAACTAAACATGATATAAATGTTAGTAAAATAAATTAGAACTGAAGGAAGGATATAATTTGAAAAGTAAACATGAGTTTAATCTTAAATGGGGAACTAAGTATTTAACGTTGAAATAGAGAAAAACACATATGATGAATAATAGAAAAAAGGCTGGGCAAACTATATGAGAATATTTTTTGTTTATATAATGCTCCTTTCCCATCAAAAAGTTCTGTGCTTTATTTGCTCTCACTAAAATATGATATATAGAATATTTACTAATAAGTACATACAATTTTGAATAATGATGATAGTAGCTAACATTTGTGGAGTAATTGCTCTGTGCCAGCCATTGTTGTTCTAGGGTTTTACGTACATTAACTCAACTTAATATTCTTAATCCTAGAAACAGAGGAAATTATGAGGCAAGGAATAGTGACTCGGCAGCTCAAAGGGGAGGGACAATAATTTGAACCAAACTGTCAGGCTCCAAAGTCTACCTGTGTAACCAAATTGTGTGAAACCTATGGCTGATTTGTAAACAAAATGTTTAACAAAGCGTATTTTCAGCTAAGTAAGATGAGTATAAATGCGTCTTTGGATACAATCCCCTCACCATCTATCAGACCAAGTTCAGCAAACACTGAATTAATCATTACCTTTCTCCTGATGCAGAAGCTGCCTTAGTGTGAATATTCATTGAACATGGGTAAGTTACAAATAGTAAACAAAACACAGTTGTCATTGATGTTATTTATTCTTAATTGAGTTGACTAAAAACACAGATGTCAATTCTGCATGGTGGGGGGTGTTCAATTAAAATAGCATAAAATGGTCAGGTGCAGTGGCTCACACCTGTAATCCCAGCACTTTGGTAGGCTGAGACGGGCGGATCACGAGGTCAGGAGATTGAGACCATCCTGGCTAACGTAGCGAAACCTTGTCTCTACTAAAAATACAAAAAATTAGCTGGGCATGATGGCAGGCGCCTTAGTCCAGCTACTCTGGAGGCTGAGGCAGGAGAATGGCATGAACCCGGGAGGCGGAGCCGAGTGAGCCGAGATCGCGCCACTGCACTCCAACCTGGGCGACAGTGGGAGACTCCGTCTCAAAATAAATAAATAAATAAATAAATAGCATAAAATGACTCTGAGACTCTTGAAAACAATTTTCAGAGTTTCTTAGCCCCTGTTAATATTCTACTTAGTCCACAAAATTGCCTTGACATTCTTTTTGACGTTTTCAGTGATTTTTATTAGACTAAGAAAGGCTAATATGACTGTGGCTTGCAGACCCAGAAGTCTGTACCACGAAAATGATTTCTAATGGGTACCAAATTAGATTGAATTTTAACAGAAGGAGTTGACCTCATATAATGCAATCAGAGGGGCACATCATCTCTGTAATATTCTTTCCCCAATCTTATAACCCCAAGCTAATCATGAGAAAACAGCAGACAAGCCCAAACTGAGGAAAATTCTACAAAATACTGGACCCCAACTCTTTGAAAGTATCAAGGTCATGAAAGATGAGGAAAGACAGATAAATTATCACAGATTAGAGGAGACTAAGGAAATGTGACTGAGTAGAATGAGGTAACCTGAAGTAGATCTAGGAAAATAAAAAGGATATCAGTGGAAAAATATACAATATCTGAATAATGTCTGTAGCTTAGTTAATGGTTTTATAATAGTGTATAGTCTGTAATTATAGTAATATTAATTTAATTGTTTTGATAAATGTGCATGGTTATATGAGGTGGCAACAATAGGGGATGCTGATGAAGGTTTTGCAATACTATCTTTGTAACATTTCTGTAAATCTCATTATTTAAAAACAAACGTTGAAATGGGGGGGGGTGTGTGTGTGTGTGTGTATATATATATATATATATATATATATATATATATATATATATCATCCCTCTCCCACCAAAGGGAGAGGTTAAGGCAATCTTTACATGAAGGAGCAAAATGACTTCTATGACTTGGCTCACACATAGTGGTAGGTATTGAAGTAATCCCTGTTACAGTGGTTAAGATGACCCTTCCCTTGTCATACGATCAAAAGTCGGCATTGGCAGGCTTATGTGTTTGGCTCAGACAATCCATTTGATGATCTGATTTATTGTCTAGCTTATTATGGAAATCATATAGGCATGGTCAGAGTGTAAATGTCACTACTACAGGGTTCTAACGATTGATTTAAGTCCTAAGCACACGTATAATTGTATATGACTCAGCAAAGCAGGTTGCTCCGAGAAATAAACTTAGGGAATGCATTTTATGTGCTGTTCCTATTTGTGCTTCATTTAAATGACAATGATTTAATTATTTTGTTGTTGTTCTTAGGGATTTAATAGTACTACTTTGGATCCTCCATAAAGTAGCTGTAAAATCAGATATATCAGTTTGTATGATTTAATACAAATTGACCCATATCCGTTTGCATGGGTAATACCAAAATACATAACTATCCTTTTTCTTTTTTCAACAAGTCACCACCGAACTGCATACTTGTGCTAAATTACCTTAACTTCCTTCTACTCCCATCCCTGTCCTATCCATATCTATGTTATTTCAAGAAATCATTGGGTAAGAGTAAACTATGCATACAATCTTCATCTTTGATTTTGATTTTATTATTTGTTTTACTTATATGTATTTTCTTGTTCTAATACTCAAAAATAAATAAAAACATTGCCTAACCACTTAATAGTTAAAAAAGTAAAAATACAATATTAGACATTTATATAAGGGAATGATGATTCAATTTCCAAATCCCATCAACTTCTCATTTCTGAAATGCTGTCGCTGAGAGGCTGTTTCCTGCATTATTGTTAAGTGACCCTTTTTGCTTCATGCTTAGTCACAATTTACATCTCTTTTCTGAAAATGGCATAAAATAATGTGCAAATGCTTTAATGCATTTCCAAGAAAAATATTTTCTTTTAATGACTCCTAATGAACCCCTGTTTTATGCAGGGTGTGAAAAGTTGCCAAGATGTGTAAAACAATTAGGATAACAAAAAGCATGAGTTTTAAAAAACCATTTCACTTGTGTAGTGTGTGTGAAAATCCAGAATAATTCCCAAGGGAAAAATTAATTTTAATAAGCTTTTCTTCTTGCTTAAAGACTGTTTAAATCAAAGGCACAGAGTACTATGTATTAATATATCAGGAATAATATGAGAGTTTGATTCTGAAGAAAAAAATTCTATTTCATCATCAACCTGTTACTCTATACTTGAACTATGGGGACAAATGTTTTTTATTAAAGTAACTGTGTTTTGTCTCCTAGAAGCCCAATATTCAGGTAAAAAACTAAAAAGGTGAAATCTTAAATAATCTTTCTTGATGTGAATTTATTTATCAGAGAACATTGTTTCTGCTATAAGCATAATGATAGTTAAAATCTATTCTTTGGAAATTCCACCTTCATTGATTAAGGGATGGTCACATTTTAAAAGGATTTTGATTTTAGGCCTTTAAATATAAATAAAATATCCCATGCCAACTTAATGACCCAATTCCAGGTAAACGTTATTGATTTTAAAAGTTAAAAATATTTCAGAAGGTGTAATACATGAACTTTTCAGGAAATGGTTATTTGTGAATCCAAACATAGCTAAGAGGAAATTGTCATATGATTTTAAATAGTTAAATGCCAAGGATATAGTACAGCATCTAAGGTGGAAGGGTCTGCATGCAGATTTCTAGAATATTTGTTTTTACTGGATACATCATTTCTAACAGCCTTCTTCTTTATCTTTTCTTCTACATTTGACTTCCAAAAGTACCAAATGATGAATACAATTTTCACAATTAATTGCTGAATGTGAAACATTTGAGACAAAATAAAAGAGAGTGTTTCAATAATATCACAGTTATTGAAATCTGGTGCAGAGTAGGAGAACAGACTAAGATTCATTAAGAATTTATGCTTTACTGTGGGGCTTAATACGTAGGTGATGGGTTGATAGGTGCAGCAAACTACCATGGCACACATCTACCTATATAACAAACCTGCATGTCTTGCACGTGTATCCCGGAACTTAAAATTAAATTAAATTAAATTAAATTAAAAATAAATAGAAAAGAATTTATGTTTTAGAATCAGACTTATTTGGGTTATAGTCCTGACTCAGTCATTTATTAATCCTGGACTTTTGCTAAATAACTTATCCTCACTTTCATCAACTCTAGATGTAGAATAATTATAAATAGTCTCTACTTCATTGCATCCTTTTGTGATTACATAATATGCTTTGGCAGTTAGTTAAAACTGTGTCTTTATAGTGGCTATGAAATGGTTAAGTCTCAAGAGCTTAAGACGCTGGGCGACGGGGATTTTCGTGTTGTTATATAATGAGAAAAGCACCGTAGCAGTCATGAAATGAGGAAATCTGATCTCCTCTTGCCTCTGAAATAGAATGTTCTCATCCTACCAGAAGGCATACCATACAGTTCTTGCCAGTGTGGCAGGGCTTCAGAGTGAACACAGGATAGTGTTCCCCTCAGCAGCAGGTAGGGGTGGGGAAGTGTGTTGTGGGGACAAAATGCCTGGAATGGGGCATGAAGGGCTACTGAAACTCTCCTGATGTTCTGCTGCTTAATCCTGATGATGGTTAACTAAGTGTGCTCACATTATGAAAATTCATTGAGCTGCACATTTATAATTAGTGCACTTTTCTGTGTGTATGCTACACTTCAGTAAAATGTTTAAGGTTTGCGCTCCCCAACTATCCATTCTCCTTGCACGCTTTGCTCTTCCATTCTTGTCACACTTTATTTACCATCTATTTTCCCCACTAGCATAAACGTTCTACATAATCTATAGTGATTTTCCTGTTTGTTATGTTCACTGTTGTAGTTCTAGCACCTGAAAAAAAAAAAATCTCTGGCACATAGTAGGAACTTCAAACATAGGTATAAATAAATCAATGAATAAATAAATAAATAAGAAAAAACACTGGCTACAGGTTGAGTGATGTTATAGAGAAAAAGAGAAAGATGTAAAGCAGATATTCAGGGTAAGAGCATTGGTTTAATATTAATTGACAGAGAATTAAGAGATGTATTTGCATAGCTACTTAACAATGTTTCGGTCTAAATATTATTTTTTTCCTTCATTTACCTAAAAGAAGAAAGAGAATTTTATATGATGGACAAATCCATATACTGAATATAACTTAGTAAGTGGAAAAACATCCTTTTAAGGACAAGTTTTGGCAGTTGTGGGTAGCACACTTGCTTAAGATTAACTTCTGCTCCTGCAAACAGTTGCCCAAATGCACATGATATGTTTCTGGTCAGTTTCAGTTTCTAGCCAATTACATCACAGGGCAAGACCTAGATTGAAAAACACAACATTGGAATTAAGTGTTTTTAGGCCTCTTTAACATAGCTGAACCCCCTTGCTTAATGAAAGTATTTAAAAATTTTAATCACTTATCATCAAGCCTAAAATTTCCAAATTGTTTTTGTGTTTAAATATTAAAAATTCTTATGCATGTGGACTGATAAAGTGTGGATCTATGGGCAATAGCAAGAGAGGAGAAAGCATGAAAAATGGAGATTAAACATGGGATGTGTCAAGATAATGAGAGCATAATGGTCAAATATGAACAGAGAGGACACATAAGAAAATGAATATCCACTTAATAAAGTGAATATGATGAATTTATTTACTTTGGCTTACATTCTTTTTGAGAAATTACTTTATCAAAGAACTTCCTTAGTAATTAACATTAATAATTACATATTATATAATATTCAAGACAAATTCACTGAAAACAGAAACTAAAATATTTTATTAATAAATTTGAAAATATAAACATCATTATAATATAGTCCTTTATTGTATTCTAAAGTAGCTAAAAAATAACATTCAGAAGTACCTCCTAGAAAACACTGTACTAATTGCCTTCATGCACTTATTATTTTATAATTTTATAACTGTTCTTTTATATATCAGTGTTCACCCTTACTGCAACACTATCTGGTAAATTTTATCATATCTATCTGAGAGGAGGAAAGGTGACTGTTGGAGAGTTAATGACCACCCACGGTCACAAAGACTGGAAGTGGCACAAGTAAGATTTCAATCTGTGACAGATGGTCTGTAATCTTAACTTCCCTTACAATACTGTTCTGAAACAGAAATCATATACATTAATTCAAAACAATATTCTAGAGCTTCAGTGTGACCTGGCTCAAAACTTTTTCTTGCATTCAACACACAAGGAAAACACAAGAGCACTTTTAACTAAAAGTGAAGAATTTAAAGCAACGGAGAAAATTAAAAACAAATAACTATATTTGTACTCTTATGCTAATAAATTTAAATTGCAATATAATACATGATTTTTGAAAAATATGTTATATAAATTATCAAAATTGAATAAAACGGACTTCTGCTTTCCACCAATGTATGCAAGCAGCTTAAGTTCCCACACTGTCCTAACAACAGTAAAAAGCTGAACAGATTGAGAAATCAACACTCTTCTTGGATCTGTAAGAGAGGTAAGTACACAGGGCAAACTACTGCCCATGAGACTGGAGAGACAGACAGGCCAATATAGGGAGACATGGCTTCCAGGTGCAGAGTCTCATGAGTGGAGACCAGCAGGAACCAGTGCTGCAGTAGGAATATCTGAATTGGAATTGACAAATTGCTGGAGGCTCAGTGTGGAAAAGTCTGAGAATTAAAAACTACGCTGGACCCAGTCACAGAGGAGAACCTACAATTTTATGAGTTTTATCTCAACCAGAATATCAATCAGGTTCTCATAGGAAAATATTGGAGAAACATCCCCTCATGTTTTAAGCAAGATGAGGATCTATTTTGAAACACACCAGAGCACTCTGTATTCTTTTTTCTTTTCTTTTCTTTTTTCTTTCTTTTCTTTTCTTTGCCTCCCTTTCTTTCTTTTTTTTTTTTTCAAGGCCTACCCTCAGGAGAAACTAGTTAACCAGGACCTAATATGCTGGTGTATTATCAGCTCCTAACTGATCTGGGGAAAGAAAAATACCCAATGTCAACCCATTGTATCCTTTCTGTTTCATCTAGGTTAGAGAAGAATTGAAAAACACTTGTGATTTTCACAGTCCAGAGGCACAAGCTCACTAAAGACTAAGACCCAATCACAGAACTATAGGTATTCCCGCTGCCCCAATGTGCCTCCACATTACTAAAGACCTATTTACAGCAGTTCCTTTTATGTGGTACATCATGTACAACTAAATGCAAAAAATACAAGATATACTAAAGGACAAAAAACTCAGGTTTTTGTGAGATAGAGCAAGCATGAGAACCATATGTGTCAGGGATGTTGAAATTGTCCAACCAGGAATTTAAAATAACTATGATTAATATGCTAGGGCTCTAATGGATAAAGTAGACAGCATGCAAGAACATATGCGCAATGTAATTAAGGAGAAGAAATTCTAAGAAAGCACCAAGAAGACATTCTAGAGATCAAAATCATGTAACAGAAATGAAGAATGCCTTTGATGGACTTATTAGTAGCATGATTGCACAGAGTTGAGGAGAGACTCTCTGAACTTGGGGATGTATCTATAACAACCTTCAAAACTGAAAAGGCAAGAGAACACAGACCGAAAAAACCAGAACAGAATAGCCAAGTGCTGTAGGGCAACTTTAAAAGATATCATATATGCATAATGGGAATAGCAGCAGGATAAGAAAGAGAGACGGGAACAGAAGAAATATTTGAAGTAATACTGACTGAAATATTCTCCAAATTAATGTCAGACATGAAACCACAGATTTAGGAGACTCAGAGAACACCAGGCAGGATAAATTCCAAAAAGACAACATCTAAGACATACCATTTTCAAACCACACAAAATCAAACATAAAAAAAATCCTGAAAAAAAAAGCCAGAGGAAATAAACACTTTACCTATAGAGGAACAAAGGTAGGTATTACATCCAACTTCTCAGAAACCATGCAAGGAAGAAGAGAGTAGAGTGAAATATTTAAAGCACTGAGCAAAAAAACTCATTAACCCAGAATTTTGTACCCTGAAATTTTATTTTTCAAAGTGAGAGAGAAATGAAGACTTTCTCAGACAAATAAAAATTGAGGGATTTTGTTGCCAGTAGATGTGTCTTATAAAATGGTTAAAGTTCTTCAGAGAGAAGGAAAGTGATATAGATAAAAAACTCAGATCTATATAAACAAAGAATGAGCATCAGAAAAGGTATAAATGAAGGTAAAACAAAATATTTGATTTTTCTTATTCTTAATTGATCTGGCAGATAATTTTCTTGAAATAATAACAACAATGTATGTGTTTAGGTATGCCCATATATATGTCTTGTGTGTGTTTATATGTGTGTGTTTATGTGTGTGTGCTGCTTATGTATGCCTGTATGTAAGTCAAATAGATGGACAACAAAGATATGAGGGATGGGAGGGAGGAATTAGAATTATTTTTTATTAACAGCTACTTACACTACCTATTAAGAGGTATAGTGTTATATTTAATGTGAACGTGGGTTAGTTGTAAATGTATTGCAAACTCTAGGGCAACCACTGAAACAATAAAGTATAACTGATAGATAAAAAGAAGAAAAAATTGAATCACAAAATGCTTAATTGAAGCCTCATGAAGCAGAAAAAGAGCAGAGGACAAAAACAGAAACAAAGAACAAGGGAAGCAAATGGAAACAGTAAAAAATGTGACACATATTAATCAAACTACATCAAGAATTGCTTTGAACATCACTGCTCTAAATGTGCCAATTAAAAGACAGATTTTTCAGAGTGTACCAAAAAACATAACCCAAATGTATGTGTATTAGTCCACTTTCACACTGCTATAAATAACTTCCAAGTAATTTAGAAAGGAAAGAGGTTTAATTGACTCACAGTTCCATATGACTGGGAAGGCCTCAGGAAACTTACAATCATGGTGGAAGGGGAAGCAGGTACTTTCTTCGCAAGGCAGCAGGAGAGAGAGCTTGTGAAAGAGGAACTGTCAAACACTTGCAAAACCATCACATCTCATGAGAACTCACTCACTATCAGAGAACAGCGTGGGTAAACTGCCCCCATGATCCAGGTGTCTCCCTCCCCTTAATATGTGGGGATTGCAATTCAAGATGAGACTTGGGCAGGGACACAGAGCCAAACTATATCAGTATGTTATACATAAAATTGAATAAAGAATTCAAATAGTCAATAACTGTGGGAAAAATATAGTGTCAAAGAATGTACTGATATTAATATAGTTTGAATGTAAATTTTATTGCACTATACAATTAGTTTTAATTATGTTTAGATGACTTAGTAGACATGTGTATCTGGAGTCATAATCTTTAGCCTATGGGAAAAATCTGACTCATTGCTTGTATCTATAAATAACATTTTATTTTAACATAGTCATGCTCACTCATTTATGAATTTCCCCTGCAGCTTTTATGCTACAATGGTAGAATTGGATAGTTTCAACAGAGACCATGTAGCCCATAAAGTCTACAATATTTCCTATTTGTCTTTTTGGAGAAAAGTTTTCTTGGCCTCTGAGCCATATCATTTACAAGTAATAATAAAATATGCAGCATGATATATAATAAAATATATAAAAAATATGAATGACACTAATGTTTAGCAATAGGGAAATTTCAAATAATATGGTAAATCTGAACAATGAAAATTGACATAGTTGTTAAAATAATGTTTCCCAGAAACTGTTTATGTTATATATCTAAAAATCTAAGTGAAAAAGAGGATACAAAACTATACCAGTCATTTTCAGTGGAGAGGTGGTAGTGAACTGCTTTAAGGCAAAAAGTTATATTAGGGGAAACATAGCCAATGCGTAATTTTAAACTGTTTTGTACTGTTCATAGAGAAACATAGTTGTAAAATGTATAAATAAAAATTAAAATAATTACAAAAAGCAAATCACTAGTATAATGGGAAAATTTAACATGTTTCCGTCTATAACCATTAAATTAACAGAATAAAATAATGAAACAGATTTCAGCAACAAAATTAACAAGTATAATGCAATAGACATACACAGAACCATGGATCCAACAATCAGAAAGCACAATTTTCTTCCTAAGCAAAAATGTTACACTTATAAACATTGATCATAGAATATGCAATAAATGAACTTCATTAAATTAATAATTGTAAGAATAGCTAAAATAATAGTAAAATTTACTGGGCACTTCCTATATCCAGCCTATTTTCTAAGAATTTGCATTCAAGATCCTCACACTAATCCTATGTTGTAGATCCTAAAATTATCATTTTCTTTACATTATACAATTGAGGTAGAAAGCTTAAGAAACTAACCCAAGATTAATTCTGATAGTCAATCAAGTAGCATATTTGACATCTGGACCTAATTTGAGTCTAGACTTTATGCTGTTTACCACCTATCACCTAAATAGTTATACTAGCACTATTAACACAATTATAATAGTTGTTTAAAATCTAAATAGAGGAATTCAGCTTCTGGGAGGAAAAAGGAGATGTACTTTTCCCTTTTTCTCGGGCTAAGTACAACTAAAGATCCTGGACATTACACATCAAATAAACAAAACACTCTTACAGGTAGAGAAAAGAGGGCAAATCAGCTAGAGACTTTGGGACCCATGTCAAGACAAAGTGGTGAGTTCTTCATGTTTTATTTTTACTTCATATATCCAAGATTTGGTGCTGAAGAAGCAGACTTGGAACATCAGAAAAAGCAAAAAAACACTGTAAGCAAAAATATTGGTCAACACAACAGACTATCATTTTCCTCTTGGGCTTTCTAAATTGTTTGAGTGTTGAAGCAAAAATTATAATAAACTATATTGTATGTTTCTAAATATAGAGAGGAAATATATAATACAATTATATTACAAAACAAAGAGCATAAAGAGATGTAGAGGGAAGTAAGATTTCTATACTTCACTCAGTCTGATAAAATGAAGACACCAGTAGTCTGTGATTATGTATAACTTATCTATATGTAGCTCTATATCTACCAATACCTACAATAATCACTAAAAAAAAACCTATACAAAGATACACACCCCAAAAACACTATATATGAATCACAATGGAATCTAATAAAATGTATAAACAATCTACAGGAAGGCAGGAAAAAGAAAACAGAAAACAACAACAACATAACAAAACAAAAACGACCCAAAATGCATTCATTAGAAAAGGAAAAAGTTTCAAACCAATGAACTGAGTTTTCACCTGAAGACTCGAGAAAAACAAGAGCAAAATGAACCCCAAACAGATGGTAAAGAATAAAATGAAGAGCAGAAATCAATGACATTGAAAATAGAGAAACAACAGGGAATATCAATGAAATAAAAAAGTCTTGCTATTTAAAAAGATTGATACAACTGACAAAACTCTTGTAAGAGTGAAAAAGGAAGAAGACAGAAAATGCCAATATCAGAAAAGAAATAGGGAATATCACTACAGATACTGCAGACATTGAAAGGCTAATAAGAGAGTACCAAAAACAACTCTTCATACATCGATTTGACAATTTAGACACAATGACTAATTCTTCAAAAATCATAAGCTACCACAGTTCATTCAATTTGAAATAGATAATTTGAATAACACTGTAAATATTAAGGAAATTGAATGTGTAATTAAAATACTCTCTTGAAAGAAATCTCCAAGCCCAGATTGGAGTTCTCCAGACTAGAGACTTTTTCTAAGCTTTAAAGTATTAGTAACAACCATGTACAATTTATTCCAGAAAACAGAGGAGGAAGAAACAATTCCCAATTCATTTCGAGAAGTTAGAATTACCCTGACATCAAACCAAACATAGTACATTAAAAGAAATTATAGGCCAATATATCTCAAAAGATACACAAGTAAAAATGCTCAAGAAACACTAGCAAATAGGATTTAGCAATGTCTAAAAATGATAACCATGACCAAGAGGAGTTTATTGGGGGGATGCAAAACTGGTTTAACATTAAAACATTAATCAATGTAATCCATGTTAAGAAACTAAAAGAAGAAAACTACTGTAACCATATCAACACATGCAGAAAAACCATTTGACCAAAGCCAACATCCATTCTGGATAAAAACTCTCAGGAAATTAGAACTAGAGGAGAACTTCTTCAACTTGATAAAGAGCATCTACGAAAAACCTGCAGCTAACATTGTATTTAATGGTGAAAGACTCTTTCCCCCAAAGGTAGACAACGAAGCAAGGATGTCCTCTCCCATTACTATTATTCAACATAGTGGTAGAATTTCTGTGCCTTATGGCAAGAAAAGGAAATGAAAGGTGCACAGATTAGAAAGGAAGATATAAAATAGTTCCTATTTTCAGGTGACATAATTAAAATCATGTAGAAAATCCCAAGGAATCTAGAAAATTACTAGTAAACAATTCATAAAAACAAAAACAAAACAACAAAATCCTGAGTTCAGCAAGTTCAGCAAAGGATGTAAGATAGCATACAAAAATCAATTATATTTTTACTACTTGCAATGAACATGTGAACACCAAAATTTAAAACATAATGCCACTTACAGTTAGTCAAAAAATGCAATAGTTATAAAACTAACAAAACATATTTAGGACTGTATGCTGAAAACCATACAACACTGATGAAAAAATTAAGTAAAGATATAAATAAATGGGAGCTATACATGTTTATGGATTGCAAGACTCCACACCGTAATGATGTCAATTCTCCCCAAATTGATATTTATGTTTAATGTAATTCTTATAAAAATCCCAGCAAGATTTTTTTGTGTGCAAATATAGACAAGATTATTCTAAAATTATTATGGAATGGCAAATGAATTAGCTAAAGCAATTTTGAAAAATAGAATACAGTGGGAGTATTTCAAGACTTATTATATAGCTATAGCAAACAAGATTGTGTGGTATTGGTGAAGGAAGAAACACATGAATCAATGCAATGGAACAGAGAATCCAAAACTAGACCTATACAAATATGCTCAACTTATTTTTGACAAAAGTGCAAAAGCTATTCAATGAAGATACTTTTTTCAAAAAATGGTGCCATAGCAATTTACAATGCAATCCTGACACTACCCAAATGTAGGTCAAATCAAAGAGATAATGTCACAGTCCTCCACAAAACTCCCCTTACTTCAGACATCAGCAACAAAATCCAGGGCTTCTAGGCTACCTGCAATTCTGACCAACTGGCTACAAATCCATTCCGGGGTTCCCATTAACTCCTCAGGTTTGGTACTTTGCTAGAACAAATCGCAGAACTCAGAAAAGTGCATTTTTTTATTAGAGTTTTATTCTAAAGGATATAATTCAGGACAAGTCAAATGAAGAGACAAATAGGGCAAGGTCTAGGAGAGTCTCATATGTGAAACTTCAGTGCCCTTGGGACGTCACTCCTCCTGGCACATGGATGTGTACCACCAACCATGGTGCTCGTGGAGCTTTGGGTGTCTAGAGTTTTTCCTCAAGAATTGATTGATGAATCAATTGATTCATGATTGATTGAATCATTGACCACATGATTGAATTCAATCTCCAGTCCCCCTCCATCCTTGGAGTTTGAAAGGACAGACTAGCGTCACATTACTCAAAGCCTGAATTCCCTAATTGCAGACAGGTATTTCCAGCATGATCAGTTTTCATTCTGAAACTATCCAGGAGCCCACGAGTCACCTTACTAGCATAAACTATTAGGGCCCACCATGAATAGCAGACTCTTATCATTCTGAAAATTCCAAATATTTAGAGAGTACCTTTCAGAAACCAGGGACAAAAGCTAGCCAAATTCCTTATTATACAATACAATATATATTGGAAATACATAGGTAAAAAAAATGAACTGCAACATAAATCTCACTTGCTTATACAAAAATTAATTCAAAATAGATTACAGACAAATGTAAATTGTAGCACTATACAATTTTGAGGAAAAAAAATGTGAGAAAAATATTTGAGATCTATGGCTAGGCTGTGAGTTCTTAGACCTGACACCAAAAGCACCAATCATTAAAGAAAAAACTGATAAATTTGGTTTCATTAAATAAAAATGTTTACTCTGCAAAAGAACCTGTTAAAAGAACAGAATGACAAGTTACAGGTGGACGAGAATATTTTAAAGCCACATACATATTCTGCAAAGAATTTATATCTAGAATAGAGAACTTTAAAAAGTCAATGGTAAAGAAATCCAATTAGAAAAATGGGCAAATTCCATGAAGAAATATTTATCCAAGAGAACATTCAGATTGCAAATAAGCATATGAAAATACATTCAGCATTATCAGCTATAAGAAAAATGCAAATTAAAACCAGAATGAGATATCACTACCTACACATCAGAACAGATAAAACAAAGAATAGTGACAGTAGTAAATACTTGCGGGGATGTGTAGAAACCAGGTAACATCTATATTGCTGGTTGAAATATAAAATGATACAGTTACTCTGGAAAATAGTTTGGCAATTCCTTAAAGAAAATCTGAATATACAACTAACATATTGACCCAATAATTGCACTCGTAAGCATTAACCCCAGATTAATGAAAGTCTGTAGTCACACAACAACCTGTAAATGAATGTTTATAGTAGTTTTGTTCATAATAGCCCCAAACTGGAAACCACCCAGATATCCTTCAACAGTTAAACCAGGGTACATTCATATCATGGGATACTACTCAGCAATACAAAGGAACATATGATGGGGTCAGAGGCGGTGGTTCACACCTGTAATCCCAACGCTTTGGGAGGCAGAGGTGGGCGAATCACAAGGTCAGGAGATCGAGACCATCCCAGCTAACACGGTGAAACCCAGTCTCTACTAAAAATATGAAAACAAAATTAGCCAGGCCTGGTGGCGGGCACCTGTAGTCCCAGCTACTTGGGAAGCTAAAGCAGGAGAATGGCCTGACCCCAGGAGTCGGAGGTTGCAGTGAGACAAGATGGCACCACTGTACTCCAGCCTGGGTGACAGAGCGAGACTCTGCTTTAAAAAAAAAAAAAAAAGAAAAAGAAAGGAACACATCATACATACAACAACATGGAAAAATTTCCAGAGCAGTACATTGAGTGAAAAAGCCAGTCCCCTTAATTTATATACTACATGAATCCGTTTATATAACAATCTTGAAATGACGAAAGTGTGGAAATGAAAAAAAAGGTTTGTGGTTGTCAGGTATTAAGGAGCTTGTGGTATCAGAGTGAAGTCGGTATGGCTATAAAAGAGAAACATGAGGGAACCTTGCAATGATAGAAATGTTTTCTGTCTTGATTGTCTCCATGTCAATATCCTGGTTGTGATATTGTACTATAGTTTGCAAGATGTTACCCCTGGGGAAACTGAGTACATAGTATCTTTTTGTATGATTTCTTATAAGTACAGATGAATCTACAATTATCACAAAATAAAAAGCTTGCATTAACAAATCTAGCTACACAAAAAAAATATACCCACAAAAACAAGAAAACTAACTTCCAAACAAAAACATAAACAAAAACAAATACAAACACAAAAGCTCCTCACATTTTCACTGCTGTGTTGTACCAAATATCAAGAGATAATGGCTATCTTAGACAAACCATCCAAGAATAGAAAAATAAATCCTATCTTAGCCCAGAGCTATGGTTTGAATGTCTGTGTTCCCGCAAAATTTATATGTTGAAATGCTAACCCTCAAGGCAATGGTATTAGGAGGTGGGGCCTTTTGGGGAATGATCAGGTCATGAGAGTGGAGCCCTCATAAGTAGGATTAGAGCCTTTATATATATATAAAAGGCCTGAGGGAGTTTGCCTCTTTCACCATTTTAGGACACAGGGTGAAGGTGCCGTCTATGAACCAGGAAACAGGCCCTCACCAGATGTGAAATCTGTTGATGCTTTGATCCTGGCCTTCCTAGCCTCCAGAACTGTGAGAAATAAATTTATGTTGTTTATAAGCCACCCAGTTTATGACATTTTTTCTTAGCAGCCCTGACACACTAAGACAGTAAGAGTCTGTCATAACTGTTTAACATATATCATATTTTGGATAATTCTGTTGTTTTCAATTCCTACCCTTGCTTGTTGAGGAATAGCACTGTATTCATATATTTATGCACCTCTCCTGATACTTGTAAAAACGAAGTTGAATTTCTGGGTTAAAGATTATGAAAAAATTGGAAATCCTCCTGTTTCTTATTATAAAGTTACTTTTTATAAAAATTATACTAATTTAAAGTATCATTGAAAATGGTGAATTTCTGCCAATATTATTGCAGAACACTTGAGTTACTGAAGGAGACCAAGAAGGAGATTATAATAAGAAAGATTAGGTATTTGGATATTACTTTAATCTCGGGCTACATTTATTGGTGGTCTGAATTATTTCAAGGAAAAGCAGATATCGCCTAGGCTCAGAGGTCACCAGCGCAAACTTGTCAGGAGTCAGGCAGTAAGTAACATGTCACATAGGTCTTGCGCAGTATAAATGTACCTAGCACCTCAGAAGGGAATAAGGCAAAATTGGGAATGGAAATTTACTGAAGTCAGACCACTTTTTCTCAATTCTGTTTAGAATTTTTTCAATCACAGAGCTTTCAGGAAATCTCAGATAACCCAGTCCAAACACTTCACACTACAGATAAGGAAACTGAGAGCCAGGAAATTTCAGGGATTATCTAAATTCACAGTTAGGTAATGATACAGCTAAAACTGTAACCCAGGCTGGCTGACTCACAGCGCTAAGAACCTCTTTACCAGATCATGCTTTGGTTTGGTTTTGGCTCTGAGCCGTGAAAATACACAGTCAACCACAAACCAAGAGCATAAAAAGATTTAGATACATTCTAAGTGAAATCGAGTTGTCTACTCCAGTTAATTATTTGCTGTAGAAATTTATTTAATTTTCTTTAAAATGTATTTATATGAGTCTATTCTCTTGGCCTAGTAATACTGAGAGTGGTTGAAGATGGAAATGACCATGATAGTGGAAGTGACCACATTGGTGAGTCAAAGCCAATGAGTAATTATACAATTTAAAATAGAGGCAACATGTACAATTGACCTTTGTATTAGTCAGGGCTCTCTAGTGGGACAGAATTAATAGGATAGATATAAAGGGAAGTTTATTAAGGAGTATTAACTCACACAATCACAACATGAGGTCCCACAATAGGCTATCTGCAAGCTGAAAACCGAGGAAGCCATTCCAAGTCCCAAAGCTGAAGAACTTAAAGAACGATGTTGAAGGGCAGGAAGCATCCGGTTTGGGAGAAAGATGTAGGCTCAGAGACTAAGCCAGTCTAATCTCTCCACATTCTTCTGCCTGCTTCTTATTCTGTCTGCGCAGGCAGCTGATTAGATTGTGCCCATCCAGATTGAGGGTGGGTCTCCCTTTCCCAGTCTACTGACTCAAATGTTAATCTCCTCTGACAACACCCTCACGATACACCCAGGAACAATTTGCATCATTCAATCCAATCAAGTTGACACTCAGTATTAACCATCATAACATTGAACAACTCGAGGGTTAAGGGCTCTGATCCTCCATGCAGTCAAAAAAACAGCATATAGCTTTTGACTCTCCCAAAACTTAACTACTAATAGATTACTATTGACCAGAAGACTTACCGATAACATTAACCAATTAACATATATTTTGTATGTTATATGTATTATATACTGTGTTCTTTTTTATTTATTTTTTTTATTTTTTTGAGACAGTCTCAACAAAGGTGCCATGAGTGCAGTGGCACAATCATGGCTTACTGCAGCCTGGACCTGCTGGGCTAAAGTGATCCTCCCACCTCAGGCTCCCAAGTAGCTAAGACTATAAGCGCACACCACAATGCCCAGTTAATTTTTATTTTTTTGTAGAGACAGGGTTTCACCACGTTGCCCAGGCTGCTCTCAAACTTCTGGGCCTAAGAGATTCACCTGCCTAGGCCTCCAAACGTGCTGGAATACAGGCATGAGTCATTGTGCCTGGCCTATACTGTGTTCTTATAATAAAGTAAACCAGAGAAAAGAAAATATTAAGAAAATTACAAAAAAAGAGAAAATATATTTACTACTCATTAAGTGAAAATGGACCATAAACAAACATCATTTTCATGTTGAGTTGGCTGAGGAAGTAGAGGAAGAGAAGGGTTTGATCTTGCTGTGTCAGGGTGGAAGAGGTGCAGGAGGCAGAAGTGGGGGAAGGAGAGGCAGGCACACTTGGTATAACTTTTATTGTAAAAAGTCCACATATAAGTGGACCCATGCAGTTCAAATCCATGTTGTTCAAGCGTCAACTATACTTCTTTCATCAAACACATGAATTATTACACAAGATTGTCTTCGAGAGCATCATTCCTCTGAGCAATACTAACTTCAATCTAGAGGTAGTTGATGTCTAAAGAAACTAGTATGTGTGTGTGTGCATGTGTGCATATAATTTTTTTCTTCTTGGCGACAGGAATATATTAAAAATAAATACCTAAAAAAGATACAAGTAGAACCTAACAGTGAAATAGGGAACGTTTTGGCAAACTCTTAGCAACTATCGCTTTATCCTGTGGAAAAAGCTCAAGGGTGTTGCAGAGACCTCCAAACTAGTAGGTCAAAGGAACCAACAAGGGAAATGTTAAATTGCTTTGCTCTCACCTGCCCTAAATTATTATTCACCATACCCCACAAGAGACAACAGCTATTAATAGGATTTTTCCATTATTTTCAAAATAGCTTAAATATGTATTTGACTATGTTTATCAAGCTAAATAAGCTATTTTTTGATGTGTACAGGGCATAGACACTTAAAAGACACTTAGAAAATACTTTAACTCTTTCAGTAAAATTTAATGATCACACAACAGACTATTTGTTTCAGATTATAAAATGTTCTCTGGATGATATCTAAATGGAAACAGATTAATAATTTAGGATATAGCTTAGTTTTTGACTGTAACATTTAGCCTTTTTGTTTTTAAATAATAGAAAGATGGTAACATTAAAAACTCTCATCTGTCTTGTAGCTGCGTATCAAATTTATTTAGGCAAACATAGAGCTACAAATTCAGTAAGCTGACAGCTAGACTAAACATCAAATGTTAATTAGGGTTGCTAAAATCTTGGAAAATAAAAAATAATCTTTCAGGAAATAAAGATAACTTATGCGGACATAACTAATTGAGTCTCTATTTTTTACTGTAATAAGCTAGGAAAAAAGCTATTTTGCCCCTGATAATAACCAATGACAGACACTTTGAGGATAGCAGGACCTGGAGAGAAAACATTGGGTTCAGGCTTAGTATCAAGTAGTGGGAAGAAAAACTTCAATAAGAAAGATGCACCGTTGAAACTAATCTATGGTGAGAGGCCTAGAGGAAAAAATTCTGGTAGTAATCTAAGCCATAAAAGCATTTAAAAATATTTGGAGGCAAGTATGAGAACTGTAGGACTGAGTAGGAAAGGGTAAATGATACAATTTTCAAATATGGAAGATGATGGAATTTTAGATATCATGAGCAGATGCAGTTGCACACACTATTCCTGAATTAATTTAAAAAAATCAAAGAAATTGATCAATGGTATTAAATCATGAAATACAGAAGTTATTTTTGCTAATTAAATTATTTGAGTATTTCTTTCTTTTTTTTTTCCTTAGGGTCATGCAAATTAACAATGAAATCATCATTAAAAAGGAGAAGAAAAGACCAAACTATCAACTGAATCTGTGAAAAATAAAAACTATGACCAGGGGTTGCAAGAATAGTCATTTATCATGTCAGCTCAATTCTAGTAGTTATATCCATGAAATAGAATGTTAAGGTCACCATTTGACATAGAAGAAATTGGAAACCGTCAGTGAGCGCAAATGTTCAAGAGGTCAGTGCACATTAGATTTAAAGGTCTTTAACAACCCTGTGCAGATCACGCGTAGAAGGTGATGTAATAACATCTCCCATGAGGTTACCCTAATAGAGAGAGTCAACCTCAGTTGAGAAGCAAAACTTTGCAGTGATATTTCAGAAACTGTAATTCCAGTTTATCTGCATGAGATCCACTGTGTTATTAGCTACAGTTTTTCTTTTTTCTTCTTTTTTTTTTCAGCCCTTTTTGCTGCTGATTTGTGTTACAGGTTTGTAAGTGGATGTGGGTTCCTTCTGGATCGGCTAATCTCTTGTATGTTGTTGAGTCTAACTGCACAGGTTTCCAAAATGTTGTTATTTTTGAAGTTGACATATGTTCTGAATAGGTTGTTTGGGGAAAGCCTATTTCTATCATGCAATTGGTTTAGATTGGAAACACAGCATGCATAAATTTTGTAATAACAATATGGATATAAAGTTGGCCCTTGCACAACACGGGTCAGGACTGCAAAGGTCCATTTATAAGTGATTTTTCTTCAACCAAATGCAGATTAAAAATACAGTATTTCTGGAATGCGAAATCCATATTTACGGAGGGTTGATTTTTTGTATGTATGGGTTCTGAGGGCGACTATGAGGCTTGTGCATAACTGGAGTTTGGCATATGTGGGAGTCCTAGAACAAATCACTTGCATATACCCAGCAAGGACTGTATATAGTGAGATTTTAGAGTCTCCGTGGCTTCAGTGAGCTTTCACTTTAAATGTTTCAGATTACTTAATCGTATACATTTTTAAAGCTGGTAATTCACAACGCAGGGAGTTTTAATTCAATTCTTTTCAACAAATGTTGAATGAGTACTTATAGAACCAAGGCTCTGAGTAGGAACTTCAGGGATACAAACAGGAATGAGAAAAAATTTTATTTCATAATGCTCACAATCTTGAGGCAGGGAGATGACATAACACAGAAATACTTAGATCCAGGGTGAAATTATGATATTTGCCTTTCTAGTACTATTTACGTGTTTTATTATTTCCTAATGACTTTTTGGTCTTCATTAAATGCTTTGAAAAAAAATGAAACATTTAAGCAAACGTAAGTATTCACGTCTCTAACCAGGGGATATTAATAGAAAATTCAAAATAATGAATAATTGAAGAACTATATATATATTTGGCTCTAGAATTGTCTTTGTTCTTACTTACAAATAGTACTCTCATACCTGTCTCAGGAATACATGAAACTGCAAAACAAAATAGTAAATATTGTTCAAAGCTTTTTTATTATTTTATATGGTAACAAAATTTATATGTTAATTAAAACATTTTTCAGGTTATTATACAATGAGCAAACAAACCAATTTAGAAAGGTCTTAATTTTTAAAGTTTTATTTTGTTTTAAATTGATAAATAATAATTGTA
Source organism: Macaca thibetana thibetana (assembly GCF_024542745.1). Taxonomy (NCBI): domain Eukaryota; kingdom Metazoa; phylum Chordata; class Mammalia; order Primates; family Cercopithecidae; genus Macaca; species Macaca thibetana. Next base: position 45,457,649 of record NC_065580.1, read on the forward strand.
TATATTTATAGGGTACAATATGATGTTTCCGTACATGTATATGTTGTGGAATGAGTCAAGCTAATTAGCATATTCATCACCTCAAATATAATTTCTTTGTGGTGAGATCATTTAAAATCCTCCCTTTTAGCTATTTTGAAATATACAATACATCATTTAATATTAACTATTGTCACTGTGCTGTGCAATGGGACACCAGAACTTACTCCTCTTACCTAACTGAAACTTGTACCTGTTAACTAATATCTCCCCTTTCTCCAGCCATACCAACTGCAACCTTTCGTAGCCACCATTCTACTTAACCTCTATGAATTTGACTTTTTAGATTCCACATGGGTTCATACTGTATTTGTCTCTCTGTGCCTGGCTTACTTTACTTATAATGGCTTCTAGATTTATCCATGTTGTCAGAAATGAACAAAATTTTATTTTTTTAAAGACTGAATAGCATTCTATATACTATTAGTATTATAGTATACTATCCTATAATAGTATAGTGTATTGTGTTAGTATTTCATATGGATATATATGTATACACATACCACATTTTAAAAAATCCATTCTTCTGTGTTGGACACTTAGGTCGTTTCCATATCTTGGCTACTGTGAATAATGCTTCAATGAACATGAGAGTACAGTCATCTCTTTGACATACTTATTTCAATTCCTTTGACTATATACCCTGTAGTAAGATTATTGGATCATATGGTAATTCTATTTTTAGTCTTTTGAGGAACCTCCATACTGTTTTCCACAATGGCTGTATTAATTTACAATACCACTACTGGGAATAAGGATTATTTTTCTTTCACGTCCTCTCCAGCACTTGTTATTTTTCATCTTTTAATAATAGCCATACTAACAGATGTCAAGTGATATTTCATTGTAACTTAATTTGCATTTTTCTGATGATTAGAGATGTTGAGTATTTTCTCATGTATCTGTTGGCCATTCGTATGGCTTTTTATGAGAAATGTTTACTCAAGTCTGTATTAGTCTGTTCTCATGCTGCTAATAAAGACATACCCAAGACAGGGTAATTAATAAAGAAAAAGAAGTTTAATGGGCTCACAGTTCCATGTGGCTGGGGAGGCCTCACAATCATGACAGAAGGTGAAGGAAGAGAAAAAGCACGTCTTACATGTCAGCAGGCAAGAAAGAGGTAACAACCAAGCAAAAACGGTGTCCCCTCATAAAACCATGAGATTTCGTGAGACTTATTCACTATCACGAGAACAGTATGGGGGAAAACTGCCCCCATGATTCAATTATCTCCCACTGGATCCCTCCAACAACACATGGGAATTATGGGAACTACAATTCATGATGAGATTTGGGTGGGGAAACTGCCAAACTATAACAAAGTTCTTTGCCCATTTTTAGATAGGGTTATTTGTTTTCTTGTTATAGAGTAGTTTAAGTTCCTTGTACATTTTGCTTATTAGTCTCTTTACTGATGTATGATTTGTAAATATTTTCTCCCAATCTGTGGGTCATCTCTTGACTTTATCAATTGTGTGGTTTTTTTGTTTTTTGTTTTTTGTTTTTGCTGTGGAAAAGCCTTTTAGTTTAATGAAATACCATTTACCTATTTTTACTTTTATTGCCTATGCTTTTTGGGGTCATATCCAAACATCATTGCAGTCCAATGTCATGGAGCATTTCCCTTCTGTTTTGCTCTAGTAGTTTTATAGTTTTTAGGCCTTGTGTTTAAGTCTATAATCCATTTTTGTGTTGATTCTTGGATAAGGGTGAGATAAGGGTCTATTTTCATTCTTCTGTATGTGGATATTCAGTTTTTTCAGCACCATTTGTTGAAGAGATTGTCCTTTCCCCATTGTGTGCTCGTGGCACCAGAAAGATCTTAATTTTTATTATTAGTCTAAATGATATATGCCTACTTTAAGAAAAGGATATATCACAGAACACATAAGAGAAAGGATCCTGAGGATGGCCGAATAGGAACAGCTCCAGTCTCCAACTCCCAGCGCGAGCAACACAGAAGACCGGTGATTTCTGCATTTTCAACTGAGGTACTGGGTTCATCTCACTAGGGAGTGCCGGACAATCGGTGCTGGTCAGCTGCTGCAGCCCGACCAGCAAGAGCTGAAGCAGGGCGAGGCATCGCCTCACCTGGGAAGCGCAAGGGGAAAGGGAATCCCTTTTCCTAGCCAGGGGAACTGAGACACACAACACCTGGAAAATCGGGTAACTCCCACCCCAATACTGCGCTTTAAGAAAACAGGCACACCAGGAGATTATATCCCACACCTGGCCAGGAGGGTCCCACGCCCACGGAGCCTCCCTCATTGCTAGCACAGCAGTCTGCCATCTCGCGGCAAGGCAGCAGTGAGGCTGGGGGAGGGGCACCCGCCATTGCTGAGGCTTAAGTAGGTAAACAAAGCCACTGGGAAGCTCGAAATGGGTGGAGCTCACAGCAGCTCAAGGAAACCTGCCTGTCTCTGTAGACTCCACCTCTGGGGACAGGGCACAGATAAACAACAACAGAAGCAGCAGAAACCTCTGCAGCTGCAAACGACTCTGTCTGACAGCTTTGAAGAGAGCAGTGGATCTCCCAACATGGAGGTTGAGATCTGAGAAGGGACAGACTCCCTGCTCAAGTGGGTCCCTGACCCCTGAGTAGCCTAACTGGGAGACATCCCCCACTAGGGGTGGTCTGACACCCCACACCTCACAGGGTGGAGTACACCCCTGAGAGGAAGCCTCCAAAGCAAGAATCAGACAGGTACACTCGCTGTTCAGCAATATTCTATCTTCTGCAGCCTCTGATGCTGACACCCAGGCAAACAGGGACTGGAGTGGACCTCAAGCAATCTCCAACAGACCTACAGCTGAGGGTCCTGACTGTTAGAAGGAAAACTATCAAACAGGAAGGACACCTACACCAAAACCCCATCAGTACATCACCATCATCATCAAAGACCAGAGGCAGATAAAACCACAAAGATGGGGAAAAAGCAGGGCAGAAAAGCTGGAAATTCAAAAAATAAGAGCGCATCTCCCCCGGCAAAGGAGCGCAGCTCGCCAGCAATGGATCAAAGCTTGACGGAGAATGACTTTGACGAGATGAGAGAAGAAGGCTTCAGTCCATCAAACTTCTCAGAGCTAAAGGAGGAATTACGTACCCAGCGCAAAGAAACTAAAAATCTTGAAAAAAAGTGGAAGAATTGATGGCTAGAGTAATTAATGCAGAGAAGGTCATAAACGAAATGAAAGAGATGAAAACCATGACACGAGAAATATGTGACAAATGCACAAGCTTCAGTAACCGATTCGATCAACTGGAAGAAAGAGTATCAGCAATTGAGGATCAAATGAATGAAATGAAGCGAGAAGAGAAACCAAAAGAAAAAAGAAGAAAAAGAAATGAACAAAGCCTGCAAGAAGTATGGGATGATGTAAAAAGACCAAATCTACGTCTGATTGGGGTGCCTGAAAGTGAGGGGGAAAATGGAACCAAGTTGGAAAACACTCTTCAGGATATCATCCAGGAGAACTTCCCCAACCTAGTAGGGCAGGCCTACATTCAAATCCAGGAAATACAGAGAACGCCACAAAGATACTCCTCGAGAAGAGCAACTCCAAGACACATAATTGCCAGATTCACCAAAGTTGAAATGAAGGAAAAAATCTTAAGGGCAGCCAGAGAGAAAGGTCGGGTTACCCACAAAGGGAAGCCCATCAGACTAACAGCAGACCTCTTGGCAGAAACTCTACAAGCCATAAGAGAGTGGGGGCCAATATTCAACATTCTTAAAGAAAAGAAGTTTAAACCCAGAATTTCATATCCAGCCAAACTAAGTTTCATAAGTGAAGGAGAAATAAAATCCTTTACAGATAAGCAAATGCTTAGAGATTTTGTCACCACTAGGCCTGCCTTACAAGAGACCCTGAAGGAAGCACTAAACATGGAAAGGAACAACCGGTACCACCCATTGCCAAAACATGCCAAAATGTAAAGACCATCGAGGCTAGGAAGAAACTGCATCAACTAACAAGCAAAATAACCAGTTAATATCATAATGGCAGGATCAAGTTCACACATAACAATATTAACCTTAAATGTAAATGGACTAAATGCTCCAATTAAAAGACACAGACTGGCAAACTGGATAAAGAGTCAAGACCCATCAGTCTGCTGTATTCAGGAGACCCATCTCACACGCAGAGACATACATAGGCTCAAAATAAAGGGATGGAGGAAGATTTACCAAGCAAATGGAGAACAAAAAAAAGCAAGGGTTGCAATACTAGTCTCTGATAAAACAGACTTTAAACCATCAAAGATCAAAAGAGACAAAGAAGGCCATTACATAATGGTAAAGGGATCAATTCAACAGGAAGAGCTAACTATCCTAAATATATATGCACCCAATACAGGAGCACCCAGATTCATAAAGCAAGTCCTTAGAGACTTACAAAGAGACTTAGACTCCCATACAATAATAATGGGAGACTTCAACACTCCACTGTCAACATTAGACAGATCAACGAGACAGAAAGTTAACAAGGATATCCAGGAATTGAACTCATCTCTGCAGCAAGCAGACCTAATAGACATCTATAGAACTCTCCACCCCAAATCAACAGAATATATATTCTTCTCAGCACCACATCACACTTATTCCAAAATTGACCACACAATTGGAAGTAAAGCACTCCTCAGCAAATGTACAAGAACAGAAATTATAACAAACTGTCTCTCAGACCACAGTGCAATCAAACTAGAACTCAGGACTAAGAAACTCAATCAAAACCGCTCAACTACATGGAAACTGAACAACCTGCTCCTGAATGACTACTGGGTACATAACAAAATGAAGGCAGAAATAAAGATGTTCTTTGAAACCAATGAGAACAAAGATACAACATACCAGAATCTCTGGGACACATTTAAAGCAGTGTGTAGAGGGAAATTTATAGCACTAAATGCCCACAAGAGAAAGCTGGAAAGATCTAAAATTGACACTCTAACATCACAATTAAAAGAACTAGAGAAGCAAGAACAAACACATTCGAAAGCTAGCAGAAGGCAAGAAATAACAAAGATCAGAGCAGAACTGAAGGAGATGGAGACACAAAAAACCCTACAAAAAATCAATGAATCCAGGAGTTGGTTTTTTGAAAAGATCAACAAAATTGACAGACCGCTAGCAAGACTAATAAAGAAGAAAAGAGAGAAGAATCAAATAGATGCAATAAAAACTGATAAAGGGGATATCACCACCGACCCCACAGAAATACAAACTACCATCAGAGAATACTATAAACACCCTACGCAAATAAACTAGAAAATCTAGAAGAAATGGATAATTTCCTGGACACTTACACTCTTCCAAGACTAAACCAGGAAGAAGTTGAATCCCTGAATAGACCAATAGCAGGCTCTGAAATTGAGGCAATAATTAATAGCCTACCAACCAAAAAAAGTCCAGGACCAGATGGATTCACAGCTGAATTCTACCAGAGGTACAAGGAGGAGCTGGTACCATTCCTTCTGAAACTATTCCAATCAATAGAAAAAGAGGGAATCCTCTCTAACTCATTTTATGAGGCCAACATCATCCTGATACCAAAGCCTGGCAGAGACACAACAAAAAAAGAGAATTTTAGACCAATATCCCTGATGAACATCGATGCAAAAATCCTCAATAAAATACTGGCAAACCGGATTCAGCAGCACATCAAAAAGCTTATCCACCATGATCAAGTGGGCTTCATCCCTGGGATGCAAGGCTGGTTCAACATTCGCAAATCAATAAACATAATCCAGCATATAAACAGAACCAAAGACAAGAACCACATGATTATCTCAATTGATGCAGAAAAGGCTTTTGACAAAATTCAACAGCCCTTCATGCTAAAAATGCTCAATAAATTCGGTATTGATGGAACGTACCTCAAAATCATAAGAGCTATTTATGACAAACCCACAGCCAATATCATAATGAATGGGAAAAAGCTGGAAAAATTCCCTTTGAAAACTGGCACAAGACAGGGATGCCCTCTCTCACCATTCCTATTCAACATAGTGTTGGAAGTTCTGGCTAGGGCAATCAGGCAAGAGAAAGAAATCAAGGGTATTCAGTTAGGAAAAGAAGAAATCAAATTGTCCCTCTTTGCAGATGACATGATTTAGAAAACCCCATTGTCTCAGCCCAAAATCTCCTTAAGCTGATAAGCAACTTCAGCAAAGTCTCAGGATACAAAATTAATGTGCAAAAATCACAAGCATTCTTATACACCAGTAACAGACAAACACAGAGCCAAATCATGAATGAACTTCCATTCACAATTGCTTCAAAGAGAATAAAATACCTAGGAATCCAACTGACAAGATGTAAAGGACCTCTTCAAGGAGAACTACAAACCACTGCTCAGTGAAATAAAAGAGGACACAAACAAATGGAAGAACATTCCATGCTCATGGATAGGAAGGATCAATATCGTGAAAATGGCCATACTGCCCAAGGTTATTTATAGATTCAATGCCATCCCCATCAAGCTACCAATGAGTTTCTTCACAGAATTGGAAAAAACTGCTTTAAAGTTCATATGGAATCAAAAAAGAGCCCGCATCTCCAAGACAATCCTAAGTCAAAAGAACAAAGCTGGAGGCATCACACTACCTGACTTCAAACTATACTACAAGGCTACAGTAACCAAAACAGCATGGTACTGGTACCAAAACAGAGATATAGACCAATGGAACAGAACAGAGTCCTCAGAAATAATACCACACATCTACAGCCATCTGATCTTTGACAAACCTGAGAGAAACAAGAAATGGGGAAAGGATTCCCTATTTAATAAATGGTGCTGGGAAAATTGGCTAGCCATAAGTAGAAAGCTGAAACTGGATCCTTTCCTTACTCCTTATACGAAAATTAATTCAAGATGGATTAGAGACTTAAATGTTAGACCTAATACCATAAAAATCCTAGAGGAAAACCTAGGTAGTACCATTCAGGACATAGGCATGGGCAAAGACTTCATGTCTAAAACACCAAAAGCAACGGTATCAAAAGCCAAAATTGACAAATGGGATCTAATTAAACTAAAAAGCTTCTGCACAGCAAACGAAACTACCATCAGAGTGAACGGGCAACCTACAGAATGGGAGAAAATTTTTGCAATCTACTCATCTGACAAAGGGCTAATATCCAGAACCTACAAAGAACTCAAACAAATTTACAAGAAAAAAAACAAACAACCCCATCAAAAAGTGGGCAAAGGATATGAACAGACATTTCTCAAAAGAAGACATGCATACAGCCAACAGACACATGAAAAAATGCTCATCATCACTGGCCATCAGAGAAATGCAAATCAAAACCACAATGAGATACCATCTCACACCAGTTAGAATGGCAATCATTAAAAAGTCAGGAAACAACAGGTGCTGGAGAGGATGTGGAGAAATAGGAACACTTTTACACTGTTGGTGGGATTGTAAACTAGTTCAACCATTATGGAAAACAGTATGGCGATTCCTCAAGGATCTAGAACTAGAAGTACCATATGACCCAGCCATCCTATTACTGGGTATATACCCAAAGGATTATAAATCATGCTTCTATAAAGACACATGCACACGTATGTTTATTGCGGCACTATTCACAATAGCAAAGACTTGGAATCAAACCAAATGTCCATCAGTGACAGACTGGATTAAGACAATGTGGCACATACACACCATGGAATACTATGCAGCCATAAAAAAGGATGAGTTTGTGTCCTTTGTAGGGACATGGATGCAGCTGGAAACCATCATTCTTAGCAAACTATCACAAGAACAGAAAACCAAATACCGCATGTTCTCACTCATAGGTGGGAACTGAACAATGAGATCACCTGGACTCGGGAAGGAGAACATCACACACGGGGGCCTATCATGGGGAGGGGGGGAGGGGAGGGATTGCATTGGGAGTTATACCTGATGTAAATGACGAGTTGATGGGTGCTAACGAGTTGATGGGTGCAGCACACCAACATGGCACAAGTATACATATGTAACAAACCTGCACGTTATGCACATGTACCCTAGAACTTAAAGTATAATAATAATAAAAAATAAAAATTAAAAAATTTTAAAAAAAGAAAAGGATATATCCTAATTTTAAAAACTTTGTATAACAGGCTAGTTACTGGAACATTTTTCTCAGTCTTTATTTATTGCAAAAGTAATCTTATAAGTAAGTATAGATTCTCTAATGATTGACTTGAGAATTTTGAGCTGGAAGAGCAGTTGAAGACTATGAAGGAAATGATAGAGATCAAGTAAAATAAAGAATAAAAATCAAGATCCCAATAAAACAAAGAAATAGTAAAAATAAAGATAAATTAAAATAATGTATTATATTGTTTTTATGAGACAGTGTTCAAATTTTAATGGTATCATTCAATTAGAGAAGTGGTCAAACATAAAATAAAATTTGCTGAAGAAAAATACTAAACAATCAAAAGAAATAAAGTATATCGTAGGAATAAGGATGAAAGTTACATGGTAATGTACTGAGATCTAGACAATACTTGTCCATTATATTCAACCACTAGTCAATAATTTAATTCTCTCAGATTAAAAGAGAAAACAAAAAAGGAGTAAAGTTATTTAAATGAAGCTTTCTGTTTAATACTTCTAAATTGTTTGAGTTTCATTCATTTATTCATTCATATACTATGTTAGATAATGGTACTACAGAAATGGGTAAGACCAATATGGCATTTCTATTTGTGGAGTTTAAAGTCACAGATAAACAGTGCATATATGAGTAATAAAATAAAAGCTTATGTAGTTAAAAATACTGATGAGTGATAGAAAGATAACAAACAAGATGTTTTGATGCAGAATAAGAGGTGGTTACATACTTTAAATGGGGTGGTAAGGAAATGCCTCTCTGAGGAGGTAATGTTTAAGCTAATAAATGACAAAAAGGAGCTAGAAATTTGAAAGTCTGAAAAAAGAGCATATTCCAGGTGAGAGAAGTACAAAAGCTAAATCCCCAAGACAGAAACTAGATTGGTTCCTGGAACTAGGGACAGTTGCTGTAGCAGAAGATATATTAATAAGAGCGAAGAGAGAAGGTAGGTTTTTATATAAGAAGAAATGTACAGAGAAAGACATATGAACCTATGTATCAATAAGTAACTATTAAAATAGATCAAATGGACCCTAAAAGTCTGACCCCTTTCTACTTAGTCCAGATCTAATTTCTCCTAGATGGACAACATATTCCTCTTCTATGCCAACAAAGTGGTTCGGATAAATTAAGCATCCCAAAAAAGTATTGGCATATTTGTTTTTTGTATTTTTCACCATATTTGCAACATTTAGGATTCATGAAATTTATATTATGGGGAGGCCTTAAAAGACCTAAGACCCTTGTCTACATAACTTCTTTAGATTGCATACAATTGCAAAACTGCTATTCATTCTCAAGTTCCCAGAGATGAATTACCAGTTTGGGTGGTCGCATCATATTACATTTTCAAGGATCCAAGAAGGGTCCAAAAATCACATTTTAAATTTTTATTAAAACTTCTACTTGACTACAGTTCTAGTTGTCTTATTTTTCTTAGGTACTGTGCCTGTGGGACTTATTGATTTGCAAGGTGTCCTACTTCAAGCTGATTTTAGAAACAGAGTAATTTGTTACATTTTTAGAAATGTATCTCCAGAATTGGGCTGAGGCAGAGTAAAACAAATGACTTATCAAAGTAAAACCAAAATAAATAAAGAAAGAGAAAGCAAGAGAGAGATCCAATAACAAATTAATATCAATGCTTTCCCCCCTTATCTCCTTTGTCCCAGCAGTCTCATCGGTGATAAGAATAAAGTTCCCTTTTTTCTTTTCTTTCTTTTAATGGAAACAGTTGAAGAATAGGAACTTTAATTTCCATGTGGGCATCCAAATACTGATACCCCAGAGTTTTACCACAGAATTTTCTTTGGGATTGGTGGCATAGAACTACCATATAGGTGACTCCTTTTTCTTAAACATGTGCCTTTCCATGCATCAGAAAAGAAACCCTTTTAGAGACAACTTCAAACTGACCTGATTCTGTTAATTTCTTTTTCTTTTTTTTTTCACAGAAGTTTTACTGTGTTCTTAATAAGAGTAAATTTCTCCAAAAATTCTGGGCACTGTTTCAAAGGAAAATCTTCAGAATTCCAGAGAAGGTTTATGAGATGGCTATGGGGAGGGAAGACATTCAAGTGTCTCTTAAGCTATTAGAGAGTGTGCCTGTGTGCACCAGCAGCAGGATCCAGAGCATGCAGCCATGGCTGCTGACTGCACAGGTTTCAAAGATAAAGTGGAGCATGTGGACATTTAGGCGCTGACTCCAGCTAAACTGGTTAATGACTAGTATCATCTAAATGAGGTAGCAAGCTGAAAGACTCATAATCTCTCCCCATGCGCAGATTTTAAATAATTATAATGTCCTTGTTGTAATTATTTATCAGTAACTGTGCTCCTGAGTATTGCCTCTTTTGCCTTCATCTGTTCTGTCAGCTCAGTAGAACAATGAAACATTCACTTGGCAAAGACGAGAAAAAAAAATGAATGATTTTTATTCACCACAAAAGAACACTTCAAGGATGGGGCCAGTGAGGCAGGATTCTAGGCTCTTCATCATTTATAATTTTGTGCTTTTAGAAGAGGAAACCCCAGTTTTCTCATCTGTAATATGATGGGGTTAGACTTGATATATATGTAGATTCTTTTCTAATCTTCAGATATTGAAATCTCTGAGAAGTTTCAAGAATATGACCAGAGGCATGGTTTCTGGGTGTCTACAATTTAACGTTATAACAATTATATCCCACAAGAATGACACTGAAAAACATGATAGTTCCTACTTTGGGACTGTGGAATGTATAGCCTATAACATAATACATGTCTCAAATACTGAAATGTGTAAGTGTTGCAGAAAACAAAATTCACTAAGTTACAGTTTTATATTAATAATATTCATGATATTCAGAAGAAGGCAGTAGAACTGATTTGTGGGTCAAGAATGGGGCTGTAGAGGAAAACAGAATTTGATCATTCAAAAAAAAGCAAGATCTCTATAGTAGCCTTTTTTTTCTCTAAGAAACTTACCTTAGTAAATAAGTATTCCTTTCTTTATTCTTAACTGTAATAAGTGAGAATTAATTTTAATTAAACGATCTGTATGGTGCTAGCAGGGTTTGTAAAGCATTATTAAACATTTGTCTTTAAACCCCTCCTCTCTTCTGTATTCTTCCTTTCCTGCACCCCAACCTATTCTCATTGTACTTTCCTGTTATCTGAGGTATTAGCAAAATATAGCTTGATATTTCACCCTCACAAGAGGCTTTGCATTTAGTGTGGAAATGTTAAAGATGAAATTACCTCAGCAGCAAAAGGAATAATTAGGGATAAAGATATTTTTTAATTGTATAGGTTAATTTATTTGTCCAAGGAAGTTATTGAAGTCTGAATCAGAAAGATCATCACTAAATATGACTACATACATTTAAGATAAGTCTGACTTTGAAAGGTTAATTTATTTGTCCAAGGAAGTTACTGAAATTTGAATCAGAAAGATCATCACTAAATATGACTACATATATTGAAGATAAGTCTGACTTTGAAACGTTTTAGGCAACAGGGAAGACAGAAAAAAGTTATGGAATTTTATTTATATGCATATTATGGGTGTGTCTCTATGAAGTTGAACACAGAAAATATGTAGCTCCTTTAATTTATCTTAATGTTTTCTCTTTTTCGTGTAGTCTTGTTAGAATTAGTCTTAGATTTTCATTTTGAGAACACATAGATGTCTAGTTATTCCAGCACCATTTTTTGAAAAGATTATCTTTTCTCCATTGTATCACATATTTTCCTTTTTCATAGATCAGTTAACTATATTTGTGTAGGTCTACTTTGAGGCTGTCTGTTCTGTTCCATTTATCTATTTGTCTATTCTGTCATGAATACCACATGGTCTTGATTACTGTAGCTTTATGGCAAATCTTGAAGTTGGGAAGTGCCAGTTTTCCAACTTTTTTCTTTTTCAACATTGAGTTGGCTATTCTGAGTCTTTTGCATCTCCATATTAAAATTAGAATCAGTTTCTCAATCTACACAAAATAACTTGCTGGGGTCTTGATTTGGATTAAATTGAATCTATAGATCAAGTTTGGAAGAACTGACATCTTGACAATATTTAATCTTCCTATCCATGAACATAGACTGTCTCTCTATTTATTTAGTTCTTTCATTACTTTTATCAGATTTTTATAGTATTCTTCAAATAGATCTTGCACATATTACGTTAGATTTATACCTAAATATTTCATTTTGTGGGATCTTAATGTAAATGGTACTGTGTTTTAAATTTTAAGTTCTACTTGTTTATTGTTGGTATTGGGAAAGTGGCGACATTCGTACCTTAGTTCTGGAAATTCTTTTGGCTAATAATTTCTTGAAAATTTCTATATCTGTAGTCATGAGAGAGATTATCCTATAATTATGCTTTCTTACAATGCTTTTGTCAGATTTTCATCTCAAAGTTATTCACCTTATATGTTGGGAAATGTGTCTTGTTCTGTGCTCTGAAAGAGTTTCTATAAGTTTCGTGTTACTTTTTATGTTGGAAATATTTAGTGTAGATTCCAATAGAGCCTAAGGTTCTCTTTTGAGAAGGGTTTTTAATTACACATGTGTTTTCTTAACTGGATACTGAGTAATTTAGATTTTATATTTTGTTCTGTGTCAGTTTTCAGAAATTGTATTATTTTAGGAGTTCTTTGTTCATAAAAGTCTCAGATTTATTGGCATAAATACATTCAAATTATCATTTTAGAGACACCCCACAAGATGTGATAGATGTTTGGTTTATTATCCAGTCAAAATATTTTCTAACCTTTCTTGTGATTTCTTTTATCCAGTGATTATCTAGAAATAATTGCTTAATATCCAAACATTCGGATGCACTTCTAGTTCCCTTTTTTTTTTTTCTTGCTCTGTCACCCAGTCTGGAGTGCAGTGGTGCAATCTCAGCTCACTGCAACCTCTCTCTCCCGGGTTCAAGCAAGTATCCTGACTCAGCCTCCTGAGTAGCTGGGACTACAGGCACGCACCACCACCCTAGGCTAATTTTTGTATTCTTTTTACAGTAGAGACAGAGTTTTACCATGTTGACCAGGCAGGTCTTGAACTCCTGACTTTGTGATCCACCCCCCCCTCGGCCTCCCAAAGTGCTGGAATTACAGGCATGAGCCACCGCGCCCGGCCTCTAGTTGCCTTTTATGTATTTGTTATTGATATTTAACTTTATTTCACTGTGCGATTTCAATCTTAGTTTGTTAGAGAATTGATACATTTCAGAATAAGGTAAATTTTGTTAAATGATTTCTACGCACTCAAAAATATTCTGCAATTGTATTCAGTGTTCTCTATATGTTCATTATGGCCAAGTTTGCTTATTACAATTAGTCTTGATTTATCTACATATTATTTCAATTACTGAGGAAAGTGTTAGAATTTTCTTGTAACTTGACTGTAGATTTTAGTGCTTTTTATTTATGTAGCTTTCTTATTTATAGTTTTGAAACTATTATCAAGTGCATACAAATTTAGAATAATTTTCCCTTCATGGTAGAAGATAACATTAGGAAATACCCTATTTATCTTTAGTATCTATTTTTGCTTTAAAATCTACTTTTTCTCATACCAATGAAGCTAAACCAACTTTCTTATAGCACGGGTGCTTTCGTTCACTTTTTGCTGTTATAACAAAATACCACAGACTGTGTAATTTACAATCAATGGAAATATGTTTCTCACAGTTCTGACGGCTAGAAGTCCTGGATCAAATTTTATGTCTGCGGAGGGCCCCGTTTCCCTACTTCCAAGATGGCGACTTGTTGCTGTATCCTCAAAGATAGAAGATGGAAGAGCAAGAAAGGCACACTCTCTCTGAAGCCTTTTGAAATGAGGGTATTAATTCATCCTTTTTTTGTACATAGCCACTGCTTCTCTAGTACTGAGACTTAATTATGCAGGAGATCGTCTAGCATGTAGGTTGGACGGCACACATGCACAATTAAGGTTAATAGTCATAGTTCTGATATTGTTGAGATTTTAAAAATAAAGTTTTAAAAACAATGAAACACTTCTTTTTATGTTGCTTTAAATCTATTTAATTAACATACATGTATTTAAGATTTTCAAATGCCATAAATAAGAGATAGCTTTATGCTTCAGATTAGTAAGGACTCTAAAGTAGTTTTGGTTTATACTGAATTATTAGCACATTTAAAATAAAATCATTTTATTTTGGATTATGCTCAGGTACTACTAGTATAGCTGGAAAAAGTCTTTATTACAAGAAATGTAATATAAGAAATTGAACTTTGCTATTCTGCAGTGGCTTATTGTGCCTAGGATATGTTAAAATAGCCTATAATAACAAAAACGAATTTGTTAAATATAGGGCAAATTAAATGAAAATGAAGATTGAAATCTAATAGCAAATCTGATATCATAATAAGACAACTTTAAATATCTATATAGGTCTGAATATTTCTAATTGCAAGAAAATTTCCTATTCAGACACATTTAGTAGAGTTTTACAAATATATGTTGCAGCACCATCTAGCAAACTCCTAGTGTATTTACCACATCACAAACATTTTGTTCTTTTTCTGGTAGTGAATATACTTTGCTGAATATCTTCAGAGTTGTGGAAAATTACAGCTTTTATGAAGCAGAAGGAAATCCTCTCGATGATAACTCATTAGATAGGCATTCTGAATTTATACTTTTAAAATCTGTTTCCTATATATAAGCCCATGCATTAGAATACAATATACATGCTTTTCTTTTTAAACACAACTCCTCGAATACAATTTTAACATATGCCAATATTTGATATTCTCAATTGTTTACTTTATTGGTCTATGGATGAAATAAAACTGAAAGCCTTGTCTATTATAGCTAGGTAAAATGATATACATGGGAAGTTCATAAATCATAAATTTATATTTTAATATTATTATTCTTGATGACAGCGCAGACAGTTTATTAAATGGAGGAGAGTATTGTAAGTAGGAAAACACGAGTTTGGACATAAACCAACTTACTATTTTTATGACCTTAGGAAAATTATATAACCTCTCTCAAATCTTAGTTTCCTGAGTGTCAACCTGCCAACAATGACAACAACAGTAATAATGAGGTATTGAGAAGAAGTGCTTTGCATAGAATATAATTCAATAGATTATTTTTCATAATTTATCTCCTACTAAGTTGTTTTTGACTGTTTTACAGGCGAACCTGTTAAGAAAGTAAACTGAACAAAAATCGTTTATCAAATACTCAATTTGTCTTGACTGCCTAGGTTCATTTTGACTTATTTCAGACAAAAGTTAACATAGTTTGCATGCCAATAGCCAAACATGACCAATGGCAAAAGATTCATTTCTGTCAGTTCAGAAAATTGGTTGAAAGTGTTCATTCAGGTAAAGCAACTACTTTATTAATTGAATTTTTCTGTCTTTGCAACTGGTTAAGGTTTACAATTATATCTAGAGGAGCAAATCATTTGAAAAGAAAAAAGGCTGAATTCCAGTAGAACATGCTGAAAATAACCAGGTGAATTCAATGAACTGGTTTAAGTTGCCTGATTTTTAGAAACATAACCCACATTACTAAGATAAAACATTTTTCCACTAAGCAAATGTACAAGCAAAACAACCTCCAGGTGTTTATGCCTAGAAACTGTTCTCATTGTTTGGATTGATAACTGATTTGAAGCTTGGGACACAGGCTGGGTTACAAGCGTCATAATGTCAGTCTGTCAACTATCACATTTCTGAAACACAGCATCCAGTTACTTTGGACAGGGAATGGCCTGCTGGATCCTGACAGTTCTGTCCCTGCCAGCAGTCTTATAATAGCTAAAGGATACAAACAGTAACCTTTCCATTTAGCACCGGCAAAGATTCCACCCAGAAACCCAAAGCCTGGGAGACACCCGCAGAGGTTCAGCTTAAGTCAGAGTTGAAGCTCTAGTTTCAGTTTATTGTATTTTTTAGCCTCTTTTCTTTTTTTAGAAATTAAGAGATGTTTGACTGAACCAAATATACTGTTTATAAACAAAACGCTAAGAACCCTGAAAGCACTAATCAAGTCCTATGATTAAAGCTCCTGTGTAAACTGCTTTGCCTCTTGCATTAACATCTAAATAACGCCATTCTGATGACATAGGAACAAAAGAGTACCTTTTTATGACTGGACCATATAAAAGTGACAGAAAGAAATTAGCAGTTAAGGCTTTTCAGAGAAGGTTGGCCTCTTGGGTATAACTAAGCAACCTTTGAGAAGCAGAGAGTAGAATTTCAACACTTGAGTACCATGCTTTGCTGGGTTATTTCAGACATTACAAGTAATGTATTGTTTAGTTGTACCCATGTACACCATTAAATGCATCACAGTGTGGCATGGATTCAGCAAGTTTTAGTCATAACATGCCAGCTGGAGAATATTAAGGGGGGAAAATCCGTTTTCAATTTCTGCTTAATGTTCTGGTGAAAATAATGTAGCTCACTTCTGTAAATGTATTTACCTTTCAACACAATAACTACTATTAAATATATAGGTAAAAATAGAATTTTCAGTAATGTGGCATTTGCTTACTCCCACTTCTTTACTCAGTTTTGGAATTTTGTTCTTATTCTTCATTGATGCATATACATTTCAACTTTTCTTTCTTTCTTTTTGTTTTTTTAACTTCTAGAGTTAATTAACCTTAACACTAGACTGACATTTGCCAGGTTTAGTGGAGCAACAAAAATGTCTTTGTAGGCAAGAATTATACAAACACCATGAATGTATTTTGCAATTGTTTTCCTGAACATTTTATGGCTACTAAAACCTTATGGTGGTCTTTTACAATAATTACTGTGGTCTATGAAAAATCGTGCATTTTTTTTAATTTTTGCCATGAAAATAATTTTCATTTGCTTTCCTACCCCAATCATTAAAATCTACCCAGAGGATTCCTCCTTCTCTACTGAGCATGTCTACTAAGACCTGCTCCATATTTAACTTGCTCTTAGATCACACCATGGCTTGAGAATTCTTTTAATCTCTTTTCCATTTATAACTGTACTGCTTGACCTTTTTTCAGCAAGGTGTCTTGTATATAAAATGTCAGTGAGAGGATTACAGACATGGGACAAAGATATAGTTTAATTAAAAAAGGTCCTGTGAGATTGAAAAAGGTTACTGGCCTAGATCACAAATATTTAATGCCAGATGACTATTTATGAGGCTAAAAGAAAAAAAAATAAAAAGAAAAATGGCCACTAGTAATTGACCAACCATTACATTTGCAATAATTAAAGTACACTTCTGATTAAAACTTTTGCTTTGTCTTTATGATAAATTAAAACATTTAAGCTATGAGTCATGCCAGTTAGAAAATTAAAATTAATTCAACATTCTTTTAAGGGAGACAATATAACAGAGGTCTACAGACTTGGTTATTTTTAATGTCAAGGTCTGAATATTTTTAAAAATTCATTCATTGCTTAGAAACCACTTATGTGAAGCTATGTATAGTTTAACTAAACCAAATACATCCATGCAACAGGTGGCTTTCCCACCCATTTATCTTTTCATCTTACCTCATGTACATACACATATGCAAGTTAAAATAGCTAACAACTGAGTTATTTAACCACTGATTCAGCAATGACACCAGTAAATCAGATGGGATCCCTAAGCAATTGAAAAGGATACTGCTATTTAAAACTAGTTTGACTATAAGTATGTGGGCCAGCAGAATTACACACACACACACACACACACACAGAGTCATGTGCTGCAGAACGACGTTTCAGCCAATGACAAACTGCATAGTCCACAGAGGTTCCATAAGTTTGTGATGGAGCTGAAATTATCCTGTTGCACAGTGACTTTATAGCTGTCCAAACATCATAGGACAATGACGTGTTACTCATGGGTATGTGGTGATGCTGGTGCTGCCAGTTGATAAAGTCTAGCACATACAATTGTGTATAGTATATAATACTTGATAATGATAAGAAACCACTATGTTACTGGTTTATATATTTACTATACTACACTTTTATTTTTATTTTTATTTTTTTGAGATGGAGTCTCGCTCTGTTGCCCAGGCTGGAGTGCAGTGATGTGATCTCGGCTCACTGCAATCTCCACCTCCCGGGTTCACGCCATTCTCCTGCCTCAGCCTCCCTAGTAGCTGGGACTACAGGCACCCGCCACCACGCCCGGCTAATTTTTTTGTATTTTTAGTGGAGATGGGTTTTCACTGTCTTAGCCAGGATGGTCTCGATCTCCTGACCTCGTGATCCACCCACCTCGGCCTCCCAAAGTGCTGGGATTACAGGCGTGAGTCACCGCGCCTGGCCTACACTTTTTAATCATTATTTTAGAGTGTACTCCTTCCTGGAAACACAAAAAGTTAAGTGTAGAACATTCTCAGGCAGTTCTTCAGGAGGTATTCCAGAAGAAGCATTGTTACCATAGGAAGTGACAGCTCCCTGCATGTTATTGACCCTGAAGACCTTCCAGTGGGACAAGATGTAGAGGTGGAAGACAGTGATACCCTGACCTTATGTAGGCCTAGCATAATGTGTGTGTGTTTGTGCCTCAGTTTTTAACAAAAAAGCTTAAGAAGTTAAAAAAAATTTTAAACTTTAAAACTGTAAAAAGCTGTTAGAATAAGAAGATAAAGTAAATAGTTTTGTATAGCGCTACAATGTGTTTGTGTTTTTATGTAAGTGTTATTACAAGTCAAACTTTTAAAATTAAAAGTGTATATGGGCCGGGCACGGTGGTGGCTCAAGCCTGTAATCCCAGCACTTTGGGAGGCCGAGATGGGCGGATCACGAGGTCAGGAGATCGAGACCATCCTGGCTAACATGGTGAAACCCCGTCTCTACTAAAAAAAATACAAAAAACTAGCCGGGCGAGGTGGCGGGTGCCTGTAGTCCCAGCTACTTGGGAGGCTGAGGCAGGAGAATGGCGTGAACCCGGGAGGCGGAGCTTGCAGTGAGCTGAGATCCAGCCACTGCACTCCAGCCTGGGTGACAGAGCGAGACTCCGTCTCAAAAAAAAAAAAAGTGTATAAAGTAAAATATTACAATAATAAGGGTAATTTATTATTGAAAAAAGAATTTTCAATAAATTGAGTGTAACAAGAGTGTACAGTGTTTGCAAATTCTACAGTAGTTTGCAGTAATGTCCTAGGCCTTCACATTCACTCACCACTCACCTAGAGCAGCTTCCAGTCCTGCAAGCTCCATTCATGGTAAGTGCCCTATACACATGCACCTTTTTGTATCTGTTGTACAGTATTTTTTACTGCATCTTTTCTGTTTGGATACGTTTAGATTCACAAATACTTACCATTGGGTTACAATTGCCTACAGTTTCAGTACAGGAACATGTTGTACAGATGTGTAGCCATGGAGCAACAGGCCATACCATATAGCCTAGGTGTGTAGTAGGCTGTGCCACCTAGGTTTGTGTAAGTTCACTTTATGATGTTTACAGAATGGCAAAATCGCCAATGCATTTCTCAGAGAGTATCACTGTTGTTCAGCAACACGTGACTGTACATACACACACCTGTTAACATGAAACTGGACCTTCTATGAGATGCCAACAACTAGTAATCCAGCAATAAGGATCTTTCTTTGGCTTCAGAATGCAGTAGCTGTATTTACTCCCCTTAATGACTATTATAGTACACCGGGATGTTGCAGGAAGTCAGGGACCCCAAACAGAGGGACAGGCTGAAGCCATGTCAGAAGAACATAAATTGTGAAGACTTCATGGACACTTATCACTTCCCCAATCAATAATCTTGTGATTTCCTATGCCTGTCTTTACTTTAATCTATTAATCCCATCATCTTCGTAAGCTGAGTATGAATGTCACCTCAGGACCCTGTGACGATTGCGTTAACTGCACAAATTGTTTGTAGAGCATGTGTATTTGAACATGAAATCTGAGCACCTTAAGAATAGGATAACAGCGATTTTCAGGAAACAAGGGAGATAACCTTAAACTCTGGCTGCTGTAGGGCAGGCAGAACAGAGCCATATTTCTCTTCGTTCAAAAGGAAATGGGAGAAATATCTCTGAGTTCTTTTTCTCAGCAAGGAACATCCCTGAGAAAGAGAATGCGTTCCTAAGGAGAGGCTTCTGAAATGGCCGCTTTGGGAACATTTGCCTTTTACAGTTGCAGATAAGGGATGAAATAAGCCCTGGTCTCCTGTAGTGCTCCCAGGCCTATTAGGACAAGGAAATTCTTGCCTAATAAATTTTGATCAGACCGGTTGTCTGCTCTCAAACCCTATCTCCTGATAAGATGTTATCAATGACAATCCGTGCCGGAAACTTTATTAGCAATTTTAATTTCGCCCTAGTCCTGTGATCTCGCCCTGCCCCTATTTGCCTTGTGATATTTTATTACCTTGTGAAGCATGTGATCTCTGTGACCCACACCCTATTTGTACACTCCCTCTGCTTTTGAAAATCACTAATAAACCTTGCTGGTTTTGCGGCATGGGGGACATCATGGAAACTGTAGAAATGTGATGTCTCCCCTGGACACCCAGCTTTAAAATTTCTCTCTTTTGTAATCTTTCCCTTTATTTCTCAGACCAGCAGACACTTAGGGAAAATAGAAAAGGACCCACATGAAATATTGGGGGCTGAATTTCCCCTGATACAGGGACATTGGAGAATGCTAGAGAGAGGTAACCGAAGTTTCATTTATACCCTAAAATTAACGTTCCCATAAAGTTAGATAATAAAAACTGGTACCAATCTACTTTAAGCTAAACCCTTATCACACTTCCTTTCTAAAACTCAGAAGCTTTCTGGAATCAAACATCTCACTTGAGCGTTAAGATGCTACTATGCTGCAGTCTTCAAACCTCAGAAAATGATTGATCTTCCCAAAACCATGAGTTAGGAATCTCATTCGTGTTTGTGATGACTTCTTGATATTTGCCCTGATTAAACATTTCCTCACGTGTGGGAGAACTAGCAGTTCTTTCGGTGACACTTGTGTGCTTTGTGGACGTATGGAAGATAGCTTTTGGTGATTTTACATAACTCCAAATTCAAAATTTCAAAAACTCAGATAGAAATTCCTTAATTAGTAATATATGAGTATATGGCTATTTCAGGCATTTGAATGTTTCAGCCATAGAAGCACCAACAATAGCAGGGATAGGAAAAAATAATGATAGTTTCAAAAACTTTTATCTATTCAGTATCTGAATGAAATGTATTCAGGAAGAACACTCTGGTAGTTAGCAGAAAAGAATGTGCTTACTGCTCATTCATTCAGTTAATGAATTGATATTTAACTTAATGACTACTATATGTCTGGCACTATGTCAAGTGGGTAAATAAAAATATAAATATTTTCTCTACTGGCAGAATTAAGGGTCTATTGAAGATGAGGAAGTGGCAGATTTTTGTCTAATAACCATACTAATAAATGTATAATTACAAACTCAGATAAGTGGTATCAAATAAGAAGTACTCTACAAAATCTTGCTCGAAGGAAGATGATCTAGATAGTGTCTGATCCAGATTAGGTGGGGTGAGAGATGAAGACAGTACAGTGAGCCAGTTCTCAAGGAGGGCTCAAGGACGAGAATCATAGAAACTTCCAAGGCTTTTGGAGAAGCCAGTCTGGAACAGACATTTTTACAACTTAAGAATCACAAATTTTCCACAGAAAAATAACCTGAATCCCATGAAGAATCAAACTACCATGGTAGACATTTAGCAGGGGCAACACACAGAGATTTCGCCCCCTACTCTAAATATGGATAAGATAAACCATCTAAAATATTATAGAATAAGCATTTCAAAATATTTTTTAAAGACAGAAAAGCAGGAATGAAAATGTTAATGTATGATAGAATGCTATGGCCTACACAGGAAAACTGGAAAAAAAGGACCCAACAAAATTTAAATATTATTTAGAAAAAAATAATTTAATGGAAGAGGTAAACAGATTAGGAACTGCTGAAATGGTGTTAGTAAGCAGGATGTTGAAGATGAAGAAATCACTCAGTATATGTCAAAGGTAGCACAGAGAGATGGAATTGAAAATATGATTGTATTAGCCAGGATCTTCCAGAGAAACAGAAGCAATATGATCTCTCTCTCTCTCTTTATATATATATATGTATATAAATGCATATAAAAATGTATATATACACACATATAAATATATACATATATAAAATGCATATGTATACATATATAAAATGCATATATATGCCTCTCTATCTATATAGATATAGATATATCTATAAATATGCCTCTCTCTCTGTGTGTATATGTAGATAGATAGATATATAGACATGCAGATAATTAAGCAAAGAAAGGAGGGAAAATAGTAAACAAAACAAAGTGATAGAAGTAAGTCCAAACATGTGAGGCAGAGGCAGAAACATACACAGAGAAGAGGGAAACAGATTTATTTTAAGGAATTGGCTTATGATATTGTGGAAGCTGGCAGTCTCAAATCTGCTGGGCAGGCCAGCAGACTGGAGACCCAGGGAGGAGTCATGTTGCAGTCTTAAGTTCTTAAGTTGGAAGGTAGTCTGGAGGCAGAATTTCCTCCCCCTCTGAATATCTTAATCTCTTCTCTTAAGCCCTTTAATGATTAAGTGAGGCCCATGACATTGTGAAGGATAATCTGCTTTATTCAAAGTCGACTGATTTAAATATTAATCATATCTTTTAAAAATACTTCAACATCTGAACTGGTTGTTGATCAATACAACTGGGCACTTTAGCACAGCCAAGTTGTCACATAAAATTAACCATCACAATGAGTGAATATTAAGAGATGCGGAAGATAAGAGTGAGAAAATCTGATGTTTGTTTGGAAGGTGTTCTAGAAGGAGAGGTAGAGACTAGCAGTGAAGCAATATTTACAGAAATACTGCCTGAAAGTCTGTCCAAATGTAAGGGAAAAAATAAGATTTTAGATTTAAGTGGCACACAAATCCAGAGCAAGAAAATGCAATAAATTCCACAATGAGTTGGTTACTATGAAGTTGCAGAACATAAAAATAAAAAGAAAACAGTTAAAGGTTTCAAAAGAAAAGACACATCATCTACTAAGGAAAGGTAAGCAGAATGAGAACTGTTTATTACCATCAAGAGCTACCACAGGTGATGGAAAGATACTTTCAAAAGACTCAGGAGAAATGATTGAACAAATGGACTTTTATACCCAGCTAAATGATTGATAAAGAGGAAAGGCAAAATAAAGGCATATTTTTCAGGCAATGTCTGAGAGCTTTTCAGTTTGTGGATTTTACTGAAAGAAAAATTAAGTGATACATTTAAGTATGTACAAAAGAGAATTCTGATGAAAAAAAGAATGATGATGCATGAAGTGATTTTTCCTAAAGAAATTTTAAACATTTTGATAAAACTCAATAACCTTTGATTGCGAAAAGTATCTGATTTTGAAGACTTCCAAAGCAAGTAGTATCTAAAATACTAGACAGCTACCCTTAAAGAGAGGAGTAAGTTAAAAAGTAAATTGTTCTAATATTTTTAAGGGACAGAGATATTATTGAATGTTATACTTTGTTATCAAGAATGGATGTTAAAATTAAAAGGACAACTGTTAAAGAAAATGAAAATAAAATACATAATTTCTAAGGTAGTAGAAGAATAAAAGGGAAATTACAAAACAAGCAGAAAATTAAGCAAGAAAGGATGTAAAATAGTAAAAAAAAGATGATAGATGTCCAAATACATGCTAATAATCACAAAAATGTAACTGAATTAATAAAATACAGATTTTAAGATTAAATTTGTTTTGTTCTAGCTTTGTCTCCTGAGAGCATCTAAGCATCAAAACACAGAAAGGCTGAAAGTAAAGTGATGATAAAACATACACTGAGAAATACTAAAGAAAAGGAAACTAGTGTTGCTATGTTAATTTCAAATAAGGTCAACTTTAAGGCAGATGATAATCACCTTATAACTAGCCCCTTGAGTCGTCTTAAGTAGCTAAATTTATATTCACTGGAAGATAACTAGTAACAGAACTTATCAAGCCACCAACTTCTGGACACTATGACAGACTCTCAGGAAACTGGACAGTATGTTAGGGAATGTCACTCTGTTACTAAATATTTTAATATTAGTACTTGGGTAGATAATTATTCTAAGACAGCATGATGCATTTGGATACCTGGGTCAGCCCAGTGCTTACTGTCTGGTTTGGAAAACCAAACTGATTTTAAAAAGGTGTTACTAAAAAATAAAAAGGAAAAGGCCACATAGAGGATTTTGACTAAATGACAGAGATATTCTACGTGTCTGAGACATGTGGATTAGTGCCTGGTTGACCCAGTTAACTATTATGCAAGTCCTACAAGTTCCATTGACATTAAGTAAGTGCATGCTTTCTGAGGGACTCCTGGTTGCAATTCAGCGTATGACCACTAGATGGCATGTTGCCTATTTACAAAGAGCAAACGTCGTAGACCTACCAAATAGCCTTAAGAAGGAAAATTACTGAACAAATAGATAGAAAGGTAATTGTAGATAACGGAAGACAGATAGAGAGAGAGACAGAGAGAGAGAGAGAGAGAGAGAGAGAGAGAGAGAGAGAGAGAGAGAGAGAGAGACTCTGTATAGATAGAAAGGTAATTGTTGATAATGGGGAGTATACTCTGTCATGAATTAAAATTAATTATTATCCACTTAGGGATAAAGTATTAACAATGATGCCAATATAGTGATTTCTAAGATCCTTTTCCAATGCTACAATTCTATAATACCATTTGAGACAGCATATAAAAAATTAAACTTCCTCAGACACCTGAAGAAATTTATATTTTCTTTTAAAATTTAAGTTTTATTTACTGTTTTATAAAAATTCTTTTGTGTTTTACATATTCCAGATATTTGGCAACCACATTCCAGGTTAGCCTCATTCATGCTTGGCCTGTACAATCTTCTATTTTATCTCCTAGTGGCAAAGATCTATTCGAAGTCTGCCTGAAGACGAGTTCATTGGCAGTCAGGCAGCTGCTGCTGTGAGATCAACATCTTGTCCTCATGGTCCCTTGGAAGGCCCCAGGGCTTTCCCTTTTCTCCAGAGGTGGTGCCCCCATTGCTGTTTCAGATGTTAGCATTTCATCCAATCATCTAGTCTGCAAATGTCCGTCTTTGCCTCTTCCATTTCTAGCACTTTGACTTTCACTGCATGTCTTGACCTGGACAAGTCACTCAATTTCATTGAATCTCTGTTCCCTCACCTGTGAATTAGAAATAGTGTAACTTGCCTCCCATGGTTATATGAAAATCCAAAGAGATAACATGTAAAGTACCTAATACATGGGCACAGATTGACGTATACGTTAAAGAATTACATTTTTGAAATTCTGAGAAAAAAATTCAGAGATAACATGAAGTTCTAACAAAGCAAGCTCAAACAAGTCTGATTAGAAATCAGGAAGGGGATAACTAGCAATGCCAATGGGTCTATTCACCTATTCTCATAGAAGTTCAGAAATTCAAAGTGCAAATACACTTCCCGAATGGATTATCATGATTACAAGAATTTGATCCAACTCTCCTATCATATGTTCATTCCCCCAGGTTTGATCTTGTATATACCTATTAAATCTGTGATTAAATAACTACTTTTTTTTACAAAAAAGGATAAGTAAAAACTGTTGCTATGGGCTTTTGTTGCTATGGGCTTTTGAAATAGAGTTAAGACATTTAAAGCCAGAATTAAGTAAGTTTTGAGAAGAAAACCAGGATAAAATATCATTCAGCTGAATGTACGAAAAAAAGACACAAGAAATACTAATTAGGTGAAGATCAATGTTAGCTACCTGTGTGATGAAGCTGACCAATAGGCCGACATTACTTTTAGGCCCTTTAACAGATATAGAGTCTGCAATGAGGAAGGTGTTAGTACTGTTGTGTTTGGCTCAGGTCACATCTCGAGTAGAGTAGAGTATTTGTTTCCAAGTGCAAATACTATCAAAAGTGTACTGGCTGGCATACCTTAAGACATAGACGCTGATGTTCTGGATTAATGGGAGATGGGGGGTTCCAAAGAGACAGGCTTACCGGGGTTTGAGAAAGTCCACTTTTGGGGCCACAGTTTGCTCTTTGAAAGTCCCAGATAAAGTCAATAGTCAAAACTGGGAGGTGTGTAAAGTTGCCAGGTAAAATCAAGACATTCAGTTAAATTTGAATTTTTAATAATAAACTTTAGTTGTATGGGACATACTTATACTAAAAATTATGTTTTATTTATCTCAAATTCAAGGTAATTTATATAATTAAATATGTCCCTTGCAACGAAAATACATTCATTGGTTATCAGAAATTTAAATTTAACTGGGTATCCTGTATTTTTATTTGCTAACTCTGGCAACCCTGGGGATATGATATAAGGACGGGGATGCTCAATAAACATAAAACACAATGACAGTGATTTCAGAGAAGAGATAGTTAAAATCTACATTAATGAATGCAATATTACAGCAAAATTAGTCAGCATTTGATTCATATTAATACAAGGATCTTATTGTAGACAATGGTCAGAAGCTATATAAAATTAAAAGTCATTGACATTTAACTTATTTTTAAATACTAAAGTTTATGAACATTAGAACAATTTCCTTTGCTAGTACCAGCCTAACCATGTTCAGACACTCTTCTGTTTCCTGTACCTGCCGTGTATTCCAGCTGCATCTGCAGAGTGAAGTTGGTGGACATCAGCTTCTTCCTGCCTTCTTAAGCTCCCTTGATTAGAGCCTTTGGGAGCACTGTGTAGGCACAGCCTGTTCTCTTTGGCTCCTACTCAGTTGCAGGTCTGACTTTTTTTTGAGACGGAGTCTCACCTCTGTCGCCCAGGCTGGAGTGCAGCGGGGGATCTTGGCTTGCAGCAACCTCCGTCTCCTGATTTCCAGTGATTCTCCTCCTGCCTCAGCCTCCTGAGTAGCTAGACTACAGGTGCCCGCCACCATGCCCAGCTAATTTTTGTGTTTTAGTAGAGACAGGGTTTCACCATGTTGGCCAGGCTGGTCTTGAATTCCTGACCTCAAGTGATCTCACTGCCTCAGCCTCCCAAAGTTCTGAGATTATAGGCAAGAAGCACCGTGCCTGGCCTGTTCTGACTTTTCTTACAGACTATGCAGCCTGGAACTTCACTCCTTCCCTTCCCTAGTAGTGACTGAAATGACCTCAGGGGTTTACACTTCAGGTGCCCACTGAGTGGTCCAGAGGTGATGGGGTGCTTTGTGATTAGGGTGCCAGTGTTAGAATGAATGCAGGAAGGCAGGGAAGGTGATGAGAAGGAGAATGTCATGAGTCATTAAAGGTAAATGCAGCAGCTGACTTACGTTTGAAATAAGATTCCTGCCAGCAAGACTGAACATTGCAGTAGTATAAATGAGTGAAATCCTGGGCTATCAGAGCACACAAAACAGAAAGAAGGTTAGTATCAAGAAACTCTGAAAGTAAAGTATAGGACACTAACCATAGCAACTGAGATCTTGAGAATTTTTACAGCTAAATATAAGTGGAACAAGAACAAAGATTTTGACACATATCACATTAGGACTGGGAAACAAGCAAAGACTGGATGAACAGAAAAGTTGATGGTGTTCAGCCAGAGCTTTCCGTGTCTCTCCTGCCCATGATTATCCTTGGTGGTGGTGAAGGAAGTTTCCAAAGTACGTTTCTTAGGACACTACTCCTCCGATACGCTCCATGAGCAGAAAAATAGATTTCTAAGATTATTTTTAGGAAACACTGTGTACTATACTCTCCAACTTGGGGATGATTCTATTGCACATTAACATATTAAAAGCTTTGAGAAATCCTACAGGGTTAAAAACAAAAAGCCATTTGACTTGGTTCCTTCCAGCATTTATCAAATGTGTTTGACCACATGACTTTCTCTGGGTGCCACATCTAGTAGTATCCCACAGAACAAGCGTTCTGTAAAATCACTGTGTGGGGTGTGGGGTGGCATATTACTGGCATATGTGGATCAATATTCTGCAGCTTGTCTACCAGGAAGAATTCTAAAGAAAAATATAGAGCATTGTGAAAAGAAAAATAATAATACTTAAAAATATATATATAAACATTAGAGAAGTGCAAATTGAAAATCAAATAATTTGCTCGATGTCACTAACTCATAAGTAATGGAGGCAGGATTTAAATGTAGGTATCTGGATGCCCCAAGCCTACACTCTTAACTAGTCTAAAAGTAGCCATTCTTTCATTCCACATATATTTATTAAACATGTAAAAATATGATGCATAATAAACATATCATGGCCAGGCATTATGTAGGCATCTGTGACATATCTGTGAATAAATAGACAAAATTCCCTGCCCTTGTGAGCTTATGTTTGATGGTGAGATACAGTGATAGGTTAATTCAAATAAGTTAATTATATAGTATGCTAGTAAGCAATAAGAGCTATGGAAACAAATACAGTAGAGTAGGAAGGCCAGGACATTCAGAGTGGGTAGGGGCAGATTATCATTTTCCACAGGGAGGCCAAAATAGGCTTCATTGAAAAGGGACATTTGAGCAAAGAGTGAAGAAGGTAAGGGTGGGAACAGTGTAAATATCTGGGGTAAGAGTATTCTAGTCAGAGGGCATGGCCAAGGTAAAATCAGGAGCATGCCCAGTGTATTCCATGACGAACAAGGGGGCCAGTGTGGCTCGGTCAGAGTGGGTGAATGGATGGGTAGGAAGGCAAGAGGTCAGAGAGGAAATGAGGAGCCCGCAGTTCAAGGCCTGTGTAAGAACTTGGGCATAAGATAAACAATTGAAAAATCATGAGGAATTTATAGAGTGGGGAAGACAAGACATTGTGAATCCAATAGCTATTTTCATTCCAGAAGGTGTACACTTGGATGCTATATTGGTCTTGCTCAGGGATTGGCTTGGGGGCTGCAAATATATATAACATGGGGAAGATATGGTGAGGTAGATTTGGCTTAGATGTGAGGAAGAACCATATGACCATTTGAAAGAGTCCTTTGAATGAAGGAACATGTTCCCACAGGAAGGGAGGACCTTCCATCTGAGTGTTATTCTAGCAGAAACTAAGTCTATTTGGGAAAGAAGAACAGGTATTTAAGTATAAAACAAGCAATTCAATGGTAGAGCTGCTAAGATCTCTTCCAAATCTAAGTTCTGTGATTCCATACAAATGGCTTTAGATGTATTTGCAAGTCAATGAAATATAATATTGATTGCTTTTTTATATATATAACATAAAACTTGCTATACCAGTTTAATCATTTTTTTGAAGTGTACAGTACAACAGCATTAAGTACATTCACATTATTGTGCAATCAGTTCCACCATTCATCACCAGAACTTTTTCATCCTCCCAAACTGAAACTGTACACGTTAAATAATAACTTCCAATTTCCCTTTCTCCCCAACCTTTGTAGACTAGAAACACCATTCTACTTTATGTCTCTGTAAATCAGACTATTCTTAGTACCTCACATAAATAGAATCTTAAAATATTTGTCCTTTGTTTCTGGCTTATTTTAGTTAGCATAAAGTCTTTGAGGTTCATTCATGTTTTATCATGTATCAGTGCTTTATTACTTTTTAATGATGAATTACATTCCATTGTAGGTGTATTAGGGTTCTCCAGAGAAATAGAATCAATTTCCATATTAAGAGATGTATTACAAGAAATTGGCTCACATGATAATGGAGGCTGGAAGGTCCAAAATCTGCAGTCTGGACCAGCATGCTTGAAACCCAAGAGGTAATGGTATCATTCCCACCCCAAGACCAGCAGGTGGAAAGACAGGGGAGCTGATGGTATGCATGAACTCTGAAAATAGTCTGCTGGAGAACTGCCTCTTGCTCTGGAAGGTCATTCTTTTTGTTTTATTCAGGACATCAACTGACTGGATAAGATAAACCCCCATTATGGAGGGCAATCTACTGACTCAAAGTTTGCCAATTTAAATGTTAATTTCATCCCCAAACATTCTCCAAGTTGATACATAGAATTAACATCACTCATCAAAAAGTGGTCTACAAAGAACTTAAACAAATTTACAAGAAAAAAATCAACCCCATCAAAGAGTGGGCAAAGGATATGAACAGACACTTTTCAAAAGAAGACATTTATGCAATCAACAGACACGTAACAAAATGCTCTTCATCACTGGTCATCAGAGAAATGCAAATCAAAACCACAATGAGATACCATTAGAATGGCAATCATTAAAAAGTCAGGAAACAACAGGTGCTGGAGAGGATGTGGAGAAATAGGAACGCTTTTATGCTGTTTGTGGGAGTGTAAACTAGTTCAACCATTGTGGAAGACAGTGTGGTGATTCCTCAAGGATCTAGAACTAGAAATACCATTTGACCCAGCAATCCCACTACTGGGTATATACCCAAAGGATTATAAATCATGCTACTATAAAGACACATGCACACGTATGTTTATTGTGGCATGATTCACAATTGCAAAGACTTGGAACCAACCCAAATGTCCATCAATGACAGACTGGATTAAGACAATGTGGCACATACACACCATGGAACACTATGCAGCCGTAAAAAAGGATGAGCTCATGTCCTTTGTAGGGACATGGATGAAGTTGGAAACCATCATTCTGAGCAAACTATCACAAGGACAGAAAACCAAACACCGCATGTTCTCACTCATAGGTGGAAAATGAACAATGACAACACTTGGACACAGGGCAGGGAACATCACGCACGGGGACCTTTTGTGGGGTGGGGGGATGGGGGAGGGATAGCATTAGGAGAAATACCTAATGTAAGTGACGAGTTAATGGGTGCAGCACACCAACACGGCACATGCATACATATGTAACAAATCTTCACATCGTGCACATGTACCCTAGAACTTAAAGTATAATAGAAAAAATAAAAATAAATAAATAAAAATAAAAACAACAAATTGATAAACTCTTTATGTGATACCATAACACTTAAAAATATTTTATATGTAATTGACAGTGTTCTTTAGTAACTGTGAAAAAGCTCTTAATTACTATTATAATCTAATAAAGTGATTATGTCGATGGTTAAAAAAAAAGAAAAAAAAACAAGAATTAACCATGACAGTAGGAATATATGGCATTGTGTTTATTCAGTCATCAGTTGATGAACATTTTGGTTGTTTCTACCTTTTTTTTTTTCTGTTGTGAATAAAGCTGCTATGAACATGGCACAAATATCTGCTTGAATCTCTGCTTTCAATTATTTTGAATGTAAACCCAAAAGTAGATTTACTGGATCACCTGTTAATTCTATGTTTAATTTTTTGAGGAATCTCCATACTGTTTTCCATAGCAACTACACCATTTTAAATCCCAAACAACAGTGCATAAGAGTTTCAATTTCTCCACATCCTTGTCAACATTTGGTATTTTCTGGTTTTGGTGTTTTGTTGTTGTTGTTGTTGTTTGTTTGTTTTTAATCGCCGTTCTAGTGGGTGTGAAGTGTTATTGTGGTTTTGATTTTCATTTTCCTAATGATTAGTGATATTTGGCATCTTTCCTGGGCTTACTGGCCATTTGTTTATCTTTTTGGAGAAATGTCTATTCAAGTTATTTGGCCATTTTAAAATCAGGTTATTTGCTTTTTTCATTTTGAGTTGTAGTAGTTCTTTATATATTCTGGATATTAATTTTTTATCAGAGGTAAGATTTGCAAATATATTTTCCTATTTGTGGGTTGCATT
The DNA here is from genome assembly GCF_024542745.1 of Macaca thibetana thibetana. Lineage (NCBI taxonomy): Eukaryota > Metazoa > Chordata > Mammalia > Primates > Cercopithecidae > Macaca > Macaca thibetana. The sequence goes on from NC_065580.1 coordinate 45,489,491, forward strand.
TTTGCTCACTGAAAATGCCCTTTGATTCACAACAGTTTTTAATTTTGACAAGTCTAAATAATACAGTGTTTCCTTTGTTACCTATGCTTTTGATATCATATTCAAGAAATCTGCTAAATCCAATGTCATGAAACTTCCTCCTATGTTTTCTTCTAAGCATTTGGTAGCCTTCTTAAGATTTAGGTCTTTGATTCATTTTGAGTAATTTTTATATGTGGGGTAAGGTAAAGGCCCAATTTTATTATTTTACATATAGATAGTTAGTTTTCCCAGTGCCGTTTGTTGAAGAGACCATCCATTCCCTGGCTTGGTTTCTAGGAAGTAAAAAAAATCAGGAACAAAAATAACCTGAGGTTTATTAGATTAAGTCAATTTCAACCGATAAAAGATTTAACTTCTCAATTATATTAAAAAAACTTATTGTTAATTGCTTTCCTAAGTTAAAGACAATCGTATAGATACAATTTAAAGTAGTACAGTTTTAAAATGAGCATTATACTTAAACTTCTGTCTTGTTCTAAAACAACTATGGGTAATATTCTGTATATACTTTTCCAAGTTGTTGTGAATTTCATATTTATGTGAATAATCCAAATGATTTTTTATTAATTTTCAGAAGTTCATATTTTTAAACTTTTTTTATTAAACTTTTTTTTCCTCTTTACTCTTTTAACCTTTCAAGGTCAATTACAACAGTTTTCTGGTTTTAACTGGTATACACTGAAACTCCTACCTTCAGATCAGCTACAAAAATGCATTAGTGGATTATACACCCTCTTCAGGGCTATTAACAAAGATGCTAAAGATCATTAGCTTAAGGTATAGATAATTCCTATGAGTAGTGGATGTACAACTGCTCTTTATGCTGATAATATCTAGTTCTATCAGAAGCTTTTAAAAGACATGGATCAAAAGTCAAAGTTGCCCCAGATGTAAAGACTGGAGAGGTGTGGATTGCTTAAGATTAATTAAATAAATTCACTCCTTAGATATTTATATATTAATCCCATTTAGGATATGGAGCTTCAGTTAGACTTATTACCAGATTTTACCCCTCAAAGACGCTCATATGACAGTATTTGCTCTCATGACTTTGTCTCAAAGGACAAAATAATTTGCCTTATTGTTAACAGTGGAGTTCCATCTTGGTTAAGAAAATACATTGTATCACATGTGTTTTGCCTTTTGCTATGCTTATTGATGGCAGTGTATTTCAAATTAGTGAAAAAACTGGAGACCTGAAATCATGTACCTCATTTCAGCTGCTTAGATTTTGAAAAACACATTCAGTGAGAACATGCGGTATTTGGTTTTCTGCTCTTGAGATAGTTTGCTGAGAATTTTGGTTTCCAGCTGCATCCATGTCCTTATAAAGGACACGAACTCATCCTTTTTTATGACTGCATGTTCCATGGTGTATATGTGCCACATTTTCTTACTGGGAATTGAACAATGAGAACACTTGGACACAGGAAGGGGAACATCACACACAGGGGCCTGTTGTGGGGTCAGGGGAGCTGGAAGGGATAGCATTAGGAGATATACCTAATGTAAATGATGAGTTAATGGGTGTAGCACACCAACATGGCACATGTATATATATGTAACAAACCTGCACGTTGTGCACGTGTACCCTAGAACATAAAGTATAATTAAAAAAAAAAAAAAGAGAAACACATTCAATAAGTTCCTACACAGGATTCCTCAAAGTTCATTTCAGTAAAATCCACTTGTGTATATATTTCATAGTAACCATACTTTATGACAGTTAATAAAGGGTAAGTATATTTAGCCAAGAAAGTAAAGGGATAGATGTATGAATCTAACTCTGCAACTGAACAATGAGATTGGCAGTCAGAAATGGGGCAAAGTTTATTCATTCTAGTTAAAACAATTTTTGTAATACAGAGAACAACTTAAAATTATACCAGTGCAATTATAGCTGAAACTTGCATCTCAAAGTCTTCAAGGGTGAGGATGGAAATGTGTTTTGGGGGTGATGGTGATCATATTTGCAACATTTCTATTACAGTGAAGAAATCAGCAAATGAGAAGCCATATATGCACTATGTAGAAGTCAGCAATTCTAAGCAATTCTATGTGATGAGCAAGGGGTTTGGCAACCTCAAAATTTTCTTTTAAATGTTATTTTAAAAATTAAACACAGAAAGCCAAAATCTTGCTATAAAATTCTAAGAAAAGTGAAAACTCATGCACATAAGACTCTGAAATATGTTGTAACCCCTCTGGGATCACTAAACAATATTAAATAAATCTTATATGTAGCTAGATTAATTCGGGTTATAGTGATTTACAGATAAAGTACATGAATATTAGGTTATAAAATTATTGGCATAAACTTATTAAAATATTTCCATAGTCAGAATGGGATAAAAGTAAATTTGCAATTAGTGGTAATGAGTTCAGAATTAACTTTATTTTAAGAATGCTAAAATGCACCAGAAAAGCAATGTAATGCAATGACATAATGACATACTGACACAGGGACTCCCTGACTTACTGAATGAATTTAAATGAAATCTGATAGGCAGAGTGAGCACTTACTGTAAAAGGTGTATATCCAGAAGAAAAGAGCAAATATACTCTGATGGTTTGCTAAATAAATAATAATTTTATAATAGGTAAAAATGAAACCCTAAATATGTGGTATAATCTTGCATCTGATTCTGGCTTATATAAGCTAATTCCCATTGGAATTTCAAATTCTCACACATTTTAGGTGGATATTGACAATCCAAGTGGAGAAAGGGACAATGAATAGAGATTTTAAGTCATACATATCAAAGCACAGTGTTTTCTGTTTTAGATAATCAAAGTGAACAGCACCATAATTTGCACATATCTGACATTCAATAAACTAATATTTACTAAATGAATGAATCCATTTATTCATTTAATAAATATTAAAAAGCAATACTTCTTTAACACAATTCTATAGATTTCAGGTTGTTGATTTAGAAATTAACATGTATTTTTAATATCTAACTAACCCAGTAATAGAAGTACAATTATAAAAAGTGAACTTCCCTCTTTTTTTTTTTTCCTGCTGCACTCCCTGGTTTCTCTTAAATCATACCTCCTGCATGCAACATCGTTTGGAAAGTGATTCTCATGTTTTGATTTGTTTGTATTAGTTGGCTATTTGGACTGTGCCTATATTATAGCTCAAAAGCAAATTGAAAGTGATCTGGGCAGGGCTCAGTGGCTCACACCTGTGATCCCAGCACTTTGGGAGGCTGAGGCTGGTAAATCGCTTGAGACCAGCAGTTCAAGAGTAGCCTGAGCATCATAGTGAATCCCTGTTTCTACAAAAATTAGCTGGGCATGGTAGCACGCAACTGTAGTTCCAGCTACTGGGAAGGCTGAAGTGGGAGGATTGCTTGAGTGCTTGAGCCCAGGAAAAAAAAAGAAAGAAAGAAAGAAAGAAAAGAAAAAGAAAGTGATTTGTTCACTTTTAGATCTTGACATAGGACAATGTAGAATAGCCTTAAAGTTATAAGAGTTGGAAACAGCTATAAGAGTAAGCAACCCTTACCCTTTTTGCTGCATCTTTTTTGGTCACTAATCCTGATTTGGACTGGCAAATTGAAAGTTTTACATGAGAATTTGCCTGTATGAGACTTTAGTTAGCAGTCTGAGGTCAGCGTGTATATGCTTTTGTTAAGTGAAAAAAAATCTAGATTAAAAATAAAAAGGAAAACAGAAGAAATCCAAAAGATTCCTATGTTCTTTTGGTTAAATTAATGTACTTCACAGCCCAAAGGTCACAGCCAAAGAAATCTTGGAGTGCCTGCCTAAAGCGCGCGTGCGCGCGCGCGCGCGCGCACACACACACACACACACACACACACACACAACCATTAAGTAACTTCTCTGATTACACCAAGTTCATACAGACCAATGTCAATTCTGTTACTGTCATTTTTCACACATTTTGTCTCATGAAGTTCACCCTGAGTTTGTTTCTGTGACAGTGACTTTTAAAAAACAATCACTTTCAAAGTACAAGATGTTTTTTAAAGTCATTGAGATATGCTTGAGAGATTTTTTTCCCCATCTTTCTTTCTTGGTTGCACTGATATTAACAGTGAAGTTCAATAGATTTATTTTCCCTAAAAATATTTCAATAGCTCATTTTTATAACCTAACCATTTGATGTGGTTTGGCTCTGTCCCCACCCAAATCTTGTCTCGAATTTTAATCCCTACGTGTGGAGGGCGGGGCCTAGTTGTAGGTGATTGGATCCTGGGGGCGGTTTACCCCATACTGTTTTCGTGGTAGTGAGGGACTTTTCACGAGATATGATGACTTAAAAGTGGCAATTTCTCTTGATTTTTCTTTCTCTCTCTCTCTCTCTCTCTCCTGCTTTTCTTTGGTAAGACGTGCCTTGTTTCCCCTTCACCTTATGCCATGACTGTAAGATTCTCAAGGCCTCCCCAGCCATGCGGAATTGCGAGTCAATTAAACCATTTTTATTTATAAGTTACTCAGTCTCAGGTATATCGTTACAGCAGTGTGAAAACAGAGTAAAACACCATACATATGTACATTTTTAAAGAACTAACCTTGACTGTGTATGAAAACTAATGGCAAGTGAATTCAAAAAAAAAACCAACCTATTCTTTAGGAAATTCCACATATATTCAAAATAAAAATGGAAAACAATATTAGGAAAGTAGATCTGATAGATTCAGAGTTCAAATTATTGTAAGATAGGGAAAAATTTAGACTCTTAAAATGCATAATTATTTAAAGTTAAAATACTTCATATAAACCAACAACATTGCTCAATAATGCCAACTAAAATATTAAAATAAATTATATATATTTTAAATTTGCTATTTTTTCTAGTGTTACTGTCATGAACCACACATTCTTGAAGCACAGTTTTTGTGGAGGAGTGTAAGATGTTTCCTAGAATTACAATGCATGCGCTATGATGAGTTCTATCCTCCAGAGGGCAGTGCAGTACAAACTGAGAGGGAATAGAGCACAAAATCAACGTTAACTTATTTCATTTCAGTGGTAAGACAATACAGCACAATTCCCAGCATCTGCTATAATGACAAAACTCCAGTCTGCAAAACAGAAAATGTTGCTAATCATGTAATTATTTTGACCATATTGGTGATTAAAAAATGACTAAATTGATCCTGTTTGTTGGACGTAGCGTCAGTAGATTTTATTGAAGAATAGAGTCAACAAAAATGGTTCTGTGACTCTGGAAGCCTTTGCTTCAGGTTGTATGAGCTACTTAAAAAAGAAGTAATCTTCTATGTTCTCCTACAGGATGGAAGGGTACAACTTGCTTTTATGAAGTTATTTTTTCCTGCGTATGGCTCTTCAAAAATCATTTCAAAACTGCAAGTAAAATCTACTTATAGCAAGTTATAAAAGCAAATACAATTTTTACACCTTCAAAGATAGTTTTCGCAAAATTGCTAAAACCTTGGAGCTACTCTTGGGAAACCATTTAACTAACGTCAAGAGATATTAAACTTTAAATTGGGCAGTCAATGTAAGGACATTAACCAATCTTTAATGCCAGGCTAAAATACTAAAGTACTTGCCAGGTGGAAATCTGGGTCTTTCTTTTTTCTTTCCTTTTTTTTTTTTTTTTTTTTTTGAGATGGAGTCTCACTCTGTCACCCAGGCTGGAGTGCAGTGGTGTGATCTTGGCTGACTGCAACCTCCGCCTCACAAGTTCAAGTGATTCTTCTACCTCGGCTTCCCTAGTAGCTGGGATTACAAGCACCTACCATCACGCCCAGCTAAATTTTTTGTATTGGAAGCTTGGGTCTTTCTAATGCCAAATTTAAATGACTGCATTGTATCATTCTTAGTTTTGGAGTGAGTAATATTATGGTGTGATTTCTTAATTATGATTAAGATGTGATTTCTAAGACTATGCTCTAACAAATTTTGGTTAGTCCAGTCACATAAACTTTAATGAGGATAGATTGTTGTGCACGTAAATCTTAGAGCCTCTAGGTATACACATAGTGGTTAGGAATATCTCCCTGGAGCCACATGCATGAACTTTAACACTGGCTCCACCACTTCTAGCTATATGACATTGAGCACGTGTCCTTTTTTTTTTTTTTTTTTTTTTTTTTTACTTTAAGTTCTAGGGTATATGTGCACAACTTAATGTCTTGGGACCTCAATTTCTTTATGTGAAAAATAAGGTTAAAAAAATAGTCAACTCATGTGATTGTTATAAATATAGTATTACATGGATAATACAGTAAACAAATAGTGTCCTGCAGACAGAGGGGGTCTCCATAAATGTTAGTTATGGTATTGTTTGAACACACACACACAGTCATGAAAAAAATATGTATCTATAAGCAAAATTTCCCAAATGTCTTAGCTTTTTCTGTTCATTGTATTTTTCAAATATCAAATCAAATAGCTAATTTACAAAATAGTCAGACTGTTTTTGATACTTGATGTGACCGTTTTTAAGCCCACCCCAGTCCCTTGCCCTTTTGCCCAACATCTGGGAACACCAGTAAGGAAGCTTGGGTATGGCAAGTTCACACCACACAGAGGAATCCTCTTCCTATCCTCATCCCCTAATTACAATAAAAACAGAGCTATAGCACCCTCCATGTTCTCCTGAGTCATTTTCATATCTGTTTTTGAGCCTACCCTGCTCTCCCCAGAAAGCTCCAATATGTGCATAATAAATTTCTTCACACCGTCTTGGTGTATGTATCATGAATGGTATCATCAGTCTCCACATCCAAACCAAATTTTGGATGGATGTTGGTCCCATCCTTTGCGGAGCAACCACAGATGAATCTTGAGGTCTATCTTGTAGATGTATTTCTCCAAACTCATGTATACATTTGCTACCTATGAAGCAGTTCACCTGAGAAATGTGGAAATTAATTTTTGTTATTGTGTTAATCCAGTTCTCTCTGAAACTAACAAAATCCCATTAATTAGGATTAAAAATTCTAAGGCATATTTCCTCTTATACTAGGAATGTTTGCCTCACTAGTATCCATGTCCACTTTAACCCTTGAGTAAACTTCAAATATTCATTGAAAAAGGACTTAACACCATGAGTTACTTCCATTTCCAGAGACCTACTTTGTGAAGAAACTTTCAGGTGTAATGCAATAACAGGCCAGAGAACCATAAAGAAGAATTCTTGCTAAAGAACTTTGAACTTGAATCGAATACATCTCTGTATCAGACCACAGGTTTACAAAAAATATAGGAGCTAAGAAAGGAACATATTAAAGAATACCACAAGAATACAATTAGTCAAATTCAGAATGTGGGAAATTTTATAGCACAAATAATATAGTTTCTTTGACAAAATGTGCCATTAAAACATGGGAGGAGGAATTGTTATTGATTAAAATGTGATATAGACACACAATGGAATATTATTTAGCTTTATAAAAAGAAGTAAATCCTGCCATATGTGACCACATGATTAAAATTTGAGGACATTACGCTAAGTGAAATAAGCCAGTCACGGGAAAAATACTGCATGATTTCACTTACCTGAGGAATCTAAAATAGCCAAACATATAGAAACAGAGAGTAGAATGGTGCTTGCCAGGAGTTTAGGGGAGGGGAAGATGGGAGTTGCTATTCTAAGGGTAAAAAGTTTCAGCTATGCAAGATTAATAAATTCTAGAGATATACTGTACATGTTGTGCCTATAGTTAACATTACTGTGTTGTACCCTTCAAATTTGTTAAGGGGATAGATCTCATTAAGTCTTTTTAACCGCAGTTTTTAAAAGTAGTATTTTAAGAGTCACATCCCAGACAAATACAGTTTGTACCTTTCTTAGATTCTGATTCAAATCAACTAAATATAAGAAGATAATTTTGAGATAACCAGGGAAAATTGAAAAAGAATTGAATATTAGACAATAAATTATTGTTTTATTTAGTTGTGATGATGGTATTGTTCTATTTTTTTTTTAATTCCTTCACTGTTAAAGATTTGTAGTGACGTGCTTATGGGTGAAATACCAGTATGATGAGATTTGGCTTAAAATAGTCCATTTGAAAAATAAATAAATGTGTGAGAGAGAAAATAATGTGAGAGATAGATAAGATGGGATAATATAAAGAGAAATAATGAGATGAGATAGATTAACATTTTTGAAGCTGGGTGCTAGGTATGTGGATTTTTGTCAATTATCTCCATTTCTGCATATGTTTGACAATTTCTATAATGAAAGATGAAAACAAACAAAAGGCCTCTGTTTGCCAGAACTCTTAATAAATATTGGGAAATCATTTTTTTAAAAAATGAATGATGAGTATGAAATTCATCAAATAAAATATTTCAATATATCAGAATATATATTTCCTAAGGTGTGATGAATTCAAATAATATAAAGGGATGGATAGTTCCAGTCTTAAATTAGACATATCTTGATTTACAAAGCAGTGGAAATAACCAAAGCACATGAATTGGGTTATAGTTTAGTCATAGTTTATTCACAAGCCACACAATTTGAGAGTTGTGATGAGAAGGACTGTTGAGTCCAAAGTCAGAAGCCATTATTGACACAGGCAGTCTGCCCCATCTCTGGGATTGGGAGAGTGGGGAAGGCAGCTTTAAAAAGCCATCTGCTTGGGCCCCAAGCTGTTTACCTGGCTGTTTGAACTGCTGGTCAGAAAAGCATTTGGATATTCCTACCCTGGCATGAGGGTCAGGCTCCCCACCTGCTGCCGGGGACCCCAGGGTTATTTGCCTTCTGCAGCTGATTTTTTAGCTCATATCAGCTTGGGACTTGGAGAATTTGGCTGTTTACCCTCAGTGTCTCAGCCAGCCAGTCCCTCCGGGAGGCCTTCCCTCTTCTGCATCCCAGGTCCACTTCTGGTGCTCTTGCCAATTCAGAAAAGACAGTACAAAATATTCATTTGCATATTATTCATAAATAACCTAGCCAAGATGTTCAACGGGTTTAGTAATCTGTATCAGCATTTTCCTTACATCAGCCTGATTTTAAAGGGCTAAAACGGATTAGAGCTATGCAACATTTTATTGTTGTTATTATTTCTGTTTGTTTGGCTGGTTTTTTGTTTGTTTTGTTTTATTTTTTGGTGGGATGAGCATTAATGGATATTGTTTGAGATAATGTTGCATTAAATTTACTATGCTTTTCTATGTCTTATTAAGATAAGTACCTATGGGCTAATTTCTTTGCCTATTTAATTCAATGCATGTGCATAGAGTACCTGATACATGCCAAACTTGGTAGTGGGTGTACAGGAATACAGAGATCATTAAGACTTATCTCTCTCTCGAGAAGCTTCTAGTTACTCTTCTTGGTGTGTTAGGTTGATGGTGGGAACATGGTGAGCAACAGCCAGGTACACAAATAACTGTAGTGTAATATAAGTACATCCTAGGAATAGTGCAAATGATACATAAATATATAAATAACACTTAGAAGTATCAGTGTACTATGCAAGCCCTGTGAGGGCTGATGATAGAAAAGGAACAAATGTCCCACAGCTTCAGAGGCTTATGTTAGTCCCATAAATACATTTTCATAAAAAGTTACAACTTCACTATACAATATGGTACCACTGACAACCAGTGTCTATTTAAATTTAAATGAGTTAACATTTCATAAAATACAAAGATGAGTTTCTCATTAACTGTTGCCATATTTGAAGTGCCTAATAGCTACTTGTGGCTGGTGACTATTGTATTAAATTACACAGAGCATTTCCATCACTGAACAAAGTTCTATTGGATAGCACTAATTGACAGTACCAGGGTTTGTAACGACCCCTTCAGTGGCTAAGATGCATATGAATTACCTGGTTATTTTGTTGAATGCTAATTCTGAGTCAGAAGGTCTGGCATGGGGCCTGAGATTCTGTGTTTCTAACAAGTTCCTGGGTGATACTGAAACTATTGGTCCATAGACCGTACTTTGAGTAGCATGGACCTATACTCTTCCATTCACACTAAAGAAAAAATAATGTGACAAGAGGACATTTTTCCCTCCTTCTTTGCACTGGAGGGCTACTTCTTTTAATTGGGCTATGGGGAACTTGGATTATCATCATTGCCCTATAAAAAGAGTTTTTCCTCTAATGTCTTTGAGATCATATTCTACAATTCAATTATATCCATACAAATGTTTAGAAATTCCCACATTTTAAAAACTTTAGCCTTGAAACATAAAGAAAAACAAAAGTATTTGTGCTTTATGCCCAACCCATTCCCTTCCTCATCTGATTCTGGCCATTCATCAATCTATACAAAACCAAACAGATCTTAAATCACTTTTAAATCAAATTGAATTGAAAATTTTATCCATTAAAAAATTTGAATATATGTAACTACTGCACTAATAATGCCACATGCAGTTTTTCCTTTTGATTAGTTTGTTTCAAAGCTTTGATTTTTTTCAACAATTTTGTTTCTAGTTCTTACCACTGTAAGAGATTTCACAAGAAAAAATAATTACAACTTAAATAGGAACTCATGCCTATTCCAAAAATAGTGCAGTTATTATTTAGGAGGGAAAAAAAATTGAAAAAAGCCCCAAATCCTTGATATTAGCAGCATGTATGCTTCTATTCTGCTCCCTTTTCCTGTCTCATTAAATTCAACTAGGCCTTACCATCCTTATGTTAGTTCAAAATATCTATTCTCGTAAAACAGATCAGGCATAATGTCAGTTTTCTATTCAGTATTTTAGTTCTGTCATTGTTCTCTGGAATGCTCTTAATTACATTTGCATGTTGCATACTGTTTATCACTGCTGCCTCTAATCCCATACACATTAAAAAAAAAAAAAAAAAACCCACACACACAAAGAACAAAATAACACGAAACAAAACAAAATGAACAGAAAATAAGCTCTATTTATTTCTCTCTCTTTAGAAGTAAGTAGTCTTATATTGTCCAAATTCTCTTGAAGATACTCTGGGTTCCCCAAATTATGCCTTAATAATCTGACAATATTAAGTAACCCATGCAATGAATATGCCCAAGGAAAAATAGTTTAGCTAACCATAGATTCATAGGGAACTTCTAAAATCACATTGAGTGCTCCTTATCCCTACTGAAATTATTCAGATTAAAAGGTTAACACAAATGGGGACCTTGTTTTCTACTAATATGCGGGAAAGACAATCCATTAGTCACCTTTTTCAAATAGCTAATTGACAACTTGGGCAATGTGACTTGGGAAATCTGACTCCCAAGACACTGACTTGATTCTTATATCTTTATGTAGAGTGATCTACGGTGCTGAAACAAAATGTCTAGGTAGTAGTGTTTGTGTCTTCTCTCTTCTATACCAAGATGATTGATTCAGTTTCTTAGCTTTTTGGTTGCATGTTGTCTTCATAGTCTGCTCTTTCTCCGTTAATGTTCCCACGAAGCTCAAACTATTATATAATGTGTACAGAAAGCAAGTTCAATATAAATTAGTCATCACAATTGGTTTGGGTTTGTGTAGCATGAAAAAAATGTATTTATTCTTTTTTTTAACTTCAAGTTTTGTACTAGATTTATTTTGCAAGAACAAATTAACAAGACAGAAATAAAGGATCATCAAATTTTCTGCTGATAATCATATCATTCAGATTATAAGTGATGTTTATTCACATGCATATTTTCATAAGCAAGTTGCACACAGTCTGTGTTTGAAATTATCATTTTTATTACTAATATAAAATTAATAATAAGTGAGATTCAACACTAGCAATTGAGTGCTTCCAGGGAAAAACAATGAGGATGAAGGATTTATGAACACTATTGGATGAATAACCTTTTTTCAACTTATTTATTTTAAGTTGATACATAAAATTGTATGTATATTGCCAATTTAAAGAAATACACATTATATTGATTTCCATTCAACTTTCTCAGAACAATTTATTATAGGGAATCAGAAGCTTCTTTAGTGAATCAGTTAACTTGACAGAGCAGCTCTCCCTATAGTCCAAATTACAGTCTATCATTTTGGAAATTGTACTCTTTGAGGAATTATTTCCATCCCCAAAAATGACAAATATAGATTGGAAAAATAGTAGCAGCAAAACACAGCTATGGAAGATGAATTCTCCATGTCTCAGACTTCTCTCCTACTCATTACCAAGAAAGAAAAGGAGACTACTGAGGAAACTTGATTTAATAAGTCACTCTTCCTTTACCTTCGTTCAGAATTTTCCACCTACATAGATAGACTCTTAAGGGGGTTTGTTTGCTTCCTTGCTTGATTTCTGTCACCTCTGGTCTCTATTTTCCTTTATGCCTTGTTTCCCTTTATTCCTGATCATCCTTATTTTCATAGAGATGGCCTGTGTTCATTGAATAAAATGAGAAACAAATGTATTAGAACTCTTTGTGCATAGTTTCAGTTGCATAAATATGAATGTAGGAAGTGTGGTCCACAAACTCCTTTTAACCTAGTCAGCTGAAAGAAAATTAAAAAGTAGAATGGTCAAGATTAACTGGATGAGAAAACCAACCAGCAAAAATATTCTCCCCAATATCACATTTTCTTTATCCACTAATTGACTGATGGTCATCTGGGCTGGTTCCATATTTTTGCAATTGCAAATTGTGCTGCTATAAACATGTGTGTGCAAGTATTTTTTTCGTATAATTGCTTCTTTTCCTCTTGGTAGATACCTAGTAGTGGGATTGCTGGATCAAATGGCAGATCTACGTTTAGATTTTAAGGAATCTCCACACTGCCTTCTATAGTGGTAGTAATAGTTTACATTCTCACCAACAATGTCGAAGTGTTCCCTTTTCACCACTGCCATGCCAACATCAGTTATTTTTTGATTTTTTTATTATGACCATTCTTGCATGAGTAAAGTGGTATCACATTGTGGTTTTGATTTGAATTTCTCTGAGAATTAGTGATGCTGAGCATTTTTCCATAAGCTTGTTGTCCATTTGCATATCTTCTTTTAAGAATTGTTTATTGATGTCCTTAGCCCAGTTTTTGATAGGATTATTTGGTTTTTGCTTGTTGATTTGTTTAAGTTCCTTGTAGATTCTGGATATTAGTCTTTTGCTGGATGTATAGATTGTGAAAATTTTCTTTCACTTTCTGGGTTGTCTGTTAACTCTGCTGATCATTTCTTTTGCTTTGCAGAAACTTTTCAGTTTAATCAAGTACCATCTACTTATCTTTGTTTTAGTTTCATTTACTGTTTGTTTCTTGGTCGTGAAATCTTTGTCACAGACAATGTCTAGAAGGATTTTTCTGATGTTACTTTGTAGAATTTATATGGTTTCAGGTCTTAGATTTAAGTCTTTGATCCATCTTGAGTTGATTTTTGTATAAGGTGAGAGATGAGGATCCAGTTTCATTCTTCCAGCACCATTTGTGGAATAGGGTGTCCTTTCCCCACATTATGTTTTCAATTGCTTTGTTGAAGATCATCCGGCTGTAGGTATTTGACTTTATTTCTGGGTTCTCTATTCTGTTCCATTGGTCTATGTGCCTATTTTTATACCAGTCCCATGCTGTCCTGGTGACTATGACCTTACAGTATAGTTTGAAGTTGAGTAATGTGATCCCTTTAGATTTGTTCTTTTTGCTTAGTCTTGCTTTTGCTATGTGGACATTTTTTGGTTCCATGTGAATTTCAGGATTTTTTTTCTAGCTGGGTGAAGAATGGTTGTGGTATTTTGATGGGAATTGCATTGAATTTTTAGATTTCTTTGGCAGTATGGTCATTTTCACAATATTGATTCTACCAATCCATACGCATGAGATGTATTTCATTTGTTTGTATCATTTATGATTTATTTCAATAGTGTTTGTAGTTTTCCTTGTAAAGGTATTTTACCTCCTTGGTTAGGTATATTCCTAAGAATTTTAATTTTTTTGGAGCTCTTGTAAAAGGGGTTGAGTTCTTGATTTGATTTTCAGCTTGGTTGCTGTTTGTGTATAGCAGAACTACTGATTTATGCACATTAGTTGGCTAGATTTAACCATTCCACAATGTATATATACGTTAGAACATCAATCAACCAATAAGTTTAAAAAAAATTATTCATCCAATAGTGTTCATAAATCCTTCATCCGCATTGGTTTTCTCTGGATGCACTCAATTGCTAGTGTTGAATATCATTTATTATTAATTTCATATTAATAATACAAATGATAATTTCAAAGACAGACTGGCATGCAACTTGCTTATGAAAATGTACATTAAAATAAATATCCCTTAAAATTTAAATGATACAATTATGAGCAGAAAATTTGTTGACCCTTTATTTCTGGTCTCGTTAATTTGTCCTTGCAAAGTCAATCCAGTATAAGACTTGAAGTTAAAAAAAAAAAGAATAATTTTTTTTTCTGCTACACAAACCCAGACCAATTCTGATGACTACTTTATATTGAACTTGTTTTCTGTACACATTATATAATAGTTTGGGCTTTGTGGGAACATTGAAGGAGAAAGAAGTAGCAGAATATGAAGACAACATGCAACCAAAAAGCTAAGAAACTGAATCAATCATCTTGGCATAGAAGACAGAAGACAAACACTACCACCTAGACATTTTCTTTCAGATACTGTAGATCAGTCTACATAAAAATATAAGAATGAAGTCAGTGTCTTGGGAGTCAGATTTCCTAAAGTTAAATTGTCTTTTATCACTCTCAATTACATTTAAAAAGTGTTTCCAGATTCTGTACCTTAGATTACAATATTTATAACAGGTCGGTCAGACAACAGTTTTGAAGTGCCTGTCATTTTCATTGCCATCACATGTACGATTCTGGTAGATAACTCCAGATGGCAAAAAAAAAATGGACAAATGTAATATCTCAATATTTTGGACAACAGTGTAAGGTACTTGCTAGAGAAGTGTATTTACCCAGAGTACTATAGTTAGGCTATAAAACACATCATCAAAGTCTCTCTTTTTATGAAGTGTATTCTAATTTCTGTTTCTAAATGAAAGAAAATACATATGTTATAATGCAATTTTTACAAACATCTTAATATTTACTATGATTTTAAAATTAAATAGTAGGCTAGGTTGAATTTCTTAAAGAAAGTCTCTGCCTTCATTTAATCTGTACAATTTAAGTATAATTTTAATCATTCTTTGTATCTTTCTTAATTAGCTCATCCTTCCCTAATTATTACATTAGCTGAAGTTTTCATTAAAGCCTTCCTGTTCCTTATCTCTGAAGGACAGTGTCATAATGAAGTTGAAGGATATGTAGAGGACTGAGGAGATGGTAATTTATAATTTATAATTTAATGTGACAAGCTGACATTTCACTTATTATGGTGAAACCATTTTAGGAAGAAGGACAACGCATATTTAAAAAATACATGTAGCAATAAGTTACTTGCAAAAATCACAGTTGAATACAAGTACACCTCAACTTATATATCCTTAAATTCTTCATTCTTCGGTAAGAGGATGGTCCTCCTTTAGTACTCAGCTAAAACTCCAAATCTTCATTTTGTGTGAGTGCCAGAAGCCTAGTGTTCACTGTAAGTGCTGTACTACATTTTACTAAATCTGAAGTGCATATTTGTTCACCTTTTAACATCATTGAAGTAGGATATGTCCTACTGTCAACAAAATCTTGCAAATCACTGCCAGCCAGCAGCAGAAATAGCTGTCTTTGTTCATTACACATATGACCTTGGTAGATATTCACAATGGCATAACTGGCCTATGTATCATCTCGCCATTCTGAACATTTAAATGTAAGGATAATTTGAGGAAAGAATATGAGCCCTGTTGTATAAAAACCTTCCCATGAGTCTGACAGCAAGATTTAAAAAGCAGCAGCTTCAAAACTAGTTATCAATGGCTTGGGAGAAAATCTGAGTCAAGAGTAGAGCAGTCTTTGAAGATAGGCTGCATCACTACATTATTACTGGAAAAAAAACAATATATTAATGACTTGGCCTCAAAAAGGGACTCAGAAAAGTCAGACTTGATATAAAGACACTGTAGACCTGTCTTAATTTAATTGCCTATACTTTCATTATTTTATGCACATGTAAGAGTGATATATAATTTTTAAACATTTGTGTTAAATAAGTCTAAAAGTGTTCCTTCAATATAACATAAATAATTTATACAGAACTGTTTTATGACATTTTAATTGGCAGTGTTATTCTTTTCTATATTGTAGCAAACAAAATAATGGTGCACTTTAAAATGATAGCATCTTAGACTCAAAAAAAATTTATGTTTCTAGGAATTTCCAGGGACTTATTAAATGTCCTAACTATTATTCCTGACTGTTGCCCCTTGTCATTCTGATGATGCCAGGCTTCATGTGCATCGGAGGCCCACTTCTCATGGTCTGTTCCTTTTTTAATGGCATTTTGCATTATGGGAATCCACAAGGCAGAATAAACACCAGGCTATGGCATTAAGAAAACTATTGGAATCTTGTGGATTTGAGGAAAATTTTAATGCTATAAAGGAAAATTTAACCTGGAGTATTTGATAGCATTGTGATTAGAGATCATTGCTCTACTTTTCTACAGAGGCTCTTTCTAGATTTTTCCTTGATCTTGCTTCTCTCTATTGCTTCAGGAAACAGCTTGCCATGCTAAAAAGGGAACACTCTCAACTGATACAGCTGATAGTGAAATCCCATTGATGTCTAAATACTTGCTGAGGTTTCTTCTGGTTCATAGTGAGGATTGCTGTCTACATTATTATGGAAAGTAGTTTATTTTCTTTTTATTTTTCCTTCCTTCCTTCCTTCCTTCCTTCCTTCCTTCCTTCCTTCCTTCCTTCCTTCCTTCCTTCCTTCCTTCCTTCCTTCCTTTCTTTCTTTCTTTCTTTCTTTCTTTCTTTCTTTCTTTCTTTCTTTCTTTTTCTTTCTTTCTTTCTTTCTTTTTCTTTCTTTCTTTCTTTCTTTTTCTTTCTTTCTTTCTCTCTCCTTCTTTCTTTCTTTCTCAAGACAGGAGCTTGCTCTGTTACCCAGGCTAGAGTGTGGTGGTGCAATTACAGTTCACTGCAACTTGAACCTCCTGGGCTTAAGGGATTCTCCTGCCTCATCCTTGAGTAGCTGGGAACATAGGCAGAAAACTCTACACCCAGCTAATTTTTTGAAGTTTTCTTTAATAAAGAAAGAGTCTTGCTATGTTGTCTAGGCTGGTCTCAAACTCCTGGTCTCAAGAAATCCTCTCGCCTCAAACTTCCAAAGCACTGAGATTACACATGAGAGCTAACATGCCTGACCATTTTATTTTCTTATTGACTAAAATTTCTCCCTTCTAGAATTACATTTTTGCTTTTACTTTTCCATAAGTAAAAGGTCTATTAAAATATTTCTCTCTGTGGAATGTTTTCAAATTTTTCAAAATTAAAGAACAGTGTTCTCCTGAAGATTAATTCTGCTTCTATTCCTAAATCAGTAGACAAAAACATGAGGCAGTAAGTTAAAATAGCAGCTTGTTCTTGCTAGATAAAAAAAAATTAATTGAAAGAAAATATAACCAAAATTGCTAAATTTCAGAAACCGTTCTGATGACTTGAATTTTGATCCTATATTTGCACTAAAAGCTCAGTGACACAAATGAATGGGTATTAAAAGATAATACCATCCTCTGAAACTGAAAGAGAATAGATAGATTAATAAATGGAAGTTAGTTAGACTTGAGTATAGTTTCCAGAACAGAATAAACTAAAGATAGGCAGTTACCAGTTACTCAATGTGATCTAGAAATACTGCAAAAAAAAAAAAAAATGAGCTATAAATATTAGAATAATAGTTCTCAAACTTCAGTGTACCACACTTTAGAGATATAAGCTTCACCCAAGTAGTTTCTTAAAAACTGGAAAGTTCAACCTCCCAGCACTCAGTAATTCTGAATTATTAGTTCTGTAGGAGGTCCAAGAATTTACATTTTTTTTTCACAAAAACATTAGGTAATTTTGTTGCAAATGGTTCAAGGGGTGATATTAAAGAAACAAAGAAGCAAAACCTGCTACGAAGTCTATACTCAGATAAAAAGAAATTTCCAATAACATCCTATAATAAAATACTGCTATAGTATTTTTAAATATGGATACATAGTCCAGCAATTAGAAGAGATTTACTTTTAAAAATTGAAAGCATTTTAGCCATTTTATGAAAAAATTATGTAACTACCCAAGGGGTTCATCTTGCTTATTGCCCAGATAAAGCTGATTTATCAAGACAGAAGGATTGCAATAGAGAAAGAGTTTAATGCATGTAGAGCCAGCTAAATGGGAGACTGGAGTTTTGTTATTACTCTGATCAGCCTCCTTGAAAACTTAAAGGTGGCTGAATGAGGTGGCTCATGCCTATAATCTCAACACCTTAAGAGGCCAATGTGGGCAGATTGCTTGAGTCCAGGAGTTCAAGACTAGGTTGGGCAACGTAGCAAAGTCCCATCTCTACAAAAAATACAAAAATTATCCAGGCATGGTAGTGTGTGCCATTGGTCCCAATGCTTGGGAGCTAAGAAACAAGGATGCCCTGAACCCAGGAAGTCAAGGCTGCAATGAGGTGTGATCACAGCACCGCATTCCAGCCTGGGTGACAGAGTGAGAACTTGCCTAAAAAAAAATAAAAAAAGAAGAAAGAAGAAAATTTGGAGGCTAGAGTCTTTCAAAGACAGTTTTGTTACCAGAAAGGGGTCCTGATCCAGACCCCAAAAGAGGGTTCTTGGATCTTACACAAGAAAGAATTTGGGGTGAGTCCATAGAGTAAAGTGAAAGTGATAGCAACAGAAGGC
Source organism: Macaca thibetana thibetana (assembly GCF_024542745.1). Lineage (NCBI taxonomy): Eukaryota > Metazoa > Chordata > Mammalia > Primates > Cercopithecidae > Macaca > Macaca thibetana. The sequence goes on from NC_065580.1 coordinate 45,508,240, forward strand.
AGCCAATGCCTAGGCAGATAGAGTTTGGTCCCCGGTGAAAGCCCACCTCCAAGCCAAAGGCAGTCTGAAGCCTGAAAGCCAAACTACCAGTTAAATTATCAGACTGGATTGAGAACTTGTCCTCCTGGTTTGGCATGCTTTCCTCTGATTGATCCCCATCCTTCCTCTATTTTACTTATACCCACCCATTCCTAATTGGTTTTATACTCTGTCCTGCTCACTTTTGAGTGGTGTCTTTGCTTTAACCTTTTTTGCATACTCACAAACTAATCAGTACACACTCCTCATCCTGTGACTACAAAGACCCCAGACTCAGTCGGTAGAGGGGGAGATGGCCTGGCTTTGGGGAAGAGACAACCTGAACCCAGAGAAGACAACCTGCCCTTCCATTCTCTCTCTTCCTCCCTTTTCCAGCTCCCCTCTCTGCTGAGAGCCATTTTCATCACTCAACAAAATTATCTGCCTTCACCATCCTTCAATCATTCATATGACCTCCTTCTTCTAAAACTGGACAAGAGCTCAGGACCCACAGAATGCAGTACCCAGAAAAGTCTGTCACATTGGCCCTTTGCCCTTGCTTGCAGAGGGGAGCCACCCCACATGACGAGGCAAGGGGCCAACTGAGTTGCTAACACACTGCTATCCATCAGAATGCAGATGGTGGAACGAAAAGAGTACTGTAACCTTCCATCTGGGGCTCCGAGGTTGTGGGTACCCTCACTTGGGCACCACTGCATTCCCCTCCAGGTGACATGCCTGGTCTGGCCACAGGGCCTGTACTGAACTTGCTACTGTGTTAGTGCCCAGAGCGGCTGGCCAGATCCTGCACTTGCTCATTTATGTGTTCCCTCCCACAAGGGGCTGAGCATGGTGGGCTGAGTAGATGGGGCACCCCTGCCATGAATCTGGTGAAGAGCCTCAGAAAAATCCCACATCAAAAGCAAGTTTATTAAAAACTGAAGGAATAAAGGATGGTTACTCCATAGGCAGAACAGTGGCTTGAGCTGCTGGCCTAAAATACCTATAGTTATTTATTGATTATATGCTAAATAAGGGATAGTTTGTTCATGAGTTTTCTGGAAAAGGGGTGGGCAATACCTGCAGCTGAGAGTTCATTCCTTTTTTAGACCACATAATGTAACTTCCCAACATTGCTATGGCATCTGTAAACTGTTGTGGTGTTGGTGGGCACGTCTTTTAACATGCTAATGCATTATAATTAGTGTATAATGAGCAATGAGGACAACCAGAGATCAGTTTTATCACCATGTTAGTTTTGGTGGGTTTTAGCCAGCTTCTTACTGCAGCCTGTTTTTTCAGCAAGGTCTTTATGACCTGTATCTTGTGCCAACCTCCTACCTCATCCTGTGACTTACAATGACTAACCTCCTGAGAATGTAGCCCAGTAGGTCTTAGCCTTATTTTACCAAGCCACTATACAAGATGAGCTTGCTTAGGTTTAAATGCCTCTGACAGTTTGACAGTGAGGGGCTAGGGAATGAGTGCTGCTAATTGGTTTTGGATGCAATCATAGGGGTGTGTAAAATGATTCTTGTGTACTAAGTCTGCTTCTGGCTGGGGGTTATAGGACTAGTTGAGTCAAGGGTCACAGGTTCAGGTGAAGCCATCCAGTCATCAGAGACAAAGAAGCCTGATAAGATATCTCAAAAGGCCCAATCGTAGATTCTACAATGGTGATGTAATTTACAGGAGTAATTGTGGAAGTTGGAAACCTTGTGACCTCCAGAATAATGGCTGGTAAAGAGTTAACTATGAATTCAGACCCTTCTCATTCTCCTAACCTGGTGGCCTTTTATTAGCTTTACAAAGGTGGTTTAGATTTTTGGGAAGGGCTATTATCATTTAAACTATCAACCAAATTTCTCCCAAAGTTGGTTTGGCCCATGCCCGGGAATGACCAAGGGCAGTTTGCAGGTGAAAGGCAAGATAGAGTTGGTTATGTCAGACCTCTTTCACTGTCATAATTTTTTCATTCTTATAATTTGTGAATATAATTTCAATTATTCCTTAATATTTAATGATCTTCAAAGAGACAAGAATCTTAGTATGATAATTTAGTTATGTTACTTCAAATATCAGTTATTTAAAATATGTGCAGAGTATTACAGTCTTGGTCTTGCACACTCTATTTGGTGTTCAGTGAAAGCTAAATTTAAATAATTTAACGATTAGAGCTGAAACACTGTAGAACTGACATTTCATATTTCTCCATGTTTTCTGTATACAGACACCAACATTAATGTATATTATATTCTAAACAATCAAATATTTTTAACATATTGAAAGATGTGTGTTATAAAAAGATGTTAAGCATTTTGTATATTTTATTCACGTATATAAAAATGAACAAGTCCATAATTGTTTAATGTTGTGAACTGTGAGAGCAATATGTATTATTTTATTCAAAATTATATTGAAAAATTTATTTTATCAGTCCAGCATCAACATCGAGTTTCCACAAATGTCAATTGAGACTTTTCTATGTGCAAGGTACTGTGTTAGAAGCTATAATGGGCAAAAATGTCTTTGCATATTATCTAGTAGAAAAGAGAATAATTTTAATAAACACAACAAATATTATGCTTTGCAGCTATCTTTTCCCCCCCATACTTCCTTACATATATAAGCACAATGTATAGAACATGAATTTGGTACTGGGCAACAGGTAACGTATCACTCACCTTATAAAGTTTTTATGAGAATAAATGAGATAATGAATGTAGTTCATAGTAGGTGGCTTGTGTTGATTCTTGTTATTTTGAGTGGTTATAGAATACTTTGTGTTGTTGGATATTGCATCTGCAGCCATCTCTGTAGAACACTACTTGGTGCCTTAGAAAATTATGCTCAGATTTCAAGAGGGTCAGAACAAAGTGGATTAATGAGTTGAAACAGAGACTTCTGAAATATAGTTTTTAAAAGGTCATTGAATAGTATCACTGGAAAAACTATTCATTGAATTGTATCATTGTGAAAAATGACAAAGCATCAAAATAAATTCATTGTCTCTGGGTTCATCAGATCAGATTATCAGTTACCAAACCTAGAGAGTTAATTTCTCTTCACAGCCATTATATTAAACTTCTAACCAGTTTGTATTTTATAAAATAGAGTATTAAATAAATTGTTCAGGTTTCTGACTGATAGATATAATATACCCTGATTAAAATACAAGAAGTAATTTCTAATTGAGGGCTAGTTTTTCTTGAGAAAAATGTCACTTTTATATTGTAGAATAATTCAAATGGATTATAAATAACAGCTTCTTTCTCTTTTTCTAAAATACAAAATTGAAACTGATAATAAGTCAATATCAATGTTTTTGGAGGGAGGAAACTTTTGGAAGCTTTTATATATAATTGTCTCAACTCCCACATTATAATCTTATTAAGAACAACCCAGGTTGGCCGGGCGGATGGCTCACACCTGTAGTCTCAGCACTTTGGGAGGCTGAGGCGAGTGGAGCACGAGATCAGGAGTTCAAGACCAGCCCGGTCAACATGGTGAAACCCCATCTCTGCTAAAAATACAAAAAATTAGCTGGGCACGGTGGCACGCACTTGTAGTCCCAGCTGAGGAGGCTGAGGCAGGAGAATCACTTGAACCCGGGAGGCAGAGGTTGCAGTGAGCCGAGATCACGCCATTGCACTCTAGCCTGGAGTGACAGTGTAAGATTCTGTCAATAAATTAATAAATCCCAGGTATTCATTGTTTTCCAAAAGTCACAATGTTTCATAGATTTATGTTTCTGCAGCATTTTTGAAGCATGTAAGTATAAAAATATTAGAGTAATACAGATGTTAAAGGTTTCAAAATCCTTGTTCATGCTCATCCTCTTCTTTGTTGTTTTTAACAGATAAATATGCTTTAATTTTTATAATTATTGTCAAAAATCGAGCAGTTTGAAATGCTAAAACCATTGTGGCCAACTGTTTTTGCCCCCTGGACTCTCTAAAATTCTGCATATATGTGTTGTAAATATTTACTCTAGATTCATGTGTTTGCAACATGGAAAAGTGAATCTAGGTGCTCTAGCTTTCTCTCTCTCTCTCTCTCTCTCTCTCTCTCCTTGTACTGTTTTTCGTTGTTGTTTTACATTTTTTGTTTTTGTTTTTTATTTAATTTGGCTCACTTCTTAACCTAATCCAGTACATGTTCTGAAACTGCAACGATATCAATTTTTAACAAAAATCTTGGTTGAGTAAATGCTTAAAATACTTAATACAAAATTATTTTGTCCCGGAAGCAGCAAATCCATTAAAGATCAGTTGCTCAATAAATAATTGTCAGGTCCTGTAGAAGACCTGTAGAAACAGGGCTATTTACCTCCTACAGGCAGCATTTAATCTCCATTATAGAAGATAGCCAATGTTACCTACATAATCTAAGTTTCAGATCAGTCCCTGATGAAATTAATGCAAATAACTACTCTTTGCTCTATGAATATTGCTGGGTTAAAAACAAAAGTTTACAGGAAAGCAAATTGAGACAAACAGCAAAGAACAGAGGCTCTTAGTCCTCAGAAAATATATTTTTAATATTCAAAAATACTTAAACAATGTAATTTTTGAAATAGAAGTTGACCCTCCAACAACATCGGTTTGAACTGCACATGTCCACTTATGTGCTGATTCTCTTTCACCTCTCCCATATCTGAGATAGCAAGACCAACCCCTCCTCCTCTTCAGCATACTAAATGGGAGGACAATGAAGATAGAGACCTTTATGATGATCTACTTCCACTTAATAAATAGTGCATATATTTCTATGCCTTATGACTTTCTTAATAACATTTTCTTTTCTCTAGCTTACTTTCTTATAAGAATACAGTACATAATATACATAACAGAAAACATCTTAATCACCTAATTTGTTATCAGTAAGGCTTCCAGTCAACAGTAGGCTATATGTGGTTAAGTTTTGGTGGAATCAAAAGTTACATGGGGCTTTTCGACTGTGCGGTGGCTGGCACTACTAATCCCTGCCTTGTTCAAAGGTCAATTGTATGCTTTTTCCTTTAAGAAGTCTCAAGATGAACATTTTATAACTGACTATCTTATGATAATTAACATTTTTGTTATAGGTTTTTAAATTATTGATTTGGTAAAATTAAATGGAAACTGTAAAAATGACTGTTAAACACTACATCTGCTAAGTTACATTTTCAGATTAAATGATAATGGTGTAGTTTCACATGATTTTTAAAATGTATGTGTAACTAAATTAATAAAATAGTTTAAGCAAACTTTTCACTATTTTATTGATAGTATTAAATATTTATATATTTATACTGACAAAATAGCCCCTTCATTTCTTCACTGGGAAAGTAGGAGATGACCTTGTATTTGTGGTTGTTTATATTTGGGCTGCTATTAACAAGGGCTAATTCTTACCAGAGTCCAAAAGCATGTGAGAGGTCAGGACAACAATGCCTAATTGGTTTATTGTGATAATAGTGAAATTGACAGAAATAGGGAAGTCAGGAAAGAGCTGCCAGTCGTGAGAAGAGGCAAAGGATCAAATATAATATTTGGCTGACGATTTGATTCGGTAGTTAAGCCGAAGGATTGGGAATTAGGACAAATTACATTCAAGTAGGTAAAGGGTTTGCCATTTTAAGAACCTTCAAAAAATATTCTGGATTAAGAAGTATTAAGTTTACCTGTCTATTCTAATACATGCATTTATACCATAATCATTAAAGTTCATCACACTAAGTTTCAAAACTTTTTCTTAATATATAACTTGAAGACCAAGGTCTATGTTTGATATTGACAACGTTATATGATTAACAGTTGAAACAAATGGAAATGTAATACTTCTGACAACATTTTATGTTTTTGTGAAAGATTTATTTTAATAATATTATTTCTTTGCATCAGAATTAAATCAAGAAGTAGGCTGCACAACCTCTTAAAGTTTCTTCCAATCTACCAATTCATGATTCTTAAATGTACCATTCTCATAGTGCCAGGATATGTAAATAGCTCTATCCTTTAAGAACTAAATAAATAAAAATAAATTCTTTCTAGCTTGTATATTTAGGTCCAATTCATGTTTGCTTCACTGCTTCCAAACTCCTTGGGGTGGTTCCAAGGTTGTAAAAGGAGACTTGCTGATGGGTGCACAATATAATTATGCTACAGCTGAGCACCTTCCCTCCCACCACCTGAAAATCAGAGGAGTATCAAGGCATTTGCAGAAGAGAATTCAACTCATCATTATTCATGTTCCTAGAAATATAAAGTGCCATATATGGGATGATAGAGCACATGTAAATTGATAACTGCTCAAAAAACAAACAAAGAGCACAATAATTCATGTCCCTTCCTCCAATTCTGTTTTGAAAAACAGGTTTGTTTTTTGTTTATTTATTTTCATCTCCTCTCCCAGCCCATCAATCCTCACTGCTGAGTCTTAGGCACTGATTTTGCTGATTTGATGGATACAGCAGAAAAGAAAATTGAATGAATGCTAGAACTGGAATTGCTTTACACTGGAAAAGGCATGAAAATATCACTGAGGAAGAGAAGGACAAGGAGGGTGTGGGGACAGACATCAAAGAGTAGGTGGGGTAGAGAGTGCATTTGAGTACAAGCGTGAGAGGAAGAGGGTAGAGAGGAGACTTTTGGGCTGCCAATGGGAATGGAATTTGGGTGGAGAGAAGTGAATAAAGCATACATTACAAAACGTTTTTGCTAGAGTGAAACATTCACTTCACAATGTATGCTTTATCCACTTCACAATGTATGCTCTACTTATACTCCCTCTTATTACTTCCTTGTTAAGAAATTTCAGTGAAGATTTCTTACTAAAAATAAAAATTCCAAGATTTTGTAATTTGGTTTATGATTTTTTAAATACAATCAAAAGTGCCCTAAAGAAAGACTAGAAGACTCAGATATTTTCAGGCTTGTCGGAAACAGGTATTACGTAAATACAAAGTCAGATAAATCAAAACTCAACACAGGAACTTGTTTTCCCATCAGAAGTGCAAATCTAATAAAAATAAGATCGTTAGGGAGAGAGACTTGCCCACTAAGTGGATTCTGCCTTCTGGGTAATTAATGTGTCTGAGAATCCAAACCTAATAATTGTTTAGAAATTAACTCAGCAAAGAGTAAAGAATGAGAGGAAGAGCTGTGACTGTGTGTGTGAGTGTGTGTGTGTGTGTGTGTGTGTGTGTGTGTGACAGATGGAAAAGATGCTGAAAAAAGTCCCAGTTTTCCTGCCTAAAAAGACTACTCTGGCTGGTCAAGTCTGGCAGGTTAGACTGCTGGAAGAGCTCTTCAATATGCCCAGAGTAATGGCCTTGAGTCTCTGAACTCTTGAGACAAACCACCATGTAAATGGATACATGTGAAGAGATATATAATCTTTTGAAGACTGTATACTTTATTAGGAGCATGTAGGATTATTTTAATGTTTATCCTGCCAGGCAGTATTTTATTTATTAAATTTAATTTTCTTAATGCCCTAGTCAAAACGAGGAAAAACAATGAAAACTGAACAGGCTAACATAGTGCACTTGTTACATTTCCTTTAAATACTTCTCACAACACAATTAATACATATTCACAAGGGAAAATTAAAAATTCCAAATAAAGAAAACAACTAAAACCTTTACAGCTGCTCTTAACATTTTAGTATATGTCTATGTATTTACACATATTTAGTATACATAGTGTATATATTTATACATAGTATATATATCTATACAAAATATGTGTAAGTATATAGATCTATATCAAATATGTGTAAATGCAGTAGATAATACACACTAAATATATGTAAATATATATACCATATATTTCACACATAATATTTTATTTATTCAAAAATGTAAGAACATATACTTTTACAATCTTATTTCACATATAGATTACCTTTCCACAACAAGGAAGAAAAGTTTATATCATTGCTTTAATTATATGATTACATCAAAATTTATTACTAATGTATATTTAGGTGGTTTCCATATTTCATATTTCATGGTATTATGGAATTCTGTCTTCTTTTGGGCTCTTCTAGAAGCAAATGGAGCAAAGATTTGAGGGCAATTAATGTATATGAGAGGTACTGGGAAGTGGGAATTTAATCAGAAGGTATGGTTCACTAATACATGGTGTGTTATCAAACCGACTACCACTATCGTCAACTGGAGCTTAATCCTACTTGGAAATCTCTGAAGGCTAGTATAAAACAAAGGCCTGAAAACACGTCTGACAGGAAGAGGCACGGACCTGGATATTTAAATATCAAATCTGAATGCTCATTGATTGTAGACTGTTTCCAGGAAGAAAAGCACATTAATTCCATAGCCCTTCCAACCAGCTACATAGGCGGCAAAGCAGGCTTCCATGGCAAAGAAAGCTCTCAGGCAAAGAAATATTGGTGCTGGACAATGTAAGTAAGGCCAGTGTGCACTTCAACTATAAAAGCAAGAAGACAGGAATGGAGCTCCAAAAGTATCTGTGACAGTCCACCTCTTACACTACAGAGATCCACCCATGGGCCACACTAATTTCATTCTGCCCTCTTATGTGTTTTCCAATTTGGTGGACAGTCACAATTTCGGAAGAGTGAATACAATAGGAGAGTAAATAGTACAATTTACAGCTGTCATCACTGCAGCTGGATCAGAAATCACAATTGATATTTATCATCTCTCTTCTATTCCATTCATTATCTCCCTTCTATCCCATTCCATCTCCATCTTACCCATTGTAGATCCCCTTCACCCTTGGCCAGCGTGTCCACTGACCCAGAAAATTAACCAAGGCCTTTATCTCTGAGGAGCTTCAGCCCTTACATTTTTACACTCTTATGAAGCCATGGTTACTACCGTTGATCATTTACTATTATTACTGGGTGTGGAAACAATACAAGGAATCTCAGTGAATATTGTGGTTTTTAAACATACTACTACCTGCCCCTATTACATGGATATAGTAACTCTATCGTCTCAGGATAGTCAATTGCTTCTGCCAGCAAAGTAACTTCTCGCTTTGTCTGCTAATCATTTGGATAAGATCTACTTCTTAGTAGAAAAGAAGTGAAAATGGACTAATACACAGGGGTTCCTTGGTATTAGGCAATGTAGCGTGGCTTCACATGCTAATAGATTACATTCTATGGGCCCTTGAATAGTGTTAATGGCCAGGATAAGAAAGATAAACCCATTCCCAGAAATACCAAACTCAGGCAGGATGAACAGCTGCCCTCTTGAAAGTGGAAGAGATCCAGAATAATCAGCCAGTGCCTGGATGGTCTTGTATTAAAGGGTGGTCTCTGTCTTGGTCCATTTGTGTTGCTATAAAGTACCTGATACAGGGTAATTTAGAAAAACAAACTTTTTCTTACAATTTTGGAGGCTGTGAAGTCCAATATCAAGGCATTGGCAGCTTTGGTGTCTGGTAAGGGCTGCTCTCTGTTTCTAAGAAGATGTTTTATTGCCACCACCTCTGGATAGGACAAATACTGTGTTTTCACATGGCACAAAGGATGGAAGAACAAAAAAAAGGGCCAAATTATTTGTGAAACCTCTTTTATAAAGGCTTTTTAATCCCATTCATGAGGGAAGAGCACTCATGACCTAATTATCTCCTAAAGGCCCCACATCTTAGTACTGTCCCATTTGCCATACAATTTTAACGTATGAATTTTGGGGGACACATTCAGACTCTAGGAGTCTCATTTTGAGTGATGAGCATTATTTTGAGAGTTCAGTATTGGTCACTAATGAAGAGAAGTTGAACATTCAGTAATCAAAATAGGTAGGTCAGCTGTAGTGAAAATATGCTCATATATAAGCCTTAGTTACATATGACTTAGTCATATATATGTATGTAAGGTACCACACTGTAGGGCCTTGCGTAGCATTCTTCATCCTCAGCACCATTGTGTAAGCACTGTGGTGGCAGAGGACAGAGGCTAGCTATCCTATGCTTAAATAGTCATGAGTCATCCCATCTAACTGGTTCTTCAATGTCTTCTCTGAGTCCCTAAATTTCACACTTTGTACTCACTCCCATAGGTCCATCTATAAGCTTTTCAATTCTTTCAGTCTTGCTCCCTCCAGGCCCTTGACAAACCATCCAAGTAATTAACCTTACCTTAATCTACTTCTCCCTTCACACAAAAAAGATGACCAAGTATATGGCTTGAAGCTATGCCTATGCCTATTGAGAGGAATTTTTCTCACTATTGTATTTAAGGACCATCCTTGATTGAGTCTATAGTATGGAATTAGTCCATTTTGGTTTGTATGAATATCTTGAGTCACCCATCCAGGAAAGAGGCCTGCATTTTTCCTCCTTAGTTAACTGGATGTTGACCATGAATCACAAGACCATAGGTGTGAGAAGAGGGAGAAGTATTAGTGCAACACAGAGAGAATGCAGGAGATAAGGCCTACTATTCACATAACTTGTGGGTTTTGTATGTGCTCTGCAACCACCATGAATGTCTTCCTTCTGCTGAATGCTCCTCATTGACAGTATGACTTGGTGGATTTACATAGCTTGTAAGGGAGACCCTAAACTGAATAGTCATCTTACTTGATGTGCCACTATCAGGTCTTGTGTCAGGTCTGTGAGTCATAGCAGTATGGCAGGAGCAGCTTATCAAAAGGTAAATAGTTATTTACTGCAGAAAGCAGGGCTTTACTTCTGAACTCTAGTAGTCTGTGCCATGTCTATCTTATTGGAGTCTGCGAGAGACTCCAACATGTCATGGTTGTGTCTCTCACAGACTCCAATAAGATAGACACGGCACAGACTACTAGAGTTCAGAAGTATCTCTAGCAACACGGGATCTGCCAAGTTATATGGTCCCACTAGCAGCGTGAAGTTGCTGCAAAGCCCTCTGTTGCTCTAGATCCTACTTGAAATGGTCATTCTCACAAGTCATCGAATAAATAGGTCTGAATGGTATTTCAAAAATATGATATTTCTAAAAGTGTAAGGGACTACTAAGGCCATGCTACTTTCTTAGAGGCAAAAGATGTAAAGTGCAATTACTTGTGCTCTATTTTGGATACTATATGCAATAAATTCTCCTTTATGTTGGAAGAAATGTCTTGGTATATTATAGTTCACTGAAGCCTTAAATCTTCATTAATGTGGCAGACTCATTATCATTAGGTTTTGAGAAAATAGCTTTATTCAAATATAGTTACATACAATAAAACTTACCCCTTTAAAGTATACAATGATTTTTTTAGAAAATTAATGGATTTGTAAAATTGCCAATATGATCTAATTTTAGAACATTCTAATTATTCTAACAAGAAACCCTATACTCACTACTCAGCATTCCTCATTATTCCCACTCCCTAACTCTAAGCAATTACTAATCTACTTTCTATAAAGATTGGTCAATTATAAACTTTCCATATAAATGGAATAATTAAAGATTCATGTATGTTGTCACATGTATCAGTACAATGCTGAATAAAAGTGAAGAAAGTATATATACTTGTCTTGTTCCAGATCTTAGGGGAAGTATTCAGTCTTTCTTCATTAGGTTTGATGTTGGCTATGGGTTTTCTGTAGATGCCATTTAGGAGGTTGAAGAAGTTTCTTAAAGTTTTTTTTTATATCATAAAAATATTTTCGATTTTGTCCAACTTTTTTTTGCATGTACTGATATATTAGTCCATTTTCACACTGGTGATAAAACATACCTGAGATTGGGCAATTTACAAAGAGGTTTAATGGACTTGCAGTTCTACATGACAGGAGAGACTCATAATCATGGCAGAAGGTGAAAGGTGCATCTTACGTGGCAGCAGAGAAGAGAAATGAGCTTGTTCAGGGAAACTCTACTTTATAAAACCATCAGATCGGCCAGGTGCAGTGGCTCATGCCTGTAATCCCAGCACTTTGGAAGGCCAAGGAGGGCGGATCACAAGGTCAAGAGATCTAGACCATCCTGGCTAACATGGTGAAACCCCATCTGTACTAAAAATACAAAAAAAATAGCCAGCCGTGGTGGCAGACACCTGTAGTCCCAGCTACTTGGGAGGCTGAGGCAGGAGAAAGGCATGAACCCAGAAGGTGGAGCTTGCAGTGAGCTGAGATCACACCACTGCACTCCAACCTGGGCAACAGAGCGAGACTCCATCTCAACAACAACAACAAAAAAATCAGATCTCATGAGATTTATTCACTATCATGAGAATTGCACAGGAAAGACCCATTCCCATGATTCAATTACTTCTCACTGGGTCCCTCCCACAACACATGGTAATTCAAGATGAGATATGGGTGAGCACACAGTCAAACCATAGTATTCCACCCTTGGCCCCTCTCAAATCTTATGTCCTCACATTTCAATACCAATCATGCCTTGCCAACAGTCCCCAAAGTCTTAACTCATTTCAGTATAAATTTCAAAGTCCACAGTCCAAAGTCTCATTTGAGACAAGGTGACTCCCTTTGGCCTATGAGCCTGTAAAATCAAAAGCAAGTTAATTACTTCCTAGATACAATGGGGATACAGGCACTGGGTAAATACAGCCATTCCAAATGGGAGAAATTGGCCAAAACAAAGGGGCCACAGGCCCCATGCAAGTTCAAAATCCAGCAGGGTAATGAAATCTTAAAGCTCCAAACTGATCTCCTTTGACTCCATGTCTCACATCCAGGTCACATGATGCAAGAGGTAGTCTCCTACAGTCTTGGGTAGCTCCACCACTGTGGCTTTGCAAGGTATAGCCCTGCTTCTGTCTGCTTTCATGTGCTGGCATTGAGTGTCTGCAGCTTTTCCAGACACATAGTTCAAGCTGTAAGTAGATCTACCATTCTGGGGTCTGGAGGACTGTGGCCCTCTTCTCACAGTTCCACTGGTGCCCCAGTAGGGACTCTGTGTGGGGGCTCCAACCCCACATTTCCCTTCTGCACTGCCTTAGCAGAGGGTCTCCGTGAGGGCCCTGCCCCAGCAGCAAACTTCTGCCTGAGCATCCAGACATTTCCAAACATCCTCTGAAATCTAGGCCAAGGTTCCCAAACCTCAATTCTTGACTTCTGTGTACCTGTAGGCTCAACACCACATGGAAGCTGTGAAGTCTGTGAAGTTTTACCCTCTGAAGCAACAGCCCAAGCTATACCTTGGACCCTTTTAGTCATGCCTGGAGCAGCTGGGATGCAGAACACTAAGTCCCTAGACTGCATACAGCAGAGAGACCCTGGACCCAGCCCAGGAAACCATTTTGTCCTTCTAAACCTCTGGGCCTGTGATGGGAGGGGCTGCTGAAGAGGTCTCTCATATGCCCTGGAGACATGTTGCCCATTGTCTTGGTGATTGACATTTGGCTCCTCATTACTTATGCAACCTCAGCTTGAATTTCTCCTCAGAAAATGGGCTTTTCTTTTCTATCACATTGTTAGGCTGCAAATTTTCCAAACTTTTATGCTCTGTTTCCCTTTTAAAACTGAATGCCTTTAACAGCACCCAAGTCACATTTTGAATGCTTTGCTGCTGAGAAATTTCTTCCACCAGATACCCTAAATCATCCCTCTCCAGTTCTAAATCATTCCTCTCAAGTTCAAAGTTCCACAAATCTCTAGGTCAGGGGCAAAATGCCACTAGTCTCTTAGCTAAAACATAACAAGAGTCATCTTTGCTCCATTTCCCAACAAGTTACTCATCTCCATCTGAGACCACCCCAGCCTGGATTTCATTGTCCATATCATTATCAGAATTTTGGTCAAAGTCATTCAACAAGTCTCTAGGGAGTTCCAACAACTTTTCCACATTTTCCTGTCTTCTTCTGAGCCCTCCAAATTGTTCCAGCCTCTGTCTGTTACCAAGTTCCAAAATTGCTTCCACATATTTTGGTATCTTTGCAGCCAGAACCCTGCTCTACTGGTCCCAATTTACTCTATTCCATTTTCACACTGCTGATAAAGACATACCAGAGACTGGGTGATTTACAAAAGAAAGAAGTTTAATGGACTTGACAGTTCCACATGTCTGGGGAGGCCTCACAATTGTGGTGGAAGATAAAAGGCACATCTCAAATGGCAGCAGACAAGAGAAGAGAGCTTGTATAGGAAAACTCCCCTTTAAAAAATCATCAGATCTCATGAGACTTATTCACTATCAAAAGAACAGCATAGGAAAGACCTGCCCCCATGATTCAATTACCTCCCACAGGGTACCTCTCACAACACATGGGAATTCAAGATGAGATTTGGGTGGGGACACAGCCAAACCATATCAATTGAGATAACCATATGTTATTTTGTCCTTTATTCTATTAAGATGGTGTAATAGGCTGATAAATTACCAGATGTTTAAACAACCTTGCATTCCTGGAGTAAGTCCCATTTAGTCATGCTTTTTAATTCTCTTTACTTATCATTGAATTTTGTTTGCTACTATTTTGCTTAAGGTTATTTGTGTATACATTCATTAGAGATAAGGATCTGTCACTTTTTTCATGTTTTGTTTTTGTTCATTTTTGATATCAAAGTAGATTGAATTGAGAAATGTTACCTTCTATTTATTTCGAAGAGTTTGTGATGGGTTGACACTAATCCTTCTTTAAACTTTTGGCAAAACTCACTGGTGAAATCATCTGAGCCTGGACTTTCCTTTGTGGAAAGTCTAATTATTAGTCAATTGCTTGACAGGTTTATTGAGATTCCCTATTACTTCTTGAGTAAGTTATGGTAGTTAGTGCCTTTCCAGGAATGTGTTCGTTTTATTTGTTTTCTAATTTGTCAGGTTGTTTATAGTATTCTTAATCTTTTTCATTTCTTAATGTCATTAGTGATGTTTTTCTTTTATTCTTAATTTTAGTATTTAATTTTTCTCTTTTAAAATTTTTCAGTCTAGGTAAACTTTTTGTCAATTTTGTTGATTGTGTTAAGAAGCAACTGGTTTTATTAATTTTTTTTCTCTATTTTAAAAAATATTCTCTACTTCATTTATTTCTGCTCTAGTATTTATTATTTTTTTCCTTCTATTTTCTTTGGGTTTAGTTTCCTCACTTTTTCTAGTTTTCTCCTTTTCTTTAAATTTAAATTTAAACTTTTATTTTAGATATGAGGCAAAGTGTGCAGGTTCATTACATGGGGAAATTGCGTGATGCTGAGGTTTGGAGTATGAATCTCATCACCCAGGTAGTAAGCATAGTAGTATACTGCCAATAGGTAGTTTTCAACACATGTCCTCTTCCTTCCCTCCCCCTTCTAGTAGTCCAGAGTGTCTATTTTTCCCACATTTATGACCATGTGTGCTCAATGTTTAGCTCTCACTTTTGAGTGAAAACATGCAGTATCTGGTTTTATGTTACTGTGTTAGTTTGCATAGCATCATGGCCTCCAACTGCATCCACATTACTGCAAAGGACATGATTTCATTCTTTTTTATTGTTGTGCATTGTTCCACGATGTATGTGTACCACTTATTCTTTATCCAGTCTACCACTGATGGGCACCTGGATTGATTTCATGTCTTTGCTATTGTGAATAGTGCAGTGATGAGTCAATTCAAATGCGTATATCTTTTTGGTAGAATAATTTATCTTCCTTTGGGTATATGCCTAGTAATGGGATTGCTGGGTCGAATGGTAGCTCTGCTTTAGGTTCTTTGAAAAGTCTCCAGACTGCTTTACACAGTGGCTGAACTAATTTGTATTCCCACTAACAGTTTATAAATTGTCTCTTTTCTCTGCAGCCTTGCCAGCATCTGTTGTTTTGTGATTTTTAATAATAACAACTAGTGTGAGATAGTATCTTTTTGTGATTTTATGGTTTTAATTTGCATTTCTCTGATGATTAATGATGCTAAACTTTCATTTTTTTTTTTTTGGTCACTTTTTTTTTTTTTGGAGATGGAGTCTGGCTCTGTTGCCCAGGCTGGAGTATAGTGGCATGGTCTTGGCTCACTACAAGCTCCACCTCCCAGGTTCACACCATTCTCCTTCCTCAGCCTCCTGAGTAGCTGTGACTACAGGCGCCTGCCACTGCACCCTGCTAGTTTTTTGTATTTTTAGTAGAGACAGGATTTCACCATGCTCTCGATCTTCTAGTCTCGTGGTCTGCCCACCTTGGTCTCCCAAAGTGTTGGGATTACAGACATGAGCTGCCATGCCCAGCCTGTTGGTCACTTTTATATCTTCTTTTGAAAAGTGTCTGTTCTCATCCTGTGCCCATTTTGTAATGAGGTTATTTGTTTTTTGCTTGTTGATTTGTTTAAGTTCTGTAGAAATTCTGGATATTAGCCTTTGTTGGATGCCTAGTTTGTAAACACCTTCTCTGATTCTGTAGGATGCCTGTTTACTCTGTTGATAGTTTTTTTTTTTGGTTTGTTTTTTTTTTTTTTTTTTTTTTTTTTTGTGCTGTACAGAAGCTCTGTAGTTTAATTAGGTCTGACTCATCTATTTTTGTTTTTGTCATAATTGCTTTTGGGGATTTAGCCAAAAATATTTTGCCGAGGCCAATGTTGAGAAGATTATTTCCTAGGTTGTTTTCTAGGATATTTATAGTTTGAGGTCTTACATTAAATCTTTCATCTATTTTAAGCTAACTTTTGTATAAGGTAAAAGGTAAGAATACAGCCTCAGTTTTTCCATATGGCTAGCCATTTATTCCAGCACCATTTTTTGAATAGGGAGTCCTTTTTCCATTGTTTGTTTTGGTCAGCCTTGTTAAAGATCAGATGGTTGTATGTGTGTGGTTTTATTTCTGAGTTTTCTATTTTTATTCCATCATCTGTGTGTCTGTTTTGTACCAGTACCATGCTGTTTTGCTTACTGTAGCTCTACAGTATAGTTTGAAGTCAGGTGGTTTGATGCCTCTGGCTATGTTCTAGTTTCTTAGGGTAGAAGTTTAGATTATTGATTTATAATCTTTTTTTAAAAAATAAGTATTTACACTGATAAATTTACCTTTAAGCATGGCTTAAGTGGCAACCCATAAGTTCTGGTACATTGTATTTTAGTTTCTTTCATCTGAAAGTATTTTCCAATTTCCTTTTGATTTATTCTTTGACTCATTGGTTATTTGGGAATGTGTTATTTTAGTTTCCACATATTTGTGTTAGAGGGCATCCATTGCATAATTTCAGTCTTTTAAATTCATTCAGTCTTGTTTTATAGCCTAGTAAATAATTTATTTTGGAGAATGTTCCATATGATCTTGAGAGAAATGTTTATTCTTCTGTTGTTGGGCATCACACAGATATCTGTAGAGTTTAATTGATTTAGAGTTGGGTTAAATATTTCATTTTATTGTTGATGCTTTACTAGTCATTCCATCTCTTATTGGAAGTGGGTTATTTATCTCTTCAAATATTACTGTTGAATTGTCTATTTTTTTTGTACAATTTTCTCAGTTTTTCTTGTATTTTGGGGTTCTGTTTTTAGGTGCACATATGTATAATTTTTATATATTCTTGTTTGATTTATACTCTTTTTACTATAAAGTATCTTTCTTAGTTCCTAGTAATATTTTCTGTCTTAAAGTATATTTTATCTGATATTAATATATCCACTCTAGATTATTTATGGTACTGCTAACATAGTATGTCTTTTTTTTCTATCTGTTAGTCTTCAAAAAAGTTGTATGTTTACATCTAAAGTGTTATCTTAGACACAATAGTTGAAATATGTGGAATTTTAATATTAGATAGTCTGTCTTTTGATTAGAGTTTTTAATGCAGTTACGTGTAATGTAATTACTGAGCGGGTAGGATTTATGATTACCATTTTCCTCTTTTTCATAGCACTTATACCTTTATAATTTCTACACTCTTTTGTGTAGTAACTTCCTTCTTTGCATTAAGTGGATAATCTATAGTGTACTTTGTTGTTTACTTTACTGAATATATTTTTGAAATATTGTCCCTGTGTATGTCCTGGCAACTAGCATATTAACTTAAAACAATCTATTTTGGATTGATACTAGCTTAATTTCAATACTACACAAAGCAATCTTCTAGTAAACCTCCTTTCTTCACCTTCTCCTTTGTACTATTATTTTCTATAATTTACATCTTTATAATACAATAAGGTGATCAATATGATTTTATAATTATTATTTTATACTGATGTCTTTAAAAGTAGATGGTAGAAAAAAGAACTACAAATAAAAATATATCTATATTATCTTTTGTATTTACCTATATATTTACCCTTCTAGGTACTCTTTATTTCTTACTATGAATGTCAGTAATTATCTAGTGTTCACTTATTTTCGCCATTATGATTTTTCAGCCTGAAAGATTCCCTTTAGTATTTTTTTATAGGGAAATACTTTTACTGAAGCTCTTTTACTGATACATTCTTTCAGTTTTTGTTTATCTGGAATGTCTTAATTTCTTCCTAATGTTGAAGGAGAGCTTAGTTAAGCTATCCTGATGTTGAAGGAGAGTTTAACTGTCATATTCTTTTGACATTTTTGAAGATGTCTCCCCATCAGCCCACTGACCTTTGACCTCCATGATTTCTGGTGAGAATTCATTTATTAATCTAACCAGGGCTACTTATATATAATGAGTTGTTTTTTCATTCACTTTTTTCTTTTCTCTTTTGAAATAACATACTGTATCATTTCTCATTTCTGGTATTAGACATCTCTCACCACTCACAGTTTTTTGATGTTGCTGGTTTTTCTTTTTTTCTTTTTTTTTTCTTGTTACTACTTACTTGTTTAGCATCCTGACTGAATTTATTTTGTAGATTTTATCTTTCCTGCAATGTTTGGGCCACCAAGATCACTGCTAGCTTTCTTTCCCTTTTTCTTTTTAAGCTTTGCTTCTTAGTGTTCACCTCTGAGTTAGTATACTTTAGTGATCATCAAATTATTGATTGGAACACTTGTTTAAAAGCTTTTCCTATATGTCTTCCACTCTTTGCCAAGAGAATCTGTGTGGGAATTCATGCCTCATACTTCAGTAGTTTATGGGACAACCTAAGCTTTCACTTCTTGCTTTTATATGACCTCACATTAAGCCAGAGTTGAGTGACTGGGTCATTCTAGGAAAGAATGACCAAGAAAGGACCTGGGCCTACATTCTGCATGCATGCAATCTTTCAGGTTTCCAGGAATATATCAGTCTTTGACTGCTAAGTGTATATACATTAATTCACCTATTATTATGAGAAAAAAAATCTTTTTTTGTCTCTAGAATTTTTTTATCTTAAAGTACAATTTGTCTGATATTAATATCATCACTCCAACTCTCTGATGCTTACTGTGTTTCTGGTTTATCTTTTTATTTTTCAACTAATTTATGCATTTGAACTTAAATTTTATCTCTTGTTAATAGCATATTATGGGATCCTATTTGTTAAATCTTGTTTGACCATTTCTATTAATTAGTCCATTTTTGTCTATTTACATGTAATGTAATTATTGAAAATGTTGTATTTAGGTCTACCTATTGCTATTTGTTTTTTGTTCACTTCATCTCACTTTTTGTTCCTGTATTAGTTTTTTATCAGCTTTGTTGGTGTTAACAAAATAGTTTTAGTATGCTTTTTATTTTCCTATTGACATTTTAGTTACATTTATTTTTTAATGTAATGCTTTAACAAATACATTATGCATTTTTAATTTGCCACAATTTTTTAAGTTACTGCTGACTTCAGTTATGTATGAGAATTTGCACCATTATACTTCAACCCCTCCCCTTTTGCGTTGTTATATGTAATACTACATGTGTTATAACCTAAAAATGTGGGAATACAGAATTTTTTTTTGCTTTAAACAGTCATGTCTTTTAAATAAATTTCCAAGAACAAAGGACAATTTAAGTCTTAGATATATAAAAAAGAGAGAATAGGGCAGAAACATAGTTGAAAAACAATGCTTGGCCTGGGCAAGGTGGCTCATGCCTGTAATCCTAGCATTTGGGGAAGCCAAGGCCAGAAGATCACTTGAGCCCACGACTTTGGGGCTAGCCTAGGCAAGAAGGAAGACGCTGTTTCTACTGAAGAAAAAAAAGTAGTCAGGTGGGGTGGTGAATTTCCGTAGTCCCAGCTTCTTGGGAGGCTAAGGTGGGAGGATCTCTTGAGCCCAGGAATTAAAGGCCACAGTGAGTTGTGATTGTTCTACTGTACTTCACCCTGGATGACAGAGTGAGACCTCACTTCTAATGATGATGATGATGATAATAATAATAATAATGGACTTTGGAAATTCTCCAAATTTGAGGAACACATCTCAATGAGGCTCTATATATTTATTTTAGTCATTTTATCTCTATTTCTTCAGTTTGAATAATTTATATTAATTTGGTTTCAAGTTTAGAGTCTTACTGCTGTAGTGCCCTATTATTACAAATCCCATCCTGTTTTAATTTTCAGCAATTACACTTTTTACTTCTACAATTTCCCTTTTGATTCTTTTTTCTTTTTATTTCTTGGCTAAGCTTCCATATCTGTTCAATGAGTATGTCTATTTTCTCCATTATGTCATTGAACATATTTATAATAGCAGTTTTAAAGCCCTTGGTTATTAATTCAAAACACTATTTTCTGTTTCTTTTGTGTTTGGTAATTTTGGATTTTATGCTGGACACATTTTTATTTTCTAGCTAATCTGTATTAATTATTATTCTTTCAAAGTGTTTTGGATTTTATTTTGACTTACAGTTAATTTGCTAGTATATTTCTTTATTCTGTCAAGCTTTGTTTTATGTTTATTAGGGTGGTCTATTTTTCATTTGTCATTGGTCCCAATTTGTGGTCCTTAGTCTAAACAATGGCCTTCTAGGACTTTACTTGAAGACACAAAACTCAGCAGTTACCTCTCAACTCTACTGAACTGTAGCTCCAAGATTCCTCAGCATTGCATGACTTCTGGTATTTTTGATAAGATCTCAATTCCATAGCAGCTGCTCTTTGCTACACTTCATGGTGTCTAACTCTGTATGTGACATAAGAAGACACCTTCAGTATAGGAATGGTTTTACTTATCTTTGTACAGTAGTCCCCCCTTATTCACGGTTGTGCCACCCACAATTTCAGTCACCCACTGTCAACCATGCTCCAAAAATTGGTGAGTAGAGTACAATAAGACATTTTGAAAGACAGAGAAAACCAGATTCACGTAAGCTTTTATTACAGTGTATTGTTATAATTGTTCCATTTTATTATTGTTGTTATTATTGTTGTTTTAAATAAACAATAACTGTTTTTTCCTATATATACATATCTCTGATAAATTAATCGTTATCATATATGTATATACAGAAAAAAACATAGTATATGTAGGATTTTGTACTATGCATTTTCAGGCATCCACTGGGCATCTTGGAACATATCTTCCACGATTAAAGGAGACTACTGTATTTCCTGAAGTGTCTGGTAGAGTCCTTGGCATATGGTTGACTCAATAAATGTGTGTTGAAATGAATTAAATTGAATATTCATTCAGGAATACATTTAGATTATGTAAAACTTTGTAAAGAACAAAGAAATATTTTAAGAACTTTTTTTTTTTTTAAAGACAGGGTCTTGCTCTACCACCCAGACTGGAATGAAGTGGCACACTCATGGCTCACTGAAATCTCAACATTCCGGGTTCAAGTGATTCTTCCACCTCACCCTCCTGAGTAGTTGGGACCACAGGTGTACACTACAATTCCTGGCTAATTTTTGTACTTTTTGTAGAGACTGTATTTCACCTGTCTGCCCAGTCTGGTCTCAAACTTCTGAGCTCAAGAGATCCACCTGCCTTGGCTCCCAAAGTGTTGGATTACAGGTGTGAGTCACTGTGCCTGGTCTATTTTAAGAATTTTAATATTTTGCTTTAGTGTAGAGTAATCACATATTCTAAATAATTTTCAACATCTTGTTCAGTAAAATGATATAATATGGAAAGAATCTTAAGAAAGAGAAACTGCATTTACTATTTTGGAATTCCTATACCAATTCGGCTTATAAGGCTCATGTTGGTGTTAAATTCATTCATTTATTTTACTAATGCCAGTTGCATCCACCAGAGGTAATGAAGATGGAGAATTTAAAGTTTACAAAAATTGTTCACTAATATATCTTCATCTATAGTCTCATCAAAATAGATTTTCATTACCATTGAAAATCATTGTACATTTATTTGGAATCAGAAAATGTAGTTCTAATTCTTGTTTTGAAGTTTAATAGCAATGATAACGCTATGAAGTAGTTTAGCTACACAGAACATCAGATTCATCATTGTTGAAATTGGGCATTTATTGGTTTCTCAGCATTGTTTTGAGGTAAACTACTTTGTACTGTGTAAATTACTTTGTACTGTGATTTCTTACATAGCAGGCACTCATTACTGGTATTAGTGAAATTTGGACTGGAAATTGAATCCCAGTCACTACACTACCTAGACTTGTAAAGATGTTATTATAAAACTGAATTTCACATACAATTATATGGAAATTGAATATTTTTAAATCAATTTAAACTAAAAATTAATATTAAAATATTTCAGTTTTTCCAGTTGCAATTTTTATATTTAAAATACATAAATCTTTATTGAAAATTGGTAAAATAATAGATTTTAAGTGTTTTCACCACAAAAAAGATATATAAGGTTAATTCGCTCTATTTAGCTATTTCCACAGTGTACATATATATATATTTATATATAAAAATACATATATATTTTAAAACAGCATGCTGTACATAAATATATACAATGTTTATTTTTCAATTATGATTAAATAATTAAAAGGAAAGTGTTTAGTGCCCTAAAACTGCATGTATTTTACAGTAAAATTTTAAGCTCAAAATTAAGGCATATTTTATCTTTATAGTATCTTTAGCTAACACACTATTTCAAAAATGATTGAAGATTGTTCATTTATTTTAATATTTAAAACATTTAAAAATATCAACCATAAATGGAAAATATTAACCAATATATTTTCATAAGAGAACATATTTTTAAATGTTTATGTTCATTCTTAATCTAATTTTTCTCTTTTATTGTATTGGTTTGCAGTTGAAAATCAGTGGTTCCTACTGCTGTAGAGAACTATGTAAATTATTTTCTGGCAGGCATTGATAGCACATATGTTTCTTCTAAGAATATCTAAGAAGCAATCTGCTGTTGAGTGTGCTTTACATCCTTGCATCCAAGTCCTTTAGGAACATTCACTATCTTTGCCACCTAAATAGAGCAACTACTCTGACTCCAGTGTACTCATTTTCATTTCTCCTTTATGACATCCAAAATCTGTAGGACATAGACATATTTCAAATCAAAATTAAGGAATCATTCCTGTTTTGCACAATACTATCATTTAAAACGAGAGTATCAGTGGTTTTCAAATATACACAGAGAAAATAATTTTTCCAACAATAGAAATATATAACCATATTATTCACATAAATTTAAAAAATACAAAAATTAACACCAGCATCAAAACCTTCGCCCTAAATACTATCTTAACTTATGTTTGTCATCATGCTTAAAACCATAAGATTAAGGAGAAAGTGTTTTATGCTTGATATGGTTTGTGTCTGTATTCCCCAAAAAGCCTCATGTTGAATTGTTATTCCCAGTGTAGGAGTTGGGGCCTGGTGGAAGATAATTGGCTCATGGGGGCCGATTCCCCTCAGGGTGCTTCTCTCACGATGGTGAGTAAACACTCGGGAGATCTGGTTGTTTAAAAGTGTGTGGCACATAGCCCGGCACAGTGGCTCACGCCTGGAATTTCAGTATTTTGGGAGGCCGAGGCAGGTGGATCGCCTAAGGTCAAGAGTTCAAGACCAGCTTGAGCAACATGGCGAAACCCCATCTTTACGAAAAGCACAAAAATTAGCCAGGCGTGTGGCGGAGGCCTGTAATCCCAGCTTTTGGGGAGCCTGAGGCAGGAGAATCGCTTGAACCCAGGAGGCAGACGCTGTGGTGAGCTGAGATTCGCCACTGCACTCCAGCCTGGTTGATACAGCAAGACACTGTCTCCAAACAAAGGAACAAACAAATAATGTGCGTGACACCTCCCCGTTTCTCTCTTTCCTCTGCTCTGGCCATGTAAGACATGTCTGCTTTCTCTTTGCCTTCCGCCATGATTGAAAATTTCCTGAGGCCTCTCCAGCCCTGTCTCCTGTACAGCCTATGGAACTGTGAGTTGATTAAACCTCTTTTCTTTATAAATTACCCAGCATCAGGCATTTCTTTATAGCAATGAGAGAATGGACTAATATAATGTTTCTCTTAAGCCGTTTGAAGAGCAAAGGTCAAAATTTATTCAATGAATTAAGGTTACTTTATTAAACATATTTAAACACATGCCACCAAATGATATATATATTTTTAAATTACAAGGAGCAGCAGCATCTTCTTTGTGAAAATCTCATTTTCTTTCTTAGGATAAAAATTCAAATGACATTAAACATTTCTTTTTTTACCCAGAAGTGCTATATCTATCACATAGTTTCTTTCCTTTCATTTATGAAGATTTTAGTAATCTAGAACTGCATAGGATGGGACATTTTTCTCAGCACACCTTCCAGATTCTATATTTATATTGGTGAAATGGAGTTGTTCCTGCCTTCTCCAACCATGGCAGACATACTCTTACTAGCTCATATGCTCAGTCTTCCAGTTGCTTCTCCAATCCTATGCAGAGTGTCATCCTTTCCTAAATATTGCAG
Source organism: Macaca thibetana thibetana (assembly GCF_024542745.1). Taxonomy (NCBI): domain Eukaryota; kingdom Metazoa; phylum Chordata; class Mammalia; order Primates; family Cercopithecidae; genus Macaca; species Macaca thibetana. The sequence continues at coordinate 45,532,871 of NC_065580.1, forward strand.
GGCATATTATGTAAGTCTAAGAATCAATCCTGGATATTGTTCCTCTCCTGAGACACCCATCTGGAACATAACGTAGAGGTTGCCAAATGCACTGATTTCAGGCTCCCCTTTTGGTCCTTCCATTATCACTGCCACTGCAATGGGACTGGAAATCTGCTGTACAGGATGTTAGAATATATTTTGAGTTGCCCATAAGTATCTTGTGAAAGTGAAAGAAAAACAATTCCATTTTGACATGATCAGCTAAGGGTCTCACAGGAAATTTGAGAGTGGTATGTTAAAGTGGTTGAGAAACAGTCCTTTCATCTCCCTTCACATACAAATCAATATTTCACAGTTTCTGGTTTCAAAAATTCTACCTGCTCTCTTTTATCAGAATCACTTTCATTAAGAGGTAAAACGAACGACTTTAAATCTCTTTTTATTTTTATGTTTTTACAGTTGGAATTATTTAAATTGAAATTTAAGGTCATCCTAAAGCTTATGTAAACTTCCTGGTAGTTTTGAATGTGAAACTGATTTGAAACTTCCCTTGATTTTCTGTGTAATATCTGGGACATTCTTTCTGAGTTCTAGTGTGAACTGCTGAAAGGGAGGCTTCTCTAATTATATCTTGCTGCCTCTTTTTCAGTCTCACCTATACCAAGGAGAATAATATATTATTATATAAAATAAAGTTAAAAAGCACTAAAATGAAAAATATATATTTTAGGAGTTCTCTAAAACCTTAACTCTATTTAGAAGTGGAGAAATGACTACTGACACAGAATAAATTTTTTTTCTTTTGTATGAAAGTAGTAACTGGTGGACAATGTTATGGTTAATACTACTAAAACTAACAAACAAAATTTACGTTATTTCCCCTTTCCCTCGTACAATCCAGGGACGCCTCTTGTAGCTTCTATTTGTTTGTGTAAAATACAGTCTCAGACCCATCCTCTCCTTTCCATCTCCGCTGATAACAAATTAGTCCAATTCTCCAGTAACCTGCAGAGGGATTATTGCAATTTCTTCTAAAATTTAAAGAAATATATTTTAAAGATAACATTAATTTATACAAAGTTTTAGAAAGCATAACAAAAGGAATAGACACATTGAGCAACCACAACCTATCAAGTAATAGAATATTATTAGCTTCTTAGAAAACCCCCTAAAAGTATTTTTTCCTTGCTACTGCTGACAGCCATTTGGCTGTCTTTAGTTTGGGACTATAGCAAATAATGCTGCTTTAAATATTCTGTACAAGTGTTTTGTGCATATACATTTCTCTTCTGTGCATATGTACCTAGGAGCAGATTTGCAGGGTGAAAAGGTAAGATAGGATGTGGGTGTGATGTGTTCACTTCAGCAGATATGGCCAGTTTTCCAAAGTGACAGCACCGGTTTACACTTGTATCACCAATGTCTGAGAATTGCAGTTGCTCCACTGCCTTGCCAACACTCAATGTTGTAGATGTTTTGAATTTTAGTCATTTTGTATGTAGCAGCATTTTGTTTAACCCAATCCCATTACCAAGAATTGGGTAAAAAGTTTATTGGCCATTTGTATATATCACATCATTTTTGAAATACTTGCTCATGCCCCTTACCTATTTTTGAGATCTGAGATTGTCCATAATTTCATAAATGTGGCATTCTTTATATATTCTGATTAGAGCCTTCTGTGAGCTATGTGCTGCAACAATCTTGTTTTTTTCAGTGGTATATCAATAACTGCCCTTATTGATGTCCTCTGAGGACATTCTTAATTTTAATGTAGTTAAATGTAGGACATTTTTGCCAAGTACTACAGTGATTAAGATAGTCTTCTATATTATCTTCTAGAAGATATTTTGCTTTGCTTTTCATATCCAGATCTACAATCAACTAAGAATTGACTTTTGTATATAATGTGAGAAAGGGAGAGTTGAGTGTTTTTCTCTCATGCCAATGTCCAATTGTTGCAACATCAGTATTTAAAGGCTCTGTACTTCCTTGAAGTGCCACTTTCATCATAAACTAAATTTCCTTGTATATGTGATGTTTCTGAGCTATGTATTCAATTTCAGTGATAACACAGCTATCCCAAGATAAAATTGTCTATCCTAATCAATAAATAGTTGGGTTTTTAAAAAATCCAACTCTCCAGTAAACTGCAGAGGGATTATTCAATTTCTTCTACAATTTTAATAAATATATTTTAAAGATAATATTAAGTTATACAAAAAGATTTATAAGACATAACAAAATGAATAGACAAATTGAGAAGCCATAACCTATTAAGAAATAGATTATTAGCTTCTTAGGAGGCCCCTCAAAAGTATTTTAAGTACTTAAAAATATCTAATTTTATTAAGATTACTACTGCTTTTGTTTTAAAATTTGCAATTTTACCTTTTGTTTCCTAACCGATTTATTTTTTTCACCTGTCTTTTTTTCTTGTCTACTTTTTGATAGATTAAACACGTTTTATCATTCCAGGTTTCCTTTCCATTAGTTTTCTAGTTTTATACTTTTATGATCTTTTTTTGTAGGCTCTCCAGAGATTACAACATGTGTGGGTTATATATTGTGGTCACTGTGATTAGTGCTTTTTTCAGTTTTCTAGACATTCACCTTGTCTTGATTATGTGTTTGCCTGTTTATTTTCCCTTCCCCTTACTCTTCATTCCTTCCCATATCTCTGAACTTCTGTTACCTTTTTTCTTCACTTTGAAACATGCCTTTTAATGTGGGACTGATGCTTAGGAATACTCTGTTTTCATTTTTGAAAACGTCTTCATTTTCCTCTCGTTTGGATGGCAACTTTTACTTTTCAGTTGGCAATTATTTTCTTTCCACATTTAGAGATATCATTTTGTTACCATTGACTTCATTTGTGTTTTTCTGTGAAAAATTAACTGTCAATCTTGTTGGATCTTTGCAGGTAATATGATTTTATTATTACCAGAATTGACTGCTTTATAGGTTTATTCTTTGTCTTTCATTTTGAGCAGATTCACAGTAATGTGCTTGGGTGTGATATTTTTAAGATTCACCCTAGTTAGGGCTTTATTATCTGTGATTTGATGTCTTTAGTTTGAAACATCACCCAAACAATTATTTGCTGTCATCTTTTCAAATGTTGCTTCTCCTACAGAACTGTCTCCTCTCTTCTTCAAATTTATTTTTCTTATGTGTGTCATATGCTCCTTTGTTATTTTTTCATCTTTTTGTCTCTCTGCTTCAATCTGGAAATGTTCTTCTGATTTATACTTTGTTGACTACTTCCCTTCTCAGCTTTGTCTAATCTTATTTTAATTTTTGTGTTTTTCAATCCTACAGTCTCCTTGTGGATCCTTATAATTTTCTAGTTTTCTGTGAAATATTCCATCTTACCTTTTAAACCTATGCATAGCCACGTTATAGTTTTTTTTTAAAGTATCCCTCTGCTATACTACAACATACATCTCATTTCTTGCTTAAAATTCTTCAGTGGTTTCCTATTACACTTTAAGAAGAATGCCAGCATCTTTCTCTTGGCCTACGTGACCATGTATGGTCTGACTCCTGCTACTTTTTCAACTGCATCCACTATGACTCTCCCAGTCACTACTCTTTAGGCTGCATTTGACTCCTAAGCTATGCTATGCTTTTCCTTAAGTCAGAGTTTTCTCTTCTGCTGGGTTTTTACATCTTTCATATATCATCTTAGTAGTAACACTTCTCTGATCACTCTCAATTGTTTATGGCAGTGTGAAAATGGACTAATACAAATACCAAAGCACCTCAGTTCAAACTTATAACAGAGGATTCCACTTATATGAGTAATGTGCAATAGTCAAACTCATAGCAACACAGAATAAATTAGTGCTTGCCAGGAGTTGGGGATAGAGAAATGGGGAGTTGCTGTTCAGTGAATATGAAGTTTCAATTATGCCATATGAACAGGTTCAAGAGACCTGCTGTACATCATAGTGTTTATAGTTAATAATACAGCATTGTGCACTTCAAAATTTGTTAAGTATAGATCTCATGTTAAGTGTTCTCACCAAAATGACAACAACAACAACAACGACAAACTAAACAAGCAAGCAAAACCAACCACAACAAAATAAAGGGGCATGAGAACTTTGGAACATGTAAGATATGTCTACTTCCTTGATTGTGGTGATGGCATTATGGGTGTTTGCGCAAGTAAAAACTCACCAAATTATATACTTTAAATTTATACAGTTCTTTATGTATCAGCTATATTTCAATAAAGATGTTTAGAAACAGTATCAAAGAGTTCATTGAGAAGCATAAATTTAACTTACACATTCTCTAAGACATAGCAGTCTGTTACCCAAGAAGTAGATAGAAGGAAATTTTAGCTATTCTTTTTTTTCCTCTGGATTCTATCTCAGAATAGATATATTTGGGTAGGTTTATTTTGAACACTGATGATTGACCAGCCTGTTTACAACCGCATGAGTACTTCTTCCAGGAGAACCCAGTTTATTCAATCCCCCCACTGTTACTTACCTTTCTGTATTCTAATATTATATTTGCCAATAAATAGTGGAGGAATTTGTTAAAAATGGCATCTTGCGCCTTTGAATAAGTTGTCTCCTTAGATGAGGGAAGAGACAAAAACCTGGAACAGTAAGGAATGATGGGAATATTAGATTTTTACCTACTGCACTGACTGAAAGTGCCTGAGAACCTTGTCATGAGAACAGGAGAAGATTCTATCTGGTCAATCAGGGTATAACAGTGAGTGCCACTAGACACTGGGAAATTTGGGTAAAGATAACAACAGCAAATATTCTGATTCCATGCCAGGGGTGGAGGTGTAAGATAGTGATGCTAATAGCAACCAAATGGAGATTAAGCAGAAATAAAACTATTCCCAACATTTGCTTTGTTGGAAAACTTGGAGAGCTGGATATGGATGCAAAGGCTTAGATGAATATGAGATTTGTTCAGGTAAGACAAAGTATCCCAGATACAAAAATGCAATCTCAAAATTAAGAGCTGCTTTGGAAATAATAAATTATAATACTGACATTAGAGAAAACAAATCAAGTAATATGGAGTATAAACATGTAAAACTCAGAGATGGATAAAGTAAGATAATGAGTTAAAGTAATAAACAATATTCTCCGTGGAAATGCAATAGAATGGAAATTTAATATAAAATTAAATATTTATGTTCCTAAGGAAGAAACCAAAACACTTAAATGGAATACATTTAAACATGTGAAATATAATTGGAGGAAATATCCCAAAGATGAAACAGAGCAAATTACACCCATCAAAAAGTTCGCCATGGTCTAAGCAAAATTAATGATAAAAGAAACTAACGCCAATCCTGGAAAACTTTTTTGAATTGCAAAATAACAGAACATAAACTATAACCTTCCAGCAGAAGACAAACTAACAGTCCTTAATAAACAAAAATTAGACTGGTTTGAAACTTCTCTGTATTCCTAAAGGTTAGTAAATGATGGTCAACTGTATAGCATTTTGAGGAGAAAACAGCCTAACCTGTGAATTTTATGTCTAGCCATGTTGCTGTTCATGTAAGACAGAAATAGAAATATACTCTTATAAATGCAAGGACTTAGAAATTATAGCAACCTTGTATTCTTTCTGAAAATAGAATTATTTGAAAAATTTACCAGCCATTCAATAAACATATCAAAATTAAGAACTGATGAATAAGCAAGGTATAAATTTGTTAGCAACATTCATGAAGACCATTTAAGCAGTGAGGCAATTGTGCAAATATTTTTAAAAACTGTTTTGGAAAAGAAACCTCAAGATATAAAATTATTACTTTATAAGAATAATTGCAATCTAAAATTCAATATTTAAAACAAAGCCCAATGTTAAAAATGGTGGAAGGGCAGATATTTCTTTAAAAGAGGACACTAATACCCTATTACATAGGGAGATGTCAGAAAATGTAGTTTTATTCTTGATTTGAGGAATTAAAATTTTTCATATGAAAGTATTTTGAACACAATGAAATATTTCAAACATTCAGAAAAACACAGAGAATAATAAAACACCTATGTATTGTTAAAGAAAAAATTATTCAATGATACTTGGTAAAGCATGGTAAAAAACAGTTTATTCTGGACCACTGCAATAGGTATAGAGACCACCAGAATAGGCTTTTGCAGTAGGGGAGAGAGATTTGGCCCAACTCCGAATAAAGCATGGGCAAGTGGGAACTTATAGTCAAGGAGCAGGATGGGGCTCAGTGGTTGGGAAGTTACTAAGAGGAAACATTGGGGTAAGGGAGATTCTGGGTAAGCCAACTTTGCTGAAGACAGGCCAGGGTAGTCAGACATCACCTGGGGGATGGTGGGGGATGAGAAATCCAATCAAATACTGGTGGTGATTGGATACTAAGACTGGGGGTTTCATGCTAAACTGACTTAGTATGGCTCTTTGCTAAAATTTGCATTCTACAAGGAAGTGCGCAGATGGGCCTAGGAGAAAGGTCAGGATCCTGACTAAAGTTTGTTCAAGTAGAGAATCTTTGTCAATACCTACCACCCAGATTGAATAGATTTTTGTCATATTTGCTTCAAATCCCTTCCTCTTCCCCTCCTTTTTTTTTTTTTTTTTAAGAAAGAAAACATTGTAGACTCAACTCATAACACTTTGTACCCCTCTCCCATTTCATTCTCTCACTTTCCTTTCTAATTTCTGCCACAATCCTGAAGAGTATCATGCCTGTTTGGTTTCTATGGTTACCAAATATGTTTCCATCTTTCACAATAGTAGAAAACTGGTTTATGTGTTTTAAAATTCTACAGAATATATCATGATTTACATATCATCTTAAAACAATATTGAGTGGAAAATGCAAATTACATAATTACAGAAATCCTGTAGCAGCTAAAATGAAAGAACTCCATTTATATGCACTAACATGAATGAATTTTCAAACATTTTATGTGGTATAAATGCTGCTTTTGTAATGATATACGTATAAATCAAATTTAATAACCTTTGCAGTGATGTGGTTTTATGCCCTATAAATAAACCACAATTTATGTATCAATCTTTTTATTAAAAGATATTTAGCTTGTTTCCAGTTATTTCTTATTATAATTAATGATATAATGCACATCTTTGTACTTATCTCTGTGTACTCACATGAAAGACTCTCCAGGGTATATGCTTAGAAGAAGAAATGCTAGATTGTTGATTAGGTACTTTTTCAATTTTTATTGATATTTTCAAATTATGCACAAAGTAATACCATTTTACATGTGAGAAATCCTCTTGACTCATACCTTCACAATACTTTGTATTGTCAGATTTTTAGAAATATACACCCACCATGAGTGAATTTGAATATCTTTCCACATATTTGACATTGATGTTTATTCTGTAATTCACATATATAAACATGAGAACTACAAATATGTATAAATATCTACCTATATACACATACAGATATACATAAATATATTCCTTTTTAAATTGGGATGTTTGTGTGTTTTTCATGTAGAATGCAGGAGTTTTCATATGACCTGGATACTCCAAATTTATCTGTTATGTATTTTGAAAATATCTTTCTGCTGTATCTTCTCTTTTCACCGTTTTTATTGGGTCTGTTTTATTTATTTTTGTCAGTAATTTTCTTTATACTTTGTACTCTTTTCTCTTTTTTGATACATTTGTTTCTACTCCAAGGTAATAGATATTTTTCTGTATTTTTTTCTGAAGATTTTAAGTTTGTGTTTTACATATTTAGGTCTTTGAGGAGACCATATGTCCCATTCTGCCTAACAGGGTTCCAAATGTTTTAGAATTTTCCCAGATTTTTTTATTACATAATGAAGTGTTATGATTAATAGTTTCATTAGAATAACTCATTATTTCTTCAGCAGGCCCCCTCTTTAAATTTCCACCTTCTGTCAGTGCCTTGTCTAGTAAGTATCTTCCAGTATACTATACAGAGATCAACTTTAAGCCATGATAAATCTGAAAGATTGCCAATCATAATCCTTCTTTCTTTTCTTAGTCCTTTCTAGGTGCAGTGTTACCAATTCTCCTTTTTTAAGGCTATCATAGCAATGAAGTGCTCTCTGAAATAAGGAACCAGGGAAAATTAACTCCTTGTAGTGTTTTGTGTTTATAAAAATGTTATATTCTGTTGCCAGTTGTGTTATAGCCTGTGAGATGCATGATTTGTGTCTTTGCTAATCATCACCAAATAGACAAGTATTTAACCCTTTGAATATCTACTGTGTAAATCTAGCTAGATGTCCTATAAACATATTGAACTTTAACAAATTTGTCTTTTATAAATTTGTCTTGTAAAGTTTGCTAATATTTTATTCAAAATCATTTTGGAAATTTTTAATCCATATATTCTACAAAAAGAGTACTAAACTAGTTCAGGATTTGTGAATTTTGGCAAACTGAAACTTTTAAAAACAGTGCTTGCAGACGAGCTTGTCTATATAAAATCTAGAGAGGAACAGTATAAATGACACCTCAAATGCTATACAAGATTTAATTTTGAAATATCTTTTTCTTAATTTATGGAAAGAATATTTTGATGGCTCTTCTAATTTAATTAAATATATTTATACTCTCTGGGAATGGAGTAAAATCGATAAGACATAATTCTGCAACATCTCAGTTTGCTAAAAATTTAAAGTATTCTTAAGTTAAAGCAACTAATTTCATTTTATTACATAAAATATTTGGCAAACAGACTCCAAAAGGAGATAAAAACCACCCCAAAAATTCTATGGTTAAAACATTATAGTACAAAAGAAAAAAGGGAAGAAAAACAAAAGAGAGATAATTGAGTGAATTGAGTTCATTCTGACCTTCTAGAAAGGATTTTTTTTTTTGAAAGAAAAGATTTGCTAATTATATTTCTTATAGAACACATATCTAGAATGTGTAAAAAGCTCTTATAACTCGATAATAAAAAAAAAGACTGAATTTTAAAATGGGCAAAGGATTTGTTTTTTTTGTTTTCTTTTTTAATTTATTTATTATTATTATACTTTAAGTTGTAGGGTACATGTGCATAACGTGCAGGTTTGTTACATATGTATACTTGTGCCATGTTGGTGTGCTGCACCCATCAACTCGTCATTTACATCAGGTATAACTACCAGTGCAATCCCTCCCCCCTACCCCCTCCCCATGATAGGCCCCTGTGTGTGATGTCCCCCTTCCTGAGTCCAAGTGATCTCATTGTTCAGTTCCCACCTATGAGTGAGAACATGCGGTGTTTGGTTTTCTGTTCTTGTGATAGTTTGCTAAGAATGATGGTTTCCAGCTGCATCCATGTCCCTACAAAGGACACAAATTCATCCTTTTTGATAGCTGCATAGTATTCCATGGTGTATATGTGCCACATTTTCTTAATCTAATCTGTCACTGATGGACATTTGGGTTGATTCCAAGTCTTTGCTATTGTGAATAGTGCTGCAATAAACATACGTGTGCATGTGTCTTTATAGCAGCATAATTTATAATCCTTTGGGTATATCCCCAGTAGTGGGATGGCTGGGTCATATGGTACATCTAGTTCTAGATCCTTGAGGAATCGCCATACTGTTTTCCATAATGGTTGAACTAGTTTACAATCCCACCAACAGTGTAAAAGTGTTCCTATTTCTCCACATCCTCTCCAGCACCTGTTGTTTCCTGACTTTTTAATGATCGCCATTCTAACTGGTGTGAGATGGTATCTCATTGTGGTTTTGATTTGCATTTCTCTGATGGCCAGTGATGATGAGCATTTTTTCATGTGTCTGTTGGCTGTATGAATGTCTTCTTTTGAGAAATGTCTGTTCATATCCTTTGCCCACTTTTTGATGGGGTTGTTTGTTTTTTTCTTGTAAATTTGTTTGAGTTCTTTGTAGGTTCTGGATATTAGCCCTTTGTCAGATGAGTAGATTGCAAACATTTTCTCCCATTCTGTAGGTTGCCCGTTCACTCTGATGGTAGTTTCTTTTGCTGTGCAGAAGCTCTTTAGTTTAATGAGATCCCATTTGTCAATTTTGGCTTTTGCTGCCGTTGCTTTTGGTGTTTTAGACATGAAGTCTTTGCCAATGAGTTTCTTCACAGAATTGGAAAAAACTGCTTTAAAGTTCATATGGAACCAAAAAAGAGCCCGCATCTCCAAGACAATCCTAAGTCAAAAGAACAAAGCTGGAGGCATCACGCTACCTGACTTCAAACTATACTACAAGGCTACAGTAACCAAAACAGCATGGTACTGGTACCAAAACAGAGATATAGACCAATGGAACAGAACAGAGTCCTCAGAAATAATACCACACATCTACAGCCATCTGATCTTTGACAAACCTGAGAGAAACAAGAAATGGGGAAAGGATTCCCTATTTAATAAATGGTGCTGGGAAAATTGGCTAGCCATAAGTAGAAAGCTGAAACTGGATCCTTTCCTTACTCCTTATATGAAAATTAATTCCAGATGGATTAGAGACTTAAATGTTAGACCTAATACCATAAAAATCCTAGAGGAAAACCTAGGTAGTACCATTCAGGACATAGAAAGGATTTTTAATATGAATATTATTGTGTATAGGGAACTATCCCTAGGATGCAACTTTGAAAAATGTTGCAGACAGTTTTAGGAAAGGGGAATTAAAAATTAAAAACACCAGAATTATATTTTAAAAGAGTAATAGCACCTATCATACATCTTTAGACATCTATAAGGTAAAAAAATTAATATATGTAAATATCAAAATATAATCATTCTGTTTCTCTTTTGTGTTACAGTTAAGATAATTTATGTAAAGACTTTTCTGCTTAATATATGAATATATGCTATTTTTATTTTTGGAGTGAATTTTATTTTTGAAAATATTTTTGTATAAAACTAAATTATCAATCACCAATGTACTAAAATAATTTAAAACAAATATTTACAAGGAATTTTGTCAAACTTAAATAGTTTTAATTATTTTTAGTACTCTCACTAAACATATTCCTGGTTTAAGCAACATATTACGTGATTATCCTAATTATTTAAACAAAATAAATTCAAGATGAACATAATTAGGATAATTATCTAAACAAAAATTTTTAAGTATCAGTGTCTTATGGATTTATATATAGTGATAGTTAATATTGAGTGTCAACTTGATTGGATTGGACAATGCAAAGTATGGGGACTGGGTGTGTCTCTGAGGAGATTAACATTTGAGTCAGTAGAGAGAGGCAGACCCTCCCTCAATCTGGGTGAGCACCATCTAATCAGCTGCTGGCATAAAAGCAGGCATGGAAAGAGCAGACTGGTTGAGTCTTCTGACCTCTGTCTTTTTCCCATGCTGGATGCTTCCTGCCCTCAAACATCAGACTCCAAGTTTTTCAGTTTTTGGACTCTTGTACCTACACCAGTGGTTTGTCAGGGGCTCTCAGGCCTTTGGCCACAGACTGAAAGCTGCACTTTCAGCTTATGTACTTTCGAGGTTTTAGGACTCAGTCTGGCTTCCTGGTTCCTCAGTTTGCAGATGGCCTATTTTGGGACTTCACCTTGTGATCATGTGAGTCAATACTCCTTAATAAATTCCTTTTTATATATACATCTATCCTATTAGTCCTGTCCCTTTAGAGAACCCTGACTAATACAGATTTTGTTACCAGAAGTGGGGAGCTGCTCTAAAGATGTGGATAACAGGCAGAGGCTGGAACCATTTAGAGGATTCAGAAGAAGATAGAAAAATGTGGGACACTTTGGAACTTCCTAGAGACTTGGAGTGCTCAGAAGACAGAAAGATGTGAGAAAATTTGGAACTTCCTAGAGACTCGTTGAATGGCTTTGGCCAAAATGCTGATAGTGATATGGGCAATAAAGTAGTCCAGGCTGAGGTGGTCTCAGATGGAGATGACGAACTTGCTGGGAACTGGACTAAAGGTCCCTCTTGCTATGCAAAGAGACTAGTAGCATTTTTACCCTGCCTTAGATATCTATGGAACTTTGAACTTGAGAGAGATGATTAATGGTATCTGGAAGAAGAAATTGCTAAGTGGCAAAACATTCAAAGGGAAGCAGAGCATAAAAGTTTGGAAAATACACAGCCTGATGATGTGATAGAAAAGAAAAATAAATTTTCTGAAGAGAAATTCAAGCTGGCTGCCGAAATTTGCATAAGTAAAGAGGAGCCAAATGTTAATCCCTAAAACAAAGGGAAATATGTCTCCAGGGCATGCCAGAGGTCTTCATGTTAGTCTCTCCTATCACAGGCCTGGAGGTCTAGGAGGGGCCCAGGGCCTTGCTGCTTTGTGCAGTCTCAGGACTTGTATTCTGTGTCCCAGCCATGGCTAAAAGGAGCCAATGCAGAGCTCAGGTCATTGCTTCAGAGGATGCAAGCCCCAAGACTTGGTGGATTTTACATGGTGTTGAGCCTTCAAGTGCACAAAAATCAATAATTTAGGTTTAAGAACCTGTGCCTAGATTTCAGAAGATGTATGGAAATGCCTGGATGTCCAGGCAGAAGTCTGTTACAGGGGCAGAGCCCTAATGGAGAACCTCTGCTAGGGCAGTGTGGAATGGAAATGTGGGATTGGAGCCCCACACAGAGTCCCCACTGGGCACTGCCTCGTGGAGCTGTAAGAAGAGGGCCACTGTCCTCCAGACTTCAGAATGGTTCAGATCCACCACAACTTGCACCATGCTCATGGAAAAGCTGCAGACACTTAATGCCAGCTGTGAAAGCAGCAGGAGTGGGAGTGTACCCTACAAAGCCACAGGGGTGGAGCTGCCCAAGGCCATGGTAGCCCACCTCTTGCATCAGCATGACCTGGATGTGAGACATGGAGTCAAAGGAGATAATTTCAGAGCTTTAAAATTTGACTCTCCCATTGGATTTTGGATTTACAGGGGGCCTGTAGCCCCTTTGTTTTGGCCAATCTATCCTATTTGGAATGGGTGTATTTACCAAATACCTGTACAACCATTATATCTAGGAAGTAACTAACTTACTTTTCATCTTAGAGGCTCATAGGTGGAAGGGACTTACCTTGTCTCAGATGAGACTTTGGACTGTGGACTTTTGAGTTAATGGTGAAATGAGTTAAGACTTTGGGGGACTGTTAGAAAGACATGATTGGTTTTGAAATATGAGAACATGAGATTTGGAAGGGGCTTGGGTAGAATGATATGGTTTGGCTGTGTCCCGCCTAAATCTCACCTTAAATTGTAATAATCCCCATGTATCAAGAGCTGGGCCAAGTGGAGATAAATGAATCATGGGGGCAGTTTCCCCCATACTATTCTTGTGGTAGTGAATAAGTCTCAGGAGATCTGATGGGATATAAATGGGAGTTCCCTTGCACAAGCTGTCTTGCCTGCCACCATGTAAGATGTGCCTTTGTGTCTCCTTTGTTTTCCACCATGATTGTGAGGCCTCCACAGCCATTTGGAACTGTGAGTATATTAAACCTCTTCCCTTATAAATTACCCAGTCTCAGGTATGTCTTTATTAGCATTGTGAGTACAAAAAAATATACATATATTATATATATATGTACACACTTTTTTTTGAGACAGGGTCTCTCTTTCTCATCCAGGCTGGAGTGTAGTGCTGTTATCTTCGTTCACTGCAGCCTCCATCTCACTGGCCCTGGTGATCCTCCCACCTCAGCCTTTGGAGTAGCGGGGACTACAGGTCCACACCACCACACCTGGCTGTTTTATTTTGTATTTTTAGTAGAGATGGGGTTTTGTCATCAGATTGGGTTTTGACCAGGCTGGTCTCAAACTCCTGGGCTCAAGCAATCTGCCTGCCTTGGCTTCCCGAAGTGCTGGGATTACAAGCATGAGCCACCATGCTAGGCCCCATATTTTTAATGTACTATGTTTCCATAAAATGTGAGTTTGCTTCTTGGTTCTATATTCTGTTCTTTTGTACCATTTTTGCATTATCTTAATTACCACAGTTTTATAATAAATATTAGTATGTGGTAGATTTATATCCCACCTTTTTTCTTCTAAATTATCTTTGAACTTTATAAGTTTATAAATGTTATGATAGCCATTGTTCTAAAATTGGTTTTTCCAATTTTTGAAAATTTAGAAATACTACCATTAATATACAAGAATGCTACTTATTTTTCCATAACTTTGTGTCCAGCTACCTTTCTGAAGTCTTTAAATAGTTCAAATAGTTTAACTTAGATTATAATTGTGTCATCCAGAAATTGTCTACCATATTTACCTCTTTTATGGATTCTTTATGTTTTATTGGACTGATTGGGACTACTAAAAAAATATTTAAATGATAAAGAGGTAGTGGATATCCCTATTCCTGATCATAATGCTTGTCCATTAACTGTGAAATTTTATAAAGTTTAGGGAGATACCCTTTTTGAGACTAAGGCTAAAAATATATAATTAATTAGTATTATATTTTATCAAGTGCTTTTGCTGTGGGTATTAAGATAATTACATTTTTCTCCTAATCTGTTTCCCTCCTATTCTATCCTATCTATTAATATGGCAAATTGCATTTTAAATTTTCTATTGTTAAATCATTTCTTCATGCTAAGATAAATGCTATATAGTTATGCTGCATTTAAAACATACCATATGTATGGTACTAATATTTCATCTTAACTTCTGTATATATATATTAATAAAAGAGGTTGGTCTAGATATTTCTTTTCTTGTACTGTCTTGGTGTGTGAAGGTTATACAAAGCTCAGAACAAGGATTTGATACATATTTGTTATTTTTATATGTTATACGAGAAATTGCATAAATTTGAAGTTACCTGTCTTTGAAGGCTGGCTAAAATCTCAACTTTGAAACTGCCTGGATCTTCTACAGTTTTATGAATATACATATTAATAAGCGAGGTTGCTCTAGATATTTCTTTTCTTGTACTACCTTGGTGTGTGAAGGTTATACTAAGCTCGGAACAAGGATTTGACACACGTTTCTTATTTTTATGTCATACGAGAAATTGCATAAATTTGAAATTACCTGTCTTTGAAGGCTGGGTAAAATCTCAACTTTGAAACTGTTTGGATCTTCTACAGTTTTGTGACTGACGGTGATTGCTGATTTAATTTAACAGTTACATATCTGATCAGGCTTTATTAAATCTTCTTGAGTCAGTTAATCCCTGTATTTTCCCTAGGAAATCTATTAATTTTCTGAAATTGAATTTAAAATATAAAATTTTTTATTTATTGACATCACTGTATTCATTCTGTTTTATTTTTTTAAAAAAATATGTATATGCAGTTCTTTTCTTCTTAGTATTATTTATTTCTTCCCTTTGATTTTAATAGGTTTCTTATGATTTATACATTTTATTAGTCAATATACACAATCAGCTTTTGACTTTGTTCATCTTTTTTATTTAGAAATGCATTAATTAGAACTGTTTTAGTTTCTACAATTATGGAGAATTTTTCTTGATTATATTTTTTCTTATTGATATTAATGCCATATGGCATGCACTGTAAAAGTCTGGACTGTGAGAGCAGAAACATTATTTTAAGTGGATTTACTCAACTCTGTCCTCCTGTGTGTCTAATGCCTATCAAATTGATCAGTGCAAATTACCCTGCATGGCCTTACCAGGCCAGATTACACAGACCCTATTTGACAACTATGGCAGACATGCTAACGAGTGGAGTGGTATACATACGTCTTTGCACTCAAGTAAAGGATTTTTTAAAAGATGAATTTTCTGTTATATAATATTCTTAATTTTATGCTTTAGCCATCTTGAACTTCAGTCTGACTCAATGACCTTTCTATGATTATCTCTCTAGTATAACAGGACATCTGTACTTACAGGATATCTGTACTCCATGTAAGACCATGGAACATAAAAATTTGAGGTTCTCACCAACACTTAGGATCACTTTTTTTTTGGATTTGAGTGAAAGTGGCAAAGGGTCCCCAGCTGCACATGTATGCCTCCAAACCATTCTTATCTTTTTCTCCTTTTCCTCCTTCCTTCTCACATGAATGTTTGAATGTATTCACATATTAATTCCTTGTTTTGCATGGGACAGGCACTATGCTAGAAGCAGGGAACCCAGCAGGAAACCACGAATATGAATTCTGCCCTCAAGGATCATCAGTCTATACAAGAAGGCAAACAATACCCCCACACACAAAAAAATGTACAAGAATTATACTTGAACTGGCATTGTGATAAGTACTATAAAGCTGGCAAATGAAGAAGAGATGGTGGTTATTCCATGCGGAGGAGGAAAAAGAGATTAAAAGAAAAATACTTGAAGTCTCAGGCTTTTCCATCTTGACATGGTTAGGCTCTGTGTCTGCACCCAAATCTTATTTTGAATTATACTCCCATAATTCCCACATGTCGTGGGAGGGACCCAGAAGAAGATAATTTGAATAGTGGGGGTGGTTTCACCCGTATTGTTCTCCTGGTAGTGAATAAGTCTCACAAGATCTGATGGTTTTATCAGGGGTTTCCACTTTTACATTTTCCTCATTTTCTCTTGCCACCACCATGTAAGAAGTACATTTTGTCTCCCTCCATAATTCTGAGGCCTCCTCAGCCATGTGGAAGTATAAGTCCAATTAAACCTCTTTTTCTTCACAGTCTTAGGTATATCTTTATCAGCAGTGTGAAAACAGACTAGTACAGTAAATTGGTATCAGTAGAGTGGGGTGCTGCTGAAAATATACCAAAAAATGTGAAATCAATTTTGGAACTGGATAACAGGTAGAGATTGGAACAGTTTGGAGGGCTCAAAAGAAGACAGGAAAATGTGGGAAAGTTTGGAACTTCCTAGAGATTTATTGAGTGGCTTTGACAAAAATGCTGATAGTGATATGAACAATAAGGTCCAGGCTGAGGTGGTCTCAGATGGAGATGAGGAGCTTGTTAGGAACTGGAGCAAAGGTGACTCTTGCTATGTTTTAGCAAAGAGACTGGCAGAATTTTGCCCCTGCTCTAAAGAACTGTGGAACTTTGAACTTGAGAGAGATTATTTAGAGTATCTGGTGGAAGAAATTTCTAAGGAGCAAAGCATTCAAGAGGTAATTTTGGTGCTTTTAAAGCATTAAGTTTTGAAAGGGAAACAGCATAAAAGTTTGGAAAATTTTCACGCTGACGATGTGAAAGAAAAGAAAATCCACTTTCTGAGGAGAAATTCCAGCAGGCTGCATACAGTTGAGGTGCCGGATGTTCATCCCCAAGGCATGTCAGAGGTCTTCATAGCAGCCCCTCCTATCCCAGGCCTGGAGGTTTCAGTGGAGAAAATGTTTTCGTGGGCTAGGCCGAGGGTCCCCGTGCTGTGTGCAGCCTAGGGATGTGGTGCCCTGTGTCCCAGCTGCTCCAGCCACGGCTGAAAGAGGCCAATGTAGAGCTTAGGCCATTGTTTCAGAGGGTGCAAGCCCCAACCTTGGCAGCTTCCATGTGGTGTTGAGCCTGTGACTGCACAAAAGTCAAGAATTGAAATTTGGAAACCTCTGCCTAGATTTCAGAACATATATGGAAATGCCTGGATGCTCAGGCAGAAGTTTGCTGCAGGGGCAGGGCGCTCATAGAGAACCTCCGCTAGGGCAATGTGGAAGGGAAATGTGGGGTCAGAGCCCCAACACAGAGTCCCTACAGTGGCACCACCTAGTGGAGCTATGACAAGAGGGCCACTGTTCTCCAGACCCCAGAAGGGTAGATCCTCCAATAGCTTGCACCTTGTGCCTGGAAAAGTGACAGACACTCAGTGCCAGCCCATGAAAGCAGCTGAGAGGGAAGCTGTATCCAGAAAAGTCACAGAGGTAGAGCTTCCCTAGACCATAAGAACCTACCTCTTACATCAGCATGACCCAGATGCAAGACGTGGCATCCAAGGAGATAATTTTGGAGCTTTAAGACTTGACTGTCCTGCTGGATTTTGGACTTGTATGGGGCTGGTAGCTACTTTGTTTTGGCCAATTTCCCCCATTTGGAATGGCTATATTTATCCAATATCTATACCACCATTGCATCTAGGATGTTATTAACTTGCTTTTGATTTTACAGTCTCATAGGCGGAAGGGACTTGCCTTGTCTCAGATAAGACTTTGGACTGTTGACTTTTGAGTTAATGCTGAAATGAGTTAAGACTTTGGGGCACTGTTAGGAAGGCATGATTGGTTTTGAAATGTGAGGACATGATATTTGGAGGGACCAGGGGCAGAATGGTATGGTTTGGCTCGGTGTCCTCACCCAAATCTCATCTTGAATTGTGCTCCCGTAATTGCTACATGCTGTGGGAGGGATCCAGTGGGAGATAACTTGAATCATGCTGGCTGTTTCCCCCATACTGTTCTCATGGTAGTGAACAAGTCGCACAAGATCTGATCATTTTATCAGGGGTTTCCGCTTCTGCATCTTCCTCATTTTCTCTTGCCACCACCATGTAAGAAGTGCCTGCTGTGATTCTGAGGCCTCCCCAGTCATATGGAATTATAAGTCCAATTAAACCTCTTTTTCTTCCCAGTCTGAGTTATGTCTTTATCAGCAGTGAGAAAATGGACTAATACACATCTCCTGACATAAGAGAAGAAAAGAATCTGTGTTAGTACTTAGTCACTTTTTGTACCCTCTGGAAGCACAGGGGTTATAAATGTATATCCTGGAGTCTGACTGTTGAATTAATATTCAGGTTCCACTATTACCTGCTGAGGACATTTGAGTATGTTACTTAACCTGTGTAACTGTGTTTCTCCCTATGTAAACTGCAGATAATAACATCCAATTCCTAGGATTTTTGTTCAAAGTACATGCAATATTCCATGCAAGTTAATAAACATATTGGTTCCCAGCATTCAGTAAATGCTGGCTTCTAATAGATATAATTCCACTCTTTATTTACTCTATCACTTTTGATACTCACACAGAAGCTCCAGAATTTCTTGTGTGTAAATCAGTTATCTCCTACTCTGCTCACTTTGCTCAGCTCTCTGTGCAAATCACCTAATGGGATACAGTTTGTACCCATTGTACTCATACGGGAAAGGTCAAGAGAAATCCATTCCTGTACTCCAGGAATTCTGAAGTGTAACCACATGGCATTTATTTTGTGTGCATGAGTTTTTACCAAAAAGGAAGGTTTATATTTATGTATAAGTTTTTACTATTTTTAAATACTGATTAAATCAGTGGGTATCTGCTTTCTCTCCATACTAAAATCACTTCAAACTCTTCAAAATATCAGAAATACTAGCCCCACAGGAGAGCAATAAACTCAGAAGCTCTAAAAAAAAGTGACCTGTGTTGGTTTAATATACATCCAGGAGTAAAACTTAGTGCATTCATACAGCTTTTATGAACATGTCGGAGAGGGGCAAATACATCAACCATGACAGAAAAACATAAAAGTTCTTAGTGAGACATAAGAAAACCTTCTCTAAAAGATTTTTTTCAAAAGAATCTTGAATACAAAAAAAAATTCAAATAGGACTACTTAGAAAAGAAAAACAAAACAAACAAAAACTGACAATATGACAGAAAAGCATAAACATTTTAAGAATTCACACCTTTAGTTTGAATAAAAAAAGAGATTGGGTTGGTAACTTTAAACTTCAAATGAATTACAATTTACATGATAAATATATATTCTTTTCTGCCAATTAAAAATAAAATAATAAATAATTCATGTAAATTGGAATTTGCTACAAAAAAATTATATGGGGCAGAAATGTAATTTTGTATTATGAAGAGTTATAATCATCAATGACAATATAAAAATTATGAATTTCTGTGAACTGAATAATAGCATTGAAATACATAAAGAAAAAGTTTGATGAAATACAAAGAATAATTTATAGAAAGATGATCACTCTGGGGGATTTTAAAATACCTCTTTTATTCTTGACAGATCCAGAAGATTGAAAAGAAATAATGGAGGATAATCTGAGTAATACAGTTACTAAAGTGGAATTAATAAATAAATATTAGTCATATACATGTGCCAAAAGTATTTTTGGAAGGAAATGTAAATTATGCATTAAACTGAATATGATAATCTGAACATAAAGCATGACAGATTTACAAAGAGAAAATAAGAACTAGAGTGGGAAGAAGGGAGAAAAAGAAGTGGGCTAAGGCTCCCTTTACACAGGCAGTGGTTATTAGATGTAATTTATTTCTTTTCAATGGATATTATTTTATTTATTTTTCCTCTTTATATTACTAACATTAAATATCATATAAAAATTTTAAATTACAGATAATTTTCTAAAAGATTGAAATGATTAAAAACCCTACCATATAATCAAAGTACATGTATTGCATTTTAAATATAACAAAAACATAGCACAAAATTCTTTTGTTGAATTCCCTTCCAAAGACCAGTAAAGAAACCTATTGAACATACATACAAAATTGAGTTTATTAAACATGCTGAGCAAGGGACATCATTTTGTCAGAATTTAAGTAAGTCCCAAGAGGAAAGGGTGCTTACGGGATTTCTGGAACTTTAGTTATGATTATTTTCTCACAGAAGTTAGTGATCATGGTCTGACAGGGGAAGGTCAGATTTATAAAGTAGGTTACCTGCTGGAATAGTTAATGGTCTTTAGAACATATGGATCTGTGTTTACTGTTATTGTTACTCAGCTTGAAACGTAAGTCCTAAAATGATGTTAAAACATTTTATTTGAGCTTAGATCATTTGTGTTCCAGGTAATAGTTTGATACCGTTTATTTGTTTGCAAGTTATCATTTTTTTAAATTTTCAAGCTGCGATTTCCATATCAAGTAACATACATCTACACAAAAAAATCCAATGGCAGGATAATATCCCATATGTCTGAATTAACAATAATTTATTTAACCGAACCACTATTGTTGAACATAGTTGATTTTCATTCTGCTTAGATTAGACATTGCTTATCCTTGTACACACATCAGTGAGCCCTTCCTGAATTATTTTCTTAAGATGAATTCCTCAAATTGGCACACCTAGGTTGAAGAAAAGAAATTTGAAAAAAAAATTTCCAATGAAAATGATCAAAGTATCCTCCAGAGACTGTGTACCAGCTGAATATAGGGTTTTTAGTTTCCATCAAGCAAGTCAAAGCTAATTCATTCATTTATTAATTCAACAAATATGTATTTAATACCCATTAGGTGTCAGTGATTAATGTCAGTGACTAATACCAGTGTACAGGCTTTACACAGTCCTGGTTTTCATGAATCATGCTGGCAGAGAAGTTGGAATGTGCCCCTGGTGTGGCAGCTCCATCTCTCTAGGTAAGGTGTGGAGAGTCTGGCTAGAGCTGCCTATTGAGGCAGAGGGAGGAGAGAGAGCAGAATGAGGTGCAGCTGGCACTTCTAATACTTTATAGGATAAAGAGCTAGATATTAACTTTGGTGGACGCCAAAGAAGGCCAAGAGCTATCTCGAGGGTTGCTGGCATAACTGAGAGGACTCTAGCAAACAAACAAACAAACAAACAAACACTGGAGGAAAACTACTGGGGATAGGAGCCAAGCTCAGATGAGAGTGGGAGTTGTATGAAGTCAGTAGCAGTGTGACTCACTCACATGTTTCCAGGGATGATGTAGTATGGTGTCAAAGCCTGCAAAGAGAATCTCAGAAGAACCCACTAAAGCACCCCAGGAGAGAAGGTTGACATGTGGATGCCTAACATAAAACTACCAGCTGTCCAGTTATAACAGCACCAGTCAAATAAATCTATGTCTTTTCTCTTCCAATCCTTCTATACGGCTGAGAGAGAAACCATTGGTTTAGTCCTGCAGTCATATCATGACCAAGTTTGCATGAAATTCTTTACTAGAATGTCTTCAACACCATATCTTTGGGAAACGGGGTGGGCAGGGCTCCATACACTATAGGTGTTGTATGGTGATGTTCTTAGACGAGACCGCAGAGTAGAGATCACAGTAGTCCAAGGTTTTGATATCTGCCAGCAGTGGCCTGCAATGCTCTGAAAATCTGTAAATATGGAAGCATAGAAGATGCTGAAATGGATTTTAAAAAAAGTTTGTACTTGGATCCAAACACTAGTACTAGGATGAATTTTATATAGGTTTTGACTCTGTTCATAAGAGCCACTTCATTATTATCTCTTGGACTCCATGAGTTAGGCAAGGATGGGAGATGGCTAGTTCAGGGTCTCTGGAAGGCTGGTGTTATGGATGAAAGGCAGAGTCTGATCCTGTCACCTCACCTCCAGATGCTTTAGCTTGTCTTAGGTGAGTCAGGACCAAGTCCAGTTTGGATATCGTTAGGTTATTTTCCAACTTTGTGGAGAGACCGTGAGGATCATTTAAAGAGATTGCATGTTAGTTGTTCAGGTTTCTGGGGGTATCTGACAGTACTAATAGGAAGCTGATGCTGCTCTAGGCTAAGAAAATTTATCTTTTACTTTTTAATCAAACAGCTGATTGACTTTGATATATTTATTCGTTATTTTGATTTTCAGGGGCAGTAAAAGAAAGAGTGAAAACGTGTTTATGGCTTTCAATGAATGAGAGAAATGAACTTGTTTTCCTTCCTACTTTTAAATTAAAATGTAAAGTTATTTACCTAAATGTGTATAAGTATTTTTTACTGCGAAATTTTATTGCATAAACTCTTTTATTCTGCAAAGGTGACTATGGAAACCTGAGATTAAATTTAGAATCGTATTATTTGCAAGAATGCAGCTCACCCTGAAGCTCTTATTGTTTTCATACAAGCAGGGTTTGGAATTATGTTTAAGTGCAATTTGTATATCCTGAAAAACATAATGACTAAGTAAAAACATGCATGAACAAGCAAACAACAAAAGAGAAACAGAATTTCAGTACTCCTGAAATAAATTCCTTTAAAGGCTGTGATATATAATTTTTCTAATCACTACCTCTGTCAATAAAATCTTTTAATCATGATAGTCACATTGTCTATATTTCTTCAAACATGAATTGTTTTAAAGTCTCTGAACTCTTGTCCTTCCTTTAACTTTCACACTGTATACATTTTTTCGTTGGGACATCGTGTTATTTATTTCAAGGAGCAATATTTTTAACTTTTTTATGAGGCACACTGAAAAGATCTGTGATTAATGATTCATGATCCAAAATTCTAACACCTTCCCACTGCATTGTGTAAAATCTCAAAAAATGCAAATATAATATGTGCCAGTTGGTTGAGGAGCACCCCTCTAATATATTCATTCCAATCTTTCTCCACTGCCCTTGGTAAAGCCCACGTTTATTGTTGCATGTTGTTTTGAGATTGTAGCATTATTCACAATAGCCAAGATATGAAATCAACACTTCCACATATTGGCTATTAGAGAATCAACCTAAGTGTTGATTGATCCTAATGGATGAATGGGCAAAGAAACTGTGATATAGAATACTATTCAGCCATAAAAAAGAAGAAAATCCTGTCATTTGAGGCAACATGGATGAGCCTGGAGAACATTACATTAAGTGAAATAAGCCACACACCAAAAGACAAATACTACATGATCTTAATTAGATGTGGAAACTAAATATTGAACTCATAGAAGCAGAAAGTAAAATGGTGGTTACTAGCAGCTGGAGAAGGAAGGGGTTTGGGGAGATGTTGCCCAAAGGATACCAAATTTCAGTTAGATAGGAGAAATAAATTCAAGAGATCTATTATACAATATCATGACTACAATTAATAACAATGTATGGTATTCCTGAAAATCATAAGAGAATACAGAATGTATTCTCACCACAAAAAATAAGTATGTGAGGTAATGTATGTATTAATTAGCTCATTTTAGCCATTTCATAATTTATACATATTTTACAGCATGTTGTACATGATAAATATATACAATTTTTATTTGTTAATTTAAAAAACATCCCTCTCTTCTAAAAGAAAGTGGTCACAGATACTTACTAATAATAGGAAAATACATTGAATTTTGAAAAGATTATAATGTAGCTGCTAGGTATCTTTTATCCCATATGTTTCATTCCATATTCCTATTTATCTGCAAATTTTATTGTAGATAATGAACTTCTCAAAACTTCACTAAGCTATATATAGGCATATGAAAAATTAAAGACATTGCATTGATCCTTAAGTTGTTTAGTATTTTATTCAGAAAACAGATGAATGCAAAAGAAGAATGGTGTACAGTGTCAGATATTACAATGCTATATCAATATTTAGGTTAAAAATTGTGCATTATAGAGGTAGGCATTGGAAATAAACAATGAGGGAAAGAGAAAGGACACTCATTAGGAGAGTGAGGCTTAAAATTTACTTTGAGAAATCGATAGATTTAATGCAATCAAAATGACAATGGATTATCAAGCAAGAGACAAAACAAGTACAAGGTTTGCTTGTTGATAAGTAATATGGTTTGGCTGTGTCCCCACCCAAACCTCATCTTGAATTGTAATCCCCATAATCCCCACGTGTCTAGAGAGAGATCTGGTGGGAGGTGACTGGACCAAGGAGACAGTTTCTCCCATGCTATTCCCATGATAGTGAGTTGAGTTCTCATGAGATCTGATAGTTTTATAAGGGGATCTTCCCTCTTCGCTCCTCACTCTTCTCTCTCCTGCCACCATCTGAAGAAGGTCCTTGCTTCCCCTTTGCCTTTTGCCATGATCGTAAGTTTCCTGAGGCTTCCCCAGACATGTCGAACTGTCAACCTCTTGCTTTTATAAATTACCCAGTCTTGGTTATTTCTTTATAGGAGTGTGAGAACAGACTAATACAATAAGTGAAGAAACCAGTCTGATTACATTAGTGGATGACAGTTTTAGGCACAGTGTAAAATAAGATAAAAGAAGTAGAATGAATTAATATTGTTGCTGGCTCTAAAGATTAGGACTCTATATTCTTTCAATCATTGAATTCAATAAATATTAATACTATGTCCTTATGTGTAGGTGATTGTGTTAGGTAAAAGGAAATATTTGAGAAGGGATGTGGAGGAAGTGATAAGTAGTTTGTTTGGCAGAATCAAAATGATGTTTAGAACAGTTATTCTAGCATTACTCTGCAGAAAATAGGTGTTTATTAAGAAATAGTGGCAAAAAGTAGATTTGCAGAAGAAACAAAAATATTTCAGGGTCCCAAATAACACACTTTAATCAGGATGATTTATCATTTTTAGTCCATTTGCAGGTTTTCTAACAATTTACTCTCAGCTCTGAATCATTGATGTGCTCTTCGTTGCTGATTTGTATCGCATCAAGTATGCTCACAAATATACATTAGTTTTCTTCTGGGGTAGGCTCTCTGGCCAACTGTTTATCTTTGATTGTTCATCTGCAGTAACCTCGCATTTTCTAATTTACATTTTCTCAAAAAATAGAGGAGCATTGTCTTTGTATTACTGAGGTAATTGTAAGTTTCTATTATGTTCAGCCATGTTTCTTTCTGTTATAATTTTACAAAGCTTTTCAAAACCAAAATATAATGTAGACAAACATATTCTCTGCAGTCGGGAGGGTGAGGATGAGAGGAGAGTGGAAGGGGCTAGGGAATACATTTATTCAGCTAAAGCAGAAATACTTGTGATGCTCAAAAGATAAAGTAACTGTCCAATTCTTCCTCAGTTATGCTTGTTAAGGTCTTTTCCTATAAATAAAACTAGGAATGGAACTTTAAATTACAGGAGAAAATGAGCTATGCAATTGCCTATGATTTAAATGCAACTATAGTAGTTGAAAGTATCATTTTAGAAAGAATTTGCTCTGACATTCTTCAGCAATGCAAATATGCCCTATATCTGATATCAACATTTCTTGATAGTAAAATGACTGACTGGTCTATTATGGGTTTATTATAAGAAAATAATTTTAAATGACAGCATAATAGCTCTTTAGATATGACCTTAGAGGTTAGCAGGTGATGGGTTAATTTCTTGTAGGAAAGAGCTGCTTCCCATCTTCATCAACCTGAAGGGATGGGTCAGAGTAATTCTACAAGTCTGAAGTTCCTGTGCTTTGCAAGGAGCACAGGTGAAAAGATATCTGGTGAAAAATGAAGGCTAATGATGTCTCAGCTACAAAATAGTGACCGCATGTACTCTTTTGTATAAAGTGATAATTTGGTAACAGCTCAATGGAGTTGATAACAAATAACACATTTATTTTAGAGTCTGTAAAATCCTCTCATTATGCTAATTTTAATTATAATTTCTGATTCAACTGGGAGATGTTCTTATAAGGTAAGAAACTAATAAATTGAAAAGTATATACTTCCTTTAATAAGACTCTGCAGCCTTTGGTAATTTAGTAATCTCTGCATGATTAAATTATGTAAATCAGTATCACTTGTATGTGCTAAATTATAGATTACTCACTACACTGGCTACTGCAAAATTGAAATAATCTTTGTGGCACTCTTCAGAGCATTCTATAGTCAATAAACAAAATATGAAACATTTTCATTCAATGTTTGGACAAAAATATCATGTGATGTGGCATTATTATACATTTTTAAGAATCTGGTAAGTGAATTTTATAGCAAAGTGCAATGTAGAAATTTAAAACAGCTTGAAAATTATCCTTCTTGTCAGGTTGATCCTCTTAAATGTTCATGGAACTAAGGAAGGCTCTTAAGAATGAGGATTCCATTTATGATGACAGGAAAGAAAAACATGGCACATCAAATACCCTAAAATTAATCAGATTTTTACAATTACATGTATTTTATGAGATACTTTGAGATAAATTGGCTTGGAAGGGGCCACTTTAGGGGCACTTGGGCACTTATTAACTTTGTCCTACACCCATCAAAGCAGTGACATAGCATTTAAAAATCATAATCAGCCGGGAGGCAGAGCTTGCAGTGAGCCGAGATCGCACCACTGCACTCCAGCCTGCGCGACAGAGCGAGACTCTGTATCAAAAAAAAAAAAAAAAAAAGATAAAAAGAAAAAACATCATAATCAGTTATTAGAACCATAAAGGCAAAGTCTAGTACTGATTGCTTACCAAACTGGAATTATCATCTCTGTCAATTTCTCTGTGGTATTATTTCTATTATTCTGACATTGACACAATTAAAGTATTATCGTATAGGTAAATATTATTTTTAAAAATTATGTTGCCATTAGTATAAAACAAAATCAGAGGTCTGAAATGATTAATTAGCACAAAGGAGTCAGTAATTGAAAAGGTGGAAGAAGTGGTAGGGTCATGCAATCGCATTTACATAATCTGATAGTGTTAATAATTCTAAGGTTAGTTTTATGAGTGAGACTCTGCCATGAAGGTAGATAGACCAAAGTTCTCAAAAAGCAGGGAACTCCATGATTGTCAGTCTGAAAGACTTACTTTGCATTATATAAATAAATCACCTGATTGTGTCACCTCTTCATTTAATTTTATAATATACAAAATCTATATAAATGCTATTATTACCACTCTGACCTGTCTGATTGGATGTAATGTAATTAATTAAGGGAGGATTCAACTTAATTGGATTAATTAAGGGAGGATTCAACTTAATCAGGTCCCTGGCCCCTGCAGCTTGCCAGTCCACATCTGCCTCAGTCTCTGACCCCTGTGTCAATGAAATCCTAAGCCCACAGTTTTATAACTCAGCATTAAATCACAATTCTGCTGCCAGTTTTGTTCTGCCTTTATTCCTTAGCCATGGTAATAGATTCTCTAACTGATTCCTTGTAGGTCTGCTCAGAACTTTGAGTTCTTAAGTTACTCTGGATAATTCTAATTTTATATTATATGTCCACATTTACTTTATATATTGAATTTTAAAACAAACCCATACAGTCCTGCCATAAATCCTAACCTCATTATCATAGCTCTTCTTTTTTACTGACTCTCATTTTATGCTATTTTCACAATGTCTCTGCTTCATACAATAAACAGAACAGTTGCAAAATAAATATGCAAAAACCACGGCTTTCCAATAAATAGCAATAGCTAGCTAAAATAGTACTGAAATGGTTAGAATACATCCAAGATACAAAATAAGATCTTGTTATCATTATTATATAAAATGTACACTAAAAACTTGAAAAAAGACCCAATTAAAAATAAGTTAAAGAATGACAGTAATTGACAAAAGAAAACTACAACAGCCACAAAAAAATATGTGCAACAATTTTAGGTGGTGAGGGTTTTCTAAATGGGCAATCTAATGCATTTCTTATAAAAATATAAATTGATACAAATATTTTCTAAAGTGATTTGGAAAATGCAACTGAAAACCTTGAAAAGATCTATAAAATTTGATGCAGTAATTCAAGTAATGAATTTTTCTTTCTTTTTTGCTAAAGTAAAATTATGAATGTATACAAAGATTTCTGTATAAAGATAGCAGAAAAAAAGTCCAAGTACCCAACAAAAGGGTTTAGAATGAATAACTAATATGGTAGTATAGCCTAGCAGAAAAGAGGACAGGGCACTAGAATCATATTGCTTGAATTCAAATCATAGCTTCTCACTTGTAAGTTGTACATCTTTGAGTATGAATTTAATCTCTTTGTACCTTGATTTTGTAATTTATGAAATGAAATAGGTAATAATAGTACCCATCTCAAAATATTAAGAGCATTAAATTAGATAATACTATAAGCATTTGGGACAGTATCTGGTACGTAGAAACACAGTAAAATTTATTATTGTTGGAGGAAATATTATGCAGTCATAAAATCATGTTGGTAAATATTAGTAATGTGAAAGTCATAAACACTATGTTAAGCAACTATGTAGGTGTCAACAATATTTTAATAAAATAAAGTCAGTATTTTTCAACTATTTTCTAATGATTTTTGCTTTTCCTAGTTCAATTTCTTTCTCTGCAGCTGTTCCACACTTATAGCCTCTGGAGACAGGAGCGTGAAGGCCACCCAGGGTAAGAAAAGCACAAGCAAACTTCTTTTGGCACAGTTCTGATATGCAGGAATTCCAGATACCACAGTTTAGTTAAATAACACCAGTCCCCCAGAAACATGATTTAAATTTTAGTCACTATAGTATATGAATTATGAGTAATCGGGTAAAACATAAGCTTCACCACTAGTTCTTCAGTTTCACTATATAGAAGATGTGCATCATGATCAGTGGCCAATCACATCACTTCTTTCACAATCTGTCAGTGACTGGGCTCTGTGCAACTGCATGTTCATGCACAGACAGCAAAGCATGTGGTTGTGCTGCCTCCTGGTCTCCCAATGATAAAGCCATCTTACATTTTACAAAAATGTATAATCCAATGAGAGAAATGGCCAAAAAAGATTAAAGTGCAGCAAAGAAACAAAAAGGGGTAGGTAATGCTGGAAGTGAAATTCTAATTGAAAGTGAATGGAGTTATAAAAGAAAGAGCTGGCTGTGGGAGTGTTGACACTGCTGCCATTGGAGAGACTATATACACAGCCTGAGGAACTGAGTGAAGGTGAACTTACCGACATAAATGAGGAAAGTGGTTTTGACAAAAAGGATGAAGATGTCCCAGAGGAACTGACGCCAGCAGAAATCTTCACATTAAAGGAACTCTTGAAGATATTTCATGACATCGAGGTCACAAAGGAGAAAATGTTGGAGCTGTTCCATACTTAGAAAGAAATATAACAATTTTGAAGGCATGGTAAAAGTGTTCACTAATTA
Source organism: Macaca thibetana thibetana (assembly GCF_024542745.1). Classification (NCBI taxonomy): domain Eukaryota; kingdom Metazoa; phylum Chordata; class Mammalia; order Primates; family Cercopithecidae; genus Macaca; species Macaca thibetana. The sequence continues at coordinate 45,562,398 of NC_065580.1, forward strand.
TCATAAGTTATGATAAGTAAAAGAAGACAATCTGTCCAAACTACTCAAGTTTTCTTTTTGTTTTTTTTTTTGTTGTTGTTGTTGTTTTTATTTTTTATTTTTTTTACAAATAAATAAAACATTTTAGGTCTCAATGTTTCCGATGTTTTTTCATTTACACTGTGCTAAATGAAAAACAGCTTTATTATTGTTATCATTCCTATACATTTGTAATTGACAATAAAAAGCTTTTGATATTTTAACATAAATTTTTAAATGCCAGGGAGCAATCACAATTTTCCCTTTGATTATTAAGATTGCTTTGCATGATCTTGTTTTGCATTGTCATTTTTATGGTACCCTGCATCTGTATAAAGTGAAAGATGCCTGTATATGATATAAAGGCAGTGAGAGAGAAAAGGGTAAAAGGATGCTCTTCCAAGACTCAGAAGATTTACGGGAGAGAATCAGCCAAGAACAAGTTATCTGATATGATTATCCTTCCTCCACACAAGGAATCATGCTGATATCAACATAATAATATAGGAAGATTCTAAAGCATGGAGAGATTACTCCTCACTTCTCAGGGAAAGAAAAAGTCAAGCCTTTGAGAAACACAACAAGCCAATATGAGGATAAACAGCAGTTTAGAAATAGTGTGATTATTAGCAAACCCAATACATTGGCATATTGTGGAGGAGGTCTATTTCTTATGTCACCTAGTGGAAGATTTGGTACCTGACTGGTTGCTCAAGAGAGGGGTGGATAACCTTGGACTGATACTCTGATGAAGGATGTGGCTGCACTAGAGCAGGTCCATCAAGAGCCAAACTTATGGGTCTACTTGGGAAGAGACATGTAAGTGCTTTCTGGAAGTGGCCAAGAGAATAGAAGAGAATAGTCCAGGAGTTGCATGAGCTGCTGTGTGTTAGGTGCTGTTGGGAACAGGCCCCCCAAAATCTGGCCATAAACTGGCCCCAAAACTGGCCATAAATAAAATCTCTGCAGCACTGTGACATGTTCGTGATGACCATGATGTGCACGCTGGAAGGTTGTGGGTTTACCGGAATGAGGGCAAGGAATACCTGGCCCACCCAGGGCGGAAAACTGCTTTAAGGTGTTCTTAAACCACAAACAATAGCATGAGCAATCTGTGCCTTAAGGACATGTTCCTGCTGCAGATAACTAGCCAAACCCATCCCTTTATTTTGGCCCATCCCTTTGTTTCCCATAAGAAATACTTTTAGTTAATCTATAATCTATAGAAACAATGCTTATCACTGGCTTGCTGTTAATAAACACATGGGTAAATCTATGTTCGAGGCTCTCAGCTCTGAAGGCTGTGGGACCCTGATTTCCCACTCCACACCTCTATATTTCTGTGTGTGTGTCTTTAATTCTCTAGCGCCACTGAGTTAGGGTCTCCCCAGCTGAGCTGGTCTCAGCAAGGTGCTAACAGGATGAATGAGATATACTTCAATTGGAGGTCAGAAGGAGCCTCCAGAAAGAGGAAAATCCTTTAGAATCTTCCCTACAATGCGAAAGGATACAAAAACTTACTTCTGACCTCAAAAGTCACTTTGGAATGGAAGGAGGGAAACATCTTAAGCGGAACTGGTAGGAAGTTTATGTTTTGAATTGACAATATTTACCAGAGACACTTTTAAACTTGAAGTAGATGGAAGTTTCGTTTGGTTTTTATGCCCATTTTTTGACATACCATATATGTGTCAATTTTGATCTCTCTAGGATTATATAAAAAGGCTGCTAGTGGGCTTCTTCCAAAAATAATTATCAGTTTTAATTATTCTCTAAGTGATGAGGTTAAAGCTGAGTCTTATATTCTTATCACAGTTCTCTATTTCCAGACTTTTAGTGATAAAGATATGTTGCTTTGAAGTCATTGAAAATGTTTCTTACAACACCAAACAAAAACAAACAAGGAGTGAATCCTAGAATTAGAACTGATAATGTAATAAAGAGTTCTAGAGTGGGACTGAGTCTTTGGGGCTACTTTATAGAAGATAAAATCTGAAACTGTTTCTTCTGGAGAGAAGAAAAGCAAGGACAGTAATGTCTGCCCTGTCTACCTAACACATTTATTTATAAAATCAAGTAAGGTAACATTATGCAGTTAAGGGCCGGACAAAAGATTGTTTATATTATGAATTTATATAATTAAAAACCAAAGTGGATATTGAAATTATCCAAATATGTTGATTAACATAGGCAGAAAAATTAGATAATTCATATAAAAATAATTAATGTGCCATTGTTGGTATAGAGTTATATGCACCAATTACAATATGCAATAAATTCTTTGGCAGAAAAACATCTATTAAACAGAAATTTTGCAAGCTGGGAATGAACTGTTCTTAATAAGAACTTTAGCCACCCCTGCAAATCAATTTTATATAATTTGTTAGAAACTAACAATTTTTTTTCTCAGTTTGAGTTTCAGAAAGTAAAAAAGGCCAGTTATATTTTTTGTGATAAAAATATTAACTTTTTAATATGTAGAAATTTCTAGTCCTTTAAGAGCATTTTATTTGAGAATTTATTTATTTATTTATTTATTTATTTATTTATTTATTTATTTTTTTTGAGACGGAGTCTCGCTCTGTCGCCCAGGCTGGAGTGCAGTGGCCAGATCTCAGCTCACTGCAAGCTCCGCCTCCCGGGTTTATGCCATTCTCCTGTCTCAGCCTCCTGAGTAGCTGGGACTACAGGCGCCCGCCACCTCGCCTGGCTAGTTTTTTGTATTTTTTAGTAGAGACGGGGTTATTTGAGAATTTGATACCATGTTATAGCACACTGTTTGTTGCTGCATTGTTAAGGTTTAGGCTAAACACTGTGGAAATGGGTCAATTTCCAGATAATTATATCCTTGAGGCTGGGAGTTTTGTTTCAGATGATTCCAGTTCATGAAAGCTCAGATGGGAAAAGTAACCGCATTGCTAGGTTGCTTAACAGTTTCAGGACAGGAAAGGAGAGAAGAGGGGAGGGGAGGGGAGGAGAGAAGCAGGGAAGGAAGGGGAGGGGAGGTTAAATTTGCAAAATTAATGCTGTTATATTTTTCCTGATTCTTTAAAATCTTGTTTTGCTTTTTAATGTTAAAAATAGACTACATGTTAATGATTTTATTCCTTCTTTTCCACACTCACCCAATGCTTATTAACAACCTAAAACTATGCTAGATTTAAACTAGCTGTCTCTAGGGCAAAATATAATTGTAGATAAAATTATTTGAAATATGCACTGTTTTTACCCTGCTTTATCATTTGATCTTTAAGATGCCTAGAAAAAATCATTCTTGTTGTAGATGTGTTGGGGTCCATGTGTTGGGGTCCATGTGTTTCCTAAACAAAGGAATGAACACACAAGACAACACAGGACGAGACAAACATGGCAACCGCCTCAAACGACACGCTCTGCTTTATTTTATACAGTCGTTTGTGGAATGTTGCCAAGTCACAAGACACATTGTTGTTTTTCTGACCGTTCCCTGACTTTCTGGATTTTCAAGATGTTTACACATAAATCAGCCCCCAGGGTCTGCTATTTGCAGCTGGCTCCTTTGTTCTCCCTGTTTGCAGGGAAGGAACGCCCTGCTTCGTTTGCAAGAGCAGGACTTATCGGTAACGTCTCGTTTGCGAGCACGTAGTACTCTACATAGATGCCTTTTCGTCTTTTTTTCTTTGTTCTTTATGGTGAGGTTTTTTTTTTTTTTTTAATCATGGTGAAACACACAATATAAAATTTACTATTTTAGAGTATACACTAGGGAAAGGAACATCCTGGGGCCCCACAATTACTAAATTAAAAGAAAAAGTCAAGCTGGTAACTACTCAAGGAAAACCTGCCTCCCATTCTATTCAAAATCATCCCTCTGCTCATTGAGATAGATGAAGATTTTGGTTACCTCCTTTGGAAAGGCTAATCAGAAACTCAAAAGAATGCAACCATTTGTCTCTCACCTACCTGGGACCTGGAAGCCCCCTCCTTGCTTCAAGTTGTCTCTGCCTGATATGGTTTGGCTCTGTGTAGCCACCCAAGTCTCATCTTGTAGCTTTCAAAATTCCCACGTGTTGTGGGAGGGACCAGTGGAAGATGATTGAATCACAGGGGTGAGTCTTTCCTGTGCTCTTCTCGTGACAGTGAATGGGTCTCATGAGATCTGATGGTTTTAAAAATGGTGGTTTCTCCGCACAAGCTCTCTTTTTGCCTGCTGCTGTTCATGTAAGACGTGACTTGCTCCTCCCTGCCTTCCAACATGATTGTAAGGCTTCCCCAGCCACATGGAACTGTAAGTTCAATCAAACATCTTTCTTTTGTAAATTTCCCAGTCTTGGGTATGTCTTTATCAGCAGTGTGAAAACAGAATAATACACTGACTTTCTGGATTGAACCAATGTACTTCTTACATATATTGATTGATGTCTCCTGTCTCCCTAAAATGTATAAAGCCAAGCTCTGTCCTAACCACCATGGGCACACGTCAACAGGACTTCCTGAGGCTGTGTCACAGGTGCTCATCCTCAACCTTGGAAAAATAAACTTTCTAAATTAGTTGAGACCTGTCCCAAATTTTCAGGGTTCACATGTGGTAACCACTGAGGGATTCTGAGTGGAGATTCCCCAGACCTTTGACAAATCTCCTTTTGGTCTTTGGTACCACCATGAGCTAACTTTATGGCTCAAACCAATAGGACAATTTGTTGAGGTCTGAACACACCCCCTCCAGAAAATCCTTGATTTCCCAAAATTTGGTCAAGAGCTAAAGTTTATTTTGCTGTACAACTCCTCTTTTTTTGGAGTTTTACATGCTTCCAACGCAAGGGGGCCAAGTTTTTACTGTTTTCATGACAACGGAAGGCCGGTAACTCCTTTACGGAGTTTGAGGTAGCTTCCAACAGGGAAGATTATTATTATTATTATTATTATTTCTGATTCTAGGATGGTAGAGAGCAGTCTTCAGCCTGAGACCCATTCCTAGGTAAGTAACTGAATTGGGGTTTGTCTTAGCTACAGTTAAGATTAACAACTAGTTGGTCTTAATTTCTCCTTACCATTAGAAGGCTCAGTGATCATTTTGTTGGGGTTTCTTGTTATTTGTTCTATTCTTTCTCCCATTGGATTTGAGCAGCTCTACCTGACTTGATCAAATCTGAGTGAGAATGTCAAATTATGGGTAACAAGGCCTTTCTAATTTGGCCCAAATTCCTAGCAGCTGCAAAAGTAAAAAGAAAAAAAGAGAAGAGAAAACAACCATGTATTTGGTTTCTGTGTTTGCTTCCTGCCTCAAAAAAAAAGAAATAAAAATTGTTATTTTGTTTACTTTCTTCGATCCTTTACCTCCTTTCTCCTTTTGCCATCTGCAGTACCAAAAAATCTAGAGAAGGCTGCTCATGACTTGAACCCCTTAAATAATTCAGAACAAAGGCATCACTCAACCCCTTTCGGGGTGTTCTGTTTTCTCTGTGAAGTTTCAAGAGTCATGGGCAGATTCTTTTTAGGTTTAAAGCTCTGTTTTTCTGTATTACATGACCTGATCCTTTTTAGCTTTGGGGTACCAGAGATTACTTTGCACTGTGAGAGGCTTTGACCTTGGCATGTATAACAGTGGACAAGAGCTACAATGTTACGGGTGACTGACCACAGTTTACAAGAAATGGTCTTAGCTGTGTGTGTGTGTGTTTTCTCTTTTCTGTCCTAGGAAGTTATTGTTTAAGGATTCTAATTCTAGTTTGCAAATGCATACTAAAGAGTCTCTCCATTGTTCTCTCTCTCAAATTTAATCTTAATTCAGTTTGCCTGTGTGCATTTGTGTGAGGAACTGAAGGACTGAGTTTTCTCATTTCTGAAGGGAAAGGGCATTTACTCCTCCCAGCTAAAAGGTGCCCCTGGGTCACCAGGGGACTTATGGGAGTGGGAACACACTGCAAAGTGCAGTGACCCTGCTGGGATATCCCCAACAAAAGTTAATTTTAAAAGTAGCTTGTCCAGGAAATGCATATAAGGGCTGATCACTCAGAATTTTGAGCCCTCTCAGAGGTCACAGACCTCTGGAGAGAGAAACTGAGACATGTAAGAGGGTGGAAATGATTCAGTGGTTACAAACTGTGGAGTCCTACCCACAAGCAGCACGTATTGATCCACCACACAAACCCCTAGGCCAAAGCTCAGTTCTTCTGTTTAAGAAAAAAGAAAAAAAAAAAAAAAAAAGCAGGAAACAATCCAAGAATGAGGAGAAAACAAGGATAATGACCTTTCCAGCATTCTGTAGGTTTTATGGCACCACTACTTGCCAGAGTAAAATGAAAGTAATATGGTCTCCATGCATATTCACATTAAGAAAAAGGAGCCCTAAGACCAACCTGCCAACTATAGAGTTCCTAGGTCCCCTTTTCTCTATTTTCTTTTCTGCGTGCTTTAAATAAGCTATTACTTTTCTACTGAGATAAAAACCACTGTTTGGATCTAATTTTTTTTTTTTTTTTGAAAGCTGGTGAATTTGTATTAATCTCTTGCCTAAGTACTGAAGTAAAAGCTATAGAATCTTTGTATGTGTGTATGTATATATATGTGTGTATATTTGAAGGCCTTTAAAATAGACTTCTATAATTTTATATTCAATTGGCAATTTAATTCATTTCAATTTCCCTTAGCTCAGGAGACTTTCTCTTCATACCTTATGATGTAAATTTTGCTCTCTGATTTTCACCTGAGTTGTTTCCTTTTATATGCAGATTTAGGGCCATTTAGCTGACAACTGCCAGGGTAAGGAAACAGGTTATCAAGAGTTTGTAAGTTTAAGATAGGAAAAAAAAAGGAGGTCTTAGAAATTTATAAGATGTACTTCTATCAACATGCCTAATACGACTATGTTTTTATGTATTGTGTACACATGGCTTCACTATTGAAAATATATAAAGAGCTCTAGTTAATTGCCTGAAGAAAATAAAAGCACTTGAATTAAATGTTTTATCAGGAAGAAAGAAAAGACTAGTCAAATGTTTTTTCAAGTTTATGTAACTTAAGTAAAATATTTAATAAATAAGCTAGCTTTAAAATTATTGGTAAAGTAATATTACAAATGTCTTAAGAATTTCCAGCATACATTTTTGCTTGCATTTATTAATCAAGCAATTTCATACTTATTGCTGCAAATACTATAAGGTGTCAAAATTTGGCATACGGGTTATAAAACTATAAACCCAGCCCAAAACAGAATGATCTTTGCTTGTATAATTTTTAGTATTGTCTTTGTTTCAAAGCTAAACTATAAACTAAGTTCCTCCCAACGTTAGTTTGACTTACACCCAGGAATGAACAAGGACAGCTTAGAGGTTAAAAGCAAGGTGGAGTCAATTAGGTCAAATCATTTTCACTGTCTCTGTTATAATTTTGCAATGGTTGTTTCATAACTTTAAATCATGACTATCACAGTTTTCATAAATACTTTAGGTAAACAATTAAAATGAAATAATTAGGTAAATATAATGGGATGAATACTTGTAGATAAACTTGTCATAATTTAGAATATAAATTTATATTAAATTAAATAATAGATATTTTATTATTTGTGTATTTTCCAGAAAAATATATTGTAGAAAAACATTCTTGATTTAAAAAAAAGTGTGTGCTTTTAAAAAAGGGTGAACAAGTTTTGTCTAATTCAAAGCTTAAAGTTTATATATAAAACAAGGTAAAGGAGCTAGAAAATAAGAAAGATGTAAAGAAAGTTATAAAAATAAAGAGGTGTTTTTGTGATAGGAAAGCTTAAAGATAAATAATTTTATATGAGAAAGAGTCTTGCATGGTAAATGTAGTCCTAAAATAAAATGACTGGTTGTTTAAGAAAGAGAGATGTTCAGGATAAACTAGAAAGTCAAAGTATGTCATGAATGGTGTGTGTAAGTCACAATGAGAGGATTTATTAAAAAAAAGAAACTTTTATATGATCAAGTTGTTTATAATTAAAGGAAAATTATAACTCCCTTTAGAGATTAGGTTTGATATAAAAACACTTATACACTAAATTATTGGTTGGAACAAAGAAATATTCTTAAGGGGTTGGTACCTCTTAATAAATTATAAGAGATTTTAATTTTTATTATTAACCCAAAGTTCAACTTTTATTGCATCTCAGTTTTTCAGCTTTCTCTCCCCTTTTACAAGACACTTTTTTTAAAGGTCAAAAGGAAATGTTTTCTTCCTGTATAGTATTCTGCATACTGCAGGAGGTCTTTTCTTTTGCCTTTTGGTAACTGGCCTAACAGATTTTTATCAAAATAATTTCTATGGCGTGATTATTAACTTTGGTTTGCTTAGGAAGAAACTGAGATTTAATTTTTTTCAATTAAGGTTATTACATACATGTATCATCCTGTAAGTGCTTCTAAAGTCCTTGTGACATTGAGTTACAGGGCTTTGACTCCTGCATCTATAAAGAACACCAAGTCCTGCTAAATCTTAAACACTGACAGCAGTTAAAACCTCATTTTTCAGGCCCCAAAGAAGATGCCAATCAAAATAAACTTCATTCCTGAGACACAGGGCCAGAAATTGAAGCTAGTCAACTCCTCAAGGCCCAGGCACTATTGTGGAAGTGGTAGGCACATGAGATTGTAAAGGCTGATTTTGAGAAATAAAATAAGTTCAGTTTCTCTATAAAAGAATCATTAATGTCAAAGGCACACCAATGTGAGACCAGCATATGGGGCCCTGTATTAGATTAACAAGGATTTCTTGAAGCATAACCAACTCCTTAATAAAGATTGTGAAGGATATAAAAGGATTTTGAAAGTTATAATTTGTGGTCAAGATTAAAATTTTATAGATTGTTCATAAAATTTTGAAAAGCAAATTTAATTGGCTTCATGCTGTTTTTATTAGGATGTATTGTTTGGAAACTTAAGTCTTCTTTCTCAAAGAATAAAGGTTTTCACCTTTTTTGAAATCCTTGAGTTATCACTTTGGTTAAATGAATGACTTATTTTACAATGACCTGTGATCCTATTTTGTGATACCAAGTGTTTTAAACCTTTGATATTTGAAAAACTTTCCAAAATCAAATTATAAATTATGTCTTTTTTGACCTAATTATTCCTTTAAGACATTAGGCTCCCTTAAGTCCAAAAATGATATAATTTGGCTTGTTTGTTACAAAAATTATACGGGAAACATTGTCAAATTTGAAAGGGTATTTAGTTTTCTTTGGCCTTTATTTGTATAAATATGTTATTGGTATGTGTTCCAAAATTATGGGAAATTTCTGTAATTCTGATATAACTTGGTGTACATTATCAGTAATAATCATAGTTGTTATGTTAAAATTACTGTGTAACAGTAAGTTTAGAGGTAACAGATTTCCTTGTCAATTGTTTCTTTGACTATGGCTGCCATAAAACCTTTTGTCATCCATGGACAATTGTGTTGTTTTGGTCCTCTTTAGAATATGGTTTTATAATCAACTCTAAAACTCTAACTGGTGCTCTTGGTTGCAGGTTTCTGATAACCTTGGAGATTGTGATATCAGAATAGAGGGAAAACTTTCAGGACTCATGGAGAGCTCAAGTGTTCATGAATATCAAGCAGAACAAGAATTAATTGCATGGACTGAACTAATCTTTTTGACTTTTTGCTTAAAACATTGCTGATCCTTTGTTTTGTTTTTCAGAGTCTTGAAACTTTTGAGTTATTGACAACTTTTAACAATTGACTATACTTTTATGAACAAAATTTGGGGCATATTTGTTTCTCTCTATCTGATTTCTCCAGAATTTGGAAACTATTTGTGAGTATTCTTAACTTATGGCAATACAGTTATTTGCACAAGTGCAATAAGAATCTGTTTTAATAAGTAACAGGACACAGTTGGAGAAACGTTATTTAACCAGGCTTTGACTGGAATGGTGTGCTTTCCTTTAAGGAATCAAACTCAACTTATGGAGTCAATTAAAGCCCTTGGGAAAACTGGCCTCATGTTCTATGTACACAGTCCCTGTACAGGGTTTCTAAACTGTGGTAAGTAAAGAATGTCACTTTCTGACAGGTCCATGAGCCCCAGGTATATCTTGGAACCTCAAGAAGAATTTCCTCTAGAAATTCACCCAACTCGTAGGTATGTGATGGCACAAATCCATGGCTGAGCTGAGCTTTAAAAAAGTCTTATCTGAGATGTCTTCTATGAAACAAAGTTCCATGAAAGCTAATTTTAAAAAGCCTATGTGAAAAATAATTACTTTTTCTGCACTTTATGCAAATAATCTGGCCAAGTATAGTAAACCAAATCAGTCCTACCATGATTTGTCTTAAATAAAAATGGGAACTTGAGAGAGAAAACTTATGTTTCAAAACTATAGTACACCTGTTGTTAGATTCTAGCCTTGCCTAATTATTTTCAATTTTTATTATTTTCTACAGTTTGAGCTGAATTCTATTTTTTCCTACCTACAAGTCTCCAAAACAATATTTTCAATTTTTTTATTATTTCTTTTCCTATCCCCATCATTTTTTTTTTCTAATTTGAATCACTGAAAACTAAGCTGTGCTCTCTTAAAGCCCTGAGAACTAAAACTAGACAACTTAAACTACAAAAAATAAAAAAATAAAAACTCAGCAACCTATTTACATACATAAGATCTATATCAATGTTCTAGGATCATTCTTTTGTTTGTTGTTGTTTTTCTCCCTTTGTCCTGCTATTTTCTCTTCATAGGATCTGAGACTTCACAACATTCTAAAAATGAGCTTTCAGGGCCTACCTGTCTAGGAATAAACCTTCCTAACCATGCAAGTTCAGATGAAACCTGAGACCAGAGACTCATTTTCTTCTAAAATGCTTTCTCCAAAAGATATTAAGAAAGAAAAGGAGGGTGGAAGCGGTGGCTCACCCCTGTAATCCCAGCACTTTGGGAGGCCAAGGCGGGTGAATCACGAAGTCAGGAGATCGAGAGCATCCTGGCTAACACGGTGAAACCCTGTCTCTACTAAAAATACAAAAAATTAGCCGGCTTAGTGGCGGGTGCCTGTAGTCCCAGCTACTCAGGAGGCTGAGGCAGGAGAATGGTGTGAACCTGGGAGGCAGAGCTTGCAGTGAGCCAAGATCGTACCACTGCACTCCAGCCTAGACAACAGAGCAAGACTCTGTCAAAAAAAAAAAAGAAAAGGAAAGGAGGGAAATGTGAAAGAAAAATGTTGGGGGTCCCAAAAGTACTAAGCTAAAGGGAAAAGTCACTCTGGGAACTGCTTAGGGCAAACCTGCCTCCCGTTCTATTCAAAATCATAGATAGCTCTGCTCTCTGAGATAGATGCATATTCGAATTGCTTCCTTTGGAAAGTCTCATCAGAAACTCAAAATAATGCATCCATTTGTTTCCCACCTATCTGTGACCTGGAAGCCTCCTCCTGGCTTCAAGTTGTCCCCCCGTTTCTGGAGGACCAATGTACTTCTTACACACATTGATTGATGACTCATGTCCCCCTAAAGTGTATACAACCAAGCTGTGTCCCAACCACCTTGGACACATATCATCAGGATTTCCTGAGGCTGCTTCATGGACATGCATACTCAACCTTGGCAAAATAATCTTTCTAAATTAACTGAGACCTGTCTCAAATTTTCAGGGTTCACAAAATTCAGTAATATTTAGTACCTTTGCAGGGTTGTGTGACCATCACTACTTTTTAGTTCCTGAACAATTTTGTCACCCCAAAGCTTTTATTTATTCAAAAAGTTATTAACATGTTTTTGAATTTTAAAAAAGTCAATGAAAAATAATGGGTTTTCTATATTTTGTATAAAATTGAAGTGGCATTGTTGTCTCGGATAAATATCTGAGGTTCATAGTCTTACGCCAAAGAAATCGAGTTTGTGGACACACAAGAAGTGGGTTTAGAAGGAGAGATTTAATAGATAAAAGAAGGAGAACAGCTCTCCCTCCTGTGAGAGAGAGGGGTGCCCAAGTGGGACTTCTGGCCTGCAGCAGAGTACACAAGGTTTTATAGATAGGTTTGAGGAGACAGTGTCTGATTTGCATAGGGCCTAAGGACCTGTTGTGATGTTTACATAGCTGGCAAAGTTGACCACACCAGCATAATCTTGTTCTGCAAATGGTTTTCTACTAGACTGGTCTGCTTCCCTACTTCACACGTGGTGCACAAGGGAAAAAGAAGGAGGAGCTGCCACGCTGGACATGCCTCGCCCCCAGGTATCCTTTTCCTATTGGAAGAGCTAACAGCATTCACCCGTGCAAGCTTCCAGCTTGCTTGTCTATGTCTGCAGCTCAATTTTACAGGCTGCTGTTTGTTAGAAAAGAAATAATTTGGGGGATGCTTTTTATTAAAAGGGAAACCTTACCAAGGACTTCTTTACCTTCACTATCTGCCTAAATAATTTCTTTTTAACTCCTATGTCAAAATTAATAAAGTAAGAAATACAGTTTATATTATTGGCTATGCCTCTGATTTAGTATTCAAGTCTGATTTTTCAAGTATCAAAAGTGAAATTATTTTTTGGTATGAACAGAATTTATTTTTTACAGTTTGATTATTATAAATTTAATACCTGCAGGTAATGAAGAAGTTGGTAAAACAGAAAATAGAGGAAAATAAAATTATCTAAGGTAATACCCTTTTTATGTTGTATCTTCAATGTTATAAAATCATTTTATATTACTTTAATTAGAGAAAAAATTATTAACTAGTTAAAATAAAAGATAACTCTCCAAATATAGATAACATTAGGTCAACATTATTTTTATATACATATATTTTGTTTGTTTTGTTTTGCAAATTTGGCATATAACCCATATATAATTTAACAAAAAGTTTTCTTAACATTTATTGCAAACCTGCTACCATACTATTAAAAAACTTTGATAGCTATTCTAAGAACATATAAAAATTAGAGATAATAGGCTTAATTATTATACATGTTGAAAATAAGGAAATTGACTTTTCTCTTCTCTTTTCTCTTAGAGCATTTACTTGAAAAACTTGTGATTGTAAATCTTTCTCCACTCTTTGAAATGTATATAAATCCTTTTAAAAACAAGGTAGGCTTTTCCTCAGTTTTGTGATCCAGGAATGTCTTTCTCAAGTACCTGGGAGCTATCTCTTTGAAGCATAAACATTAAGGAAGATAGTACTGCCATCTCCCAGTTTCTAGGGAAAGATAGGAGTCCAACGTTGGTGAGAACCTTGCTCCAAGGAACCTCCTTTCACAAAGATATGAGATGTTTATTTTTTTTCTGGATAAAGCCAGTTAGATAACACAGATGATCACCCCAAATTACCAGGTAAATTTAGGATAAAATATGTGTGGCACGTTAAAGCTTCTTATTTGAGAACAAGTTACTGTTTATCGTAAAAACATGTACGTAATGGGTTGTATCTGCTTGGTTGTAAAAGGGTAAGGTTTCTTTCTGTTTTTGTAATCTCTTAGCAGATTGCCTGTGGTGGGCAGCGTGTTCTGGTTTAATGCTTATTTGGTGATAAAAGTGTTGTTTTCCTTTCTACTACCTTTGCAGAGAGGATTTCTGGGTTGGGAGAAGGTTTTGTTTTGGATTAGATTTCCCCTACACTACAAAACACACCCCCACAAAGAGCTATAATTTGTTTTGTTGCATTTGAAATCTAGGTTATCTTAAAAATTGTGTTATTAATAACACTAATAAAATATTATATCCATTCTCATAGAAATATCTACCTTCTTTCAACAGGTTCCTGGAAAGAAATTGAGTCAAAGAGTAAACGTTATTTAGCTCTTGATATATGAATGATAGTCACATTTACCATGATATATTTCTGAAAATGTATATATTAATAGAAGTGAAATACATAAAAATCAAGCAGTCAATTTACATGTTATGATTGGAATTCTGTTCCAAAATAATTAAAGAAACTATTCCTAATTATTTTTGTGAATGCTTAATTTTGTACTCCTAAGAATTAAGAAATATGTACAGTTAGAAAAACATTAAGTAGATTAAGCACTAAATTTGGACACTCATTTTCTGAAATAAATTTTTACTTTACATTCTAGTTTTTTTTTTTTTTTTTTTTTTTTTTTTTTTTTTGAGACGGAGTTTCACTCTTGTTGCCCAGGCTGGAGTGCAATGGCGTGATCTTGGCTCATCGCAACTTCCACCTCCCAGATTCAAGCGATTCTCCTGCCTCAGCCTCACTGGGATTACAGGCAAGTGCCACCACGCCTGGCTAATTTTATATTTTTAGTAGAGACGTGGTTTCTCCATGTTGGTCAGGCTGGTCTCCAACTCCCGACCTCAGGTGATCTGCCCGCCTCGGCTTCCCAAAATGCTGGGATTACAGGCATGAGCCACCGCGCACCGCCTACATTCTAACTTTCTTACTTTACGTTCAAGCTATTAAAGGCTCATCTATTTTAATAACTTGACATGTCTTTTAAATCTCTTTGTACCTGTAACCTCTCCCACACCTTTTTTTCTCTTGAAAATGTGTGTGTATATATATATATATATATATATATATATATATATATATATATAAAATTGTGTATATTTGAGGTTTACAACATGATGTTATGGGATACACATAGATAATAAAATGGTTACTAAACTGAAGCAGATTAACACGTCTACCATCTCACATTGTTAACAGGTGTGTGGTTGTGTATGTGTATGTGTGTTTGTGTGTGTGTGTGTTGTGTGACAAGAGCAGCTGAAATCTACTCATTTAACAGAAATCTGTAATAGAATACAATTTCATTCAGTTAGTTCTCACATTGTACACTAGCTCTCTACACCTCATCTATACATCTGCTACTTTGTATTCTTTGACCTACATCTCCCACTTTCTTCTCCCCACCCCCACCACATTAACCACTGTTTCATTCTCTATCTGTGTATTTTAACTCTGTTTTTATTCCACATACAAGTTAGATCACAAGTATTTTTCTTTCTGTGTCTGGCTTATTTCAATTAGTTGAAATTTATTTATTGAAGAATTCAGTTCATTTTTCTTTAGGTTTTTTTCCGTACACACTGGATTTTGTCGATAGAGTCCCTGAGATATTTTTTGACATGTTACTCTGCTCCCTGTATATACTGTAAAATGGTGGTTAGATGTAGAGAATTGGTCAGACTTAAGTTTGACATTTTGGGGGGTTCTATAATTCTTTCAGAAGACACATAATGTCTGGTGTGTGTGTGTGTGTGTGTATGTGTGTTGCCAGCAGCCATTGGGATCATTACCCAGCTTATTTAATTCACTAGAGGTTAAACAATTATGATCTTGTAATTCTATTGTTTCTGCTTTCCTGTCTTAGCTAGAAGATGTTTATAAAAAGAAACTTGCATCAGTTATTTGTTTATACTTACAATTCATATAGGAAAACTAAGCATTGATTTTTTTGCTTTATTTTCCTTTATAATTTACATGACTTTCTCCAGTCTTCCAAATTTAATCAATGAATTTTAATTTAATTTTTATTTTTAGTGTCATTTTAAATCTATAGTTTTAACTACATTAGAAATATGTCAGTCCACATTGCAAATCAGTATTCTTACTGAATTTCAAAGTAACCCATCCTTGGCCAATGAGAGCCTCTTAAAGTTAGTTCTTGAGTCCTTTGACACAAACCTGGTAGTCTGATAACTTATTTGCTTTTGCTTTGTGGCATCATATGAAGATAGTCTAGCCTCAGTTTGCACATTTCTTGCCCTCAATCTAGAATCACTCCAAGGAACTCTGGTCCTATTTTATGAAAAAAACATATTGGATGAACACAATCTAAATATTAGCGGTACTCATTGTAACTGGATTGTGTATCACTTAAATATTTTGAGTCTGATTCTCACTCCTTAATTACAGCTCACCTTTTAGTCAAAATCTTTTAAAATATTTAGTATACTTTCTTTAATTGCAGTGTTCCTTTACAAATGAATATGTCATGTAGACTGAAGTCTAGTAGAACTCTAAATTTTCTATATTACATTATTTTTAAAATATGAGACAAAATGCAACAGTTTTGAGATACATAGCACAAATTCTTTAAGAAATCAAAATTCTAAATTTTTCTTTGCAATAAGGCACACAACTAGGTAGGTGGAGGCACTAATTTTAGTAATTGTAATTGTGATGTGCCAGATCCAGATTAATTTCTCTTCCTACACTACTTGAATTAATTACCATTGCAGTCCTATTAGGGATAGTATTATTTTCTCCACGTTTCAGTTGTTGAATCTGAGCCCTGAGAGTTAGGTAATTTGCCCAATATTATTCTCTAAGAAGTCTTCTCTTAATCATTATTGAACTCTTTACAGATAAATACTACCAAAGGATAGTGCAAATGTTTGTTTATTAGATGATGTATGAAAGTCCAATTTTAATATACAAAAGCAATTTGTTGTAATGATGGGATGAGGGGGTGAGTTCTCAAAATATATTATGTAAATTGAAGATGTGATAAGCCATATCTATGTCTGCTGGACTAAAACTGTTAGTAAGCCTGGTAACATGGTTAAGAAATGGAAAGTAGAAGTAAGCAACCAGGATGCAACAGTTCCCTTATATGATATTAGAGTAATGAAATTGGTCCTTGAGTACAGAAGTGCCGTCTCTTCCAACCTAAAATTTAAAAGCAAACAAGAAAAAATAAACACATGAATGAATGAGTAAATGGATGGATGGATGCCTCTAATCTGGTGGGCTCCTCACTTGCCCAGACTACTGAGGGTATCCTAGTTCAGATCCATTTCAAAGGAAAAAGGCAGGTAGAGCCACTAGAGCAACTTACTCATGTACAGCTTAAATACCAATTATGTTTTTGCAGGTTTATTTGCTGGTTTGTTTTAGTAAAAGACGTTGAGAATGCCCTACCTTGATTTGCAGTTATCTTTCTCCCAATATCAGATGTGGACCAATGTATGTGGGCTGAGTTCGAATGGAAAGTGAACACCTTGGTTTGCCAAATACCTCCAGCATTGTATTGGAATGCCGATCTTACCAAATTCTAAAAAATATTTAGACACTAGCATTCACATTTGTCTTTGTGACTGTCAGTACTCTATTTGTAAGATTGCCTTCCTGTTCTACGAGACACTGGTGAACACTCTGAAATAGTATAGTATAACTGTTCTGATTCAGTTGAACATAAGGTCTTCCTGCTGAGAAAAGTTGGAGTGCAGTTGACGTACCATTGTGAAACTTCCCACTGCCTTAGCAAACATATTCTCAACATCTAAGTTCCTTTTTTATGTGTGATGTGGGAATACGGAACCCATTGTTTACCACACCAGTAAGACCTTTCTAAGAGGACCAACAGCTGTAGAAATGTCAGCTGCTGCTATATTGGAATCTTGAAAAGTCAATGTGCTAATCCCAAGGAAGCTGGGCCATACTGGATTCCCTTTGCTTCATTGTGAAATAACAAGACAGACTCTGGAAAGCCATGACTGAATGAATGAATTTTGTTCTTTTCTTATGCTTAGATCACACATCTAGGTCATATCTCCCATTTTACATTCCCTCTGGTTTACTCAGCCTGTCTGTTTGCTCCCATGTCTGTCTTCTATGCCTCTCACCTTTTATTATTAACGTCTGATCTTAGTTGCCACCAAAGTTTGGAGGACTTACGAGAGAGCTTTTCTAACCCACAGTCCTCTCTCTAGAGAACATATCTCTTCTTCTCTGGCACTTAAACAACCCTCCCATCAACTTAATTTCAGACTTCTCATCTCCAGAATGAGAGAAAATACATTTCTGTTGTTTTAAGTTGCCCACTTAAAATACATTTCTGTTCTATTTGTTATGGCAGCCCTAGAAAATTTCTACAAAATCCAAAACAGAACTCTAATTCTGCCTGTACCTTCACACAAGATAGTGGATTTCCCAGACCCCACAATCCCAATGTATATGTTACTACCAGCCACCCAATTATCCACCAAAAACTACAATCACCTTTGATGTTGTTTTCTCTCATATCTCACATTCACATTTTAATAAATATCTATGAAATCTCATTCGTACAACAAATATTATTAAACAAGTGACTGGACTAGATACCATCCTAGGGATCCAGGATATGGCTAAAAAAAGGAAAAAAGCCTGGTCTATGGCTAAAAAAAGGAAAAAAGCCTGGTCTTTGACCTTATACTTTTTTGATCAGGGGAAACAAACAAATCAAGTACAAGCAATCAACAACATAAATATACAAGAAATATTAAATGGCAATAAATGATAAGATTTATGTTGTGATGAGATACAAACTAGCAGTGAGCTATGCTAGAATAAGAATGATAGACATTAGGGTGACATGTTAGAATGAGTGTCACAGCAAATGCAAAGGTCCAGAGGGTGGAAAAATCTTGGCGTTTTAAAGAAAAGGAAAATATTGATGGGACAAGAGTAGAACAAGCCAATGGAAAAACTTGCCAGGTGCTGGGCCAGGCCCAGACTCTGCCCTTATTTTCCACAGGAAACATTTTATTCAAAGTTCATTGAATTACACTCCTACTCCCCACCTGCTGCCGCCTCCTCCTCCTCCTCCTCCTCCCTTTCTCCTCCTTCTCCCTCTCCCTCTCCCTCTCCTCCTCCTCCTCCCTTTCTCTTTCTCCTTCTCCCTCTCCCTCTCCTCTTCCTCCTCCTCCTCCTCCTCCTCCTCCTTCTTCTTCCTCTTCTTCTCTTCCTTCCTCTTTCTTCTTATTTTTTATTATTTTTTTAACTACTCCATGACCTGGTCCAAATTACCATCCTCCTCTCTTTGTTAACACCTCCGAAAACTACCTAACTGGCTTCGCATTTCTTTTCATTCACCCTTTCCAACCTCTGCACAGCAATCATAGTAAGGCCTAAATATGTAAATTGCACTAACCCCTCCTCTACTTAAAATCCCTCAGTGACTTCTGTATGCTTAGAATAAAATCTAACACCTTGCCATGACTAAATAAAAGTCAAGTGAGTTAACAGATTAAGCAACAAGAGCAGAACATGTTCAGAGAACGAAAATTAAGTGTCTTACTATACAAAAATGGCACAGCATCCTTCCACATCTGGACTAAATTTCCTTTTTTTTTCTTTAGAGCATTCTCATGAAGACACAAATAAGCCTTCTGTGAAAGACAACTGTGACACCTGGGTCACAAGCATAGAAATCCACAGAGCCCAGAATGAAAAGTGAATTAGGCTGGACTGAAGGGAGAAATAAGAAGTAGTATAGACTGGAGAATTGGAGGATCCATGCAGCATCAAAAAGGGAATACTACTATTTAGTTCTAGCTGTGTGTTCCCATGTGGGGCCACTGCCCATGGTTGCCAAATTTTTAAAAAATTTTTTCCAAGGGAAATCAGAAATCATAATTTTATAAGAAATATATGAATTTCTAAATACTGATGTTTAAATTTTAACTGTGCAGTCCCCAAAGAACTCATATATACCTCAGATCCAGTGATTAGCTGCTAGCTTGTAGCTTTTAAAAATCTGGAACCAAAAGAAAAAAAAAAAAGCCTCTGATGACATGCTACACAAGACCAATAAGTTTTGATGAGGGCATGGGAAAGAAAGAGAATTGAACCATCTAATTTTGTTCAATGAGCAGATGCAAGGGCCTAGGCTACATGTCAAGAAATTCTGATTTGTTGTTTCTCAAGTAATACAAATGATATGTTCTCAGTACATATATAAGACAGCCACCATTCTAAAAGTTACACATATTAACTTACTTAATACTTAAGGCCAAGCATAGTGGCTCATGCCTGTACTCCCAGCACTTTAGGAGGCCATGGAGAAAAAAAGTGTTCAACGGTAGGAGTAACATAGTGAGACCTCATCTCAAAAGAAAAATAAACTATGTCGAGAGATGAAGTATTGTTTATTTATTTTTGTGATGAAGAAACTGAAAAACAGATAAGCTGAGGATGTTGTTAGGATCATTCTAGAAAGGATGAAAAAAGACAACAGGGGAGTGTGCCATGGGGCAGAAAAGCACTACAGGAGTCTCGTCAGGTGAAGCTGATGTGGCATCCTGCAGTTTTGCCTAGGATCAGCCTTGCTGAGCATCCTCTGATGATTACCAGCTCCAGTGGGGCATTTCTAGGAATTTCAAGACATCACATAATGGGTCCATCATAACTTTAATAATAAATAGGCCACTGTGTGTGCTGTTTAGCTCCACAAATGCTTATATATTGTCATCTTTCTTCCCTCCTCTTCATACTGTCCACATGAGACCATCTGTTCCATCACCACCTGTAAAGGAGTGTTACTCCATCCCCAGGGAGAGCTGAACTAGAAGACTGCAATGACATCATGGATATTGTTTTTTAAAAAAATCAAATTTATACAGAAAATGCATTTTCAGCAAGAACTCTGTCAGGTCACAGCTGTTTCAGTGAGTCATCTATCACTCTGAGGACTATCCCACATGGACCCAAGCAATAAAATCCCACGCACCAGGGAATAAATAAAGTTATGCTAACTCAAATATGACTCCCATCAAATATTTGCAAGAAACTTTTACACTGACTAAGTGAAGAGTGTGCAGCACTGCTGCATCCACACACTGTATTTTTAAAAGAAATTGTGAGAATATGAGAATTTTGAAAATGAATTATTACCTCTGTGTAGAAAAGTACTGCATTCAATCAGAGCTTTGGAATACATTTTTCTTTGACAAACAGGAAAAGAATTCAATAAGTTAAATTGGTTTTAATAAAGCTGACCAACAGAGCCTTAATACGCCTAGTAGATGCAATAGACAGCTGTCAAAATGGTAAAATCTGAGTTTGGTCCCAAAGTTCTGACATTCCCAATATACATTCTCCAATTGCCTGTCATGGACCCTGAAAATTTTATTGTACTAGGATAAGGCATTATGCCCATGAGATAGTAATAAATGGACAGAAAATATATTGGCACATGTTGATTTATTATTCTCTTGTGAAAAGGTAGTTTTTGGTTGGAGTTTAAATGGAGACCTTGGGTAGCTCTAGGCATTAGACATACTGCCAAAAGGAAGAAGAATATCACTAAGAAAGAAGATGCCAAATAAAACTTCTCCATTCCAATAAATTTGCCCAGGCTGGTCATGCTACTCTGCTGTTTCCTTAGAAAATGAAATAAGAAAGACAAGGAATGAAAAAAGAAAAAGAAAGGTAGTGATTAAAAAGAAAAAAAAATGACAAGGGCCAATATGTCTTTTAACAGCTTGACTTAGAATGCACATGTTACAAAAACTTCTCTTATAACTTAGCCTTATAGATATGTTGTATTCCTGACTTTGAAATTAAGAAATTTATTGGAAAACATTCAGGAAATTAATGCTTATTTCTCCAATGCCTCCTGGTATTTTCTATATCAACAAATACTGATTTAGGCCCTTTTTGAACCTACCCTAGAATGGATACCTGCTCTTTTCTCTGATACTCTGTGTTGTTAGACAATTCTCTTAGATAGTCTTCATCATGTAACTTCTCCTTGTTAATTCCGAAGCCACAGAGAGTAAATGATTGGAAAGGTTGAAGTAACGCTCTTTGCCTCACCAGAGGGAAAGATGTTGCAAAACAGTAATAACCTATGAGCCTTCCTATTCATCTGGAACCAACTTTATGCTTAATAAACCAGAACAGTGCTGTCCAGAAATATATGTGTGGCCCGCAATAAGTAATTTAGCATTTTCTACTGGCTACATTTAAGAAGCAAGATATATTTATTTATGTTTTAATTTTATCTTAAAGTACTTTATGACTGAATAAAATATTTTAATATTTTATTATGTGCTTTATTTAAACCATTTTATTCAAGGGATTAGTATTTCAATAAATAGTCAATATAAAAATTATCAGGATGACTTTTTTATTCTTTTTTTCATACTAAATCTTCAAATCCAGCGAGTGTTTTACACTTATAGCTCATCACAATCTTTTTTCTTCCCTAGAGCTCATCTCCCTTCATATGCTGAATTTTCAATGGTTAATATGAGCTGAACTTCTACAAAAATAGTAAAGTATGTTAAGTGGAAAAATATTTTTAAATAATTTGTTTTTAAATTTAAATGAATGACAATTAAGGAAAATAGAAAATTCAGTTCCTTCGTTGCACTAGGAGCATTCTAAGTGTTCTATAGCAACTTGTTGGCTACCATGTTGGATAGTACAGACCTAAAGTATCAAGTCAGGTTGAAGTGTTCACATGAGGTAATCACATTAGCGTGTTCAGTAGGCTTACTGAAGAAAAACTTTGAAGGAAAAATTGTAAACCAAATCCAAACCATAACCAAAATGAAGCACTTCTGCAGGAGAAAATATCTGTCAGGACAAAGATCCTTTTGTATGACCAAGCTTGCATATAGAAATAAAGACTATGCCAGCCTTTGATTTCAACAATATGAGGATATGAGCCTCTCCATGTATGGTCTGGAGAGTCAATATCTGCAATAGAAAAGGTTTATTCTTGAAAACCAGACTAGCTTTACATGTTCTCTCCGTGACACCCTGGGTACAAATTAGAGGAAATCTGTCAGTAAATGGTAATCAATACATTTGTTATTAAAATGCATAGAAAAAGTTATAGTGTCACTTATAATGCTTAAGCATTTAGCTTATTCATATAATTTACTTCATGTGGTTTTAAAACTTTGAAGATAGCCATGCATATAGAAAGTTACTTAATTAGCAACTTAATATTGAATCTTCTTCTGCCTCATGGTGAAATGTGCAGCTAAAGGGTACGAAGGTGTTTTCTGGAGCCCATGTATTCGGAATGCAGTTGATCCTTCAGTATAGAACTATAAATAAGAAATCATTTGACTGGTTAAAAAAATAAATATCATGACCTCAATATTGGCCCACAGCCTGGAACATGTCAACTCAAATGGTTTGGGTATTATATTATTCATTGTTTTTATCTGGACATTTCATTCCTTTCTTACTAAAACTTCTAATATTTCCTACCCCATATGCACTCTCAGCTAATTTTACTGAAGAAATTGAAGTAATAAGAAAAATCTCAGTAGCTCTGACCACCCTATATTTGCTCACTGACTTGACATTTTGTCCATATACTCTGTGTGAGCAGCCTGTGCTCCTCACTAAGGCTGATGTTTTCCCTTAGACATTAGATTGCATCTTCCCTCACCTCCACTCCAGGAATTTCTCCAGTATTTTCTTAATCATTAATTTTTCTGTGACTTGTAATTTTCACTGGCCTATAGACAATTTCTCTCATTGTAGAAAAAAATCTTTATCTTGACACAGAACCCCCTTGATTTATTTCATTTCATAACACCCCATTGCAGCCAACTCTTCACAGAGCTGTCTAACCTCACTGTCTCAGGTCCTCTCCTCCCATTCTCTCTGACTCCCTGAACCCATCTAAATAGATTTCATCCCCACTACTTCCCTGAAATTGTCCTTTTTTCTATTGACCTTCATATTGCTAAATCCCATGATAAGTTATCAGTTATTGTCCTACTGACTTAGATGATTTCTCTCCTGAAATGGTTTTCTTTCAGGAATCCACAATCTCCCGATTTTGCTTTTAATCCAACACATTTCTTTATACTACTTCCTCTACTTTTCCCCACATTCTGACTCTAAAGCACCCTAGGATTCAGTCCTTGGAAATATTTTATACAATAAATCACTTCCTGGTGATTTAACCTAAGCTCATGGCTTTAAATATTATTTCTTTGTGGGAAACACTCTTTCCTAGACTCTAGGCTCATACATCTAACTGACAGGTTGACTTCTCCACTTGGATGTTTCACAAACATCTCAATTTAAGACCAGACTCCTCATCTTCCTCCTCAAGCTGTTCTTTGTCACCAATAACCAGTTATTCTTCCAGTTTCTCATGCCAGTATCCTTGGAATAATTCTTGACTCCCTCTCTCCCCTGCTCTGTGCTCAATCTGTTGCCTTATTTTGCATTTCTTTAATTATCAAACAGTTGAATATGTTTCCAGTTGTATACTTTTTGTATAAATAAATAATAAATAAATAAATAAATAAAATACTCTTTGTATTTTATCTGTTAAATGACTGTTGACATGCCTGACACATTTACCTTTTGCAATGTTGCTCTTTTAGTTATTCTTTAGTAGTATGTAGTAGTTCTTTTTTTCTAGAATGAAAATCACTTTATTATATTTTTCTAGATTATAAATAGTACAATGTGATTGTTAGGAAAGAGGAATAACACACATATAAATAGTAAAGTATATATGATCTAAAATCCTACTATCCTTAAAAATCGCCATGGTTATTTCATTGATTTCTTTTTTATATCTGTTTATGAATATAAATATGATTTTAATAAATAGAACTCTGGCACATATATTATCTGTTTGCCTTGCTTTATTTTATTATGTGTTTCCAATGGCCACTGAATTTAAGGCAGTTTCTCTTTTTCTTACATTCTCTTTTTCTACTCCCTTCCTTCTCTTCTTCCTCTGCAAGACTAAACTTACTCCCCACTGCAGGAATCTACTATGAACAACCCTTTGAAAATTCTTCTATAAACCTCTGTATGATAATTTAATTAAGCCTTATTAGACTACATAACTTCTCTCTCCTTCTCTCTCTCTCTCTGACACACACACACATGCACACACACACAAACACGCACACACACACACATACACTTTTAGTAACAGTTAATGTTATCAAATATACAAAAGAAGGTATAATCATTTCTTGCTGTCCCTGGGGGATTGTTTTCAGGACCTCTTGATGGCACCAAACTCTGAGGATGCTCAAGTGCCTGATATAAAATGGTAAACTCTTTGCATATAACTTATGCACATCCTGCCATAGGCTTTAAGTCATTTCTAGATTGTGTATGATACCTAATACATGTAAGTGCTTATGTAAATAGTTATTACACTGTAATGTTTAGGAAATAATGACAAGAGAAAAGTGTGTACATATTCAGTATAGGTGCAATTTTTTTCCTAATATTTTTGATCCGCAGTTGATTGAGTTCACAGATGTGGAACCCATGTTTACAGAGGGCCAACTGTATATTCATAGTTCTGTCTCCTCCTCCCTCTTCCCTCTGCCCCATTATACCCAATCATTTTTTCCTTTACTTTTTGCTCACCCCCTTTCCCTTTTTTACTGTAAATAAGTATGTTAATACATTATTTCCTTCACTCAGATAAATAGCAGTATACAACACATACTTTTTTCAAACTGTGTATTTTTTCACCTAAAAATATGTCACCTACAATATAGTATAAAGTACATGGAGATCTACCTTCTTTCTTTTTCAAGCATCATAATGCTCCATTGTTTGTGCGAATGGATGCTAATTTATTCAACTATTTATTTGTTGATGAATATTTGGCACTTATTGGCCTTGTTAACAAATCTTTTTTTCCTGCTTAATTCTTCTGTGTTTATAAAATATCTTTATCATTTCTAAAATTATTCTGAAAAATTACTACATTAGGCAATGACATGCTAGAGGAAATTTTTCTTTTTTTTTCTTTTCTTTTTTTTTTTTTTACAGTAACATATTGTCAACTTTATTAGATAATGCCAGGCTGGTTATACTATTTCAATTTGCATTTCTTTTGTTTTCCTATTAATTTTTTAAAAATTTAACTTTAAGTTCTGGGATACATGTGCTGAACATGCAGGCCTGTTACATAGGTATACATGTGCCATGGTGGTTTGCTGCATCTATCAACCCATCATCTAGGTTTTAAGTCCCACATGCTTTATGTATTTGTCCTAATGCTCTCCCTCCCCTTTACACCCAACCCCCAACAGGCCCCAGTGTGTGATGTTCCCCTCTCTGTGTCCTTGTGTTCTCATTGTTCAACTCCCACTTATGAGTGAGAACATGTGGTGTTTGGTTTTCTCTTCCTGAGTTAGTTTGCTAAGGATGCTGGCTTCCAGCTTCATCCATGTCCCTGCAAAGGACATGAACTCATTCTGTTTTATGGCTGCATAGTATTCCATGGTGTATATGTGCCATATTTTCTTTATCCAGTCTATCATTGACGGGCATCTGGGTTGGTTCCAAGTCTTTGCTATTGTAAATTGTGCTGCAATAAACATACATGTGTACATATCTTTATACTGGAATGATTTATAATCTTTTGGGTATATACCCAGTAATGGGATTGCTGGGTCAAATGCTATTTCTGGTTCTAGATCCTTGAGGAATCACCACACTGTCTACCACAATGGTTGAACTAATATACACTCCCACCAACAGTGTAAAATGTTCCTATTTCTCCACATCCTCTCCAGCATTTGTTGTTTCCTGACTTTTTAATGATCGTCATTCTAACTGGCATGAGATGGTATCTCATTGTGGTTTTGATTTGCATTTCTCTAATGATCAGTGATGATGAGCTTTTTTTCATAGGTGTGTTGGCCACATAAATATCTTCTTTTGAGAAGTGTCTGTTCACATCCTTCACCCACTTTTTGATGGGGTTGTTTGTTTTTATTCTTGTAAATTTGTTTAAGTTCCTTGTAATTTCTGGATTTTAGACCTTTGTCAGATAGACAGATTACAAAAATTTTCTCCCATTCTGTAGGTTGCCTGCTCACTCTGATTATAGTTTCCTTTGCTGAATAGAAGATCTTTAGTTTAGTTAGATTTCATTTGACAATGTTGGCTTTTGTTGCAATTGCTTTTGTTGTTTTAGTCATGAAGTCTTTGCCCATGCCTATGTCCTGAATGGTATTACCTAGATTTTCTTCTTGGGTTTTTATGGTTTTAGGTTTGACATTTAAGTCTTTAATCCATCTTGAGTTAATTAAACAGGAAGTCCTTTCCCCATTGCTTGTTTTTGTCAGGTTTGTCAAACATCAGATGGTGTGGTGTTACTTCTGAGGCCTCTGTTCTGTTCCATTGGTCTATATATCTGTTTTGGTACTGGTATCATGCTGTTTTGGTTACAGTAGCCTTGTAGTATAGTTTGAAGTCAGGTAGTGTGATGCCTCCAGCTTTGTTCTTTATGCTTAGGATTGTTTTGGCTATACAGGCTCTTTTTTGGTTCCATATGAAATTTAAAGTACTTTTTTCTAGCTCTGTAAACAAAGTCAGTGGTAACTTGGTGGGAATAGCATTGAATCTATAAATAACTTTGGGCAGTATGGCCATTTTCATGATATTAATTCTTCCTATTCATGAGCGTGGGATTTCTTTCCATTTGTTTATGTCCTCTCATTTCCTTGAGCAGTGGTTTGTAGTTCTCCTTGAAGAGGTCCTTTATGTTTTTTGTAAGTTGTATTCCTAGGTATTTTATTTTCTTTGTAGCAATTGTGAATTGGAGTTCAGTCATGATTTTGCTCTCTGCTTGTCTATTATTGGTGTATAAGAATGCTTGTGATTTTTGCACACTGATTTTGTATCTTGAGGCTTTGCTGAAGCTGCTTGTCAGCTTAAGGAGTTTTTGGGCTGAGGCGATGGGGTTTTGTAAATATACAATCATGTTATCTGCAAACAGAGACAGTTTAACTTCCTCTCTTCCTATTTGAATACCGTTTCTTTCTTTCTCTTACCTGATTGCCCTGGCCAGAACTTCCAATACTATGTTGAATAGGAGTGGTGAGAGAGGGCATCCTTGTCTTGTGCCGGTTTCCAAAGGAAATGCTTCCAGCTTTTGCCCATTCAGTATGATATTGGCTATGAGCTTGTCATAAATAACTCTTACTATTTTGAGATATGTTCCATCAATACCTAGTTTATTGAGAGGTTTTGATAAAATTCAACAGCATGAAGGGTTGTTGAATTTTATCAAAGGCCTTTTCAGCATCTATTGAGATAATCATGTGGGTTTTGTCATTGGTTATGTTTATGTGATGGATTACATTTATTGATTTGATTATGTTGAACCAGCCTTCCATCCCAGAGATGAAGCCGACTTGATCGTGGTGGATAAGCTTTTTAATGTGCTGCTAGATTCAGTTTGCCAGTATTTTATCGAGCATTTTCACACTGATGTTCATAAGGGATATTGGCCTGAAATTTTATTTTTTTGGTGTGTCTCTGCCAAGTTTTGGACCAGGATGAAGCTGGCCTCATAAAATGAGTTAGGGAGGAGTCCCTCTTTATTGTTTAGAATAGTTTCAGAAGGAATGGTACCAGATCCCCCTTGTACCCCTGGCAGAATTTGGCTGTGAATCTGTCTGTCCCTGAGCTTTTTTAAGTTGGTAAGCTATTAATCACTGCCTCTATTTCAGAACATGTTATTGTTCTATTCAGGAATTCAGCTTCTTTCTGGCTTTAGTCTTGGAGGGTGTATGTGTCTGTGAATTTATCCACTTCTTGTAGATTTTCTAGTTTATTTGCATAGAGGTGTTTATAGTATACTCAGATGGTAGTGTGTATTTCTGTGGGATCAGTGATGATATTCCCTTTATCATTTTTTATTGTGTCTATTTGATTCTTCTTTCTTTTCTTATTAGTCAGGCTAACGGTCTTATCTATTTTGTTAATCTTCAGAATACCAACTCCTGAATACATTGATTTTTTTGAAGGATTTTTTGTATCTCTGTCTCCTTCAGTTCTGCTCTGATCTTAGTTATTTCTTGTCTTCTGCTAGCTTTTGAATTTTTTGCTCTTGCTTCTCTAGTATTTTTAATTGTGCGAAAAGCATAGTATCTGCGCTGGATAGCACCATCCCTCACAGCACAGTCCCTTATGGTTTCCCTCGGCTGGGAAAGGGAGGCTTTCCGCTCCTTGCATTTGCTGGGTGAGGCGATGCCCCACCCTGCTTCTGCTTGCCCTCTGTGGGCTGCACCCACTGCCTAACCAATCCCAATGTGATGAACAGGGTACCTCAGTTGGAAATGAAGAAATCGCCCACATTCTGCATTGGTCTTGCTGGGAGCTACAGACCAGAGCTGTTCCTATTTGGCCATCTCGCCAGATCCCTCCTCAAATCTTTTAATATTTTTTGTAGTGTATCATTTGGATGGATTCCTAGAAATAGGATTGGTTGGTCACAAAGTGAATTCATGTGTGATTTTACTAGATATTGTACCATACAATATCTATGGTAGGATTGTATCATTTCATGTCTTTAACCAGTAACATATGAGAATGCATAATTTTCCACATTCTTAGCACATATGGTGTTGTAAAATATTCCAAATATCTCTATATAATTTCAATTTCTCTGAAGAAGTCAACCGAATACAATTTCATATGTTGAAGAGCCATGTGTGCTTTTCCCTTATGAACTGTTGGTTGCCTATTTTTCAATCAGGACATTGTTTTTATTTTCTTTCCTCCTGCTTCCTTTTACATATTTACAAAAACTAACTGGCTTCTTGCTGCTCTCAGTGGTTGGACTCTACCCAATTACACTTTGTAATTTTGGGAATAGATTGTCATCTAGTTTTTTGTTTGGTTGAAAGCTTTTAATTTTTATATAATTGCAAATTTATAGAAAAGCTTCCAAAATAACACAAGGAACTCCAATATACCTGTTACCTAGCTTAATAAGTTGGTATATTTTGCCCTATTTACTTTCTTCTGTCTCTGTCTGTATATATGTGCATGGACACACACACATACACACGCACAAACACACACACACACCACTTAAGTGTGTATTTCTTAAAACCAGAATATTCTTTTACATAACCCACCTAACTATCAAAAATCAGAAAACTGAACATAAACATAATGCTGTTATCTAGTCCACAGTTTATATCCAAATTTGGTCAATTGTTCCAATACCTGTTTATTTTCCCAGTACAAAATGCCTTCTAGAATCATGCATTGCAGATAGTTACTATGTCTCTTTAGACTCATTTACTCTTGTATAGCCTTTCACTTTTTTGATCTTAATAGTTTTTGAAAACTACAGGCCAGTTACTTTGTGGAATATCCCTCAATTTGAATGTGTCTGACATTTCCTTGTTAGAATCAGCTTATGCATTTTTGGCAGGAATATCACAAAATATATCTATCCTTCTCAGCATCAGGAGAAACATCAGTTTTGTTTTGTTTTGTTTTGTTTTTCCCTAACATTAGCAATGTTAACTTAGATCTTTTATTTAAGGTGGTATCCACTAGGTTTCTGCACTCTAAGATTACTGATCCCTATGCAATTAATACATTTTTGGGTGAAGAAATACTTTGTTTTAAATATTCTGTTTCTCACCAAGTTTTTAATCCACTAGTTTTAGTATTCACTGGTGATTTTCTAATCTTATCATTTTTTTTTCTGTATTTATGAGTTGCCACTCTACTGAAAGAAGAGCTTTTCCTTCTCATCCAATTATTTACCTGTATTTTATTTATATTGTCATGTACAAACGGATTCTTACTTTGTAATCTATTTCTACCATCATTTTAATTGATCCTCAAGTTATCTCAGATTTGGCCAAAATGAAACATTCAAGTTGGCTTCTTTACTCGTTTATTCTATCCCCATCATTCTTTGAACACTTTTTTACTTTATTATTCTTCATTATTCTGGCGCAACAAGATGTTCCAAGTTCATCTTGTATTATCTATGATCTGGATCTGTAATCATTTTATTTTCCTCCAAAGTGACCTTGGTGATTACAAAGAGTTAGCTATTTTTATTTTAACTATTTTTAGATTTACATCTCTCATTTTGTGGTTTTCTTTTAGATTAAAAAAGTTTCTATTGTTTTCTATTTTTGATATCTATTTTTATTCAGTTATTTTTGATTTGGGCTATTTTTGTGGACTAACATATTAAGACAACCCTTCCATAACGAAGAATGACTGCTAAATCTGGATAAAACACTTTTAGAAATATGTGTGAAGGGACTAGATAGATTAGGAAATCAGCAAGAACCAGAGGGGTCAATGTTGCAGGTAAGAGGGTTGTATGGGCAAGTGAGCCCAACTTTTTGCCTCTTGAGGCATTTTCCAATTGATAAGCCACAGCCGAGTGGCTCAGAAGCTGAGCGGAAAGTAGTAAGAAGGAGGCTGAAAAGCTGAACAGAGCTTTCAGAAGTCACATAAGGCTGGAAAAACCAAACTTGCAGATTAGAAATCACAAGGAGGATGGATACTGATCAACAGCCTAGGATTTTGGGGGACCACTGAAGATTTACATCTGTATCTTGGAAAAAAAATCTGAGTGATTAAAAAAAAAAAAAATCCTCCACTCTCATTTCACAATCAACACAGAAGACTTCTCTAACCAAATGTGTGTGTTTGTTTTCCCCCTACCAACAAGCAAGCAATAAAATCTGCAGCAGGTACCGGCTGGGTGTCCTCCAATTCCAATACTATCTACCTGTGTTACCATCAGATCCCACAGGTAGAAGGTTCAGTCCCACAAGACTGACCCCAACTCCTGATGCGAACTGCAAGCCCCAGGTGGTTTTATCTGGACTTTTAACTGACCAGCTATAAATCAGGAATCCCACAACCACCTCCTTGGTTTTGATTAAACTGCTAGAGTGGCTCTAAGAGCTCAGTTTCACTGGATATTATAAGGGATGTTTCAAAGGATACAGATAAAGAGATAAATAGGGTGAGGTATTAAAAAAGCTTGGAGGAAGTAAAGGCAAACTAGAAATAAAATACCCTTCAAAAATCATGAAATATATGTTTGAATTAGTTCAATACTCTATCAATTTAAGGTTATCAGCTCCTTCATTAACTTTCTGCTAGAGCAAACGGAAATTCAATATAGAGAGTTCTAATATCCTAAGAACTTCAAATTATACTTATAAGAATTCAGAATCAACATTTTTTATGCACACAAAAATTTTGTCATAACAGAAGACAAGACCAAAGGGTTAAAACAGAAAGAAAATGCATATAGTAGAAATAGGCCCACGTGATCTAGACACTGAATTTAATTGGACTCTAAAATAAATGATATAATAAAATAATATGTTTGATGAGATATAGAACAAGATGAAGAATTTCACCTGGGAACTGAGATCTATGAAATAGAATCAATAGAA
Source organism: Macaca thibetana thibetana (assembly GCF_024542745.1). Classification (NCBI taxonomy): domain Eukaryota; kingdom Metazoa; phylum Chordata; class Mammalia; order Primates; family Cercopithecidae; genus Macaca; species Macaca thibetana. The sequence goes on from NC_065580.1 coordinate 45,594,287, forward strand.
AATTTGGGAATATAGAATAAAAACTAAAATTAAGACTCAATAAGTGGGTTTGAGAGAGCATTAACCAAAATAAGGATTAGTGAACTGGATATTGATGATCAGAAGAAAATATCCACACCTAAGGACAGTAAGATAAAACATTGGAATATACAGTAAAGGGCACAAGAGAATGGGAAGAAAGAAATATGTCATTAACAGAGCCTAGAACTCAAGGATGTCATATGTAGCTAGAATCACAGTGAGGGCTACTTGTTGAGAACTGGGGCATAAGAGATGGGGAAGGGAATTCTAAGCAGTAGTGGAAGTTGTAGATGATTCCCCAGCCACTAGAAAGATGCCATAGTGAGAAGACTTGCCCTGACTTCTATTCTTTTCCCACCCTTCAATATTTCACATAACCAACACAGAAGCCAATTCACATGGGAGCCTGGGAAATACAGTTCTCTATTTTACAGAGTGTGTAAGCAACTATCAGTGAATCTGCACAGATGCCAACTTCACAAGTTTGCAGGGATGAAGCTCCTGTACCACACCTCCCACTTACTTAGCTTTTATCTTATTAAACAGGAGCTGAGCAAAACAGAATTGAGTTATAATGATCAGGATGACTTCTTACCTAGTTTTCCAAAATAGAGGTTATTTTGAAAAATAATATTGAGATTAGTATAAAATGACCAGTGAATCAAACACTTTAACTGAGCTGATAAATTAAAGTCCTGTTTTGACTATTGGAGGGCTAGCAAGTGATTTTTTTCAGCAAAAACATGCATACTAGTTTGTACTCATAGATAAAACATAAGCATGGGCACTTATTTTCATGCTGAAACAATTTACACTTATCTTAGCTCTTAGTGTTTAGTTTGTGGGATAGGATTCCTGTGTAAACCTAGCTTATCACAGGAAAATGGTCCAACATATTTTAAAAAGCTATCTTCAAATGTTTATTTTGTAAATTATATATCATCCTCTTTAGTACCAAATATTAAATTTTAGGTAGAAGCTGAAATGTCTTCCAGAAGTATTTGACTTGAAACAATTTGAAGGAAATGATTTTAAGTTAAGCTACTTTTCAGGCAATACAAGAAAGATTGAAACAACCTTGGGAATTGACTAACTATACTATTTTTCTCAAGTAATGAGCTCCCTAAAGTGAACTAACAGTCAAAAATCATGATATTCCTACTTTCTGTGTAACGGTTGCTAGGTATTAGTAGGTAATGAGTTTGAGAGTGTTCTCTTTGAACTAAGACCAGAACTGTAAGCTATAACATTGTGTAAAGGATAATTATACTGTTAAAATTTCAAACGTATTCAATCATGAGTACCTGCTGTGCCCTAGTCATAACACTAAGCATGAGACTTCCAAAATGAATAAAACAGCTTCTACTTTTAAACCGGTGACAATCTAGTGGAAGGGTAGATTATTAATAGACACGAATCTATGAGGTATAATTATTAAGGTTTAACAAAAGATGCATAAATGATATGAGATTTTTTTGAAGAATTCATTGTGCAGTAGATAAGTAGAAAGAATAGGATTTAAATTATGTTTATAACATATTTTAATATGTGTAGATAGATATGAATAAATACAATTCTGTAAAGAAAATAAATTGTTAAAAGTAGTTACTCATGAGTTATGTGATTATGACTAATTTGTTTTATATTTCTTAGAACATTTATATAATTTTCAAATTATTTTCTTTCATTGTGAAAAAGGATTAAATTTTAGTTATTAAAAAAAGCTGGAACTCTTTGACGATAAACCATCTGCTGAGAAAGCGATTGCTTTGTTCTAAGGCGGGGATTGGCAAGTGACAGCCAGCAGGCCAAACCCCACAGTCTGTTTTTTGTTCTACACTCCTTTATGGATAAAGTTTGCCAGCCCTGCTCTAAAAAATAGAACGAATGTTTTTATGCAGCTGTGTACATTACCAGATACCACTCTGAGGTAGATTTTCTCTGCATAAGCCCGGTCCATAAACTGGTTACTTCTGATGATATTGGAACATAGATTTTATAGGTCTTGAGGAGTTTCTTTTGGGATTCAGGTAAGAAAAGTGCCCAACTCTTAAGTGCTAAAGAAGAGAGGAAGATTTTTTTTCTCTTTTTTTCTGTAAGGCAGCATTCTTACATTCTTGCATCTTGAAACCAGACTAAAGTGCGCCTTTCTCAGATGTGAGACATGCACTCTTCTTTCTCCTCCTCACTGCCATGTTCACTTTGCTTTTTCAGTGGTATGTAGGAATTTAAGAATATCAAGATGAGGGAAGAAACACATCATAGAGTAGCAAACTACCATACCCCAGGTTTTCTTAGATTAGCAAACCACCACACTCCAAGTTTTCTTAGATTAGCAAGCTACCACACTCCAGGCTTTCTTGCCAGTCTTTAAGGCACTGTTTTTAAATTTTGAGTTTTGCTCTGAATTCCCAAGAGCTTCAGCACACCAAGGGTCACGGAGCTGCTGTCACCGCAGCCCCTGCTCCAGTGCCTGGTGCACTCCAGGCCCTCATGAGATGTCCTGTCTCTCATCCTCAGATGCGTTGCACTGAACTCCCAACCCTCAACTGTGGTTCCTCAGTGTCTTATTTCAGGAATTCTCTGCTTTTGACCTCTGCCAAACTTCTGAGCTCCTCAGAGACTAGAAACTTAATTTAGTAGCTTTGTCCTGAATCAAACAAAAATACAAAAGAGAAACTCACATATGTTCTAAATTATGCAATGATTTCAAAATGTAATTGGCATGAAGTTTGGATTGATCTTCCTCTTACTTTAGTATAGTATGCTTGGCTTGTGGACAGTTGATCTCCTTAAACATCCTACCCAATTCTGTCATTGTCCCCTGCTGGAATAACAGAATAATTGATAGTCATGGCCAGAAGAGAGGTGGTGGGCAGAGTTAGGAATTTCTGCACTATGTGGTACAAGGAGATAAGTGACAATCTTGAAGTCCTAACTTCCACTGTTCTAGAAAGTATAGTGGTGATTTGTGAGCAGAGATGGAAATTTTTTAAAAGTACCAAGTTTCTGAAATTCAATAAAATATCTTTTTTTAAAATTTATTTATTATTATTATACTTTAAGTTCTAGGGTACATGTGCGTAACGTGCAGGTTTGTTACATATGTATACTTGTGCCATGTTGCTGTGCTGCACCCATCAACTCGTCAGCACCCATCAACTCGTCATTTACATCAGGTATAACTCCCAATGCAATCCTTCCCCCCTCCCCTCTCCCCATGATAGGCCCCGGTGTGTGATGTTCCCCTTCCCGAGTCCAAGTGATCTCATTGTTCAGTTCCCACCTATGAGTGAGAACATGCGGTGTTTGGTTTTCTGTTCTTGTGATAGTTTGCTAAGAATGATGGTTTCCAGCTGCATCCAGGTCCCTACAAAGGACACAAACTCATCCTTTTTGATGGCTGCATAGTATTCCATGGTGTATATGTGCCACATTTTCTTAATCCAGTCTGTCACTGAGGGACATTTGGGTTGATTCCAAGTCTTTGCTATTGTGAATAGTTCTGCAATAAACATACGTGTGCATGTGTCTTTATAGCAGCATAATTTATAATCCTTTGGGTATATACCCGGTAATGGGATGGCTGGGTCATATGGTACATCTAGTTCTAGATCCTTGAGGAATCGCCATACTGTTTTCCATAATGGTTGAACTAGTTTACAATCCCACCAACAGTGTGAGGATGTGGAGAAATAGGAACACTTTTACACTGTTGGTGGGATTGTAAAATATCTTTATTAATTAAAAAATGTAACTAACAAATATGTATTTCACCAAGGCCCTTCACTTCTTTCTATTTGTGGAGAAGAGCTGTGTGAAAATTATTAGGGTATACTACAAAGTATTTAGAGCTCAGAAATTGCCCCAAGGTAATTTATTCAAGTTGGAGCTAAACCTTTTGGAACAGCACGTTATCCCATTCAATTTATATGGATTATTAAATTTAATTCTCAAAACAATATTATGCAACATAATATTCTTTATTCCACTATTTGTGATAATGAAACTGAGGCATGGAGAAGTTATACCCCCATAGCAAGAAGAAGATCCAAAAATTAAACTCAGGTAACTATTTAGAGCCACAGTGCAGCCTTCCCTACATGATAGAATCTGAAATGCTACTCAGCTCCTGAATGGAATGGAAGTTGGCCTTGAAATCAGCATTTACAAGGTAGGAGTCTAAGAAGACATCACTGAACTTTCTAATTGAAAATAAAATGCAGCTATAATCAACTCTATTGATTAAAACTTCCCTCTACAGTTTGGCTGCATATTCGCAAAAGTAGACTTGGTAAAGTGCACTGAGTTGACAAACTACACATAATCAAGAGACATTTTCTCACCTTAGACATTTTCTATATGAAGAAGTTAATAAATTCCATAGACTTGCAAACAAAAAGCATTAAAAGTATTTTCTCATTAAGAATTTATACCTAGTTAATGGTAATAAAGAAAACAAATTAGCATGATATTTATGTGGATACTGAATGTCTTTCCATGAAGGTTTCATCACCTTTATGATCATCAAGTGTAATAATAATGTGACTTTAAAATTCTTTGCTTGCTATTTCTGTGTTTAACTTTTAAACTGAAAACATACTAGATAAAAAGGACAGGCCGAGCGTGGTGGCTCACACCAGTAATCCCAGAACTTTGAGAGGCTGAAGTGAGCAGATCACTTGAGGTCGGGGGTTCAGGACCAGTCTGCCCATCATGGTGAAACCCCATCTCTACTAAAAATACAAAAATTAGCCAGGCATGGTGGTAGGTGCCTGTAATTCCAGCTACTTTGGGGGCTGAGGCAGGAGAATTGCTTGAACCCAGGAGGCGAACGTTGCAGTGAGCTGAGATCGTACCACTGCACTCCAGTCTCAGTGACAGAGTGAGACTCTGTCTCAAAAAACAAATGAACAAATAAACAAAAAGACAGTATGTAAACATACTGTGTTACCATTTTATAAACTTTCAGATATCTGACACAATAGAAATAGCAAGTCTTTCTTTTTCTTTTTTTTTTTTTTTTTTTCAGATAGAGTCTCACACTCCACCCAGACTTGAGTGCAGTAGTGGAATCAAAACTCACTGCAGCCTTGATCTCCTGAGCTCAATCAGTCCTCCCATCTCAGCCTCCCTAGTAGCTGGAACTACAGGCATGTGCCACCACACTTGGCTACCTGGCTATTTTTTAAAAAATACTTTGTAGAGATGGGATCTACTGTGTTGTGCAGGTGCCCAGGATGATCTCACACTCCTGGCCTCAAAGGATTGTTCTGCCTGGGCCTCCCGAAGTGCTGGAATTGCAAGCATGAGTCTCAGTGCCCAGAGAGTTTTATTTGAATTTTTTCTGATTTTATAGCCTATCAAGGTAAGTTATAAAATAAGCAACTAAAATACTGCAATTTGAGGAACAGAAATTGCTTTCTAGAAGTGTGTGTATGGTACCCAGCCAAACTATTTGATAAATTATTGTCACATTTTATCTGTCTATGCTGATGTCATAGACACAAACTCCATCATGGTGATTCTTTAAGGGCCTTGGTGATTCTTTTACGTATGAGAGAGAAAGTTTGGCATTAAAATGTAAAGTCATGAGAAGAAAATAATTGATTGCAAAGTTTAAATATGTCTTTTTGAAGCATTGCTTGTATATATGTGTGTAGCATATAACCATATTCTAAAATATCCTTGGTAAGACAGTTACCAAGGCATATATTTTCCACCCTTGGAGTAATTTACATTGTGTTGTTATCTTCATTCTTTTAAAAGTAATTTGAATGATGTAAAAGGCAATAAGACAATATGACAAATTTTTGTGGCTAGCAAAACAGGTTGCATTAGTTAAGAAACCTTTGTTTCCGTGCCTGGTTCTAATGGAGTTGGAAGTCTTTGTTTAAGAGCTTTCTTTGGTGATTATGCCTATGATTGATTCTGTCCTTGTAATCTAAAAGTCTGTAGGGATAAGAATGTCTTCAAATGTCTGTGTTATTCGACAATAACTCTTTGCTTCCCAAATGATTTTTCATGGGTTATACGTGACCTGACATGCATATGATGGGTGTTCCCTATCTGTTTGCCTTCTTGCCTGGGACAAAAGATAATCTGACACCCACTAATGACATTTTCAAAATGGTCTAGGACTTATTGTTGGACTTATTGTTATGGAATTTGAAGAGACTGAGGTTTCAAATGCGCTTTCCTTTTCTTAAATCCCTTTTCTGAACCCGGTCTTCATAGTCCATCTTATGCTCTTATCAAATTTTTATCATTACCTTGAGGTAAAAATACATGAACACATTCAGACGTGTACACACACACACACTCACACACACATATCAGGGAGGCTATTTTTTTTTTAAAAAAGAATGGTCATTGAAATATTTGACTTTGTGAAGTGTATACATTTGGTATTTTGATAAAAATTAAAGAAAAACTAATAGTCTTAGACTCCAATAATAAAAATCTTGATTACAGGAAAAAATAAAACTAAGGAATGCCAGTTATTTTGGTGGCATTTTTGGCAATTTAATAAGAAGTAATTATTTTGTTATCAAAGAATGCTACATTTCTAAAACACTGTTTTTATGAACTACGACATTTACTTTTGATCCTTTAAATGTTCAGGGAATATTCTTTATATATGCTGAAGCAGCTTCCCACTTTCTTGAAGATTATTTCAAAAAATTTGTATTGACTGCCTCCTTTGTGTAAAGCACTTTGGAGAATACAAAGATGAATAAGACATAACCCATATCCTTAAGATGCTTAGAGGTTAGCAGATCCTAAGGGGGATGCGCAAGAACTAAGCTATAGGAAAGAGTGGTAGGTGATATGCTGTAGATAAGGGATCAGCAAACTGAAACTCCTACAGATGCCTAACAGGAAACATAAATGTGTGGCTTGCTCACAGAAATATAATGGGGAGGGGTGAGGCCCTTTGGATGGTCCAGGAGTCCATGTGCTTCTCAAAATTTTTCAGAGACATTAAACAAAACAAAACAAAACAAAACAAAAAAACACACTGTGCCTGCCAAAGCAAACATAATTATTGTTAAGTGAAGCTAAAATGCTTTGGGAAGAGTAGGAGTGATTGCACTCTTATAGTACACACAAACACACACAGAGTATATAGTTTATATACATATATATACTGTATATATACATATATAAATATGTTTATAAAACATAATAAAGAGCATTAATATTTATGGCACTGAAAAAGGTGACACATAGGATTATGGAATGTTTTGATGGTAGGCTAGAAAATATCAATTCAACTCACATATGACTTTGTATATTTTGTTTTACCAGAATAGTTATTTTATGGAAATAATGTAGAGTACGCTACTAAGATAAGAAAGTCTTATTTGTTGATTGTTAAATACAGAATAGGATGATCAGTGATGGCCATGTTACTTACGATGTTTAAATAAAAACCCTTGGGATATCTCCTTTACATGTTTCATGCATCAATATAGAATAATCCAAATCATCAAGGAGGTTACAATGCAACTGATATCTACAGTCTCCACTACTCTAAATATTTTAGGAATTTTGCTATGCTCACATGAAATGTTAGCCCACATTAAAATACACATAATCATTGACATTGTAGTGATTAAAATACAATGCAAAGACAAAATTGAAGATATTTTATTTTCATAACTTTATAATACTAAAAAAATTTAAATATTTTGTACAAAACAAACAATAATACATTTTCTTAGTTTTCAAACAGCTGGTTTTGGACACTAAGTTGAGCACACCACAAAATTTCCAAAACCAATAACACATAAATCTTAAAACAAAATAATTCTTACTGGAGAAAGTGTTGATATTTTCTAATATATCCAGTATTTTTAATGTCTAATTGATACTCGAAAGTGATTGTCTGCAGGCAAATGCAAAGAAATAGCAATTATATTAAGATACTACTAACTTTCCCTTTTCTTAATGCCATCATCAATATATTCCCATCAACCCATATACAACTGACTTTTCTCCAATTAATCCCTCTTAAAAATAAATCAATTACTGTGAAAAAAGACAAGTTACTGTATTTTAAAGTATACATAGCACTAATTTTTAGTTAACTTTTCCATTTCAGCTACTTTTTGAATCTTTCAACCAATTTAATGCTGTTTTAATCTTTAAGTATATGTCTTCTAGCATATTCTAAAATCATCTAAGTCAAAACAATGAGAACTTGGAAACAACGGATAGGCAGAGCAGGGAGGGTTTTTAGGGCAGGCAGTGAAAATACTTTGTGTGATACTAAAATGGCAGATGCATGTCATTACACCTGGGTGTCATTATATGTTTGTCTAAACCCATTGAACACACATCCAAAAGTGGACCTCATTGTAAACTACAGACTCTGGGGAATAATGATGCGTCAGTGTAGATTCAGAATTTGTAACGAATGTACTGCTCTGGTGGGAGATGTTCATAATGGTACCCTCTGAATGTGTAGGAGTGGGGTTATGTGGGCACTTTGTATACTTTCTGCTCATTTTTTTCTGGAACCTAAAACTACTTGAAAGAAACATAAATCCTTAAAAACAGCAATATAAAGAAATTGTAAGACACAGCAAATTATTTTTCCTGCTTGTTCTCCTACAATCGGATTTGAGAACATGTTTGAACATCCTATCTATTGGGTGTACTTACTAACATGCTTTGAAGTTACTCTTAACACCAGAGTTGGTAGATACAGAAGGATGCACACAAAACGATGAGGTAGTTTCTCATATGACATCATTTTTATGCTCGAAACCCATCCTAGATGCCATATTGTCAATAAAAATTTCATCTGTGCTCTTTTAAAAGTATGGTTCCTGTGGTGATGGCTTATTCTCCCTCAACTTGGTGAAACTGGGAATTACATTTCTCAAAACCCCCTTCCCTGTATAGGTTTATATGGCAATGAGTTCTAGTTGGTTAAAAGAGGAATTTACAAAATATATGGTTGCAGAAGTGAGACAGGAGCCTCTATTCCCTGAATGTTGTAGTTAGCTCTGGTGACAGAAATGCATAGGTGCTAGCAAGTTTCAGGTTGTTCTCTGTCTCCTCCAGTTTGTGGCCAGATCTTCTCCCTAACTATGGGACCTGTTGCTCAACAGTGGCCCCAGGCCCTTCACCAGAAACTTAGCTTCAGGCACACAAAGGCGGCAACTTCCCACTGCCATCCTCATCATCATGGTCTTCTTTGGTGACTAAACGTGTTTGATTTCTCAGCTTAACTGATTTGTGAAATTTCTCATAATTCAGTTACTAGTAAAATTCCTTAAAATAGTCCATTTCTAATCTTGAATTCACAGTGGTTCTGATTCCTTGATTATACTCTGACTAACACAGTTCCCACATAAATATTGTACTTCAGTAGCCCCTGACTCCACCTCTGGGACTGTCCAGATCACCACTCAGGAATATCTAACCCTTCTGAGTCATAAATTCATTGATTTGAATGGATATGGACAGGACCACACAGTTTTGGTCATTTTTTCCTCACAGCACCTTTCACCTTTGTGATTGGGTAATTCTTTTACATAGCCCTTCCCCCCACCGAATAATAAGCTGCTATATTTAGTTTTCTATTCCCACTGTAACACATTATCACAAATTTAGTGGCTTAAAGTAATGAAAATTTATTATTCTACAGTCAGAAGTCCAACATGGGTCTCACTGGCCAAGATCAATGTGTTGGCAGCTCTACATTCCTTTCTGGAAGCTCTAAAGGGAGAATCTGTTCATTTCTTGCCTTTCCAGCTTTTAGTGGCCTCCTGCATTCCTTTGCTCATGGTCATTTTTCTCCATTTGCAAAGCCAGCAGCATAACAGTTCTCAGATTGTGCCTTTGTCTTCATATCTCTTTCTCTCACCACAACCAGAAAATGTTCTCCACTTTACAAAACCCATGTGATTAGATCCAAATAATCCAGGATAATCCCCTCATCCCAAGGTCCTGAATTTAATCACAGCTATAAAGTCACTTTTGCCATGTGAAGTTATGTATTCACTCATTCTTGGGACTGTGATATGGACATTTTGGGGGAGACATTTTTCTGCCTACCACAACGACATTGCCTAAAATTTTGACTTACCCTTATGAGGTATACAATACTATTTAGTAAAAAAGTTAATTTTGATATAATATGTTGGTAGAGACTCATTAAAAATATTTTTTCTGCATAGTAAGTCAGTCATCATGAATAATAGCATTCTTATCAAAAGCTCCCTAAATGAAACACACTATTCAGTAAGTAGGTGATACAGTTTAAATATTTGTTCCCACCCAAATCTCATGTTGGGATGTAATCCTTATTGTTGCAGGTGGGGCCTGGTGGGAAGTGTTTGGATCATGGAGGTGGATGCCTCATGTATGGCATGAGCCATGCCCTTGGTGATGATTGAGCTCTTGCTCGGAGTTCACATGAGATCTGGCCATTTAAAAGTGTGTAGCACCTCTCCTCTTTCTCTTGCTCCTGTTTTCACCATGTGATGTGTCTGCTCCCCGTTTGCCTTCTGCCATGATTGGAAGCTCCCTGAGGCCTCTCCAGAAGGAGATGCCAGCACCATGCTTCCTGTAAAGCCTGCAGAGCCATGAGCCAATTCCATCTTTTTTCTTGTAAGTTACCCAGTCTCAGGTATTTCTTTATGGCAGTGGAGGCCTAATACAGAAGAGTTACCTCCTCTCTAATCACAGTTATTACATTTCCATGAATGTGTCTCTTAAATATATTAGTGATTTTATAAGATGCTTAACAATGTTCATTCAATTTGGATATATTATCAACTATAATATCTAGGTTTTACAAAGTTAAGTGATGCTTCAAATGTTAAGTAATATTTTCTTCATTAAGTTTTGGCCTGTTACTCAGGACTTTACATTTATCCCTTTTCGCTTAGTTTATTTAATTTAGCTGTAACTATAGGATTTTGTTTACTAAATTGTCATACATAATACCCCCAAATTAAGCACATTTTTATTACCTCAAGAATAGGCAACTGATTGTGTATATTTCTTTAAATTCCTTAGAGATTTGAGAGAGTAGTCTTTAATTTGAAAGGCACAGAATATCTAAATATTTACACAAATAATTGGAAAAAACAAGCTGCATGGAACAAAATTACACAAATAATTACACAAATAATTGGAAAAACCAAGCTGCATGGAACAAAATTCCTGTGCTACATCTCAAGTAAGCTCCATAATGGTATCATCTTTTCAGCATAATCTTTATGTACTTAGGCCATTACAGAAGATGTATAATAAGTCTTTTTCATTTTATGGAATATAAAATGTCAAGGTCAGATCTGTGGCAGTCATGAGGTGGGGGGAAAGTTAAAAATAAAAGATAATGCATTTTTTTCCAGCAATTTTATTCCCTTTTGTAGATTAGCCTCAACAACCTTAAAATATGGATAAGGTTACATAAAATGTTTCATTTTAAAATGGACAGTCTTGATTCTCTGACATAGGCATTGTGAGAGTCCCACTAGGCTTTAAATAAGGTGTGGGAGAATTTTATTCTCAAGTTGATAAGAGTCAGTGGGTTGCTTTTATAAGGAGCACGGTTGCATTTCAACAGATCTAAGCTGCATACAAGTTTCAGCTTTTTCTTTCTATATTAAGGTCACTGCAAATAACCAATTAAATAACATTTTTAATTCTTAACTTTTCACAGGCTACAGCACATTTCACTGCAGGGAATACTGTGATCAATAAAATTCAGCCTCTCCCCTTAGGAACCTTATATTCTAGTAAAAGCAGCAAGACAATGAATAAATACATATTTTTAGGGCAGTGAAACTATTCTCTGTGATAGTAGAATGATGGATACATATCATCATGTATTTGTAAAAACTCATAGAATGTACCATGCCAAGAGCGAATCCTAAGGTAAATTATGAACTTTAAATGATGATGATGTGTCAGGGAAGGTTCATGGATTATAACAAATACACTACTTTGGTACTGGTTGTTGATAGTGGGGGAGGCTGGGGTAGGGACCTCGGTATATTAGACATCTGTATTTTTCTGCTCAATTTTCCTGTGAACCTAAAACAGCTCTGAAAAGTAAAGTTTATAAAAATACATGCAATAAAATGTTTTGTAAATGTCACCAGAAAAAAATCTATAAGGTTGTATGTACTCTGTGGAAGGAAGAGTTGGGAAGAGTTCATGATTGAAGGGGTCTCTAACGAATGGATAGGACTGATAGGCATTCCAGCTAGAAAAGACAGGACGAGCAAAAGCTTGGCAGCAAGACATTTGAAGGGCTTTGGGGTAAGAACAAGGGTTCTGGATGCCTTTTACCTGCTATTCCTCTGAGGTAATGACCTGTGGAACACACAGACAAGAATTTATAGCTAAAGGAGAACCGACGCACACTTTATTAATCTGAGCACTCATCCTAACATCCCAGAAAAATGCATGTGTCCAGCAAACTGTCTTGGAAAACACAAGGCCGGAATGAGTCTTTTATTCCTTCCATGCTTTATTCCCAATTTAATTATCAGCCTATTTGGAGGTGAAAAATATAGAGCAGAACACTAATGCAAATAATTGGTTTACTTCCATTTGGTTATTCTGCACCTAAATGGCAGGTGATCTTCTGAATGCCAGACTCTCCCTTTTGTCCCCACAACTCTGTATTTTGTCCTGGAAGGAACTTTGCTCTCCCCATGGGTTTAGGCAGAAGCATGAAGCAAAGTGAAGACTAGATGTTCCCATTCTCAGATTTCCTTCCAACTTGCCCCCAGTAATTCAATATTTACAAATATTTGATTTAGGTAATTCAATATTACTATTTGAAAATATTTTAATATTTCAACTATTGATGATAAATTGAATATTGAATTTTGATTTAGGGGTAAATATTACAATTTTTTTTTATTTTTGTGCTCACTAATCTATCTCCAGCATTGATACAGAGTTGCATATTTACGTTCATTTTCAGGGTTGCTGTTTACGGCAATTTTCATGTACTGTACCAGAGTAAACATATCCAACCTATCCTTTTGCCTTATGATCATTCTAGTAACCGAATTACCATATTTTCTTAAGATGGCAAAACAACAATGACAACAACCATTTAAAATGTCTGGTTATTTAGATTCACAGACGTAAGTGTTCCTAGATAATCCTTTAAAAAGTAAAATGCTTTGCTAAAGAGACTTTTATAGGGTTAGAGTGAAATGTAAAGAATTGTGAAAACAACAGACAAAAGTAATGGCACAAAAAAGTAGCTGGTTAGGACAGGAAAAAAGGAACTATTATAGCATGGGCCTTTGTTTCACAGAGGTCTGTGAAGCGAGGGCACACAGAATTAAATTAGGACAAGGACACTCCTAAAATGTGGTTTCAATGTGGAAGAAATGTTATTACCTAGCTTCAGAAGAGCTGAATAGATCTGACTGAGAACATTCAAGAACTATTTTAATAATTTATCATTCACATGCACACTAATAAAAGGGTCATTGAGAATTTGTTTTCCTATATGGATTTGAGAGCCAGAAATTAGGATAAAGGGTTCATAATACCCCAAGCAGCTTTTGCCTTATTCCACTAAATTTGTCCAATCGAGCAACCAGTCTCCTAAGCAGCCTGAAAAAAAAAAAATGAAATAATAATCCTTCCCTTTTTTTGTAGAGACATTAAAGTATTTTAAACAAAATGAATTCAATCATTAAGTAGGCAAAATTTGCTCATTAAAAACGAATAAGCATTTCAGCCATATAGATGAACAATTTGACACATAAAATATTAGAACAAAAGGCTGTTTCAAAATTCACAAGAACATACAGATTAAACAAGTTTGCATTAGTTCAGCGGTACCAAAACATAATGCAGATGTACAGACCACTGAAGGCCCTTTAACTAAATCCCTGTAGACATATAATTCCTTGGTCAAGTAGTTCAGCTGACCCATGCATCCTTTGGAGCCAGAGTGTATAGGCAGGCTAGAGGAATGATACAGAAGAGAGATGGAAAGAGGGAGGATGCCTAATAGATGGAAGTCAGGAGAAATCAGTATCAGAAAAAGATTCTAGAGGAATATCCCATGGAGAGAATGCAGTCTGTCTTCACTAAAAAATCCTAGACGAGTTCAAAAGAGCACACTTCTTAATGTTTGGCTTCATTGCCTTACAAACATCAGCTAGAGAACAAGCCTTATTGGTGAGATTGACAAACATACTCAGTTACTGCAATTTTTGTAACTGAGCTAGGTAATTGAAAAATATTTTCAAAAATATTTTCAAATGCACAAACATCTTCTTTACAGCTCTCAGCACTGCTCCCCCTCTCTGCCCTCACCTCAATGTATTTGTACTTTTTGTTTTTAAGAGACAGAATCTCTCTCTGTCACCCAGATTGGAATGCAGTGGCACAATCCTTGCTAACTGTAACCTTGAACTCCTGGGCTCAACCAATCTTCCTGTCTTAGTCTCTTGAGTAGTTAGGACTGTAGGTGACCACCACCACACCTGGCTAATGTAGTTTTTTTTTGTTTTGTTTTGTTTTTTTGGAGAGACAGAGTCTCGTTAAGTTGCCCAGGTTGGTTTTGAACTCCTGTCCTCAATTCTCTCACCTCCATCTCCCAGTGTTGGGATTACAGGCATGAGCCACAGTGCTCCAGCTATTTGAACTTTCATAAAGGGAACCCAGAACAGAAGAGAGATGAAAGCAAATGTGGGGCTGAGCAACACTGAAGATCAGGTGATATGGTTCACTCAGAGTGAATGTAAGAAAGGGAGATCAGTTTGACAAGGATTTTACAATAATTTAGCTGGATGTGAAATTTAGTTGGGTGCAGGAAGAATTTTGACTGAGAAAACACCATAACCGTGAAGTTTACCTTCAGGAGTCATTGCCCTGCACCTGCTTCATCCGGGAACTCCCAGGGCCCTGGCATGCCTTTCCTCCCCAGACTATTCCATCTGTGCTCCCTTTCTTTTCTGACTCCTCCTTCTGCTTCTCATCCTCCTTCTATTTATCTTTTCTCTGATATGGAAAGTCTTTTAGTCTCCTTTGCGTCACTTTGTGACTAAGGACATTAAGTTTGGTTTAATATGAGAGTCAACACCTCAGCATTCAAATTCATTCTACTGTCCACCAACATTAACAGCATCTGTATTTTCTCCTGAAATTTTTTTCCCCTTAGCATAAAAGTAACATATTCATGAATTCTTTAAAAAACAAAAATGTGTCATCTACCTAATATTTTATATCCTGCAATATTTTTTATAATTTTAATGGCTGTCTGACTTTTCATTACATTCATGTATTATAGTTCAGATTATAATTTTCTAAAATCATACAGTTGTAATATTATAAAAATTCCCCAAGTTTGGAGTGCGACATTTCTTGAGTTGTGTCTCTCATATAAGAAAATAATCAGAGGCAACTAGTCATAGAAAAGAGCTTACCTATCCAAAGATAATTATAATATTATTATAAGGGGTGATATTGGGGTTTGCACAACACAGCACAGTAGCCATTCTTTGGGGTCAGGGCAAAGTCAAGAGGTCCACCAACAGACCCCCTAGACCAAAGATTTCCAAATTGTGCTCCCCAAGTCTCATGTGAAGAGGACAGTAGTAGTGGGATGACTGGGAAATATTTTTAATACATCTAACACCTTAAGCAGATATACACATAAAGGCAAAATGAACCAAGAAAAGTAGTAATGTTTTTTGACTTTTCTAATACTAGCTAACTCATCCTGTTTAGAGTTTGTGATTGGCATTTATATGTAAGTAATTAATAAACATTTTAGAAAACAATTGCTTAAAGAGTTTGAGGTAGACAGGTATTTCATGTACTATAAAGCCTAATTATTTTCTATAATGACAAGAAATGATGAGGAGTCACTAACTTTGGAGGAATTCTAAACTAAATTTGGTTCAGCCTTTAAATACACTTATTTTTGAAAACTTGCTTAGACATCTCCTAGAGTTCTTACAGCAGGAGTGACAATGTACTTGGCCACCTGTTGCAGGAGAGAGAACATGAGGACTGGGACGCAAGAAAATGAATGTGGAAGGGAGATGCCCAAAATGTTTGCTTGGAATAAAAACAAAAAGTTCATCAGGTCCTAGTGGCCATGTTCATACAGTGCTTGAAACTCAAATGATTTCAGGTCACAGCACATTATATCCTTAAAGAGCAGAAGTAATCAAGAAAATAAAAATAATAAAGTATAAGTGATATTGTGGAAAAAACATTTGGTTGGGTTATATTCTGGAATCTGAAAATAGGGTGACTGGGTTTTTTATTCCAGTTCCATCACTTATCAGTGATGTAATTTTGGGTAAGTTACTGAATTTCTTTGTTCTGTTAACCTCTTTATAAAAGGTGGTTAATTATATTTAATTCATAAAGTTCTGTGTTTTACATACCTGCTTACAACTATTAAGTACTTAAAAAGGACTTATTGTAACTATACTACTACTATTATTTTATGAATAACTTGGGAGGGTTACTTAATTTTCTCTTTTTTTAAATGTGAAATGAGTGGCTTTGACTAGATAGTCTATTAACATCTGTAACTTCCTAGACGATCATGGAGATACTTTTGAAGTGCTCATGGTTTTAAAATAGTTCATAAATGAGAACATACTAAACTGTAAATTGAACAGGAGGAACTGAGTTAGTAAGATTAGGAAGTCCGTTTCTCAATGTCCTGAAATTTGCCTCTTCGTCACTTGTGTTGTGTTTTTGGGCATTTCATCCTATGAGTACAAGTTTGTTTTTATAAGTGAATCATCTGTATCATTTTCCTGACTTCAAAATGTCATTCTTGGCCAGCCAGTCTTCCTCATCTTGCCCATCCAAAGTTTCCATATGTTTATGTTTACAACAAATTGTTTTATGTTTAGAATAAAATAATACATTATAAATGTATTTTTTTTAATTAGAAGTCTGCCCTAGATACTAGAGAGTTGGTACAACTCAATCACAAAGATTGGTAATTGCTAGGTCAAACTTACCTAGATCCTAGGCAGAGGCTGTGATAAATGTTAGCCCAGCCAGATAAGAACTGATCTCTGCTTCAGATGGAATTAAAGACAAATTCAATAGTGAGTCACTGGTATTCTCTCTCTTTAAAAATTACCAGCATATATTTTCCTGTTTAGTGTGATGACCTATAAATGTTTTTGTGGCATTCAGCCAGGAGAGACTCAGCCATGGACTCATACACGGGGCAGTCATCAATCCTTCTTTTGCTGTCTGAATGTTAGATTCTCAAACCTCTCCAGCAGAATAAAAAGTGAAATAAATTGCCAGGTTTAAATTTAATACCTAGTTCCCATGCTGAATAATTATGGCTGTGCTGGAAACCTTGATAGAGTGAGTGGTAATGAGTAGCCCAATCTATAATGTGTAATGTATCACTAAAACTTTAAATTGGATTCTTTCAGCAGGCTTTGCTTCTATGTGACTGTAAAATATGAAAGACATAAGGCACCAAAACCAGAATACTAACGTCTCAGTCCACTTCCTCCAAGAATACATACTGATGCAAACACACATACATACATAATTAAAATAACAGAATGACATTATGATTTTGTTGAGAAAATATGAGCAAACTCAAATATAAATAATTCACAGAAACATAGACAAGAGGAGCTTTTGCATAGGGTTTCAAGGTAAAAAGGGAAAGAAGCAATAAATAGTATTTTGAAATTCTCTGCATGGTAGACTCTGAAGCCAGTCTTATCCTGAAACCCTCTCCATAAAACCCTTCAGTGGCTCTCCAGCACCACCGGAATGTTTATTTCATTTAATAAGCCATAATTTCTCATCTCTCATCTTTTCATGCATGCAAACATAATGCTGCACAAATACATACATGCATGCATGCATCCACTCATTCATTCATTCATTCATTTATCTATTATAGAAACATGTATAAGTCTCTTGCAATGTACTAAGTAATGGGCTAAGAGTTAGGAAAACAATAGTGAACTGATAGATATACAACCTGTCTTCTTTGAATTTAATCTATTGGGAGTCATAGAAATTAATCAAATGGTGACACAAAAAATGTGAAAATACATATGTAGCCAGTTCTTTGAATTAGAGATACATGGTACATTGAATATGGGGCATATAATATAGTCTGGAGATTTCAAGGAGAAAAAAGCAAATACAAAAGCCCTGTTGTAGGAAGAAACAGTACATTTGAAGAATTACAAAGGGAAAACTGGAATCTAGTGAGTATGAAGGCATAAAAGAGATGGAGGTAGGTGATAAGAGAAGTAAGGTTTTGTTTTGGTATTTATCCTAAGAGTACTAAGAGATCATTAATGTGTTTTAGGGAAGGGATTCTTTTGATCAGTTTTGTATCCTAAATCAAGAGTTGATGAATTATGGCCCACATGTCAAATCTGACCTACTGCCTATTTTATAAATAAAGTTTTATTGCAACATAATCATATTTGTGTTCATACACTTAGCACATTCTCTATGGATGCTGTTGAGTTAAATGGTGGAAATGACTAGTTGCAAGACATTTCAAGTCCTTCAGAGCTGAAAATACTTACCATCTGTCCCTTCACAGAAAAACTTTGATGACCCATGTTCTAGAATATTACTGTGGCTTTTAGATAGAGAATAAATTTGAGAAGGCAAGAACAGATATGGAAATATCGATTTAAAGAATGTTGTTTTTAATAGCACAAGCCAGAGATGATAGCTTGAACTAATGTAATTGATGGTGATATAGACGTACTGATGGATATTAGAAAGATTTAAGAAGTAAACTGGGCAGAAATTGATGAATGAAGGAGAAGGGGCTTTAAGGATGAGTTTTATGTTTATGTCTTGTACTGGTAGATGGATGATAATGTCATTTGCTGAAAGTGTATCAGATTTAGAAGGAAGATTATAAATTTAATTTCTGACATGTTGAGTTTTAGTTGTCTTGAACACATCCAAGAAGAGATATAAAGTTCTTAGTTGGGATTGTAGCTCAGATAATAAATCTGAGCTAGACATAAACATGTGTGATCATAAGAGAAGCCACTGGTGTGAATGAGATTGCCTTCAAAATATTGCCCTCAAAGAGAAATGAAGTACAAATATTAAGGAACTCCAGTGCTTCTGAGCTAGGTAGAATGAGACGTCCTGCAAACAGAACTGGAGAAGGAATATGTTACAAAAGTGGAAAGAAAAAGTGTTTATTTCAGAGAAGACTAAAGAAAAGAATGTTTTAAGGAGAGCACAGTGCTTAACTGTGGGCAAGCACTGATCAAAAAGTCCATTGAATGTCTGACATCAGAAGTTTTCGGTGACTTAAGGGAGATTTGCTAAGTGCAGTGATGGAAGCTGAAGCCAGACTCAGGTAAGATCCAAACAGAAATTGAAAATATATAGACAGGTAGTATAAGCAATGCTTTAAAACTCTTTGTGAAGAAGGAGAAATATTTGGTATCTCCATCCCACCAAGGCTAACTGGTAAACTTAGGAAACCCTTTTTTTGCAAAGATTTTTATGATATTCCACCTTTACTCAAAAGACTGTATTAGGGGCTTCTCTCATAAATTCCCACATTATTAACTCTTCATAATGTATTAACTCTAATATTGTCACATATTTATACTGTGTGTTGGTGCTAATCTCTTCCTATTAAATTGTAACCCACTTAAATGGTAGTGTTAAGTCATTTCTGCAGTTGTACCCTCAGCACTTAGCTTTCAATAAGTTTCCGTTTATTGTAAAAGCAGAATAACAAAGAATGTAACAGACTTCCCAGAATCATGTGTGTGTGTGTGTGTGTGTGTGTACACAGATCATTTATACATTGGTTTTGTTTTGAAGTTTTCATTTATTATTAATTTTCTTTGTTTTTATTTGACATAAAATTGTACATATTTGTAGCATACAATACAGTGTTTTGACATGCACATACAGTAGAGAATGGCTAAATTAAGCTAATTAACTATGCATTACCTCATATACTAATTTTTTTGTGTGGTGAGAACATTTAAAATCTACACTCAGCAATTTTTAAGTATACAACACATTGTCATTAGTCACCATGTTGTACAATAGATCTGAATTATTCCTCCTGTCTAAATTAAATTTTGTATCCCACCATCACCAGACTGCTGCTACTCTCTGCTTCTATAACTTCAAATTTTTTTAGATTTCATTCACACAGTATTTGTCTTTCTGTGTCTGGCTTATCTTACTTAGCTTAATGTCCTCTATGTTCATCTGTATTTTCATAACTGACAGGATTTCCTTCTCTTATAAGGCTACATAATGTTCAATTGTGTATATGTACCACACTTTCTTTATCCATTCATCCATTGATGGACACTTAGGTTGACTCCTTATCTTCCTATTGTGAATAATGCTGCAATGAACACAGGAGTGCACGTATCTCTTCCACACACTGATTTTGTATTGATCCAACTTACTAATCCAACATACTTTGAATATGTACCCAGAAATGGAATTAATAGAGCATACAGTAGTTCTATTTTTAATTTTTTTGTGGAATCTCCATACTGTTTTCTATAATGGCTATACCACTTTACACTCCCACCAACAGTGTATAAGGGTTCCTTTTTCTACACATCTTCACCAACACATATTTTATCTCTTTTTTGACAATAGCCATTCTAACAGGTATGAAGTGAATCTCATTGTGGTTTTAATTTACATTGTTTTCTGGTGATTAGTGATGCTGAGTATTTTTCATATACCTCCTGGCCATTTGTATATCTTCTTTTGAGAAATATTTTTTCAGGTACTTTGTCCATTTAATCAGGTTATTAATTATCTTGCTATTGAGTCATCTGAGTTCCTCATATATTTTAGATATTAACTCCTTGTCAGATGTATAGTTTGCAAATATTTCCTCCCATCACATATGTTGTTGCTTAATACTGTTGATTGTTTCCTTTCATACATTGATTTGGATTTAAGTCTAAAAGAAAATGCTCAGTCATAAGAAAATAATTAGCCTACATTTTTTTGTTTTAACCCAAATATTATTAAAGAAACTTATTTTTATTGTTGCTATGATGTAACAAAAATTATGAAATTAGCTAAAACTTAAATCCTTAAAATTTAAAATAATAACATACTAATGGGTGGTAATTACCATTGATTAATTCTATGAAAAGTATTCTTTCTCTCAGTGGAACTGATTATTAGAAACAGAACTCCCCATATGTATCCTTTAATAGGCTGAAGCATGTACTTTTTTTCCAAATATGAAAATTAAAACTTTATTTGACATAAATTCTTCAGGCTTTTTCAGCTGAGGTAAGGTATAAGAAAAGTCAGTTTAAAAGCATATTTCATAAAAATCTAGAAGTGACAATACAGAAAGCAGCACATTTCAGTAAAAACTTATAAATTGCCAACCAAATAATAGGGTCGATGGTATTTTTGAAGGCAAAGTTTTTTATACTGGAGAATAACATATATATATATATACTTGAGATGGAGTTTCACTCTTGTTGCCCAGGCTGGAGTGCAATGGCACGATCTCAGCTCTCTGTAACCACTATCTCCCGGGTTCAAGCAATTCTCCTGCCTCAGCCTCCTGAGTAGCTGGGATAACAGGCATGTACCACCACACCCAGCTACTTTTGTACTTTTATTGGAGAGGGGGTTTCACCATGTTGACCAGGCTGGTTTCAAACTCCTGACCTCAGGTGATCCACCCACCTCGGCCTCCCAAAGTACTGGGATTATAGGCCACCACACCTGGCCGAATA
The DNA here is from genome assembly GCF_024542745.1 of Macaca thibetana thibetana. Taxonomy (NCBI): domain Eukaryota; kingdom Metazoa; phylum Chordata; class Mammalia; order Primates; family Cercopithecidae; genus Macaca; species Macaca thibetana. The sequence goes on from NC_065580.1 coordinate 45,616,054, forward strand.
ACATGATTTTTAACTGCAGGAAATTTACTTTCTCTTTATACTTTGTATTAGAAGAATAGAAGTCATCTACATATCAGCTATCACTTCAGATATGAGGTATCATAGTGGACTCCCAGGCTACTGCTAGAAATGTCACATAAATTCCTTTTTGGAAGGATTTGGCTTGATTCATATAGAAGGCAATGATGTGGTTTCTTATGCATTTAGGAGTAAATTAGGACTTTCCCAGCCACAAAGAGCACTATAAAAGCTAGAGAAGCACCCCCAATTCTCCTTGCCGTTGATGAACACCCAATGCAATGCCTTGGATTTTGAGGTCAATTATGCCCTGCTTCAAGGAGTTCTCAGTAATCTTATCAAACATTGGCAAGACCGTGTTGTAAGGGAAACATTTCTAAGGTTAGAAATAAGATTTTTAACTTTCAGAAAACAGAATAAACTCATTTCAGGTGTGATAGGTAGGATTATTTATTAGGACATATTTGTGCCTTCAAGGTAAAATACTTCAGGCAGGAAAACCAGGATTGTTGATTCCTTTCTATTTTTTTAGGTTTCTTGCAGAACTATTTCAATTAAGATATTAAAAGAAATGACAAACTTATTTGAATATCAGTATACTAGGCTTTTTCAAGTTTTATTTTAAATGAACAAATGTGTGTAATAAAATTTATCTTTGCTTCCATGTAATTTGAAATGTCAAAGGAAATTGAGAAAATCATATTCTATAGTGTTATTTTTACTTTTGAGCTTTCTATTATTAAATTAGAATATATATATAATGTCAATTTATGATGATGTTACATATTTGAAAATATTTTATTTTCATAGAACAAACAGAAGATGTTTAAATAAATTATAAAAAAAGATATTTCACTTTACTACCAGAAAAGACTTATTGATCTACAGTTATGAAACTCATCAATGCAATTTTTAAATAAGAAAAATTCAGCTCTGATTCGCAGGTAAAACATTTAATTAAATATAGTGTTTAACACTTAAAATTTATCAGTGGATGACTTATAGGAAAAAGTGAAATATGAAAATTATAATATCAGTTAAAGTAAACCAACTTCATACTTAAAGTGACTACTTGAAAATTTTTACCAATATTAAGAGTTCATAATACATTCTAATTAGTACCTGATGCTGATATATAAATATTTACATATATTTATTGAAAATATACCCATTAAAAACGTAAAATTAAATATATATATATATATATATATATATATTTTTTTTTTTTTTTGAGACGGAGTCTCGCTCTGTCGCCCAGGCTGGAGCGCAGTGGCGCGATCTCCATTCACTGCAAGATCCGCCTCCCGGGTTCACGCCATTCTCCTGCCTCAGCCTCCTGAGTAGCTGGGACTACAGACGCCCACCACCACACCCGGCTAATTTTTGTATTTTTAGTAGAGACGGGGTTTCACCGTGTTAGCCAGGATGGTCTCGATCTTCTGACCTTGTGATCCACCCGTCTCGGCCTCCCAAAATGCTGGGATTACAGGCGTGAGCCACCGCGCCCAGCCTAAAATATATTTCTTTAAAAAATTCTTTATTAAATGTCACATTCAATAAAATTAAAAACATCTCATATTTCATGAAAATTTTAAAAATCTTTTCCAAGTTTACTGTATTTACAATGGAAAAGTTAATTTATAATTATATGATTTTTTCAAAAGCTATTCAATGTCAAATAAAGTAGGTCAATGTCAAATTTATTAATGATAAAAATGTGTTATACAAAATTCCAATATAAATATTAAAAATATAATTGTAGGATATCTCATGGATAAGTAAAATAAAGTACTTTACAAAACCTTAAAAGTTTTCAGTACTTAAAGTTCCGATTGCTTATCCAACACTGAGTTCTACAACACATTTGAACAACACCAGTGCTGTAGGGATATCAGTGAAAAACACACAGCCTCTGTTTTTAAATGGCCTCCGTCCAGTGGTAGAGGCAGAGCTAAATTTAGGAATGATTATATCAGCCATAGGAGTTATATCAAAAACTCTAGAGTGCACAGGAGACCTGACATTTGAAAAGATTTTAAATAGCATGCTATCTTCTCTTGTTGCCATATATAGAGATGTCATAAGATAGTTGTTTAATTGCAAAAAAAGTAATTGTATATTTTAGTGTGAAAAGTCTTACAGTTTCGAATATGGGAAAATACAATTTAAGACTTGCAGCTCCACACATGCAGTGCATAATAAATGTCATCATTCTTAGCAAACTATCACAAGAACAGAAAACCAAACACCGCATGTTCTCACTCATCGGTGGGAACTGAACAATGAGATCATTTGGACTCGGGAAGGGGGACATCACACACCGGGGCCTATTATGGGGAGGGGGGAGGGGGGAGGGATTGCATAGGATTTATACCTGATGTAAATGACGAGTTGATGGGTGCAGCACAGCAACATGGCACAAGTATACATATGTAACAAACCTGCACGTTATGCGCATGTACCCTAGAACTTAAAGTATAATAAAAAAAAAAAAAAAAGAAAACTTGTCAAGTAAATTAAAGGCAAACTGTTGAAAGTTTCCTGTTTAGAAAACCATTATAAATTGTCTTCAATTTTGATTTAGCATTTTCTAACCTACGTTGGTATTCTATCGTCTTCCTACAATGTTATTTTAATTACATTCCTAAATGGGAAAAGCATTTTTGAAGATAAGTTACAAAAACATTGATGAATTTAAATACTGTGAAAATGAAACAAAATTTACATAAATGAAGCAGATGGTAAGAATAGTAATAGTATTTGAGAAAAATAATTTTCTGAAATTTGGCTACAAGTTTTCTTACAAAAAAAGCAATAATTTTAGGTAACTTTATTTTTATATAATTTCATGGTTATATGGATATTGCAGAAATAATATAAAGCTTTCCGTTATATTATTTTTATATTTATATTTACATTTAATATTAAATACAAATATTTATTTAAATATAAACATTTATTTAAATGTAAATATTTAATATATTTATATAAATGTTAATATTTAATATAAATATAATAAATACATATGTATATTTCCTTGATCCAGATTTATCAATTGTTCACATTTTATCTATTTTCTACATATGTATATTTAGATAATTATAGATTTATATGTATTTACATGCATGCCCATTATTTTGTGTAGATCATTTGAGAGTAAGTTTGAAGATATCATGCTTTACCCCTATGTAATTCACTGTGAATTTCCTAAAAACAAGGACATTTTTTTCTAAGACAGGGTCTCGCTGTGTCACCCAAGCTGGAGTGCAGTAGTGTGATCATGGCTTACTGTAGCCTAGGTCTCCTGCACTGAAGCGATCCTTCAGTCTCACTGAGTAGCTGGGACTACAGGTGCACACTGCCATGCCTGGCTAATTTTTGATTTTTTGGTAGAGACAAGATCTTGCTATGTTGCCCTGATTGGTCTTAAATATCTCAGCTCAAGTGACCCTCCTCCCTCAGACTACCAAAGTGCTGGGATTTGCCTGGCCAACATTTTCTTAATGTAACCATAGTGAAGTGATCAAAATCAGTAAATGTACCTTTGTTATGATTCTACCAATTAACTCATAGTCCAAGCGCAAGTTTTATCAATTACCAAAGTATAATCCTGTATAGCTATTTCTTTTTCAGGTCTAGGATCCAATCCAGGATCACAAAACAGTCAGTTGTTTTGTCTTTTCAGGTGCATATATTTAGACATTTTGTCCTCTTTCTTCATCTTTCCTGACCTTGATACTTATGAAGAACATGGGCAAATTATTTTGTGTAATATTCCGTGGTTTGGATTTGAATATTTCCTCATTATTAGATGTATAATTATACATTTGTGGCAGAAGTATCACATGTTTGGTTTTGCTTTCTTTCCAGTGAAACTTGTCAGGAGGCACACGATATTGATTTGCCATAATATTGTTAATTTTGACCTTGATCACTTTGATAAGATGGTGTCCACTGTGTACATACTATTAAGTTACTCCTTTCTCCTTTGTAATTAACGACTAATCTGTGTGGAAAGATTTTTAACATGAAATAACTATTCTGTTATTCATCAACATTTTACCCACTATTTGTATCTAGTGATGATGTTTTAGCTCCATCATTCTTTTGACATTGTTTGTATGCTTTCTAACATAAAAAGGAGAATTTGCTTCTTCTTGTTGAATCAGTATATATTTATGAATATCTACTTTATCCACTATAGTCCATTAATCTCACTATCTCATTCAATGTGCAAATGTCCCAGATTTGGCAAGCTGAAGCACATTCAGGCAATTTTCTATGTTCTTTTGACATAGCCCCATTATTATTTGAGTATTTCCTTACTTTCTGGCACAAGAATTTATAGGTTTATTTTGAAATTTTCTTGCACCTTATCCTAGAATTAACTACTTCTCTTAAGAATGATGCTTCCTTTTAGTAAAGAGTAATATTTATAATAAAAAGGTCTGAGTACTAAATGTGCTCCAGTTCTCTAAGTGTGCTTATGACTGACACATGTGGAACCTCTTAGTTAATAAACACACAACTACACACACTGTTACACATATTCAAACACACGCACACATACAATCTATAGCTGTCTGTCTCTCTAAAGGCATACATTTCTACTGATACCTCCATTTCCAATACAAGCTCATAGAATAAGACTTATTCCTTCTTATGTTCTTATTTGTAGCTCATAGTGGTTTTATAATTCTACTCTCCTACCAGAATGTTTCAGAGTTAATCTTTGCCAGCATTTTATATTGTTATTCTCTTATTATTTTAGTCATTCCAGTGGTTAAATAGTGCTGTCTTATGTGGTTTAACTGACACTTCTCAAGTGTCTAATAATGTTGAATACCTTTTTTATATACTTGTTGGCTATTGGTATATTTTTCTTTGTGAAATATCTGTTCATGTTTTGCCCACTTTCACTCAGTCATCTTTTTAATTATTGTGTTGTTTTGTATGAGTGCGTTACATTTTTTGTACTCTGTGTAGTGTTTTTGTCAGCTGTCTCATGAATATTTTATTATAGCCTGTGGTTGACTCTTCCAATTTCTTGATGAGAAGTTTTTTGTTTTCATTTTAATGAAGTCTAATTTATCAACTTTTGTCTTAATCTTGAAGGTTGTTGTTTTTTTGTGTTCTTTTTTAGAAATTTTTGCCCACATCCTTTTTCTTGTTTAAGCAGATAAAAGCACTTTTCCTTTTTCTTCAGATTTTATGTTTAAATGTGTGATATATCTCAAAATATTTTTTACATATAAAATAGGGAGTCATGCTTTTCCCCCATATAAATCGCTCCAGCACCATTTGTTGGAAAACCTTTCTTATTCCTCTGTTATATCTCTAGGAATGTCTGTTTAAAATCAATTGACTATATATGTATGAGTCTATTTCTCAATTCTATTCTGTGAACAATGCACTCTTTTGGTTACTTTACTGTTATTATAAAAATTGAAGTCAGATTAATTTTTCCAATTTCGTTCTTTTTCAAGATTGTTTGGCTATTTCATGTCCATCACATTTCCACATGAATTATAAAGTCATCTTGTTAATTTCTATTTTTTAAAAAATTTGCTAGGATTCACCTTACCTGGTCATTTTCTATTTCTATTACCTTTCATTTTCTAACAGGAAGAGAAACAACAAAAAGTAAAATAAGAATTACTTTTACTTATATCTAAATTGAAGGAATTTTTTTTCAATGTGTCCCAAGACCTTTGAGTAAAGCCTTCTTTAAGATTTTCAAATTTTATACCGTGATAGGAACACATATTGGTTGGAAAATGTGAAGGTATCATAGAATGTCTAAATATCATTAGCAGTCATCTGTAACTTCTGTTTCCTCAATGTAATTTCAGAGGCAGAATAGTTTATGCCAATATTATTTTTAAACTGCTTTCTAAGTTTAGGGAAAATGTGATTGAAAAATTGTTTTTAAGAAATGTTTTTGACAGAATTAATATTGGACTGTTATGTTAAGAATTCATTCTTCAGAATTAAGAAGTTAATTCAATAAATAAAACAGAAAGGCAGTTAAGAAAGATAACTTTTTCATATAAATAACCTTGTGATTTCAATATTCCTCTTGGTTAATATGTAGGTCTCAAATCACATGACAACCCAAACAAACAACACTAGTCAGCAAAAGCCTATACAAGAACTATCCATAATGTGTTTCACTTGATATGATCTTTTCCCTAAATTTTCTGTTCCCAATACTGCTAAGGAAAGTGTCTTTTTAAATGAGGACCTAAAAACTTAGATCAAAACTTCAAAAAGACAGGGATGCCATGAACAGAGCTATTCATGGCAGCTTTAGATCCTAAACATTCAAACCAAATCCTGCCTTCTCTTCTATCCTTTTGCTGTCCTGATAGTTCTAGAATAATAACATCACAGGAACAGGACAATGGAAACTTAAAAGTCATACAGCTTGTTAATTCCAAATGCTTCTCCAATAGCTATATCACAATAAAATTTTGGTGCCATTGGAGAAAATAAGAAAAGTTAGAACAAAGTGGTAAATCTTTCATAAAGTTAAATTTATTTATCTTTTTATTCTGTACCCTTTTTGGTTTTATGATATTAAAATATATTTGACTTCATGAAATTATAATGAAATTGTGAAATAGATATAGATATACATATATACTTAGTTGTTAAAATGCAAAGTTGGTTGTAGATCACTAAATGTAGGAGAGGTAATATTGTGAAAGCCCTGGAACTTCTGATTTTTAACACAAGCTTTCTCTTTCCTCAGTGCATGCTAGACTGTCCCTTATAACATTCATGACAGTCATAATCGTATCCAGTAGATTATAAAGTTGTAAAAGCAAAAGTCAGGGTTTGTCTTACATATTCTCATGCTATGAAGTAAGCTAATGTAAGTACTGGGGTAACTCCATCAGAGTCCAGCTGATTGTCCAGGTCCATTTTCTCATGTGCTTTCATGAGCCAGATAGTCCCTACTGTTTATAGGATGTCATAGACAATAATTACTAACACAGGCAATGCAAGTTACGTAAAAAACTATCCTGATACACCCCAACCTTCTCAAAACAGGACAGTAAGAAGTCCACTTCAATCACTCAAAGAAACAATCAGCCAGAGGTCAGTGGCCTAATAACAAAATATAGCTTTGACACTAGAAAGCTAAATCAGCTAAAATCTGGGTGATGATTAAGTAAAGCCTATAATCGAGAGAGAGAGAGAGAGAATAAATTCAACTTCTTTTATTCCCTGCTTTTCAAGTAGCATAATTTTCTTTACAGAAAATTATCTTTTATTTAGTAAAGTATTTTAAATTTTTGAAAGATGATTTACCCATCCTTAATTCACAGCATCTTTTGATTTGGAAAGTAATGTCAAAAAAAAGGAGATGATTACATTTCTACGCTTAAGGAATGAAAGAAAATTTGGGAGAAAGGAAGTCGAGGAGCAGCCTGAGAAGTGGAGAAGGTACGGAGGGGGTCAGGAGAAGTGAGGATTTGAGCAACGTGGTGCAGGTAGGTGTCTCTTAAAAATTGTATGACAGCCATACACATACCTTGGGAAAAATGTCTGTCCAGTCAGCCTTTGTAGGTAGGCAAAGCTCTTGCTGTCCTGGTGTATCCTTACAGAGGTTCTCATAGAAATATTGGCTTTAATAGCCCACATGATGAGCTGATCACATTGAAATATTACTACTACACTGAAAAACAGTTATTAAATTGTCTTCTGTCTTTTTAAGTATGGAAAACTAACGTCTGAATTTAAACAGATTGCCATTCCTTTAAAGAAAACCCAATTTTCTGGTTTAATCTGTATAAGATTTCTTCCCATGACCTTACAAAATAAAAAATGCTGCCAATATGAACTTTTTTCCAGAAACGAAGATCTCTTTTGAACTTCAAGGTACAGTCTTTTGTGCCTCCAAATTTTCTGAAATTCTTTCTTTCCTCTTTTGTTCTGTTCTAAAGGTCTGATTTTATTTCTTTTATTTTTTATTTTTTAAACCAGCATACTTACAACTTCTAGATGGGATCTGAATTCTCTCATTTGCCTTTATAACATTTTTTCTTACTACATTCATTTATTTTTCTTTATTTTTTTCCCTGTATCATGAAACAGAGCCCTAGCATGCTCTCCATATTACTAAACCAGAGCAATGAACTTTAGTATCAGCTCTGTATGTTTTTCTTCTAACGTTCATTTTATGTCTACTATTACTCCCTTACTCCCTTAGTATTTTTCTGTATTTCACCTTTTTATTTTACCTTGTTGTATTTTCTTAAAGTTGTTTCCTTATGGATTTCTGACCTTACTTCAGAAGCCATTTTTCCTTATTGGAAATCTCAAGGTTTTTTTTTTTTTTTTTTTTTTTTTTTTTTTTTTTTTTTTAAAGGAAACTTTACTTGGTTTTTATAAAAAAAATCACTCACAAAATTTTATTATTTGCTTACATATTCAGAGTGATGTTCCTCTCATTCCATTTTCTTGACTACTGGCAAACACTTGTAAGTGAGGAAAATAAGGACATATAAAAATATAATGTACTACCACCAGTGTTATCCCTCCTCCTCATATCCACGCACTGCTTCTTGCCTTGTTTACTAAAGCTTTCCTTTTCTAAATTATTGTATAAAAATAGGCATGCAAAGAAAAATTATATCAGGTTTTAAAGAGAAAATTGATGGCCACAATATATGGAAAAATGGAAAGAACTTTTAGATACATTTACTATTCCAGCTCAAACAAAATCCAACCAAGGGTACCAAAATAACTTGCAAACTTAAATGAAAAAGTAACTTTTTTCTTTTTTCTTTTATTGTACTCTAAGTTCTGGGATACATGTGCAGAAGGTGCAGGTTTGTTATATAGGTATACACGTGCCATGGTGGTTTGCTGCACCCATCAACCCGTCATCTATATTAGGTATTTCTCCTAATGCTATCCCTCCCCTAGCCCCCCACCCCTGAGAGGCCCTGGTGTGTGATGTTCCCCTCCATGTGTCCATGTGTTCTCATTGTTCAACTCCCACTTATGAGTGAGAACATGCGGTGTTTGGTTTTCTGTTCCTGTGTTAGTTTGCTGAGAATTATGTTTTCCAGCTTTATCTATGTCCCTGCAAAGGACATGAACTCATCCTTTTATATGGCTGCATAGTATTCTATGGTGTATATGTGCCACGTTTTCTTTCTCCAGTCTATCATTGATGGATATTTAGATTGGTTTCAGGTCTTTGTTATTGTAAATAGTGCTGTAATAAACATATGTGTGCATGTGTCTTTATAGTAGAATGATTTATAATCCTTTGGGTATATACCCAGTAATGGGGTTGCTGGGTCAAAGTCACTTTCAAAAACTCTTTGAGGAATTGTAGAGAACAGAACAGAGGTTAGGGGTAGAGGGCTGATAACCTGGTTTTGAAAATCGTTATCCTTTAGACACAACTCTGGTAAATTTCATATAACTTCATTAGTAGTACTTGTGTACTTTATTTTTAAAATTTCATTAATATCAGGTATAACTCCCAATGCAATCCCTCCCCATGTACCCTAGAACTTAAAGTATAATAATAATAATAAATTTTTAAAAAAATTTCATTAATATTAATAATTAATTAGCACATGTTAAAAGTACTTACAAAGTCTAGAAGTCAGTTCAGATCCAACTGTTTAATAACAGTGGTAATAATCAATTAGCCTATTTGGGGGGATCAGGAGATACAAAGGCTAGTAGGTAGCTATTAGGTGAATATCACATATTTCATAGCAGACTCTGTATAGCAGAGTGGATAAGAATAATGACTGTAAAATAAGACTGCTTAAGTCTGATTTCCAGTTCTCCCATGTACTACCTATGTGAGTTTGGGCAAGTTGCCTAACTGCTCGATTCCTTTGTCTCTACAAAGATAATTAATAATACATTAGTAGCTGTTAGGATACTAATAGTTCCAACCCCATATGATGGTTGTGAAAATTAAATAAATTTAAATATGTAATGAATTTAGATGTAAGTATCTTTCACATAATGTGCTGAAGAAACGTAATTGTAATTATAGTCATTTTGTATTTCATCAAAACATTTAATAAAATCGAAGTAGACTTGTACAGGACTGAGAAATATGAGCATAACCCATCTCATAGGTTGAAAGTGGTATGACACAGAGCTCTTTCTGTTCAACACTTTTAATACACTACATGACCAAACAAACTGAAAATATGAATATAAAATTTTTGGATGACAAATCTGAAAATAGAGCTAATAAATTAAAAGATTGAATCCAGATTCAAATTGCTAAAGAATAGGTTTAAATCAACAAGTAGAATTGTAGTAGGCATCAACGGGAGGTTCTTTATTTAGCTTCCAAAAAGTTGACAACAAGAATAAAGGAGATATAAATAAACAACAATTTTAAAAGTACTTTAAGACTTTTAAATCACAGGGGTCTTGAAATGAGCCAGCCCTAGTTTATATTTACCACAAGAAATAATATAATTTAAGATCATATTAATGTAATTACAGTAGTTTCGTTGACCTCTATGCCAATTAGCTGGTATCTAGAATGTTTTGTTCACTAAAATTTTCATCAGAAACACTAGCAAATTAGAACACTTCACAGAATAGAAACCTTTTGCAAAAATGTCACTTAAGAGGAGACTTAAAAATAGTACATAATAGCAGATGTTGGAAAAAGAAGTTTGAAGAAGTTAAAGTTTTTCTTATTTAAAACTTTGATGAGGAAGACAAATTAGATTTTTTTTTAATTCTAGAGGAGAAAACTATCATAGTGGGTCAGTAGATAAAAATTATAAATAGTAAGAGTTACCTAAGTATAAGGAGGAATTCTTAATTCACTTAAAAAAAAAAAAGACTCCTGGTCTCCATTTCCTATGCTGTTATTACACGACAGGCATTGTCCTAGATGCTTATTGTGACCAGGTCTTAATAATCAATACAAAGATTTTTCAGGATGGTGTTTGTTAGTCCCTCTTTATGGATGAAGAAAGTGAGCCTGTGATTGCTTAAGTAACCGGCCCACCTAGTATGTGGAAGAACCAGACTTTGGACTGAGATATCCACTAATGACAATGCTGATGTTTTTAACAGTGGTACCAGTGAGTTTCCAATCACTCCCAGTGTTCTAGAAGCCTAAACAATGTAAAGTAATTCCTCAATTTTGTGTGTCTGGACTAGGCTGAAGCCTTTTAATTAGTCCTTTGTTCAAATGACACTAGCCAAAATCCCTACTATCTGAAGTGGGGCAGTGAGAGGAATAGTTGCTCCGGAGCAGGCGATTCAACCCTCCCCCAGCACAGCAGCCCTGGAAGAATCCCTAGAAATTTCTGGAGTGCCAAGAAAACCACAGCAATGATTTACAACTCTATGACAATCTGAGTCTACCTGATGACTGAGATGATTGACCTGCCAGTTAGCAACTTCCCACTTTCCTAACCTCTGTGCTTCTATCTAATACTTCTACCTTAACATGAAGTAAATAGAAAATAAGTAGACTTTCCTAGGAAGATACTGAGGACCTCTGAGCCAATGAATATGTTTTAAACATAAGATTGGAAAGTTATGAGGCTACCTATTTTCAACCGTCAGAAACCACTAATCTTAGTTTATAAACAAAATATTTATCTTGGTTCCTTTTGCTTAGGGTTGAGGGTTTAATCATAAAAAATTCTAGTTGCAAGAAACATAAAAAGTAAGAAATCATATGTGAATATTAAGGACAAACATTATTAATTATAATTATTAATGAAGTGATCCCATTTCCCAATTAAAACAAAGTATCTGATCAAAAATGCAAATGTAGCCAGATGAGTATTGCTGAGAAAATATAATTAAAACCAAAATCTTCTCCCAACCCCAAAATCCTCTCCACAGGTATAATAGAAAAAGAAAACACTTGTACTATTGAATATGCATTAAACCAGAATGTGATATGCGGTACAGACCGGCTGCTAAGAGATTGCCAAGATGGAAAGGAATCTGAACCCCTTATATAGCCATGCAGATACAAACCATTGCACGCATATTTTCAAGATAAACAATAGCTAGTCCTTGAGTAAGAGGACTTGACAATATCGTATATCACAAATAGTTTACCCTAGGTTTACATACTAATTGGCTTTATCCAGAGGAAAAACAAACTTCTCATATCTTTATGACACGAGGTAGCTACACAAATTGGAGAAAGTTGCCCACCAAAGTTAGGCTCCCACCCTTCCACAAAAGCTGGGAGAGGAGGATACTGTTTTCCTTGATGTTTGCATTTCAAAAAGATGGCTCTCAGATCTTTTAAAAGACATTCCTGGGTCATAAAGCTGACAAAAAGTCTATCATATCTTTAAAGGGATGTATACACTTTTCAAAGAGAGGATAAAATATTTAAAATTATCAATTGCCTAAAGTAAATGCTCTCTGTTCTCACTTATAAGTAGGAGCTAAACAATGAGTACACATGGACATAAACATGAAAATAATTGATGCTAAGGATTCCAAAGAGGGGTGAGGGTTAAAAAGTTACCTGTTGGGTATAGTGTTCACTATTCGGATGATGGGTACACTAGAAGCCCAAATCTCACCACTATAAAGTATATCCATGTAACAAACCCATACATGTACTCCTGAATCTAAAATTTAAAAAAAAATTAAAATAAAAAAATAAATGTTCTCAGAAAAAGATGGGGAAGGGGAATCATTATCTTCCTTTATTTTCAAAGGGAAGAATTAAGCCTCTTATTTTTAATTTTTATTTGTCCTCACAGTATTCAGGGTTATTATTTTTATCCTAAAATATGATTTCCTCATAACATGTAAATAAATAGCAAAACTCACAAAGAACATTGAAATTATGAAAGTGTTTATCATTGAATTATACTGTATAATTCCTTCTCTCATCTCTGGAAAAGCAATACCACGAACATACTTGGATGTGTTCATAATTTGCCTCTCCTGTGCATGTGCATGGACAAACTGATAATCATCTTTTTTTTTTTTTCCCTCTGAGACTGAGTTTTGCTCTATCGCCTAGGCTGGAGTGCAGTGGTGCAATCTTGGCTCACTGAAGCCTCTGCCTCCTGGATTCAAGCAATCTCCTGCCTCAGCCTCCTGAGTAGCTGGGATTGCAGGTGTGCACCACCACACCCAGGTAATTTTTGTATTTTTAGTAGAGATGGGGCTTCACCATGTTGGCCAGGTTGGACTCCTGACCTTAGATGACCCACCCGCCTCGGCCTCCGAAGTGCTGGAATTACAGACATGATGAGCCACTGAGCCCGGCCTGGTAATCATCTTAATAGAAGTAACCTCCATGGTTTATAATCCCACTCCCTAGTTATTAAATTCTTGCTCTAAATAGTTGATATCTAATGACAGTATTATAATGGCTTGCTTTCCTCTTGCTGCTCATTATTCTCATCAACATTGCATGGATTATAATATGTATTCAAGCTTTACAGACTGTACTGTCCTTATCCACAGTCATCCAACTAATTAATTCTTTTCCATCTCAACATAACTTATGTAAGCAACATATTTCACTCATTATAGTGGTTAATTCACCCTGTGATTCAATTGAGGCTCCTCAGGGAATATTTAATTTTTGAAAAGAGATCCTCCATCCAGTATACTTGCAATATTTGAAGTACTTATATCTATCTCATATTCTCCAGTGCTTTTTGACTTTGGAAAATTTCCTGGACTTCACAGAACATTAAGAAGAATGAATATGACATAAGGGAAAATTATAAGTTTCAATGTTTCGCAAGGTGTAATGGCATATTTTATGGCAATACTGAGATTATTGTACTCCCTAAAGGGAAGTAATAATATAGTTACACATGTTTTGATAGATTGAAATAAATTGCGTTAGATAGCCAATACAATTTTTGTGACTTTTTATTTGTTTCTTTCTCCTTTTTTTTTGGAAGAAGGATATTTTAACTTAATTCAGATATTTGCTTCAGATCTGCTTCCTGTTTGTAAAAATTAAGTTTAAGTATTTTTTGTTTCTAAATGGCATAGACATTGTAACACCAGAATATCTGGTCAGTGTAATAAATTGTCTGATCTCTTAGCCATGTCTTCATACATTCTGACTTGACTGACTTTGTAATTACCCATTTGGTGACCTAGAGTCTAAACTGCAAGGACTGAAGGCCCACATTTACAAACCAGTGTTCTTCCCAGTATGCCATGGATTGGAAAGCTATTGCTTATGGACCAAATCCAGCCTGCTGCCAGTTTTTGTATGACTTGCAAGCTAAGAATAGGTTTTATATTTTTAAATAGTTGAAAAATAATTTAAGAGTCATACTTCAAGACACATGAAAATTATATGAAGAGCCAAACTATATTGTGTGGCTCTGGATGACCTTATCACCGTCCCTCAGTATATTAATTGAGGGAGACCACATAGTTCCATGGAAAGAGGACGATCTTTGCAACTTAAAAAGCCTGGAACTCTTGATCTAAGCCTTGGCACATTCCTACTATGCTATCTTGAGTAACTTACTTAACTTTTCACTATTCTTATATATAAATCTAGATAATAATAACAAATATACAAAGTGAGTTTTGAGAATTAAATAAAATCATATGCAATGTATGTGTGACAGCACAGTTTCCTGCTCTTTTTAGTATAATAGACTAAACTATGAGAGAAAATCAATTTTGGCCAGACAAGGCTGTTGGTCTTGTGAAGTTTCTTGTGAAGGATTAAATGAACTTAAACCTATTCCTATGAGGGTTTGCAAAAACCTCACCTATATGAGTCTTCTACAGCTTTCCTGGTCTAGATAATAAATCATATTGTTGCTATTTTGGTTAAATTATGTCCCCTAAAGAATATAAGTTGAAGTCCAACTCCCAGTACACCAGAATGTGGCCTTATTTGGAAATAGGGTCACTGCAGGTGTAAATAGTTAAGATGATGTTATCGTGGAGTAGGAAGGCCCCTAATCCAATATAACTGGTGTTCTCATAAGAAGATGGCTATGTGAAGACATGCAGGAAGAATGTCATTTGGCAATGAAGGCAGGAATGGGAGTTATGCAATTCCAACCCAAGGAATACCAAAGATTACCAGCAAACCACAAGAAGCTAGCAAGAGGGAAGGAAAGATTTCCTAGAAGTTTCAAAAGAAACATGGTTTCAGACTTCTAGCCTCCAAAAGTGTAATAGAACAAATTTTTATTGTTTTTAAGACATCCAGTTTGTGATACTTTGTTACGGTGGCCCTAGGCAACTACTACAGTCAATACACAACCTATTGCCTTCTAATAAATATGCATCATTAATACGGGGACTCAGTAGACTCAGAGAAGCTTGACTAACAGGAAATGACCGAGAGACAGTGTAGCAAACACTTATTGGTGACTACAGTGATTGAAACCAAGTCCCATAAAAAGCTTTTTCAAATTCTTGTGTAGTTTTTGTTACATAAGCTGGGATAATGTGTGGCGATTGAGAACTGCCATATGGGTCTCTTAAACTTAGAGTTCCTCCTCTATATCTTCTTACCAGAATTTTCCAGAGGTTTACTCCAGAGGTCTACATTTCAGGAACTCTAGACTTAAGGCTCTGACCAAAAAGGGTTTTGTATGTAACAAACAAAAAGGTGTCAGTATTCCTCTCTCTGTCAAAAATTGCATTAGAGAGAGACCCAATCCAACTCTGACAAAGAAAGTTATCTGAATAACTGGATTAATACTTCATTCAATTTGCTTTAATTTGTAGTCTTTCAAATGTGTAAGTTCTACACCCAATTTGGTAAACCAATATAAATTTTTCTTTTCACAGAATAATCTTAAAAAGCAATCCTGAGCCTTCATCCTGTAGCCCTAGCCTATTGTAGTTACCTGTGGTTGAGAATATAAAACACAAGTCATTAAATGTTTTACCAAACCATAAATGTTTTATCAAAAGTAGTATAGATATTGGTGAAATATTCAATCAGATCTCCATTTTTTATTTTATAACACAGGTTATTTATAGAAATACATTTAATTTATTACATTATTTTCATATTTA
This sequence comes from Macaca thibetana thibetana, assembly GCF_024542745.1. Classification (NCBI taxonomy): domain Eukaryota; kingdom Metazoa; phylum Chordata; class Mammalia; order Primates; family Cercopithecidae; genus Macaca; species Macaca thibetana. Next base: position 45,632,089 of record NC_065580.1, read on the forward strand.
TTTATAAAAACGTTTTCTGCTTTATTTTAGAAACAATAAAGTTCTTTATTCCAGAAAAAAAAAGAAGGCTAATTTCCTTCCCAAAATATAATTCCAAGTAGTCTTGAAATACATTTTTGGTGGCAGATTTGGGACTGTAAGCTCCATTTTCCTATTCTCAGACACTGTTGACAATACAGTCTCTTTATCTAATTGTTAATCAATAATTAACTATTGTTAAGACCAATACAGAGTCATAGTCTGTACTTTATATAAAAGTTTTTCCTTAATCACCTTAAAAATAATTTAAAAATATTTTTTCTGTAAGTATACAATATTAGTTTCAAATGGCTTCAAAGTATTTTTATACTTGAAATTTGTAATTATTTTCTTCTGAATTACACATTTATCAGATAAATCATACAATAAAAAACTTAAAGGAATGGTTCTACTTTGAATAAATATGGCAACTTGATTACATATATATGCATACTCACTCATACACATTGATGTGTTTTGAAAATAAACTTTTCTTCTGAAATTAGAAATGTAGAATTCAAAATTTATTCATTTATCAAACTATAAACTATTTCAAAAAGAAAAAAGAAGAATTCTTTCAGCATTCATTTAAATGTTTACAATTTGTCATGCAGGCTTTCCTGACAGAAGATTTTACTTCTTAGCAAAGAATTACATAATGTATAATTGTCAGGAGAAAATCAAATTTACTTTTGTTAATTTATATTTTTCAGAACCATAGTTTTGGAAATTTATTCCAAATGGAATTTAAGCATGTAATATTTGAAAGCAGATCACTCAAATAGAGTAGACAAGCTTTAAATTGAATTATAACCTACTAATATATAATATTTAAATTATCTTCTAGAATTAGGATAGTTTGAAGACAGATTTTTAAATCAGGTGTCAAGCATCCTATAAATTTGTTGGTTTACTTATATGAATTCTTATTTCCTTAAAATATATGCTCCAAACACAAAATTATATGATATAATAGCTATATTAAACAATTGCAAATATCATTTGCGAGAAAGATCGTTTGGTTCCATTTATTAACATTTGATTAAAATAGCACTTGCTTTAAAATTCTGCATTTGGCAGATATTTTCATACTACCTCCTTCAAATATTGATTTCTTTCTTCTTTATGGTATTTCAAAGCACTCCAAAGAAAGACCAGCTCAGTACTAAAAAAAAAAAAAAAAAAAAAAAAGAATTATGAAGACTCTAATTCTATGGGTTGATGGGTTAATGTAGAAAGGAAACCATCGATATCTAAGTGTTACACTTGTAGAAGATCCTCAATATGAGTTACTTCCTGTAATAAATGCTTTAAGTTGAAGGGTGACGACAGGGTTAAAGGCATCTCTTGTCCCTAGTATTGTAACACATGAGAGTATTTATTTGTTTATTCCATTCTGGGGAAAGATGGTTGTTATAGAGCAATTTGTATTCTTGCTTTTGTTGCTTTTTCTTTTAAACTAATATTCTATTTTCTGATTATCTTTCTTAATTTTCAAGCTTTATATTCAAAGGTTTCCCCAATATAGTTACCATTAATTTATAGGATCATTCAATATTTATTTTTTCTAAACCTCAGAAAGCTTTTCGAAAAATAATAAAGCATATATATATATATATACACACACACACATACATATTTCTCTTCCTTACTTTTTAATTAGTGTTAACCTTTAGTCATATTTATATTAAAACAATAACATTCCTTTTATGATTGATAATTTTTTTTGTTGGGAAAATTTATAGATAATAAAAAAACACAAAGAAGAAACTGAAATCATTCTTAATAGCACCATATAGAAGTATGCACTGTTAAAAGTTTTGGTGCTCTTTCCATAACATTTTGACAGTGACATTTGTAGTTAGTATCATATTTATGGCTTGCAGATTTGCCTTAATATTTTGTGACACCATTAAATGTCATTAAGTAATTTATACTGGCAGCTTAGGTTTTCTTCGTATAGCAGTATAATAATTCATATAATACATGATTTCTTTTTTTTCTAGTTTTTCTGTGGTACAAATGGCACTCTAATCAATATCCTTGTAGGTACATATATAGATAGACATATTCACCTAGAATAAATTTCTGTACATAGAGTCAGTACCTTGAAGGGTATGATAATTTTTAAGGTTCTTAATAAACACTATTAAATTGTTCTTCATGTTTATTCATTTTATTACATGATAGCTGTGCTTTGTTTATTTTAATGTGTGTTTGGTATTTCATTGTATAAATATGTTATACATTTTTTATCCATGCAACTTGTTTCTGTTTGGAACTACAAAACTATCATGAGTTGTGCTCGTCTCTGCATTTCTGTTGGGTGTAATCCTAGGAATGGAATTGCTGGGTCATGCTGTGTGAGTATCTTCAACATGTGTGTATAATGCTAACTGATTTTTCCATAATGGTTATGCCATTTTTCATTCCCACTATGTGAAAGTGTTTTCATTGTGCCACATATTCGCCAATACTTAGTCTCGTCAGTCTCTTTTTGTAGGCCTTCTTATGGGGTTATAATGATACACTTGTTTAAATTTACGTTTACTTACAGGCTGACTGCATTTTTTATATATTTATTGACTACTTGAATATCCTTAGGGAAACTTCTGCTCATGTTCCTTACAAATTTTTCTCATGTGTTTATATTTTACTAATTTACTACAGGAGTTCTTTTTTATGGTGAGTATGGGCCTTTTGTTTTGTGTTCATGTTATATATTCCCACACTTTGTGCTTCATCTTTACACTCTCTTCATAGTGCTTTGTTGTTGTTGTTGTTGTTGGACAGAGTTTTTAGTTGTAATGTGATCCAGGAAAATGATCTTTTTCTTTATGGTTTCTATTGTTTATATCTTCTCTAGGAAGACTTTTCTACCCTTAGGTCATGAGAATATCCTTTCATGTGATCCATCAGACCCACACTATTCAATATGGTATACACCAGCCAGTGAATATTTAAAATAAAATTAAAATTGAAGAAACACAAAAATTCAGTTTCTTATTTTCACTAGCTAAGTTTCAAGTGCTCAGTAATTACATATGGCTAGTGGTTACCATATTGGACAGTGCAGACACAGAAAATTTCCATCATCACTGAAATTTCCATTAGACAGCACTGTCTTAGAAACTTTCTTGTTTTAACTTTCACATTTAGATCTACAACCAATCTCAAATTGATTTTTATTTTTGGTATGCTGCAGATGTCAAGTTACGTTTTTTAAATTCCATATGGATATTCAATTATCTTAGCACCATTAATTGAAAAGATGTTCATTTTTCCGCTGCTCTGTTACACCAAATTTGATTTAAAAGTTAAGTGTATGAATACGCATAGATCTATTTCTACTATTATTTTTTATATTTGTGCTAATATGACACAGTCTTAATTTCTTTCCTTTTTCTTTTCTTTTTTTTTTTGCCCGGACTGAAGTGCAGTGGCGCGATCTTGGTTCACTGCAACCTCCACCTCCCGGGTTCAAGCGATTCTCCTGCCTCAGCCTCCTGAGTAGCTGGGATTACATGCACCTGCCACTATGCCTGGCTAATTTTTTTGTATTTTTAGTAGAGACTGAGTTTCACTACATTGGCCAATCTGGTCTCAAACTCCTGACCTTGTGATCCACCCTCCTCAGTCTCCCAAAGTGCTGGGATTACAGACACAAGCCACTGTGCCTGGCCCGACACTGTGTTAATTTTTTACTGTGGCTTCATTGGTAGGTGGTAGTATCGTTCTTCCCACTTTGTTCTTCTTCAAAAATATCATGGCTCACTTTTGGCCATTTGTATTTTAATACAAATTCTAGAATCAGCTTCTCAAGCTCTACAAAAACAGACTGTTTGAAACTCAATTGGACACTGAATTTATAGTTCAGTTTGGGACAATTGATATATTTATAATATTGAGTCTTCTAATCCATGAACTTATGTCTAATACCTTAGATCTTCTTTAATTTCTCTCCATACCATTTCTTTTTCCTGAGAGAGGATTTGCGCATCGATTGAGAGAATTATTCCTAGGTATTAGATACTTTTATTTATTTGTACTTTTGATGTCTTTACAAGTGGTATTTTAAAATTTGATTTTCTGTCTGTTTGAGGCTGGTGTATAAAAATTTATTTGATTTGATTATTTGCTTTGTTTCCAAAAACCTACGAAACTGTCTTAAGTCTAAAAATGTCTTTGCAAATTAACTTGGATTTTCTACATATACAGTTCGGTAATCTGAAAATTATGACAGTTTTTATTATTTTCAGTCATTTCTACTTTATATTTTAAAATTTCTTACCTTATTCACTAGCACCTCATTAGCACCTAGAAGTCTGTCATGCTACTAGGTATTGTTCTCATTTCTATTCTTAAAGGAATAAGTTTAAAATTACACAACTCATGTATAATATTTACTGTAGGTTTCTTGTTTAGCTTTTTGCTATGGAAATTTTCTAACATATATCAAAGTAAGCAGACTATCATAATGAACACACATGTTTCCATTACCCAACTTCAAAAATTAGCATCGTCCTGCCTTTCTCATTTTATCGATATCTACAACAATTTCAATTCCCTAAACCGTCACTTAATTATTATTACTTGTTTACAATTCTTGCTTTTTTAGATAAAATTTATGTATACTGAAATGCTCAAATATTAGCCATACAGTATTGACATGGAGATACACTGCAGCTTTCTCCAGAAAATTCCCTCATTGTTCCTTCCCAATCTGCTCCTTTCCCTTTCCTGCCAGTGGCAGCCAAAGTTCTGATTGTATTCAAGTTAGATTTTTTTTTCCTATTCTTGAATTCACATAAATGCAACTATACAGTATGTACTGTTTTGCTCATTATAATGTTGAAATTTAAAAGAAGTAAACATTAGTAGTTTGCTGCTTTTTATAGTTATGTAATATTCCATTGTATGAACTTTACACAATTTACTGATCTATTTTGTTCATGGAGTCTCAGTTTGTTTCCAATTTGAGGTTATTAACAATAAAAGTGCTATGAACATGGTTTTCCAAGTATTTTTGTGGAAATATATTTTTATTTCTCTTTAACAATTACCTAAGATCCAAAATTGCTGATGTACATTGAACTTTATATGAGATTATCAAGACTTTTCTTGGATAATTAAATTGATTGTAACATTGTTACACCTCTACCAGCAATGTAACAGAGTTCTGATTTGAGTCATTCTGGTGTGTATATAGTGATAACTTGTTTTAATTTCTATTTTCCTAATGATTAACACTTTTAACTAATTTAACTTTAACTAACGATTAACACTTTTCTTGTGTTTATTGGCCATTTGTATATCTTCTTTTAAAAAATATTTATTAAAGTCTTTTGCTCCATGATTTCCCTGGGTTATCTTTCATATTACATGCAGTTTGAATGTAACTCCACTGGCAGATACATATTTTGAGAATATTTTCTTCTTGTCTATGGTTTCAATACTCAATTTGTCAATGCTGCCTTTTGATTTGCAGAGGTTTAAATTTTCATGAAGTCTAATTTATCATTTTAAAATTAAATGTTTAATACTTTTGATGTCCTGTCTAATAAATATTTGCATACAGGGAAGGCCATGAAAATATTCTGTTTTGGTGTATTTTGGAGGTTTTATGCTTAGATCTACAAAGAAACTTGATTTTTTGTGTGTAGTTTGAGATAGGGCCTAGCTTATTTTTTTCTCATATATCCAATTTTCCAGCAGTGATGTTGAAAAGATTCTCCTTTCCCATTTAATGCTTTTGTATCTTTATTGAAAATCACTTGACCTGTCAAGTGTGAGTCTATGTCTGGATTATCTATTAAATTAAACTCATCTACTTTCTTTCTTTAAGCCAGCGCCACAATATAGTAAGATTTAATGTCAGGTTGTGTAACTCCTTCAGAATGATTTTTCTCATTCGAGGTGGTTTTGGCTATATTAAATGCTGTACATTTTCACAAAATGTTTGATTTAGCTTGTCATTTTATATAAAAGTAGCCTGTAAGCATTATGACTGAGATTGTATTCAAACCATAGGTTTTTGAAAGAATTGATATCTTGACAGTGTCGGGTCTTCAATGACCACATGGCATCTATCTCCACTTGTTTAAGTTTTTAAAAAAATGTCTTTCAGCAGTGTTTTCTTCGTTTTAGTGTAGAGGTTTTGCAAATTTGAGTTAACTTTATTTTTAAGTATGTAATGTTTTTAACATATGCTTTATGTACATTATATTTGTATTTAAAAGGAAACTATTTAATTTTCCAGTTGTTAGCTCCTAGTATAGAAAAATACCATTCATTTATACTGTCATTGTACTCTCAGACCTTGCTACACTCACTTATTAGTTTATTACAGTAGATGTTTTATTGATTTCTTAAAATTTCCAAATACATCATTATGTCATTTCCAAATTCTTCCTTTACATACGATGCCTTTAATTTCTTTTTCTTGTCTTACTTTGATTGCTAGAGCCTCCAATACATTGTTAAACATAGTGAGAGCAAGCATACCTTCCTTATTCTTGCTCTTAGAAAAAAGTGCTGTATTTCTCCATTTGAGAAAAAGATATACCAGGTTAAACTGTATAAAATTGCCAACATTTTACTATCTTGATGATCTATAAAAACTTCAATTTCATTTATTTAATTTCCAAGGTTAATTTTTTTTTAATACGGCACACTAGTCAGGAAATTTGACGTTTAATCCTTATCAGAGCAATTTTTTCTGTCCTTGTAGATGGCATGGTTAATTTACTGAAATAATGTTGTCTTAACATTTCTCAACATTTAAAGTTCGTATGAACAGCCTATAGGTTCCCAAACCTGTACACAATTACATGCATAATACTGGAATATTGGACTAACCTTATATTGTGCTACAATTAAGAAAAAGAATCTAAGAGAAACGTCTGCCCAGCACCCTTGGATGATTTCTCTAGGAAACCAAGTAGTATTAACATTCTTAATACACAGTCAGATGATGGAAAAGTGGAGTACACAGTTTCTAGTGCAAATAAGGTGACTTGACTTAGAAACAGTTCCAGCTACTGTGCTTTAGGAACTGGCTTGACTATGTCACAGCATAGATGAGATGATGCCAGCTTGATAATTTCAGTTCAAACTTCTCAAACAGCTGCTGCATTTTAGCTGATGCCAGCTCACATGAAAGTGCCAATGTTTGGATTCTTTCAGATCTAGTAAATTCACCAGACTGTCCCTCCAACTACTAAGATTCCTCATCTGGAACACTTCTGGATAGAGTCCAAAAGGGAAAAGATTCTGGTAAATTAGCTTTTCTACTAAGTTTTAATATTAATTGACCACTCATTCCTCATGCTTTTTCTCATGGTTTTTTGTTTGTTTGTTTGTTTGTTTGTTTGAGACAGAGTCTTGCACTGTCACCCAGGCTGGAGGCTCACTGTAACCTTCGCCTCCCGGATTCAAGTGATTCTCCTGCCTCAGCCTCCCAGGTAGCTGGGATTACAGGTGCCTGCCACCATGCCCAGCTAATTTTTTGTATTTTTAGTAGAGACGGGGTTTCATCATGTTGGCCAGGCTGGTCTCAAACCCCTGACCTCGTGATTCGCCTGCCTTGGCCTCTCAAAGTGCTGGGATTACAGGTGTGAGACACCCCGCCAAGCAGCTTTTGTAAAAATCATACTTGAGTTTTAAACCTATTCATTTCTCCAGCTAGAAATGAAAGGTAAATCTTGACAAAGGAAGAATGACCACTCTACTGTCTATCAGACTCACCCAAATAGCTATTTGTCACCTATAAAGGGAACATGTTCCTCAAGGTCTTGTTTTGTTTCCTGATAAACTGTGTAAGATTTGCCTCTACATTTTCATCACTCTCTGGAGTGTTTGTGGTCTGTATTTATCTATTTTGATTTTTAAAAAGGTCTTACTTATTCTACATTTCTCAATCATGCAAGCAGGATCTTTTGGTGAGTTTGATGAAACTCTATTGAGAGTGACTGAAAAATTAGTCATGTTCTTTTGGACCCTTTATTTCCCAACAGATACATCAATTTAATTGGAAAGGCTTTATTGAGTTTATTTCAATTGAAATATATGAGAAATCCCAAAATGGGATTTTATTTGTATTATACAATCATATCATAACATGCATACCCCATCATGCTTCATTAAATTGGATTCACTGGAGAGAAAATTGTTACATTCTATCATCTCCGTTTACAGAGGAGTAAAACAGAGTATGCTGATGACACGGTTTTACAGTCAAATGTAGAAGTGTTTCAATAAAAACTGCTCTGCTAGCTAATTATTGTCAGAAAGGATAAGTTTTAAATCCAAATGATCATTTTTGGCACCTATTGTCTAACATTTAATTGGTATATATTTATGGATTCTAGAGAGTAGCTAAAATAATTTAGACGCTTAGAGATATATTTTGAAAACTGTTCTTTTTGAACTGCTTCACTACTTGAAATTTTGCAACTGAATTTTTAATGATTGTGACTGATGTTTAAAACACTTTTGACATTTCAAGGCTAAAATGTTCATGTAATACTCTATAAGCCCAAACATTTAAGTTTTGATCACCACTTAGTCCAGTATTTGAATAGCTTCAGAGTTCCAGTTGGAGAGAAGATTGGCCCTGCCCATACACACAGACTTGTCTTACCTGGAATGAGTAGTGGGATGGCCTTCTACTCAGGCATGTATGCTGATTAGAGCATCTTATTTTCATAAGATTTCAATCCAGGCTTCAACTGTTTGCCATAGCAAATGCATATGATCTGAGTTGTTAGCTTAGATGATCTACAATTAACTTTCATAAAAAATTGCCTTAAAGAAAAGCAGTTCATTAGTTTAGGCATTTAACATTTTATCCTTGAATCAAATTATGCCATCAATAAGCCACAATGCTGACCTACACCCTTTAGGTAATTTACAGAATTTTGAAACTGACTTTTTGTCGATGTTGTTTTAACTTCCATTGAGGTAAATCACAGGTGTAATCCAAGGGTCACCACGTCCTACTGGACTATGATTACAAAGGATATTATAAGTTACCATAAATCTCAAATTTTGCTGGCTAACTTTGTAGCCTTGACCAGCACAGCAACAAGCTCTCTAGCTCCCTGCGAGCATCACATCCCCACACTACTCCTTACAACCTGGAATATCTGAGTCCTGACGAGGTGTTTACTCATATTTCCATACAGTAGTAGCTGTGCTGCTGCAGCAGGAGCTATCACGCATCAGAACTGACCTTCAAGATGGCTCGGTCTCTCTGTTTGTTCCATCAAGCACAGTATTTCTTTGCTTGTGGCCTGTGCCATCAGGTCCTCTATCCTATCGCTTCTCCTATTCACATGTGGGATCCCTGAGCCCTTAGGATACCAAAGCTGATGGGTAGTCTATAATAGCACCAGAGAAAATGAGTCCTCTTTTTATGTCTTATGTTATGTTGGAGGAATTTCAAAGTAGTATGGCTTAAACCACAGTGAATTACACAGATAGCTATTTCAGTTTTATTTATTAGTTTTTATGTTTGAAAGACCTAAACATATGTTGATGTGAACAAGAACATGATTACTAATGTTTTTCTGCTTCTGCCAGCTTGACAATGACTAATGTTGGATGGCCTCTGTTTCAGAGTTATGTGTGGTTTCTGCAGAAGATTCTTATACTCCTAATGGAAACTCTTCTTGCTTCTACTCTGGACACTACACTCATGACTACTAAGCTTCCCTACAGCATGATGTGTGATGCAGAGAAGGGGAGGAGTGAATGCCTCTCTTCTTAAGTACTTGATGTGCTTTGAAACGTGGAAGTTTTAACACTTTTTCCCATAGTCAAATGAAGTCTTTTATGAACACAGTTCATTTCTATGGTGCTACCCTCTCCCCATCAAGCTCCCATCACCAAGCCAAGAATGAGACTGTGGCTGTAATAGCCTTTCCATTTTCTCCGTTGGCCTAACTGGCTGGTATTCCAGCACCAAAGCAAATCTCTTACTAACCCACAAGAACAAAGGTACCCAAGCAGAACATCGCATGCAAATCAATGCCTGCAAGGTCACAGGCCTACAGGCTCCAGAAACAGCAATTCATTTTGTGCTCAGTTAGAAGTTTAGTACCTGGCAGGAACACATAAGTTGCACAAGCGATAAATAAAGAAACCAGAATCTGCTGCCTGCAGCTCTGCTTTCCCAGCTTCTCTTCATATCAGCTGGGCTTGTATTTCTAACTTTTCATTTGGTATAGTCCCATGCTTTTGTGTGGAATCAACTGCTTTAATTTCTCCTTTCTGTTGTAACATGTTTCAGATAATGCAGGCTAACTCCCCGAATAATGTTGAAGGCCCTTTGTCCTAACTGCCCACAGCTCACATTGCTGTGCCTTTCTGGCCTTGGAGGCTTGGTGACCAAACTTGTAATGGCGGACACAATGGAAGACACATCGTAGGGGACTGATGAACGTTTACTGATGATTCTGAATTTAGTACCAATAATGAGTTACTTTATTTTATTACAGAATCACACTGTTCTGTAGCTGTTTCTCATCCAGACTGTCACTCTAAATCATTGAACTACATTCCTCAAGGCTTTGTCTGAGTTACAACCTGCGTATAAATTAAGCATCTTTGGAAAATGTTTTAAACTTTTTCATGATAATAGATTTTTGGGGGGTGAAGAGGAGGAATAGGTGTTATGTCACTGGTGTTGTGTGACACTGAATATAGCCTTGTCAATATGAATCCAAATTAAGGCTCAAATGTCATACTCAGTGAGTAGAAAAGGCTGAGCCAGCATTGGCTTTCCAGGATCTAGCTAAGTACAAAAAGCAGCCTACTTAGAAGAAATGTGCAAATGTGAATTAAATATGTTCTAGCTACAATCAAATACATAGGACGCAAACCTGTTTATATCTTCAAAAATGAATGACATTTCTATGTAACTCCTTGTAAGAGTTACTGATTATCTCAGAATTATCAAAATTTACTTTTCAAGGAACATTCCTTGTATTTGTAACACCAATTATAGAACAAAGTAAGCATCAGTAGTACTTATGAGTATCTATATCACTGGCAGATCTGAAAAAAAATGTCTACATTCATTCCATGGCATTAACAAATTATGTTACTTACAAGACAGTAGCAACTGACCATTTGACCTATTTAGGCTTAGACATTGCACACCCTTTGGAAATCTGCCCCACCAAATTCTAAAACTGACCTTAATCACTTACAAATATTCTGCAATGTTAGGTGTGCCACTGCTGTACTGAATTGCAAACTCTTTACTGGCAAAGGCATTGTCTTCTACCCCTCCACTCTGTTCATGGTTGCATTGACAACATTCATTTAGCAGCTTCCAAATAAACACTGTTGACTGTACTCTTCCTGAAATACAACACTTCCCCAGTTTAGATATATTTTTATTCATTTATTGAACCCCGTAAATCAGGAATTCTTAACCTGAGGTTCATGGATAACATTCAAGTGTGTGCTTTTGTATGGGGAAAGACTGAAGGTTTTTATTTTCATAAACCTCTACCAAAATTTAGCATTTCCTTCAATTAAGAAGGTAGGCAACGGCACATACTAGTATTAATGGTAGCTGTGACTATAACCAATAGGAAGCAGAAGGGATTTTACATCATATTACTGTCATTTCTGATCTTTAAGTATCCTTTATACTCATAACTATTTGAAATTATGTGGGTGATGGCACCAACCCCACTAAATTATATGTGATCATAGTTGTTCGTTTACAGCTGCTAGTGTAACCTGGCTGCCAACTTGTGGGCAGCTGTGCCTGGTGATCCCTTAGGCACCTAACCGTAAAGTTGCATAAGTTAACATCAGTGATTCAGACATATGCATTACTTTCCAGTATCCCCTGTCTACAACTGTTTATTGATCAATATGTGGAATAAGGTTAGTCAAAGCCCACCCTACAGTGCAGTGTTCTTACTTAAGCTAAGTAAAAGCAGCCTATAAAAATGGTGTCTTTTAAAAAGTTAAATTTAACTTTTAACTTGTCTTATATGTTTCTTCATTATAAAGAGTATATATTATGACATTTCTTAAACATTTTAAGTCTTTTGGTATGACACAAAACTTTCAATGAATACTTGTCCCAAGGACTACAAAATAATGGATTTGGAAGCAAGTCTGGATCTCTCATGCCGGTGATTACTCAGGATCATTGATTAATAAACCTTTTTTATTTTTCTTTGTTATCTTCTTCCAACTAATTAGTTTGTCCATAATGGAATAAAACTTTGTAACCCTGTGTTAGTATGGTGCCAAAGAATTTCATGAAGGCTGCATTGTATGGCTACTTGTAAAGATTTTCAGCTTTGAGAAGGGAAAATTGCCCTTTGCAACTATTAGCCTTTCGAAAAGTAGATAGAGGAGCAAATGGTGAAAACAGAAAAGTACAATTAAACCAAGTGTTTGGCTTATAAACAAGAGCAACCATTTTCTGAAAGAATTGAGGTCAGCAAAACTGATTTTCAGATATAGAGTTTTTATTTATTTACCTATTTATTTAACTTTTAAGTTCAGGGGTACATGTGCAGGTTTGTAACACAAGTAAGCTTATGTCATAGGGGCTTGTTGTACAGATCATTTCATCACCCAGATATTAAGACTAGTAGCTGTTTTTCCTGATCCTCTCCCTCCTCCCACCCTTCACCATCTGAATACACACTGAGGTATAGAGTTTTTATGATCCCTTTAATTGAGTACACATTTTAAGATTGCCATTATTAAGGCATTTATTTCCAAAATCTCTCTGCCACAATAATATCTAGATATTTTCCATAAAAATTATCTATTCAACCTAAGGCTTTAAATTGAACTGAATTCAATGCTCTGGGAAACAAAGTCACACATAGTAAAAAGCCAATTGCTGAGCAATCAACTGAAACAGAAACTTTGTTTGAGACCATTGATTACTATTAGGCTAGATAGAAAAGAATCTGCTAAAAGTGGAAGATTTCGTGGCACCATATGGACATGATAGTTCTGTACAGTTGTTACCTTGACAACAGACTTTGCCATAAATAAACGGAAAGATTGTTTACCTGAAGCATTAAGATTCATCCCAGTAGAACACTGCAATTATGCAGTTTTTCTGTGACAGAATTGCTTTTATGAACTCAGGAATCTATTTTGCACCATGTTCTATAATACTGCTTTCCCATAATATTTTTAGAAAGTAAGACCTCAGCTATACATGATGAGAGCATCCAGTTTACTAAGAAGTTTCAAGGCGTCTTTGAAGATTATAGTAAGTAAATAGAACTTATAACAAAATGTTTAGCTCTGGACTTGGTTTCTCTTTTTTTACCAACTGACTAGAAATGGCAATTGGACAAAAATGGCAATAGGTTGATAGATCATGGAAAATCATTCACAATAATAAAAAATTATAATTTTAATATTATTTTTGTTTAGTTTTATTTAACATACTACTAAAGTTGAAATGACATCAGTTTGACTCACTTGTCCTTCACAGTGAAGAGAATGGATATTTGGAAATCGCACTTGCATTGGCATGGGCCTAAAATGTACATTTTATGCTAGTGTTTCTGTTTGTTCGCTTTCCTTCCAAAGACCTTGTCAATGAGAAAACCATGGAGGTGGTATGTAGTATAAAGACAAAACTCACAGAATTGCCTAATGTGTTGTATGTGGGATGTCAGAGAAATTGTATGATCCAGAGTGACTTCACGTTTTGGGTTTGAAAAACCTGGGTGTCCAAAAACAAAGATTCAGGAAGGAGGAGATTTAGAGGCAGAATAAACAATTTAAAACTAACTTTAGATTGTTTATTATCTAGATATCTCAAATGTAGACATCTGTTAGACATCTACATAGAGATATTGAGAAGTCATTTGATCATAATAGTGATGAGAAGGATTAAGACTAAAAACTCTCATTGGAATTCTGTAGCACAAAGATAATTTAAAGCCAAATCAATGGATAGGATACCTTAGGGAGTGAGTGGCTATACAGAAAAGTCCCCAGGCCTAAGACAGGGACTACTCTAAAATGTAATAACTTTAAATGTGAGGAATTTCTAGCAAAAGTCACTGGGAAGGAGGGACTGCTGAGTCAGAAAAACCAGAGAATATGGTATAAAAAATGTTTAAAGAAGAAAGTTGAAATCAAGGGCTTCAAATACTGCACAAAGGTCAAGTAAGATGGAAACTAATAATTGTCCACTGAATCTGTCCAAAAGATCACCAGTGACCTTGATAAGGATTATTTTAGTGGAGTAATGAAAAAATAATTGGAATGGTTCAATACAGATTAGAAGGTAAGCAATTGGAAATAGTCAATATGCTCCACTCTGCCTAGAAGTGCTGCTATGAAGGGGAACAGTTTGATCTAACGAGCTTTGGAGTTTTGCCAAGAAGACTAGGAAAAAGATGTTCATGGGTTGCAGTTATTACAGTTGTTTCAGAATGAAAAATTTATGCTGCCTTATTCTGTTCAGGCTGCTATAGGAAAATACCAAAAATAGCCCAAACTGGGTAGATTGGAAATAACAGAAATTTATTTCTCATAGTTTAGGGGGCTTGGAAGTCCAAAGTCAAGATGCTGGCAGATTGGGTGTCTGTTGCCTGATTTTGTTTCATAGACGATGCCTTCTCACTGTGTCCTCACATGGTGGAAAGGCACAAACAAGCTCCCTCAAGTCTCTTTATAAGGGCACTAAGCTCATTCATTAGGAATTAACCTTCATGACATAATCGCCTCCCAAAGGCCCCGTTAATGCAGGACAAGTGAGTTCCCAAATTGGGGCTTAGCCTGAGAGAGTTTTCAGCTTTGTCCAGGAGAGAATTCAAGAGGGAGTTGGTGGTGTTAGACAGCAATCTTTCATTGAACAGTACTGCTCCTTGTGGAGCAGGGCTAACTCATAGGGAGTGCACCTTGAGTTAGCAATGTATGGGAGCTTGGCAACTTATTTATACTCATGTGAACACACTTTCAATTATATGCAAATGAAGGGATGAGTCAATGCAAATTGAGGGGCGGGTTATTTAGGACTTTCTAGGAAAGGTGCAACAAATTCCAGGTTGCTGCCATGGGAATGGGTGGCAACTTCCTGGTGGTTGCCACAGCTTTTGTAAACTGTCATGGCACGTTGAGAGTGTCTTATGCTAATGAGCAATGAAGGGAGCTAGAGATTGCTTTTGTCACCATGTGCTGGTTCTTGCAGATCTCTTTACTTTATTTTGTCTGAATCAGATTCTGTTTTGGTCAGCAGGGTTGTGACCAGAAAGCAAGTCCTGCCAGTCTCTTGCCATCTCTTAATAGCATCATATTGGGAGTAGGCTTTAATATATGAATTTATGGAGGATGCAAACATTCAAACCATAACATATAGTATGTTTTCATTGTGACAGAAATGATCCAGTAGAGTGAGAAAAACTGATGACCCATTTAATGGGGGAATAAGTGAAGAAAAAATATCTGAGGTAAATGATAAGGGATAGAATTCGGTGCATGAATAGTGTGACTTTGGCTGAGGGATGGGAAGAGATAGTATATTTCTTTTAGTACAAGAAAAGGCAAGATATACCAGTATAAACAAGATTACCTGCAGCAAGATGTAGATGTTCTTTTAAGATTACTTCAATAATCTTGTTGAATTAATAAGCTAGGTTGTTATCTGAGAGTGAGAATACTGGTGGGATACAAGATTTAAACAGAGTGGATAAGATATGAAACAGTATTCTTAGGAAATAAGGAGTACAAATGGATTATGAAAATGTCATGGAGTATTGGGTAGCATTGGGGGTTCACCTCAGTTTTGTGAGTTAGAATCTGAAACAGGACAAGTCAGCTTGGCTGTATTTTCTCCAGCTGTATCTTTTACTCTGCTGTTCATCTGTAGTAAGCATTGAGTTTGATTTAACCAGCTTTGGAGTTTTGCCCAGAGGAAGGGAGAAAGAATAAAAAGAATTATATGTGTATGCAAAAGAGTGATTATAATAGTTAATCATGGATCTGATTCTGTGTAAGAAAAGAAATGAGGACATAACATGGATGAAGTAAAAAGCTAATAAGGTCAATATACTGAATTTCTGAGTTGTATTAGAAAGTAATTGGAATTGGGGTGCTAGAAAAAGTAAGATGGAGAGATGGAATTGGCTGTCAAAAACAAGAATATTTGAAATTAAACTTGTTTATGCGTTGTCCTTATTGCATACTACAAAACCTGGAATACATCAGAATATATGGCTGAGGTAAGTGAAGAGGAAAGAATCACTAGAAGTGAGCAGCTCAAGAAAATACTGATAATTTTGCCATCCTGTTCCTAGCAGGTTAGAGAAGATGATGCCATTTCTCTAAACTGGGCATTTCTCTCTAATGCATGTCTTGTATTCTGAGTAACACAGACCTGCAGGTGGAAAGATTAGTATCAGTTTAGTAAAGTCTGATATTGAATTTATAGTATACATTGAATTGAACTTAGTAAGTTGAAAATGAGAATAATGGTGAAAAAAATTCTTGAATCAGGTGCTATTATCATCAGTCAATGAGGGGGAGTGGCTCTCAGGAGTGCAGATGACTGGAGGCACGATAACATGAAAATCTAATAGACATTTTATGGAAGACGAAGGAAAAGAATCTGGAAGGAGCAATGAGTCAAGGTGAACCTACCACATCTTTAGGAATCTGTGGAATGCCACCACCAGATCAGTGAAAGCTAGCTTCCAATTATAGCAAAAGTAAGGGATCATTTGTAGAATATGCAGAGTCACATGGAAAAAAGAGTCTGGGAGAGGAGAGATGCTGAGGTAAATGGAAATGGAGGGCATGATGGAGTTATTCTCTTGAGAAATTTATATTTTAGTTTACTTCCTGAAACAGTTCTCAGGTAGGCTGTAATGTAAGTCAGTGAGTATAGTTGGTAGTAACCAAAATTGATAATATCAGGAACATGGGGTACTCTGTGCCCTCTTCCAATTTTGCAAAGAGGGAATGCTGAGACTGGTGAAATAGCCTTGTTGGAGCATACAGATTTAAAGATAATATAATGTACTACTTATTTCTCAAAACACACCAGATCCCACAGGGTTCTGCAATGACATTTAAGTACATTAGCAGAATATGGTGAGATCTGTTTTTTAATTTGACAAGATAACTGAGTTGTTAGATCAAAGATTCTTCTTTTATGGAAAATGGCAGACTTTGGCAAAAAGGATGTTTGAGAAATTCTCTTAGTAAAATTCATATTTTCTCATTACTGTACTCTGAGGTACAACTAAATATTTAGTAGCAGTGGTAGGAAGAATATAGGTGATCTTGGAGAGCAGTAGAGACAATGAGAATTCATTCTTTTAGGAAAAAATGATTTGGATGTATACCAATCAGTTTCTGCAGCAGGATCAGCACTAAAATAAAAGTAAATTCATTATTTTAAAACCTAATATGTGAATTTAAAAAGATAATACTAGGAATAATGTCTGACAGCTGTCTTCACAGTCTAGTTCTTTGAGCTGAAGGAAAAACAAATCTAAAAACATGTCCGATGTTTTGTACCAATCTGCAGAAAGATTGTCTAACATTGGATAGATCATTACAGATGAGGTGCAGACTGTCAATCATCTGGATTTGTTGTTCCTAAAAATATATAGGCCTATTATTCAAGAGGCAGGATTTCCATTTCCGTTACTATCTTTCTGCCTGCAGGTCTGTGTTACTCAGAATACAAGATACGCATTAGAGAGAAATGCCCAGTTTAGAGAAATAGCATCATCTTCTCTAACATGCTAGGAACAGGATGGCAACATTATCAATATACTAAAGACAGAGTTTAAAAGGAAATTTTACAAGTTTTATTTTTATTATCCACATTAAAACATTCTGTAATTTCTTTCCTAAATTATTTTCCTAAATATAATTATGTATTTATTTATTTATTCATTCATAAATATTCATTAGCACCTATTCTGTGCCACATATTGTGCTTGGCACTAGAAATATAACAGTGAACATAATATTAATAGTTGCAATTAATTTAAAGAGATAACTACAATGAACAGACATAAACAATCAATAAATGATCTATAATTGTAATTAATATAGAGACAAGTACCCGTCCTCTCAGTAAGGGCATAAGGATGCTTATTTGTTTACTTATCAATATTTTTTGAAAAATAAATTTTATTGTGTGTACGTCAGGTATACAATAAGTTATTGGATACATATAGATAGCAAAAAAAATACTATAGTGAAACAAATTAACATATTCATCACCTCACATACCCACTTTTTGTGTGTTTTATGGCAAGAGCAACTAAAATCCATCCATTTAGCTTGAATCCTATATATACCATTTTTTACCTATAGTTCTCATATTGTACATTAGATCCCTAGACTTGTTCATGCTACATAACTGTTACTTTGTAGCTTCTTAAATATATGCCCGGTATATCCATCCATTGTTGAAAGTGGAGTACTGGTTTTCTACTATTGTTACCGTGCTATCTCTTTTTCTCTTTATGTCAATTAATATTTGCTTTATGTATTTATGTGTTCCAGTATTGGATGCGTATAATTTTACAATGGTTATGTCCTTTGGATTAACTGATTCCTGTATCATTAAATAATTACCATTTTTGTCTTTTGTGACAGTCTTTAACTTGAAGTCTATTTCATCAGATATTAGTATAGCCACCCCTTTTATCTTTCGGTTACCATGTGCATGGAATATCTTCTTCTATCCTTTCACTTTCAGCCTCTGTGTGTCTTTAACAGTTAAGTGGGTCTTTTGTAGGAAGCATATAGTTGGATCTAAATTTTTATTCATTCAACCACTCTGTGTCTTTTGACTGGATAACTTAATCAATTTAAATTCCAGGTTGCTATTGATATTGCATATTGACTTACTAGTACATTTGTTATTTGTTGTCTGGTTGCTTTTTAGTTCCTTTGTTCCTTTCTTCTCTTGGTGCCTACCTTTTGTGATTTAATAATTTTCTCTAATGCTAAGCTTTGGTTCCTTTCTATAAAAAAAATTCAGTTTTATATCTTCTGCAGTTTTGTTGTTTCGTGGTTATCATGAGACTTATATAAAGCATTTTATAGTCATATTTTACTATTTTAAGCAGATTAGAATTTTTTTGTCACATACAAACACTTTAGACTTTTATTCCCCCACAGTCACAATTTATGTATTTCTATAGTATTCCTTAATTACGTACTGTAGCTTTAGTTATTTTTTGATCATTTTGACTTTTAACCTTCATGCTAGATATATGTATGATTTACACACCTTCATTATAATATTAAGTATTCTGGATTTGAGTATGCATTTACTGCTACCAGTGAGTTTTATACCTTCATATGCATTCATGATATTAATTGTCATCCTTTTGTTTATGCTTTAAGAACTCTTTTGGCATTTCCTATAAGGAAGGCCTAGTAGTAATGAATTTCCTCAGCTTTTGCTTGCCTATGAAATACTACTTTGTTTTTTCATTTCTAAACAATGGCTTTGCTGATTATAGTATTCTTGGCAGACATTTTTTAAAAAGCACTTTGAATATAACATCTCAATCTTCAATCAATGTCAGTATGTGACTTGACAGTTTTCTCTTGCTGTTTTTTTTTCTCCAGTCTCTATGCCTTGCCATCTTACTGCTTAAAAATTTATCTATTTTTCTTTGACTGTTGACAATGTGATTATAATATACCTCAGGGAGGAACTCTTTGAGATGAACCTATTTGGAACTTTGAGCCTCAAATCTTGATGTCTACACTTCTACCAAGTCTTGGAAAGTTTTCAGCAATTATTTTATTAAGAGATTTATTAAAGAATACAAAATCACAGAGATAGGAGGAATATATTCTAGTGTTCTAAACCACTATAAGATAACTATAGTTAACAATAATATTATGTTTTGGATATAATATATTGAAACTATATAGTTTCAAATAGCTAGAGGGAGGAAATTGAATGTTCGCAACACAAGAAATGATAAATGTTTGAGATGTTGATATGCTAATTACCCTAATCTGATCACCATACATTGTATTTCTTGAAACATCAAGATGTACTTCATGAATATGTGCAATTATTATTTGTCAATTAAAAAATAAAAATATAAAAGTAAGCTTTTTATCCCTTTCTCTTTCTGCCTTCTTGACCTCTCATAACATAAATATTTGTTTGTTTAATGGTGACCCATAAGTTCCTTAGGCTATCTTCCCTCTTTTTTTCCTTCTTTTTTTATTCCCTGACTCATTTCATAACACCTATCTTCGAGTTCACAGATTCTTTATTCAGGTCAAACTAGTTTGCTGTTGAAGTTCTCATTGTATATTTTTATTTCACTGATTGAATTATTCAGCTCCAATATTTCTGTTTTGTTCTCTTTTAATAATATCTTTGTTGAGTTTCTCATTTAGATCCTGTATTGTTTTCCTGATTTCATTGAATTATATATTTGTATTCTTTTATATCTCACTGACTATCCTTAAGGTTATTATTTTGAATTCCTTTTTAGGCAACTTGTAAATTTTTATTTCTTTGGGATCATTTACTGGATAATCATTATATTTCTTATGTAGTGTCATGTTTTCTTGTTTTGCTTCATGTTTTTTGTGTCTCTGTATTGATGTCTGTGCCTTTGGTAGGATAATCACCTCCTCTAAACTTTACACAGTAGCTATCTGGGGGAAAAATTCCACTTACAGATGGGTTTGAGGTTGCTGGTTGGGCAGGATGTAGTGGCTCTTGTTCTGTGTGGGTATGGTGGTGAAGCCTTCATGCAACTTATTCAGTTGTGACCAATGTTAGCAATGGCTGTGGATGCTTGATGGTCTAGACTGGAAGAGTCTGTGGCAGCGACTGCATAGGTTATTAGGACAAGAACCTAAGGGTTCCTCCAGTTCTTGTCTTTCTCAGAGTGGAAAGTTTTAGCTCATGGGATTTCTCTTGGTGTTGAGACTCACATGGATCACAGGCAGTCATAGTGGAGGATCCAGGGCACAGGTGCTCAGAACAGCTGCAAAGCCATGTTTCTGGGCTCAGGATCTTGCAAAACTACCATAATACCTGGGACTTGAGGTGTGAGTTCCCTCTCCAAGGCATGAATTGATGCAGTCTCCCACTTATTTGGGGTCTGTTGCTCTGATGCACATTCCAGTAGCTCAAGCCCTGGGGATTGGGATGTAGCTGTGGTTCTGACTGTGGAGAAAAGAGCACAGCACTGGCATGGCTTCAGGGAAGAAAGGGTCCTCTGGAGGCTCAGACCATGGAAATAAGACACACCTTCAATTTAGGACCTGACAGCAATAGGACACAGTGGCAGCTCAGGCTCCAGGTGATGAGTTGCCACACAATGGTGACGCTGGGCCCTGAATGGTAGAACATGCCAGTAGTCCAGGCTTTGTGAGATCAGATGCAGCAGGAGCAAGGGCCCAGGAATGGTAAGATTCTTCTGGGCCCCAGGGGTCAGGGAGAAATGTAACACAAACTTCACTTCTTAGAGAGGCAGGGTGGATCAGCATCTCACAATGAAGAAGCCTAGGTCAGTTCCAGATAGGCAGAATTCTGTGAATGTTTGGCCTGGAGGATGGGGTGCTACAGCTCAGCCAAGGCTACGATTTCCTGGGGACATGAGACACTGCATCTTTTCAGCTCCAGAAGTGGGGCTACATGATTCAGTGGAGTCTCTGGCTCCCTAGGAGTGGAATGCTGTGTCAGCTCTGGTGCTGGGAGGTGCAACTACTCCAATGTGCCAGAGGCTCAGAGCCCCTTGGGGTTAGGGTTCTTCCTTACTTGTGGTGCAAGTGTCAGGACAACTGCTGTGGTGTGCAGTAGGCTTTAGGTCCTTGGGAGGCACAGCACTACTTCAGCTGTGTCTCTAGGAGAAGGACTGCTCTGGTAGTTTAAAGCTTTAGCTTCCCAGGGGCAGGGCACCATTTCAGTCTGGCCCTAAGGAGCAAGTGCAACGGCAATTTGGATGAGGTGGGTGGAGCAGCTCTGTGGTAGTTTGGCCCTAGTAGGTAGGGCATAGCAGCAGTTTTGCTCAGGGATGGTGTGCTACCAGCTGGAATTGGCATAATGGTGGCCGAGCCTCAGGGATGAAGGGAGGCAATGGCTACTCACCCCCAGAGCAGGACACAGTGCAGTTCTAAGATGGTACAGAACAGTAGCAGCATGGGCCACAGTGGAGTGGGACTCATGATTAACTCCTTCTCTGTGGGTAACTCAGTGTGTGGATGCCAGGAGCCTCCTCAGCTGGGCTTACAGGTTGTGAGGACTGCAGGGTTTCAGTACTGAGAACTGCAGGTGTCTCTGGTGTTGATGGTAGTTGCTGGCTCCTCTTATTACCTTCTCTCCACAGGGAGAAGTCTCTCCTGGTTCTGAGATGATCTCAACTGGGGGACGGTGTGGCAAAGGTGAGGTATTTCCTTTCCTTCTCTACGCAGCAATCCTGGGTTTTTGAGCTCTACGGGATTTCTGCTGCTTCTTTGCTCTTCCCTGATATTCTCCTATAGTTATTTTGGTAAAAATGTAGTTGTTGATTCATTGTTTGGTGTTTATTTGTTGAAGGGAAGACTCTCAAAACTTCTAGTTGACCATCTCAACACAGGTATCTGACAAATACATAAATAATCGCAGAGCAATAATAAAAAGAGATACAATTCAATTTACAAATTGAACACATTGACACACACACATCCCAAAAGAAGATATGTGAATGACCAGTAGCTTACTAAAAGGTGTTCAACATCTTTAGCTGTCAAAGGATTGCAGTGAAATAGCTAGCACTTCCAGCAATTTGGAGGGGCTAAAATTACAAAGACTGATACCAAACGTTGACAATGATCTAGAGTGATAACGTTTACTTCTCAGTAAACAGTTACTAAATATTTTAAGTAGTGGATTGAATTTAAATGTTCATGTATGTTTCATTCTTAAAATATATGTTTTAGAAGTCTCCCTTTTAAATAAAACAAGATGAATACAAACACATGCATCGGTGGAATCCTTTAGATTTGATCCCAAACGAATATTGATCAATTTTCTGCATAGTACCAGATTAGAGTGGAAAAAGGGAACATTTTATGGAAGATTTGAAAGCACTAATGAAGCAGCAGCCATATTCTTTTTATATTCAGGATGTTGATGCAGCAGGCGTCATAGCAGCACACATATGCTGCCATATATCTGATGGTTTGATTTGTTGCTTTGGTGGAGCAACCAAGCCAGTAGCTCCTCCAGTTGATCTCATCCAATAGATCTCATTCATTAGATGATCTGACTCTTGAACCAGGTATATGTTAATTTCTAAGGAAAGACACCAGGTTTATGGCAGGTCATCCCCAGCATCAAATGTGGAAGTTTAGATTCCAGTCTACCGTCATGGGATTTTGCTTATACTTGCAGGCTCTCTTTTGTTCTTGATCCCTTTCATACCACCCTCACCTCTTACTCATCTTCCCTTCCCAACTTCCTGCCCTGCTGAATTCAGGCCCCCAAATCAGATGAAGTATGAGCAACAGCATCACTGAAACTACTTTCAGTTTTCTATCAGCAGTGCATTATTCTATCAGCAGTGTTATTCTATCAGCAGTGAATTATTATCAGTGACTTTTAAATAGAGCAAAATATTGAAGGAAACTAATTTGTGTTTTGAAAGGTAAACTCATCAGTACCCAGTACAGTTGGGTTATTGTGGATAGACAAGAAAAAGTAAGACTAGTTAGGATATTTGTATAACAACCCCACAACAGATAATAATAATCTGGGTGGAATAAATGATTGTAAAAAGAGGGGCAGGTATTAAGATGTTTCAGATATACAACCATCATAATTTAGTTACCAACTGGACTTGAAGATGAGGAGAAGAGTCATATGGCTTCAATGAACATGAATTGATCAACTAGATTCAGAAATTACATAGATGGAGATGGAAAAGGAGGTAATTTTTTAGGAATAGAAATTAACTTAGCATTGGATGTAATATCAAGGGGCCTATAAATGAATTCTAAGTGGAGGTGTTCAATGGCAATTAAATTGGTATCTTGTTTGATATAAAGCAGAGCAGAGGTGTAGATATATTTGCATAATTTCTCCTGTTTCTCTGGAACAAGAGGAGAAAGTAAATAATGTTAGGTAACCTAGGATTGAAATTGACTCTAGCTTTTGCATAAAGTATGGAAGTTTAGGATTTTAGGGAGAGGAATATTGAAATAGATGGCCAATAGGTGCAGAATGTAATGACAGCCCAATGTATCAGGTCAATAAATAAATAAAGACTTGCATGAAGTGAAAATCAAATGAATAGAAATTCCAATGCATACAGGAAGAAAATGCATAAAGGGGGATTTTAATATTTATTCAATCTTGATACTATAGTAGTATAACTCACAAAGATAAAATTGATGTCACAATGTATGGCTAATGAAGACTTTGCAATGCAAATGAAGGGGCAATAAACAGATTGGTAAAGGCTGTAGTAGAAGTAAATCTTAGATATTATGTGAGCATATAGAAACTCTGTCTTATCTAGACTTTTGTGACTCTGTTTTCTAAGGAGAATTTAGCAAAGCCTGAATAAGTGCCTAGTATAAAAGTTAGCATATAAAATCAGTTTCCTTATTACTAACCTCTCAAAATAAAAGAAGTCTATAAAATGGTGGTAATAGGCTATTTCCAAATTTTCACGGTCCAGGATTTTATGTACTATTCAAAAATTTTGGCCACAGCCCCCTATTTATTAAGCCAATTAAAAATCTACTTTATCTTTAATATATAGCAAAATTTTCTTTGATTTTATAATTCCTTCTTGTTAATGAATTAATAAGCAGAGCATATGAGCATCCAATTTACTGAATTAGATGATAAATATATTTCTCATGGTCATTAAAATGGAGTTTCTCAGTATTTTTTCTATTAATGTAAAAGTTAACTTTCAAGCATAAAACAGAAATATTCTAGAATATAGCCTAATTCAGTGAATGATTTTAATTTTCAGGTCTTTTTTTTGAAGAGAAAAAAGTCCTATGTCCATAATTTCACCTCACCTGCACTAGAGCTTAACTGAATACTAAAGGTTCTACTAATCAAATCATGAGTACAATAATCAACTAACAGGCTCTGGACACAGCTAACACTTAATGATGCTTGAGATTATATTGAAGATCTAATGGGCAGGAGTGGAATGTGTATATTCACATGTCATCATCGGCCAATTTTGGTTATATTATTGCTTGAACAATCATTTAATTTTATAAATCGGTCAAATTGTAGTTTTAATAATGATTTCAACAATTCGTTTGTCTTGTGTAGACAGAGCTAGGATTTTATGTACCTAGAACTATCACATATGACTTTCTTAATTTTTCTGATAACAATATTCATGCATAACACTATAACTTTCAGCAGAGAATATTCTATGTTTATTTTACTCATAAATGTGTCCCTGGTACTTGGTAGGTTTTCTGGCACACAGAAAACCCTCAGGAAATATTTGTTGAATAAATGATTTATGGTTATAATACTGTAATACTGGCAATAATTATTGAAAAAATTTGAGGCTAGTCCACTAAGTTGTTTTCCAAATGTGCTGAACCATTAGTACATAGAAAATGTAGGACAATCTATTAGTCATATACCAATTATGTAATAAGCTGAAGTTGAATGACCAGCCAGCTTAGACAGAACATTTAAAATACTGGCCCCAAAAAATGGGTGAACAGATGCCACACTCTTTGCATTTGGTTTTTGACAATTTTTCCAGGCTTGTTGCCCCTCATAGGCTTTGGACCTACTAGTTAGTCAACTTTCCAGTCTGTGGCTCATTTCATTTCATACTGTAGTGATTTGCCAAACATTCTTTTACATTGGCAACCCAAATTCATATTGTTTCCATAATTTTTTCCAGTGGTCCTTTAGCACAACACTCCAAACCTGTGTACCACAGTAAAGGGCAATCTGCTATATATTGGAGACATTTCTCTGAGATAGCCAATGGTTATCAAATTCTGGTTATTAGGAAATTAGGGAGAGATAGACGGTACCAGGAAGTCCATGTATACGGCAAAGACAATAAGCAAAACAAGGAGTAATTCAGACAGGAAACCAAATTTAGGTCTACACTGTAAGCAGTAAGAATAATAGAAGGTGCCATAACAAGAACAGTCATGAGCACCATAGGTTTGTCAAGACCTCAGATGCCAAACCATCTGCCCTATTCTGGCATTTGAGTGAAATACATTATCTGTATCTCCATACTCAACGGATGGACTAAAGCTTTGATGGATTTTACTGAATTTATGATTTAAACAATAAGACATTTTGGACTTCTTTAAACATGCCCTGAAAGAGAAAAAGATTAGAAAATAAAATAGGAATTCTTAAAATTAAAAATACAATCATAACCCTGTAAGGATTCAGCAGTAACTAGCCAACACTCTTAGCTAAATGGTATGTGAAATATTCTAAAACTAATGAGGTGAGAGTTTCATGTAGGTTTGATCAAAGCTCATACATAGACAATGTCAGTAAAGAAAAATGTCATCAACAAATGCTCCGAAAATGGCTCAAGGAAGGAACCTGAGGGAAGAAGAAAGAAATCAAATAAAATTAGCAATATTAGTAGTGTTTAAAAGCAACGAGAAAAATAAAAAAGGCACCAAAAAAAGAAACTAAGAAAGTTCAAATGACAATTGAAAGCATGCAGCATTTCTAAGCTTGAGGGTGTTTTCAGTTGGTCAGCAGCCATCTCAGCTAGCTTTCCTGGCCAGATTTTCTTCTAGCATGAAAGTCTACTTTTACTCATTCCTAAAGTTCGAGGTCCTGACCTTCAGAATCTGCATCCTTCTGGTTCTCTCTCTTTTGAAATGAAACCTCAAATTCTGACCTACATTGATTTGAATCTTGCAAATTACTTTTCTATAAACTGGCTCTCTAGTTGCAATTTTTTTGCACAAATAGTACCTAGTCCTGGTAGCCATGTTTCCAGTACAGATCCTTCCTATGTTGTCCTATTTTATTGTACCAATTAGCCAGGACAAATTATTAGACCCAATACATTATCTGGCTCCCTGTTTTGATGCTTGATATTCACAACATTTAGGTTTAATGAATTGATGCACTAGTTATGTGTGTGTGTGTGTGTGTGTGTGTGGAGGGAAGCAGCATCCCAATACTTTGAGAGGGAACACAAAAAAAACACTGAAATCTTGAAAATATCTAGCCCTTCCCCTTTCTGTTAAACCTGTTGTAGAACTGAAGTATAGCAAGTACACTCTTTGGAAGGCAGATAGTTTGTAATTCTCTATAAAATACTTCCTGTTGTCAAGTTGCTCCTCCTCCATGCCTCCCATACCTGCTGTTAATAGAGTGGAATGCCATTTTCCCCCAAACCCCAGTGTCTGTGTTCAGAATTGCACAATGTTTTGTTACTGATCAATGCTACCAGCTGTCTTGAATATAGAACACAGATAAAATTCAAGTGACTAAAAAGATGAAACAAAGCTTGAAGCAATTCAAAAGAAACAGGAAACAACATACCACTTCTTATATTATCAGACATTTTCATACCTAAATTGAGATAGGAGAACTAAGAAGAGACAATCACACTACTGGAAGGGGATCTGTCAGCATCAGGGATTTTAGAAGAGTGACCTTGAAGAAGGCCTGGTAAGAAAGAACATCAATTGCTTTTGTCTAAAATTCTGTCCTATGTATCTAGCCAGAATACATTTGTCTTTGCTCTCAGCAGTTGCGAACCTGACTTAAAAAAAAAAGACCATTTTGTAGATGGAAGACTAAAAGAAGTCTGATGAAGAGAAAATCCTTATAGCAACCAGAGGTGAGAGGGGATTCTATTACACATAGGAAGACAACGTAAAGTAGTATCTTTAAAGTCCTAAAAGAAAAAAAAAATGTCAACCTAGAATCACACAACCAATAACATTATCTTTCAAAAATGAAAGTGAAATGAAGACATCTTCAGACATATAAAGGCTCAGAGAATTCATCACCAAGGTAACTACAGTAGTCACCGCTTTATATGTGGTTTTGCTTTCTGCAGTTTCATTTACTTGCTGTCAACAGCAGTATAAAAGTATTAAATGAAAAATTCTGGAAATAAACAATTCATGAGTTTTAAATCACATGCTATTTTGAGTAGCATGATAAACTCTTGTCCTGTCCTGCTTTGTCTTTGTCAGGATGTGAATCATCCCTTGGTCCAGTGCAGCCACACTGTACACACTCCCTACACATTAGTCATCAGTATCATCTACTCCTAACATCTAACCATCATCATCATGGCTCGATGATCCAGGATCACCAGAAGATGACCTTGCTTCTGATATATCATCAGAAGGTCAATAGCAACCTAATCCTATGTCACAATGCCTACATCATTCACCTCCCTTCATCTCATCACAGAGGGATTTTATCATCTCATATAATCACGAGTAAAAGAAGAGTGAGTACAGTATAGTAAGATGCTTTTAAAAGGAGAGAGAAAAAGAATACCTTCACATAACTTTTATTACCATTGTTACAATTGTTCTATTTTATAATTTGTCATTGTTATTAATCTCTTACAGTGCCTAATTTATCATTTAAACTTTATAATAGGTATGTATGTATATATAGGAAAAACCATAACGTGTATATATATAGGGTTGGTACTATCCATAATTTCAGGCATCCACTGCAGGGCTTGCATCATAGTCCCTATGAATAAGGGGGGACTAATGTACACTACAAAAAATATTAAGGAAGTCCTTCAGGAAGGAAAATGACAACAGATGGAAATATGGATCTACACAAAGCAAAGAAAAGCACCAGGAATACTAATTACATGAGAAAGCATAAAAGAATTGTTTCATTATTAATAAAATATTTGTAAGACATAATTGTCCAATAAAAATAATAACCTTAGGATATATAACATATGTAACAGTAAAATATACAGCAATAATAGTGCAAAGGCCATGAAAGGAGAAATTGAAGTAATATTGTAAAGTTCTTATCATATGTATGAAATGGTATATCACTTGAGGGTAGGCTATGAAGGATGTTTATCACAGATCATTAAGCAATGACTAAGATAACAAAACAAAGAGGTATAATAAGGCAACAAATGTGATAAAATAAAATTATTTAAAAAACAAAAAAGGAGCAAAGAAGAAATGGGGTCAATAAAAGATAATAAGATGATAAACTTAAACCTAGCAATATTAATAATCACATTAAATTTAAATGATCTAAATGCTCAAATTAAAAAGCAAAGGTTGCCAGATTTGGTTTAAAAAACAAGACCAACCAAATGCTGCCTAAAGGAAACATACTTAAAATATAAAGAGAAAAATAAGCGAAAAGTAAAAGGGTAACAAAAAAATGCATGTATTAGTCTGCTCTCACACTGCTATAAAGACATATCTGAGACTTGGTAATTTATAAAAGGAAGAGGTTTAACTGACTCACAGTTCAGTATGACTAGGGAGTTTTGGGAAAACTTACAATCAAGGAGGAAGGGGAAGCAAAAGGAAGGTGTCTTCTTCACAAGGTGGCGGGAAGAAGTGCTGAGCAAAGGCGGGAGAGCCCTTTATAAAGCCATCAGATCTTGTGAGAACTCACTCACTATCACGAGAGCAGCATGGGGGAAACTGCCTCCATGATTCAATTACCTCCACCCGGTCTCTTCCTTAACACGTGAGGATTATGGGGATTACAATTCAAGATGAGATTTTGGGTGAGTACACAGACAAACCATATAAATATGCATATATATACACACACACATATTTGTATATAAGCCAAACTAACAATAAAGAAAGCTGGTGAAGTGGCTCTACACATATTATATATGATAAAACATTTTAAATGGTCCATTTCCAAGGCATGATAAGTCCAAGTACCGGCAGCCAGCCTGTGAATGTAACAAACAACACGACTTATGCACCTAGAAGGTCACATTGAGTGAACAGAATATAGAGGAGGAGTCAGCCCATAAAAGGGAAGAAAATTTCATTATTGGGAAACTGAAACTTAAACGGGGAAGGGGACCAGGGCATAACCTTATAAGGGAGATAATGAAACTTAGGTGATGTCCAGGAAGATTGTAATCCCATAGTACTCAACCAGTGAGGAACTGGGTAAGGAACCTGCATACTAGGAGATAAATTATCTGTTGAACAGCCCTGGGTGTGTCTGCCTACCAGACACCTAATCTTGCAAGACTGCCATTAAAAGTCTTGCTTCTGCTGCACTTCCTATCTCCGAGTCCATTCTGGACAGGTGAATGTGTGTTTCTCACATATAGATAGATAGATAGATACCTATATATCTACATATATAGATTATATATATACATGCACATATATATTTCTCACATATAAAATATATATATCTCAAAGTAGATTTCTTTAGTTAAAAATAATTTAATTTAAATGGTGATTAGTCAAAACAACAAAGTCGTCAATATGTTCTCAATAACTGTTACATGATTCCTCATTTAGCAATTTCTCAATCTTTAGGTATCTTTAATAATTTGTGTCTGGTTTGGGAATTTTTCAGAAGGTTGTGCCATTTTTCCTAAGTACTTTTAGCTAATTCTGTAAGTCTGAACCATTAGCATACTAAAGTTTTTTAAATAACCTAAATGCTACAGCGGAAACAAGAATTTTGTGCTATGTCCAGGAACCATAAACATATGCAGTCAATAAGTTAAAATATAGTCATAAAAAAGTATCCATTGAAATGAAAAACAAAATAAGAAGGCAATCAAATTGTACATAATATGTTTTCAAGTTAAAAAATTAAAATTAAAAGATTATTTAAATATATATGTATGCACAGAAAGGGATTCAGAAAGGTAGACATCATTGTTCAACAGGAACCGTGATTTTTTTTTAATTGACAAATTATAATTGTGTATTTTTATGAGGTGAAAAATGATGTTATGTCATATGTATACAATGTGGCATGATTAAATCAAGGTAATTAACATACTCATCACCTCAAATACATATCTTTTTTTGGTGATGAGAAGATTTGAAATTTACTCTCTTAGTAATTTTAAAATATATGATACATTATTATTAACTATGGTTATCATGCTGTACAATAATCTCAAAAAACACTTTTCTCCTAACAGAAACTTTGTACTTTTTAACCAACAGTTTTAAATGGTTTAAAAGGGTTTAACTAACCCTTTCCACATCCCCTTCATCCCCAATCTCTAATAATTACCATTCTACTCTCTGATTCTTATGCGTGTTCGATTGTTTTATACTCATATAAGTGAGTTTATGTGGCATTTGTCTCAAAGTAGATTTTAAAAGAAAGAATATTACCAGGGATAAAGGATGTCATCCATAATGATAAAAGGGTTAATTAATTCATCAGTAGAACCATAAATGTTTATACGCCTAATCACAGAGCTTTGAAATGAATGAAACAAAGGCTGACATACAGCTGTAAGAAGATATAGATACATTCAAACTACAGTCAGAGTTAAATATCCTTCTTTGAATAATTGATAGAACAAGTAATTAAAAAATAAGCCATTACACCATAGACTTAAACACAATTAACCAACTTGATCTAACTAACATTTATAGAACAATCACCCTACAACAGCAGAAGACACATCCTTCTAATGTACATACAGAATATTTACAAAGATAAACCATGTTTTGGCCCATGAAACATATCTCAATAAATGTAATAAGAGCCACTTATACAAAATACGTTTCTTACAACAATGAATATGTTATAAATAACCAAAAGAGCTCTGAAAATTAGGTAATTTCCAAATAACCTAAATATTTGGAAATTAAATTATGTACTTCTAATAATCCATGGGAAAATGATTTTTTTTAATTAGAAATTGTCTTGAACTAAATAAAAATGACAATATAATCTATTACATTGTGTGAATGATGCAAAAGTAGTTAGGGAAAATTTATAGCACTGAATATCTATAATATAAAACAATTCTCAAATCAACAATTTCCACTTTCACCTTAATAAAACTGGGGTAAAAACAGTAAATTAAGCCCAAGCTAAACAGAAGAAGAGAAATAATGAAAATCAAAAGATTAATCAGTAAAATAGAAAACAGGAAAACAGCAGAGAAACTCAATGAAACCCAAAGCTGGTTCTTTGATATCAATTTTCTTAATAAACCTTTAGCTAGACAACTTAGGGGAAAAAAAAGAGAAAAAATAAATTACTCATTTCAGGAATGAGAGAAGTGATATGACCACAGATTCTATAATTACCGAAAAACAGTGAGGAAATATTATCAGGAGCCTAATGGATATAAATTCAACAACTTAGATAAAATATACAAATCCCTTGAAAGATACAAACAACCAAAGCTCAAAGAAATAGATAAATTTAATAGCCCTATATTTATTAAAGCAGTTGAATTTGAAATTAAAAAATCGGGCCAGGTATGGTGGCTCACACCTGTAATCCCAGCACTTTGGGAGGTCGAGGTGGGTGGATCACCTTAGGTCAAGAGTTCGAGACCAGCCTGGTCAACATGGCAAAACCCATCTCCATTTAAAAAAAAAAAAAATAGCCAGGCGTGGTGACGGGTGCCTGTAATCCCAGCTACTCGGGAGGCTGAGGCAGGAGAATAGCTTGAACCTGGGAAGCAGAGGTTGCAGTGAGCCGAGATCAAGCCATTGGATTCTAGCCTCAGCAACAAAAGCAAAACTTCATCTCAAAAAAATAAAAATAAATAAATTTTAAAATTTTCCTACAAAGAAAATCCCACCCCCGATGGCTTTATTGTAAATTCTACCAAATATTTAAAGAAAAGAAAACCAAACACCATATGTTCTCACTCGTAAGTGGGAGTTGAACAATGAGAACACGTGGACACAGGGAGGGAAACATCACACACTGGGTCCTGTTACAGGGTGGGGGGCTAGGGGAGGGATAGCATTAGGAGAAATACCTAATGTAGATAATGGGTTGATGAGTGCAGCAAACAACCATGGCATATGTATGCCTATGTAACAAACCTCCACGTTCTGCACATGTATCCTAGAACTTGAAGTATAATAAATAAATAAATAAACAAGAAAGAAATAATATCAATTTTATACAAAATCTAGAAAATCAAAGATAAGGGAATATTTTTCAACTCATCTCTCTATGGGGCCTGCTATAGCAGCCTGGCCAATACGGTGAAACCCCGTCTCTAATAAAAATACAAAAATTAGCCTGGTATGGTGGTGGGTGCCTGTAATCCCAGATACTTGGGAGGCTGAGGCAGGAGAATCGCTTGAACCTGGGAGGCAGAGGTTTCAGTGAGCTGAGATCACGCCATTGCCTGGGTGACAAGAGTGAAACTCCATCTCAAACAAACAAACAAACAAACAAAAAGTTTTTTTAAAGTAGGAAAAAAGAAAATGACAGACCTATATATATCATAAACACAGATACAGAAATCATCAATGATATGTTTGCAAATTAAACCTGGCAATATATAAAAAAGATAAAATATCATGAGCAAGTGGGGTTTATCCCAGGAATGCAGGCTTGGGCTAGCACTCAAAAATCAATGTGAATCACCATGTTAATAAAGTAAAAAAGAACCATGTGATTATCTCAACAGCCATAGAAATGGCATTTGACAAAATCCAGCCTCTATTCCTGATTTTTTAAAATAAAGTCTCATCAAGCTAGCAATAGAAGGAAACTCCCAAAACACGATAAATGGCACTTAATGAAAAAGCTGTGGTATGCCATACATAATTTAGTGGTAAGGACACTGCTTTTCCCTCATTATCAGGAATAAGACAAGGATGAGCACTCTCACCATTTCTACTTAACATTGTTCTGAAAGTTCTAGCCAGTAGCAATTAGGCACTTCATTAAAGAAGATAAATGGATGGCAAACAAGCTCCAAAGAAGACGTTCTACGTTATTTGTTATTAAATGCAAATTAAAAGCAAATGATATCTACCTACCTATTCCCATGGCTAAAATTTCACACCAAGTGTTGGCAATGTTGTGGAGAAACTGGAATCCTTAAACTTCTTGCTGGAATGTAGAGTGGTACTACCACTTCTGAAAACAATACCTAGGTGAGGTTGATAGGTGTAGCAAACCACCATGGCACATGTTTACCTATGTAACAAACCTGCATGTCCTGCACATATATCCTGGAACTTAAAATTAAATTAAATTAAATTAAAAAAAAAAAAAACAATTTGACAATTTTTTTTCCACACTACAAACGGGAATTTTTATTGATGCTTCTGACCCATGTTCTCCTATGGGCCTAGAGACCATGTATATTTTTGATATTGATTGCATTATCTCATTTACATGGTGGAATGTTAAAAGAATTGAGTACAGAGATAGAGAGCTTAAAACGGTGATTACCAGGGGCAGGAAGCAAGTGGTGGTGGAAGAAATGGGGAGATGTCATTGGATTCAGCACTATTTGTGGTTTCAGGCACCCACTGGGGATCCTGGAACATATCCCCTGCAAATAAGCAGGGAGTACTGTATCTGCTACTTTGTATTGTCTGACAGTTTCTTAAAATACTACACATACATATGATTCAGCCATCCCACTTATAGGTGCTTACCCAAAAGAATAAACCATATCCAGATAAAGACTGGTGCATAAATGTAGCTTTATTTGTATTGAAATGAAGCTTTATTTGTATTGAAAACAATCTGGAAACAGCCCAGATGTTAGCAGCAGAGGAATGAGTAAAGAAATCATGGTATATTTATATGCAATGAAATACTACTCAGCAATAAAAAGGAATGAACACATTTGATATACCTAACAACATGGATGATTCTCAAAACAGGCTGAGTGAAGGAAGCCAGACAAAAAGAATACATGCTGCATGATTCTATTTACATAAAATTCTTAAAATACAAACTAATCTATACTGAGAGAAAGTGGATCAGTGACTGCCTAAGGAATGGGTCAGGGGGTGATGCAAGAGAGATAATAGAGAAAAGTACATTAGGAAATTTTGGGAGGATGAATGTGTTTAATCTCTTGGTTGTGGTGATAACATTACAGATATAATGTATACATAGTCAAAACTTATCAAATTGTACATTTGAAATATATGCCATTTATTGTTTGTAGTTATACATCAATAGAACTATTAAAATAAAATTGATATGTTTTACCTGTTTTTATCTCAGGAACTCAACCTATAAGTGTATGCTTTAAAACTGCCTTAATTTTAATGAGATAAAAATCTATACCTTTTGGAGTACAGGCTCTCATGTTGGCTTTAGGATAGACAGCCAGAAAAGGTATAAAGTTACAGAAAAATGTCTTTCTTCCAATAAAGTCTTCTGAAAGTTCTGCAAGAAAAAAATAATAATGTAGCTGAAGTAGTTACCTAGGAAAAGTACATTTAAAGCTAATAGCACAGACAACATTTTAGCTGAAAATTATGAAGTTTTAATTAGTCTGCAAGCTTTCAAAAATCCCTTTAGGTAAATTGCAATAGCAACAGATGGCAGAAAATTTGGAAATCACAGTAGTGGGCACAGTGTCTTAAAATGTAGATATCTGCCTAAAAAATTAACAAAACCTTATATGTAAACACTCTGATCCAATGTACATGTTTAAAAATAGGTTATTTTTCACTGACAAAGTAAGTTAAATATGCATTAAAGTTATCCACAGGATGCCTGCATCAATATTCTTTGAGTCTTCAGAAAAAGGTGTTTTTATAAATTTTGTTTCTTTCATGATGATGACAATCTCTTGATGTGACAATTGTTTTCTCCTGATTCATCACTTAATCAGAAGTACTGAAAGACTGTAAAATTAGTAAGCTAGATCTATACCACTTGCAAATTCATCACTGACTGAATGAGTGATTAAATTGCCCAGCTTTTCTTTTTATAGGATGTCCAAGACAATTATACTGAAGCTCAATTGAAATTGATTTGGTTGGTTCATTCATTCACTCATATATTCCTACAATACTCTCAGTAATTTAGCATATATCAAACGCTAAAATAGACATTAAGGATTTAAAGTCAAATAAGGCCCAGAAATCCCTGTGGTGAAGAAACAGGCAATTTAGTGTGAAATTAGACACCAACTTGAAAATATAATGGGATAAGTATTATGGTAGAATTCATGCACAAGATAAGGAAAAAACACCCCCAGGTGTACCTATTCCTGGACTTGAGTGAGCTCAGTAAAACCTGTACAGAGAAGGAATATTGGAGTTAATAAGGCAAGGGTAGAAGATGCAGAATATGAATTGCCAGGAATTGAGTGAGCCACTTTCTCTTTATAATAAAATTTGATTGACCTAATGTTATTTTTGCTATGTAGCTTTCTGATAAGTCAATTAATCAGTTGAGCTTAACTTCCAATAAAGTGGTTGACATATCTTCCCAGACATTTGACCAAAGCTTCATTGATAAAGCAATATAAGATTTTATGTGTCTGAATGATGAAATAGATCCACAATTAAAGTGCAGCATAGAGGGTATTCTGGAACCTCTTCATCTGATACTCCACTCAGTGAGATCCCAATCTGATCTCCTAACATTCTCCTCACTGAAGTCTTAGATCATGGGCTTTGGAGTCAGAAAGACCTGGGTTAATCTTGTGACACTGACACCAAATATTGTTTGAATTTGGGTTTAATCTCTATCTGCTTCAGTGTTGTCATCTATACTGCAACATGAGTACAGTACTATCTATTTTATGTGGCTGTTGTAAGAGCCAAACGATGTAACATTTGTGAAGTACACTATAGTAGTGGTTACTTAGTAAGAACTTGGTGAACATACATGCTACAGAATGCAGAGCTATATACCCTAGCACTTGCTTTGATATAGTATTTTTGTACTCCAGATAAAATAGAAATGGGTTTGAGAATCTTTATCCTGAGGTGGAAGTTGCAGAGATTTTTAACAGTGATACAGAAGCTTAAAGAGTTTTCTGTTTCACAAGGACGTTTAGAATCTTATCTGAAATATCTGAAGCTCCACAATGCTAACCTACAACTATTAACACTCTTTGCACTTGCTAATGATCAGTAGTGCAGCTTGTTAAGAACTGATTTGCCATGTAATTTTGACCTGCATGGAGTAATTGCCAAAAGCAAGGCAATGTCATAATGATATCTGGAATTCATCATTGCACCCTGCCCAGTGCTATTCTGGTGGCACAACTGCCTGCCCAGTACAGAGATTTCATCAAGAGAAGTTACCTGTGACAGAAAGGAAGTTTCTGCAACCAGGATTACTTTTCTATAACACAAATGTAACTCATGCTACAGTCTAGATATTCAAATAAAAATAAAATTCCTTTATCTTTTTAATCGATTATCTGTACTTCATAAAGTTCCCACTCACTCTTTTTTTTTTTTTTTTTTTTTTTTTTGAGGAGTCTTGCTCTGTCGCCAAGGCTGGAGTGCAGCGGCGTGATCTTGGCTCACTGCAACCTCCGCCTCCCGGGTTTAAGCGATTCTCCTGCCTCAGCCTCCTGAGTAGCTGGGACTACAGGTGTGTGCCACCACACCCGGCTAATTTTTGGTATTTTTAGTAGAGACCGTGTTTCATCATGTTGACCAGGATGGTCTCAATCTCCTGACCTCGTGATCCGCCTGCCTCAGCCTACCCAAAGGTAGGTGTGAACCACCCTACCGTGCCTGGCCAAGGCCCCACTCACTCTTTAGCAGGAAAAAATTAACTAAATGTCCAGTGTCATTTACATTTATAATAATTGAAATAGTGATTAAGTTAACATAATATTAGACTTTCTAGGAATAGTTCAGTTTCTGGAGTGGTCATTTTCTCTTCTTGCTTCTCTCTTTGATGCAGTGTCCTAGAGTATAAATGGGGAAATTCATGGTTCACGAGATCACTTACGAGCAAATGATGCAGGGTCTTTTTTGCACAGTGTTTTTCTCATGTTTAGTGTGGTGCTTAGATGTTCTCTAATCTCAAGTTTTGCATATCTAAGTGCTTACTCGACATTTTATGTAGCTATCCAACAGATATCAGAAACCGAAATATTCAAAACAGAACTCAAATTGTATTTCTTGCTTAACCTTCTCCATTCATATAAATGGTCCCATGATCACCCAGTTGCTCAAACAAAAACTCTAGGAGTCATTTCCTTTCCCTTATCTTCCCCATCTAATGTTCAGTAGAGTCTATCAGTTCTGCTAAAAACATGTTTTGGATCTATCATCTTTTCTGAGTCATCTTTGCTATTATTATGGTTCAAACTGCATTATCTCTTGACTAGATTCCTGTCGTAACTTTTCGTGTGTTTTCAACTCTATTCTTCACTTGCCAGTCAGGTTGAACTTAAAAATGTCAATCAAATTCACAATTTCCTTCAAAACTGTCAGTAGCTTCCATTGCATGTAGAATGAAATCTTGTCTAATCATATAAAAATTGAGGTTACCTTGCCTTACATCCCATGCAATATCCAGCTCCTGCTGCATGTCCAATGTCATCATTCTCATTCCCAAACACAATGACTTCTATTCTGTTCCCTGAGCAAGAAAAACTCTTACAGGCCTTAGAACCTTTACAATTCTCTGCTCTATGTGCCTGGAAATGCTCTTCTCCAGGCTTGTAGCAAGTTAAACTGCTACTTCATCAGAGAGGCTTCTGCCCATAAGTCAAGAGTAGCAGAATTAAGTTCTTTGCTTTCTATCACATCACCTTCTTTCTATCATATCACTTATTGCAATTTGTAATTATTGATT
The DNA here is from genome assembly GCF_024542745.1 of Macaca thibetana thibetana. Taxonomy (NCBI): domain Eukaryota; kingdom Metazoa; phylum Chordata; class Mammalia; order Primates; family Cercopithecidae; genus Macaca; species Macaca thibetana. The sequence continues at coordinate 45,670,829 of NC_065580.1, forward strand.
AATTAATATATTCCTTTTTTACTAACTTATTTTCTTTCCCTCCCTTACTATAAGTTCCATGAAGGCAGGAATCATACTTGTCTTGTTACCATGATTTATTTTACCACCATTCACTGAATGGAATGGATGCATATATCACTATATACTGCAGTTTGGTATGCATTCAATTATGCTTAAAATGATTTGTCAAACTACATAATTCTTTCCCTAGTTGTCATAATGTGGCTTTAGCTATTTAAAACTACTGTTGTTACCACTATAACCACTATTGCCTTTTAAATGTTCTATAATAAAATAACTGATGTCTCCTAACAGGCAATTGGCAACAAGAGCATGGTTCTTCAACTGGGCAAAACTGGTGGAAATTACCAGAGTGTTGCTCATATCTTCTACTATAAGAGTCAGGACTGTGTCAGTAGCATTTTAAGAGCTAGCGATGATGATTGCCTTGAAAGTTGTCATTCAGAAAGTTGAGATAACCTACATTCACTTAGGAGAAATATATAGCTTCTATTCATAGATCAGCACCCTTTCTGGGGTGTGTACTTTATCTGTAATCATCCAGATCTAAATTTTATGCCCAAAGCTCTGATAAAATAGACAATCCAAATATCCTTTGCTTTTTATGATGCTGGTCCATGAAGCATGATATTGCATGAGACAAGTATCACAAAGAATTTTCACTTGTCCTGAGGCCTGGAAAGACCTAATGAAATTTAATTTGTTTTGCTTGGAGCACTATTGACTCAAGCATATTGGATTCATCCAGAAACTAATCTCTGAAATCCTAGAAATAACTGCTTTGGCATTAAGTTTTTCCTCCTATTTTGTATCATTGTGACTGTTATAAATATGTGCAGAAATTACTCAAAACTGAACCTGTGGTGGTTAAATTTTTACATTAGACTTTTCAAACTTGAACTTTCCTCAAATTTATGCAATGAAAGAGAATTCAAGAGAGTCTTTCTCCCAGGAAACTTTCTTAGAAAATAATTTTAAGCTAACCAATGGAGTGCTTGTCTTTTCTCTTTTCAAAGATTCTTCAGAATTAATTTTCACAGCCGCTTTTCACCTTTACACCTTTTGGTGAAACTTTGAGTCTGACAAATGTGTTAAATAGCTCAGACTAGCAGATATTAATGTGGAAATTGACACCCATCAGCCCCAGTTCCTACATTTATGTCTGTGTGCCTTTGGCCAAGTTATTTAACTTTTCTGAGCCTCTACTTTTTCCATTATAAAATAAGAATACTGTACTAAGACTGCCTGCTATGGAATATAATTCTCAAGGATTAATGGAGATAAGTAAATGCCTTAACCAAGGGGTTGGCATTGCATGTCCAATGAATAACTGCTATCACTAGCTATACTGGTGACTAACTTTTCTTTTAATTAATTCTTTGTGTCTCACAATCTTTGACTGTAAATTAATTATACATTTTTGTAGAAAAAGTTTGCTGTGTTTTTTAATGTTTAGATGCAATAATTATCCTTTTACTAACATTTTTCCTATTATTTGTTTTACTTTTTACTACTTAAGAAGGTAAAATATCATTATATAGGCATTATATATTTTAAATGTGTTTATAACTCTAGTGTTCATTTTCAGGACAACTCTCACCACAACTTCATTGGATGTAGTTGTATAACAAAACTATTTATTCCCTTCTGTTCATACTTTGGCCTTATAAAATATAAAAATATATAAATATAAAATCACTTTCTGCTATAATGAAATTGGATTTTATACCTTTTTTCACATTCAGAGAAGTAGCGAAGAGATTCCTTTCAACCTTATGTTCATTCTCTTACTAACTTTTCACCAAAGAAGGGCTAATAATGTAATTGGTGACAACCTGTGGCAGTCCTTTCCAAGGGGGCAGTATTCCTGGGCCTTAGTGCAGCCATATGGGAGCATTTCCTCCCCTTTGTCTCATTATCTACTAAAAGGATTTAGACTAATTTTTGTGCCACCATTTTTCTTACATTTTATCCCCCTTATAGAAAGCATGCATGAAAGTATTTGCCACAGAGGCAAGGCTGCCCACACAAGTCCTCTTTGTTCTAGTGTTTCTGACTGTGGTTGGAAATGTGAGGTAACCCTCACTCCATGAAACTGATTGGGTAAGGAGATATAGAGTCTGTTTGAAAGACCCAGGTGTTCCATAAACAGAAAGTAGGAAGGAAGAAGCTTCTGGTTCTAACTTATCATAGAAGCCCTGCTTTGAGAGAGTTCTAGCTTACCTAGAAATTAGGAAATGTGCATGGTTATTTTTCTTGTGTATAGCATGCTTCAAAGGATACTCCCTAAGAGAGAAAAGGAGCATGAAAGTTTTAAGTCATCCACAACCCCTAGCATTATGCTCCTTCTTTCAGAGCAATTCCAGTAATGGTTTGATACATTCAATGTCGTTATAAGAGAGGATAGTCCACTTGTATTCATAGAAGACTTTTACTGACTATTTTGGGTTTTCACTATACATGATTCCCCTTAAATTCCACCTAGAAAAGGTTTTCACTGTATACAATTTTATTTTTTTTAAAGAAAAGACTCCAGACAGTGAAATAAACACTAGTTCTAAATATAGCCTTCATACTCTGCAGAAGGCAGAGGTAATCTCCTCAAGAACCCAACCATGTAATTTGACCACTGTTTGATGTCACAGGGACTTGCAGGATCTATTTATATAAATTAACAGGCACTGATATGGTTTCAAATACATTTCTACAACCCATGTCATTCTTTTCTTGTGTTTTATAACTTCACAGTCTCATGAAGAAAAAGTCAATTTTACTTTTAAGATTAAACTTGAAGAAATCAACAAACAAAATAACAATAATTAAAATATTCGACTTGATGTTCCCAGAGCTATTAGTGACACAGTACAAAAAAAAAAAAAGCTATTTTCCAACACGAAAAATAGCTGGAGAACAAATTACCATTTCAATGAAATCTGATAGTGAAAGGTTTAAGAGCAGAGCCACAGGCTCTGGAGTGAAACAGAACTGGGTTTGAGTCCTTAGCTGGGCAAACTTAGACTGGTTATATAATTGGCCTGAATATCCTTCTGAGTGGAAATGTGGTGCAAACTCCTTCCCCATAGGGTCCCGGTAAGTATCTGTGATAAGTCGTCAAGCTTATAGGACAGTGCCTGACACGCAGTAAGGGCTGAAAAATGCCAGTGATCAGTTAGATTAAGTGCTTAATAAGTCAGCACTAATCTATAAATAACTCACAATAAATTTCAGACAGTACAAGAATATTCCGGTTTTTATTTTAACACATTTCATAGCTGACTTCAAGATCTTCAAAAAAAATTTTTCTTTTATAAAAGAAGACATTAATAATGCATTCATGTATTTATTTGAAGACATTGTAATAGTAAATGGAATTAACATCTTAATTTGTTTCCCAACTTCAGTGTCTTCTCATTCTCTGATTCACAGAACTACCCAATCAATCTTCCTAAAGAATAATTACCATCTTGTTATTCTCTTCTCCAAAACTCTTTACAGAGTCCCCATTACCCACTGAATGAAGACCAAACTTATTATCTTGCTTTTTAAGACCCTCCACAAATATGTCCCTAACCTGTCCTTCAAAAATTATTCCTCACTCTTTTCCTTTATGAGTCTTATGTTATAGCCAAACTGAATTAGATTAAAAATTCCTTAAAGTCAGAGGTCTTCATTTATTTGTCTTTGTAACTCTGATATCTATTATACTGCAATGTATAGTGTGTATGTCCTTCCCAGTCAATACCAATATTAGTGGTCTCTAGGTTTGTTGATTTTTTTCTTACCCTTTCCAAAATTCACATCACAATTTATCATTGTCATTTTGAATGCTTTAAAATGACATTTAAAGAGTTTTCTGAAATGTTAGTGACTGCCAAACAATTCTAGTGCCTGCCATTTCAACTGCATTATGAAATTGTTAACTATAGTACTAAGATGATCCCGGGGAAACATTCTGATATCACTTGCAATATATTGTTGATGCCTTCTTTATTTGCAACCTACCTAATCCAACCTTAACCCAGGCCTTTCCCATCTGAAGACAGGGCTACCACAGATACTGAATCTTTGCTTAGCCTCGTGTTGCAGAGAGTATATTTTTGTGTGTTACTTGTTTAGTAAAGGAATGAGTTAAAGGCCTTATCGAAGCGTGGGATTTGTGCTATTTTATTTTCCTAACTAGTGGATAGTATGCCACTATTGTGAAGAAAATAAACATAGTCAATTTTAATATTATTTTAAAGAACATACTGTTTTCAATTCAATACACTGTGATTATTTATATAATTATATATTAATTATTCATAGACTTGTTATAACTGCTTGTAATATTAGTGCTTTAAAACAGAAAGGCATAAAGGTAACTCTCAAAGTTTTAAAGAAAAAAGAGGACAAATGATAGATATTACATGACTAGTAAGATGCTTTTCCATCTCAGTAATCATCACTGCCCCATTGCTCAAGTCAAAAACACAGAAGTCATCCTTCCCTTATTCCCTTATCTTCTGCGTCCAAATTAATAGAACCAGGTTCTATTAGTTTTTCCAAGAAAATATGTTCTGAGTCTGCTCCCTCATCTCCACTGCAACCATATTAGTGACAGATGCACTTCAAACATAGTCATTTTCTTATTGAATTACTACAATCATATCATCCTAATTGGCTGCTCACCTACCTGTCTCACCCTTCTATAATTCATTCTAAAGTTAACCAACGATTCTTACTTTCCTCCTTGAAACCTTCTAGTTGTTTTCTATTGGATGTAGAATGGCACCCCAAATCCTTACCATGGCCTGCATAGAAGACCTCCATGAGGTCCTCCCCAGCAACCTGTCCTGCTCCCTCTCCTACTAGTAAGTTCCTTAAATAAATCAATCTACTTTACAATATAGGGCCTTCGACATGCTTCTGCCTCTGCTTGGATGTATTTCCCCCACGGTTTGCATATTTTTTCAGGCTGCAATGCAAATATCATTTTATCAGATAATCTTTCCCTGACCATTCAATCTTAAAGATAATTTTTAGTCCTTTGCTATCATATCAGTCATTTAATTGGCTTCATAAATATTTACTACAGTAATGAATTGGTTGATAATCTTGCTCATATATTTACTGCTTTTTTTGTATTTTTCCTCCCTTCCTACTTGTCTAAATTAGAAGACACTTGAGAGCCAGAAAACTATCTTCTTGTTAACTTCTATATACCATGGTCTAGAACAAGAGTTGGGAAACTATGGCTTCTGAAACAACATAGCTTGCTGCCTTTTTTGTACACAAAGTTTTGTTGGATCACTGCAACACCCATTTATTTAAATATTGCCCATGGCTGTTTTCCTGCTACGGTGACAGAGTCAAGTAGCTGTAACAGAGATCGTATAGCCTCAAGCCTAAAATATTTACTTTCTGACTATTTACAGAAAAAGTTTGCCAAATCTTAAGACTTGAGGGAAGCTAAGAAAGTTGCAAAAAATGATCAGTTATAGTCAAGGACCTAACCTATTTCAGAGCTTAAATTAGGGTATTAACAGTAGACAATAAGAGAAGTAGAGACATCACCCAGAGACAGAATCTACAGCATTTGACAACTGGCTGGGTGTAAGGAATAAAGGAAGAAGGTGAGGTGACTGCAGGGTTTTAAGTCTGGGTTACTTAGAGGATGTTGGTACCATTAACAAAAAACTGGGATGTAAGAAGAAGGATGTGATCTGGAAAACGACAATGAAAATAGTATTGGAAGTATTACACAAAATGTCAGCAGTACATTGTGTCAGAGATGGCAAGCTGACAGCCGTTTAGAGCTCAAGAAAGTGACGGAGACTAGAAAGCTATATTTCAGATTCACATTTGTTTGACCAAGAACAATTTTTGATATTTGGAAAGTAAAGACTCAAGGAGATTTCAAAAAAAAAATCTATTTAAGAACAGGACTTCAAGAAATTAATATATTTGATAATGAAAAGAGACATGAGAGAAAGAAATAGTCATTTAAGAAGGAAAATTACATTGGTTTCCAGAAGAAATGGTTTTTGAGTGCTGCTCCAAAAAGTTTAAAATGTAAAATGGAAGAGAGAAATAGAGAAAAATTTTACACATTCATAACAAAAATTATTTGTATACCTATATATAAACATAAAAACAGAATTCTTATCAATTAAAAATAAAAATGCTAGTGCATTGTACTTGTAAGAATAAAGGTGTGATTGTTATAACAATCGTTCAAACAACAGTAACTTAAACAATATAGAAATGAATTTCTCTCTCTTATAGTAGTCTGAGCATGAGCATTTCAGGGCTGATATGGCAGCTCCATGGGGCGGTGATGAGCACCAAGCTCCTACTAGCTTTTGATTCTGTAATTCTTAACATGCATGTTCCTCTTTGTGACTAAACAGCTCCTCCAGTTTCTGCCATCATATTCTTATTCCAGTGAGCAAGAAGAGGAGAAGAAAAGTAGAAGGCACCCCTCCTACTTTCTCTTTGTGGGCACAACCCAGGTATTGCACACATTAGTACTGCTCATATTGCATTAGCCAGAAAGTAGTCTCAGGAGCACTCCAGCTGCCAGGAAGGATGGAATATGTCTTTATTCCAATGACCCACAAAATGTGTGGGTTTATTATTAACTAAAGAAAGAGAGCAGATATAGGGGACGGCTGGCAGTCTCTGACACATACTGCCTCAAAAGAAGAAATGCTACACAGAATATGAGAAAAAAATCACCAAGAATACGAATGCCCTAACTATAATCAAATAAATGGAAAGTATAACAAGACAGCAGACAATTCTATCACATTGACAATTCTACAATATTCTCAGGTAAACAGACCTAACCACCCATGCCTATATCTCCATGCAGTCTAGACTACCTCCATATCACACCTAGACTATGACATTTGCCCCCAACCCATCTCCCTGTTTCAAGTCTTGTCATTCCCAATTAATCCTCGAAACTGCTTTCAAGTGATCTTCAAGAAAATCCAAATCTTTATGAGCTTACTTTTTCCATAGGAAAAAAATCAAGGATTCTTGACATGGTATTAGACCTTATGGATCTTCACCCTTACCCCATATATGTACATGCTGCCAGCCGTCAAGAAATGCTTACAGTTTCCCTAATGAACCTTAACATTTCACATTTTTGCTGAGACTGATTGCTCAGTCTGAATGCTTTCCCCTGGTCTCCTGGTAAATGCCTACTCATCTTTGGATTCGGCTCAAATGTAACTTCTGTAAGTTATTTCTGATGTCTCACTTTACCACAAATAGAAGTGATTTCCTCAGCTGTGCCCCTAGTGCATCTTGTATATACTTTTATTACTTTATCACACATTTTTGTGTTGTTTCAGTTTGGCTTCTGCTTTGCCTACCTCAATCATTAAGAAATTAAGCTCTTTGAAACATAGGATAGCATAATCTCTTTCTTATATCTGCCACGTAACAGGCCTTCACTAAATGTTATTGGTGAAGTTACTGGGACCAATCTAATAACCCAGTCTCCTTAAATCCTGAATTAGAGTAGAAAGGGTCAGTGTTACCTGAAGGCTCACAGGAAATTTTGTTAGACATAGCTGTTCCTGTGCCTTGACACTTGAACACTGCCCTGGCCTGGGCTTTCATAGAAAAAAGCAAGAGCAAAACCCATGATATATTTCTTCTTTAAAAAAAAATGTTTAAGAGACCACTATTAAAGTATCTTTCAGTCTACTTCCAAGTTTTAGCCCTTCTTATGCTGCAGCAGCACACCGGAAGGATGAACTCAGAGTGGGGTCTGGTGTTTTTAGTCCGGGAATCTTTTTGTCTCCTTTGATACACAAAATAGGACATGGATAGACTCCTTCTTGATCCTGGCTATAAACATCAATTAACAGAGAAATGTACACTAATCATTTTTATTACTTCTCTTGATATGTAGGCTCTTTGTGGGAAGGAACATGAGAAAATTAAATTTGACTAAGTAAAAATAGTTCCAAGTCTCAGGAGATGTTTTTTAATGGTGACAAAATGAAAACTAGAAAGAGTCATTAGGCAATTATCTGACCAGTTCTATTTCTGCCCTGAGTACATTATGCCACGGGCTTAGTACAGAATCTGGAATGAGAAAATTCAGAATCCCTCAGAATTTTTCTGCCACTTGGAGTTCTGTCTGATTTTGTGTATTAAGTCTCCTTGTGATTCACATTAGGACTTTATATTTTTGGGCCTCCAGAACCTCATAACCTGTTAATGCTTCTCAATAAAATTACAATGATTAGTGAATTTGTGTGGCAAGAAAGGGAAAAGGGGAAGTTTTTCCAATTTCAAGGAAATTCAATTAAAGGAATTCTTTTATACTTTATTATCTCTTTATTAATCTGTTCTATTTTGAAAAAATACGTTGTTCCTTCTTGAAGTAATTGCTTTCTTCAAGAAAAGTGTCTCTTTCCGTATATTTTGAAATCAATGATTTTCTTTAGGGTGACTTGTATCACACAGGATTTTAAACTAACAAAGATTATTCCTCAGAATAGAAACATGATCTGAACATTTATTTTTGTATTTGTCAATATTTGTTCTGGACTAAGCCTGCTTTAGTCAGAGATCATTCCTGTTCTTTTGCCGTTTATTTTTCTTTTTCCTTTGAATAGTTTCCAACTGGAGTTGGGAGAGAAGCTTCTTTCTTCTATGGCTTTGAAGCTACTTAAGATAAGTCTGGAGCTCCTGGAGGACAAATCTATGGAGTATACTGGTTTAAAACTCAAAACAAAACAAGGATGGTAGGGAGTAAGAAGAAGTGAGAAAGAGGATGAGAACACAAGTCCTGAAATATGAAAGTCTCTGCCTCAAGTTATTCCCCAGGGCGATTTCGTTGTTGCCCTCTTTATAATTTGATCATGTCAACCAACATTTCCCCTTTTCTCCTGAATCTACTCTGAGTTTGGTTTACATTCTTTGCAATTGAGAACATCCTGACTAAAAAGTGCTCTTCAGTCTTTGACTATAAAAAAAACTTAAATTTTGGTTTTCCTCTCTGAATATACAAATACAAAAGACTTAATTCTGAAACAAAGAATACCCTTGACATGGTGAATTCACAGTATGGTAACCCCTACTGTATCCTGGTGATGAAAATGATTATCGATAAACTAAAACATGGGGGAAAATGAATGACTATCTCACAGAATCTTTTTTTTTAAATAATAACTTTTATTAGCTTACATAACTGTAAATGCAGAAATTGGGTGGATTTGAACTTAGTACAGAAAACAGGAGTTCTAGATATGTTTTTCTACATGTCTTTTTTTTTTTTTTTTTTAAAGAAGTATGCCTTTCACTATATATGGGCTTATGTTTGGTTCCGCTTCCTTTATGACGGCAGGATGGCTGCCAATAGCCACTGGGGTAATGTAGTTCCATGTTCATATTCACCAGAAGAAAGGGGGAGAGATCTTGACTTTCCGTGGTTCTCTCCTAATAACAATGAAGTTTCCAGGAATGCTCAAGCAAGGTTTTTCTCATATATAATTGGTTCGTACTATCTTAGCCCATCCTACATCTGAATTTTGTTTAGGCATCAGCCCTTCCTATGTAACTCATGTCCCACTGGGTAAGCTAACCCTAACTCCATCTCCAGAGGTGGGTTCATATTTGTCTAACCCAGCGGGGCAACATCCATTCCCCTGTCAGTAAGTCGATTCTGAAATCCAGGCTTAAGGCAATCATCCTAGAGACTGGGGACATGGCATATTATTGCAAAAGAAAGAACTTATGTTCAGCACTATGCAGGAAGTGAACAAACCCTGGCAGTGAATACCTAGAAGTGAATGAGAAGCATATCACCTGGTTGGCAGTAGCAAGCCGTTTCGTGACCCAAAGGCAAGCTAGCCAGTGGGCAGGGCTGACTCCATCAGGAATGCATTGCTGGACTATCTCACAGAATCTTAAAAGCTTTTGAAAGTGTTAACAATTCCTACTTCCTGATTTTAAATGTAAACGATACAAAATGTCTAATTCCTGTTATTCTGCTTTCTTGGGAGAGCTGGCAGTACTGCCACAGCTGTCTGTGCAGAGCTGTGAGGAGGACATTGACACCTTTGCCTAATTAATGTGCAGCTTTGTTGGACTTCTGTCCAATCTCTGACAATGCCAGCAGTGATAAGGGACCATTATGGTCTAATGAGCATGGAAAAGTTGGAAATCCAAGCCTCCTGCAGAAATGTTAAAGCCAATCTATTAGTGTGGGGGAGAAAAGGTCTTAAGCCATTCATTCTATTCATTATAAATGTATTTTGAATTAGTATAAAAAAATTCTTATAATTTGATAGCTCTATTATGTAAGTGTAATTTTTAGTTTTTAAACTGCAAGCTGTGTTGACTAGTCACAGCAGGGAGGAACAAATAAATTAATCTTTCTTTTCATAAAGAAGTAAAACTGAGTATGTCTAAATCAAGCTTTTTCTTTTTGGCTTTAATGAGGTATAATTGGCAAATAAAAATTGTATACACAAGGTATACAATGTGATGTTTTGATACATGTATACATTCTGAAATGATTACCACCATCAAGCTAATTAACATATCAACCACTTCACATAGTTACCTTTTTTATGGTGGGAATACATAAGATGTATTCTCTTAGCAAATTTCAAGTATACAGTACATTATTATTAATGATAGGCATCACTCTGTCACCAGAACTTTTTCATCTTATAATTGAAAGTTTGTACCCTTTGATCAACATCCCCCCATTTCCCCCAGCCTGCCCTTCTGCCTTACAACCACTATTCTCTTCTGTCTCTACGTATTTTATTTTTTCTTTTATAGTTTCCACACACAAGCAAGTTCATAAACCATCTTTCTGTGTCTGACTTATTTCATTTAACATAAGGTCCTCCAAGTTCATTTATGTTGTTTAAAGTGGCAGGCTTTCCTTCTTTTTAAAGGCTAATAATTCATTGTGTATATATATTATAATTTTTTATTCTTCCATCGACAGACACTTAGGTTGATTCTATATCTTGATTATTGTGAAAAATGTAGATACCTCTTTGAGATAGTAATTTCGTTTTCTTTGAATATATACACAAGCTCAAAATAAATTAAAGATTTAAACATAAGAACTATAAAACTATAAAACTCCTAGAATAAAACAGGGGGAAAACTGTATAACATTATTTATGACACCAAAAGTTCAGGCAGTACCAGCAAAAATAAGAAAGACGAACTACATAAAACTAGAAAATTTCTGTACAACAGAGAAAACAATCAACAATAAAAAGGCAACCCACAGAATGGGAGAAAATATTTTCAAACCATATATCTGATAAGAGGCTAAGATCCAAAATATATAAGAAACTCATACAACTCAATAGCAAAAAAAAAACAAAACAAAAAATTCCTAAATAACTTGATTTACAAATGAGCAAACGTCCTGAATAGATATTTTTCCAAAGAAGATACAAAAATGGCCAACATGCGTAAAAAAAGTACTCAGCATTACTAATCATCAGAGAAATGCAGATCAAAACCACAGCTAAGTATCATCTCATACTTATTAAGATGGCTATTATCAAAAGACAAGTGGTAACAAGTGTTATTGAGGTAAGGATGTGAAGAAAAGGGAGCTCATATACATTGTTGGTGGAAAAATTTTTGTTACAGTCATTATAGGAAAAAGTATGGAAGTTTCTCGAAAAATTAAAAATGGAATTACCGTATAATCTAGGTAGAAAGCCAAAGAAAATAAAATTACTAACCAAGTGTTTTGTCTTAATAAGAAGTAGCTGAAGGAAATGTTGTTTAATCTTAGTAGTCTGATATAAAACTGAAAAGTACATATGGTGCAATGTAAATGTTCATCATTAATGTTCACTGCTAGTCCATTATTAATTCATAGTAGGTTACATTGATACTTAAGCTATTACATTTACTTGGAAAATTATACAGAGGATGCCTAACAAATGTCCTAATTTATCCATGCCATTAGCTATCATAACTTGAACTTTCCAATCAAACTGTTTGTGTATGAATATAATACTTAGCACTGTTGTACTATTAGTATGTAAGTAAACAAGACAGATGATATCTCTGCTCTCATATAGGAAACATTCTGTTGAAGGAAAGCCTAATAAAACACTTAACTATAGAATGGGTTCAAGCAATAGTAAGATGGTGTGTTATTAAGATGTATTAGGATATAAGCCTCCTTGAAAAAAATCAAAAGACCTTTGTTGCACCAAATTTCATGCTATAATGATTTCTGTTCGAATGAAACTCCTATTTGCTTCCAGAGGATAAATTTCATTCCAATCGGAGAAAAAGGCTTAAATGACTTCAAGAAACACATTGTAAATTTGCCACCTGTTTTGCATTCTCCTGAGACATTTTCCTCAAGGAATTGATGTGCAAATCATCAAGGTCTACATATTTTTCCCATTACCTACAAAAGTAGTGACTATACAAATTAGAAATTTTGTTCACTAGTAAAAAAAAAAAAATCAATAAAAGTACACTGCCTGGACACTTCTGTAAAAAGTTGTGATTTTTTTTCTTTCTGAATCATTTCCCCTAAGCCAGTTTCTACTGACAGTTTGTCTCCTCACATTAGTGACAGGAAGAAATAATTAAGTGTAAGTTGTCACTTGTGATCGGAAGATCCATGAAGTAAAAGCGCACTAAATGGGGCAAATGAAATCCTGGCTGTCCTCCCCACATCTGCTCATATAGAGTTAGGAATCATCTCTGAAACATTCCCACTTCTAATTTCCAGAATTTATGTGGATTACAAATGAGAATAATCTAAATTTTTTTCTTGTAGAATCTTGAGGCATTCTTTATTCTTAATCAGTTACCCTTAGGAATATACTCAGAATGTGCCTGAAATTGGGATAAATCTATGTATTATAGTTAGAGTGAAATATTAGTAATTGTTTAATGTTACTACACCTAACTTAACTGTTAGTGTGAATTGTGAGTGGATAAATAAGAAATGTTTATTGGTCTCATTGTTCATTCATTTAACAAGCATTTAGTGAATACCTTCCATATAGCCGATATTTTTCAAGTAATTGAGAAAATAAAGATAATTAAGATAGTTCCTCACCTCAACTTTCTCTCAGTCTAGAGGAAGATAAAAAATTGATGGTTAGAATATAGCATGGTCAGGGCTATGGGAAAAGAGAAATATCACATGAGAAGGGTGAACAGACATGTGGATGCAATGCTTGTTCTTGGTCTGGAAGGATACTTTGGAGCTATTTAGGAGACTAAGGATGGAAGACTTTTCTGGGTAGGGTAAAATGTAGCAATTGCAATAGAGAAAATTGCAGAAAATGGCCAGTGTCTTTGTCTATTCTGGCTGCTATAACAAAAATACCATAGACTGGATGGCTTAAAAGCAACAGAAGTTTATTTCCCATATCTCTAGATCCTGGAATGTTCAAGATCAAGGTCCTGGCTGATTTGGTGTCTTTTGAGGGCCTGTTTCTTATAAAGCCTTCTTGTTGCTTCCTGGGATGGTGTAAGGAACAAAACAACTCTCTGGGTCATCTTTTATAAAGGCACTAATCCCATGCACAAGGGCTCTGCACTTATGATCTAATCACCTACCAGAGGCCCCACCTCCGATAGGATCCCTTGAGAACTAGGATCTCAACATATAAATTTTAGGAGAACACAAATAGACCATAGTCACCAGCAACTGCAGAGTCAAGTAAATATGAGGCCGCACCGGTGGGGAGCAGCAAGTAATGTGGTCTAACTGGGGAGAAGGGTAAGGAAGGAATAATGTAGGAGATGAGCCTGAAGAAAGAGAGGCTACACTCAAATCATAAAGCCTCAAATGCTTACTTGAGAAGTTTGCATTGTATTCTGAAGGTTATAGGAGGGCACTGTAAATTTCCAAACATGGCTGGTTTTGTATTTTACAAGGGTTACTCTGATATTAAGATATTAGTAAGACTGGGGATAAGAGACCAGTTAGCAAGAGAAAAAGAAGGAATGAAGATGCCCTCCCTTCATCTCCATTAAAAAACTGGAAAGATGGTTGTGCTTCTACCTGAAAATGGAAATGAGAAGAAGAGGCTTTCTTCTTTGAGAGGTAGAGGTTGAAGAGAAAGGCCAAGTTCGATGTGAGTATTCCAGTTTCAAAGGCATGTACAACATGTAAAGCAGAGAGCACAGTAAAAAGGGTATAAGAGGTTAGAGAAAGTATGGCTTAGAAATAAACCTTATGGGTATTAGTCTCATTGGTTCTGGCTACCTCCATTTCTATCAAGCTCATGTTGCATGGGGTGCTCTGTTATGGGTTTGCCTATTTTCACTGTTGGTAAGAATCATCTAAGGTATTCATTAAAAGATTTTTTTTTTTTTTCTGAGATGGAGTCTCACTTTGTTGCCCAGGCTAGAGTGCAGTGGCGTGATCTCAGCTCACTGCAACCTCCACCTCCCAGGCTCAAGCAATTGTCTGTTGCAGCCTCCCGAGTAGCTGGGATTACAGGTGCCCACCACCATGCCCGGCTAATTTTTTTATATTTTTAGTAGAGACGGGGTTTCACCATCTTGGCCAGGCTGGTCTTGAACTCCTGACCTCGTGATCTACCAACCTCAGCCTCCCAAAGTACTTTAAAAAAGAAATGAAGATATTATCAGTTCTAGTCCCAGACTGGGTGAATCAAGATCTCCAACAAAAAGACCTGGAGACCTGCTAGTCTTATTTTGTTTTATAAATAACACCCTCAGAGGATCTTACCAGCATGGAATTCTGGGATCTGCTCATGCAGTAGCAACATTTGTTAAGCACCTACTGTGTGGTAGGCACACTACTCCAAGCTTTATGCACATAAAGACTGTATCCCTTACAACAACTGTCCCTAACCTTTTTGGCACCAGAGACTGGTTTTGTGGAAGACAATTTTTCCACGGACCAGGTGGGTGGGGGTGGTTTTGAGATGACTCAAATGCATTACATCTATTGTGCACTTTATTTACGTTATTATTACATTATAATATATAATAAAACAATTTTACAGCTCACCTTTGGGAGGCCAAGGCAGGTGGATCACCTGAGGTCAAGAGTTCAAGACCAGCCTGGCCAGTATGGCAAACCCCCATCTCTACTAAAAATACTAAAAATTAGCGCAGGATGGTGGCAAGTGCCTGTAATCTCAGCTGCTTGGGAAACTGAGGAAGGAGAGTTGCTTGAACCTGGGAGATGGAGGATGCAGTGAGTAGAGATTGTGCCACTGCACTCCAGCCTAGGCAACAGAGCCAGACTCTCTCTCAAAAAAAAAAAATTATTCAACCCATCATAATGTAGAATCAGTGTGAGCCCTGAGCTTGTTTTCCTGCAACTAGATGCTCTCATCTGGGGGTGATAGGAGATGGGGACAGATCATCAGGCATTAGTTTCTCATAAGGAGAACATAAACTAGATCCTTCACAAGAGCAGTTCACAATAGGGTTTGTGCTCCTGTGAGAACCTAATGCTGCTGATCTGACAGGAGATAGAGCTCAGGTAGTAATGTGAGTGATAAGGAGCGGCTGTAAATACAGTGAAGCTTCACTCACCTCCAGCTGTGTGGCCCAGTTCCCAACAGGCCACATACCTGTACCAGTCCATGGCCCCAGGGGTTGGGGACTCCTGCTTTACAACACATAACAAAATAAGTATTATTGCCCCTGTTTTAACATGAGAAAACTGACGTTCATAGTCTTGCTCAAGGTCTCAAAACTAATGAGTGGAAACAACAACTCCTACTGATTCCAGTGTCTGTACTCTTTACCTTAAAATACATCTTGTCCTGCTTTGTGCTGAAAAATGCCTTGAATAACATATGAAAGGTATTTTCTCTTAGCAAAGAACATATTGTATGCCAGAGGAAATTTAAAAAATTCAAATGAAATTATCTTTATGTGTCTGCTAACAGTAGACCATCTTTAGTGTTGAAATTCCCTAACATCTCTCTCCTTCCTTGCAATAATGCTGCAATACATTCAGAATTGCTAACCAGTAACTATATCCTCAGACACTTTGCTTCAAATCCTTTAAATATTTTCTCTATTATTTTTGTCTTTTAATCTTCATCTCTTTTCCTTCTCTTGCCATAAGATAGAAGCCACTAGCCACTGAATTCTGGTCAACTTCAAGCCAAAGGTGACTAAACAAAATGGGGATAGGAAGGTAGGCTTCCAAAGGATGAAGAGAAGGGGAGAGGAAGAATGTTGATACTTAAACTCAGAGTCATGCTTTAATAAATCATATGGCTTAATTGTTTAAAGCACCTGATTAAGCTGTATTTCAATATTAAACACTTTTGACTACAATTTGTCTTCTGTTCAACAAGTACAAACACATTTTTCTCACTACATGTGTCCCATTAACAATTAGGCTACTTTGACATTTAATGATCTGAGTGTCCTCATCCAGAATAATGTACTCTGCATGTTCTTGTGATGCTAAAAATTGTAGAAGTTAGGTCATATTTTTTAGCTTGCTCTTCTTCCTGAGGTTTATAGTGCAGCAAGCTTCTGTGCATGACCATCAATCCACCAATACTTATCAAAGGCACACAGGGTACAGCATCATACCCCATGTTATAGAGTGGTAAGTTAAGGAAAGCAAAGATAACATCTGACAGGTTTAAAAATAGAGGAGACAGGGCACATCCAATCAGGGGTCCTGGAATCATAGAAGAGGCTCAAGAATCTGGTGGCGATAAAGTCAAGTAAACATTCTGGTGTCGTGTAGAGAAAATGTAAGACGTAGGGTATCATAAATGGGTAACATCAAAGGGCAAGAAGTTCTGTGCTACAAACTTCAAAGCCTGTGAATGGAACATGTTGCAGTGCAAGAAAGTAAAGACCTGCTTAAATAATAATGAGGATATGTTACAAGATCCTAAGAGGCATTTTGAAAAGGCTCCCACTAGTTAAATCTGGAGCAATTTGAGTATCAACATAATGACCATAAGAAATCACAACCCATTAAATAGGAGTACATGATTCCATGCAAATATTAATCAATTAGGCAATCAACCAATTATGAAGAAATGTTCTTTCTTATAGTACAATGTAGTATTAGATGTATAAAGAGTGATACAATTGGAAAATCATCATTTGGCAACCATCAAAATGATAAAGGAGTGAGGCAAAAATCACCAATTGTCTCAGTTTGTTCAGGCTGCTATAACAAAATACTATAAACTAGGTGGACTCTAAGAACAACAGAAATTTATATCTTACAGTTCCTGAGGCTGAGAAGGCCAAGACCAAGCGGCAGGCAAATTCAACATTTTCTGAGGGCCTGCTCCCGGGTTCATAGATGGATATCTCATTGTGTCCTCAAATGTCTCATGTGTCCGCAAGGAACAAGGGAGTGCTCCAAAGTCTCTGTTATAGGGCACTAATTCCACTCATGAGGTCTCCACTCTCATGACCTAATCACCTAACAAATGCTCTATCTTCTGATACCATCATATTGGGAGTTAGGATTTCTACATAGGAATTTTGAAGTGACATGAAAACATTTGCCAAAGCTCGTGAGGGGACGTTTAATGAGACACAAGACATTTACCTAGCTAGCCTCAAAGTATCCTACCACAAGACATCTATTAGTTACAAAGTGAAGAATAACAACCTGAAAGTGGATAAACTTTGAGACACTACCTTAACCAAGTGATTAAAGTTAATATTATCAATAATAGTGTAAGACAACATTAAGTGCCTTCTGATATGATACACTGGGAATAGTACATTAGTTCTGCAGTATTGTTTCTTTTTTAAGACATAACCTGAATTATTCATGAGGAAACAGTAGATAAACATCAAGAATCATTAATTAAAA
The DNA here is from genome assembly GCF_024542745.1 of Macaca thibetana thibetana. NCBI lineage: Eukaryota > Metazoa > Chordata > Mammalia > Primates > Cercopithecidae > Macaca > Macaca thibetana. Next base: position 45,688,665 of record NC_065580.1, read on the forward strand.
ACATTAGTTGACTGTACTCTTGAGAGTTATAAAAGACAAAGACTGGAACTGTCCCAGATTAAAAAGAGACTCAGGAGACACAACTGATTGCAAAAGGATCACTTTTTACTGTAAAGTACTTGATTAGGGCAAATGGTGCCATCTGAACAAGACCTATGTGTAGTACTATATATAGATAACAGTACTAAATCAATGATGCTCTCTTGATTTCAAAAAGTGCCCTGCAGTTATATGAGGAAATATCTTTGTTTTAAAGAAATATACCCTGAGGTATGTGAGGTAATTAGTGGTAATGAATAATGTCAGCTACTTACTCTCACATACTCAAAAATGGACAGATGATGGATAAATAGAGAAATCAAACGTGGCAAAATATCATTTGAAAAATCTATATGAATATGGAAATACTTTGTAAAATTCTTATAACTTTTTTGGAAATCTAAAATTATATCATAATAGAAAATTTAAATAACATAAAATTGAAAATTGTCAGATGTAGTTATATATATTTGTTCTGGCTACCTATTGTTGCATAACAATCTAAAACCTTTCAATTTAAAGTAACAAAATTTTTTATACCTTATGATTTGGTGGGTAGGAATTGGGGCAGGGCTCAGCTGGATGATTCTTCTACTCTCTTGAGGTACTGACTGAGGTCAGTTGGTGCTATTCAGCTGCCAGTTGGTTTGCTCCAACTGGAAGGAGCCATATCAGCTTCACTCATATGACAGACATCTTGGCAGGGATAACTGGCAGGCAGGAATTAGTTGAAATAGTCGTCTGAAACACTTACATGTAAATCAGATGTCTGACATGATATCTCAGGGCTGTAAGTGCAGGTTCCCAGAGACAGGAAGTGGAAACTGACAGTTTCTTAAAGCTTAGATCCAGAGAGAATGGCACATGTCTGCTGTATCTAATTATTCAAAATAGTCACAGAGCTCACCAGATTTAAGGACAGGAGACACAGACTGCACCTCTCCATAAGAGGAGTGTCAAAGAATTTGTGAGCATCATTAATCGGCCAAAATAGTTGCTCATAAAAAAAACTTTATTTCCTCCTTTATTTGTTTGTGTTTTATATTATTGATTTATTGTCTCATCTTTATTATTTCCTTCTGCTAGTCTTCAGTTTGTTTTGCTGTATTTTGTGCATCTTGAAAAGGAAGCTTAGATTGTCCTCTTTTAGCTCTTATTTTTTCTAATAAATAGATCCTAGACTTTAAATTTCTATCTAAACACTGCTTTAGCTGAATACCATTAATTTTCATATATAATATCTCAACTATCATTCAATTAAAAATATTTTCTTTTTCTTTTCTTTCTTTTTTTTTTTTTTTTTTTTTTTTAAGAGAGACCGGGTCTCACTCTGTTCCCAAGCAGGTGTACAGTGACATAATCAGCTCATTGCAGCCTCTAACTCTTAGACTTGTGCAATCCTCCTACCTAAGACTCCTGAGTAGCTAGAACTATAGACATGCACCACCACACTCACCTAACTTTTTCTGTGTGTACATGGGATCTTGCTATGTTGCTCAGGCTAGTCTCAAACTCCTGGCCTCAAGTGATCCTGTCACCTCAACTTCCCAAAGTGTTGGTATTACAGGCATGAGTCATTATGCTTGGTCTGTAGTTTCCATTATAATTTATTTTTTGATCCCTGAATTTAAAAGTGTTTGGTTTCCAAGGGTTGGAAATGTCCTAATGATCTTTCAGTTACTAAGTTTTAACATAAATTTATTCCAGTTGGAAAAACTAAAAATTAGTCAAGGCTTTGAAATACATCAATATTTGCTATATGACCCGGGATCTTATTAATTTTTAAAATGTTTCATCTGCAATTAAAATAATATGAATTATATCATTGTTGAGTGAAACAGTCTACATATGTTTATTCAGTCAAGTTGGTTAATTGTGTTTCTAAGATCTTCTCTATCCTTTGAGAATTTTTGTTTACTTTTTAAAAATAATTTCTCAAGAGATGTGTTAAGGTCTTTTATTATGATTGTAGATTTTTCTGTCAAAATTTTTAGTTATATAATTTTTTCTATTTCATTTTTCTATTAAAATTTTTAGTTTTAGATTTTTCTATTAAAATGTTTAGTTATATCAATTTTTTACTGTATGCATTTAATAGTTTTTTACTGTATGTATTTAATAGTTACACTATTGGTGGATAAAGATTTGGGATTTATCTTCCTAGGAGACTGGCCTTTTTATCATTTTGAAATGTAAATCCCTTTAACTAGTAATACAGATTGTCGTAAGAGTCTACTTTTTCTAATGTCAATATAGCTAAGCCAAATTTTTTTTCGTAAGTACTACCTCCATGATATACCTTTTACATTTTACTTTCAACTTTTCTTTGTCTTTCTATTTAAGATGCACTCTTGTCATCATCATATAGTTTGATTCCGATATTCTAGGTCTTAATTGGATTATTTACTCAATTTACATTTAATGTTATTATAAATATAGTTATTTTCTAGTTCATCCATCTATTTTATATTCTTGTTACTACTATCTTTTCTTGCTATCTTTAAGTCAAATAACTATTTTACTATTCATATTTTCTCTCCATTAGCATTTTAAAACTATTCCTTCAGTGATTACCCTAGGAACTTAACTATGTGTGGTTGACTTAATGTAGCCTAATATAAATTATTATTTTAAACTTTTTGAACTTATAAAGATGTCTCTAGCTACAAGAGTATGAGACACAAATTAAGCACTTAATATGTGTCCATGATATTATAAAAGGAGGGAAGTAATATTTAAAAGAGCAGATAAAGTGAGATAGCAAATCTTGAGGAAGAAATAAAGCAGCAAAAATGCACCATTTCTTTGCTTGCAAAGTGTAAGCATTTTAATTAGAGCTTTCAAATTCTTAAAATATTTGCCTTCTGCATTCTTCAATCTCTCAAAACTTACATTACTTTACAAGTGTTTCTCAAAGTACTGTCTGTGAACTACCTGCAACAAAATAATGAGAGTGAGGAAGAGGGGTTGTGCTTATTAAAAATGTCAATTCCTGCGATCTATTCTGTGGATAAAACTTAGAAATTATGCATGCTTGATTTCAAGAACCTACCAGTTGTATGAAAGTATTGTATAATTAATCCAGTTGTTCATATTGACTTAACAATATGAACTAATACTACTTCTAAACGGGTCATGCATCTTCATGGCAGAATGCCTAGATTCAAACTCTAGTCTTTACTACTTATAAGGTATGTGACCTTGGGCAAGTTACCTTATATCTCTATCCTTTAGTTTCTTATTGTGCTAAATAAATGTAATAGCATATACCTCATATATTCAATGTGAGGATTAAATATATGTAGAGTACTCAGAATCGTACTTGGCTTATAACAAGTATTTAAGAAATGCTGTTTTTATATTACATTATCATTAATAAAAATGATTCTATTCTAGTTTTAAGTCACCATTTTACAGGTAAAAATTATTAAAAATTTGGGTGTACCTGAACTGAACATTAATTTTCTGAAGTTGATTTTCCTGATATCAATTTATTTTGTTATATTTGGTCTCTGATTCCCCTAAGTATAATTTCGAAAGGAAAAAAATCTAGGTAATTGACTGTTCTAATCAGTTACATTTTGTTGATAAAGGTTTCGCTATATTTATTATCCCTAATTTCAGTAAATTCACAGAAACAATCCATTATTTATTTAATTGCTAGGATACACTCTCTTTTGGAACACGTCTTCCAGAGATTCATGAGTAAAATAGGACCTGGAAATTATGCTGTCAGAGTTGTGGATAAATGGTCTGGTTTAACTGCTCAGTGAGACAGATGAAAAAATTATTCTCAACTCCATAAGCAACACTATTGGATAAGGCACCCATACCATTATCCCTTAAGGTACCATTTTAATTTAAAATTACATTTTAATTACATTATGGGTACTCATAATGAGTCTGAGTCTGGCAAAGCTGGAAGGATTGGTGCTCAAGGAGAGGAAAGAAAAAGATTCAACACTCTGAGGAAAAGACCATTCAACCACAGGGCACCTCAAAATGACTATTTTCATTCTAACCTTAGTGCATGTAAAAGAAAATACTTCTCTCAGCTGCTGTACAGTATAGCTGCAAGTGGTTTCCAAATCAAGGTATTATGTTTGCCTTGATCCCAGTAAATTCCAAGGAATACAAGTTCTGGAAGATGTCAGTACCCATTCCAAAAACGATAATATCTATAGCCAAGTGACTTTGGGAAAAAAAATATGTGTTAAACTAAGTTAACTATGTTTTTTTACTGTGGAAAGATAAAAATGAAGCTGTTTATCATTTGTCAATGTAAAATGTGATTTTCCAGAGGCTATACTTACCCTATGCTTTCCAAATTATTTGATTATGAAGTTAAACTTTGTTCCCACAGAGCCTCTCACAGAACTTATGCTCAAAGAACACACACTTGATGGGAAATTCTGTTCCAGTGAATAAGAAAGATAGAAAATACCGAAGAAGTATGCCTTTACATTAAGGGAGAAAAGTATCATTTCCTTCAATGATTGAGGGAAAATACAACCAAGAAAATTGTAATTGGTAAGGGAGAACACTTTAGAAAAACTTTTTGAAACTGTATTTAAAATTTCTTCCATCCAACACCCAGATCTTGGTTTCTCCAATAAGATGAAAGAGGGCTCCTTGGAGATATGGATAATCCTAGGGCTTGGCCAAGAAAAATGCTAGATGCCCCTGGCACATCTTATAATGACAGAAAATAGGAAGTGTTAAAAAATTAAAAACGCAATAATAGATGCATGTCAAAGGGATATTAGAGACAACTGAAAGAACTCCCAATGGTCAAAGGCAGAAAAATTTAACCAACAAAATAAATACATTAGTACAGGATTATAACTCAAAGTATAAAATAAATGTGTGTGAACCCATATTGATATAAACAGGCCATTGAATAAATACATAAATAAATAAATAGGGAGAAGAGACAAATCTTTCTTACAGAAAAGTTCCAAATGATGTATGTGAATACTTTCTGTTCAGGAAGTGGAGCCAAACACTCCTACAACCCATCCCCCAGACCTCTCCTGTGTGGGGTGCACTTAGCAACCTGCTTCAAAAGTATAGAGCCTGAAAAGGGAGAATAAATGGAGCCTCAAAATGGAGAAACCTGGCAAAAGCTACCTGGACTAGATCATGGATAATACCACCAGCAGTAAGTCATGTTGATAGTGTGGACCTGTATTAGCCTGCCAGGCCTGCCATAACAAAATATCACAGCCTAGATCCCTGAGCAAGATGGCTAAGTAGGAACAGCTCCAGTCTGTGGTTCCCAGTGAGACCAATGCAGAAGGCGGGTGATTTCTGCATTTCCAACTGAGGTACCTGGTTCATCTCATTGGGATTGGTTAACGCCTAGGGCGAGCAGAAGCAGGGTGGGGCATTGCCTTACCTAGGAAGTGCAAGGGGTCAGGGAACTTCCTCACCTAGCCAAGGGAAGCTGTGAGGGACTGTGTCATGAGGGATGGTGCTATCTGGTCCAGATACTACAATTTTCCATGGTCTTGGCAACCAGCAGACCAGGAAATTTCCTCGGGTGCCTACACCACCAGGTCCCTGAGTTTCAAGAACAAAACTGGGTGGCCATTTGGGCAGACACTGAGCTAGTTGTAAGAGTTTTTTCCCTACCCCAGTGGCACTTGGAACGCCAGCAAGACAGAACCATTCACTCCCCTGGAAAGGGGGCTGAAGCCAGGGAACTGAGTGGTCTCACTCAGCAGATTCTACCCCCACACAGCCCAACAAGTTAAGATCCATTGGCCTGAAATTCTCACTGCCAGCACAGCAGTCTGAATTCGATCTGGGATGCTAGAGCTTGGTGGGGGGAAGAACATCTGCCATTACTGAGGTTTGAGTAGGTGGTTTTCCCTTCACAGTGTAAGCAAAGCCACCAGGATGTTCAAACTGGGTGCAGAACCCACCACAGTGTGGCAAAGGTGCTGCAGCCAGGCTGCCTTTCGGGGCAAGGCATCTCTGAAAGAAAGGCAGCAGCCCCAGTCAGGAGCTTATAGATAAAACTCCATCTCCCTGGGACATGGAGACAAGGGTGACTGTGGATGCAGCTTCAGCAGACTTAAACGTTCCTGCCTGCTGGCTCTGAAGACAGCAGTGGATCTCCCAGCACAGCAGTCGAGCTCTGCTAAGGGACAGACAGCCTCCTCAAGTGGGTCCCTGATCCCCAAGCCTCCTGATGGGGAGAAACCTCCCAGCAGGGATTGACAGACACCTCATACAGGAGAGCTCCAGCTGGCAACTGGCAGGTGCCCCATTGGGACAAAGCTTCCAGAGGAAGGAGCAAGCAGTAATATTTGCTGTTCTGCAGCCTCTGCTGGTGATACCCAGGCAAACAGCATCTGGAGTGGACCTCCAGCAAACTCCAGCAGACCTGCAGAAGAGGGGCCTGATTTTTAGAAGGAAAACTAACAAACAGAAAGCAATAGCATCCACATCAACAAAAAGAATGCCTATGCAAGCACCCCATTCGAAGGTCACCAACATCAAAGACCAAAGGTAGATAAATTCATGAAGATGAGGAAAAACCAGTGCAAAAAGGCTGAAAATTCCAAAAACCAGAATGCCTCTTCTCCTCCAAAGGATCGCAACTCCTTGCCAACAAGGGAACAAAACTGGACAGAGAATGAGTTTGACAAATTGACAGAAGTAGGCTTTAGAAGGTGAATAATAACAAACTCCTCTGAAATAAAGGACCATGTTCTAGTCCAATGCAAGAAAGCTAAGAATCTTGGTAAAAGGTTACAGGAACTGCTAACTAGAATAACTAGTTTAGAGAGAACATCAATGACCTGATAAAGCTGAAAGACACAGCCTGAGAACTTCATGAAGTATACACAATTATCAATAGCTGAATTGATCACGTGGAATAAAGGATATCAGAGATTGAAGAGCAACTTAATGATATAAAGCATGAAGACAAGATTAGAGAAAAAAGAATGAAAAGAAATGAACAAAGCCTCCAAGAAATATGGGACTATGTGAAAAGACCAAAAACTATGTTGGATTGGTGTACCAGAAAGTGACAAGGTTAATGGAACCAAGTTGGAAAACACACTTCTGGTTATTTTCCAGGAGAACTTCCCCAACCTAGCAAGACAGGCCAACATCCAAATTCAGGAAATACAGAGAACACCACAAAGATACTCCTTGAGAAGAGCAACCCTAAGACACATAATCTTCAGATTCACCAAGGTTGAAATGAAGGAAAAAATGTTAAGGGCAGCCAGAGAGAAAGGTCAGGTTACCCACAAAGGAAAGCCCATCAGACTAACAGTAGATCTCTCTGCAGAAACCCTACAAGCCGGAAGAAAGTGGGTGCCAATATTCAATATTATTAAAGTATTTTCAAACCATATTTTCATATCTAGCCAAACTAAGCTTCATAAGTGAAGGAGAAATAAAATCCTTTACAGACAAACAAATGCTAAGGGATTTGTCACCACCAGATCTGCCTTACAAGAACTCCTGAAAGAAGCACTAAATATGGAAAGGAAAAACTGGCACCAGCCACTGCAAAAACAAACCAAAATGTAAAGACCACTGACACTATGAAGAAACTGCATCAACTAATGGGCAAAATAACCAACTAGCATCATAATGACAGATTTAAATTCACACACAATAATATTAACCTTAAATGTAAATGGGCTAAATATCCCAATTAAAAGACACAGAGTGGCAAGTTGGATAAAGAGTCAAGACCCATTGGTGTGTTGTATTCAGGAGACCCATCTCACATGCAAAGACACACATAGGCTCAAAATAAAGGGATAGAGGAATATTTACCAAGCAAATGGAAAGCAAAAAAGCAGGGGTTGCTATATTAGTCTCTGATAAAACAGACTTTAAACCAAAAAAGATTTTAAAAAAACAAAGAAGGGCATTACATAATGATAAAAGGATCAATGCAACAAGAAGCGCTATCCTAAATATATATGCAACCAATACAGGAGTACCCAGATTCAGAAAGCAAGTTCTTAGAGACCTACAAAGAGACTTAGACTCCAACATAATGATAGTGAGAGACTTTAACACCCCACTGTCAATATTAGACAGATCAATGAGACAGAAAATTAACAAGGATATTCAGGACTTGTACTCAGCTCTGGACCAAGCAAAACTAATAGACATCAACAGAACTCTCCACCCCAAATCAACAGAATATGCATTCTTCTCAGCACCACATAGCACTTATTCTAAAATTGGCCACATGAAAACCCTAGAAGAAAACCTAGGCAATACCATTCAGGACGTAGGCATGGGCAAAGACTTCATGACTAAAACACCAAAAGCAATTGCAACAAAAGCCAAAATTGACACATAGGATCTAATTAAACTAAAGAGCTTCTGCACAGCAAAAGAAAGTATCATCAGAGTGAACAGGCAACCTACAGAATGGGAGAAAATTTTTGCAATCTATCCATCTCACAAAGGGCTAATACCCAGGATTTATAAGGAACTTAAACAAATTTACAAGAAAAAAAAAAAAAAACAGACAACCCCATCAAAAAGTGGGCAAAAGACATGAACAGACACTTCTCAAAAGAAGACATTTATGTGGTCAACAAACATATGAAAAAAGCTCATCATCACTGGACATTAGGGAAATGCAAATCAAAACCACAATGAAATACCATCTCATGCCAGTTAGAATGGTAATCATTAAAAAGTCAGGAAACAACAGATGCTGGAGAGGATGTAGAGAAATAGGAATACTTTTATACTGTTGGTGGGAATGTAAATTAGTTCAACCATTGTGAAACATAGTGTGGCGATTCCTCAGGGATCTAGAAGTAGAAACGCCATTTGACCCAGCAATCCCATTAGTGGGTATATACCCAAAGGATTATAAACCATTCCAGTAAAAAGACACATGCACACGTATGTTTATTGCAACACTATTCACAATAGCAAAGACTTGAAACCATTCTAAATGCCAATTAATGATAGACTGGATAAAGAAAATGTGGCACATATACACCATGGAATACTGTACAGTCATAAAAAAGAATGAGTTCATGTCCTTTGTAGGGGCATGGATGAAGCTGGATACTATCATTCCCAGAAAACTAACACAGGAACAGAAAACCAGACACCACATGTTCTCACTCATAAGTGGGAGTTGAACAATGAGAGCATATCACAGGGAGGGGAACATCACACACTGGGGCCTGTTGGGAGGTGGGGGCCAAAGGGAGAGAGAGCATTAGGAGAAATACCTAATTTAGATGACAGGTTGATGGGTGCAGCAAACCACCATGGCACCTGTATACCTTTGTAACAAATCTGCACATTCTACACATGTATCACAGAACTTAAAGCATAAAAAAAGAACACGGATTAATTTTTTCACAGTTCTGGAGGCTAGAAGTCCATGACCAAGGTCCTGCAAGGTTTGAATTTTTCAGAAGCCTCCTTCCTTGGTTTGCAAGTGGCTGCCTGCTTTCTACGTCCTCAGTCAGGGTTGTCTATGTTCTAATCTCTTCTTATAAGAACATCAGTTAGATTGGATTAGGGCCTACTTATAGGACTTCATTTCACCTTAGTTATAACCTTCAAGGTCTTCTCTCCAAATGTAGTCATTTTGTGATGTGCTTGGAATTAAGACTTCAACATATTAATTTTGGGGGATGCAGTTCAGCCTGTAACACTATCCCCAATATAATGTGATGAGAAAAACATTTCAATGCTGTGGTATTAGGTCCTATAAATTCCTACTTCAAATCTAGCCACTAGAAAACCATTAGACAAACCAAAATTAAGGAACGTTTTATTAACTATCTTACCAGTACTCCTCAAAATATCAAGGTCATCAAAAACAAGGAAAGCCTGAGAAACTATTGACTAGAGGTAACTAAGTAGACATAACTACTAAATATGATATCTTGAATGGTATCCAGAAAGAAGAAAAAATACATCTGTGGGAAAATGAGTGAATCTTAAACAAAATATGGAGTTCAGTAAACAGCAATATACAAATGCTTGTGTTTTTAATTTTGGAAAAAATGTAACTCCAATGTAATATTTTAACAATAGAGGAAACCCCATTAGGAGTATGTGGGTATTCTCTGTACTATCATTGCAATTTTTATGTTAAAATTCTATTCTATTCTAAAACTATTCTAAAAGAAAAAGTTAATTAGAAAATGAGTCTGTTCCCTATTGAATCTAAATATGTTGAGACCATTTAGAATAAGAATATGGTGTGGCCCCTTAAAAGTCTAGCATCGGAAGAAATTATAAAAGTCTGTAATGAATGCCATCTGAAATCAAAGGGAAAAAATGGAGAATGCTGGCTCTTAAGAAAAATTTGTGTGATTGAGTGGTAATGATTCTGGGATTTATTTCAGGTTTTAAAGTTATGGGAAAGAGGTAGATATGGGGAAGTGAAAATATGCCAAAGGATTTCCCTTACCAGTAAATAACAAAATGAACAGTAATAATGAAAATATTAAAATTAGTAAAAACTCATTAGCAACAAGCCAAAAAAGGTCCATCCTCACTAAGTATAGATATGGATTTTTAAAAGCTCCATACTTTGGTTTTCTTCCTTAATCTTAGAAGGTTTTTTAAAATTTATTTTTTGACAAATAAAAATTGTATTTTTTTATGTACAATTTGTTTTGAAATGTGCACATATTGTGGAATGGCTAAATTGAGCCAATTAACATAGGTATTACCTCACACATTTTTTTTTTGTGGTGAGAACACTTAAAATCTATTCTCAGCAATTTTCAAGAATATCATACATTATTATTAACTACAGTCCTTTGGAAGTTTTTTTCTTTTTATAAATAATATTCATTTGGTAAGGAAACATTTATTTCAAGGTTAATAATTCTTTCAGTTTCATTTTTTTAATGTTAGATTCAAATGCAATTAAATTTAATATTTTTTATCATTAAAAAAGCATGTATTCTATCATCCAATTCTTAAATAATTATATCTGGCTCACTTTCTCTTTTCCTCTGCTTATACACATAGAAATTGGAAAAAGTTTCCCAAATGTAACACTGTTGTATAAACAGAGGAAAACAGTGTGGTGGGATTTTGGATGAGTTATTTCTTCTTTGTGCCTCTCTAAATTGTTGGATTTATTTTTAAGATAAGCAGGCATCATTTTATTAAAAAAAAAAAGTTGTTATCTTTAAAAACTATAGCTACATGGAGAAAAGAACCAAATCATCCTTTTTTTTTCTTCTTTCTTATGCCTTTGAAAGAAAAAAAAAAAAACACTGAAATGAGCACAGGAAAAGGCTGTTTGCGGTGTGGTTTGAGATTAGAAGAGTATTTTACCTTCAGAGGAGGGATTTGCCCAGTTGGTTCTCTGTCTGAGGAAGTCCACAATGAAGTACTCTCTGTTTACATAAGCAACAATTAAAAGCATCATAAAGGTGGTTTATGCCAAAATGGAAATCAACTTGCTGAGATACCATGGTCAAACAGAACGAAAGGTTCTACGCCACACCTGGAAGTAATCTAGAGAAAAGAAAGTAAAAGTTTTTCTAAGATTAAAAAGCAAAACAGTGAAAAGTAAGCAATAGTTGATAATGGGCAAGTTCAATGGCAAACTGTACTTAAAGTTATCAAGAACTGGCAATTGAAATTTATTACAGGGAGATTTGTAATTTTTATTAAGAATTCCAGTAAGTTCCAAATTTCTGGGTAATGTGAATTACTGGGAAGGAATTTGCTATTTTCAGGCCAAAATTTGATTTTTTTAAATGATGTAATAAGGTCAATAGATCATAAGTCTCCATTATCTTACCTTACATTGACCCATTTAATGACTGAAATGTATGAATTAGGCCCTGTCAAGGATTGGACAAAGATTACTATTACTTTGCCCCTTTTTTTTTTTTTTTTTTTTTTTTGCATTTAAGCAATGTCTGTGCACTGTTTTCATAATTCTCACTTTCTCCTTACTTCTCAATGATCCATTTTTTCCTTAATACCCCTTGTAGAATAATTTCCACTGTCTTCACATATAGATGAGAATTTTAGGATTTGTCCTTGAGTAATTAAAGGAGATACATGCATATAATTGCTTAAAGCCCCCTATTAACAATCTAGGAATGACTATTAGAGTTTACATCTAACAACATCGAACTAAATCTCTGCTAATGGAAGGGCACTTTCAGGACCAATACTAATTATTCCTAGATCAATCCTTAGATATTTTGTGCAAACATTATTTCCTGGTCAAACAAATTCAGGAAAAAAAAATCCATTCCATATACTTCCCTTGATGGGCCCCAAAGCAGTGTAGAATATTAAAGACTTTGAGAAAATCTCAAGAAAGACATAACTATGGTTTTGCTTAGTTTATGCTTATTTCATCTGAGACCTGTTTCCCAGCCCCTATTTCCCACATCATTTCAGCAGCAGAACACACTTTGGAATTTCATCTAGAAATTTGTGTTTTCATGTTGTTATCTTTACTGTAATAATTTTTATTTATCTTTCTGTATTTTCTATTATTTATGAATGGCTTAGATTGAATATTCTGTCTTTCAAAGGGTATAATTTTCTATGTGGCTAAGCTTTGCCTATGCTCTTTGGACTCACTACTGATAAATAGAGTTTTTGTTTCATCAGGGGTTTTCTGCTTTACTTCATACTCTGTCTGAACCAATGCTCTTCTTCTATGTAAATTATTAAATTGTTTTTCTAATTTCATATAGTTTTGTCTCCTTTTACAGACATAACATTATTCAGATTGCAATGATCAAATCACAATCCTCTCTAAGCTCCAACTCAATATGAGATCTCCTCTTATGTTGTTAATACAAGTCATTTCTGCCCTTTAAGTCTCTAAGTTACCTTTAGCAATTTTGATTTAATCAATTTATTCGGTAAACAAAGAAATTAGCAATCTTCTGCAGATATTCATTAACTACCTAAATATTTGTGAAGCACTTGCCACATTGCAGCCACTATGCAAAGTGCTGGGGATACCGTGATGAAAAACAAACAAACATATAAGGTCCCATGTCTTTACTATTTAACATTGGAAACAGTTACTATAAATGGGTAAAGTATAATAAAAGAGAAGTATAAAGAGTTACAGGGCCACATAATGAGTTAATCTATGCTAGTGTGAAGGACCACAGGTTTCCCATGATGTTTAAACCAAGGGAGTCATTCATTAAACAAGTACTTATTAAGTACCTACTCTGGCACCATGCTAGAATTGGAGATGAAACATTAAACAGAAGACATAATATCTGCCCTTGTGAAGACTTAAGTTTCATTGGAATGACAGAACACATAAATAAACTCTAAGTCATCAACTATAAGAAGTAATAGGTAGTGAATAAACAAAACACAAGGAAAACAGAGGACCTGCCACGGTTGTTCCGGGGAGAACTCTCTAAACAACAAAATCTAAGCTGAGAACCCAAAAATAAGAAAGTAATTATTTTTGGATTTAGAGAAGGTTAGCTTCTGGCAATACAAGTGGCAAGGGCAAAGTCCCTGCAGCTAGGAAGAGCTAGGCCTGTCTATGCTGGCATCAGTTAGGTGAGCAAGCGACAAGAGAGTTCCATTAGATGAAGTTGGACTTGTTGTGCCCCTATGCAGGTCATGGCAAGAGTGACTGTTGTACTCCAATTAGGAAACTATCTATAGGTTTTAAGAAGAGTGGCACAATATGATTTAGATTTTGACGAAGTCATTTGGTTTCTGCCTGGAGAATGTATAGGAGGGAGCCAAGAGCAGAACTGGGAGGCCAGTACAGATGATGTGAAAACAATCAGAGGGAAGGAGTTGGAGAAAAGAGAAATGGCAGTCCAAGGCTCCTGCTTTAGTAACACAGTAGATGGTGGTGTCATTTGCTGAACTAAAAAAGACTGGGAGATGTCAGGTTTCTGGCAGAGAGAAATACAATAAAACTTTTTAGAACATGTTAAGTTTGAGATGTCTCTGACTCATCCAAGCGCAGATCTCGTGTAAGATATTGTATTTACAACTCTGGTTTTTAGAAGAGCCTCATCTGGTATTTTAAGTCAAAAAACTGCTCATCACTCGAGGCCAGGAGTTCAAGACCAGCCTGGCCAACATGGCAAAAACCCGTCTCTACTAAAAATACAAAAATTAGCTGGGCATGCCTGTAATCCTAGCTACTCGGTGGCTGAGGCAAGAGAACCACTTGAATCCATGAGGTGGAGCTTGCAGTGAGCTGAGATCTCATGTACTGCTGCACTCCAGCCTGGGCGATAGAGTAAGACTGTGTAAAATCAAAAACAAAACAAACAAACAAAAAATACCTGCTGAAATCACCTATCCTATAGAGCCATAGAGAGACCATAACAAGAGAAGAAAATGGACCCAAGGACTCAGTCCTGAGAAAATCCAACCGTAGATTTTGGGTAGCAAAGAAAGAGTCAGAAAAGTGAGTCAGTTAATGAGGTAGGAAGAAAATGGAGTCTATTTCTGCAGAAACGAGAGAAGAAAGTGTTCAAAAATAATAGAATTGCATGTCTGATTAAATATTGCTGAGAAGTCATGATAAGGATAGCCCAATTTCCATTTGATTTTGTCACATGGAGGCTTTTGCTTATCATGGCCTGGGCATATATCTGAAAAAAATGAATGTGAATAGTTTAAGTAAAAAGAAGGGCAGGAGAACATCTCATTCAAGGAAAACAATGTATGTGAAGTCCCTAGATGGAAAGGAAGAGGTCAAGGCCCAGAGATCCTGTATGAATGAAACATGGGCACAGAAGAGAGTAATAGGAAAAAAGGCTAACAAAGGAGGGAAGAGATTTTATTAAGTGTGGAGGATATAAATGTCAATATGGTATGTCTTATCAGCATAAATAAAATTTTCCCCAAAAATTAAACTGGGGAGGTAGAGTTAGGTAGAATATTCTAGAGAGAAGATATACCAAGTACAAAAGTCCAGCTCTAGGGAGCAGTATGGTACCCTTAGAGCATTGAAGTACTTAGCAAGGCTGAAGTGGAGCATGTTGTGGAGTCGTGAGAGGAAATATTCTACAGGGTAGCCGGGGATCAGTCAGTCATGAGGGACTGTGGGTGCCATGATTAAGTTTGAGCTTATTCTATAGACAGTGGTAAGACACTGAAGAACTTTAAGCAGCTGAATGAGATAATGTGATTTATAAAGAAAGATTAATATTTTGAAAAGATAACTCTGGCAAAAATGTGGGAAATATTTCAGGGCTGGGAGTTGGCGGACTTGAAGCAAGGATCCCATTAAGGGGACTATTGGAATACCAGGTCTAGGCAAGAAATGTTGACTGCCTGAATTAAGATGATGGCTGTGGAAATAAAGAAGGAAAACACAAATTCTCAAAATTTTAAAGAAATGGAAGTGAAAAAAAAAATAACATTTGGAGGTAGGGTACTGTGTAAAGAGACTTTCAAGGTAGTTCCCAGGATTTAGGCTTGGGTGACCAGATGGATCTTAATGCCATCGTCCAAAACGGGAACTGGGTATATCAAGCAGCAAATAAAGAGAATGAAGATTTCCATGAGGACAAAGAGTAGATGTCAAAGTATATGAAGTGAAGGAAGAAGTGGAAATACAGAAGCTTATAGTATGAAAGTGAATTATTAGAATTTGGGATTTTAAGGTAGGAGTTTTTCTAAACAATGAAATGGATCAAGATTTGTTATAGAAGAATAAAAAGATAGAAAAATTAAATGGAGCCAGATAGCTGATTCAAATTTTTAAAAGTCACATGCCCAGTTGTTCTGAACATATGTTCAAGACGTTTGCCAATATAACTGGAAGCTTTCTAGAGGAGAAAGGTGGAAACAGAATGAGTTACAATGTTCACGGTATCTTTAAGACACAAATCAAAGAGTTATTCATCAGAAGTCCAGCTTTCCAACATAAGGACAAAAAAAAAAAAATTCCTGTGAATTCTCAAAAGAGGACAATGACTGTGGTTTTATAACTGGGGTGTGCTTCCTCTGATAGCCATGCCATGTACTTGTTACTACTTAGACCCATGGGATAAACACCACACATCTCTGTGGAATTGAAATTTATTTGAAAATTTAGAGGAAAATTATAATCATTTATTTGTATTAAAATCAACATGTATGTATGTAGTAGCAGAAAATAATTGGTGAGCTTTTAAGACAAAATATGGGTCAACAATTAATTTCTACACTTACAGTTGTATTCCTAAACTGAGAGATATCACTATATCCTCCTCCATCT
Source organism: Macaca thibetana thibetana (assembly GCF_024542745.1). Taxonomy (NCBI): domain Eukaryota; kingdom Metazoa; phylum Chordata; class Mammalia; order Primates; family Cercopithecidae; genus Macaca; species Macaca thibetana. The sequence goes on from NC_065580.1 coordinate 45,704,917, forward strand.
TTTGAAGGTTATAGATATTCAGTGCTTCTCAAATTTTTCCATGAATTTAAACACTAGATAGGTAAGATCCTAAAAGTAATCACTGTTATGGATTATATATAGATTTTTGTTCTCTCGATGGAGACGGGTGGTCCAATGTTAATGAAAGTAATACATTAGGAGCCAAAACAATGCAGAACACTACTCAGTTCTCTCTCTGACTTGAACAAAGGACAAATTTTATCATGGGTTGCAATGCATATATTTCACATAGTTTTTCAAAAGTGTTACTTATTTTAACACAATTTTAAAATAAGATTGGGCAACAGAGAGTTCAAGGTTATATTATTTGACAAGTATCAGGAGTATAATTATATTATATTGCCAGTTAAGAGTTGGTTTATATGCACTGATGATCATATTTTTAGGTAGGAATTTAGGTTAACAGAACCTAACTCATAAAAAATATGTGCCTGAAAAGACTCTTCAAGGAGATGAGCTGAAGCATAACAGAAAGCTCACTTGAGTGTAAACAATTCCATGAGCAGAGACAAGATATCCTCCGAAAAGAAATTTGCATCCAATTACAAGTTATAAACAGATGGGTAACAAAATTTCCAAAGGATATATCAATAACGAGGCCATGATAATTCTAAAATAGAAAAATAAATTTAAGTAGATGCTACTAAACACCTGCTATAGACTTGGGAACAAATCTTCAAAAATCCTTTGAAAAATTGTTTACATTTAAATAAGTAAACTGATTGCACAATGTATCTGTAAATAAGAAGCAAGATGGCTTGCTTAACACAATATTTCTAAAACCTGGCTTTGCCTCAGCATCACTTGAGAAGATTTTCTAAATCATAGATGCTCAGGACCCACCTCACACATCTACTAACTGAAGATCTTCCAGGAGACTGTGTGCCTAACAGGCTTTCCAAATAATTCCTGTGCATGCAGACTTAGCGAGCTCTGCAAGCCTGTTCACTGTAAAGTAGATGGAGGCTAGATGTTTATTACCAAAAATAATTGCCCTCTTCATGCAATAGTTGATGTTTAGCTCTTCTATCTGATATTAATTAGACAGCACTGCTAAAATACTCTTAATTTGTGACAATAAAACAGTGTTCCCAGCACACATGAAGGTGATTATTTCCCTGGTCTCTTTACTTGGAGAACCAGCAGGTGCCTACACCAAGCTCACACAGAAGAAGTATTGAGTTATTAAAGAACTAATTGAAAAGAAGGGAAGTCAGTACACATCCCTACTTTATCTTCTGGAAATTATTATCTGACTCACCAGGAGACTGTTTCTAAGTGCAAGTTCCATCAAAAGCTGCTGGCCTATACTGAATTCATTTAGTTAGACCTATAACTGATTCATGGACTTGGAGTCAAAGGCCACAAAACGATCAATAAAAGCTACACACAATCCTGTGCTGCATCTGACAAATTTCTCCCAGAGTTGCTAAAAACAATAACAGGCCTAAATCATTCATCCACTCCTCTAATAAAATATAAACTTAAGTAGCTTCAGCTTAATAATTTATCTAGAAGGACAATCTTACAAGCTTAAAAAATTCCTAAAACTTTCAGACAGTGAGTTACCTACTGTGTTTGCTTGTTTTATTACAGAGGGCTCGACAACACCCTCTATATTAAGAGGAAGCCATAACAGTCAAAGTTTAATAGACTGTCAGCAAATGTAAATATACTTACAAAACAGAATGTTAATATTTTCGGCCATTTAGCTGTGGAAGCAAATATACAACTGACAGAAATCAGGGAACATGAATGAAGAGAGGTGGGAAGTAGAGGAAACATGGGGGAATTAATAATATCAAATAGGTGGAATGGGGAGTGGTAAACAGATGTTCTCTAAAGTTTGATAGAACAAGAAATAGAGGTTTAACATTACAAAAATAGACAGTAGACAAATGAAAAACTAAATAATATCTTTTAAAATAAAGAAGATTTTATTTTGTTCCTTTTATTTTTAGTTGACACATCATAATTGTATATATTTATGGGATACAGAGGGACATTTGATACATGTATACAAAATGTAATGATCAGATCAGGGTCATTAGCATATCTATCACCTGGAATATTTATAATTTATTTGTGCTATAAACATTCCATTTTTTCTAGCTTTTTAAAAATATACACTAAATTGTTGTTAACCATTTTCACCCTACAGTGCTACAGAGCACTAGAATTTTTTCTTCCCATCTAAATGTAACTTTGTTAGCCAGCCTCTCCCTATCATCCTCTTCTCCCTACCTTTCCCATTCTGTAATGACCACGATTGTACTTTCTACTTCTATGAACTCAAAAGTAGAGAGGAGCTCATTAAAATAAATCTTCAAGTTTCATAATGCTAAGTTAATAGATAGATAAAATCTTAAATTGATAAGTCAATAAATAAAATTATAGGTTTAATATGTAAACTCTTGGCAATAACTGGAGTAAGAGTTAAAAGCAGGAGATACTTTGGTTTTGATTTTCTTTTTCTTGGCAGCAGGACAAGCAGCAGTGTGGAGTGGTGGACTGAGGGAGATGGGAGTGGGATGGCAGACACTTATTCTTCATTAGAATATCTTCTGCACTGTGGGATCTGTTTAATTATGTGCATGCACTACTTTGAAAAAAGAACTTAAAAGAATGGAAAAAAGGGCCCTGAGCACTATAAAATTTAGAGTTAATCTTAGCTTATAACGCTGGCAAAATTGGGCCTGATGAATATCAATTCAAAATCAGGTTTCAGTGATCTCTCACAAAATTCAGGAAACTGAGTCCTCATATCTTCCACTCAATCTGGAACTTCAATATTAAGATTTGTTCTTTGTTTCTGAAAACATGACGTTCATAACATTTTAGTCTGATAAACTCAAGTATTGTCTCTGCAATTTCATTTTCTATGTTGCTTCTCTAATTATTAGTATTTTCCTCTGATACTTGAAATTCTTTCTCTGAATAGCAGAAAGGTGAACCTGTGATTTTGTGATGCTTTCCCCATCCAAGCATAATAATCTAGACAAAAATGAATGACTTAGATGGAGACGAATGCCCCTAATGAGGAGGAAATTTCTTAACCTGCTAAATTTCTTCAACAGGAATTTTTGATGCCTCTGAAGTTTTACGTTGCTGAATGTTTTTTCCTGAAGTCCCTGAGGTTTACCCCGCTATGTAGACCATCTGTGATTCTGTAGCACATTGTTTTGGATGATGTCTCAGTACCTGTTGAAATTCCTTTTAATGAGGATTGGTGAAGAGATGTTATAAAACCACACTTAACGGATTTTGTAAAATCCACACTATTTAATTACATTTCCCTAAATGTGCTCAGTTCCCATGTGACCAGGCTGTACCTATGATTTCTCTTAAAACTTGAATGTAACTTAGAGCCTCAGAAATAGGTGACTCAGGCTGTAAACTTAATTGTACCCTACTAGCCGTGCTCTCTCATCTCTGATTGGTTTGATACTTCAGTGGCACTATAAAAAGGGAGTGTGGGAAAAATCATATTACCAACACTTAGGGGAAAAATAAGAAGAAAAAAAGAAGGCAAGTTGTTATAAAAGATACTATAAACATTTTTTAATTAATTAAAGGAAAAAAGTTGCATATAAAACACTACCGAAATATTTTTATTTCTTATTTTAATCTCCAATCACTTTTTCCCTGTATGTTTGGCCAGTGTAATTATCACTCACTAACTGGCCTATAGGAAGCATTACTGATACTCATTTTTCTAAATACAAATTTAATATTTATCATTCACTTGACTTAACACTGTGAGTACCAGTTACAATAAAAAGTACAAGTAGGTAATTATATGTGGAAAAGGAGTGTTTCTCAGAGATTAGAATAGAAATAAGTGGGATTCAGCTCTACCCATTAAGAATGTGGCCAATGCTAGTATATAAACATGTTGGGCCTCGGTTTCTTTCATAAGTAGAATTATGGGAATAAACACTTTATTTATTTGTTTAGGACTTAACTTTTCAGAGTAATTTTAGGTTCACAGCAAAACTGAAGGGAAGACACAGAAATTTCATACATACCCTCTACCCCAATACACACATAGCCTCCTGGATTATCAATATCCTCCACCAGAGGGTACATTTGTTACAATTAACAAACCTACACTAACACTTCATAATCACTCAAAGTCCATAGTCTTACCATAGTGTTCACTTTGGTATTATACATTCTATGGATTTGGACAAATGTATAATGACATGAATCCACCATTATATTATTATACAGAGTAGGTTCACTGCCCTAAAAACCTCTGTGCTCTGCCTATTCAACCCTGTGCCCCCAACCCCTGACAATCACTGATCTCTTTATTGTCTTCATAGTTCTACCTTTTCCAGAATGTCATACAGTTGAAATCACACTGTATGTAGCCTTGTGGATTGGCTTCTTTCACTTTGCATAATAATACACAATTAAGATTCCTCCATGTCTTTTGAAAAGGGAAAGTTTCCCTTGTCCCTTTGCAGGGTGTGGGATGGGGGTGTGGTTTGCTTCTTCAGTGCCCCGCAGCTCGAACCTATAGGGGAGCATACAGACTGGCAGGCTGTGGGGCTCCGACCCCAAGGCGGGGTCTAGAGGTGAATGTTTACAGCTGAAGCCCCAGTGGGCGTTTGTTACAGGGTGCTCTTTTAGTTTGCCGTCTACAGGAAGCTTGCGTTAACCAGTCCCATTAGACCCTCTACCTTGTCGCAAGGACAAAGGGCTTTCTGTATCTCAGGGTTTCTTGCTTCGGTGTGCCAGAAGAATTGGATCACATGTGGGCTTTGAGAATGAGTGCAAGGTTTTATTGAGTGGAAGTAGCTCTCAGTAGATGAGGGATCTAGAAGGGAACTGGTTTTCCCTTGGAGTCCGGTGGCTGGGCGGCCAGGGATCTCCTCCAGCTACCCTAGCCAAACTCCAAGTCGTTCTGCTGGTCGGTGGCCTATGGGGAGCTGGTACCTGTTGGTATGATCCTCTTGACGTCCAGCTGCCTGTGTGTTCCTCTGCTGATGTGCTCCCCTCCATGTCCAGCTGCCTCTGTCTCTGCCTTGCTAGGGTCTCAGGTTTTTACATGCCTAGGATGGGGACGTGGTGAGGGTGGTCTTGGAAAATGCAACATTTGGGTGCCAAGGCAGAAGTGCCTGTTGTCACTTAGGTCTGTGGGGGTAGTGCCCTAGCCAGGGACCACGCCCTCCCCTTCCTAGCACTTCTCTTCCCCACTTCTGTATCATTTCAAGGGACCACACTCTTCCCTTCCCAGTACTCCTGTATCACTTTCATGGCTTGATACCTAATTTCTTTTTAGTGTTGAATAATATTCTATTATCTAGATATATCACATTTAATTTATCCATCCACCTACTGAAAGACATCCTGATTGCTTCCAAGTTTTAGCAATTATCAATAAAGTTACTCTAAGCATCTGTCTTCAAGTCTCTTTGTAGATAAAAGTTTTCAGTTCATTTGGGTAAATACCAAGCGGCATGATTGCTGGATTGCATATAAGTGCATGGTTAGTTTTATAATAAACTACTAAACTATCTCCTGAAGTTGCTGTACTATTTTACATTCCCACCAGCAGTGAATGAGGGTTCTTGTTGCTCCGCATCCTCACCAGCATTTGGGTAAGTGTTCAGAATTTTGGCCATTCTAATAGGTATGCAGTGGTATCTCATTGTTGATCTAATTTGCATTTCCTTGATGACGTATGATTGAAGCATCTTTTCATAGGCTTATTTGCCATGTGTATATCTTCTTTAGTGAGGTGTTTGTTAAGGTCTTTGCTCTATTTTTAAATGGGTTATTTGGTTTTTTTGTTATTGCATTTTGAGATTTCTTTGTAGATTTTTGATAACAATTCCTTATCCAATGTTTGTTTTGCAAATATTTTCTTTCTGTCTATGGTTTGTCTTCTCTTCTTGACATTGTCTTTCACAAAACAGAGGCTTTTAATGTTAACAAAGTCCAGCTTATTAATTATTTCTTTCATGAATCATGACTTTGGTGTTGTATCTAAAAAGTCATTGCCATTCCCAAGGTTATGTAGGTTTTTTTCCTATATTATCTTCTAGATGTTTTGTGTTTTACAGTTAGGTCTATGACCCATTTTGAGTTAATTTTTGTGAAGGGCATAGGGTCTATGTTTAAATTTACTTTTTTGCATGTGAATGTCCGGTTGTTCCAGCATCATTTAAAAAGGTATCTTTGCTCCATCGTGTTGCCTTTGTACCTTTGTCAAACATCAATTGACTGTATTTATGTGGGCCTATTTCTGGGCTCTTTATTCTGTTCTATTGATCTATTTGTCTTTCCCTTCACTAATACCAAGAGTGGTACTAGGAGCTTTATGTAAGTGTTGCAGTCAGCTAATGCCAGTCAGAACTCCAGTTTTGTTCTTCAAAATTATGTTGACTATTCTTCATCTTTTGCCTCTCCATATAAACTTTAGAATCCTTTGTTAAAGTTCTGAAAATAACTTGCTGGTGACATGCTTTATTTTAAAGGTATTTCTAAGCGAAACTTCAAGCCTCTGTGACTCTCACATTTTTACCATATAAAATTCCTTCCTCGAAGGGTTGTTTTTGGGAGGCTGCTATCAGCCAATGCTTTACAAACAAGCGGCAGACCATTGACTTGACTGGGAATGGTTTTGCTTCCTGTCCAAATAATTTAAAGCCTGTTAAAGGTGTGGTCCAGGGTAAGAGTAGGCATGGTGATTTTTCTCCATCCACTCCTACTCTGTGAATTCTCTGACAACCAGACTGTTTCTGTGCAGACATAAGTGGTAGAGAAAGTATGTTTCAAACTGTCAAACTACTGAAAATATAGCTGTGATAATCAAGAGAATCACTTAAAAGGGTGAAATGGAGGTCGGGGTTTGTGTGAAAAAATGTTAGAAATAAGTGGTAATACTGAGGGAAAGCAGTAAAAGAGGGGAGTTTTTTCTCCCTGTCACAAAGCAAGGCAATGCCATTGTGTCCTGCTGCCCTAGGCAAAGAGTCTGTGTAGCCATAGGATTTTATTATCTTTTAACTTAGAAAGTACGTCACTCTTGGACAGTTTTAGTAATTTAACATGTTCTAGCAAAGCCCATATAAAATATTTCCAAAATCTTTATTTTTTTCATGACTAGTTAAATCTTAAACCTATGTTTTGTATCTCACATAAAACATTTTCTTCCTCAAATATTTCCTGTCTTCATTCTTCAGAAATTATAGTGAGGGGGTTTGATGAGACATTATTTTGCCTGTGCCAAGGTATTAATTTTATGCATGAAGTGGCAGTGCAATATCCCAGCAGGGCAGGTCATCACTAATAGTGCAGCTCTGAGTCCTGGAACAGTGGAGAAGGACAAGGGACTCACTGAAGCTTTCTGGCTTGGGATTGTTGCTTTTTAAATAGAGACTGAAAGTGAAGATGCTGAGCCCATTAGTGTCTTTCCTCCTTAAGGTTTCCACTTATTGGTGGAATGTTCAGTAGGGAACTGAGTAGGCATGGGAGGGAACCTGGGTTACCATAACTGTGCATTTTATACCTATATGGTAAAAATGTCTTTGTTGTCTCCTTGGAAAGAAATAAAATTGACAGAGACAGAAACAGATGGAAACTGAAGTAGTTAATAGAGGAAATGAATTCTAGCTTCTTAAAGGGGTGCCTTAAAGGATAGCATATAAAAATTCAATTTTATTTTAAGTGTCAGAAATTTGCTGGTATATATAAATGAAATATCTAAAGCCTTCTTCGTTTGCACAAATGAGTGTTTACATAATTTCTTAAAATATACTAAAGTGTAAAATATGAGATTTAAAACATCAAAGTTTGGAGAATTGATTGGCTTTAGAACTTTGAGATTTCTTCATTTTCTATGCTAACCCAGATGCATGCATCTAGATCCTTAATCCCATTGAAATCTAGATTTTTTAGTCATTTACAATTGAAATACATTTATTAATTAACTAAACCTAGAATATTTTGCTTAACATAAGTATATTCTAATATGCCTAATGTTGCCTGAGGAAATACAATACAACTTTAGATTAAAAATAAAACAAAACAAAGACAAAACAAAACTGAAGTGTGAGCCTATCTTCTGCAAATACACTTAAGAACACGTTTCCAATTCAGCTTAACTTTCTCCCACTAAGAAACATTAAACCGCCTTCATGAATTCCTTTTAAAAAAAGGATGTTCATATAGTTGGATTTTACCTTTGATGTGCACATAAAAGAAGTTGCTTCACTTAAAAAGATGACCATAAATCTATTTTTAACATATAAGTATGTCGCAATAAGATTTTTCTTTATTATCTATTTAGTAAGCAATAGAACTGTCTAATACGTTTGGCTTTATATATTTGTTTTTCTACTTATGAAGACTAAAGGTATCAATGTCAGTGATTAAATGAGCTTGCTGCAGAAAAACAATTTGTAGGTACATCAAATAAGTAAAATAGTGCTTACCAAAGTAGTGTGATTGTGAATATAATTCTTTCTAATAAGTTACTGGAAGGATTTTCTTCCCCTTTTAAGGCTTTAATTTATTATTATTTCACAGCAAGGGTGGAGATGTTCCCAATCCATTTTCCCTCTTGTTTTTCACAATCTCCCAAATGAAATCTTTATGAAACAGAACTCAATGCTTCTATTTCCCCATAATAGTCTTCTAGAAGGAAGTGAATATCTCTTAAATTTATGGTAAAAATGAAGGTTCTATCTGCCCACAAATATACTAGTCAAGCCATTTATTTGACACTGCCTGCTCTCATTGTACATTCCAAGTCACTGAAAACAGGACAGAAGGCTCTGAGCTATGTGCGCTGCTAAGTGGAACTATTTTGTTTACATGCACCAATGCCCCATTTGCAGAGAACCACAACGTAATCAGTGCAAGATACACAAAGGATAGATTTATTTTGCAGCCTGGCTTAAAAACAATAATGCCAAGACCTCTCAATTTCAAAAGTTTAATTTGTTTGATAAAATTCTAAGAACTGTGTTGCTCAATGGTCGTTATCATGTTTAGTATCCATGATGGATAGAATTCAGATGTTGCCTTCTCTTTATTTAATAGAAGCATTTTATATATATTTCTATTATTAATGTCTATAGTAATGGTACAGTATTCAATAATGATGAGCTACTTGTAATGATCCCATGAAGATTATATTCTTGAAAAAACGTTAAAATATGGTTTTATTTTAAAAAGCATTATAAGAATATAGGGGTTTAAAGAAGAAACATCATCTGGTTGAACTATCTCATGCAAAAGAGAAAATGCCATTCCAAAAGAGAAATGAATTCATTCAAGTGCATGCAAGTACTTGTATCAAAAGCTGTCTAATTCTGCAACCAGTATTATTTCTATCATACTCCATTGCCTGCCTTGTACAAGTTAGTTGGCAGACAATGAAATGCAATGCTCACTTTCCTGGAGCTCCAATCTCCATCCTGAAATCACATTTTTATACCATCTGATATTTTGGAAAAAAAATGAACTAGCAAATAAGTCAGCTTAAGTTAAATGTGCAGTTTTCTACATGGTACACTTTCAAAATCACTGAAGGAATCCACAGTCCAAAAACTTATTATTTATGTCTGTTGTGGCATATGAATATATCATCATTACTGTTACTTTGAAGATTAAGCTTGTATCCTTCAAATTGTGTTTGAAGTCATCTGTGCTCTACTACGTTGAGGGATAGATTTTAGTCCAAATTTTTGATACATAACCATTCCCAACTTGCTAGTTTTGCAAAGATTTAAAATTCAAAGGCTTGGGACTGAAACATTTTTCTTTAGAGTTACGATTCCTTATTACACTTGTTTTTGGTGAACTATTTTTAAGATGACTGCAAATTTAAGGTCTCATCTCCAAGCCTTTCTTTCTCTCCCACATCCTGGTTTCCATTAATACTTCCCCAAGAGGCCAGACTGAAACATGGATGCTGTCACATAGATAAGGTAAAGGCGAGGTTGTCATCTTTTGTTCCAAAGGTATTAAGAAAAGAGAGCAAAAAAGGAAAAAGGATACAAGGAGTAATATACACAGCTTATATGAAGAAAGAGGACAGGTGTTTGGTTTGCTTGCACTCCTCTTTGCTTGTGTTGAGGGCACAGAAGGCCTCTGATCTTTCTAAAGGAATCACTGAAAGCAGCTGCAGTGTGAACCAGCAGGTCTACCATGGGCCTTGCTAAGTCAAGGGCAGGATGGAGGACATGGCAGAGACACTATGGGTGCAAAGTAATGATGAGAGCCAACTCAGAGCAAGGAAGGCCAGATCAGATATGTACACTGATCCACAAATTCAGTAACAGTACCAACAGTTTAATCAGAGCGCAGGCAGATGAGAAATATCCTCACTGTCCAGAAAAACCAGTGGATCCCATAGAGATTGTCTTCACCCACTGCTGCAGCCCCATTCTGCTTCCAGATGAAAGAGTACAAAGAAATAGAAGCTTGTGGAAGTTTCTACAATTATATGAATAAAATACAGTGAAAAACTAAGGGGACCACTTAAATGATTATTTGGACTTAAATGTAAACTAAGTTGGACTACAGGTATTTTGTTTTCATTTTCTTTCTCCAGATCATTTATAGGAGTGGGGTGTGAGTAATTTTGCAGCCCTGCCATATATACACACAGTCAGATTGACTGTAGGTTCTATCCCTATTATTTAATAAAGGGTAGCAGTTATTACACTAATTTATATCTTGCGTCCACTCAGTGCAACCCTGGACTGACTGTATTCCTAAAAAAAGGCCAGGAATGGAGGAGGTAAAATACATTTAATTAATTCTACCTATTTAAATTGCTTTTGCTCACGTAAACTTTAAAATAGGCATTTGGGAGCATATTCTAAATAGAATCCCTATGGATCGGGGGTCCCAAACTTAGTTCACAGCCACTTAGGTTTTCTGTAATTTTTTAAAACAACTGCTCAAAACCAAACAAAATGACAATTTAAATGAATAATTTAATCTTCTTTCATTAAGTAATTAGAACCAACAGCCTATTACATTTTATGCCCTAGTAAAATCATCATTCTTTGGAAAAGAATAAACAGAATTTTTTTAAAAAAAATTTATTTTATAATTAAATAACTACAGTTACTAACTAATAGAAGGTGTATAACTATTAAGTACTACACAGTTTTTCAAACAATGCAGTTATATTGGGCACGGCCATCCCCCCATCTTTTCCCAATCCATATTGATTTTTGCAGAGTACTTGCTTTTTATCACAGCAACAGCAACTGATGAAAGCTCAACTTCTCAAGGATATGATGATGTCAATTATGTAATTTAGTGCATTCGAATGTAGAAATAGTGAAATACCTCAAGCTAGTATTTCACATGATGTCCAACAGATATTGGGTATTACAGTATTTCCCTTAAAAAGTTAATATGTCCTGCAGTGTCCTGTCCCTGTGAGTTTGCTGTGGTGGGTTTATTACACCTACGTGCACTAAAACCTGAAGGTACAGAAGCTATGTTCTTTTAGCCCAGTGACATAAATTGGGTAGGAATTATGCGGAATTATGGGATTAATATTACTTGCAATATCTTTAGAACAATGTTCGGCACTTAGTGAGTACTGATTACAGTTTATTCTAACTACTATTATTAAGTATGACTGTCCCTGTTGGAAAGAAACATGTTCTAGTGACCAAGTACAGTTTTAGTTTTGCTTCATCACATTTATTGAAAGACATTCCTCATTGCTCCTTATTCAATGGTCCCATAATACTTGCTTACATCTCTATTGCAGCGGTTATATATAATTGCAATTTGCTCATGTCTGACTCTACCTGCAAGCAGCTCTAGGGCAAAGAACACTCAGTCATTTGACATCACAAAGTCAAATGACATCACAGACATCACACTTTGAATAATATAAAAATATGTTTAATTAACATGTATTGAATGAATGATCAAATGCAGAGTATTAATCCTCAGTGGTATTGAGCACTGAGTCATAAAGAACATATTTAATTATCAACAACTACTTGAAGTTCTAGAGGATCTTTTCTTGAAGATTTTATAAATCTTTGTATTACTAAGCCTGATTTATTGAGACTAGTCCATTGAAAGAGGCTTATACCCTGAGAAATATGATGTAAGCTTCTATATTTGTAGCATTTGATTTTTTCCAGACCTCTCCATAAATCAATGTGGTTGTCAAGGTGATCTTTATGTGGTCATGTCAAGCATTAGATCCTTACAAATCTGAGTATTAAGAATTTAATAAAATATAAACCAAGCTTCAGAGAATGCAAAAACTTGACTCAATTTATTTCTGAGGTAAAATATATACTTACTAGATGAGACTCAAAATGGCTGTTCAATGAAGATAAAGATATTTAACTCAGGATTTTAATTCCAAGCATGATTTCAATTTGTAAGGCCTCCCCAGGCACTTTTAAGCAAAATGTCTTCAACACTCAACTAAACTGAGTTTAACATAGTTGAGAATAAATATTTTCTGGCTTAAGGCGGGCGGATCACGATGTCAGGAGATCGAGGCCATCCTGGCTAACACAGTGAAACCTCGTCTCTACTAAAAATACAAAAAAATTAGCCGGGCATGGTGGCGGGCGCCTGTAGACCCAGCTACTGGGGAGGCTGAGGCAGGAGAATGGCGTGAACCTGGGAGGGGGAGCTTGCAGTGAGCCAAGATTGCGCCACTGCACTCCAACCTGGGCGACAGAGCGAGACTCTGTATCAAGAAAGAAAAAATAAATATATACACATATATACACACAAACACACACACACATATATACACACACACACAGAGCTATATAGGGGGGTGTGTGTGTGTGTGTATACCTATATATGTATATATATTTTTTCTGGCTTATTATTTAATAATAAAAATTGGAGGCAATTAAAGAATGTGAGGTTGTTCAATTTATTTAATCCTGAATTGCAGAAAATCTGTATGTAAAGTAAACTAAAATGAAATTATTGGGTTTTTCTGGTAAACAAATCTTTCACAACATTTCTAGGAAGTTTTTAGGTTTATCTTTGCATGTAAGTGGTGATACAGCAAAACGCCAAACTAAACCAATTTGAATTTTCAAGTGAAATGATTGTCTCATACCCTATTCTGGAATTTGTTGTTGCCATCAAAGCTACCAATAAATTAATAACTCAATTAAGGGACATGGAGGAGAGACTTGCGGAAATGAGAGTTTGTTTCCTCACTCCCTAATTTTCTGTATGTATTCAAAAAATTTATGTTGATGAAACTAAAAAGAAAACCAAGAAACAAAATTAATGGGAGTTAGTAAATAAACCTTCCCCACTAGAACAAAAGGTCAAGCTATAGATTAGAATTTAATAGTATGTCCTCTGTTTATATTCCTAACAAGGTCAGGAAGGCTCGCTATTTATAGAATCCTCATTTTTCATGGAAAGATAATTTTAATCACAAACCTTCGTGTATAAGTTGTTTTAGTGTTTGCTTTAACTCTCACGCAAGGATTCTTATTATATCCTAGAAAATGAATAAAACATTAAATTTAAAACAATGGCTAATATAGACAAAGTATTACAGTGAAATACTCCTATGGAGTATGTGTTCATTCTGATTTAATAATATACCATTGTGAAAACAGCAGTTTTCTAAACATTTTTTAAAAATCAACTGATGTTTTTTAGTCAAATGCTTTTCAATAGCTTGTTTTATTTGCCATTTTTTTATTATTTTAAAAATATTTTAGCTGTTACAATATGTACTTTTTAAAGAATTTGTAAATGAATATATCAATATTAGTAAAATTGTATGATTCAGAACTTAAATCATTAAATATATGGTTAAAATTGATTATTAGAATAGGATGAATGTCTTTATGCTGTCTAGAAAATACATTATATTATTTATAACTACCATGATATATCAATATGACAAATCGAATTATCCATATTATAGCAGATAATGCTGTTAGTAACCCAAAATGTTACTTTGCTTATTGCCTTGCATTTAAAAAGGCTTAAAATTTTGTATAAACAAAATTGAAAATGTGATTAAACCTCTACAAACTCTCTATTGATGGTTATATATTTAGTGACTGTTCATTAATCCTAAATCATTAGATTATGAAGTGACAGGACAATAAAAATACCCAATGTGAAAGAATAATTTATTCTCTTGTCCTTGGAGATGCTTCCATTATAACTGCCTGGAAAAGGCTGGCAATAGGACTGGGCTAGATACTTTCTGGAAAAATTGTGAAAACCATGAGCCTCTTGACTTCTATTTACTAGAGAAAGTGCTTAAAACATCACAATCACACAACCTTTATAGGTCGTCTTGGAAAGTCACAGAACTCATCTTTTGACCTAAGGACACCTGGGATCTGCTAGTCATTTCAGGCTGCCTCCAAACCTGAGGGACCTGTCAATGACAGTTCTTCATTTCCAGGACAGAATGGAAAAAATATATGTATTTCTATCTTAAACGTGAAGAACGGACATGTACTTTAATTCCCATACTATGTGGTACTATGTGGTTACTATATTCCCAACACAGTCAGAGTAGTATGAGTAATTTTGATAGTTAAACATTATGCTAAATCTTCTCAGCATATACTTTTAGAAAAACGGTACATCATATTTATGATAAGATTTCTGGTCTGCAGCCACAGTTCCATTTATACTTCAGCAGAAAACTATGTCTGATGCTGGAGAGCCATTTAGCTGGATTTCTTTCTCTTTGCTTTTTTTAAGACACACATCCTAGTGAATTGAAAATGTTTCCTACATACGCATAAAAATCTCTGTACTACAAAGTGATAAATGTTCACCAAAAGGAAGAAAAATGAATACCACTGTCAGTTACTGTAGTTGCTTTTGTTTTGTAAGAGAATTACTAAACTGAAGTGATGCTATAAACATTGAGGTCACTTATTTACTTTTTATTAGAAAAGTTCATATTTTTCATTGAAAAATATGTTTAAATTACTTAAAATACCTGAAAAATGGAAATAATCTAAAATTAGAGACAGCTTTGTGGAGCAGATGACATGAGACACTTCTTGGAAGATGGGTAGAATTTTGACAGGTGGAGATACAGAGGAAGGATATTCTGGGCTAAGAAACTGACATAAGGAAATAAAGAATATGTTCAGAAAATGACAAGTATAGTGGTATAGAAGGAATATAGAGCATTTGGGGTAGAAGAAAAAAAGAAAAATCTGTGAGATTTTAAAAGTACATTGAGACCTGACTCTAAAATATTTTGAATTCCAAGGTAAGGTATTTGGACTTTGTTCAATGGGTAATAAGGGGAGAAGTTTTCTAATATTTAAATATACTTTAAATAAGTTCCAATAAGTGTCCAAGGAAAGGTTTACAACCTGTAGAATGGATATATATCAGATTAAGTGACTTATCTAAAAAAGAACACAAATAAAGTACCCCCAATTTTTTTCAAACATTCTACACAATTTTCATATAAGTATTTTTGATACAGGAACATCTGTAACAATTTGGAACATATGCTTACTATAGATAGTGTTTGATCAGGTATTTCAAGAAGAAACATATAATTACTATGTGTTATATAGTGTCAATATGCACTGAAAATAGCTAGAGTTAGAATCATCACTAATAAGTTTTTTAATTGAATTTAAGCCTGTTTTCCGTCACTACGCAAACTCAAAACAATATTGACAAGCTCTTTAATTATTTAAATTTGTTACAGATCTACTTAAATCTCAGTAGTTGATTACCTTTCTTAAGAAAAAAAAAACCCTTTTAAAACAGCTTTTAGTGCTCTTGTTTATCATAAACCAAAAAAGAATGTATGGAATGAGAAAAAGTATTTTTAAAATATAAAATCTATCTTAAAAATATAGTATTTGTACTTATAAAAATCAGAAGAGTATAAAGGAGAAAACAAAAGCCAACCATTCTCCTACCACCTGGAGACAATCATTGGAAACACTGGTGTATTCCTTCAAGCATATTTTTTCAGTGTATGAAAACATGTAATGTTTACAAAATTGGAATAACATCATTTTTCAAATCGATTTTTTAAACTTAACAATATCTCAAATATTTTATCACTACATATTTGCAAAACTAATTTTAATAGTTGAAGCAGTTCCATTTTATGGGTATAATTGTTCCTTATTTTAATAGATATGATCATTCTATTTTTTTCTGTAATAAATATAAAATCTCTTATTCCATACAATACATTCATAAATTCTCTAAACTTTCATCAAATGGTATAAACATTTTAAAAATATATTGATTATTTTATGTTACAAAGAAAATATGTTTATTTTAAAGAGAAATATAAGGTAGAAAATAAAATAGTTGATGATAACTTTCAAAAATAAAAGCTGTTAACATTTGGCACATTTTCTTTAGGCCCCTTCTTTATACACATGTTATACATACAGTTTGTATACTGCTTTCCTGATTTCACATCATATTAGGATGATGTTATTAGAGCTGTACATACTATTTAAATTATGGTTGTTTGAATTATGACTATCTGTTGCCTAAAAATATATAATCAGAGTGAAAAAGGAAGGAAAAACTTGAATTTACAATTACTAATTCTTTTAACTTGACAGTACCATTTTTAACATTCTTGTGTATGCTCTTTTAGCCTTTTCTTTCTGCCCATTTATACAGATGTAACAATAAAAATCAAAATGATAACATACTCTACTCAAGGACATTTTCCTACCTCTATCTGATCTTATGTGTTAACTTTTAAATAGCATCTAGGTACTAAAGTCTTCAAAACTGTATTTTCAGAACTGCTTCTGTCCCTCATAAATTTATGAGAGAATATCTCAGAGATAAATATGGTAGATTTTATGAATTTATGAAAGAATATCTCTGAGATGTATATGACAGAATTTATAAATTTATAAATATCTCTGGGATATTATATATACATATACAATCATATATATGGGATTATGAAGTTGGATCAGAGGGCAGTTTTATTTCGTACTGCCTAATTGGTCTCCTAAATTGTTGTGCAACTACATACTCCCAGACATGAACAAAGCTCCTCATATTCCTACATCTTCACCAACATTTGGTATTAAACAGCTTTCTATCACATTCAGTTCTGCCTATCTACTTAGCTTGTGCAGAAAACAGATGACTCTGGAGAAATGACAGTGGATTTATCATAAATTCATTCAGGTGGTGGTGACTCAAATTGCAGTTGCAATTCCAGATGTGCTTTATTGCATGAGTAAATCAATACATCCCTTGATAATTGGTATGCAACTATTGATCTGGAAAAGACTTTTTCCCTCTACACTTGTTCTTTGGCATATAAAGGGCATCAGGAGGAGGATTTTTTGTTGTCAAGACCCGCAATACACCTTCACTGTTTTACTTCAGAGGTATATTAACTCTCCAGCTTCATCACAATCTAGTCCACAAAGAAGGAATTCGATCCATTTTTCTCTTCTTTACTTTTTAAAAATCATGTTGGTACATAGCATTGTTAACATTATGATGATTGAATCTGCAAGAAGTGGCAGCTCCTATGTATACAAGACTCTTACAGGCCAGAGTGTGAGAACAAACCCCCCACAAATTCAGGAACCTTCCATCTTAGTGACAATGGTATATTAACTTTCTAGCTTCGTCACAATCTAGTCCACAAAGAAGGAATTCGATCCATTTTTCTCTTCTTTACTTTTTAAAAATCATGTTGGTACATAGCATTGGTGACATTATGATGATTGAATCTGCAAGAAGTTTCAGCCCCTATGTATACAAGACTCTTACAGGCCAGAGTGTGAGAACAAGCCCCACACAAATTCAGGAACCTTCCATCTTAGTGACAATGGAATTAAGAATAATAAAAGCAATATCAAATTGTAAAAATATATGAAAAGAAAGAGTAGATCACTTGTAAGCTAATATGTCAGACTGACATCAAATTTCTCAGCAGTACCACTGGAGACAATAAGATAGTAGAATAGTATCATTAAATATTGAAGAAAAAGAACTTTATATTCTGAGGCATACAAGGACTCAGATATTTTTCCATGGGTAGAGTGGCATTGAGAACACTCTTGAAAGAAGCTATAAAATAAAAAATGATACAAATAAAGCTAGTGAGTGCTCCAAGACAGGGCTACACTAGAGACCTTAAAATATTTGTTGAATTAGTTTTTGAAAGCCTATGAAAGACTATATAAATATACTAATTTCCTATTTTAATATTATATATTAAATATGTCTATATATATATATAGACATAGGGTCTCACTCTGTCACCCCACCCTGGCTGGAGTGCAGGGGCATGATCTCAGCTCACTGTAACCTCTTCTTCCCGGGTTCAAGGGATTTTCCTGTCTCAGCCTCCTGAGTAGCTGAGATTACAGGTGCCTGTCCCGACGCCTAGCCTTTTTTTTTTTTTTTTTGTATTTTTAGTAGAGACAGGGTTTCCCTGGTTTCCCAGGCTGGTCTTGAACTCCTGACCTCAAGTGATCCTCCCACCTTAGCCTCTTCAAGTGCTAGGATTACAGGTATGAGCCACCACGACTGGCCTTTAATTATTATAATAAGTTTTTGTGTCATTAATTTGTATTTTTCTTCATCTTTCTGTTTTTCTTAAAAGATCTGCAGATTAACTTATGTTTCAAATAATGATGGAAAATGAATATTTGATCTATTCCTTGAGTAAACATTCTATACAAGTATGAACTTGATGAAATATATAAAGCAACAGTTTTCAGGCATTGCATGATAGGCAGTGCAGAACTTGAGAGAACAGAAAAAGACTAGGAGAGGTAAACACCATAATCACTCAGGCTCTCTTCCTGGAGACACTTTTCCTATCTTGGCTAATAGATATGGAACGAAAGTAGAGAGGCAGTTTACCTGAGCTAAGGCAGATATTGGGGTTCAAGGCTCTTAAGGGAGGTAGAATTTTCAGGACAGAGGATCAGAAAAGAGGAAGAAACACAGATGTGGGTCTCAGAATTCATGGAGATTACTCCTGAGTCTTTAACTAATCTCTATGCTTTATACATGCAGAGAAATATGACAAAAGGCCTAATAGAAATAAGTTGTTGCAAGGCTGAGAAATGAAAAGAGAAAAACACTAACAGCTTTCCAGTACCAGGATACATTGGAGTTGGGCTGAGTCAGAGTGAAGAGATCCTATTGAACCCCTCCAGCAATAACTATGACTCCAGAAATGATAAGAAACAGGTATAAAGATCAAATACAATAAATGGGACCCAACTCTAAGACTAAAGACAAATCAGAAATAAACCTGCTTAAATAAAACATAAATGTAAGACTGACAGATCAAAGAAGGTCTAGTAAGTTAACTGCCTACCAGAGCAAAGCTCAGTATCCTTTTAAAAAAGAACATAATCAGGAGTCCCTACAGTGTCATCCACATAAAATATGAAATCTAAAGTCCAAAATACTTACATAAAATACATACATAAAAATCATGTAAAATAAACTCTAAAAGTATAATGTTTAAAATCTAAAATACATACAATCTAAAATAATGCGAAGCAAAGAAATAAAAAAGTTTATATAAAAATAATCAAAAGAAAGAAACCTCAAGATGATCCAGATGTTAAAATCATCAAACAGAAACTTTAAAGTTGCTACTATAAATATGCTTAAGATTATAAAGAAATGAGTGGACAGAATAAATGAATAGACAGGGACTTTCAGAAGATATTTTGAACATATATAAACATAACCATATATAGACTTTTTTTTCAAGATGGCAGATTAGAGGCTTTTTCAGCATGCCTTACCCACTTGGAAGAAACAAAATAATATGTGGAGATTTGCACTGTGATCTTTTATCCAAGAAGGAACATGGGAATTCACCAGAAAAGTGAGGGATACTTCAGATACCAGGGGGAAGAGAAGGTGGACAGGCAGCCTCTGTGGCATGGTCTAACTGAGGACTGTAAGTGAAGGCCCAAAATGAGAGGGGAAGTAAGTGTCCCACTGTGACCCACCTTTTCACTGGAAAACTGTGCAACCCCATTCCTTGGGAGAGCATCTTGTCTTTTCCAAGAGCTAGAGCTAACCCGCAAGAGACTGGGAAAATCTAAAAGGATAGGCACGAGGATGTACTCCAGGCATTTTCCCAGACCCAGGACCAACAGGAGGATACCATTATCAATTGTGACTTAGACTAAGCTGGACAGGATTCAGCAAGCCTAGAAGAAGCTACTGAAGAGGGCATTAGAGTATCTTGGGCTAAAGACTGGAGTACCAGGTCTGGAGAAGGGCCACCACAGGCAGAACTGAATAGCAAGTATAAAATGTGCTCTAGTCTTAAATGCTGGAGTTGGGCTATCTCTTTACAGCAGCAGAGCAGGAGATTTGCTGGAGCTACAGTTTTGCCTAGGCCACAAGATTTGTGGACAGGGATGGCTTTGTGATCTAAACCCAGTGTGTGTGTGACTTTACCGAGTGTTCCAGCTCACTCCATTGGTTAGGATGGGGAAATGAGTCCTGCCAGTTATAAGGAGTGAGAAGGAGGCAGGTCTCACATTTGCTCACCTGGATTAGGATCTTGGCCCATCATTCCCTTCCCATGCAAGGAACTTGCTTCAGTGGCAGTTTCTCTGCTCCTCACCTGGGCATATATCCAGGTATTTGGCAAGTGCCCTCTGGATCCCTGTTTGAGCTGGTGCTTTTGTTCACCATTATGGGGCCTGAGTACAGGCTCATCTGGTCCAGGTCTGCACAGATTCACTGCACCCTTCCAAGGCTGAATGTAATATCCAAACCACGGTGCATTCCACAGTCCAGCCTATTGCCTGGGACTAAAGAACTCCTTCTAGTAAACAAAGTTCAAGCATTAAACCCTACTGCTACCACAAATGTCAGCTGTTACCTGCAAGTGCCATCTCCTGGCCAAGAGGTCAACCTGCACAAACAAATAAAAAATCTGCTGATACGAGTGCACAATGTTTGGGAACAATATAAACTTCTCATGATGTCCACCACCATGGCTTCTCAGGAAGCTGTGATCTTGCTCACATGCCCAGTACACCTCTACTACAACTGACATTAGAAAAAGCCACCACACTAAGGCTATCTATAACCAATAAATTCTTACAGAGTCTTCACCACTGAATGTACACAGAAGCAAAGCCAAGTGGCCCTACTCAATATACATTGTAGTCATATCCTCAAAGAAAATAAAAATTCCATCCAATGAAGGTAAATTCAAAAATAAGAAGTGAGAGTTCCTCCAGATGAGAAGCTATCATCATAACAATCTGAAGTGTAAAAAAATAGAGTGTTATGACACCCCAAAAGATCTCATTACATTTCTAGCAATGAATCCTAACCAAAACAAAATTTTTGAAATACCAGATAAAGAATTTAAAATGTTGATTTTAAAGATGCTCAATGAGACCCAAGAAAACTTTGAAAACCAGTTCAAATAAATCAGAAAATCATTTCAGGATATGAACGAGAAATTTACCAAGGGCATAGATATCTTTTTTTAAAAGCCAAAGAAGAACTTTTGGAAATGAAAACTTCACTGAACAAATTACAAAATTGTAAGGGAAAAAGTTTTATCCAAATGAATCAGCATAACAATCCTGGAAGTGTGAAAAATTGTCAGGTCAAATGAAGATGTTAACAGTAGACTATACCAAGATGAAGAGAATCTCAAAACTTGATTACAGGTCTTTTGAATTAATTTGGTCAGACAAAAATAAAGAAAAAAAGAATAAAAAGGAATTAATAAAATCTTCAGGAAGTATAGGACTACATAAAGCACTCAAACTTATGAATCAAAGGAGAAGAAAAAAAAAAAGTTTGGAAAACCTATCTGAGGAATTAATTGACGAAAACTTCCCTAGTCTTGCAAGAGATTTAGACATCGAGTACAAGAGGCCCAGCAAACACCAGGAAAATACATTGTAAAATGTAATTAACCACAGCATATAGTCATTAGATGGTCTAAAGTCAATGTGAAAGAAAAAAAAATCCTAAAATCAGCAAAAGTATCTAGTCAGCTATAACAGAAACTCCATCAGACTAACAGTAGACTTCTTAGCAGAAACCCTAACCCCCTGAAAAACTGTGCAACCTCATTCCATGGGAGAGCATCTTCAGGAGAGATTTGGAGCCTATTGTCAGGCTTCTTAAAGAAAGAACTGTCATTGCGGCACTATTCACAATAGCAAAGACTTGGAATCAACCCAAATGTCCATCAGTGACAGACTGGATTAAGAAAATGTGGCACATATACACCATGGAATACTATGCAGCCATAAAAAAGGATGAGTTTGTGTCCTTTGTAGGGACATGGATGCAGCTGTAAACCATCATTCTTAGCAAACTATCACAAGAACAGAAAACCAAACACCGCATGTTCTCACTTATAGGTGGGAACTGAACAATGAGATCACTTGGACTCGGGAAGGGGAACATCACACACTGGGGCCTATCATGGGGAGGGGGGAGGGGGGAGGGGGGAGGGATTGCATTGGGAGTTATACCTGATGTAAATGACGAGTTGATGGGTGCAGCACACCAACATGGCACAAGTATACATATGTAACAAACCTGCACATTATGCACATGTACCCTAGAACTTAAAGTATAATAATAATAATAAATAAAAAAAAAGAAAGAACTGTCAACCACGAATTGTATATCCTGCCAAAATAAGCTTTATAAATGAAGGAGAAACAATATCTTTCTCAAACAAATGCTGAGGGAATTTTTCACTTTTAGACCTGTCCTACGAGAAATGCTCAAAGGAGTTTTAGACTTGAAAATGAAAGGGCAATACTTATCATCATAAAAGCACAAAAGTATAAAACTCACAGGTCTTTTAAAATAATTATAGAAACAAGGAAGAGAAAGAATCAAATGGAAACACAGCCAAACTCCATTAAACCACAAAGACAGACAGACAGAAAGGAAAAATAAGAAACAAAGAATGCACAAAAACAACTAGGTAACCATTGACATTATGATAAGAACAAAATATCATGTATGCATACTAACCTTGAACATATATGGATTCAATGCTCTACTTAAAAGCTATAGATTTACAGAATGGTTAAAAAAAAACCAAACCAACTATATGCTGAAAAAAAAAAAAGAAACCACTTTACTGGTAAAGACACTTATGGATTGAAGCAAAGGCATGGAAAAAGATACTACAAACAAACAGAAACCAAGAGAAAGCAGGAGTAGCCATATTTATATAATAAAAAAACAGACTTTAATTACTAAAAGAGTAAAAAAACCCCACAAATAATGTTATTATGTAATGATAAATGGATCAAGTTTAACAAGGATATAAGTATTCTAAATATATATGTAACTAGCACGAGAGCACCCAAATTCATGAAACAATTATTGCTAGACTTAAAGAAACACACAGATGCAAACATAATAATAGTGGAGGACTTTCACACTTCTATGACAGCAGTAGATAGGTTATTGAGACAGAACATCAACAAAGAAACACTGGACTTAAATTGAAGTTTAGACCAAATGGGCCTAACAGACATTTATCGAATGTTCTATCCAACAAGTTCAGAATATACATTTTTCTCGTCAGCACATGGAACATTCTACAAGATACACAGGCCACAAAATTAGCTTCTATAAATTTTAAAATATTGAAATCATATCAAGTATCTTCTCAGACCACAGTGGAATAAAACTAGAAATCAATACCAAGAGGAGTTCTTGAAATTATAAGAATACTTGGAAATTAAATAGCATGCTCCTGAACAATCTTTGGGTCAATAATGAAATTAAGGTGGATATTTTAAAATATTTAGAATGAATAAAAATGCAGATATAACATACGAAAACTTCTGGGATACAGCAAAAACAGTGCTAATGGGGAAGTTTATAGTGTTAAATACCTTCATCAAAAAAGTGAACATACTGTCACACCTCAAAGAACTAGGAAAAGAAAAGCAAAACAAACACAAAACTCACAGAAGAACGACAATAACAAAGATCAGAGCAGAGCTAAATGAAATTGAGACCACAATGAAACAAAGGATCAATGAAATGAAAGTTGGTTTATTTATCTTTGAAAAGATAAACAAAATTGAAAAACTGCTAGGTAGATTAATCAAGAAGAGAGAAGATCCAAATATATATAATCAGAAATTTAAAAGGAAATATTACAAGGGATACCACAGAAAAACAAAAGATCAGAGACTACTATAAACATCTCTATGCTCATAAACTAGGAAAACTAGAGAAAATGGATAAATTCCTGGACACATGCAACCTCTTAAGATTGAACTGGGAAGAAACAGAAATTTTGAACAGACCAATAATGAGTAGTGAGATTGAGTCAGTAATAAAGTATTTCACCCCAGAAAAAAGATCAGGACCAGATGGATTCACAGCTGCATTCTACCAAACATACAAAGAACTGGTGCTAGGCCGGGTGCGGTGGCTCATGCCTGTAATCCTAGCACTTTGGGAGGCTGAGGCGGGTGGATTGCCTGGGCTCAGGAGTTCGGGACTAGCCTGGGCAACACGATGAAACCCTATCTCTCTACTAAAATACAAAAAATTGGCCGGGGGTGGTGGTGTGCACCTGTAATCCTAGCTACTTAGAAGGCTGAGACAGGAGAATCACTTGAACTGGGGAAATGGTAGTAGTAGCCGAGATTAGGCCACTGCACTCCAGCCTGGGTGACACAGTGAGACTCCATCTCAAAAAAAAAAAACAAAACAAACAAACAAAAAAACTGGTATCAATACAAACTGGAACTGTTCCAAAAAATCGAGGAAGTGGGAATCCTCCGTAACTCATTCTATGAAGCCAGTAGCATCTTGGTACCAAAGTCAGACGAGGACATGATGAAAAAAGAAAACTACAGACCAATATCCCTGGATGATCATAGATGCAAAAATCCTTAATAAAATACTAGCAAACCAAATCCAACAGCACATCAAAAAGATAATTCTTCAGGATCAAGCAGGTTTTATTCTAGGGATGCAAGGATGGTTCAACATATGCAAATCAATAAATGTAATTCATCACACAAGCAGAATTAGCAAAAACCATATGATCATTTGATAGATGCAGAAAGAGCATTCAATAAAATTCAGCATTCCTGCATAACAAAAACCTTCAACAAACTAGGCATAGAAGGAACTTACCTCAAAATAATGAGAGCCATATATGACAAACCCGCGTCAACGTCATGCTTAATGGGGAAAAGTTGAAAGCAATTCTCCTAAGAACTGAAACAAGGCAAGAATGTCCACTTTCACTACATTCATATTCAACATAGTACTGGAAGCTTTAGCCAGAGCAATGAGGCAAGAGAAATAAATAAAAGACATTCAAATAGGAAAAGAAGAAATCAAATTATCTCTGTTTACTGATTATATGATCTTGTGCTCAGAAAACCCTAAAGACTCCTCAAAAAACCTTAGATTTGATAAATGAATTCAGTAAAGTTTCAGATACAAAGTCAACATATAAAACTTAGTAGCATTTTGGCCAGGTGTGGTGGCTCACGCCTGTAATCTCAGCACTTTGGGAGGCCAAGGTAGGTGGATCACTGGAGGTCAGGACTTTGAGACCAATCTGGCCAACATGGCAAAATCCTATTTCTATTAAAAATCCAAAAATTAGCGGGGCCTGGTCACACGCACCTGTAATCCCAGCTACTCAAGAGGCTGAGGCAGGAGAATCACTTGTACCTGGGAGGCAGAGTTTGCAGTGAACTGAAATCATGCCACTGCGTTCAGGTTGGGTGACAGCAAGACTCCATCTAAAAAAAAAAAGTAGCATTTCTATACACCAAATAACAAGCTGAAACCCAAATTAAGAAGGCAATTCCATTTACAATCATTATAAAATAAAACCTTGGAATATATTTAACCGAAGGGCAAAAAAAAAAAAAAAAAAAAACTCTATAAGGAAAACTACAAAACACTGATGAAAAAAATTGTAGATGACACAAACAAGTAAAAACAAATCTTATGCTCATGTATTAGAAGAATTAGTATCATACTGCCTAAAGCAATATACAGATTCAATGGAATCCCTATAAAAAATCGACATCATTTTCCTGATAATTAGAAAAAAATAAAAATCTATATAAAAAGCAAAAAGAGCCCAAAGAACTAAAGGAATTTTTACCAGAAAGAATAAAACTGGAGGTATTACATTGCCTGACATCAAATTATACTACAAGGAGGTAGTAACCAAAATAGCTTGGTATTGGCGTAAAAATAGATACATAGAGTAGTGGAATAGAATAGAGAACCCAGAAATAAAGTTATGCATAACTACAGCCAACTGATCTTTCACAGTCAACAAAAACATACATTGGGGAAAGGACATCCTTTTCCATAAGGGGTCCTGGGAAAATTAGATTGCTATCGGCAGAAAAATGAAACTGGACCCCTATCTCTCAACATATACAAAAATTAATTCAAGATGGATCAAAGACTTAAATGTAAGACCTGAAATTATAAAAATTCTAGAAGAAAACCTAGGAAACAGTCTTCTGTACACTGGTCTAGGTGAGATCTAAAAACACAAACAACAAAAACAGAAATAGACAAATGGGACTTAAACTTAAAAGCTTCTACAGCAAAAGAAATAATCAACAGAGTAAAAAGAAAACCTGCAGAATGGAAGAAAATATTGGCAAACTATGAATCAACAGGGGACTTATATCTACAATTTACAAGGAACTCAAAAAACTCAGCAACAACAATAAATAAGCAAATAACCTATTAAAAAGTGTAAAACGATCAGTTGGCTGTAAGTATTTGGGTTTATTTCTGGATAATCTATTCTGTTCCATTGGTCTATGTGCCTATTTTTATACAAGTACCATGCTGTTTTGATGACTGTGGCTTTAATAGTATACTTTCAAATCAGGTAATATGATGCCTCTAGATTTTTTCTTCTTGCTTAGTCTTCCTTTGGCTATGTGGGCTCTTTTTTGGTTCCATATAAATTTTAGGATTGTTTTTTCTAGTTCTGTGAAAAATGATGGTGGTATTTTGATGGGAATTGCATTGAATTTGTGGATGGCAGTGGTAGCTAAGCTATGAGGATGCAAAGGCATAAGAATGATACAATTGACTTTGGTGACTCAGGGGAAAGGGTGGGAGGGGATTGAGGGACAAAAGACTACGTACTGGGTTCAACATATACTGATCAGGTGATGAGTGAAGCACAATCTCACAAATCACCACTAAATAACCTACTCATGTAATCGAATGCCACTATTCCCCAAAAACTCATGGAAATAAAAAAAAAAAAGTATGAAAAGGATGTAAATCAACACTTTTCAAAAGAAGACACATAGATAGCCAATAAGCATATGAAAAAATGTTCAACATCGCTAATCATCAATGAGACATACAGGTCAGATGGCTATTATTAAAAAGACAAAAAATAACAGATGTTGGAGAGGACATGGAGAAAAGGGAACACTTATACGCAGTTGGCAGAAATGTAAATTAGTACCATCTCTATGGAAAACAATATGGATATTTATCAAAGAACTAAAAACAGAACTACCAATCAATCCAGCAATTCCACTACTGGATATCTACCCAAAGGAAAAGAAATTATTATATCAAAGACACCTGCACTTATAGATTTATAGCAGCACTAGTCACAATAGCAAAGACATAGAATCAACCTAAGTGTCCATCACTGTATAACTCAATAAAGAAAATGCAGGAAAAACTGAATATTGTTTAGCCATAAAAAATAATAAAATCATGTGTTTTGCAGCACTGTAGATGGAACTGGGAGCCATTATCTTCAGTGAAACAACTCAGAATCAATGTCAACTGCCACGTTGTCACTTATAAGTGGAAGGTAAATAATGTGTACACATGGACATGGAGTGTGGAATAATAGTCACTGGAGACTTGGAAGAGTGAGAGGATGGGAGAGGAGTGAGGGATGATAAATTACTTGATGGGTTAATGTACACTATTTGGGTGATGATTATACTAAAAGCCCAATCTTCACCACTACACAATATATCCATGTAACAAAACTACACTTGTACCCACTTAAATTTATAGTTAATAAATAAATAAATAAAACTAACCATGAAAAATTCAAGAGAAAATAGTCCAGTATCTGAAAACTCACTGGATTATTTTAACTGGAGTTTTTACATGAAAGAAGAAAGGATCAGTGAAATTTAAGACAAGTAAATATAAAATATCCAAACTGAAGAACACTTATTATAGCTGGAAATTTCCAATATTTGGTGAAAAACACCCAAGATGCTCAGCAAACCCCAAGTAGAATAAATACAAATAAAACCATGTCTAGATATAACCTAGTCAAATTGCTGAAAACTAGAGATAAAGAAAAAAAATTAAAAAGCAGCCAGAGATAAAAAGACCCACTACATACAGGGAACAAAAACAAGGATAGATGCTGACTTCTTATTAGGTACAATGGCAGCCAGACAATTTGTACAGTAAAAACATCCTTTAAAAATGAGAGTGAAGCAGTGATATATTTAGGTTTAAAAAGCTGTGAAAATTCATCACCAGAAGAATGTACTGTAAGAAATGTTAAAATATGTTCCTCAGGTTAATGGAAAATGGTGTTATGTAGAATCCTGGTCATATGAAAAGAAATGAAGAACACGGAATCAAATAATAATAAAGTAGGACATATCAAAACAAAAAATGAAGTAGTGGCATGCTAGAGTTGGAAATTCATAACCTTAGATACTTAAATTAAAAAGAGAAAAAGACTTATACTCATAGATATATGAAGATTTAAAAGAAGAGAAAATTAAGCCCAAAATAATAGGAAGAAATGATAGCGATAAAAGTATGAATCAATACAATAGAAAATAAATGAAAAAATTAAGCCAAAGTTAGTTCTTTGAAAAGACTAATAAAATTGACAAACTCCTAGCAAGACCAATCAAAATATAAAAATTAAATGTAAATTATCAAAACAATAATTTAAAGAGAGTAAAGCACTCACCAACATCTCATTCACAAATGCTATGAATATAAAAGAATAATTTGGAAATATTAAAAAGACTTTGATAATAAATTTGACACATTGGATAAAATGAACAAATTTATTAGGAAAACACAAATGACCAAAAGTGACACAAGCCCTGACTATATCTTTATCTATTACAAGAGGAGAATTTGAGATGTTAAATCTTTTCATGAAAAGAACTCTAGACCCAGTTGTTTTCTCAAATGAGTTTCATCAAACATTTAAAGAAGAGCTCATTTTAATTTTACCTACATACTTTCAGAATATTGAAAAGGAGGGTAAAATTCCTAACTTGTTTTATGAACTGACTATAACCCTCTTATCAAAACCTGGAAGGGCATTATCAAAAAGAAAATTACACACCAATATCCCTCCAATCATAGGCACTGTTAAGAATTGCGAAATGTCTGATAATTTATCCTTATTTCCTGCTAACAAGTTAACTTGCCACATTTCATTGTATTTTGGCAAAAAGCAGAAGACTCTTCCATAGTCAACAAATTTTTGTCAATGTCCTTTGTCCGCAAGGTGCTCAGAATGATGTTCATGGGCTCATATGAAAGCCTGCACAGACAGTTGGGTGTGTTACAGGAAAGAAACCCTGAGCTTAAGGAATCAAAGTTGTTTGAAATGGAGAGTAAGCTTTGTTCTAGAGAGACACTATGTCTATCTTCCAAGACTGTTTACTATACAAACATCCTTGACAACTGGAAACAATCCAATTAACCATCAACAGAAGAATTAATAAACATCAGGAGAATAAATGAAAATGGAATTATATATTAATACAATGTAATACAGCAATTTAAAAAACTAAACTACAGATATATGTAACAACACAGAAAATGTAAACAAAAAACTTTATTTCAAATAAAAGAAGCCCATGATTATCAAAAGTTCAAAAATGGACACAAGTAATTTGTAGTGAAAAAAAAGTCAGCATAATATTTGGTTGTTGTGGGTAGTAGACAGATGGAGAAGGTGGAGAGTAGAAATATTGACTAAAAGGAGGTTTGAAATGACTCTCTGGGAATGAAGAAAATGTTTCCAAAAAATCTTGACTATTACGTCAAACATCATTGATCATAAAATTAAGATCTGAGCATGTCATTGAACATAATATTTCTTTAATTTAGAGAGAAAAAAATCCTCAATTATTTTTCCAATTAATACTTAAATTAATTATATCAAATTACAAAAATAAAAGGATCCCAATGGGTCTGCTTTGAGTTGCTTTCTTCTCTAAGTTATTTTAGGAGAATTATCATGTTTATAGTAATCACATAACTCCTGGGTTTTCCACTCTTATTGCAAAATGTTGTTCTTCATTTTATATTTATTGTTGCTGATTTAATGAGATTTTTAAAAATGTTCTGCTGTGTTACTGTTGCTATAATGGAAAGCTGCATATTTCTTATTTCTTATAGTATGGTGGTGAGTTAACCTTTCAACCATGGCTTCTAGTTTGAGCCTGTCTGCCATTTTCTGTCAGAAATTCCCAGGTGTTTCTGATAGTTTCATGGACCTTTCCTAGTTTTTAGAATTGCTACATGTTTGCCTTTATTTTCATATCAAGTTGGTCACTGCACTATCAGTCTGAGAAAGATAGTGAAAATCCTGTAATCACTTTGACACTGAACTCGGAAATCTTGGTTATCTTTTCTCTGGGGAGGCTTTATCTTCCTCATTTGAAAAGAAGTACAAATAATAAAGCAATCAAGTTCACCAGACAATGATGATTTCATCTGGCCACATGTTTGTGGCTGAAAAAGAGATTTAGTTCGTAAGTAGGCCCCAAAATTGACAATACATTATGAAAAGTATGCATGTAGCAATTAAAATTGGGGAACTCAACCTGGAACTGTCCTGCTGCAGTGTTCTGAGGGAGGGGATTAATATGGATTCTGGAGATGACTAATAGCTTGAGAATATCGATTATCCTGTCTCCTGCTAGTGGCTTCTCCCCATGGGCATATAGTACATGCTGTCCATCCTGGGGTGTACACAGCAGAGGGTGTCTTTCAAAGTCTCTCCATTGATATCTTTGATAAAGATCTAACCTTTTCAGCCCATAAATTTTAGACACTTTCAGATACTCATTACTTTTTCTCTGAGGCACACTTGGCATTTATGGTAGCTTTTAGTCATTTTTAATCAAATAGCTTTACTCAGCTTCTAAGGTTTTTAACTTGTTTTGGTTGTTGTTTTATTGAAGTATAACATACATGCAGGAAAGTGCATAAATTACAAATGTACAACTCACTGAACTTTGAAACACACTTATGTAACCAGCTTCCAGATCACAATATTTAATATTACTAGCACTTCAGAGGCTTCCTTGTGCCTTTTCCTAGTACTATTCTCCACCTTGACTTCTAATGTCATGGATTACTTTTGTCTATTTTTTTGAATTGCATGTAAATAGAAGCCTACAGTGTGTATTTCACCAAGTTCAAAGCTATTCCTCTAGCAATAGCTTCTTCTCATTGTTTTATACTGTATTATAATATATAATATTTATTTATTTATTCATTCATTTCTACTCTTGATAGACTTTTGAGCCATTTTTCAGTTTTTGATGAATACTCTTGTGCATGCATTTTGATAATAATAGTATTTCTGTTGCGTATATTATTGTTGAGACAAAGAATACGTGTGTTGAGCTTTAATAGATGCTGTCAAATAGTTTTCTCAAGTAGTTTGACCATTTATACTCCCATCAGCTGTGCGTGAGATTTCTACCTACTCCACATACTCAACAATATGTGATGTTGTCAGTAATTTTCATCTTAGCCTTTCTAGTTTGTATGTAGTGGTATTACATTGTGATTTTAATTTCTATTTCCTTGATGACTTATAAATGTACTTATCTTCTCACATGGTTTTTGGCTTCTTAGATATTTTCTTTTGTGAAGTATATGCTCAAATATTTCCCTATTTTCAATTAAGTTGTCTGACTTTTATGAACTTATAGGAGTTCTTTATATATTTTGAATACAAGTCCTTTGCTAGAGATATTTATTAAAAATATCTTCCATTGTGTGACTGCTGTTTCCCTCTTTTAAGGATGTGTTTTGGTATACAAACATACCTAATTTCAATATATGTAATGTACTTAATGGTGAAATATTGAAAATTTTCCCCTGAAATTGGGAACATGACAATTACTATTTATGGTCCACTGTTTTATTCTCTATACAGTTATGCATCTCTTATCAATCAACTGGGATATGTTCTATGAAATATCCCATTAGGCAATTTCATCATTTTGCAAACATCACAGAGTGTACTTAAATAAACCTAGAGAGTGTAGCCTATTTACTACACACCCAGACTATATGGAATAACCTGTTGCTCCTAGGCTACAAACCTGTATAGCAAACTACCATACTGAATACTACAGGCAATTAGGACAAAATAATACGTATTTGTATAACTAAACATAGAAAGAATACAGTAAAAATATGGTATAAAAGATAAAAATGGTCTCCTGTAGAGAGCACTTACCATGAATGGAGCTTGCAGGGCTGGAAATTGCTCTGGGTGAGTCACTGAGTGAGTGCTGCGTGAATGTGAAGGCTCAGGACATCACTGTACACTGCTAAAGACTTTCTAAACACTGTGTACTGAGGCTGCATTAAATTTATTAAAATTGGTTCTTTCTTCAATAATAAATTAATCTTAACTTACTATAACTTTTTACTTTATAAGCTTTTAAATCATTGTTTTAAAACTTTTTGAGTCTTTCATAATAACATGTAGCTTAAAACACAAACTCATTGTAAAACTGCACAAAAATTCTTTCTGTCGGCCGGGCGCGGTGGTTCACGCCTATAATCCCAGTACTTTGGGAGGCCAAGGCGGGCGGATCACGAGGTCAGGAGATTGAGACCATCCTGGCTAACACGGTGAAACCCCGTCTCTACTAAAAAAAAAAAAGAAAAAACAAAAAAAAACAAAATTAGCCGGGCATGGTGGCGGGTGCCTGTAGTCCCAGTTGCTAGGGAGGCTGAGGCAGGAGAATGGCATGAACCCGGGAGGCAGAGCTTGCAGTGAGCCGAGATCATGCCACTGCACTCCAGCTTGGGAGACAGAGTGAGACTCCATCTCAAAAAGAAATATGTATATATATATATTTTTTTCTGTCTTTACATTCTTGTTAGATAAGCTTTTTCTATTTTTAAAACTTTTAGTTTAAAAAAACCTTTTTAAACTTTTTTGTTACAAACTAAGATACACATTAGCTTAGGCCTGCACAGAGTCAGGATCATCGATATCACCGTCCTCTGCTTCCACATTTTGTTCCACTGGAAGGTCTTCAGGGGCAATAACGTGAAAAGAGCTGTCATCTCCTATGACAATAATGCCTTCTGAAATACTTTCTGAAGGACTTGCCTGAGGCTGTTTTACAGTTAGCTTTAAAATAATAAATAGAAGAGGTACACTCTAAAGTAACAATAACAACTATAGTATAGTAATATACAAACCAGCAACATAGTGTTTATTGTCATCATCAAGTATTATATATTGTACATAATACTTTTATATGGCTGGCAGCATAGTAGGTTTGTTTACATCAATATCACCACAAATACATGAGTAATGCAATGCACCATGATGTTATGACTGCTATGACATTACTAGACAATAGGAGTTTTTCAGCTTCATTGTAATGTTTATTTATTATTATTACACAGAGACAGGGTCTTGCTATATTGTCCAGGCTGGTTTCAAACTCCTGGCCTCAAGGAATCCTCCCACCTTGGCCTTCCAAAACACTGGGATTATAGGTATGAGCCACCACCATTGTATGCTTGTGGAACTACTGCCTTATAATGTGGTCTATTGTTGATTAAACCATCTTTATGTGGGGCGTACTGTACCAGCAATAAACAAGTATAAAGTGAAATTTTAAAGCAATACCATTTATAAGAGTATGCATAAACATCAAATACCTGAAAACAAATCCAACAAAAAAAGAACTGTAAGATCTCTGTAATGAAAACTGCAAAACATGATGGAGGAAATTTGAAGTCCTAAATAAATGGAGACATATACTATGTTCACATATTTAAAGACTTCTGTGAAGACGGCAATTACCATCAAGCTCATCTATACATCAAACGCAATCAATAGATTAAATTCCAAACACTCTCAGTGGAAATTGATGAATTAAATTTTTGCACTTTATTTTAAAGAATAAGGGGCCAAAAATAACCCAGACAATGTTAAAAAACAAAGCTAGAGGTCCTTAAACTTCAGATTTTTTAGCACCTCAGAATTATTTTACTGTCGTATTTATTTTATCAGTATGTTCTACTTAGCTTAGATAAATTGCTGCTTGTCCTAAATCCCTCCAGTTGTTTGAACTGAGTGGTCCTATGCTTTGTTACCATAGATCCCTGAAGAATTGTTTATCAGAGTTGTAGTTGACCCCACTGTTACAAGGGACCCAGCCCTTGTGGAAATTGGACACACCTTGAGCTTTGTTTTGGGCACGCGTCCCTTATTAGCTTTTAGTCCATTTTCCTTTTGCTTTTTTTTTTTTTTTTCTCTTATAATGTCTAAGCTTCTTGCCTTTACTTTAGCCTTTCATCTTAGTCTTTTAACTTACATTTTAATATTTTAATCTCATTAATTGCTAATCTCTTTCCCTTCATTTTAAAACCCAACTATTTTGTCTTATTATTTTTAGCCCAAAGTTTGGGAATAAAAAGTTGACTTCCCTGTGGGCTAGTCTTTCAGTTATTAGTTCTTACCAAACTCATTTGTGAACAGAACCATGAGGAGCTGAATAGTAGACAGTTTAATTGAGAAGCCTTATACTCATTGAGGTCTAAAAACAGTATTTGTTTGTCTTGTATCTGCTGCCCACTGTTCTCTAACCCCCTCCCTGATAAGTAACAGAAATTCTAATTATTCTTGTATGTGTCTGTTTAATATTCAATCAATCAATCTAAAATATTAGTAATGTCACATATACTGTTTGATGTTCTAATCTCTTTCCTTACGTCCCCTATTTTGCAGATGAGGAAGCTTGGGTTAAGAAACCTGCCCAAGGTCTCCTACTAGAAAGTCATAGAGGCAAGGTTTGAACCCTGGCAGTCTGACTGTAGAGCCAATAACCATTACAAAAAGCTCATTGAAAGAAAACGTTACTTATGTAAGATAGCTCTTAATATATTTAGTGTATTCATTTTTCATCAAGGGCTTTTATCTAACATACTTGAATAGGCCTCATGACCTCATAAAATCCTTGAATTTGAAGGAGACTTCTATGGGTATACCGTTCAATTCTTCATATTTGCAGTAGTTGTGCTTTATAAAGTGACCATGAACACAGAATTAGCAAATACTGAATCATTGCTCCTAGAGGAAATTTAGAGTTATTTTCCTTGGGAAAATACAGAGATAAGCTTTTGCAAGCATCTGGGAACAACATTTCTTATCAACTGATTAACACATAACCTTGTTTTATGTGTGTTTCTTTTTAAAGACATCATATTTAATATTTATTGTTAATTTATTACCAGTGAACTCATGGCCAACATCACTATAAATCATTCCTGAATAAAGCGTGTCTAACATACATTTTCTGCATAAGGCACATCCCAGCCTTCTCGTGCTTAGGAACATTAAACAGCTCTTCAACACTATGCTTGGGAGCCATTTTAAACAGGAAATCATTAACAAAATGCACAAAACTGTGAAAAAAATGTGGCACTAAAGGATACTCATTTATAGTTTGAGATCGGAAACAAAAAAGCAAAGTGTCACCCGTTTACACATCAGCTGGGAATGTGCACATCAGGAAATTCAAATTTTTTGATGCTTTGCACATGCATACATCTGAGAATGATTTTGAAAGGACCTCGGGTGTGGTCCTTGAGGTTACAAGTACACTTTAGTGCATAGGTGAATTCACAAATTCAGAATCTGTGACTAATGAGGACCAACTGTATATTATCTGCTGAGAAGAAGATGCTTAGTGATCAGCAGATTCTTAAAAAAGTCTGTGACCTCTCACCCCTTAAGGCCAAAACCAAGATCTGGAATAAGTTAAAGTTACTAGATTCTTTGACTCAAGCTAAGCATATTGAGGATATCACGAGTGAACAGCATTATATTTGCACTTTGTATAATTTCTTCTATAGTATTTTGGTGGACAGCAATGTTTCACACTGAGGACTAAGGAACTCCCTATGTAAATCCACCCTCATTTAAAAATGAAAACTTGAAATTACTTAGTGACCAAATGAACTATTGTATTAATGTCACTCATTGACATTTGTCAATTTTGTCAACTTTAATCAGTAGAATTTCTAGGTTCATTGTAATGATAAGGATAAGGGAAGATTTTATTCCCGGTGTTGTACAGAATCATATTTGTAAGGACATAGAGAAGATTTTCCTCTAATGCCAGGACAAAGTAAGCATTTTTATCTGAAGCTACTGGCTTATTTTTATCAAGGGCACATTATAAATCTCACAGTGATTTTGTTTCTCTGCTTAATGTTCACTGCTAGAAAACTTAGCCAAATTTATGGTCCAACATCAGCATATGTATGTATGTATATTATCCTTTTGATTTTATGTTTTCAAGTATTATTTTACATATGTTCAAATTTTCTCACCTTTCCTTTTTTATATTTTATTTTATTGCACCTTAAATCATCTCTTAAACAAGAATGAGTATGCATAAATAAGTTCTGCATATAGAACTGTTTTCATTTACAATCTTTTAAAATTCCAATGGGGAAATGAGAGGTACCAGTATAAATGTGACTGCTGACAATTTCTACCCAAATAAAAGGACCAGATAAATAAATTTATTAGGCAGGACATCAGACCTAGGGAATCAGTAACCCTGATGGAGGAGTCCAGCAATCTGGGTTTCAACAAGCCCTGTAGGTGTTAGGATGCACACTCCACATTACTCCATGGGAAAATAGGTATCACATGGGTCTCACTCATGCTCTCTTTTGCCCTAAAAACAATCTTGACTGTGCATGGGCAAGTTTTCAACTTTGATTGTGCACTGGAATCATCCAGGAAGATTTTTGTAATCATGATGCACGCCAGAGCAATTACATGAGGAGTTGAGAACCAGTTATCAATATTTTTTTAAAGCTCCCAGGTGTTCTGATAGGCAGTCAAAGTTGAGAGCCAATTCTCTGACTCTAAAGACAGGTTCATAGGTCCAGTCATAAAATTAATGAAAATTTCGGCATCTCTGAGTAGTACTTCAGGCTTAATCTTCCACCAAGAAATCCAAACCGCTATGTAGCTGTGTCATTTTGAGAAATTAATAAGCTGCATTCCCATCTCACTGTGCAACATAAATACCACGTAAGTCAACGATTTAAATGTTTAAAATATTGAGTCCATAAAAGTACTAGAAGAAAATATGGTTGAAATTCTGCAACATCTTTAGGTAAAGGCCTCAGAATAAATAACTGTGGCATCAATCAGAAGCAGGAGCAGGAGGCTAGATAAATCCCACTACATAAACGTGGGTACAGAAGGACATCAAATATGAGCGGGCAGATTATCCCCTATGTTCCCTTTGACTTCTCTACAGTATTAACTTAAGCATGAGAACTGAACCTAGTCTTCATTGATACAAAGTGAAGAGACACCTCATGCTAGTCAAAGAGAATTATGTCAGTTTCTTGGCCTTTCTGTGGCCTGACTTAAAGACTGAAAATTATGGGAGATAACTCTGAGCCAGTTTTAGTCTGCCTAAAAGGAAATAAAAATTTTCTCAAAGGTAGGAGAAGGAGGTTTGGGATCTGAGAGTGACGGGAGACTTGTACTCCCATTCTTGTCTGGAACATCAGGAGGGAGGGTCCTTCACAGGAGTTGCGATTGGCATCGCAGCATCATGGGACCAGTGAAGATGCAGTAGGAAAGAGCTGAGGCAATCCCACCACATTTCTATAGCTCTAGAGAGTAACGTAGGAGAAGATGATATTACAAGTTTTGTGAGAGACCTATGGGACCCGAAGGGAGCTCATTGGTTGTAACAAGAGCAAACACCAGCAGATGGCAGCAGATGGTTGCAACAATAGGAAACACTAGCAGGTGGCTGCCACAGGATTGGGGAACACAGCCATTTTAATGAAGCCAATCATCGGTGGGCGTAATGGCCACCTCAGCAGACGCAAACGAAGAGACCGATCATATTCCCCCAACACCGTGACCCTCAGAGAACATCCAGAATTTACAGCATCCCCAGTGAGAAACAGAGGTAGAGGAGTGGAGGAAATCCTTAGTTGACCTTGTTTAAACTTGAAATAATTGGAGTTACACTGGAGTGAGTGCAGTTCACCTGTTATCACGTGAAACAGAGAAAGGGCTGGAGGAATGCCAGGAATAGGAGCAAAATTGAAGTTTTCAGAAATGAAGGGAAATGTTATTATTTTTAATTTATATATATATATATGAATATACCCTGAGAAAATGATACCTTAGAAACTTCTGCAAAGCAAAAAATTATAAACTGTCAAAAGATAAAAGTTGTAAAGCGACAGCAAATATTTGCAAAACAAGGGGGCTAATTTTTTTTTTTTTTTTTGACTGAGTCTTGCTCTGTGGCACCCAGGATGGAGTGTAGTGGCATGATCTCAGCTCACTGCAGCCTCTGCTTCCCAGGTTCAATGATTCTCCTGCGTTAGCCTCCCGAGTAGCTGGGATTACAGGCATGCGCCACCATGCCTAGCTAAAGTCTATATTTTTAAAAGAGACGAAGTTTCACCATGTTGGCCAGGCTGGTCTCAAACTCCTGATCTCAAGTGATCCGTCCGACTGGGTCTCCCAAAGTGCTGGGATTATAGACATAAGCCACCACGCCCAGCTAATTTTCTTGATATACAAAAAACTTTCAGTACCTTTAAAAAAGTTTACTTTTTATTAAACGACGAGAACTATACAATAAGAACTGTGCAGTTCATTCAGCTGGAATATACTCTCATTTCTGGAATTTTCCACTGGAATGAAGAGAGCAAATAAAATAAAGTGGTCAAAAATTCAACCTGTGTAAAGAAAAACATACCTAATTGACACTTTTATTACTGAAAAACCATTTGGCTGAAAGATCTGAATTTACAATATATTGGTTAAAACTTAGCATATCATCCTTTCTTTTCCAAAATTGCAGCATCATAGAATTGACATACTAGCTGTCCTTTCCTTCCTTGCCTAGGTTATGAGATGAGAAACTCTGCATGCAAATCATTCACTGGTTTCAGCGGATTCCCCTCTAATAAATCTGACTACAAAGAAATTCATTCTATCCACCTTTCCCTCCTCTTTCTCTCATTAATAATCAGTATTAGCCAACCCCAATTAATTTTAAAGGATCGCCTTTGAATTATTTTTGAGGAATAGACAAAACTAATGGTAAGAGGACAACACTCTCAAAGCCACTGTTACCTATTCCAGGCTTTAGGACATTATTTCTAAATGGCGTCCCAGAAGTCTAGGTATTTTCAACTTAGGATGATTAGTAAACATTAACAAATTTTTTAGCCTCATGTTGTGGGGTGCGCCTGTAGTCCCAGCTACTCAAGAGGCTGAGGCAGGAGGAAGGCTTGAGCTCAGGAGTTAAGGGATGTAGTACTCTATATTCCCACCTGTGAATACCTACTGTGAAATAAAGAAAAAGTAAATAAATTTAAAATGCTAAATTCTTTATTACATATTTGTACCCATTCTTCAAACTATCAAATATTATTACTGTGAATGTATCATAATTTATTTCTCCAGTTATCCATCAAACATTTAACTGCTATGCAGTTTTTCCTCATTAATAAATACACTACTTAAAAAGGGTTAGCTTTTTTTACATATATTAATATATGTTATCTACATTTTTTCTATTTTTACCTTATTTTAACTTTACTATACAACCATACCCCTTTGTCATAGATTTAAGGTAGTTGGACTTTTGTCCTGCATCCCCTACACCCTCAGTACATTCAAAGACTTTGCCCCTGCAATTATTTCTTCTTTCATTTGTATCATTAATTTTTCCTTCTCTATTCTATCATTCCTATCCTCACAAAATAACTGCTGTAATAATTACTTTCTTGTAGAAAAGAAAGATTAAAACTTTCTCTACAATTCCACTTTAGTGCTTCTTTTTATTATACAACCACTCAAAATAGTTTTCTTTGTTCATTTCTCACATTTTCATCTCCCTCCCTTTCTCTTTTGAATCCACTCACACTGCTGATTTCAATCTGCTCTGGTTAAGGCCACCCGTCATCTCCATATTATCAAATCCAGTTCTCTGAGTACATTTATTTATGAATGGGCCAGTCTTCATTTAAAAACATAACAAAACAAAGCATTTTCCTTATTTAGCTTCTGGGACTCCTAGTTTTCTTTGTATGTTGCTGTCTCCTCCTTCTTGATTTTCTGCTGGATTCACTTTCTAATCTTATATTAATTGTGGAGCCCCCTGAGGCTCAATCTTTGGGACTCCTCTCTATTTACACTCACCCCCAGGTAATGAATTGCAAATATCATCTATAAGTTGGTGAGTTCAGTAGTTTTATCTCAAATCCCAACCACTCCTCTAATCTCCAGCATCTTATAAAAACAGCTTATATATAGATTATCTCCCTTAGATGTCCTAGTAGGCATAACAAAGTTGAGATGCCCAAACCAGAACCATTGATATCTCCCCGACCATCCTGAACTATCCCCCAACTTGCTCTTCCTCCAGTGTTCCATATCTTGGCAAACAGCACCAACATTTCTCAGGATGAAAACGTTGCTCCTTTCCTTGATGTCCCTTTCTCTCACAGTACACATCCAATCCATCAGTAAATTCAGCTGGACCTACTTGCACAGTTCAGAATCTGACCATTTTGCACAGTCTTTACCACTCTCAACATGATCAAAACCATCAGTTTCTGTCTCTAGGAATTTTGCTAGCCCCGTAAATGATCTCCCTCCTTTACGCCATCACCATGCCTCCCCTTCATGGTTTATTGTTCATTTGAAAGCCCGAGTAATCTTTTTCCAATGAACTAGATACTCTCCTTCTCCAATGGCTTTTTATCATACTTGTAATAACATTAAAATCCCATACAAAGCTTTACATGAGCTGGCCCCTGGCCAAATTACCAATTTCATTTCCAATTTATTCTTCCTCTCTCTCTTTGCTCTAGCCACACTGGTGTTTTGTTGCTCCCAAACACAACCAGCACGTTCCTAATTCCAAGTCTTGTCCCTTACTACTCCCTCTACCAAGAATGGTCTTCTCCCAGATGTCTTTCTGGCTTTCTCCCTGGCTTTATTGAGGTCTCTGGTCAGACATTCTCTTCCCTTACTCTCACTCCTCCCTACCCCCACATCAAACACAGAATCTTCCTGAACTTCTATCATCTTCCCCTACTTTAGTTTTCCTCTTCATTCTTCTGACTACATGGTATTATTTCTGTGTCTACTTGTTTATTTTCTTTCCTCCACTGATCTTGAAAGAAAAAGAGTTCTACTTTATTTAATCCTTTATCCCAAGCATCAAGACTAGAGTCTGGCATATAATAGTTATTCAATAAATACATGTTGAATAAAAGAAAGAATAAATATTTAACTCTCTAGTTTCACTGTAATTTATTTTAGTGTATATTATATTAAAATAACCTAAACAGCATAGCTAACTAGGTTTATAAAATCCATTTATTATATACATTTTTCCTTTACAGTTGCTTATCATACCTCCTATATCATGTATTAAATTACATAATAAGTTATATTTGGGGGCTATTTAATATATTTCATCGTTTTCTATGCCAGTAGAACTTCTAAAAATAGTTAAATAATATATTTTAATATTTGGTAGAAATAATCTCTATTATTCTGATTTACAAAATTTCTTAATTATAATAGCTTTTAATTCTTTCAGAGCACTGTTAGAAACACTTTACCAACTTGTAAAAATATTTATTGGGATTTTCATAAAAACTATAATTGATTTTGAAATGGTTGATAAATGTATTAATTCTTCCTAACATGATAATCATCCTTATTTATTAAAAACTATCTAAGTGAAGTGTTATAGTATTCCTCATAAGAGTTTCACAGATTGTTCATTAGTTTCTTTGTAGTTTATTCTTAATGGCATTGAAAATGAATTTTTCACACTATATACTTTTTATATAAATAAAAATAAAAATACTTATTTACTTATTTTGATTATTAAAACATATAAAGGCTATTGATTTTGCCTTTTAAAAAGATTTCTCTTTGTGTTATTTTCATACCTTCATTCCACACCAACCAATGAAAATATAATTAAATTACTATCCATATCTCTTTATCACAGATGAGGCTTATTTTTAAATCAACTTTCTGATGAAAAATAATAAGAACAACAACAATAATAATAACCTCCATTTAGCCAATGTGACAAAATGGCAAAAGAACTCAACTTTGGAGCTTCTTTAAACATTTTTTTCATCTTAAAATGCTACATAATTAAATTTGATTGGACTGGACTTTTATGGCATAAAAATGTCAAAGTCAAACTCTCAATTACTACTTGCTGGATTATCTGGAGTATCCTTTTCATATTCCACTTCTTTCCTTTCCCCTCCCAAATCTCATTGCCCTCTCTTCTAACCATTCTGCAACCTGATGATATGCTCTTGGTGATTCCAAACTAAGGTCAAACCAAGAAGTCAGGAACAGACTTGGGGGCAAGTGTGTTGAAAGCGTGAGTAGTGGTGAGAAGTCATGGAAAAGCAGTGTGTGCATTTTTATTAGAATGAGCTTCCTGCTGAGTCTCTCCATTAAAAAAAATAATGTTACAACTAAAAATGTCCCTCCCGTGATAGATATTGTTTATTTTACACAGAAAAACATTTCCTGACAGCTGTTTTTCAACATTTAATCCTGTGACAATAAGAAAACATGAGGTAAAATATATTAAATACACTCAATATGCATTACGCATCTCTGATTCACTATTCAGTTTTACTAAGTGAATGCACAGTCATTGTTTTGATCCCCTTTAAGAGAACAAAGTGTTGACTGATTTAATTGTGCTGGGTAAATCAGTCACTATATGCCTTTCATTCATGGTTAGCACATCTCATGTTTCCGGACTGGAATTTTTGGGGGGTTTCTGAGTCTGTTCATCAATCTCATGAAATTGATGGGTTGAACAGCACTGAAGACAAGGGAAAGAAAGCTCTGAAGTCAATGAGCAATGTGGTGGACTCCTCAATAGACGTGATTACAACCCCCACAGTGCTGGGCTCCAGCTCCCCAAAGGCAAGCAATGATGGGGAAGGGAGAATGCCTTGGTAATCCAGCAACATGTGCCAAGTCTCACAAATAGTCAAAATTAACTTTGCCACCTTTATTGTAATATTATTCATAGTTCCCCTTGTTATTTAATAAAGATCATTTTCCTCCCACTCTCAACCCCACCCCACAAAATTTACTGCCCATTTTAAACTGTCTAAAAGGTTTGGTGAACACCTGTGTGTGTGTGTGTGTGTGTGTGTGTGTGTATGTGTGTACAAAGAGGGCTAATTTAAAAGCAAGACCTATGAGATGTCAGCATCATTAAATTCCTTTTAGACATAATTAAGATACATTTAAACCTCAAGATATGAAAGCTTCTTCAATACAAAGTTTTGTCCTTTGCATGCTGTCTCTGCAAGTGATTTTTGCGTGCTGTCTCTGCAAGTGATTTTCCTTAATATTACCCAACAATAGAGAAGGAATCCCCTAGAGCAAAGAGCTATGGCTACAGGAGAAGATAAGCTGTTGACCTGCTCTATCTTCTTCATTTGAAACTCATCTTCT
Organism: Macaca thibetana thibetana; assembly: GCF_024542745.1. NCBI lineage: Eukaryota > Metazoa > Chordata > Mammalia > Primates > Cercopithecidae > Macaca > Macaca thibetana. The sequence goes on from NC_065580.1 coordinate 45,748,754, forward strand.
TTTGATTGTTTGTTTTCCTTTAGTCATCTCTGAACTTCATCAGCAACCTCCTAAGCCATCTCGTAACTTCTGCATTCTCCAAAGTTGAAGGTCTCAGATGTTTAGATACTTCTGGTGTATCTGTCTTTGACCCAGTTGTGGATGTATTTTATATATTTCTACATCATGTGATTAGTCATTTTCTGCTGGCAAATCAAACACACCTAAGTTTGAGATCTATGTCTTCTTCTTTTGCCTCCTGACATACTGCTTCCATTTGTTCATTATCAGAAGGTCAGTGTGAGCAAATGGAAAACCAGACCATAAATGTGTCTACTTTTCTCATCAATATCCAAAGTGAAAGGCTATAACTTTGCAGATGCATCAACCCACCACTCTACATCAACATGGTACCAGGATCTTTACTTTAATCTGCAAAAATTCCAAGTTTTAGGTTGAGGGCGACAACTTCGATGAAGGGACTTCAGAATATGAGCTACCCTGTGGCATGATGCTCAGGACATGATCTATTTTCCCATGTTCACCACTAGTAGGAACACCACTGGTGGGCGAGGAGACCCCTGAGAGCTCAATTTTCATAAAGATGTAAAAGTAATAGTAAAAAGGCTTGTCTGGGTAGGTAACTTGTAGGATGGGACAGGAGGGCAACTGTGTGTTCATCTGGCATTGATATATCTTATTGCAGTTTCTTATCAATTCTTATAGTTTTTTCGTTCTTTTTTTCTGTATATATTTGTATGTAATTATACTATCTGAAAATATTAATAATCTTGTATTTTCCTTTCTAAAAATTATACTTCTTCTTTTGGTTTTGTATCTTATGGCTTTGAGGATTAGTGTCCTTAGAACAATTAGATAGCAGTGGTAATAAAAGGATTTGTTTTTCATCTGACTTTAATTGGATACTATTAAGAATTAAGTCAGCTATTGATTTGAGATGAATATTGTTACAGAAAAACACGTTAAATTTCACATGAGTTCTAAAAAAATTTTTTTAATAAGAGGATATACTTTTTCTAGATTTTTTCTCATTTTATTGAAATTACCCAATTGCTTTTCCTTTACTGACCTATTAATAGGAAGTAATTTACTAATTGTTTTCTTAATATTCAACTTTGTATAATGCATGTGATTTTAAATACAAAATGGAAAAACCAGACCACCCTCTGAGAAATGTTTAATCACTAAACACGTTGTACACATTTCCATCCTATAAGAGATTCATATTTAATCATGATCCCAATCAGCATGTGTCTCTTCCTACTAAAGGAAACAAATTATAACTTTTCACTGCTGCAGTAAACAGCAAACAGATTGCTGTTTACACAGAAAGAGGAAAAACAGACATAGGACAGAGCAAGAAAATTAGAAAGAAGCCATTCCCTCCTTAATACTAAGTAAATAGCAGCAGGCATTTTACAAAACACATTAAAGGCAACAGACTGCTGTAGAAATCAATGGATAAAGACTTGTTAACTGAAAGCAAACTTTGAGCAATTTTATTAGCAAGCAATTAGAATAATCTGTAAATGGTAGTAAGGATGCCACAACAAAGAAACCACATGGATTGCTGACCCTTCCTTTTGTGCTCATAGTCTTCTTGGTTTGTCTCCATTAATCAGTAATATATTGATTATTGAAAAGGAAAAATGGGACAATAGGACTTACGAAATTCTGTTATGAGAAGTAACTCAATGGCATTAAACAAAAAGTGCCCTTATACTGTGTAGTCAGAGAAAATTTGTCTCCAGCTGAGACTCCAGCAAGTAAATGACTATTCTTGCCAAGAGGAGGTCTATTTAACTCTCTCTGTGTTAAAAGCATAACAGAGAAATTCACAAACAGAAAGAACTCTGATCATAGCCAAAATGCAGCAGACAGACACACTGAGCATGAATGATTGGAGAGTCCTGCACCCTATAGAATATACTGAAGGCCAATTTCATAAGAAGTAAATGATACAGATTTGGGAAGGGGTATGTTTTAGCAAAAATATGGTGGGATATAACACCAGAAAATCCTTGGTTTGAATCTTGGTCAAGATATACTGCATGACCATTAGCAATTTTTTGAGACGATTTTTGTTTTATCTGTAAAACGGACATATTAATAATCACCTTGAGAAGATATCAGAACTGCATGAAATAGATGTGTGTGGCACAGCGTCCACATATGGTAAGGGTTCACTGGGAGATGGTTTGTGACTTTATTATTACTGAAGGAAACCTTGGGTAATATGACAGGGAATTATAATAATATTTAAATAGAAATAGGGACCCTGACATAAAGAAGGGAAATTTTCATGACAGAACACTGTGGGGCAAGAACGATGTAGGACATAGCAAAAAATGAATAAAACTTGAGAAAAGAGGACCCCAGTATGCATACAGGTAGGGTGTGTCTATCTCCTAAGCTCTGTTAACTTAGTCAAAATTGGTTCCTTAGGGAGAATGGAAATGTATATCAGAATCTACTTTTTTAGGTAATATGGTTTTATGTTCAAGTTAAGGTATGATGCATTATTTCATGTTGAACTATGAATCCACCACTCTCAATAAATCCTCTTTTGATCTTTATGAAATTCCATGGAAAGTAGTCACGTAAGAGATAACCTCAAAGAGACTCCAGAAATACTGGAGATCGGCATGGGTGTGATGGATAGTTTTCTGTGTCCATTTAACTGGACCACAGAATGCCCAGATTAAACATGATTGGGGGATATGTCTGTGAGGATATTTCCAAATGAGACTGGCATTTGAATAGGTGGTCAAGGAGATTGCTTTCCTCACTGTGGTGAGCATCATGGAATCCTTTGAGGGTCTGAATAGAACAAAAGGTGGAGGAAAGAGGAATTTGCGTTTTTTTCTTCTGTCTCACTGCGTGAAACAGGACATCTCATCTCATGTCTTTTCCTCCTGCCCTTGGACATCAGCACCCCGGGTTCTCAGGCCTTCTTAGTCAGACTGAATGATACCACCAGCTTTGGTGAGTCTCCAGCTTGCAGACAGCAGAGTGTGAGACTTCTCAGCCTCCAGAATTGTATGAGATAGTTCCTCATAATAAATCTCTCTCTCTCTCTCTCTCTCTCTCTCTCTCTCTCTCTCTCGTGTGTGTGTGTGTGTGTGTGTGTGTGTGTGTATACAATACTGATTTTGTTTCTCTGACTAAAACAATGGGCAAACTAAGTAAGTCATATCTCTTACAAAATTATGTTTTAACGGTATTTATTTTTGCCTGGACAGCACTAAGCATGGCACACAAAACTGCCCTAGGGGCATTACAGGGCTTAGACACTTGGTAGCGGTCCAACTCCATATCATTTGAAGCATATTAAATTTTAATAGCCAGATGGCTCATTAAAAGATTATTTTTAACCATAACATTTTAAAAATCTTTGTACTTTTGGTTTTTGAAACTTGGCCATGAGCCAAATATTTTATTATTGGCTCTGATTTCTCCGTAGTCTTAGCTTCATAATGCACTCTCAGAAATTCTTGCAAAGGAAAATAATCCAAATTAGAAATTTTTTTTCAATGATCATGAAATGGTAATGGACATGAAATTTAACAATTCATGAAGTTGAAACAGTGTTAAAATTTGTAGAGGACACTGATTACTTTTACTTTTTAGGCTTATTTTCTTTTTTCTTTTTTCTTTTTTTTTTTTTGAGGCAGAGTCTCGCTCTGTCGCCCAGGCTCGAGTGCAGTGGCGGGATCTGGGCTCACTGCAAGCTCCGCCTCCCGGGTTGACGCCATTCACCTGCCTTAGCCTCCCGAGTAGCTGGGACTACAGGCGCCGCCACCACGCCTGGCTAATTTTTTGTATTTTTAGTAGAGACGGGGTTTCACTGTGTTAGCCAGGATGGTCTCGATCTCCTGACCTCGTGATCCGCCCGTCTCGGCCTCCCAAAGTGCTGGGATTACAGGCTTGAGCCACCGCGCCCGGCCTTAGGCTTATTTTCTTTTTATAATTTGGAACCAATGGTATTTTCTTTCAGTTCTTAAATTACCAATGGCCTTTGAAGAGCTCAAGCCCCAAGCACTAGGCCTATGGTGTAACATGAATTTACAAGCCTTAATGGCATATAGTAGATGGTCAATCAGTGTTTGTGGATTAGATAGGTAATTTGAGAGTATGCATATGCCAGTGGGTATGAGCCAAAGCATTAGCATAGTTTATGGTGCAGCTTTATTTTAATGGTGATGCCACTAAGCCATTTGACACATAGCAGTGGCTGACTTTATCAGTCTCATTGTTGGAAAATTGGAAAAGAAGCATTTCTAGAATTGGAGGATTAAGCTGGTATCCAAAAAGGTACCATCTCATAGTCTAAGTCAACCTATAGTCTAAGGACTATGATCCTCAGCAAGTGCAACCAATCTGAAAGCAGGGAAGCAGAAGTTAGACACCCTCAGGACTTCAGAGAGAGAAGTTAGGACACACAGATGTTGGCAATATTAGAGTCAGGCCTTGTTGCTGAGTCTCATTAAGGGAGGGGATGCTGAAAAGTGGACTTAAAAACTGCAGATTCCTCTGACTCTCACTTCCCTAGGAAAGCTATTTTAACAAACCATGTTCCCCAAACTGTGTGTGAATGTCTATAGTGAGTAGATAATCCCGAGTGCAGGAGGACTTCTTATTCCTTGGATGTTGTAGGAAAAAAAAATAAAGTAAACAATAACTTTAAGTAGTTGAGATGGACAGAGAAGAGAACAGTTGGGTGGGATTCTAAGTTGAGGTTTCTTAACTTTGCTTAGTGACCCCCCACCTGCCAACCCCCGTGGCAATCATGTTAGTCCTTAAAGAGCCTTTGCCTGTCCACTCCTGGACCTATAAGTCTCGGTCAGGTTACTATCTGCCTAGGAAACACTGATGAGTCCAAGGCTGCACTCTCATTTCTAGGCAAGCTGGGAATACAGTTCAAGAGCTTTAAAGCTTCAGTCTGGATGGATATCAATTCCCAAAAATGTCTGAGATTTTCACATCACACTATTCTTTCAGGATTGTTCCTTCACTTCTGTTGAGGGTGATTTGGGTCAGAGGCTAGATTTGGGTCAGGGGCTTTGGTAGGTGGTCATTTACGATTGAAAATTGGATTTGCCTTAATGATTCCCCAAAACACTTTAACCACAGTTGGATATCTAACTGTGAATTATGCTTGTATTTCATCAGGTATTAAACTTTTTTATTAAAATGTGTTGGATATAGAATTGTCAGTCATTTGCTGGTTTAAAGTTAAAAGTTGTACAAAGTACATCTTTCTTAGCAATATTGCCTCCAGGAATTTGATAATGACATTCATGTCTGGATATTCTCTTTTACCAAGAGCTTTTGTGAGTTAGAAAAATGGCAAGTATTATGTTAGAGCTGTTCTACTTTTGAAAAAATGACCATGTGCGGGCACAAATCTGACTGACACAAAGTCTCAAAGCCTTAGTGAGGAGGGTTGGAAGCTCACATGTAATGTCTATTATGTGCTAACTTTGAATACAAATATCTCTTTTAATAAGCATTGCTTTCCCAATGGTGTTTATCAGATTCATAACTCTGCCTTTTTTCAAAGCAAAATCTTGTAACATGAATTATATGAGAAGGCCCTGGATGACTTCAGAGCACTTTCTTTCCTGCTCAGTCACTCTCAGTGGCACCCTATCTCCCACTGGGTCAAGTTTGAATAATTCTGAGGACTTTCAAAGTCTTTGCTAATTTCTGTACATAACCAGCCAATTTCTCCTTCCTCCCCACAAATTTCCTCTGAACAATGTGGGTCATTCTTCTCACTAACCTGAAATATAATATGCTTATTGCCACCTCCAAGCCTCTTTTGTTCCTTTCTGTTCCCTATGCAAATGTCACCAATTTTTCAAGAATCCTTTTGCAGTTCACGTTTTAGCAGAGTTCTATGACCAGAAGTGCTACAAAAATGTTGTTAAAACATAATCTTACCTACAGCACAGTCATTCAGAAGTATGGACTTAAAATAATGATAATATAAAGAAATCAGTAGACAGGTATGGCAAAAGAAGCTCTGATGTTTTATCTCCTTAAAATAAAGTGAAGTATGTAGCTGATGTTGGATTGCAACTTCAAACTCTAAGTCCCTTGGAACATGAGAAGTGGCATTTTCCATGGCACCTTAGGTCAACAATATGGTTTTCAATCCTCCCTTGAACTACTTGATCATAGGATTGAAATTTTCAATTTTTAATAATTATCAAGTTCTAAAACACAGTCCACAGTATTTGGTAGTGATATCACCTCCACAATAAAGTACCAGAATCGAAGGATAAACAAAATAACCCAACTTCCTTTAATTTTCATGAAAGGAGATAGCTCTTCTAAAATGCTTTATAATTCAAAATGAAACTCATAGAGACTTACCATAATACTTTAGTTGACATTTTCTGTATAAGCAGGACAAGTAACCATAACTATCAGTCATACAACTCTCTAGCCTTGAGTAATGTTAATTGTTCAGCAGAGGTTTTCATGCTATGGTTTTATGAAAACAGAGCAGTTGTCAGGATATTTTTCTGAAAACTTTCTTATATTTAGGGTTTTTGTGAATAAAATTTTTAAAAAGTATTATTTTGAGATTAAAGGTAATGAGGACCAGATGAAATACCACACTCTTGAGGTAAATAGAAAAATACAGTACAATTACACATGTAAAATGGTCAGGTCAGGTTAAAATCATTGCATTTAATCTAAGATTGTTGATCTGATAAGAATTTCCTTTTATATAAATATATCGGTCAGGGTCCTCCAGAGAGACAGGACTGAGAGCGTATAGAGAGAAATGTGAAGGAATTTATCAGGAGAATTGGTTCACTGGATTATAGAAGCTGAGAAGTCCCATGATAGCCTGACTGTAAGCTGGAGAACCAATGAAGTTGGTAGAGGGCTCAGTCCAAGTCCAAAGACCTAAGAGCGAGAAACAAAGGGTGAGAGGTAGCGGGGAATGAAGAAACTGCTGATGCAGTCCTGGAGTCCAAAACCTGAAGAACCTGGAGTTCTGATGTTCAAGTGCAGGGGAAGAAGGGCACCCAGCTCTGAAAGAGAGACAGCAAGAATTTGCCCTTCCACCACCTTTTTATTCAATCCGCATCCCCAGCCAATTGGAAGGTACTTGCCCACATTGAGGGCAGATCTTCCCCCACTCAGTCCACTGACTCACATGCAAGTCTCCTCCAGAAACACCCTCACAGACACATCTGAGGCAGCCCACTCATTCTAATCAAATGCCAAACCACTTGGGCTTCCCTTTTAGCAAAAGAAAGATGGGGCTCAAAGCCCATCCTTTATTTATTGAGAATAAATAATGTATTACCAGCTATCTGGATATCCCCTAATTCAGTCAAGTTGATACACAAAATCAACCATCACAATAAGCTAAAGCTACTTTTTGGTCAATAAAATCCAATAAGTATGCATTGCATATTTATTATGTCAGGCCCTGTGCTAGAATTTAGTGGCCAAAATCAAACAGGGTTCCTGTTCTTATGGAGATTTTAGGTTTGTAAACGAGAAAGACAGTCATTATTCAAAAGATCATACTAAGGACTGAATAACCACAAATTGAGGTAAGTGCTCTAAAGGAAAGGAAGAATGCTGTATGAGAAATATTCCTAAGAAGCTCAGTTCTGAGATTCCAGGTTTACTTCTAGGCACCAGGAAGGCAATAATGAAAAATAGACATGCTTCCACCCTCAAGGCACTGGAATTACAGTTAGTGGGCAGACACTGTGTAAGTAAACAAATAAATCATTCCAAATCATAGCAGTTCCCATGGAGAAAACATAATGCATGGTGATGAAGAACAACATGGAGAGAGGCCGATTTAGATAAAGAGACAAGAAGAACTTTTCTTAGGAGAAACATAGCTGAGATGTTAGAGATGAGAAGGATCCAGCCATTTGATATGATGTTAATGGCCAATAAAGCATGTAGAATGGTCCTGAAACAAACAAAAAGGAGTTCTGTTTGATTAAAGGTCACAGGGTAAGCCACAGTAGCTGGGACAGAGAAGGGAAGAGAAGAGAGACATGAAATAAGATTATAAAAATAGACCATGGTCAAATCATCAGAACTTCGTAAGAAATGTTAAGTTTGGATTATATCCTAAGTGCAGTGGGAGGGCAAAAAAGGGTACCGAAATGATTTAAAGTTTAATATGTTCCCTTTGGCTACTAAATAGATTGTTAAAGAAGGAAGGTTGGTTGGACACTAGTACTATTCTCCAAGCGAGAAGAGATAGTACCAGAGTGCTGGCAGGGAAGATAGACAGAAGTAGAGATTTGAGGTATATTTCAAAGGGTAGACACAAAGAATCTGTTGATGAACTAGCTGTAGGAACAGAGAAGGATTAGCAAAATTAAACTAATTATGGTTTTCACGTTCCTGGCTTAGCAATTGAGTGGACACTGTTAACATTTATCGAGATGGGGAAGTTTGGAAACAACAAGTTTGAACTGAGATGGGGTGGGTTGAGGTGGCGATCTGAAATTCATTTGCAGTAATGTGGACTTTGAAATGCCTGGGAGACAGCTTATTTGAAATGTCAGGTGGGCAGTTAAATATGGATATGAAGAGACATTTAAAATGGGCATCACTGAGGGGTCCTCAGCCTGTAGGTGTTACATGAAGTGATGGTAATAAGCATTATTACCAAAAGAAAGAATGCAAAGAGATTAAAGAGTGTGTAAGACCAAGCTCTTGGGAAAAACCTAAAACTAGCAAAGGAGACTGAGAGGAAGTGACCAGTGAAATCTGGAACACTGGACATCATAAAATTTCAAACAGAGAGTGTTTCAGAAAATGTGTTTCTTTGCTTTTTTTTTTTTTTTTTTTTTTTTTGCATTCTAGGCTTCTGTTCATCTATTGACAAATACATAGGAATTTATTTTAAAGGATAAATGACATATCAAAATAACAACATGTCACAGCAATAATAATTCATAATGGATACAGTGTATAATATCTCCCTTCATCTCAATAATAAGTATATTTTATTAGCGATCGTATTATGAACTTAAAGATATTGGAGCTCATGGGAACAACTGAAATTTAGTAATTCATTTATTCAATAAATATTGTGAACCCGTGCTATAAGAGGCATTTTCTAGACACCACAGATATAGATGTGAACAAAGGAGATCATGTCCCTGAACTCACGGCACTTACTTTCCAATGGATATTGTACTGCAGTGTTCATAATGTGCCGTACAGGGCTGACACTTACTCAGAGGTGCAGGATTTTGACTGTAGACATTCATTTAAAAAAAGCTTAATTGCTCAGTGTTTTTTTTAAACAGTTCAGTAGTATTAAGTATATTTACATTGTGCAAGCAACTCACTTATTTGAATTCTTACAAATGTGATATATCTAAGCATACTACTAATTTAACGAGTTTGGGGACATATCACATTAAGTAGACTAAGCATACACGGTCACTACACATCTATATAAATGACATATTGAGGGGTCTGTATCTTAAACCTTTAAAAAATCTACCTGTGATCTGAGATGCTTTAATAATATCAATGCTTGCCAAGAAGTTAAAAGGCGTGAATATTTGTACTGTTTGTATCTAATAAAGTTTTTTGTTCACTTGGGCATACTCTTAATATTCTATAACTGTAGTCATTACAGTATATAAGTGTCCTGATATTACATACATATTCTCTATTTTGTTTTAACAAATAAAGTAAGGTTTAGTACTGCTTTGACAAAACGCAAGGTCACCAAGTTTGCCCTTTTTCAAATAATACAGAAAAAAGAAATCGCAATGTATTTAACAGCACATACTTTATCTTCTTTTTCTTATCCTTTTTTGCTCTAGGAATTTACTTCTGTCTAAAGTAATCTATAGATGCCACAAAAAAATGTGGCATCTTTATCTGTGAAGGAGTCAGATAACATTAGTGCCCGGTTGATTTATCAATGTGTCTGGCAGTTAAAAGATTTGTGTGTGGGTCGTTCTGATAGAACATATGTAACATTGATTTTTGTTACTAGATTCATGCTAAACAGACTTGACTGTATAATCTTTGTAAGAGCCACTGACCCTCTGAAAACTGCTTTGCATTTGTGCTTGTGTTCTGTATAAAATCCTTAGTTTGGATTCCTTTACCCTTCAAAGTGACCATGATTGTACTTTGCTTATTTTTTTTTCCCCCTTTTTTGCCTTTTGGAATTTACATCAACTGAAGAACACATTCTTTTTAAAAACTGACCTTCATTTTGCCATGGCTGAATCATTCCTAAAGCAACTTCGGTTCCCTGGCATTTCATAAGGTTAAAGAGGAACTTAACGATAACCTTCATGTACAGCAGGTAGAGTCTGCAGTCATTGCTATATGAGTGCAGATGAATAGCTATATTATTTCCACTAAAGAGAAGAGAAAAAAACAAAACTTGACTGAAGCAAGTTTGAGCCAGACTAATGGTTCTCCATGTTGTGATGCCCCCTCTATAGGAGGGATTTTGGAAAGGCATGGGGTATTTTGGATTATCATAAGAGAGGGCACCACTTGCTTTGCACAAGGGAGGACTACATGTTCTGCAGTGTGCGGAGGAGGCCTACCGACCAAGAATTGTCCCAAATGACTTTTAAATGTCCTTCTGGTCACTTATGTGAATGGAAAAATATTTATAATCCAAGCTTAGAAACTAACCACATTTTACAATAAGCATAGTTTTCCCTAAGATAATTTTTATGGGAATGCCAGTCTTTGGCAAATGTTGGGAAGATTTTACTTTGCTTTATCGGGATTTTAGCAAAGATTTGTTTGCAATTTTGTAAAATCATGTCCCTGACAGTAGTGTCACTTGGTGGGGATTGAGTCACCCTGTACAACCAGTTCAATACACCTACATCAATCTGGATTTGGAACAGTCACATTTCTGGAATTCTATGTATAGGTGCAAGCATCTTATTACTTCCTTTCATTTTCTTGTGTAGTAATGATTGAGTATTTACATATTGAAATGCACATTACTTCATTTAAATTTACTTCATTGATTTTTATTTTATAATGAAATCAGATATTATATTGATTATTAACAGCTTTATTGAGGTATCATTGATACACAAAGAGCTGTACATATTAAGGAGTACAATTTGATGGGTTTGGATATATGAAAAACACCTGTGATACCATCACAACTCTTATATTGATCTTTATACTACAAATAAGATAGAGTATCTAAAATTTCATCTTAGAGTGAAAAAGAGAGTACTACAAAATATTTGTTATAAAAAGGGTCATTGGCTAAACCCTAGGAAGAACAGTAGTCTTCTGACTTCTTACACTTATGAGAGAAAGGAAATTGTAATAGCTCCTCTCTAGAGGATTTAGATGATGTTAATTTGGACCTCAAGTACAGTGACTTCCTCAGTCAACCATTTTGAAAGCATTGACTAATTATATTGGAATTATATAGACCAGTAATTCACCCTTCAGCATCACTGTCTATTAAAATGCAAAAGTGTGTTTCATCATGGTCCTTAGCCTGAAAGCCCCTACCCAGGTCCCTTAGAAAAGATCATAGCCAGGATCTTCTTTGTGATAGAGTGAGTAAACATATCAGATGCAAAATTCAGGCTCATTTATTCAGTCCCATATTATTCCCTGAATTGTACCTCTTCCCTGTGCAGCCCAATGACCCTGTTGCCTCAGACAAGCCAAAAATAAAGCCTTTCTTCATAGATAAATATTATGCCTCCCCAACCCCCACGGAAAACTTGTATCATTGATCTGTGAAGCTTGTAATCTGTTGGCACTTCCACTGCGGTCCAAGCTGGTATTCATGCCCAGGAAAATTCAGCTAGGCCGTGTACTCTTAGCTCTTCCTATACCCTGTCCCCTCCGTCCAGAGGCTTTCAAGACCATAGAAAAATGTGCCCTCTGGTGGCTGAGGATCATCTCATTATTTTTTGACCTAGGCTCAGCTTTTCACTATACACATTGAACTTTTGATAATTTGAAATGTGCATAATAAAAAGTAATTATCTTTATATAAGGCTGTGGTAGCATTCTGGCCAGAGACAAGAAAGTTTTTTTAAAAAATCACCCTAATGCATCAAAGCACTCTAGTGTGTTAGTTTTTTCATAGACTCTTGAGGCAGAATTTTTTGGTTCAAATACAAGCTGTGCCATTTACCAGCTCTGTGACCTTGCTCTATTTATTTAACTTGTCTGTTTTAATTATTCTGTAAAATGGTGATAATAGTACTACCTACCAAATAGGATCGTAGTGAGGATTAGATGAGTTAATTAATGCAAAGGGCATAGAACAATACCTTGCACATAGTACACACTCAATAAATACTAGTTATTGTTCCTAGAGTTGTGCTTCTGTGTCCAGGGCTATTCACTTATGCTTGAAAATACACATACTTTCCCAGGTGTTCAAGTCAGAAAGTAATCCAAATGCTCATCCTCAGTTTCCTCTCATGCTTCATAGAAAGTAAGTTCTTTCTCCAAATCACAAGTATGTGAAAATTAAATACTTTCTCATGATCTCATATACTTAAAAATGTGTAGTATGCCTTCTTCATTGTAAAATTTGAACCAAGAGGGGATTTGGGCATGGCAAGCAGGAATAGGTCTATTTAGGGGTTTAGTAATTCTGATACAAGTAAAGTCCTGACTTCATCTGCAAACCAAGTAACACTGCATAGAATCTTGTAACCTTGCAGCATTTTTCTTCTTACAATTTTGAATATTTGTTTCTTCTTTTTTAGAGAATAACATTTCAACCTCCTATTCACACTAGTATTCTGATGTGTCTAATACCTCTTCATTACTGTTCACAGCACCAGTGATTACCACCTTGTCCAAACATCAATTAATGTCTGATTATGATTATGATGTTCATGTAGCCAAAACAGAGGAGCCTCTGATTACTCTGTCTCTGTGTCAGATTTCCAGGGTATATCTAAATGAAATATTCAGATCATTCATTTTGATTGAATTACTTAATAATCAGTAAAACTGACTCCTTGAACCAGCCTGAATTTACTAGCACTTTTTGTGTGATTGAAGAGACACAGCCAGAAGGTCATAAAGATACTACATTTCCCTCCTCTGTATGAATTAAACATAACAGGATCACCCTCTCCCCTTCTATATTTATGTTTAAAATATCTGACATGAGCATGTGGAAAATTTAGCCAGATTTAATTATTCCTATCAATAGTTCACATTTGTTTATATTTACTTTTTTTTTTTTTTTTTACTGCAATCACTGTGTGGTCTTTATTCCTGAATAACATTATAGGCTGGATTCCAGTCAATTGGTTAGAACAGAGGATTTAATGACAAGTAAAGATAAGGACTGCAGGGCCTGAAATCCTGCCCTCAGCAATTTTTCTCTTGTCTCTTAGGATCTATTATAATACAATACCATTTCATAAAGTGTCTTATAATTTGTTAGATAACACTAGAAGTATACATTTAAATGTTCTAAGAGCTAAAAATAAATCTTTCATCCATATAGATATAATTAGAATGCTACATTTTTATGTCTACCCAAGTCCCTAGGATGCAATTGCCACATTTCCCAATAGAAAAGAAAACAAATTCTATAAAATCTGGCAGGGTGTCCCCAAAGGACATTCTGCTGCCTCCTTTGAAAGCATAAAATGTTAGAGAAGCTTCTAGCCTTCCATAGCTCAAAGAATTCCTTGCTCACAGACTAACACTATTGCTGCAGCACATCTCATGATTTTCTCTAAAAGGTTCAAAAGTAATGGAGAGGGCTCAGTAAGTTAGCATTATTTTATGATCAATTTTAATTAATCATTTCAGTAAGCCAATCTGCACTACATACATCATGTGGAAGAATTCATCACAGTGTCGCTTGCTTATAATAAAAAATAACCCTCATTTTCTTAAAAGCTTCTTAAGATGGAGGAGGGAAGCTGTAAAAAGAGGCTACATGGAGAAAAAAGGAAAAGGGATAGAACGAAAATAGATGGTAAGACAGAAAACATTGTAATATTTAAATGCTGACAGTGTATCTATCTTTGTTCACTTATCGTGCTTGACAGTGCAAATGAACAACAGAGTGGGGAAAGGCATGGTATGTTAAATTATTATGGATATGCCAGATAAGCAGTTTGTCTGATGTTTCCATCTCTGCTGGAAGGCTGGCTTAAAACTGCGTGACCTATTCTTTAGAGTCAAAGATAAACTCTACCAATTGTGTAATTCCTCCTAGTCTGATAGAGATAAATATGTTCGTATTTTTTCCAACTAATCCTCCTTGTTGGATGATAAAATAAGGCTGCATCCACATGACATACAAAAATTGAAGATATCCAGACAAGTATCCAGCCATCTGCCCATTGGGTCATGTTGTTATCAGGGTTTCTTTTAGATTAAACAGGTGTGTTGTAAGTTAATGCAAAAATGAATCCAAAAACCTGGATCCTCTAAGGTAGTGGTGCCAATCCTTTGCTGCAAAAAAAAAAAAAAAAAAAAAAAGAAAAGAAAGAAAAGAAAAAAAAATTGCAAGGGAAAGTTTTGCAAAGTGCCAATATTCAGATACGATTGTATACATATTAAATCATTCTCTCTGGGTATGACTCTGGGCATCATTTTTAAAAAGTTTCCATAGGGATTCTAAAAGTGCAAGCAGTTTTGATAACCATTTTCTTTAAGCTTTAAAGAATACTCTTGGCTGGGCATAGTGGCTCACGGCTATCATCCCATCACTTTGGGAGGCCAAGGTGGGCGAATCACAAAATCATGAAATCGAGACTATCCTGGCCAGCATGGTGAAACCCCATCTCTACTAAAAATACAAAAATTAGCTGCGTGTGGTGGCACGTACCTGTAGTCCCAGCTACTTGGGAGGCTGAGGCAGGAGAATGACTTGAACCCGGGAGGCATAGGCTGCAGTGAGCAAAGATCATGCTACTGCACTCCAGCCTGACGACAGAGCAAGACTTCATCTAAAAAAAAATACTCTTAACATGCTCAGGTACTCTTAATCTTAATACTCATTATGGTCAGGGTATTAATCCTAAGATTAAGGTTAATTTTAAGATTAATACTCGATATGGTCAAACTTCAAACAAATCTCATATTTTGTAAACTTTACAGGACATTTTCAGTGTCTCAGAGATTGAGTCAAAAATATATGTATTAAAACAGACCAATAATGGGTTAGGAGATTCAACCAATAACCAAAAACCTCCCACCAACAAGAAAGAAAACCTAGGACTTGCTGACTTCTATGGTGAATTCTAACAAACGTTTAACAAAAAATTAATGCTGATCCTTCTCAAACTCTTCCAAAAAAATTGAAAAGGAAGGAACACTTCCAAATTTCATTTTTAAGGCCAACATTACTCTGATAACAGAGCCAGACAAGGATATGACAAGGAAATAAAATTACAGGCCAATATTCTAGATAAACAAAGATGCAAAAATGCTCAACAAAATGCTAGCAAACTGAATTCAACAGCATATTTAAACAATCATATTGTATGATCAAGTGAGATTTGTTCCAAAGATGCAAAAATGGCTCAACATATGTAAATCAATAAATGTGATTTACTACATGAAAATAATTAAGGATGAAAATCATACAATCATTTCAATAGATGTAAAAATTTTTGACAAAATTCAACTTCCTTTCAACAAATTAGTTATAGAAGGAATATACTTCAACATAATGTAGGATATATATGAAAGTCCATAGCTAACATCATACTTAATGGTGAAAAGCAACAAGTTTTTCCTGTAAGATCAGAAATATGACAAGGATGCCCAATCCCATCACTTCTATTCAATATAATACAGGAAATATTGACCAGAGCAATTAAGCAAGAAAGATAAACAAAAGACATCCAAAGAGAAAAGAAGAAGTAAAATTGTTGCTGTTTGCAGATGACATGATCTTATGTATAAAATATGCTAAGACTTCTTCAAAAAACTGTTAGAACTACTATACCAATTAAGCAAAGCTTCAGGAAAAAAATATCAACATGTAAAGATCGTTGCATTTCTGTACATTAACAACAAACTATCCAAAAAACAAAACTAAGAAAATAATCTCATTTACAATAGCAACCAAAAGCAAACTGCTGTAGAATAAGTTCAACAAAGGAGGTAAATGATCTGTTCAACAAAACCTATGAAACATTGATAATAGAAATTGAAGAAGACAAAAATAAACGAAAAGATGTCCCATGTTCATGGATTAGAAGAATTGATTATGTTAAAATGTTCATACTACCCAAAGCAATGCAATGCATATCACAATTCCAATGACATTTTTCACAGAAATACAAAATGCAATCCTAAAACCAGAAGGAAGCACAAAGGACCTTGAATAACCAAGGAAATATTGAGAAAGAGTAAAACTGGAGGCATCCACACTACTTGATTTCAAAATATATGACAAAGCTACAATAATCAAAACAGTAGAATGCTAACATACAAACAGATGTATAAACCAATGGAACATAAACTAAAGCACATATACACAAATTTCACACATATATGGTCAACTAATCTTCAATAGAGATAGCAAGAACACACAATGGGGGGAAAACAGCCTATTCAATAAAATGTATTGGGACAACTAAATATTCACATGCAAAAGAATGGAATTACCTCACACCATATACAAAAATCAACTCAAAATGAATTAAATATTTAAATGTAAGACTTGAAACTGTAAACTACTAGAAAAAAACATAGGAAAAAAAAGCTTCTTGAAATTGGTCTGAGCAATGATTTTTTGGATATGACCTTATGTATTATTCTGTTCTTGTACTGCTGTAAAGAACTACCTCACACTGGGTAATTTTTAAAGAAAACAGTTGACTCACAGTTTCACAAGGTATACAGGAAGCATGGCTGGGGAGGTGTCAAGAAACTTACAATCATGGCAGCAGGCAAAGGGGAAGCAGCCATGTATTACATGGCTGGAGAAGGAGGAAGAAGGTGAAGGTGAAGGGAGAGGTGCTACACACTTTTAGACAACTAGATCTTGTGAGAACTCACTCACTATGAGGGAAATACATCCCCATGATCCAATCACCTCCCATCAGGTCCCTCCAACAACGGGGATTACAATTTGCCATAAGATTTGGGTGGGAACACAAATCCAAACCATATCACCCTATGGCCTCAAATCACAGGTAACAAAAGGAAAACATAGACTGATAAGATTGCATCAAACTGAGTCTTCTGCACAACAGGGGAAACAACCAAAGAGTGAAAAACAAACTATGGAATGGGGTAAAATATTTGCAAACCATACATCAGATGAGAAGTTAACATAAATATATATGTAAGAAACTCAAACAACTCAATAGCAAGAAAACTAATAACCCAATTTAAAAGAGGCCAAGAAACCTGCATAGACATTTCTCAAAAGACGATATGAAGATGACCAACAAGTACATAAAAAATGCTCAACATCACTAATCATCAGGGAATTAAAACCATGATATATCATCTTATACCTGGTAGAATGACTTCAAAAAGACAAAAAGTAACAAATATTGATGAGCATTTGGAGAAAAGGAAATCTTTATACAATGTCTGTAGAAATGTAAATTTGTATAGCTATTATGAAAAATGTATGGAGGTTCTTCAAAAATTTAAAAATAGAAAGAACAACATGATCCAGCAATTTCACTTCTGGGAATACAGATATACATGTTTTAGTCCATTCTAGCATTGCTGTAAAGCAATTACCTGAGACTAGGTAATTTATAAAGAAAAGAGATTTAATCGACTCACAGTTCCACAGGGTGTACAGAAAGCATGACTGAAGGAGGCCCCAGGAAACGTACAATCATGGTAGCAGGAGAAGAGGAAGGAGGCACAACTTACATGGCTGGAGGAGGAGGAAGAGAGAAGGGGAGGTGCTACACACTTTTAAACAACCAGATCTTGTGAGAACTCACTATCATGAGAACAGCAAGGGGGAAGTTTGCCTCCATGATCCAGTCACCTTCTACCAGTCCCCTTCTCTAGCACTGGGGATTACAATTTAACATGAGATTTGGGCGGGGTCACTAAATCAAACTATGTCAATATTCAAAGGAAATGAAACCAGTATCTCAAAAGATATCTGTATTCCCACTTGTATTGCAACATTATCCACAGTAGCCAAAATAAAGAAAGAAAGAAAACATGGTATATATGTACAATGAAATACTACTCAGTCATTAAAAAAAAAAAAAGAATAAAATCCTGTCATTTCCAGCAATCTTGATGAACTGAGAGGACATTATACTAAGTAATATAAGCCAGGCACAGAAAGACAAACACTGCATTATCTCACTTCTATGTGGAATCTAAATAAGTTGAATTCCTAAAAGTAGGGAATAGAACAGTGGCTTCCAGGGAATGAAGAGAGGGAAATACGTGGAAATGTTGGTCAAGGAGTACAAAGTTTCAGTAATATACAATGAATAAGTTCTGGAGATCTAATGTGTACCATGGTGAATATAGTTAGTGACACAATACTGTGTTATAGACTTGAAATTTGCTAAGAGAATAGATCATAAATGTTTTTCCACACACACATAAAATAAAAACATTAACTATGTGAGGTAATGGGTATGTTAATTAGCTTGATTGTGGTCATCATTTCACAATGTATACATATATCAAAACATTATGTTGTGTACCTTGATTATATACAAGTGGGTTTTTTTTTAGTTTTTATTTGTTATTTTTGTGATGAGGTCTCACTATGTTGCCCAAGCTTGGTTCCAGCTAATAGGTTCAAGGGATCTGCCTCCCTCAGCCTCTTGAGTAACTGGGACTACAGGAAAGTGCCACTGTGCCCAGTTTTCATTTGTCAATTATATTTCAACAATGGTGGGGGGGGGGCGGGGAAGTATGTTAAAAAGTGAGGCATTAAACCAAATAGCAAAAGTAAAAGAATTATAAAAGAAACAACTGTGAAGACAGGACATTGAGTTCAATTCAGCAAATGATTACTTGAGCACCTACTAAATTGCAGCAGATTCTATTTCAGTTGAATGATAAATGGAGGTAAATAAGGTAAATAAATGATCTCACTAGATAGGATTATTTTACCAAGAATAGTGACCAACATTTACATACACCTCCTCAACGTAGGATGAAATGAGCACACTATATGTCATAGGGAATGTAGGCAAGTGTTAAGGAAAATATTTGGGATGTAAGAATCTTCAGTCCTTAAATAGAAACTACTGAAAATTGTGACTCTCCTGGACTGGAATGTTTAAAATCAAGTACAAATGCATCTGTCTGAAACCACAGTGTGTTACAGCTTTACCATGCTATGATTTTGATGTGGTTTCTGCTCCCAAGTTTCTTGAATTTCCCCAAGTCTTCCAATTATCTGGTGCTGCCCCCCTGCATTGTTAAGAAAGAGGAAAAGATTTACTTGGTAAATCTGAATCAGGGCTCTGGGCTATTCTTCCCTCTGCACTTCATGCTATTACCCTCAAGACATTTAGCCCTGAGCTAGAGCTAGAAACTTTGTTGTTATTGTTCTTCATGTTTACCTAGAAGCAGAAATATAATGAAATGATATTTTTAAATTTTCTTGAAGAACATAACCTATAGTTCACCTACAGATTAAAGTAGATTTCATATGGTACATTGGTAAAACTTTAATTGCAATTGGAGCAGTTTTTTCAGTCTCTAATCTTTAAGGAGTTCAAAGGACCTTGTAGATAAATTATCCCTTATCCCCACAGAAAAGAGGGTGCTTCTTTCTCATCATGTGCTGCTTTCTCATTATTCACTCATTCAAAAACTGTATATTGTGCTACGAATGTGTGCTAGAAACTTGATTCTTCTTAACCATTGCTGCTATAGTCACTTCTGGATTAAAAGTCCAATAAAATATAAATGAAATACAGTCTTATAGAGGGTGCTAGTGTTTCTCTATTTGCATCTCTCCCTCAACTCCAATTCATTTCTACTCATCTCTAAGCCTGTGAATGTTGAGCCCTTCAGAGTAAATTGATGATGAAAATACCATCATGCAAAAAGTATTCTAGTGAAGATAAACATACTTGAAACATGTAAATAAATAATGTTGGTTGAAAATAAGTCCAATGATTAAACTTAACCAGGGTGAAGGGATAGAGGGTCTGGAGGGGACATTTTATCTGAGGCAAGCAAAGAAGGCCTGTATTAGTGCATTCTCACACTGCTATAAATAACTACCTGAGACTAAGTAATTTAAAAGGAAAAGAGGTTTAATTGGCTCATGGTTCCATAGGCTCTACAGGAAACATGGCTGGGGAGACCTCAGGAAAGTTACAATGATTGTAGAAGGCAAAAGGGAAACAGACACATCTTTCCTATAAGGCGGAGCAAGCTGGAGAGAGAGAAGGAAGTGCGACACACTTTTATTTTCATTAATTTTTTTTTTTAGACAAGGCCTCACTCTGTTGCCCAGGCTGGCGTGCCGTGGTGCCACCTCAGCTCACTGCAACTTCCGCCTGCCAGGCTCAAGTGATCCTCCCACCTCAGTCACCCACAGTGCTAGGATTACAGGTGTGAGCCACCGTGCCCGGCCTACTACACACTTTTAAATGAGATCTCATGAGAACTTACTATCAGGAGAATATCAAGGGATACATCCACCCCCATCACCTCCCACCAGGGACCTCCTCCAACACTGGGGATAAAAATTGGACATGAGATTTGGGCACGGACACAAATAAATCCAAACCATATCAGAGCCTCTACGAGAATGTGACCTTGGGCATTACGCTGCAGAAGTGAGGAGGCAAACAAACACTATTCCTCCAGACATTTCAGAGAAATATTTAGAGGAAACAGCAAGAATGAAGACCTGAGGCAGGGGAGTACTCAGTGTACTGGATAAATAATGAGAACGGAGAATGCTGCAGAGGTGCAAGCGAAGGGGTTAGGTGTGGTGGAGGGTGCAGTAGGAATCTCTTCTTGAAATACTTCCACATGAAGAAATCAGCCTTCTTTCCTTCTATACTCTGTACCCTGACCCTTGCTGCTATAAGCAGGCATTTGAGAAAGATTGAGATTTCCTAATTTTAACCTATCAGAGTCTGAATAGAAGGAGCATTCATGTATTAGTCAGTGGCCTGGCAAGAAACAAGACACACTCCACTAGGATTCTTAGGAGGATTTGAGTAAGGAAGTATCTACAGAGGAGTGGGCAGCCAGCAGCTAGGCTAGCACAGCAGGAAACCACCACCTGAAGGGAAGGTGAGGAAATGATATTATTATACAAGAGTCTCAGGAACTTCAGCCATACAACAGGAGTCAGTTGTTCAACAGGACCTGTAGTTGTGGATTAGGCAGTCCCTACCAGACTGGAGATCCAGAGAGAAAGGAGCAGAGGATGCAATGCCCAGCCTCTCTCTCCCCTGACTCTCCTGTTTCCTGTGAGTTCCTCCTCTTGGCCCAATTCACCTGGAAGCCAGAAGACAAGGAGCCCCGGTAATTTACACTGCAGGGCTCAACATTTGCAGGCACAGAGACGAGCAGAAGTGAATTAGAGTTGAGGGAGAGACACAAATAGAGAAACACACCCTCTGTAAGACTTTATTTCATTTATATTTTATTGGGCTTTTAATCCAGAAGCAATTATAGCAGTAATGGTTAACAAGGATCAAATAAATATGTAAGCACGTTACAACTTGTAAAGAGTCAATATGATATTTTCAATTCATTAAAAATTCAAATGCCTATGAAACTTCAAAGCAATTTATATATTTTTAATCTGCTATTCCAAAGAGGGGGTTTGCATGTTTGTACAGATCATTTATTTTTTTTTAATTATACATTTATCTATGTCTGTTATACTGTTTTGAGGGTTGGAAGAAATTGCTATTCTGTTCAAGAGAGTAGTCTCAAACATTACTTGCTGGTCTTTATTCCAGATCTCAAGTACTTTTTGGAGGGCCAAGATGCATGCAACTGTGCCTCATTGTTGTTCAACAAGAAGCCACACACCTGACTAAGTTCCTGTACCTGATAGAGATCTCTGTACATTTCCCACTGGCCTACAAGGTTACTGTGTTGTCTGAGATTGTGCTTGAAGCTTAGAGTCACAATTTCACTTCAAAACTCTTACTGGAAATTGCGGAAAATCAGAGATGATGTCAATTTACACATCTTCACAATACTCACTAGAGACAGTTTTGGTTGATAAGGATGTGAGGTGAATTGTACCATTATACCTCAGGCTCTGACTTTAATCAGACAGCATAGACCTTGCTTTAGCAAGAATGCATCCAGAAGGTTATCTGTCCTGCTTTTAAGAACATTCTTCTAATGTTTTTCTAATATTTTACAATCCTGTACATGGATGCTAATGTAGATGATTTGCTGAACTGTTTCCCAATCAAAGGAGGTTACTTTTGTGCACTGCTTAATAATTGTGCAAGATAAGAAAATAAGGTGAATCGTTTCTTCTTTTCCAGAGTTAAAGAACAGTTGAGATGAGAACGCTTACCTGCTTCCCAGTAACAAGGCCAATATGCTGGCACACATTCCTGGAGTTAAGAATAATTAATACATTTGTAGCTGCATTGCTTTAAGTAATTTGTCTCCCCATTCCAGTGCATGTACACTCAAAGACAGAGGAAAAAATAGCTAAAGAAGAAAACCGGAATTGAATGATGACTTAGTCCTCATCAGCCTGCTTCAAATACCAAAAATGCCCAACATTAAAAAACCCACAGAACATCTGAAGCAGAAAGAACTTACTGATAAAAATGATCCAGTGGTCTTGAATACTCCAAAACAGAATTTTAGAGCTAGAAGGAAACAATGAGTGTCACTAATCTCCCTCATTTTGTTAGAGAGGACAATGAAGCATAATGCGTATTACAAAACTGACCCCAATTCAAGGAAAAGGGGCTTGACTTTTGCGTGCATAGGTCATTGTATGTAGGCCACCTGGAGGAGGAGGATAAGCATAACTTCCTGGGTGAGACAGCTTTCAGGGCAACTGTGAGCCATTTGCAGCCAACTCTGAAATTGAAGGCTGGTATACCAATCCAGTAATGGGATTCTGGGCAGGGCACCAACAGCATCTTCCACGGAGTCAAAATTTAAACTCATGCCGCCAGACTTCTACAAATCTTCTTTATAGTATGTTATGTTGTCCAAAGGATACTTTCCCCTCTCCCCCTTCTCATTATACCTTACCTCAACCTCTTTTCCTTTCTCCCCTCTCGTTTATTGTAATAGTCAGCCAGGAAAGACAAATTGAACTACATTTATTTCCTCTTGCCCCTTTGTTTCTTCAGCTGCTCGTAATTGTGAGAAGTGGTATTCCGTGTTCCTGACAACATCAGAGCACTGCTTTGGCATGCTGTACTATTTTGTGTCCTTGAAGAAGCATAGATTTTAGGATTATGTCAATAATAATAGATCTAAAATTAACATTTTCGGCCTAGGACCCGATCTCTTACCTATTTCTTAACAGAAGGCAATAAACAAAGTATTTAGACCAAACGAATCCACTTATAAACAGCATAGTGAAAATGTAAAGATAATAGAAATAAAAAGCTGGACCACAGGGGAAGATTCAAGTAATCACACACCTTAAATAACAGAAGTCTGTGAATTCATGCTGGCAGCCTTAAGTAGGTCACCTAATCGGTTGTTTACTGTGCTGTTGGATACAAAGCATGATAAACTAAGCAGGGAGGAAGCTGTATGAGTTCCATCTCCATAACAACGAAGATGAGAACAATTACAAGAGACCCTTGCCAGCCACCTCCACAAAATCAGTTTTAACCTCAGAGCAATGAGGAGTGACATAGCAAACTATGTCTGATGTCTGAACAACACAGGGCATTGCGCCAGGTAAAAACTTTCCCTTTTCAGAGGACTGAAGACGTTGATGCACGGACACATTTGCTGAACCAGCTGAAACCTTGAAAGGATTGCGCAAACTAGTGCAAGAATAATGTAAAACAGGAGAATGAGGATTTTAAAAATAATTTAATTTCAGTATATACTATGTTAAAGATGAGACAACAAAATATTATAGTAAATATTAAGAGATTGGTGCGTTGTCAAGACTTACTATATTATCAAAGATACGTCTTATCTTACACATGGTACTGTATGTGATAACTTGATAACTTGATATTAAGGTCTAACTAATGTTTTGAAATTAATTTTTGTTCCTTTTATGTATTTTACTGAATATTAAAAAATCTAAAATGAATTAAACCCTTACCTCTGTTTTCTAAAGTCATGATTAATCTCCTTTAGTGCTTGCAACAGTTTCCTTCAACAAACTTTTCAAAGTAAGGCAGATAATTGTCTTATGTTTATTTTTTAAATGTACAAAAGAAACTTGCTTGAGTGATTTATTTATAGATACTTTTGCCAGTGAATTAGAAATTTTATCTTTTCACATAAAATTGCCCCTTGCATCCAACTAATCTGCTTTTTAGAAACTGACCCTGGACATTTGGACTTGATCTTTGATTTCACATTTCTGGACATTTTCCAGACAACTTGGTAATTCGCTGAGAAATTTTGAGTCTGGATTACTTTTTCCAATATAGAATATATTTAAAAAGATTGCTAGTAGCAAATCCAATGTATCAGTAATTACTTCTCAACCTCTAACAAATTATTGCCAACAAGATTCTAACTTCTGATAGTCACTTTCTCTCCTTCCTTCCAGCCCTAATTCTTTATTCCATGAATTTCTTTAGGAAGGAAAGTTTCATTGTATTGAGCAGCGGGGACTGGACATCGCCAACTGCAGCCAAATTCTACAGACTATTGAGAAAACAGTTTGCAAAGGAGTGAGAAAATGTCAGTCAAAAAAACTTACCTGGCTTGGGTGGACATAGGCAAAGTGGATTTGAAGATCCGTCTTTACAAGTCAAAATTTATACCAGGAAGCTCTAATGAAAATGGTGTCATCCAACAAATGTATATGTAAATTCATTCTAAACACTTAATGAATTCATTCCCAACATCTGGAACATTATTAATTTCCTTTCTTTCATTGCAACATAAATAATTAAATTAAGAAATTATAATTTAGGTCAGCCTTTTGTGAAGAAATTTGATTTAATGTAATCAGTCTTTAGAAGAGGACTGTTCCTAGTCACCTTTGTTGCCCTTTCAAGAACATCAAAGCACTATCTGGAGCGATGAAAAGCATGGCCTGTGATGCTGGGTTGGAAGCCCAGCCCATCCTGCCCCACCTGTCACTATCTATGTGTGAATTTGGTAAATTACTGAAACTCTAAGCATTGGTTTCTCTATCTTTAAAAAGGGGTCACAAGAATAGTAATAACTTCACTGGGCATTAGTGAGGATCTGAAGAATTCGTGTGAGCAATGCCCTCTACTTAGTGCCCGACACAGTAACTGGTCAATAAATGATTGTTTGCCATGTTTGAAAAGTAAGCAGTATAATATTTTTTACTATATAGTACTCTGTTACCAAAATGTAACTATGTAACTAGAGTTAAATATAAATGTTCCTATTGACAAAGAATTTTGATATTTCTAGGATATAAAGCTGATTCTACTTTGTTCTATAAAATCTTTCAATGATTTCGCATAATTTTGGCAAAAGTGTGCAAAACCCTCATCATGATACACAAATTATCTCATCATCTTCCCTGCCCTCACTCCATATTTTCCCAGCTTTGTTCACTAGCTCTCTAGGTTGGAATAGATGCATTAGACATATGACACTACTAACTGCCCCTTGTCCATGGCCATGTTCCTTTGTCTAAGCTGTTGGGAGCCCTCTCTTTGCCTTCCTTTACCTTCTGCCACACTTGTGCTCCTCTTTATTAACCCCAAGCATCTTTTCTTCTAGGTAGTTTGTGTGGATGCTTCCCATTCCCTAAGCAAAAGTAATCATTCTTTCCTTTTTACTCAATTCAGTTAGCATACAAGAAATGAAAACCGTGTTTATACATCTGCCCCCATTAAGCTATGCATTTACTGATGGCAAGCATGGACTTTGTCCTGTTTGTTATTTCCCCAGCATTGAACACTCTACTTGACCCATGTACCTGCTAACTAGTATTTGTTTTAATGAAAAATTCATAACCAAATATATTTATTGACTTTTTTTTTTTACCTGTTCTCACCACTTATATTGCTCCACCTTGATCCAAACCATCATTGCTTCCTAGCTGGTTTCCCTTCATCCATCTGCCTTCCCACAGGCTGTTACTGACATGGTTTGAATCTGTGTCCCCACCCAAATCTCATGTGGAATTGTACTCCCCATCTGTTGAGGGAGGAACCAGGTGGGAGGTGATTGAATCATGGGGTAATTTTCCCCACACTCTTCTCTTGATAGTGAGTGAGTTCTCACGAGATCTGATGGTTTAAAAGTGTGGCACTTCTCTCTCTCTCTCTTTCTCTCCTGCTGCCACGTGAAGAAGGTCCTTGCTTCACCTTTGCCTTCTGCCATGATTGGAAGTTTCCTGAGGCCTCCCAGCCTTGCAGAACTGTGAGTCAATTAAACCTTTTTTTCTTCATAAATTACCCAGTCTCAGGTAGTTCTTTATAGCAGTGTGAAAATGGACTAATACAGTTACCAAAACACCAGGGATTTGGTCTAGGTCCTGTTGTTCATCACACAGAAAGCCAGTCACTGAGATAACAAGTATTGCCAGGGAAGAAGGCTTTATTCAGGTGCTGCAGGTAAGGAAATAGAAAATCAGTCCCAAATCCATCTCTCCAACTCACTAAAATTAGGGGTTTACGTAGCAGGAAAAAAAAAAAAAAACATAACCATGTGTGGGAAAACAAGATTTAGGGAGGCGTATGGAAGTAATCATGATGAATGAGGGGTCTGGAGTGTCATTGTCCAGATGCAGTGACCTGGTAAATTTCAATTTCTTGTTACTATTTGGGAGCCCTGATGGTTGGTTTCCTGAAAAAGGAGCTCAGATGAGACAAATGTTAATTTTCTCAAACTTTAAAACTGGGAGGGTCGATTTCTATGTTAATTCAAAATAAGCCATGAACATCTGTTCCATGGGACATTTGGGCTGGTTTTAAGTCTAGTCCCAGCAAAGCAGCCAGACTAACATACTTTACCCTCCAATGGCTTCTCAATACTTTCAACGTAAAGCTCACAGTCATTACAGTGTCCTCAAGGCATGAGTGATCAGGAGCCCATTGCCTCATGAATTTCATTTCCTCCAGCTCTTGTCCTCTAATACATCACTCCATTTGCACTGACCTTATTTTCATTCTTTGAATACACCAAGCATGCACTTACCTCACAGCCTTTGCATTTACAGTTCTCACTGCCTGGCAATCTATTCACTCACACATCTGCACATCAACCTCTGCCACTTCATTTAGGTCTCTGCTTCAATACAAATTGATTATAGAACCCTCTCTGGTCACTCCATTTAAAATAACTCCACCACCAACAATTTGCTTCAGCTTTATTCTTCATTAATTTTCTCTCTAGCATTCATCTCTATCTCCTTTATATGCAATCTATTTAATTTTGCATTTACTTATTACTTGTTTTTATGACTTGTATATATGCATTTAATAAATATGTTGTCTGAATTAATATTATAGTTAATGTTATGCTCATTATAGGATAACAGTCTCTTCTTTTTGGCTAATTAACAGTTTTAATTTACCTCCTGTCACCCCTATCCCTACAACTTTTCTCTTCCTTTGTTATCAGGGAAAACTTGACATGGAACAAAATTGATAAATATATGTAAGTTAAAGGGTCATACTTAGGAGGTTATGTTTACAGCATGAAAGCAGGGGTCCTAGGAAACATTAAAAAGTAAGAAATCGGTTTTTGAGCCTCAGTTTTTTATTCTTACATACATCACCTTCCCCCTCATACGACATACCTTTTTCATTTCCTGTAATCAGTGCTTTGTAGTCTTTCTCTTCAGTTTGATATTCTTAATGAATCCCATTCTGATCACTGGTCCCTTCTTCTATATTAGACACTCATGGAAATACTTCTTGCTTTCTACCTACTGTGGAAAACTCTCAGAAAGCATCAAACATTCATGCATGCTAAATCTCAAGAGGATTTGAATTTTTTCAGAGATTAAAGTCTTAAAATAGAACATTAAAATACTGCCATAGATTACAAAACACCAACAGGAATGAACAGGAGCTAAATGTTTTCATGTTAGTCTTGTTCACCCTGAAATCGCAGTTCTAGGAGGTCATCTCCGCAGTGCTAGGTACTAAACAAAACCAACAACTAATTAACCTTCTCAAGAGCTGAGACCTAGCTTTTGTTAAATACCTAGAAGAGTGTCAGGCATACAGTATGCATTATGTAAATGTGTATTATTTCTTTTTTTTAGATTAAAGATTTTTATGGCTCTGTGGAATCTAATAAACTTTAGAAGAAAATTTTACAGAATATCTACAGTTATGATTTTACTAAGCTAAATAGTTTCCTTGCTATTTTTCCCATGATTTTGTGTCTTTTCCTAGTACAAATTTCCTATTGATTTTCTGCATATGTAGGTCATAATAAAATGACATCCTCTTCTAAGGCAATTTTTTGGGCCATTTTTTATAGAATTTTTGAAAGTACTTTCACATGGTAACCTCAAGTTTCTCTTGGCCCTCATGTAGGGGAGTTGAGTGATTTGTCCAAGGTGACAGAGCTGGTTAGTGATGAATCATACCCAAGACCCATGTGGGAGGGTTCCTGGTGCCATGTCAACCTCATATGGAAAGGTGATGTTACTCACCTACCGTTGGCAGGACTTATATTTTGATTTCCTTTTCCAGAAACAATGATGGATTTGCTTTGATCCACCCACAAATCCCTAGCTTCATTATGCCTGCAGAATAAGGTTTTTAAAAAATACTCAATTAATTATGTAAGATCAGTAATTACATAAGACCTAGAAGTGACCAAGTGTTTTGACCTTCTACAATGAAATGCTCTAACCAACTCATCTGAACAGAAATCTGGCATGCAGTACAGCGATCAACAGAGTACCAGGTAATTAGTTCCAGAAATACCTACCAATTAGAAGGGTCTGAACTTACAGGTCTAACAGATGTTTGTTTTGAGCTTTGGTTTTGCTAATTCTAGTTGTTGTTCCTAAAATTTTTTAAAGTTATAATGTATTTTTATTACACAAAAGTTTCTAGATGAGGGGCAAAGATTTTCTTAAAGCAATTAATAAATGATGAAATTGGCTTATAAATATTTTATAATGACTGAATTCGATTAAATCAAAATTGCATTTATGCATTGTGTGTTTTTAAAACAGTTTTCTTCAAACCCTAACTTAGTGAAGACTGCAGGAAAATAATTAAATGTGAAGGAAATAGGGGAACTGAGGCAGAAAGGCTAATTCAGTGCTAAAAGACTCCTGATTGAATCACTGAACAGGTGAGAGAGAAAATACATTTTCCTTTTGAAATCCCTTCTTTCCACAAGCCATTCATTAACATGGGACACTAATCACATTAGCCATTGTGGATTATGACTGCTATTGGCAGGTTGAATTAAATTCCTATTAAACCTTAATTCAGAGATTTGTATCATACGTTTTCAGATCTCTGGAGTTGCTCCTAGACGTGCTCTTCTGTAATTTGGGTAGGTAGGGATACAAATGGCCCACAAAATGTCTTTATTTTAGGCGGTAGATTGCAGATAAGATATGCTGTGTTCTCAAGAAATACTTTATAATCAAAATATAACTTTCTCATTATTTAAATAAAATTGTATTGAATTCTCAAAATACAAGAATTACATAGAATATTTGGAGGGGAGAATATTAATACTCAAAATAAATTGCTATATGCTTTTCTCTAACTACTCTACCCTGTTCTTTTACATTAAGAAATCAGGAGATGATAAACACTCTCTGGATGCAATCATTTCTTGATCATTGACAAAATATAACTTCAAAGTAAATCAATCTGTTCTTTTCTTACTCCCATAGTGCTTAATTTACTTCTCAACTGATATATCATTCATTAGAATTTCTTTAGAAGACGATATTGTGATGCTAACTCAGTACTGAATACTGTGAAACATTGTATTGCAAGGTGTGTTCCACGGAGCAA
Organism: Macaca thibetana thibetana; assembly: GCF_024542745.1. Taxonomy (NCBI): domain Eukaryota; kingdom Metazoa; phylum Chordata; class Mammalia; order Primates; family Cercopithecidae; genus Macaca; species Macaca thibetana. Next base: position 45,778,816 of record NC_065580.1, read on the forward strand.
CAGCATCAGAGTCAGCTGGAGTAGCTATTAAGGTACAGGTTTCTGGGTCCCAGCCTAAGCCTTCTGCATCAAATTTTCCAAGGCTAGAACCCAGCAACCTGCATTTTTAATAGCTCCAGGCTGATTCATATGCTAGGGAATTACTAACTTGCTATTTTATCTCTCATTCAGTTCACTGCCTTAGAAATAGTAAAAAAGGAAAATACTAGAGTAAAAGAAACCCCTCAACTATTGGCAAAAGCATTAGATGAGCAATGTTCAGTGTAGCAACAGCCTAAACAATGTAATAATATTACAGGTATAAAGTAAGACAACATTTTCTATAGAATGTTGTTAAAAACATACACTTCCTGGTATAAAATACCTCGCTGAGAAGGGAAAAAATGAAAATGGAAAAAGTAGTAAAGAAATAAAAAAGCAATTGATTATCAATCACACACATACCAAAGATCACTTCCCCTACACATTTTTGTAAGTTTTGCTTTGTACAAATCATGAATGCACATGAATGTCCTTTAATCATTGTGTATTTTAAAAATTTGATTCCTGAAATTTTTAATTGAAAATTCTAGCTGTGAAAATAATTAATATTTAATTGGAAAAATTCCCCATGTTACATCCTGAGTTAAGATAATATGAACACTTGGGCTGAGTTAAATATAAATACTGTACATGAACAAAACAAACAAAGCAAAGTGAGGGAGAAAAAGAGAGAAGCAGATTGAAAGAAACATAGACAAAAGTAGATGAGTAAGCTTCCTTGAAAATCTGTAACTCACATTGACCTGGCATAGGTTTTTAGAGTAATATTTTTCAAAGATAAAACAATCCTTTTGAAATCTTTTCCACAATGGAATGACACAAAAGAAAACTATGTGTGTGCATATGGGAGTGGTGGTCACCAGAAAATATCTAAGAAAATGAAACACTTTACTGGTTCTAAGCTCCTGCTGTAATGAAATCGTGACATTTACGGATTTAACATTCATAGTTTTGACTATTGTAGAGTGACCTGAGTCCCTGGCATGCAGTAATCTGTAATTTTAATGAGGCACGATTTGAATTGCATGTGTTGAAACACTGAGGTGTCAGACACAGTCCTGCAGTCTGTTTGAGTACCTAAGCACTGCCTAGCAATGATTGTTGTTGCACATGTGTAATAATGCTTATGCAATGATACAAACTGCACCACCTTTCCTGACACCTAAAAGTTAGCTTTTAGAGCTGGTGACAGACATAAAGAAAAAGTCAAAAAAGTGAAAGAAACAGATGGCTCTACGAGAAAGCAGAATTTTGAAATTAAAGAATTGCATATCTTTCTTATGCCTGTAATCGCAGCACTTTGGGAGGCTGAGGCAGACAGATCACCAGTTCAGGAGATCGAGACCGTCTTGGCCAACATGGTGAAACCCCATCTCTACTAAAATACAGAAAAAAAAAATTAGCCAGGCGTGGTGGCACGTGCCTGTAATCTCAGCTACTTGGGAGACTGAGGCAGGAGAATCCCTTGAACCCGGGAGGCGGAGGTGGCAGTGAGCTGAGAACGTGCCACTGCTCTCCAGCCTGGGAGACAGAGCAAGACTCTGTCAAAAAAAAAAAAACAGAATTGCATATCTTAGATAAAAAGAAACCCAGTTTGTGATACATAAAGAAGAGTAGAGCCCACCAGCTAAGCATGTGAACTTTGGAGCCACACTTCTTGATCCTAATCGAACTGATTTCTGATAAATTCCCAGAAGTGAGTGCCTTAGTTTGTTTCTCATCAGTAGAATGAGGATAATGATAGTGTATCTCTCAAAGGCTTATTTATGAGGGTTTAAACCAGTAAACATTTATAAAGGACTTATAAATAAGTAAATACTTACAAATAAGTAAATATTTATTTATTTATTTATTTGGACTTTAAATGAGTTAACATTGGACTTATTTGGACTTTAAATGAGTAAATATTTATAAAGGACCAATAAAGTTTGGTGCAAAAGTAATTGTGGTTTTGGACCATGAATTTTAACTCATTATAACTAAACTCAAACACATCTTTATTAATCAAAATAGGAGCCATTACAATCAACACATTTTTGCCAATGAGAAATAAATTTGTTTAGTCCTGTAGCGTAGCAATCTGCACTTCGGGATTCAACGAACTCTTGGAAAGCATTTTCTGCATTATGCTGGTTGTCGAAGTGTTTTCCCTGCAAAAAGTTGTCGAGATGCTTGAAGTGAAGAAGTGGTAATCTGTTGGCCAGAGGTCAGGTAAATATGGCGGCAGATGAGGCAAAACTTCCTAGCCCAATTCATTCAACTTTTGAAGTGTTCATTGTGCCATGTGTGGTCAGGCATTGTCCTGGAGAAGAACTGAGCCATTTCTGTTGACCAATGCCAGCTGCAGGCATTGCAATTTTCAGTGCATCACATCGATTTTCTGAGCATACCTCAGATGGTTGCTCTGGAATTCGGAAAGCTGCAGTAGTGCAGTGAATCAGACTGGCAGCAGACCACCAAACAGTGCAAGGCTGTGTGTGGTGTGTGTGTGTGAGAGAGTGTGTGTGTGTGCACGCGCACACGCGCAAGTTTGGCTTTGGGAAGTGCTTTGGAGCTGCTTCTGGGTCCAATCACTGAACTGATCATGTCTGGTTGTCTTATAAAATCCACTTTTCATCCCACATCACAATCCGATTGAGAAATATTTCACTGTTGTTACATAGAATAAGACAACACTTCAAAACAACAATTTTTAAAAAAATTTCGGTCACTCACGAGGCACCCACTTATTGAGCTTTTTCACCTTTCCGATTTGCTTCAAAAGCCAAATGACCATAAAATGGTAGATGTTGAGTCCTTCGGCAGCTTCTCATGTAGTTGTAAGAGCATCAGCTTTGACAATTGAACCACCGCTGAACTGTACATTCATTAGCAGTTTCTGGACCAAATGTGTTGTTGGTGTTTTGAGTTGTCTCTGCTGCTTTAAGACCCATTTTCAACTCGAATAAAAAATCACTCAAATGGCCAGGTGCAGTGTCTCATGCCTGTAATCCCAGCCCTTTGGGAGGCTGAGGCGGGTGGATCACCTGAGATCAGTTCAAGACCAGCCTAGCCAACATGATGAAGCCCCATCTCTACTAAAAATAACAAAACATTAACTGGGTGTCGTGGCGGGTGCTTGTAATCCCAGCCACCAACTCAGGAGGCTGAAGCAGGAGAATTGCTTGAACCCAGGAGGTGGGGATTGCAGGGAGCCGAAATCATGCCGCTGCCTTCCAGCCTGGGCAACAGAGTGAGACTCTGTCTTGAGAGAAAGAAAGAAAGAGAGAAAGAGAGAAAGAGAGAGAGAGAGAGGGAGGGAAAGAAAGAAAGAGAGAGAAAATCACTTGAATTTGCTTTGTGTCTAACATCATTTCCATAGTCTAAAATAAACATAAAATAAACAGCAAGTAATTAGTCATTAGCAAAAATAAAAAAGGAAAAACAAAGTGGGAAATGCCCATTAAAATGATGTATAACATAACCACATTTATTTAAGAATGTATTACAATATCAAATGGCAAATTCCAAGAAGGCAAAAACCGCAATTACTTTTGCACTAACCTATAGAAGTGCCATGGACATGGTGCCATATTAGTGTTTATGTAAATAAATTCAGATAGAATTAGTATGACTATTTCAGGGAATGTCTTAGAAAGGGCATCTAGAGAAAGACAGATGTTCTCTCTTTCATCAAGTGAGAGAGAAAGACTTAGTAACATTTGTAAAGACAATTTGTGTAGGAGGCATGTGTATCTTGAAGGAAATACGACTTTCAAAAATGCCAGGAGTGAATAGAAAATATCATTTTTGTGATTCTGGAAGTTTTTACAGGAAGAATCCTCTCTGAAGAACAAACATTTACTTTATTTTATATTCAGCTGATAAGGACAATGATTTCAATTGAGAAAAGTTTTATGTGCTAAAAATATGAAAAGAACTTCATGGAATACTCAGTTGATTAAAAAAATGCATACATCTGCCTTGAGGATGAATAGAAACTTTATTTTCCTGGAACAACATTATCTAGGAGACACACATATTATCTTCAGCTTCCTCTTTTTGCTTTGTCAAGTGTATTCCTTGGCACTTGACAAATAAATGAGCATAACCATAATAATAACTTGACTCTACACAGTCCATTTTTTCAAGAAGCTGTATGAGCATAAAGCATACATTCTCCCCATCCATTCTGCCAGCAAGTCAATGAGGTGGCCTTTAAATAGGACTCTGGTGCATTCCAATTTGCAGGCAAGCATTACTTGTTGGGAATGTTCTCTAGAGATGAAGACTGCAGGTTCTGTGCTATTTAAAAGAATAAAGCAGATTTCAGAGAATGGTGATATGATCCAACAAACCCACTATCATTAGACTGAAATAAATGGGAGCAGTTCAATTAAACTCACAGTCTGAAAGGTAATTTAAAGTCCTCTTTCTCCAGATTGGTGTGTATAAGTGCTCAATTTTTATTCCTAACTTTGCTAGGATTGTTAACATCAATACATAATAGAGGTGGCAGCCAAATGCTTCATTTGTTCAGTACAGAGCTCTACACTCAAAAACCACCACACCCACCACTCACCATGTCCAAATGCAATTTCCCTCTTAAGCAATTCACCTTAAGATAATCATTTCCCTGCAGTTGTGTTTAAATCCTAGTTTTAACAGGTCCATGTGGCTTGTTCTAAAAAAATATGTAACTTGAGATATAAATGATACATGGTGACTGATCTCATTGATCTTCATAACCAAGGAATCTCATTGCTCTTTACAAGGAAATATAAATGTCATGTGAGATCAGTCACCCTAGATTCCCCTCAGCAGTCAAGAGATGCATGCTGTTCCTGCTTCTTCTCTTCTCCAGGACTGAAATACTTTTAGGGAGAATATTCTGAGTGACATACAATCAGAAAATGATTCAAGCTGTGATCCCTGGCTAAATTCTTGTTACCATCTGTATGCAGTTTAATAACTAGCAGCAGGACCCAATAGCTGTCCTCTCACCGGACTGTTGGCCGCCTACCTGATTCCACTATTGCCAGTAATATGCTGTTGGAAAGACCAAAGTGGTAGCTGAGGCCACCATCTCCTTCAAAGTTTACGTAAAATTAAAACTGAAATTGAATATTTTCCCTATATTTCTGAGAATTTCTGGGGCCTAAATCTCTGTGGCCACTTCCAGCTCTGAATTTCTTCAGTTTCCTGTAGGTTCCAAGACTTATGTCTTGTAGCCATTCCTTCTGCTCTGTGAAGGTCCAGATATGGAACTCAGGCCCTTTCTCTGATATATTAGAACCCACTGCACTAAAGGTTTGCAGCACCAGGGGTTTTTATTCAATTTAGAATGTTTACATGTTTGTACAGACACTTAGACACTGCTCAGCCTCCTGTCATTTAGAAAGCTCTCTCCTTTCTCAGATGTCCGTATTTATTATGCACAGCATTTAGCTACCATTCCGACTCAATCCAACATCTGACACTAGATATCTACCAGTCCTGCTATCTTCTGCTCCAAATAACACAGAAGAACTAGCAGATGATTTGAAGTTTTAGAATTTCCTTTTTTTCATACTAGTTTCTGTACATGTTTCCCTGATTACTTCTCCCTCCTATATATATTCATACTGAGCCATTTACAGCAAGGGTCATAAGTAACACCATTTAGGGACATTTGGACTAACAAAGTGGTTTGAATCCTTTGACTTTAGTGTCAAGTCTGCTGTAAAAATATTTTAGGTAGTCCAAACTAATTGAGTCAAACAACTGACTACCTTCCTTCCTTCCTTCTATTTTTCCTCTTTCTTCCTTCCTCCTTTTTTTGCATAACCACTAAAACCAATTTTCAAATTTTATTCCAATTCATAGGAGAGGAGGAAATCTGGCTCATATAAATATATACCTATAATTTCTAAACTCCCAGATCCCTTCAAGAATATTACTGTAAATGTATTTCTGTAAATGTATGGAGCTCAGATTTAGTTATTGTTTCATGTGTCTTTATGAATTGAACTTCAGTATCTAACTCCAAACAGACAGAATAGAATTGGCATTGTTCACACATATAATAAAGCATTCAAAATTGCACATAAATTAAATGTCTTATACCCTACGTTTGCCCAAGCCATGGCCAACAAAATAGGATCACAGTAACATTGGCAAAAATATAGTATCTCTAGTTCTGCTCCTATTTGCTTCACAAAAACTCCATGTATCTCAAATCCCTCCTAAATAATTCCTAAAGTCATGCCTCACCTTTTTCTCAGCAACTACCTCAACAAGGATCACTTTCATCCTCTCCTGCTCAGGTCTGGGTCCCTGGAGCAATGTCTGCCACTGAGGATCCTGATGCTACAACCAAAGTTACCTCGACTTGTGCCTGGGCTCCTTGCTCTGCTCCATCCTCTTTTGATTCTAAATGGAGATAAGCAAGGCTTCCTGCTCAGGCTGTCCTGAGCTGTACTCTCTTCCCATCTTTAGCAAGCCTTTGTGACATGATCAGCAAGCCAGGTTTATTGCCTGATGCTTTCTCTATTTTGCTGTGATTTTAGTAAAGCAGCTCTTTTTTTATTATTATTCTCACCTGTAATTTCCTCCTTCCAAAATGTACAGTGTATTATACTGGGATAGAGGGATAGGTCCTATTCTCAGCTCCAGCTGGCCAGCTGCTTATTCTGCTCCTTCTTTAGGAAAGTCTTGTGCCCTTCTGAGGTCCCCAGATATCTTCTCCACAGGACTTTGAAGATGTCCAGATTTTGAATTAATGAGCCCACAGAGCAAGCATTGATTACCTTTAGCACCACATGATTAGAAAAAAAGGATAGGAACACTACCATTTGACTCAGAAGTCGCATTACCATGTATATACCCCAGCCAAATATATATATATATATATATATCTCTACCAAAACAATGCACTCATATGTTCACCACAGCACTATTCATAATAGTAAAGACAGAATCAACCCCAGATGCCCATCAATGGTGAACTGGATAAAGAAAACATGCTACATTCACATCACTGAATGTTACACAGCCATAAAAAAGAATGAAATCATGTCCTTTGTAGCAACATGGATGCAGCTAGAGGCTAATTTCCTATGTGAATTAATACAGGAACTGAAAACCAAATACCATGTGTTCTCACTTATAAGTGGGAGCTACACATTGAGTACACAGCAACACAAAGATGCGAACAATAGACACTGGGGACTACCAGAGCAGGGAAGGTGCGAGGAGGCGAGGGTTACAGAAGGTGGCTTGGCAATCTTAGGTGGTATGTAACAAATTCTTTTTTAAAATATTTAAACAGTATTTAAGTATTGTTAAATGTGTAAATTTATTAGATGTTTTGCTTCTAGTTTCTTATATTTTGGACTATGCTCACTACCTGGGCGACAGGATCATTCATACACCAAACCTGCATATGTGCCCCCTGAATCTAAAAGTTGAAAAAAAAAATCATATGAATATGAAGTTGCCTCGTACCGGTTTTCACAGTTTCATACAACCTCAGCATCATTGTGCAACCATTTAAACCATTGAAGTTCTGAGGGAGGTTACCTTTGTGATGTTATAAGGTGTCTATATTTCTTCTTCATTGTCAATGTGCATTGAAAATGTTTTAAAACAATGAAATGTTAGAATCATAAAAATGTTTAAAATTTTATTTCATTTTTTTCTGTTTTCATCTTGGTAACCTGTTCAGTGCAGTGTGGTCTCTGCATATTTACAATATCAATTTACAATATCCTTGATTTTCTCTTTAGTGACCCAAGATACTATAATAGAGCCTATGCCTACACACACCAGTGATAGATTAAAAGACAAGTGTTATCAGATGTTTGAACAGCTGTTTACCTGTGCCAAATTGAACTGATTAAATGACCATGTTCTTTAAAAGAAAAAAAGCCAAAGTACGAAAGCTAAGAGAGTCATAAAGAAAGAGCCCTTTTCTATTTCCTAATATTGCTTTATATGCATAGGCATTGGTAGGACAAAAGATGTGTCAAAAAGATGATTCCTATGTAGCATTTTAAAATGTAAATCTAGGGATGTTCTGAATATTCTATTTGTATGTTCAGGAGACGAAAAATTATTTTCTCCACATTATATGCTTTTGTCAATGCCATTAAAACTGATCTCTTCTTGTTTACCTAATGTGACTAATAATTTAAGGTAGCTCGATAATAATTACTTCTCCTATGTGTAACTCCTGAATAAAAGATACACAGATTTGCAAAAAGATAGGTAATAGTAAGTTTATGGTGGAGAAGCCTGGCAGACAGTTCCTTAGCCAAGTAATAAGCCATCTGACAGCATATGTTCCCTGATATGGTATGAAGAAAAGGGCACAACACCTGTGTGCCTTTCTTCTTCAAACTATAACTTCAGAACATTCATGAGAAAATATAAGGTAAAAACCAAACTGAGAGACATTCTACAAAATACTTGACCCGGACTCTTCAAAAGTACCAAGTTCATGAAAGGGAAGAGCAGGAAATTGTCTCGGATCTGAAGAGACTAAGGAGGCATAATGACTAAGTGCAGTGTGGTGTCCTAGCTATCTAGGAAAAGAACACAGTGGAAGAACTGTGAAATCTTAATGAAGACTATAGTTTGGTTAACAGTATTGTGGCAATGTTCATTTCTTAGCTTTTATAAGTGTATCAAGGTTATGTAGAAAGTTAACATTAGAGGAAGCTGGGTGAAGTATATAGAGAAATACTCTGTGTATCTTTGCAACTCTTCTATAAAGATAAAATTATTTCAAAATAAAATGCTTATTTTAAAATGAACTTGTAAGTCTGAGAGATTATTTATAAGTTTGTTAATTCATGGCAATTAAGTAAAATATCAAGAGTGGGATGCAAGAAGTTCAGTTCTGGTATATATCTATATCTGTATCATCTATATCTACCCCTATAAAGTAGATAAAGATATACAATCTATGAAGATATATAAATATCTTTAATGTTTATAAAGATAGAGATAGACGCACACAAATAGTCACACACACACACACACACACACACACTAGCTTTTTTAATAAGCATGAGATGGCAGGGATGGGAAGTGTATTCTGCTTTAGTGTAGGCAATAAGATGCACCTAAACTTTAAAGTTCTGATGAAATCTAAGATTTCTGTGTAATATTTATGATAATGTTTTCTTTCCTAAGCCCATTAGTTCACTTTTCCATAATGCATCAGTTCAGAGTGACATCTATAAAAGTGTTTCTTGCCAGATTTTTCCCTCTAAAATTCTTATTCCTTATCCCATCTGGCTTTGCAAATCCATAAAATATATATGTTGCATCACATTATTTAAAGCAGCTTCCAATGACATTCACCGACTGCAAGCGTGGCTTAACTGTTCCAACATCTGATGCAAATGGCTTCTTTAATTCTCCTTGGATCAAGCCACTCATCTTTGGGTCTGATTGTTGCTTATCATCATCTGTGGAGCAGTCTGCTCTACTTTTCTTCCGTCTGTTCAGGCTTAGGCAAGCTTACTGTTGAGCAATTCCATTTCTTGCTATTGCCAAAACAGGTTTTATTTTATGAAATTTTACACAGCCGAACTTCCCCTGACAGTAGCCACCCCACTAGATCCAAGCCTGTCAAACTCACTGTAGTAGCAATGGAAGACTCTTTAAAGCCAAGACTCTTTAAGTGTTGATGTCAGGACACAAAGATGCAAACCCTCAGAGTACATGTTTCTGTTTGCTTACCATCCAGGATTAGATGACCAATTCAGAAAAAGTGGAGGTACCACATTATCATCTGTGACAAACATTCAGTCAAATGTAAAATCCCATTACAAAGATAATATTTGATCTTAATCACAAATGCCATATATCTAGCCATGTTTGGGGACTATGAAGTAGTAATGGTTTTCAGGATATACAAATCTCTCAATGAATATCAATTTAAGATGAGCTTGTATCTTTTTTTTCCTTTTGACGGAGGATGAAAGTGACTGCTCACTTTTTGCATTACACTTTGCAGCTTTCAAAGTGATTTGATAATATGTATGCATCCAAAAAATAGGGAATAAAATATTTTAGGAATTTACCAAATGACTAGCAACTTTGAGAGAACACACTGATGTATGGCTGTTCGCTTGTACTGATATTTAAAGGAAGAAAAATGGACAGTCTTGTTCTCTTCTCTGAGACTGGGAAAGAGAAGTTGCATTATTCCTTGTTTTCTCTTAACAAGATTATGTGAGAAGTCCAAGACCAGATAAAAATATGATATTGTCATTTGTGAAATATTCTTTTCCTTTATCTACATCACATCTGAAAATAATGATACTGCAAATGTCATTTGTTTTGTGTTTTGTCTTATATTTTTCCCTTAAACTCTCATGTGATTTTGATCTAATAAAAACATAACTCAGGAAAATAAATCAATGACGATATACATTTCATCAGAATGAACTTGTGATACTTTACATAATTCAATAACTTTCCAGTTGACTGCAGAAAGACATAATATTCCCATGGGCACAGATTCACATTCTTAGAGTAAGTGCTCACATAACTGATAGGCAGCACAAAGAAACACACCAAGAATGTTCTTGGGGAAGAGAATAATCCAGCGGTGTATGGCCTTATGCACTTGCCCTGTTTTACCCAGAGGAAGAGAACAAAATGGGCCTGATGTGCCCGATATATAATTCATTAACAGTGAGCACTTCATTTCTAATCTCTGCCAAAAGAGAAAGAACCAATCTGCCTACCATTCCTTGCTATACCTTATAACAGAACCAGGGCAAAGTACTCATCTGTCCTCTAAAGAAATGATATAAGAGGTAAATAAGAAATAATATAAAGTTATTAGAAGACTGGTAGAAAAATGTATAAATGCATTGTTGACATTAAATAAAAGAAGCTTAATATGTACAGATTGTTATGCAGAAATTACATTGAAGTAACAAAGTGGGTATTTCTGTTACACTATTGGTCAATGTGGCACAGATGGCTAGTGTCCAACAAAACTTTTTACTGTCTTCCATATGGAAAATTCAGTACTATAAGCTGTTGGCTCACCAAAATACTACATTTTCCAGACTGCCCTTACATCCAAGAACCATGTAATTAGTTCTCCCCAGTGGAAGTCACTTCCATGCTGGGATTTAAAAAAAAAAAAAAATTATCCATCATCTCTGTCTCTTGAACTAAGAGTCCCCGAGTGATGTCAAAGCCACAAAATGGAAGAAACCTAGGTCCCTGATTTACTACGTGGAGGAAACTTCCTACCTCCAGGAACACCAGTGTAGAATTGTTAGGCTTGTCGGGAAGAAGCTTTTATCACATTAAAACGCTAAATTTGCATTTAGGTTGTTACAGCAAAAATCATTACCCTATCTTACACAGTCAGGTATTGATCCATCAACACATTAAGATAAATGGGTATAAAAAAAGCTTCATCAATAATTATATCTTATGAAACCTTCAGTGTAAGGGAGATATAATAAACAGAAAACAAACTCTTTTAATTTAAGAAGCATGTAATTAAATATAGAAGCAAGAAAGGTAAAAATGTCATTAATAAATATGCCATCACATGAGGAAAGTGCTGAAGTAATATGTCATTTAAATGTGGGTTCATAAAAACCTTTGCCTTTTTTGAAGAGAGATGTCTAAATTATGCTTTATATGGTGAGAAGAATTGTAATCTTAGACTTAATACCTAATTGCCTGATGCGGACTTGTACCAGATATGATATGCTATTTTAAAGATCAATGGTAGAAGGAGCTGAAATCTCACTACATAAATCAGCCCTCCTAACTATTCTGAATATTTAATTCGCCACCTGGCCACTGTGATTAATCCCCCAGCCCACAGAGTGTCACTAATTTGGCTACTTGGTAACAATCTGGCTTTCTGTTTCCCAAACGATTATTTTGGTCATTTAACCCACACTAAAAGATAGAACACAGACCTCTTTGTCATTCTCTCAATATCACTATCCTCTTTTCTCACATTTTCTGCAGAGACCATTGTTGGCAAAGTCACCTAAGATCTCCAGGGTCTACAGCAAATCCCTTACTAAGAAATGTAATAGGCCAGGCGCGGTGGGTGGCTCACGCCTGTAATCCCAGCACTTTGGGAAGCCGAGGCAGGCAGATCACGAGATCAGGAGATCGAGACCATCATGGCTAACACGGTAAGCCCTGTTTCTACTGAAAATACAAAAAATTAGCCAGGCGTGGTGGTGCGCACCTGTAGTCCCAGGTACTCGGGAGGCTGAGGCAGGAGAATGGCGTGAACCCAGGAGGTAGAGCTTGCAGTGAGTCGAGATCGGGCCACTGCACTCCAGCCTGGGCGATAGAGCGAGACTCTTGTCTCCAAAAAAAAAAAAAAAAGAAATCTAATAAAGAAAAATTGGGCAGAAAAATATGAACTCGATGTGTAAAAGATCATGATTTCCATTTCTTAAACTATGAGGACTAAGCACAAGGTGTAACAATTAATCTTTCTTGTGGGATCTCTCTTTGGTTACTCAGGTTTCTACTTTAATTTTTCTTCTCTTATAAACATCAAGAAACAATTCAGCTCAGATCTCCCTTTACCTAGCAATTTCTAATTCCACAGAGACTACATCCTTTCACACAGGCCCCAAATTCTCCCCATAGGCTTTAAAGGGCCTAAAACATGTCCAAGGCTCCTTGGAGTCCGTCTTGCAAAGGAGAGAGGTTGTTTCAGAGTTAAGGGGCAAAGTGGGAAGCAATGCTTTAAATAGTGAAAAGGAGGACCAATCACCCCATTCTCCCTACCATACTCTGCTCTTCCTTTTCCCCATCACATTGATCATATTGGATCACATCACACCATGCTGTCTCTTGTCTCTTCCCCTACTGTAATGTTAACATTATAAGGGGAAACATCTTACTCTGCTCGGTTCACTTACATATCCCAAATCTCAAGTGTAGATTTTCCCTAGCACATAGTAGACACTTAACAAATGTTTTCGGAAAGAATAAATGGATTAATGTCAAACCAAGCACCATTCACGTCACCACAATTTCAAGAAAGGTCAAGTCATAGTCCCATGAGCGGATCTATTCTAGTCTTATCAAGACTAATGTGGTAAGATGTTTATTGTTGTGTCTCTGAGTTCCTCCTCCACCTCTTATTTCAAGCCAAAAGGAAAACTTTGTAATTCTTGCTTTCTGGAATTTGGCTCAGGAGAAGGCAACAAAAGCCTGTAGTCAATAGCTTGGCTTGTTTTTTGAAAATGCATCAGGGCCAATGAAGAGAGTAGGCCAGATGCCCCGGCAGAGAAGGTTAGAGGAAGGACAGCCTCATGGTAGAACAAAGTGAAAGTCCTTAGGTTGAGAAGGGACTAAGGTCTGTGGGTTCCAGGATAAGCAATGACGAAAGAGGTTCACTCAGTGGCTTGGCATCTCTTAAAACACTGAAACATTGGCACAACATAAGAGGGTAGAGGCATACCGGCTGCATTTGATTTTTCCCTTTAGTTGAATAGAGATTTAGAGCTAAGCTTTTTAAGTAAATAATATGAGATTTTTTCCATACCTGAGATTATGAGCTCTAAATTCTACTACACAAATATTATGCTATCTTAGGTCTTGAGAACTTAAGAACTCAAGATTGATCTGGTTATTTTCTGGATTTTCAAATGATTTATCAAAGACTAGGAAACATCTAATGACTCTTTGGTCTAAAAAAGCCCCTTGGATTTGTGACTAGCTGAAATCTATGACCTGGAAGATCTAAAACTAGCTCGATCCCTCCAGTGTAATTAACCACAGAAAATATCTCATGTTGGCAACCAGAAGATAACATTAACAATACTATCCGCTTCTCTTTACGTTCTCTTCTCATCCTGGTACTCAAGGTTCACTAAACTGGCCTGGCCTAAAAGGAGAAAATGAGAAATACAGTAGCAGACACTGAGAGGAATGAATAAGACTCGCAGATAACTTTTTTTTTTTTTTTTTTTTTTGATAGAGTCTTACTCTGTCACCTAGGCTGGAGTGCAGTGGCAAGATCTCAGCTCACTGCAACCCCCACCTCCCGGGTTCAAGCGATTCTCCTGCCTCAGTCTCCCAAGTAGCTGGGATTATAGGCATGTGCCACCATACCTGGCTAATTTTTGTATTTTTAGTAGAGATGGGGTTTCACCAAGTTGGCCAGGCTGGTCTGGAACTCCTGACCTCAGGCGATCTGCACACTTCGGGCTCCCAAAGTGCTGGGATTACGGGATTACGGGCGTGAGCCACCGCGCCCAACCAGATAACTTTTAATTATATAATCAGGTAATTGAATTTAATGCCAAATAAAACTTAAAATGTTTAAAAAGGATACTGATAGGTTTAAGTGGGAAAAAGATCTTTAATATATATTCAGACCATTTTCGGGAAATGAACAGGCAGTTGGACCGGTGAGAAAGACTCTATAAAAGTTCTTAAGACAAATGTTAATGTTTGTAAAATATATTAGCAGAAAGAGTGAGAAAGAGTGAGAGAAAAGGAGAGAGAGAGAAGGGGAGAGGAAGGAAGGAGGGAAGGAAGGAAGGAAGGAAGGAAGGAAGGAAGGAAGGAAGGAAGGAAGGAAGGAAGGAAGGAAAAATCTTAAGGGACTAGACTGAGTTTTATATCTGATTTTCCAAGTAGAAGAAAATGTGTGAGTCCACAATTACTGGACCTGAAAAACATTTGAAAGAATGTTCTTTCTGAGACAGGAAGGAAAACCAAATGTGAAGTTTTCAGAAGGGAATAATTTAATTAAATTAGGAATAACATCTGCCCTCATTAGGAAATTTCTAAAGGCAAGGAGTATTAGAGAAGAATTATGGAAGAGAGTTTAGAACAACAGGGACTAATCCCTGTAGTCCATCCCTGTAGATTTCACCACCTACTCATATATATTCCCAGGACAGAAAGAAGGGTGGGAAACCGGGAAGGGGAGGGTATCCCTGATTCCTCTTAAAGACAGAATCTCAGTCAAAGATAACTTTCTTTCCTATTAGAATATCAGCTCATGGGTGAAGCGTTCCTAATTTCTCCATATTTTTCTGTGTATTCCCTCCTTCTACACACTTTAGGTTCCTTTGTCATCCATAGAACTTTGTGTAGGCCCCTATTCAGCAATAGCAATTGTGGATAGGCCCTCCTCTAGGGTTCCTCTCTCATCCAGCAGTGGAAGCTTGAGGACAGGGGCCATAACTTACTCCGCTCTGTATTCCCAAGAGTCATTTACTCATAAAATACTTATGAAGCATCTATTGTATGCCAGACCCTCTGCTAGGTAGGGACCATAGAATGGCAAACAAGGTCAGCAAGATCTCTGACCTGCTGAAGATTACGTTCTACAAGGAATAAACAAAAAGAAAAAGAGAAAAATAAAGAAAAACATTGAATTATTTTGAATTGCATTCATTTTTATGATTTTTTTTTTTAAAAAAAAGGCCTGCAGTGGTGGCTTGGTGACTTACGCCTTCAATCCAAATCTTTTAGGAGGCTGAGGCAGGCAGATTGCTGGAGGCCAAGAGATTGGGACCAGTTTGGGCAACATAGCAAGACTCTCTCTCTACAAAAGGTGAAAAAAACAAACAAAAAAAACCACTAGCTGGATACATACCTATACTTATCGTCTAGGTACTCAGGAAAGTGAGGCAGGAGGATTACATGCATTCAGGAGACTGAGTTGCACTCCAGGCTAGGTGACAGAGCAAGACCCTATCAAAAACAAAAGAAAAAAAGGAGAGAGAGATAGAAATGAGGAAATGAGGAATAACAAAGGAGCAGAGCAGAGGAGCAACTTCTTTAGGTAGTATAATCAAGGCAAGTCTCTCTGAGAGGGAATAATTTAAACTGAGATTTGAAGAAAGGGAAAGAACTGTCTGTGCAAATGGTGTGTACATGTAGGTGGCAGGGGGGCATCTACACAGAAGAAAGAGCATGTGCAAAGGCTCTGAACAAGATAAAACTTGATGTGCCTATGTAATTAAATGCCAGTGAATGTGGACACAGGGAATGAAGAGAGCGGAGCATGGGATAGGGTGGGGAGGTAGACAATCTTGGAAGTCATGGTAAGAAATTTGGATTTTATTCCAAGAACGATGGGAGACCATTGCAGTATTATAGGCATAAAAGTTATATTATCCAGTTTGGATTTTGAGAAGAGCACTTTTGTATGAGGAGTAGATTTGTATGGAAGGCAGATTTAGGAGGGTTTTTTACATATCCCAAAGACAAACGTTAAATTCTTGAACCAAGAGGTAAATAACAGAGATGGAGAGAAAAAAGCAAATCCAAGATATATTTTAGCCATTAGCTTCCCAGAGTGTCCTGAAGGCCTGAATATAAGCATTGACAGAAAGAGTAAGGAATCCAAGATGAGTCTCAGGCTGAGAAATTATTTAGAACATAGAGATGGGAAGACATTTTTATGGTAGTAGAAGGAACAGATGGGTACAGGTTGGGGAGGGTAGAGTACAAAGAAGAGTTCCATTATAGTAATTTGACAAACATGTGAGCCATCCAAGCACAGATGTCAAGCAAACAGTTACATAGGCTGATTTGGAGCAGGGAGGAAATTTAGCCTGGGTGGAACATTTGGGGTCACCAACATAAGATGTGATTGAATTTATAGCAATTACCCAAATATAGAATATATGAAAAGAATTCAGTATCTTTCAGCATGCTTACTGCACATTTGCTGAATGAGGACAATAATCTGGACCAATAAGGCAAAATTTCCTGCCTCCATCCCTGGTCTTCTGTAACCACCCTCCATTTGACTTTTTACATGCCAGTTACCTACCTTGATTTCCACATAGTATCTGCTGCTTAACTTCCCAGATACCCCATTAATTCAGTTTAACTCCTTCAGATCATGTCCTAAGGAGACACTGCAGAACAAATAGCCTTACTCCCTAGTGCCAGGATTCCTATGCTTCATATTTTGATCTATCTTGTTGACAGTGGGTTTGTGATTCTTATAAGAACACAAGCAAAAAATATATTTCCAGATGGTTCTCGAAATTAAGGGAGATGGTGAGACCATTGGCAAGTATGTTTAAAGATAAATAAATAAATGAACAAATAGTCTAGAATAGCCAGGCATTTGCATGTGTTTAGATAATCAAAGGAAAAGATCTTTACAGGTCAAAATATAATTGAATATACCTAAAAAATTCTGTAAACTGTCAATTTTTTAACATTAAGGATTTTGAGATCTTAAAAGTTGTGGTCCACTTTCCAATCAAACACACTATGTGTTTAAGGAAACAAAATATAATGCATGTAAATTATTTAATTTAAAAGAACATCTCATTCTTTACTGGCATCATACTTCTTGTTAAAAACTTCACTGTAAGTGATCTGAATTTTTGAACATTAGCTTTCCCTCATTACCATAAAATCATGATCTTTTAAGGACAATTGAGAGTACAATTAACCTTAAGCAAAAGATGTCATCATGTTCTGATTGATTATCTCAGCTTTCAAGAGTCAGTCATCTGGAGCCAGTGTTTCTAATAAAATAAATTTTTCAGAAAGGAGATGTGATCTATATTTTCTTGGCTCTCTGAATACAGAACAGACCTTGTGGGATGCATGCCTAATGAGTCATCCTTGTTTTTCATGAAAAACATGGTTTTCCAGTACTGTAGCATTTTGCTCTTTACTGATGCATTTGCATAAAATGAATATATTACAACTTGGATGTTGTAATTTAGTTAGTTTAATTATGAAAGTCACACCCATGCCTTGGTAATTTCATGAATCTGTAGGGTGCCCAAGTTTTTTACGGGTCTTATTCTGATATTATGTCTCTGTAGAGTGAAACTTCCTTAACTGTATTTGATTATGTTAATAGTCTTGGAATGGGCACATGTTTACCATGAATACAAAAACAAACGTACAAGGTCTCACTTTAGCAGCAATTCTGCCATGGATGAATATATAGCACACACAAAAGAATTATATGAACTAATTAAATATACCATCATGCTACCCTTCCCATTGAATATGGTTTAATACTCATACATTGGTTTTTGTTTAAAGCACTTACAATTAGTAGTCGCTAATTCACAAGTTCAGTATTTTTATACCATGTGTCTCCATAGGTATTTACAGAGTAAAAAATACAGTCACTGACCCAGTTGTTAATATTATCAGTATGCTTGAAATATCTCTCCAAGACCCACTTACCTCTGTGTTCACACCCAATCATATATTCGTTCAGTTAACATTCCTTCAGTTATATACTATGTTCTAGGCACTGTCATAAGGACTGAAGGTATAACAAAGAATAAGGCAGTCACAGTTCCTTCTCTCATGCCGCTTATATTCTAGTGGAGCAGACAGAATGCACAGTTTAACAAATTAAGTAATAACTACTTTTATAAATGTTATGAAGGAAGTAACTGGAATGCTGTGATGGAGCATAATGGTGGCCAATATCACCTTAAATTTTTCCTCAGTTTGCCTGAACTTTACACGGGTTTCTGCCTGATTATAGGTTCCCCCCCCCACCCGCTTCCCTTTCCTTAGAGCATTTACTTGAGAAAACTTGCCATTGTAATTGCTTTCTCTACTCCTCTGAGACGCAATCTTCCCCCAGCCCTTTGACAGTTTACCACCCAGGAATGTCTTTCTGAAGGACCTGGGGCAAAGCTTTGAAACGTAATCATCAGGGATGGTAGCGCCCCTATCTCCCAGTCTCTATGGGAAGGTAGGAGTCTAACTTAACCAATTAGTAAACACAGATGATCTAATCACATTGAAAACCTCCCCCTCAATATTCTATAGGACTTTTCCACTAGCTCATCTCGGTGCTTAAACACTCTCTGGATTTTTATTTCAGTGGTGTTGAGTTCACTCTGTCTCCTCTATTGCAATAGTTTAATTAAGTCTTCCTTGTTTAGTATCTTTGTCCAGGGCATTTTTTCTTTGACAATTGAAGGAAGAAAATCCGGCCATCTTACCTTAGGTAGGGGTGAAGAAAAGGCAATCATTCCATGAAGAGATGGCATTTAAGTTCCATCCTAAATTATAAGCAGAAGCAATGAGAAGAATAATGAAAAAGTACTTCAAGCAGAGGGAGCAGTCAGCACCATAGCCCTGTGGCTGGAAAGGGCTTGCCATGTTCAAAAGACCAGAGCGACTGACATGGGATCAAAGAGACAGCATGAGACTGGTACACAGGCAGGGCCAGGTCATGCTGCCACTTGTAGGCCAAGGTTGGACGTTTATATTTTATTACAAATGTAATGAAAAACCATCGCAAAGTCTTGAGCAAAAAAACAAAAAACAAAAAACAAAAAACAAAACAAAACAAAAAAACTATGACCTGGTTTGAGAAAGAAAAAAAATAGTCCAGCTGGGGCCGCTCTAAGGACTGGATGGGGTTAAAGTGTGGGTCCCAGACATGAAGTCAGCCTTTCAATCTTCAGTGTGAAAAACAAGTGTTTGTATTTATGTATTTATTTATTTGACTTGAGATCTTGCTTTGTTGCCCAGGCTGAAGTATAATGGCACCATCATAGCTCACTGCAGCCTCAACCTCCTGGGCCCAAGCAATGCTCCCACCTCTGCCTCCTGAGTAGCTGGGACTAAAAGTGTGCACCACCAGGTCTGGCTAAGTTTTTAGTATATTTTTAGAGAAAATGTCTTGCTATGTTTTCCAAGGTAGTCTCAAATTCTTGGGATCAAGCTATCCTCCTGCCTCAGCCTCCTGAGTTGCTGGAATTATGGGTATGAGTCACTTTGTCTGGTTAAAACATGTGTTTTTAAAGACTCCAAATCTAGGAAGTACAGATTTGGTAACTGGGTGTATTAGCCGGTTTTCACATTGCTATAAAGAAGTACCTGAGACTGGGTAATTTATAAAGAAAAGAGGTTTAATTAACTCACAAGCTGTATAGGAAACATGGCTAGAGAGGAATTAGGAAAGTTACAGTCATGGCGGAAGGCAAAGGGGAAGCAGCCACGTCTTACATTGCTGGAGAAGGCGGAAGAGAGAGAAGGGGGAAGTGCTACACACTTTTATTTTTTTTTTTTTTTTTTTTTTTTTTTTTTTTTTTTTTTTTTTAAATTTATTTATTATTATTATACTTTAAGTTGTAGGGTACATGGGCATAACGTGCAGGTTTGTTACATATGTATACTTGTGCCATGTTGCTGTGCTGCACCCATCAACTCGTCATTTACATCAGGTATAACTCCCAATGCAATCCCTCCCCCCTCCCCCCTCCCCATGATAGGCCCCGGTGTGTGATGTTCCCCTTCCTGAGTCCGAGTGATCTCATTGTTCAGTTCCCACCTATGAGTGAGAACATGCGGTGTTTGGTTTTCTGTTCTTGTGATAGTTTGCTAAGAATGATGGATTCCAGCTGCATCCAAGTCCCTACAAAGGACTCAAACTCATCCTTTTTTATGGCTGCATAGTATTCCATGGTGTATATGTGCCACATTTTCTTAATCCAATCTGTCACTGATGGACATTTGGGTTGATTCCAAGTCTTTGCTATTGTGAATAGTGCTGCAATAAACATACGTGTGCTTGTGTCTTTATAGCAGCATAATTTATAATCCTTTGGGTATATACCCAGTAATGGGATGGCTGGGTCATATGGTACATCTAGTTCTAGATCCTTGAGGAATCGCCATACTGTTTTCCATAATGGTTGAACTAGTTTACAATCCCACCAACAGTGTAAAAGTGTTCCTATTTCTCCACATCCTCTCCAGCACCTGTTGTTTCCTGACTTTTTAATGATTGCCATTCTAACTGGTGTGAGATGGTATCTCATAGTGGTTTTGATTTGCATTTCTCTGATGGCCAGTGATGATGAGCATTTTTTCATGTGTCTGTTGGCTGTATGAATGTCTTCTTTTGAGAAATGTCTGTTCATGTCCTTTGCCCACTTTTTGATGGGGTTGTTTGTTTTTTTCTTGTAAATTTGTTTGAGTTCTTTGTAGGTTCTGGATATTAGCCCTTTGTCAGATGAGTAGATTGCAAAAATTTTCTCCCATTCTGTAGGTTGCCTGTTCACTCTGATGGTAGTGTCTTTTGCTGTGCAGAAGCTCTTTAGTTTAATGAGATCCCATTTGTCAATTTTGGCTTTTGCTGCCATTGCTTTTGGTGTTTTTAGACATGAAATCTTTGCCCATGCCTAGGTCCTGAATGGTACTACCTAGGTTTTCCTCTAGGATTTTTATGGTATTAGGTCTAACATTTAAGTCTCTAATCCATCTTGAATTAATTTTCGTATAAGGAGTAAGGAAAGGATCCAGTTTCAGCTTTCTACTTATGGCTAGCCAATTTTCCCAGCACCATTTATTAAATAGGGAATCCTTTCCCCATTTCTTGTTTCTCTCAGGTTTGTCAAAGATCAAATGGCTGTAGGTGTGTGGTATTATTTCTGAGGACTCTGTTCTGTTCCATTGGTCTATATCTCTGTTTTGGTACCAGTACCATGCTGTTTTGGTTACTGTAGCCTTGTAGTATAGTTTGAAGTCAGGTAGCGTGATGCCTCCAGCTTTGTTCTTTTGACTTAGGATTGTCTTGGAGATGCGGGCTCTTTTTTGGTTCCATATGAACTTTAAAGCAGTTTTTTTCCAATCCCCATCAAGCTACCAATGAGTTTTTCTTCACAGAATTGCTACACACTTTTAAACAACTAGATCTTGTGAGAACTCACTCACATAACGAGAACAGAAAGGGGGAAATCGCCCTCTTGATCCAATCACCTCTCACCAGGCCCTTCCTCCAATGATCAAATCCAAACTATATCACTGGGAGCTCTGATAATTGAAAATAAATGCAAGATTAGAATACTTCCCTAAAGAAAATGTATTCAAGTACATTTGGTCTTGTAGATAAAAGGACAGAGAACAGGTATAATAATTAAAAGTTTTTTTCAATGCAAGAAACCAAATGCATTGAGAAACTACTCCAGTTACTTTCAGGAGCGCTAAACATGTATTACCTCAACTGATTTTCAGTGTTGATGGGGCTCTGTCAGAGGATTATGGACTTGGCTGACTCATGTAATTGTGATTTGCCAGAGATTCAGACATACCTCTCTTTCCAATTTCCTCTTAACCTTATCACTAATCTTACTAATTAAATATAAATGAGTAGGCATTGTTAGCACAGCTGGTCTATATAAACTTATTCATGAATTTAGGAACTGTAAACAGCCAATCAGCTAAGACTTAAAGGCATCAAACCTGTGGTCTATCTTGCCTTATGCTGCCTTTCAAAGTCTCATTCAAAATTATTTGCAAAAAGCAAGATTTTCCTTTATGTCATTGCCTCTAAAATTTAGACCTAAATTTGACCATTTTAATTTATCTAGTTGAGACAATAAGCCATAATTGTATGAAGAAAGAATTTGATGACTATTAAGTGATAAACAAGGAGAGAGTAAATAATACCATATTTCAGATATTGGGAATATAACATCCATCCTCTATAAGTAGAAATTGTGAACCAACATCTACTGAGATTAGCCACTCACAAAGAGGTTTTAATATATTAAAGAAATATTAATTGTCTACTTCAAGGTCAGCAAATCTTTTCTGTAAAGGACCAGATAGTAAATATTTAGACTGCGAAAACCATGTAGTCTCTGCTGCAACTCCTCAACTCTGTCATACATAACTGTGCTAAACACATTCCAATAAAACTTTATTTATGGACACTGAAATTTGAATTTCACATCATTTGTACTTGTTATGTAATATCCTTTTTTTGGATTATTTTCAAACATTTCAAAATATAAAAGCCATTTTTAGTTTGCAGGCAGTACAAAGCAGTCTCTGCCTGGATTTAGCATGGCCCCTGTTTGCTGACATCTGATTTCCTGCATGTCAGACATTGGAGAGACCAGGATAAGAAAGATAGTTTTATAAAGGGATCCACAAAATCCAATTTACATGACTAAGGATTACGTTATGGAAGACCAGTCTAATGTAACCTTGAAATTTTTGCATGAAACTTGTCTAACATGTGCCATTCTCTTTTCTTTTCTTTCTTTTTTCTTGAGACAGGGTCTCACTCTGCCACCCAGGTTGGTGTGATCACGGCTCACTTCAGCCTCAACCTCCAGGTCTCGAGCAATCCTTCTACCCCAGCCTCACAAATAACTGGAAAGACGGGCACAGCATCACATCTGGCTAATTAATAAATTTTTTTGTAGAGATGGGGGTCTCACTATGTTGCCCAGACTGGTTTTGAACTCCTGAACTCAAGCAATCCCCCTGCCATTGGGCTCCCAAAGTGCTGGGATTACAGGCATAAGCCATCATGCCTGGCTAGTCATAACATTCTTGATGATCATGAAGAAGTTGGAGAAAAATCATTTTCATGGGCCTCTTAAGGAGAAAGCGCCCTTACAAAATAAGTCCTTTTTTAGAAAAGAAAGATATAGAGTGAGCAAAAGCAAGTCTCCAGGCAGTTTTACTTATGAATGAAACATCCCACAATCTATTCAGCTCCTTTGGCTCTGGTGTCATGCTTGTTAGGAAACTTTGATTTCCCATTCAGTTTCCCAGGTACTTTGATATTTCAAAGGTAATGTCCTGAGTAGCAGATATAATTATTCCTACCATAGGAAATGAAGTTCCCTACTATGAATTAATAAACTGGTAAGCTTGGATAGTTTCAATCAATTCCCCAGAGTCTGATAAATAAAAATAACTCTCTGAACAAGGAAAACTGAGAACCAGACCTGGTGTCTTGGTGAGCCCCTCAAGGTAGTGGCTTCCCTTGAGGCTCTGACTACACTGCGGTCACACAGCTCTTCACTGCCAACGCCTCAGTCAAGCAGTATGCTTCTCTCCTGCCAGATTTTCTCTTGAGCACCTTTAGAATGTATGTATTTATTTTTTATTTTCTCTGTGAATATTTCAGTATATTCTTGGATTCTCGTTAATGCCACAATTCCGTTATTATACTTAAAGTACATTTATATGAATTCCATAATATCAACAAATTAATGTTAATGTTAAATTTTCACTGTCTCACAAGCATTTTAAATTTAGAGTTGTGTTTACCTTTCTTTTTATGATTTTTAATCATTCTGTATTTGCATGCATTTACTGGGAAGCAAATGATTACTTCCTATGGTAGAAAATACAGCTTTTAAAAATTCAACCTGAAGCTTTCTTTTCAAACCTTAGCAAGAGCCTCTCTCTATAGTAAACAGAGCACTGGATTGAGAATCAAAAGATCAATTAAGTTTGGGATTTTTCTCTGCAACTTAATTTATAAGATAGGGACTCCATAGAACTTGTCTGGGACACATTCCTTCACCTGATGAAATAAGAAGGTTGAATAAGTAGATGCTCTCCAAAATCCTTTTCCACACCACAATTTCTGGGTTCTATAATACTACAAAGGTACTTTGTCTGTACCCTTTGTAATTGTTTAGATAGGTGATATCTTCCTCAAGTCCAGAACTTAAGTCTACTGAAAAAATGCAAAATTGTGTGATCAATCTTTAAATGGAAACAGTCACATTGATTTGATAATTTAGGTAATTCACATAGACTGCATACCTTTTCCAATTTACCAGATAATTATTCCTCTTACTCCTCTGTTTAGACAACATACAAAGATCTATTCTAACTAAAACATCCAGTGTTCATGCTTAAAATATTTGTATCTCTTTCTTAGAAATAAAGAATCTTTCAGCTTGAGGATTTTTTTTAAAAAATAGTGTTAGACAATATCTGTGTTGAAGGCCTTCCCTTTCTTTGAACATTACTAGGTTAAATAAGTAGCAACTAATTGTATAAAATAGCAATGATATACGAACATCAAATTGATGTTTCTCTCTGGTGGTTTAATATTATTCTCTATCACCTTCTTAGAAGGTAAACAAATTTCTCTTTTAAATGTAAAGGTCACTGGTAGCCCAGAGGCTTCAAGAAATCAATGTTCCAGTGATAATTAAAGGTTACAATTTAGAAGAAGACTTACAACATAATAAGTTAAAATCCAATAATGAAGGTACGAGAAGTGGTCTAGATAATCAAAGCTAACATTAATAAATGTAACTAATAAAAATAGTTTCTAAACAACTTCTAAAGCATAAAAATTTTATTGTGATTTAACATTAGATATAAATGTCTAATGTTAGTCTGTCTCTTCCAATCACTAACTGAATTACACATTTATTTAAAAGTTATCCCAACCAATTGTCCATGTGTATTTCTGTGCTGATATAGAATTTTTAAAAAACAGACATCTGCTTTTTTTCTCATAAAGTTGTATGCATTTTTTTCTTCCTTTAACATAGTCCTTAAATTTAGAAGATAAACACAATAAAAACTTGACTAAAAATTAATTTGGCCAATTTGGTACAATACAAGCAAGAATAAAGAAACAGTCTAAATATATATACATATTTGCAGGGTGGAATTCATTCCCCTCCTGTATCAAGTGGGCCAAATGGCAG
Organism: Macaca thibetana thibetana; assembly: GCF_024542745.1. NCBI lineage: Eukaryota > Metazoa > Chordata > Mammalia > Primates > Cercopithecidae > Macaca > Macaca thibetana. Next base: position 45,804,285 of record NC_065580.1, read on the forward strand.
TAGAGAAACCATACTCTCCATTAATCTAGAGAGAGACATCATCCTCCATGATCTGCTGCAACTACATCTGAGCAAATATATATGACACAAAAATGTGCAACCAGAGACAATTTAGGATTAGATGGACAGGGCCAAATAGTGTTCATTAACAAATAAATAGTAACCCTATAATTCCAGAGTCATAGTGGTGGCAGGGCAAGAATTAAGAGTAAAGTTATTCCATCCAACAGCACCACCCACAAGCAGATGAAATATTAGCAGAATGATGAAGTTCAAAAATACCCCTGGATTTTCCTTTTCTCAATAGATGTAAAGCACATCATTTGCCTATGTCCATATTTTCTATCATATGATTCCAATTCTCATCACCCCCAGTAAATTATAGGTGAGCACACAGGGGTGGAAACCTAATCCAAAATAAGCCACTCAATAGGCTGGTAGTGACTTATATCTTAAGATCCATTTAGGGTGGTATGAACAAGTGAGTGAAAAATTAGTGGGGTTTTTTTGTTTTGTTTTGTTTTGCTTGTTTTTTTCTTTTTTTTTTTAGAAATCCAGAATTGAAAACCAGGATAGTGAGGAAGTTAGCAATAAGAGCACAAGTCCAAAGATTGCATCCCATGACGTCCAGTTGTAGATTCTATACCGAATGAGCTGTGGCAATCCAAAGCCAAAAGCCATAAGGAAGATAGAATTTTCTGAGGCTCATGTGGAATCTAGTCCCTGGAGCTGTTTTTGTACTTGGTGCTTTTACTTAATCAGCTAGAGTGAGCCTCTGTTCTAGTAACTACATAAAACTGACAGCTACCCAGCAAAGCTGCCCCCTCTCAAGATCATCTCCTCTCAGGTTACCTCTAGTTTGAAAAAATCTAATGGTTATTCTATTTCTGTTCACTTGACTTATCAGCATTTGATAGGGTTGAGCATTTCTTCCTCCTAAAAACATTTATTTCACTTGTCTTCCAAAACCACCATCTCTTGGTTGACCTCCTCCCTCACAGGCATTTCCTTCTCAGTCTCCACTGCCAGTCTCTCTGGCTTCGAAACAAAGATGTCCAAGGTTAGATTCTTGGTACTTGCATTAGTCCCTTCTCATACTGCCACAAAGAAATACCTAGGACTGGGTAATTAATCAAGAAAGAAGCTTCATTGGCTTACAGTTCTGCAGGCTATACAGGAAGCATGGTGGTGGCATCTACCTGGCTTCTGGGGAGGCCTCAGAAAATTTACAATTATAGCAGAAGGCAAAAAGGGGAGCAGACACATCACACAGCCAGAGGAGGAACAAGAGAGCCAGAGGGGAGGTGTTACATACTTTTACATAATCAGATCTCATGAGAACTCATTCAATATTGTGAGGACAATACCAAGCAGGGATGATGTTAAACATTCCTGAGAAATCCACCCCTGTGATCTAATCACCCCCAACCAGGCCCCACCTCCAACATTAAGAATTACAATTTAACATGAGATTTGGGCAGGGACACAGATCTAAACCACATCAGTCCTTTCTTGCATCTACACTTGCTCACTTGGTGATCTCATCTAATTTCATGACTTTAAATATTTTCTATAGGCTCATAACTCCCAAACATATACCTCCTGCTAGAAATTTTCCCTGAATCCCATGCTTTTATTCCAACTGCCTACTTGGTACCTGTACATATCTAAAAAGCATCTTATACTATTCAAAGCTAAACTCCCAAGTATCCATCCAAGATATGCTGCACTGGCGCTCATCCCCATTATGTAAATAACAATTTTATGCTTCTAGTTGTACACACCAGAAATCATGGCATAATTCCTGACTCCTCTTTTTATATGGTATCTCATATTCAATCCATCAGCAAATTTTGGCCTTATCTTCAAAATATATCTGGAATTGGACTACGTCTCACCATGTCCAAATTCTCACTTTGATCCGTGTCATCATCTTTTCAGTACTTTAGCTTCTGAACTGGTCATCTTCCACCATTGCCCCTTACAATATATCCCCAGCACAGCAGCCAGAGTAATCTTTTTAAGAAAGTTTGGTCATGTCATTTCTTTACTCAAAACCCTCCAGTGGCCTCCTATATTACTCTAGGTAAAAGCCAAAACTACTTGGCCAAGTAGATCCAAAGACCTGGATAGGTCTTTGACTCCATCTCTCTACTTTGCCACTGTGAAATAAAGAGAGTTAATAGAGCAGGACTGAGGCTGTTTTCCTTAGAGACATCTGCTTGCAAGGTTGACCCTCAACTGGCATCTGGGAACTTAGATTTGGGGAAGATTCTCACAACCCTAACTGATAAAAGTATCTCACTGTGCATAAATTGGTTGAGCAAACAATATGATTTATGCTAACCATCTACTTTCTTTATGGAAGTCAGGAATGCTAGGCAAAGGTTGCTTATATGACAAACCTCCCAAAAATCCCTGGGAACTGAGTTTCTGATGAGCTTCCCTGGAAGATGGCATTTTACACATTACAATTAATTCCTGGGGTAATTAAGCATGTCCTGTGTGATTCCACCTGGAAAGGATTCTGAAAACTTGGGTTGGGTATTCTTCAGATTACACCCCATACCCTTTTCCCTTTGCAGTTTTTGCTCTGCATGGTTTCACTGAAATAAATTGTAGCCATGAGTAAAACTATATGTTTAGTCCTATGAGTCCTGCTAAAAAATCATCTAACCTGGGAAGAGGTGTTTTTGGGGGTCCCTGATTGAGCAATCGTTGAACTCTTACTGAACACCTACTATGCGCCAAACATTGTACTTCAATTTTATTTAGCTGAGTTAGACAATGTATGACTTTGTTTAGCCCCTCTTCTTAGGATATGCGGTGTTTCCCCGCTAAACTGATCCAGCCGGCATTCTGCTCCAGGACTCTTTCCTTAGAGGCATCCCCTTACCAGGAAACACTGCTAGGCACAGTCACATGGTAGAACTGGTGAAGAAAGAAACCCTGTGGAAGAGAAGAATCCACAGGAGCCCAGAGCACCCAGGCTCCGAGTCCCCTCCATTGTAATTTCTTTGCAGCTTTCCAAAGTGAACAAATGGGAGACTCTTGACATAGACTATAACTCTTTTCCTGAGACATAAAGAGATGTCTTTTCAAGGCTCCCATACAGGTTTTTAGAATCTGCTATTAATACTCTTTTTTGAATTAGAAATATTCAATTGTAATATAATGAAGAGAGCTTGCATATGTAAGCTATCCTGCCAGAAGCACAATAGTAAATGTAAAAGGCACATAGTACAAATAACCTCATGCTGCAAGTAACAACTTACGATGTAAATAACCACCTAAAGCTTCATTTCTGCTTTGTTTACTTCAGAAAACTATACTGCCTTTGTCTACCACATGCATTCCTAAGCAAGTCTAATTACCGTTCTTCAGGAAAAAATGTTTTTAAGAGACAAGCCAAAAAAAAAAAAAAAAAAAACCAAGGAGGTGGACTCACTGCCATATGCAAACGAACTAAAGTGATTAGGATCCTTGGGACTAAAAAACAAATATACTAAGTGCTGTGAATAATTCATTTACCAAATTCCTAAGCAGTTAGCAATGATCATATGAATTAAAACGAAGAACTAAGTTTTGGATGTAAAATAGCCTGCTCTAAGTTCTACAGTATATAGTCAACTTTAGAAAATGATCACAATAAGCAATATAGATTGGGATTTTTCTGTTTCTTAAAAAATCTGTATTCAGTTTCTGTTGCTGTGTAACAAATCACAACAAACTTGGTGGCTTAAAGCAATACGCATTTATTGTTCTCATTTCTGTGAGTCAGAAGTCCAAGAGCAGCTTTGCTGGACTCGCCACTTAGAAGTTCACACTCAAGGCATCAGCCAGACTGTGATTTTATCTGGAGGCTCTGGAGAATAATCCTCTTCCTAGCTCACTCAGAATGTTGGCAAAATCCAGTTCCTAGTGGTTGCAGGACTGAGCTCCCCACCGTCTTGCTGACTGTAGTCTAGCAGTTGCTCTAGGGTCCTGGGTCATTCTCCGCCATGTAGGCCCCTCCAGTCTCAGAGCCAACCACAGAGAATCTCCCTTGCATCAAATCATTCTCATGCGTCCAATTTCTTTCCAGAAAGAGCCCACTCCCTTTTAAGGGCTGGCGTTATTACGACCACTAATTAAAATCTCCCTCTCTTAAGAACATCTTAATATTTTGAGACTTAATTACATCTGAAAAATCACTTCACGTGAGCACCTAGGTTCATTTCATTGCATAACTGGAAGAAGATGCACATACCACAGGTGGAGACCATCCTAGGGGTTATTTTAGAATTCCATCCACCACAAAATCCTCATACACATCTCAGAAAGTTGGGGTTTTGTCAATGTTTCTAATCTTTGAGATTAATATCTAGTAAGAATAACCTTTTTACTAATCATAACATGGCCCTTTGTGTCTGTGTTAAAAACAAAACTGGGGCTGGAGAGGGCACAGTGGGAATGATTGTTTATGTTCTCAAATTTCCTCCTAACTCTAATAACTTTTCTTCACATTTTTCTTAATGGCTTGATCAGCTTTACCAATAATTGATGTCTCTTCCTTTCTGTATTATTTTCTCCCCTGGTTTAATTAGTAATCAAACTTAATTGACCAAAATTCATATGGATAGCTCCCTAACACAAATAAGCATTGGGAAGAGACATTTTCAAACAAAATAAAGTGTAGGATATCCTCGTGAAGTTAGAGCTGTGGTAGGCAGTGAGGAAGATGCATTCAGAAATTAGAGTGACAAGTAGACTGCTCTCAGGGAGGACAACTCAACTATTCCTCTTAGTTTCAGAGAGGAGCTTTAGGTACCAGGTTTTGACAAAATTATAGAGTAATATTAGAGAAATGCCCAAGTACCGATTTTCTCCAATCTAATTATTTTGACAAGCACTTAAAACAAAACAGTAATTTTAATTTTTCAACTAGGTCATGACATGTATATTTTCTAGCTATGTCAGATAGATTTGTGCCTTCACTGTAAAGCAACAGCAAGGACACATCAAGAGTTCAGGTCTTTAGTGTCTTCAATTTCATCACCTTTAAATCTTCAGTAAAGACTAAAACATTCAGCACAGTTTGACTCACCAGGAAGCCTATTCTTTTTACCTAACTTTAAATTGGTCAGTCAAAAATTAAGTTGAGTGGTTTGCCCATGGTATAATATTTGATGTCTACCCCACCATAACAAATGTATAAAACTATGACCTATCTATGTACCTGTGGACTTGAATGCAAGTGAAGTCTAACAAATTATTTTCTATGTTAATTAAAAAATATATGCCATATAGATAAATTCTCACATGCCATAGCAAGACCTAAAGCAGAGTTTGCTGCCAAATTTTAAACTCTTGAAGGTAGTCTCCTTTGATAGAATCTAGGACACAGAGTACCATTTTGTTCTGTGTCTTCCCTTTTAATTCAATGTCCACAGCAAAAACTTCAAAAAGGACACTTTCTCCTAGAATAGGTCATGTTCTGCAAAGGAAAGCAGAGCAAAAATCAAGTTTCAGTGATTTTCATGCAGAAGTACAGATATGCAAAAGCAGTAGTAGAGTCGGCCCGATTATTTTAAAGATTAGCAGAAGAAACTCAATGCTGACAAACTAGCTTTCTACAGCTTTCATTAAGGAACATGGACTGCAGGGCCAGATATTCAAACCACTGACAGGGATCAGTTTATTTAAATTTAATCTGTAAAATGGAAATAATATCTCTTATGTATTAATGTTGTAAAACTAAATAAAATATGAGAAATTCTTCACTGCAGTTTGTGGTACAGTGTAACTGCTAAATAAATATTACCATCCTTATGTCATCAGTAAAGAAAATGTCCTTAAATTGACACACAAGTTGCAACATTTTGTGGGGCAGCTAAATTTAACTATATTGCTATGTAGTGACCTGTAGTTTGTAAGCAGGTCAGCTGCCATTGTTCCTGAGCTTGTGTTTTCACTTCTAACTATACATGAACCTGCTGACAATTTATGTGCTGATCATTTACTATGAGCTGTAATGTCAAGTCAATAATTCAATAGGGGAAAAGTGGATCTGCAAAGGTTAATGTTGAAGTAGCTGTTTTAGTTTACCCATTTAATATGCTGGGCAGTGTGGAATGATCATCTCTATTAAGAAGTTTTGGTACTTTATCCTTAATTCTGTCCCAGTTTAGAACTTCAACCTCTGGTTCCCTTTATTCATTTCCTAGTGCTGCTATAATAAATTACTACAAACCAGGAGGCTAAAACAACACAACTTTATTATCTTGCAGTTCTTAATGTCAGCAGTCTGGCATGGCTCTCAGCAAGCTAAAATCAAGATGTTGGTAAGGCTGTCTTTTTCTGTTTTTGTTATTCTAATATTAGAATTATTTTCTTTCTATAAGCAAATATCAGCAAACAGGGGCTGGAGAAGAAGTAGAAATGCTTCCCAAACTTTAGAAAAAGACATACGTGTAGACTAAGCATTTATTAAGATGGTTGTTCATCTCTCCACAGGCAAGGGCTCACCATCATATCATTTCAGTGGAAGAAATTAGTAACTGTCTTTGTGTCTGAGAGTAACATACTTGAACTAGAATCATGATCTCTTAAGACTGCTATTTTTTTCTTCATTTACAAAAAGAGGTTTCTGTACCTTTCACCTTAGACTCTTTCTTCTCAGCTATAGCTGAAGTGTGGCTTCATGTGTGGACACTGCATGTTAAAAACATAAACAAAACCAAGCTTTTGCAGCAAAGTGTTAGTAGGGACAGGAAGAGACTCAGAACAAAATTGTATCTGGAGAAGTTGGAGAAATTTTGAATATTTAACCAAGAAAAAAAGTACTTAATGAGTCTGGAAAGCAAGAGAATGAAAATAACAACTTTTAATTGTTTCAGTATAAATATTATAGGTGCTTACTATGAGCTTGGGATGCTGCCTTGGCTGTGAGAATACTGTAGTACTTAAGACTCACAATCCTCTCTCTTGTAGAAATGGAGACATAATTAGATAATTTTAAAACAACATAGTAAGACCTGATTTCAAGTTATGTTTATGATAGTTGCTTTTGAAGTTTACATTCAGGCTGTCACGAAGGTGTAAGATTCACTGGCTTAGTGCCATTATAATTTTATGATCTCTAACCTCAAAAGGATCTTTCCACCAGTTCTCTAAAACCCTTTTTTTTTTCTCTTTGGAAATGAATCACCTTTGATCCTTCCATCTCAGCATAATCTTTACCATCAAAATGTGAACACGTTCAAGTCCCACCCTTCTTAAAACAAAATCCTTTCTGAATTCATGTTCCTCTAACTTATTGTCATTCTCACTCCCTTCTACTTTATACACCAAATGCTCCAAAGCATATTCTACACTCCATGTGTCTATTTTTCACCTCTGATTCTCTCCTCAACCCATCACATTCCGGCTCCCAACCTCAGCAGTTTCTACAAGAAATTGAGCCATTACCAGACTCATTAATAATTATCTCATTGCAAAATGCCATGATTAAGTTTTAATTTTTACTGTAGTTGACCTCTTTGCAGTAGTTGACACAATTATCTACTCCTTCCTTTATAAAAACAAAACAAAACCAAAAAACTATTTTCCCCTTTATTGCATGACATCACCCTACATGGAGCTTCCCCTACCTCATTAGCAGGATCTTTTCTTAGTATTCCTTTCCATCTCTTAAATTGGGTGTCCTGGCCCTCCACTTTTCTCGCTCTATAAAGTATCCCAGAAAATGCCCATATATTCTTATATCTTTCATTATTATCTACATGCGGAAATTGACAAACCCAAAGCTAATGCCAAGAAAAATGATATGAGCTCCAGACTCGTATATCCATCCCATTACCTTTGATATCCCATAGAGAGCTTGAAATGAGTATGTTCGAAACTGGACACATTATCTTCTTCCCACTTAATACCATATCTGCTCCTGTTCTCCCTAACTCAGTGGGCAGGATGACCATCCACCCAGTCACTCAAACCAGAAACCAGAGTATCATCTCTGAGGGCCCACTCCGTGGCTTGCTTGTGGCTATGCAAGGCCAGTCTCTCCAGCTGTGCAGTACACAATCTGCCTTCCATTCCCACAACCCCATATATCCTCAGACTGTCCTATTGATTGTCCTCCCAAGTATCTTCCACTTTCCTTGCATCCCATTACCACTGCTCTGGTATTATTTTCCATCATTTTTTTGGCTGTACCACAATTAAATAATTGGTTATTCTCCTTCCTTTTTTGCACTCAACTAAATGTTCCACTGAAATAAGTTTGTTTCTAAAATGTAAATATGGACCGGGCGCGGTGGCTCAAGCCTGTAATCCCAGCACTTTGGGAGACTGAGACAGGCGGATTACGAGGTCAGGAGATTGAGACCATCCTGGCTAACACGGTGAAACCCCGTCTCTACTAAAAAATACAAAAAAAAACTAGCCGGGTGAGGTGGCGGGCGCCTGTAGTCCCACCTACTCGGGAGGCTGAGGCAGGAGAATGGCGTAAACCCGGGAGGCGGAGCTTGCAGTGAGCTGAGATCCGGCCACTGCACTCCAGCCCGGGCGACAGAGTGAGACTCCGTCTCAAAAAAAAAAAAAAAAAAAAAAAAAAAAAAAGTAAATATGATTATGTCCCCTTCTTAGTGATATTCTCCTTTAAGTTGATCCTTATTTTCATAAAAATATAGTCTGAAATCCATCAAGACCTACCTCTCTTTGCTTCTCTGGTCCCCAACTCACATATTCAGCTATGATGAACTATTATTAGTTCACCATACTTTCTTTTCTCTGGACCTTTGCATATTTTCTTCCATTTCATCTGTCTGCGATACTTTCATTTGCTTAGCTATTACTGCCTTCAAAGAGCTGAAAGGACACTCCCTATGATTAACCTTGTATTATTACTCTTAGACTCTGTGAGGGCAGGAAATTTGTCTGTCCATTGCAATATTGTGTCTCTAGTGTTTAGCATAGCCCCTGGAATTTAATATATGTTTTGTATATGTGTGTGTGTGTGTGTGTGTGTGTGTGTGTGTATATATACTGATTTTAAATAAATTTTTTAAATTAAAAAAGATGAACCCAATAAGTGAAACAAAGTACATGTTTATATTATGACAGACATTCACTGGTTTAATATAAGAGAATTGGATTCTCTTGAACAACTCAATTGTCCAATACTGGCATAAATAAATAAATGGATAAGAGATAACGTATTTAATACTTTAACTGTTGCTGCACACTTGAGGATCACCTGGGGGAAATAGGGGCCTGGAGAAACCTCTTTCTTCTATGAATCAACCTTTCTAAGTTCAAAGGTTTACTAGCTGGATGAATTTTAAAACTTTATAGTCTCTTTAATTATAAATTATAAATATGTAATTATAAATTTCCAGAGAGTAACTGAAAATCAAATGGGCCCTGTGTAGTAATTAAATTTATGACATGGTTAGTAAGCATTTTAATGCAGAAAATATGTTTAATGCATTTTAAAACTGGCCCCTAGAAGCCACAAATAAGAGAACATATAAAATTTGTCTTTCTGTGTCTGGCTTATTTCACTTAACATAATGACCTCCAATTCAGTCCATGAAACATAGACAACTATAAATGAAATTGTTTACGTTCTAAATTCTCACTGTTGAGAATAAGTCTTTTAAAATAGTTTTTACAAGGTAGAGATAAAAGTTAAGGTAGTCTCTGTCCCCTCGTAATAATAAAAATTGCTCTATTGCTTCCTAATATTTGTATTAGTAACTGAGATATTTTCATAAAGATAACAATTAGATAGGAGTCAGACCCGGAGGTAACATGTGAACATGCTCTGCATTATCCTAAAAAAAAAAGGTTTATGCTTGTTTAGCAGCAACTACTGTAATTTATAATATATGGTTTCAAAAGAGCCTTTGCAATTTTTCCTCTGTATGATCTCTGTTGAGTAATTATTTACGTGCATTAAAATGGTCAGAGGATAACACAAGCTAACAACTAACTTGCACTGATAAAAAAAGAAGTGGAGAGCTAACAAAAATAAGATTTTCAGGTAGAAAATTAATCATCTTTTTTTTCCTTTTTCAGCAAAACATGGTACAGATCACCCCACTGTCACTGTACAAAAAATTAATGTATTGACTTAATTCTTTTCAAGCAAAGGATGTTCTGTGCATAAACAAGTGACTTGAGCATTTTTATTTTTAAGAGTCAAAATGACATGCCTTTAGCAACTTTACAGATTTAGATATATATAATCATTTGCAAAGATAGAGATAATTTTTCACTAGTTCAAATTTTTTGTTCAATGAAAATGAGTGAACTTTGCTTTCAGAGAAACAATATCTTTGGGGGAATCAGGTGGGGGCTTAAACAATAGTCCACCTTCTCACTGGCTTTGCAGGCAGAGATCTTCAGTCTGATTCTGGCAGAGGGTAGGCCTAGAGGTCCCAGCAAAGGGTGAAGGGATGCTGATGTTTACTTCCTGTAGATGTTGATACCTAGAGAAGCAAGAGAAAACTTGAATATTGATCCTGAAGGTCCTTTAGAAGGCAAATTCAGGAATCAAACAAAAGTAAATGAATCAGAGAACCAGCCAAAGATTTGGAGATGCCTTAGAGGGATCATAGAAAGACTTCTGAATTGTAACTATTGCCTACATAGATAGCATACTGTGGAAGGCTGTGGAAGGATGAAGATGCAAAGAATGAAGAGAAGTAATGCCGAAACTTCAAGACCAACTAGAAGTAAGTATACAAAGATGAATTAAAGATGCCTGGCTTAAACAATGGTGCAGGTGATGAAGTCACAGCAGGATACAGAAAAATGAAGAGAAACAAATAAGGCAAGAAAAGGAAGTGAGTTTAGTTTGGTTAAATAAAGCTTATGTTTCCTCTAAGACAGGCAGGTAAATTCCTAAGGGATGATAAAATTTTAGGGTCAGTAGGGGCAATAACAGATACTAAAATTGTTAAGAAAGGTAAGGTAGGCATAGGATACCAGAGTCTCATTAGAGAAACCATATGAAAAAGTTTGTCCAATGCACGATTGGCAGGTTTCAGATTATAAGAGGTCAACTAAATTGACATAGGCTGATCTCTGGTGACTTGTGAGAGCAGTGACAGGACAGTGATGAGTGGCAGTCAATCATACTGTGGTGAAGAGCAAAGAAGGAGCTGAAAAGTAGAGGCAAAGGGTGCACGTTGTCCATTAAGATGATTGACAGGAAAGAAGTGCCTTGGTAGCTTGAGATATTGACAAAATTAAGAACATATCTCTGAAAATTGACAAAATTTCTTGAGCAGGTTTTATCTTAAAGTTTGAGAAAAAGAATAGGTAGAAAAGAATTAAGGTACAAGAATATGATTGACAAGTCTCAGAGAAGTATAGAGATTGGTAACAAGAATCTAGCAAATGAGGTCAAGATAGAATAAGAATAGGAGAAGCTCCTGCCCTGAGACCAAAATAAATGTTATGGAAATATACATAAATGTAGGATCAGCCTCTAGTTCTTTACAATGATTTGTCAGTGATAAAGAATATCTACAATGTTTAATTGATTTAACCCTTTTATTTTTTCCTTTATTAACTAACAGTTAAGATATACTATGTTTTATTTCAGTTTAAACAATGAACATATTAATAGATGTATGATTTTATAATGGTTGCCATAGGTTAATTTCCCAAAATAAACAACCATTCTGGAACCTTTGAAGTTATTTTAATCTCAATAGTTCAAGGCTTTTAGAATAATTTACCAACTATACCTTAAATACAGTTTTTTTTTTCCATTAATGCAATAGAATTTTAAAATAAAGAGAAGAATAGCTTCACTTCCATAAAGATTGCAAAACTAATTTCCTCATTACTTATTGCCATTGAAAACTCTCATTCTCTTATTCCTTAAGTTAACAATTTTTTTCCAATAAAAATACAGATAATGAGCAAGACTTTATTACAAAGTACAAATATCAGGAAAACAACCTAATGCTGAACTCTACTCAGTGCTGCGTGAATTTATTCAGGCCTGGCTAATTAACGGATGGATTTTTCTATATTCAGTGTTTGTTATACTATTCTGCATGCTAAAATGCATCAATATTATACCTGCTATTCCAACTAGAAATATAACCAAAAAGTAAAAATTCACTTAATTTATAGTTAACTAAAATTCCACACAAACACTAGCTTTCTCATTTTTAAGAGTAAATGAACATTTTAAAGTCTGTATGGATTAAAATTAGCATATTTCCCATGTGTGTTTTACACACGTTCGTTTCGTGAGAAAGCTCTTAGATGAAATACTATATAAATCAGATTCTAGAAAATATTTTTAAATTGCCAGGCACTTTACTCATTAACTCACTTAATCTTCATAAAAAACCACCTGAGGGAGAGCCTATTACTATCTCCATTTTACAGATGAAAAAGTGAGAAAATAAGTTAACTTCACCAAAGTCACACACAGCTGGGTGGAAGAGGAAAGATCTGAAGCCAGGCTATCTGGCTCCCAAGTCCAGCATCAGAACCACCGCGTTATTCTGTCTTCACTGGTTTTGACTAAGGGTGGAGGTTTCTGGCTTAAGTTATTCTCAAATACCATCAAAACAATGCATTAAAATTGAATATTTAAATAATAAAACAATCTTGTCTACATAATTTCAAACAACCTGTTTGAGTCGAATTACCATATACTCTGAAATTGTGTAGACAAGACTTTTTCTAGACTACAACTACTCAAGGAAAGCTTCCCATTTCAGTAATTTTGTGTCCCTGTGAGAATTGCATTCACTCCTTCAAAACCTAAGGCGTATCATTTAATAGGTGAACACACACTTCCCTGACTTTTTAATGATCACCATTCTAACTGGCATGAAATGGTATCTCATTGTGGTTTTGATCTGCATTTTCTAATGACCACTGATTGTGAGCTTTTTTTCATATGTTCGTTGGCTGCATAAACGTCTTCTTTTGAGAAGTGTCTGTTCATATCCTTTGCCCACTTTTTGATAGGGTTGTTTTTTTCTTGTAAATTTGTTTAGGTTCTTTGTAGATTCTGGATATTAGCCCTCTGTCAGATGAACAGGTTGCCAATTTATTCTCCCATTGTGCAGGTTGCCTGTTCTCTCTGATGATAGTTTCTTTTGCTGTGCAGAAGCCCCTAAGTTTAATTAGATCCCATTGGTCAATTTTGGCTTTTGTTGCCATTGCTTTTGATGCTTTAGTCATGAAGTCTTTGCCCATGCTTATGTCCTGAATGGCATTGTCTAGGTTTTCTTCTAGGGTTTTTATGGTTTTAGGTCTTGCATTTAAGTCTTTAAGCCATTTTGAGTAACTTTTTGTATAAGGTGGAAGGATGGGATCCAGTTTCAGTTTTATGCATATGGCTAGCCAATTTCCCAACACCATTTATTAAATAGGGAATCCTGTCCCCATTGCTTGTTTTTGTCAGGTTTGTCAAAAATGGCAATCATTAAAAAGTCAGGAAGCAACAGACGCTGGAGAGGATGTGGAGAAATAGGAATGCATTTACACTGTTGGTGGGAGTGTAAATTAGTTCAACCATTTTGTAAGACAGTGTAGTAATTCCTCAAGGATCTAGAACCAGCAATACCATCTGACCCAGCAATCCCATTACTGGATATATATATACCCAAAGGATTATAAATCATTCTACTATAAAGACACAGGAACACATATGTTTGCTGCGGCACTGTTCACAATAGCAAAGGCTTGGAGCCAACCCAAATACCAGTCAATGATAGACTGGATAAAGAAAATGTGGCACATATACACCATGGAATACTATGCAGCCACAAAAAAAGCATGAGTTCATGTCCTTTGCAGGGACATGGATGAAGCTGGAAACCGTCATTCTCAGCAACCTAACACAAGAGCAGAAAACCAAACACTGTATGCTCCCTCTCATAAGTGGGAGTTGAACAATGTGAACACATGGACACAGGGAGGGGAATATCACACACTGGGGCCTGTCACGGGGGAGGGTGACTAAGGGAGGGACAGCATTAGGAGAAATACCTAATGTAGATGACAGGTTGATGGTACAGCAAACCACCATGGCACATGTATACCTATGTAACAAACCTGCACATTCTGCACATGTACCCCAGAACTTAAAGTATAATTTAAAAAAATTACCTTCCCTGTCCTCAGGAGTATTTGAACAGAAAATCTAAAACCTGGTTCATTGTGTATCCACACCATTGTAACTCCTTTCTAGGGAGAACCTTTCGAAACTCTCAAACACTATCAACTTTCAATGGCAGAATTTTTTTTTTTTAATGTACTCAAAGAAAGATCCCAGCTCACTGTTGCCCTGGTAACCATGGACCCCAATGTAACATATTCTTGAGGAGAAAGGGCAGTACTCTGTGGCATTTTCTTTAGCTGGGATAGTGTTGCACTCTCCCAGCAAGTTGATTCCCCTTTACATGTGGTCTTAAGAACATGAACAACCAAACTGTCTTAAGAATTTCCCACCAAACAGCTGTATCTCAGGTCTCTATTAGTCCTGCACATGTATTCTATTATTCAATTTTCCAAGGGTCCTGAACAAGGTCATTGTTATTTAATCTTTTCTCCAGTTGTTTAAGGAACATGAAAAGAGCTGCCATGTGTCTCTAGCTCTGAACCATTTGATTGAATTTCCCAGACCTTTTTCTCTTCTCTTCACCATTTATGGTCTCATATTGACAGCACTACCATCACTTCAACTAATACTATTTAATACAACAGAAATGTTATTAGGTTGGTGCAAAACAATTGCAGTTTTGCCATCAAAAGTAACGGCAAAAACCACAATTACTTTTACACTAGCCTAATGTTTAAATCTATGAATTTGCCTGTAGTAACTATCTCTGTTGTGGGAGATAATTTAACTCATATTAATGGCATAAAATCTCTATATAGTCCTTTCTCTTTATAGAGACAAATCGGAAAGAAAGAAAATATGGGACTCCAGGCTAAAAAGCTGATGTTGAGCAAAGCATTTCACCAAATCTGAATATAGAAAAAGAGGTCAAAACTGAGCTTGAAGACTGGGGGTTAAGGGTTCTGTGTTATTCTGATAAGAATAAATGAGGCTAGATAATAAGTTGGCAAAAAAAAAAATGATTGTTTTTTTTAAAAATAGAAATGTCTGGTACTCAATTACAAGTTCCAAGCCCTGTGGTTTAAAACCCTTTCCACCTCTTCAAAATGTCAGTGTTCACTCTCTACATCTGAAAACCTCATCTAAAGAAAATATGTCAATGTATGTGTGTAATGTAAGGAAAGGGCTGAATATCTTTCTGGGCATGTCATACAGCAAAAAAAGGAAAGCATATGTGAGATTTCAAATAATCCAGAACAGAGTAATCCATTAAGAAAAAGATCTTACAGCCAGAGATATGTAAGAAAAAGATGAACAGTCCCTTTGAGATTCAGGCACATTAAATTTGGATTTTCAAGACCAGATCCTCTTGGAAGTTATCTAAGTGACCTCACAAAATTCTGTGTTTATAGCATTACTCTCACCTGCTACAAATTCGAACTATAAAAATACTGTGTGACCAACAGCAGTATGACAAACAGGTATATTATATTTGTATTAATCAATTCTGATTGTCTATATTCTTAAAAGAATATAGAGCCACATTATATAAGAATAAAAATATAAAGTTATATTACATTCATTTTAAAATCCATTTTAAAATGGATTTTATTTCTCTAGCCTTTAATATTACTTATTTCTTTCATATAGAGTTTTGGAAATCAGAAACAAATAATTAATCCTAAGTTGTATAATTTAGCTATTTTTAGACAAATTAAACACATTCCTTCTGAAGCCTCAGCTTAATTCACATATATTTATGAACCATGTATTGAAAAGTAAAGCTTGGAGTGACCTAAGCACTAGTAGTCCCATCCCCTAGTTTTATTTTTTTAATTTTATTGTAGAAATACTCATTAACTACAAACTCTATGTCAGGAAGATTATCCATCACTGTAAAATAGATCCAGAATTGGTTATCACTGCATGTAACCAAGACAGAACTTACCTCCCTCTCCCAATCTTGACCCTACCTGACTCCATCAAGGTGGACCTCACACCTCCTGTACATTTATCTCACGTTATCTTAGGTTTCTACAAAAATCTCTCTAAAAAAGTATAGTGTAAATGTCTTAAACTACCTTTCCCACCCCCTTTGCTTAATAACTATGATAAAGATTTAATACTTTTGTGTTTAATCTTTATGAAAATGTACCCTTCTTATGGCCTTGATTTCATTTGGTTCCCAAAATCATTGAATTATTTTAGTACCTACTTTCAGATATCATTTCAAAACTGAACAGTGACAATCGAATAATGACATGTTTCTATAAGAGAGCCATTTAAAACTGTGGACTATTTTACTTCTAGGTAAAGGAAAAAGTAAAACTCTTTAATCGTGTTCGGCCGAAGGTCGTTATCACAGATGCTGCAATGAGTTGCCATAGTGGCAGAGACATCGTCAGGGTTTCTGAAAATACCAATTACCAGATATAGTTGGGTCATTTAAAAATGTTGTTTGAAACATTTTCAGAGGGCTGAATGTTTTTTCTGGTTCATATAATTACCCAAGGCAAGTGCTTCCTTTAGTGGTCAGTCAGGTGAGCACAATCCTGCCCACACGAACAGGGTGGTTCGTGTGTATAGAACTCCATTAAGACAGGAAAAAAGTCAATATTTTACAAAACCGAAATTACACTCATTTCTTTCCCTCCGGAAGTAGTCAGCCTGTGCAAGTGCCTTTTGCTTCTAGTCACTGTGTAAAAATAGTGACAAACTATTCCTTTATGATATGCAAGGCCTGGCATATGCTAACATAATTATGTCTTTTTTCCCTAATCTTATTCATCAAGATTGATTTAAATAAAATTGCTTTTGCCTCAAGTTGTTACTACAATGGTCTCAGAAAAAGGAAAGAAGAAAGGTTTTTACATTTTGACTACTGTTTTTGACATATCAGTGGTGATTATTTGAAATAAAAGTTTCCCTCTTAAATTTAGTGTTATGCATGGACACATAGTGGTGAATAACACACACTGGGGACTACTGAAGGGTGGAGGGTGGGAGGAGGGAGAGAATCAGGAAAAAATAATTAATGGGCACTAAGCTTAATACCTGGGTGATAAAATAATCTGTACAACAAACCCTCATGACATGCTTACCTATATAACAAACCTGCACACGTACCCCAGAACTTAAAAGTTAAAAAACATAAAAATACTAAAAAATAAAAAATTAGTTATCTTTTGTAAACATACATTTTTATTACCATTGTGGTAGACAGAGTAATGGCCTCCAAAGATGACCGCATCATAATCCCAAGAATAGGTGAATATCTTACCTTACATGGTAAAAGTGACTTTGCAGATGTAATTAAGAACCTTGACATGGAGGGATTATCTTGGACTAGTCCAATACAATCACAAGGACTTTCATAAGAGGAAGGCAGAGGATCAGAACCAGAGAAGGAGATGAGACAATAGGAAGTAGAGGTTGAGGTAATACAAGTACATGAGCCAAGGAATGAGGGTGGCATTTACAAGAAAAGGCAAGGACACAGATATTCCTTTAAAGTCCCAGATGGAACAAAGCCCCACCAACCTATTTTAGATTTCTGACTTCCAGACCTATAAGAGAACAACTTTGTTCATTTAAGCCATTAAGTATGTAGTAATTTGTTAAGAGCAGTCATAGAAAACTAATAGAACCATACTCAATATTTTTTTAAATACAAGGATGAATTCTGCTGTCACATTTCTAGGAAAATATTATAGATTAATATTTATGACAGAATAACTATTGACATCATAATAGATAAATTACTTTTACCTAGCCTAATTTAATAAATCATCTGATCATCTGTATCAGTCACAGAAATACAAGTCCAATCGGTACCATTTCTCTTCATTTTAAAGAAGAAATAATAGTAAACTAACGATTTCGGATGCCCTATTCCTTTCTCCAGGTCTAGTAGGAAGAAAAGGTTTTGATTTGAAAGGAGGGAAAAATTTATGATTCATTGGGGAAAAAATTAAAGCATTTGTATATGACCACTTATTTCTTTAGAATGAGTGTAATAGCCTCTCATGAGTACAGTAAATGCATAAATATGTCTTTACAAAAGGAACCAAGATTGGTAGCCCTTTGAAAAAGTTTGCATTTATTGCAGTGACAGTAAAATGTTGCATAGGCTTGCAAGAGCTGTGATAATATTGCTTTACATATGTATGTTAAAGCGCTGTGAGCATGGACAGCATGAAGGGAGTCATGATCACAAGAGCAGACAGCATTTATCCCTCAAATGCCCCAAGTCAATTAAAAAGAAAAGAGATTCTTACATCTTGAATGTGTGGGGATATTTTTTCGGGACAGCATTGGAAAATGTTAGAATGATGATACAAATGAACAAAGATGGGATAATTCCTTGCCATTGGTAAGGGAATTAAAAAGTACTCTGTTAAGAGAAGCAAGGGAGTTTCTCAAAGTGAATAATAACTCTGAAACTGCATAGTCAAGCTGGCAATAACCAGAAAGGGCCACAGAGAGTGGGTAGAAAATTAGCAATACTTGGAAAGGCTACTATATTTTTTCCGATTTTTAAAAATAAATGTAACTCAGTGCTTTTATAACTATTTCTTTGGTAGCAGATATACTGTTGCGACACAGGGGAATGCCCTTATGTTTCTGCAAGAGGAGAACACATTCTCTCCCTAGTAACCAAAGAAAGAGTTGATCTTTAAGGTTCTTTCCTTGATTGACATTCTACAATTCTATGCTTTAAGTTACCAGTTAAGCAAAGATCATCTCAGTGGAAATACATTACCTTGGTCAAACAACAGAATTTGAGAGTGTAAGTTAGAAAAGGCTTAGCCATAAATATTCTTTTGTATTTACCCTTAGAGAATGGCCCCTTTTTTGTCCTTAGTCCCTATTAGAAGGAAATGCAGAGATAATCAGGACATTTGGAATAAATACGAAACTAACATGGAAATCAACTTCTAGAGAAAGGGAAAAAATCTAAAATCTTAAATTGGTATATCACCATTACAGAAACTGTTTGCGACCCTGAGCAGAATTACAAATTAATTATGGGAATTCTCTCGATTTACCTCAAAAAGTGCATATGTATGTGAAATACAGGAGTCAACCAAGCTGCCAAAGATAATTCTTTTTGTTTACACAGCATTTTCACCTGCGTGATTTCAACAGATTCTCATAACTGCCTTCTTAAATGAGTGTTACTAAACTTAAATCAAGGCCCCAAGATGCTAAACAAAAGTCACACATCCAGTATTTGGGAGAATCCAGAGGTAAACTCATGTCTTTGTATTCAGAACCAGTCTTCAACTTTCATCCATTTTTTTCATTTGACTAACAGGTTATTTTGATCTTGAGAGACATAGCCAGAACTACCAAATGAAAATGCCAACAAAAACCACATAATCCCAAAGTTACTGAAACTTACAGAAACATTGTGAGAAGAAGTAAACAAAAGAGGTGAAAATGATGTGAAGGTTATAATGCCTAACATAGTAGCCCAACTGTCAGATGGACTCAAGATCAGAAGCAGAAAACTGATTTGAATAATAAAGACAGGTTGCTTTTTCATAGGTGACCTGAGAAGAATGCTACATTCTGATATCACAATAGCTCTTCAGCCTAGCCTTAAGCCCCATCCATGACATTGGTAATGGCATTGAAAAGTGAAAAACAACAGAAAAAGTTTATTCTATGGAAGGACATATTCTACTGAGTAGGATTGATGCTCTGTTATTAATATTCATTGGAAGGTGAGATGGATCAATTGTGGAAAATTTTGCTGTGGGTCAGCGCCAAACCTGCCAGGTGACATTAAGATAGTGACCAAAAAACTTCACAAGAGGGAGTAGAAACTGTGATTGGGGATGGTGAGGGGGATAGATCATTTAGAAATATAGTTATTTCATCCATTTTTCTCCATGCATTGTCAGGATAAATAAAAATGAATGTCACAACTGATTTTACTCAACTAGTTTTAAAATAAACACTCTATTCTGAAAATACTTGCAGAAGGAGCCTGCCAATTAGTGAAAAAGAAAGAAATTAAAAGGGTCATTTGATAGGAAAGCATTGCAGTAATTATCACAATGCATATAATTATCTTTTTCATTACTAATCACTGTTCATTCTGGCTGGTTCACATAACTGGCTATATTCAATCACTACATCTTTTTTTAAAATTAATTTAAGTAAATGTAGTAATGTCAATTATAAGCAGTGAATCAGGGAGAAACTAATGATTATAGATAATGCAATCATCCTGGTTAGTTGCTCTGAGAGAATGTCCTAAAGCTTATGAAAAGGAAAGCATGAAGGCACCAGTCAGTGGACATAAATATGCTAATATCATTTCTTTTCCAAGTCTTATGTTTTATTTAACATTGATTAAGTGTAGAGAGGTTACTAGTATCTGGTCAGAACATGTAAAATTGCACAATCTTCACCAGTAAGGACCACAAGGTACCTAAGTCACAGATAGCTATCGGTTTTAAGCTTTTATTTCTAAAAGTTAATGCAGGCCAGGAGTGGTGATTCAGACCTATAATCCCAGAAATTTGGGAGACTGAGGGGGGCAGATCACCTGAGGTCAGGAGTTCAAAACCAGCCTGGCCAATATGGCGAAACCCCCTCTCTACTAAAAACACAAAAATTAACCAAACGTGGTGGCAGGTACCTGTAATCCTAGCTGCTTGGGAGGCTGAGGCATGAGAATTGCTTGAGCCCAGGAGGTGGAGTTGGCAGTGAGCCAAGATCTGCCATTGCACTCCAACCTGGGCGACAGAACAGGACTCCGCCTCAAAAAATAAATAAATAAATAAATAAATAAAATAAAAAGTAAATGCAGTTACAAATGTCTATTGGGTGTGGTTAGCATAAGAGCATAGGGACATTAGCATAAGATACTACTAATTAACAAGGGCATCTGGCATAAGTAAAGAGCTGAATTTTTCTGAGAGAAAAAAAAATATTTTAACACACTGGCTTCAGTCACCACACAGATTCTCTATTGTTCTACTTCAATAACTTGCCTCAAATCTCAAGTTAATCATTTGATAAAAGGGGGAATCCCTGCTCCCTGCTGTCCTGATAATATTTTGCCAGAGCTGGGGGTAAGGTTGGCTGAGTCCTCTGCAAGCTGGATTCATGCATATATATTGGCTCCAATAAAGCCTTCTCAGTTTGGGTCATTAGTAGCACCCTGTCCTTTATATACACAGCTGCAGTTCTGATTATTTATCAGCAGAGCAAGCTCTCAGAATCGATTTTCTAGTAGAGGCAATACATTTGTATTAACCCTGACTATACTTTCTCTCCCAAGCAAGGCAGCCAACCAGGGTTGGAAACCCAATTCGTGGTTCGCATCAAGCCAGCAAATATGTTTTGACTAAAGTGCCAACTGAAACATCTCAATATCAATCCCAGTTGGAAAATGCTCCATAACTGATTATCATTGTCTGCCAGAAGCTCAGAAGGGGTGAATGATGGCAAATGCACAGCACGACTTTTTTACCATTCCTGCTGAGAACCCAAATTGCTACACTGATATTTTTATACCGTTTTAATCAGCTGAACGTAACAGTAACTTCATGAAATAAACAACTAACCAGGAAAAGACAAGAGGTTTCCCTAAGAATTTTGAAAACCTAATCATGATTAAAACATCATTTTTAAGATGCTGATTTAAGATTTTAAACAACTCAAAGGAGACATAACCTTAATTTTTTATAGAAATACTAGGGAAAACAAGAGTTAATTTTGATCAAATGGATAGAACAATCAAATTTAGTCCTAAAGATCACCCCTTCATTAACAATACTAGCATTACTAATATTTTTTTAATTACTTTAAGTTCCAAGATACATGTGCAGAACATGCCGGTTTGTTACATAGGTATATGTGTGTCCTGGTGGTTTGCTGCACCTATTGACCCATCCTCTAAGTTCCCTCTTCTCTCTTTCCACCTGCCAACAGTCCCTGGTGTGTGTTGTCCCCCTCCCGGTGTCCATGTGTTCTCATTATTCAACTCCCACTTACTAGTGAGAACATGTGGTGTTTGGTTTTCTGTTCTTGTGGTAGTTTGCTGAGGATGATGGCTTCCAGCTTCATCCATCTCCCTGCAAAGGACATGATCTCATTCCTTTTATGACCTCAAGGTATTCCATGGTGTATTACGTACCACATTTTCTTTATCCAGCCTATCATTGATGGGCATTTAGGTCGGTTCCATGTCTTTGCTATTGCAAATAGTGCTGCAATAAACATACCTGCACATGTGTCTTTATAGTAGAATGACTTATAATCCTTTGGGTATATACACAGTAATGAGGTTGCTGGGTCAAATGGTATTTCTGGTTCTAAATCCTTGAGGAATCACCACACTGTCTTCCACAATGGTTGAACTAATTTACATTCCCACCAACAGTGCAAAGTCTTCCTATTTCTCCACAGCCACACCAGCATCTATTGTTTTGTGACCTTTTAATAATTGCCATTCTGACTGGCATGAGATGGCATTTCATTGAGGTTTTGATTTGCATTTCTCTAATAAACAGTGATGTTGAGCTTTTTTTCATATGTTTTTTGGCTGCATAAATGTCTTCTTTTGAGAAGTGTCTGTTCATGTCCTTTGCCCATTTTTTGACGGGATTTTTTTTTTCCCGTGTAAATTTGTTTAAGTTCATTGTAGATTCTGGATATTAGACCTTTGTCAGATGAGTAGATTGCAAAAATTTTTTCCCATTCCGTAGGTTACCTGTTCACTCTGATGATAGTTTATTTTGCTGTGCAGAAGCTCCTTAGTTTAATTAGATCCCATTTGTCAATTTTAGCTTTTGTTGCAATTGCTTTTGACATTTTCATCATGAAGTTTTTGCCCATGCCTATATCCTGAATGGTATTTCCTAGTTTTATCTCTAGCATTTTTATAGTTTGGGGTTTTACATTTAATCCATCTTGAGTTAATTTTTGTATAATGTGTAAGGAAGGGGTCCAGTTTCACTTTTCTGCATATGGCTAGCCAGTTTTCCCAGCACCATTTATTGAATAGGAGATCTTCCCCATTGTTTGTTGTCAGGTTTGTTGAAGATCAAATGGTTGTAGATGTGTTATTTCTGAGGTCACCGTTCTGTTTCATTGGTTTGCATGTCTGCTTTGGTACCAGTACCATGCTGTTTTGGTTACTATAGCCTATACTGTGAAGTCAGGTAACATGATGCCCCCAGCTTTGTTCTTTTTGCTAAGAATCGTCTTGGCTACTTGGGGTCTTCTTTGATTTTGTATGAAGTTTAAAGTAGTTTTTTCTAATTCTGTGAAGAATGTCAATGGCAGTTTGATGCAAATAGCATTTAATCTGTAAACTACTTTGGGCAATATGGCCGTTTTCATGATATTGATTCTTCCTATCCATGAGGATAGAATGTTCTTCCTTTTGTTTGTGTCCTCTTTCATTTCCTTGAGCAGTGGTTTCTAGTTTTCCTTGAAGAGGTCCTTCATGCCCCTTGTTAGTTGTATTCCTAGGTATTTTATTCTCTTTGAAGCAATTGTGAATGGGAGTTCATTCATGATTTGGCACTCTGCTTGTCTATTGTTGGTGTAAAGGAATGCTTGTGATTTTTACACATTGATTTTGTATCCTGAGACTTCGCTGAGGTTGCTTCTCAGCTTAAGAATTTTGGGGCTGCGATGATGCGGTTTTCTAAATACACAATCATGTCATCTGCAAACAGAGACAATGTAACTTCCTCTCTTCCTATTTAAATATGCTTTATTACTTTATTCTTGCCTGATTGTGGTTGCCAGACTTCCAATACTATGTTGAATAGGAGTGGTGAGAGAGGGTATCCTTGTCTTGTCCCAGTTTTCAAAGGGAATGCTTCCAGCTTTTGTGAGTTCAATATGATATCGGCTGTGGGTTTGTCATAAATATCTCCTATTATTTTGAGATATGTTCCATCAATACCTATTTTACTGAGAATTTTTAACATGAAGAGATGTTGAATTTTATCAAAGGTCTTTTCTGCACCTATTGAGATATTCGTGTGGTTTTTGTCATTGGTTCTGTTTATGTGATGAATTATGCTTATTCATTTGCGTATGTTGAAGTAGCCTTACATCCCAGGGATGAAGCCAACTTGATCATGATGGATAAGTTTTTTTGATGTGCTGCTGTATTTGGTTTGCCAGTATCTTATTGAGGATTTTTGCATCAATGTTCATCAGGGATATTGGTCTGAAGTTTTTTTCTTTTGCTGTCTCTTCCAGGTTTTGGTATCAGGATGATACTGGATTCATAAAATGAGTTAAGGAGGAGTCCCTCCTTTCAATTGTTTGGAATAGTTTCAGAAGAAATGGTATCAGCTCCTTTTTGCACCTCTGGTAGAATTTGGTGGTGAATCCGTTTGGTCCTGGGCATTTTTTGGTTGGTAGGCTATAAATTACTGCCTCAATTTCAGAATTTGTTATTGGTCTATTCAGGGATTTGACTTCTTCCTGGTTTGGTCTTGGGAGGGTGTAAGTGTCAAGGAATTTATCCATTTCTTCTAGATTTTCTAGATTATTTGTGTAGAGGTGTTTACAGTATTTTCTGATGGTAGTTTGTATTTCTGTGGGGTCAGTGGTGATATCCTTTTTATCATTTTTTATTGTGTCTATTTGATTCTTCTCTCTTTTCTTTATTAGTCTAACTAGTGTTCTATATATTTTGTTAATTTTTTAAAAAACAAGCTCCTGTACTCACTGATTTTTTGGAGGGTTTTTAGTGTCTCTCTCTCCTTCAATTCTGCTCTGATCTTAGTTATTTCTTGTCTTCTGCTAGCTTTTGGATTAGTTTGCTCTTGCCTCTCTAGCTCTTTTAATTATGATGTTAGGGTATCAATTTGAGATCTTCCTAGCTTTCTGATGTGGGCATTTATTGTTATAAATTTCCCCTTTATCACTGCTTTAGTTGTGTCCCAGAGATTCTGGTACATTGTCTCTTTATTCTCATTGGTTTCAAAGAACTTATCTATTTCTGTCTTAATTTCATTATTTACCCAGGAGTCATTAAAGAGCAGGTTGTTCAATTTCCTTGTAATCATGTGGTTTCTTACCCCTGAGTTCTAATTTGATTACACTGTGGTCTGAGAGACTGTTTGTTGTTAATTCCATTCTTTTGCATTTGCTGAGGAGGTTTTACTTCCCATTAGGATTATGTGGTTGATTTTAGAATAAGTGCCACGTGGCACCAAGAATAATGTATATTCTGTTGATTTGGGGTGGAGAGTTCTGCAGATGTCTATTAGGTCCACTTGATCCAGAGCTGAGTACAAGTCCTGAATATCTCTGTTAACTTTCTGCCTTGTTAATCTGTCCAATATTGACAGTGGAGTGTTAAAGTCTCCCTGTATTATTGTGTGGGAGTCTAAGTCTCTTTGTAGGTCTCTAAGAACTTGTTTTATGAATCTGGGTGCTCCTGTATTGGGTGCATATATATTTAGGATAGTTAGCTCTTCTCGTTGCATTGATCCCTTTACCATTATGTAATGCCCTTCTTTGTCTTTTTTGATCTTTGTTTGTTTAAAGTCTGTTTTGTCAGAAGCTAGGATTGCTTTTTTTTTGTTTTGTTTTCCATTTCCTTGGTAAATTTTCCTCCATTTATTTTGAGCCTATGTGTGTCTTTGCATGTGAGATGGGTCTCCTGAATACTGCACGCCAATGGGTCTTGACTCTTTATCCAATGTACCAGTCTGTGTCTTTTAATTGGGGCATTTAGCTCGTTTACATTTAAAGTTAATGTCATTATTTGTGAATTTCATCCTGTCATCATGATGCTATCTGGTCTTTTTGCACACTATTTGATGCAGTTTCTTCATAGTGTCATTGGTCATTATATTTTGGTGCTTTTTCAGTGGCTGGTACAGGTTTTTCCTTTCCATACTTAGTGCTTTCTTTAGGAACTCTTGCAACGCAAGTCTGGTGGTGGCAAAATTCCTCAGAATTTGCTTGTCTTGAAAGGGTTTTATTTATCCTTCTCTTATGAAGCTTAGTTTGGTTGAATATGAAATTCTTGATTGAAAATTCTTTTCTTTAAGAAAATTGAATATTGTCCCCTAATCTCTTCTGGCTTGTAGGTTTTCTGCTGAGATGTCCGATGTTAGTCTGATGGGCTTTCCTTTGTAGGTGACCTAGTCTTTCTCTCTGGCTGTCCTTACCATTTTTTCTTTATTTCGACCTTGGAGAATCTGATGAGTATATGTCTTGAGGTTGATCTTCTCATGGAGTGTCTAGTGGTGTTCTCTGTATTTCCCATGCTTGGAGATCCTTGATCACTCAAGGAGACCGGAGAACAGCAAAGATGGGTGCCTGCTCCTTCTTCTGGGATCTCTGACCTCAAGAGACACCAACCTGATGCCAGTAGAATGGCTCCTGTATAGGGTGTCTGATAACCCCTGTTGGAGGGTCTCAGCCACTTGGCTGGCATGGTGATCAGGACCCATTTAACAAAGCACTTTGACTGTCCCTTGGTGGAGGGGGTGTGCTTTGCTGGGGGGAAACTCACTCGTCTGTGTTGCCTGGATTCCTCATAACTACCAGGAGGAAAGGCTAAATCTGCTGGTCCACAGAGAATGTGGCCACCCCTCCCACTGGGGGCTCAGACCCAGGCCCTGGCTGGAGTTGTTGGAGTTCCTGCAGGGAGGTCCTACCCAATGGGAAAGGATGAGTTAGGGGCAGGCCTGAAGAGGTGCTCTGGCCACAGTCTGCCACACTTGGTGTGTTGGGCTGTGGGGGACACCTCCTGAGACCAAGCTGACCTGCCTCCCTGGCTCCAGCAGGGGGAAAGCTTGGCCTGGAGCTGCAGACATGGCTGCCGCCCTTCCCCTGCCCAGGGAACTTAGTGTATTGGGCAGTTATCAGTCCAAGTGCTGGCTGCTGCTCCTCCCCCAAGGAGCTCAAATGGCTTAGATGGCAGGCAGCCACAGCTGTGGTGCTGGTCGCCCTCCCCCTGGGAACATGGCAGGCTTAAGCAGATTCTAGCAGAGAGGCTGTTGAGAATCTGTGCAGGTCCAGGCTTGGGACCCTAGGTCTCAGTGGCATGGGTTCATGAGTGGGATTTTCTGATCCATGGGTTGCACAGTTCTGTGGGAAAAGCACAGTTTCCCTGACTGGGTGGCACGCTCACTCACCGCCTTCCTTGACTTGCGGGTGGGGGCTCCCTGCCCGGTGTGGCTCTCAGGTAGGCTGCTGCACCACAGTGATCTTCCTTCCTGTCCTTAGATCACACCAGTTGCCTAGTCAGTTCTGATGAGAGGACCTGGATACCTTGGATGCTGGTACAGGATTCACACACTACTACAGTTCTTTTCAATGGCAGCTTCCTGTCGTGGCTGCTTCCAGTTGGTCATCTTGGCCCTGCCCCCACTAAATTTTTATTCTTGTTTGTGTATGAGTGTCTGTGTGCTTTTCTAAAGCTCAAATCATCACAAGTAGCACATATCACAGTCAGGTAAAGTATTATAATTCTATTCTAAGTAAGGATTTTGAATTCTTAGGAATTAAAAAAATGATAAATGTTATTACTGCACCTTATAAAAGTATACAATCTGAAATGGAGAAATGTAACAACCACCCAACAGTTTTTTTCTAAATACAGAATTATTTTTTTAACAAAATACAGATAATACAGATAATTTTAAATACCTGTTTTAATTTAAATTTGAGAAGGAAATAGAAATGTGTGTTTTATTTAAAGCTAAATGAGACTTTCAGGGATTTAAAACTTTCTCTGCTGCCTTCCTTTGTTGCAACCCATGTAAGTAGTTGCGTGTGTTTTACTTTCCAGTTATCCATTTTTTTTCAATTTCCACAACCCCGTAAAATTGCTCAAGGCAAACAAGATCTTTGTACATCCAAACAGACTTCAATTCTCAAATTTTACTCCTAAGACTATCAAAAACTAAAAACTACAGTCTGAGGACCTAAAGAATTTGCCAGTACTCCAGTTTGTTTACATGAATGATTATATGAAAAGTATAACATAAAAACATGTATCTTGTCTATGATGACGAAAAAGCATAAAAGTGTATTTCGTAGAAAAAAACACTAGGAAATATACAAATCACATTAGTTGCATTAGATATTAAGATGTAGCACCTTAAACATGTCTTGTCTTTGTAAAGAACCTATTACACAGATTTCTAATCTTCCAAGACTCTTCAACAATTAACTGAGGTGTGTAGCTTTTGATGTAGTTACACTTTCCTACAATGATCGAATAAAAACAAATTTTGTTTACATGCCCATATGTACGCATGTGTGTGTGTTTGTGTGCATGTGTCATTTTCTATTTCTACAGTGTTTTTAAGAGTTTGGCAACATAACACATAGGCTATAACATGTAAAAATTTTAGCCAGACAAAAACCATGTCTAGTTAGAAAAACAAAAAGGCAATATGAAGATACTGAATGTTATTATATTTAAAATCATTCACTCCAAAGAATTCAAGACTCTCTAGATCAGTAACTTTTTAACCTGTTAGACCACCTTATGATTGATTTTGACTCTTTTTCTAAAGCAATTTGACTACTAAAATTGCAATACTGTGTTACCAAACACATTTAAAATTGTAAAATACATTCTAGGTAACATTATCTCAGAAATGCTACCAAGTTGAGTCTGTTTGAGTTTCTTTTCCCTGCATATTGACTCATTAAAGTGACATACTTTACTTCTCCCTGACCTCATGATTTAATATACATGCTCCTCAACCTATAATGGTCATCCTGATAAACCAATTATAAGTATAAAATATTGTTAAGTTGAAAATGTTCTTAATACACTGAATCTACCAAACATCATAGTTAGGCTAGCCTAACTTGAATGTGTACTTACATTAGCCTGCAGTTGGGCAAAATCATCAAACACAAACTCTATTTTACACTGAAGTGTTGAATCTTATAATTTATTGAATACCATACATAAAGTGAAAAACAGAATGAGTGCATGGGTATCTGGCTCCTATTGCATGCTTATTGCTCTCACTCCACTGTAAAGCCAAAAAATTGTAAGTATAACCCATAGAGAAGTTGGGGACTATTTGTATTGTTGCTTCCTATGCAGACCAATGTTATAAAGTCACCGGATCTCAATAGGAAGCAATTGAGTTAGTTGACTGTCAGAATAGGCTCTGCTGAAAAATTAGGATGGATCTATAAGCTCTTAATTAACCACAGTCTACCTATAAGGACATTTCTATCAGAAAAGGTATCACACACTAAGGGGAAATGAGAATTATAAGGAAACTAGCTTTCATTGCAGGTCAAGAAAACCATATCTCTTTCCAGGGAATGCCCAAGTCCTCCACTCATTTATTAAACAAACTTTTCTTAGAAAACTTACTGTGTGCCAGGCATCATGCAAGATATTGATGAACAACAAGACTGACACAATTCCTGCTCCAACACAGGTGAGACTAGTTGAGAGAGACAGACGTAGGGAATAACAATATCAGCAGATGCATGAAATAATGAGGGTACACAGTAGGTGCATCTTACTTGGAATTACAGAGTTAGGCTATCCTAGAACACTTTTAAATGCCTAAGCTGAGAATTAAAAGATAATTAAAGTCAGCCAATCAAGGAAAAGGGATAATTGTTTTCAGAGAAAAGAAACAGAATATCCAAGGGCCTAGATAATAGAGAAAGAAAATGGAATCTCAGGACTCCGAATTCACTATGCCAAAGGGAAAGTTAAGCTTGGGAATAAAATCTCGCAAAAACTGCCTTCCTTTTTCTGAAAACAGATAGCTGTAATTTCACATGTTTACTTTGTCTTATGTAAAATGTAGACATACTGTGTGCAAGATGACTGCATAATTGACTTTTTCCTCTACTTTGTCTTTTCACATGTAAAATGTAGATTCACTGAGCACGAATCAGAGCCTCTCAAGAATGCAACCACTTGCCTCATTGCCTACCCTCACTCCTTTTTCTTCTTCCCCTCCGGCTTGCTCTTTCTCCTTTTTAAATATTGAAGTTCCCAAAAGCCTCTTTGGAAAAAGCACAACTCACAGACCCTCCTGTGACGTGTATTTCTTTTTCCTCAATGTGTCTACAACCTTGGCAGAACACACCTCGAATCGATTGATACCTGCTTCAGTCACTTTTTGGTTTACAGGATCATGGCACAATCAGGAAATTTCCAAATTCTAGAAGAGCTCATGAAAGTGGGCCACCCAGGCTTTCATGATATTCAGAGGTTTGTGACCTGATAGATTAAACAAAGAACTAGGCAACCATGGCAAGGACGTGGATGACACCTGACCCTTCCATATCCCACTAGCTAGAACAAGTAAGGCTCTTCATGGCTGGAGCAATTTTTTTATTGGTTCGACAAATGAAAGAAAACAGCCTAGAGTTGTTTAGTAAGGGACCATGGCTTGGGTAAGTACTAAGGAATGACAACAGAGCAACATCAGCCATCATCCATTAACCAAAGGAAGCAAGTCTTGTTGGTGTTTTCAGTACTGAGGCAGAAATTTGAGAGGTACAGACCAACCATAAACATGCCCCAGAAATAATGAGTTCATTTGTTCCTTTAAAATGCCAGAGTCCTTAGAGAATCCTTTAGCTAGCATGCCAACAGCTAGGTTAGTTTCAGAAGCCATGGCATTTCAAACCTCAATAGCGCTCAGAAAAGACAGGACAAAGTCTCTTTTGTTCCCTAGTATTTGGAACCACAGACTTGTAGGCAAGCTATGAAATTTTAAAAATTAAGTATCTTAAGTTTAAAAAAAAATTGATAAATATACTAAAATCATTTCCAGAATGAAATAGTCCATTTCAAGGAAAAAAAAAACACAACAAACATATTCTCTTTGTCACTATTTAGCAACAAAAAATAAGATAATGATATATTGAAATACAATTTAGGCTTTGGGTTTTAGTCATCTAAATAAATATATAAATATTAAATATAAATATTAAATATAATAAAAGCATACATTAAAATATAAAACTCACAATACTTCAAATTCATTTTTATATACACACATGTAGTTATTAAAAACATTATCAAATAAGATGTCTTCATAAACTTTTATCACCTCACAGAAGTAAACCAAACACTTTAGCGACGTGTTTACCTTTTGAGAGACGATTGTTAATTTTAAGAACTTTCTCATGCTGGTTAACATCAGCCATAGAGGAGCAAAATTGTCATATGCTACAAATCAGAATTTTCTCCACCCTGAGAGCCAGATATTAAACATTTACTAGCACATCACTAGTAACATTCATGAAAAAGTATAAAAGAAAGCAAATCACTCTAATATTATAAAGTTGTTTATAAACACACATATGGTAGTGTATAAAAAGTGTATTCTCAATATCTTTCTGAGGTCACATTGTAAGATTGAATCCAATTATTTTCTTACTGACTGATGCTTCTCCCCATAATTATGTGATATGGAAAATAGATGATAATAGTTAAAGCTAAACAGCTTGATGCTCAGATTTGTTTTTTCCAAATACTGACCAACGTGATTATCACAGTTTTGTGTAGTTCAACCTATGTTTATCTATAGTTTTAAAACTATTTAACTGCCTATGAAATAAATATGAGCTCAGGAAAGAACACCGATTTTTTTGCCAACTTGCCATATATATGTATTTGTGTGTGTGTGTACACATATATATATAATTTTATATATATTAAAAATTATATGACTATACACACATCTAAATTTTATAGCTTTAGAAGTTATTTTATGTATACAAAATATATGTATGTTTTTATATACTCTATGTTTTTATATATAAATATGTATATTTTTATATACCATATATTTTTATATACATATATTATTTCATATAGATAATAACTTCTAAAGCTATAAAATTTAAACTTGGAAGTTCTTCAGATCTCAGTGAGTAAAGAAAATCAAGCCAACTCTTAGTAAAGCAGTTGAGTAATTTTTAAGCGACAAAGTTTTGAAATGATGAGATGAGCTTATAAAACTTTTTTACTAAGTTTCAAGGTCAGTCAAGGAGGTAGCATTGCAGTTGAAACATACAGTATACATAATAACACAAAGCATAGAAAACCAGCTATTCAGCTCCCCTGGACTCAGGCTAGTTAGAAGTGCAACAAATATTTGATGGAGAAACTCAAGTCTTCATTACTTTAGTTCCATTCATTCCTCACAAATTCATAGTGTGGGGTTGACATCAAGCTATCAAGGTCACATTCAATAGAAATATACCAATTCTTAGAATTATGAGTTTTAGAAATTCTCCTGGAGATGAATTGCCCCTGGAGTACAGTGAATAAAAGTTAAGTGCCTTGCTACCTATAATTTCAAAGGCTCCTTTTCCTACATGAAGCTCTTTAAAGCAGGGCTTTTAAAAACATGATACATTTAAGAAGCCACACCTATACTGCCCTGTAATACTGACACTGGATGAAAAGGTCACCTTAATATATACCAATGCTCAAGGATCAGCTCCCGTGAGACACATTTTGCACACACGTTCTCATTCCTTTGGTCCTTCTTGTCAACAAAGAAATGTACAGGTCTTCCTAGCAGGTCTTTTTAAAGACCATGTAAATATAGAAGTAACCCCGTCTACAGGTTCTCAGAAACAAAGGGAACACTTACAATTTGACCCAGATTCACTCTTCAAGTTTGAATGCCATTTTAGGGGAAAAAAATCCACCTAAACTTTGCTGAGATAAAATAAAATGAGATTGACAAGTGTGGAGGAAAGAGTTAACATCAGAAATAAAAGGGAAAATTTATAACTGTTAATGTATACATGATTTTCTTTACTCCTCACAACAACCTCATGAAATAAGTATTTTATCACCATTTAATAGATGTTAATAGATTTAATAGTAATTAAGAGTAAAAATACTGAGGCTTATAGACTTTGGGCAAGGTGACAGAGGTAATAAGTGAGGAGCCAGGTTGAGCCCAGGACTTTCTGTCTTAAAACCCTGTGCTCTTTCCACTATTGTGCTATGATTTACAAACAAAAGTGAATGAGGAAGTAAATATCAAGAGTTATTCTACAAGATTTTTAAGGAACTCCCTCATGTTTATTATTTTCCTTATTCCATTTGTTTCCCTAGAACAGTTAATAACAAAGTCCCTTAGAAATCAAAACACATGAGCTTTGTTTTGATTACAATAAGAAACCTTTGTTTTGCAGCCTAGGTACTATTCTGTAGTTAAGCTTATAGAAAGAGGTCTTACCAAGGTGAAAAGTAGAGGATAGTATAAATTAAGAGGATTTTTAAAAGTAGGCCCATTTCTTAGGGAATATAGCAAGGAAGCAGAAGAATTTGGGAATTTCATTGGATCCTAGATAAGAAACCGAGTCAGGAATTAAAGTCTTATGTAAATTCCTCAGCAAAAATTTTACTGGTCCTTGTTTCAGCATCTCAGTCTATATTTAAGCTATTGATTTATGATTTGATCTGTGCATGTATCCATTTCTCCAAATCATTGCCTCTGTTATCCTCCTGATGAATGTATTTGTCAATAGGCTTCTTACAGCCGTGGAAACCTCACTTACAAAATTATTTCCTAGGATATCCCTCCCACCAAGTCTGTTCTGGATTCACAGCTGGGATACAAACAGATAGGTAGTAATACAGAAAGTCCGACACTGGACTAAGGGACCCTGATGCGCAGAATCTTAGATTTAATACGTTTCCCATTAGCCATGTCTCCTGCTTTCCTCCCTTCCTCCCTCTTCTTCATTCCATTGCAACCAGTAGGAGGAAAGGTAGAAGAGAGGAAATGAGGGGTAAGAGAATAAGAAAGTTACAAAATACCTTCTCTGTTTTAGCTGCTGTACTAGACGTGTTTATGGAATTTAATTTCATTTAATAGTCACAAAGCCTCCCTGACTCCCCTTTTGTAATTTCTTTCCCTTTGTCTTCAAAATTGACTATAGTTATTTTAAGCACACCCCTGTTGTACAAAAAGTGTAAGTAGGGTAGGTGCTGATCAAGATAATAGAGTAAGTTTTTGCTTTGGTAGTCCCCTGTTCTATAATTACATAGCAATGATGGGCAAACTAGAAAAGGGAAAATTGAAAGGCATAACTGAGATCAATTAAAAGACAAACATCTCTGCAATAAAAACATAGAGCAGAAACACAGTGGGACAGGACATGTAACCTGCAGAGTTATAGAATTCAAAAACAAGCAGGGTTTTCCAAAAGTTCTATTCCCATAATTGGTACAGACCAACATGGGTAAAACCAGAGGCATTAATGGAACCCCCATCATTCAAGAAAGGGAACTAGGAGCCAAAAACCCACGTCCAAATACTAGCTAAGCCAGTGGCTCCTGGTGAGCTCTTTAGGTCTTTAAGACCATGCATTTGGTAGGTCTCATTGTAACATTGGCTTAACCTTCACGCTAATTAATATTGCAATGGAAAATTATTCAAAATACTAAGGAAAAATAAAATCAACCAAAAATTTTATACAATGCTAAACTCTCGAGAGTGAGAGAAAATTAAAGACATATTTAGATACCAAAGACCAAACTGCTCACCACACACAGCCCCCCAGCTAAAATAAGTTTTAATGAATGAACTTCACCAAAAAGAAAAATGAACCCAGATGATAGAATATAGTAAACAAAAGTATTGATTGTTCAGACACTACATCTTTTTGTCTCTTAAAAAAACTGATGAAATATAAATTTTATCTTATTTTTTATTTTTATTTTTCAAGTGGTAGGATATTTACTTTTGAAAGTTTTTTAGGATCATGACTGAGGCCCAAGGAGGTTAAAAATACTATAAAACTTTAAAATTTGTTGGAAAGAATTATATAAGTACATATATCAAAATTTTAAAGACAACCACTAAATGCCTAGAAGTACCATGTATTTTTTTCATATCACCATGCAGGAAAGAAATGAATAAAATGATATAAATCAAACATTTATCAGGAAATAAGTAGCAAAAAGCAAAGAATAAGCATGGTAAATAGAAACCATGAGCAAGATGGTTGAAATAAATCTCAATATATAAGTAATCACAAAAGATAAAAATCACTTAAATTTATTTATTAAGAGATAAGGACTATCAAATTGTATGGAAGACACAATTTAGTTTATTAAAGACCCTACAAAAATGAAGGAATGAAAGTGAACAAATGGAACACATCTATATTTTAAAAAAGAAAGCTGCTACGGTAAAACCAACATTCCAGAAAATTGAATTTAAGGCAGAAATAATTAATACAGATATATAGGGATACCACATAATAATGATGGGAACAAGCCATTAAGAAGAGATTTAAACTTACACATAGCAAACAATGTATCTTCAAAATATAGTTTGCAAAAACTTTTAGAATTATCAGGAGAAATTTATAAGCCCATAATCATAGTGCATTATTTTAACTTATTTCAGAAGATAACTCAAGCACACAAAATGACTAAGGTTATAGTAACTTTCCACAACAAAATTAAGGTGTGTGATCAAACAGATAATTATAGAGCACAGTATCCCAAAAATACAAGATATATACATGTTTTCTAAGTACACTTGGAATACTTTCAAAATATGATCATGAAATTAATTCATAAAGAAACTCCCAATAAGTCTTAAAGAAATACTAATAGTATATACAGTATTTGGAAGCTTAAAAATGACTTTCTAAATTGTTATCAGGTTAAGGTAAAATCACAATAGAAAACAAAACTATTTGGAACTGAAAGACAATGAAAGTAATGTCTATTAAAATTTATAAAATGCATGTCATATAGTTTTTAGAGGTGAATTTATACCCTCAAAGGCAATTTTTACTAAATAGAAACCACTGAACATAGAGTTAAATATACATCTCAAAACACCAGAAAATATATTTAAAGAAAGTAGAAAAAAGAAAACTAGAAAGGTATAGCAACAAAATAGAAAGAAAAACAAAGAACCCACAAGAACAAATGCTAGTGCTGTCAAAAAATAAAATAAAATCAGCCTACCTCTACAGACTAATGAATTTGAAAGTCATAAATAATGAATATTAAAAACATAAAAGAATATAATTATACATGCAGTAGTGACTAAATATGAGACTAATACTATGAAACTTTTTATGTAAAAATTGAAATTGTAAGTCAACTTTATTATTTTCTAGAAAATTTTAATCACCAAAATTGAAATGAAAAGAAATTTTAAAAAATGAATAAACATAATTGTCATGAACTCTCAAGTATCTGAGCTCTTACCTTATTAACAAACTAATTAGTTAGCCTGCCAGAGTTTCATAAATGTTGGCAAAAGACATGAGACTCCTGAGTCAGAGACAAGGGACAGTTCATTGCTCATAGCAATAGCAGTTGCCAAAGCATCATTATTTTCTTGTACCAGTTTCTTGAGTGGTCTTTTCCCACAGAACATCTAAAGACAGCCAAATAATACCTGTGTATGCCGTGAGTTATAAGAAATAAACCCCTAGCTTAGGGAACTTGAAACTTGTATAAGGATTGCAAAGCAGGCTAACTCATGGCTATGGAGGGAGACATGATTGTTATTATACTTGCAAGTAGAAAACGTGAACTTTGCTCCAGAGGAAGACAATATGTTTGCCTTCCAAAGATGTTTGCTATATAAACATCCGTGAAAATATAATCTGGGACAAAAAGGTAGTCAGTGTCTCACTGAAAGATGTACAAACACATGACAATGAAGAGGGGAAGCAGACCAAGTAACTAGTCCACTGAAGGCAGCTGATGAATCTGTAAATATGTAACAAGGCTTCTCAGAACAATGTGGTCCAGAGCGGTAAGAATCACCCTGAGTTCTACCTGCTTAGTGGAACAACTACATTCACTTTTAGCAGCCACTGAGACTGAACAGGAACAGCCACAGCAGCCCAGTGGACAATATTGAGTTGCAGCTTAGCTGAACCACAGTGAATCAGGCTCAGGCATTTATCAAAAAACCTGTCAACTGATGACTCCACCCAGTCAGTGAATTTGGTTCAAGTGGTTGAATGGGGAATAAAATTTCCTCCTCAGGGATCTCTGCCACTTTCATGTAAAGCCAAGATAGTTCCAGTGTCATCTTGCTATGCTCTTGATTATATCATTCCCATTTGACAAGCAGAGTTTCCCGGGCCCTTGCCATGTTCTTGTCTGATGAGTTTGAGTTAATCCACCCCAAAAATGGTAACATGAGGCCAGAGAGTTACCAGGCCTCCATAGCCAGGCAATCAGTTTCAACAAGAGCCTGGTAGAAAGCTAATAGTTGCTTTTCAGAAAGGGTGAACCTGACAGCCATGTCAGGGAGATAAAGATTTCAAACCACAAGAGGTGCCTCTATTTGAAATCTGCCTCTTTTTTACCCAAGATTTTAATCAGCAAAATCATCAGTCACAGTAACTTGTGGTTCAAAGGAGTCATTGCAGTTGTGGGAGTTCCCAATATAGAAACCATGAAACAATTCACAGGACAGCTTCCAATACAACCTGTAGTTTGGGTCCCACTTAAAGGAAGCTGATCTGTGTGTTAGTTGATATAAAATACCAAGTAGAATATCTAAATGAGGTATATACTATTTCTAATATCCAAATTGTTCAATAAAGTGTAGGGCTTTCATTTGCAAGGGTTTTCTTTCAAAGACCTGAAAAGATCGTAGTTTTTTCTTGAATGTTAAAGAAATTGAGCATTTTGAATCTACCCGAACTGTCTCCATAAACTGCTTGGCAAGAAGATCCCTGAATTTTCTCAGGCTTTATCACACTGGCAGAGGTGTGATAATACTATATAGTCTGGGGCATTTAGGCTGAGCCCTATTACTTACCAACCAACACAATGTCATCTATACAATAAATGTTTTTTGACATTAGAGAGGAGAGGCAGTCATGCTAAACACTCAACTACTCAGTGGTCACAAACAGCAAGGGAATTCAGATGTCCCCAGGAAGTAATGAAAACATATACTGGAGACCTTGCCACATGACCATGAATTGGTCTTGGTCCTTTCGTCACATCTGAGTTGATATAACTAGTGCCATCAGTCTGTGCAATGGGTCTGGTACACCTGGGCATTGGGAGCAACAGCTGAATACAGTTGGTGATAAGCCTCTATCTCCTGTTAGTCTTTTTGAGTGGCCACATAAGGCTGCTATATTGATATATTGCGTTTCTTGCTTTCAGTGTACTTTTTCACTCTTAATTAACCAAAACCTTAATTAAATAAAGGAGTCCCTTTATCTTCCTAGGATTCTGTATCCTTCATGTTGGACCACAATGGAAGGAACAATAAGACAGTTTGGAAAATGATTTAAGTGCCAGAGTGTCAACATTTTTGTGCTGGTTCCCTGAGCTCAGATACTAATAAGGCAATGCAAGGACTGCCAGATAACACTTGAACATACAATGGATTGCATTACAGGGGAGGAACCCTGTGTTTTGGGAGTCAAAATTCTTTATGATGGGTAATAAGTCTGTCTGCCCTTTACTCCACAGGGAACTAGTATCTGTCTTTTAAGTCTGATCTTTACAAACATCTTTTAAAGCAGAGCCCCAAGCAGGGACGTCAGAGCCTTGCTTGTAGGATATTCAAAACATGAAGATCTTTGACCCATGTATTATTTTCTCCCAACAAATATATGAAAGTTTCTCTAACTCATAACTTGTTGGGTAAATGAAAATAGAATAATATAGTGTACCTATTATATTGGGTTAAAAAAATAGAAGTCTAAAAGTAGGAAGAGTTGGCTAAGATACGGAGAAATAGAAACCTTCAAACACTGCTGGTAAGAATATATACAGATCCACTCACATTGGAGAGTAATCTGACAACATCTAATAAAGCTGAATATACTCATATTCTAGGATCCAGGGATTCCTCCTATTGATCTATATGTCTGTGAAAATTCTGCAGATGCTGACAGTAATAAAAGTTGTTGTCAGTGTCCCTTGTATGCATGACAGCATTGTTTGTAATACAGAAAAATTAGAATCAACTTATTTATCATAGGTAAGTGATGAGGAAAATTTTGATCAATCCATAAAATAGAAGACCCTACAGAAATTAAAATGAATAAACAAGTACTATAGGGAAAATCATGTACACTCCTCAAAAATATTTTAAGTTTAGCATGCCATTTATATAATTAATAATAATAATATCAATTTATATAAGAAGTTCCAGAAAGCTTTAACTATACCCATAATATTTTCTTTAGTTTTGAAATAATCTAAAACAAATATAATACAAGATTAAATTTTCTAAAGGCTAGGTGTAAGTAATTATTAAAATACTCTATATTCTTACTTATGCATTTGAAATATTTTATTCTAAGAATGATTAAAGCAGTGTGAGTTATAGGGTGCTAATTAATCATTATTCTTACATACTATCATTTAGTCTTTTAGCTGAGAGAAGCAGTGTAGCTTTATGATTAAGAATCTGTACTCAAGCTAAAAATGCCTGAGTTCAATTACCAGTTCTATTTCTCCCCATTTTTGTGACCTTTAGCAAGTTAACTAACAATTTTTTAAGATTTGGTCTATATGTAAAACTGGGAAAATAATATACCTTACATTCTATGGTTGTTAAAAAGTGCTACATGAGGCAATAAATGAAAGTGGCCGCCCTAACCTGTAGAAAGAACTTTAAAAATTTTGACTGATATTTGACATGGGGAGCAATTTAATGTGTATTCCATCAGTTCCCTCTTTTATTTTTGGTCATAGGAATCTAATGTATCTTTACAACCTCTTTAGAGAAAAGGTCTCTTTAATCAGAGATGTGGCATATATTTTCTCACTTCTTTCAACACACTTTTAATGCCAGCTGTCTATTCATCTCACTGTCCCCCAAAGACAATCTGCTCAGTTCAGCCTAAGAGGCTATGATCATTCCGTTTCCTCAGCCTTTAATATCTTTCCATTCTCTGTGGCTTATCCAAGTCTTATTTTCTTTTTTAGCCTACGTGAGGACCCAGGTCCACAGTGAAACTTTGCTACATCTTACCACTATATTTTGCTCTAACTAGCCTTGTCTGAGCAAAAACACATTACTATTAATGACCAACAATCATTTCTGTGTTCTACGTTGTATGGCACTCTATAAATTTAAATCACTTACCTATAATGTCACTCATGTGATATTCAGGTGAAGATCATATGAGAACTGCACAGTTCTGCTACTGTGCAGAACTAAGATTATAGCTGCGGACTCCAGGCTTAAGACTTTGCATCACTTCACCTGTTAAGTACCAAGACCTTTTCCAAAAGTTCATTTTTAAAGATACACTTCACTATTGTTTTTAAATAAATATTTCTTCTATATAAGACTTTCTTAAAAAGTGAAACCCAAAAACTGCTTTAATTGCAAGCATAAACTGGTTAGTAATAATAAGTGAACTATTAACTTCTTACGGCTTGTCTGAGCACTGGGTTCAGAAGTCCTATTCTGTCCAGATACAACAGAATTCTGTTGTCCAATAGTGAATAAATGTGTAACAGATAGTTTCCATAGAAAAACTTGGAGAAGGTATATACCCAGTAATGGGATGGCTGGGTCATATGGTACATCTAGTTCTAGATCCTTGAGGAATCGCCATACTGTTTTCCATAATGGTTGAACTAGTTTACAATCCCACCAACAGTGTAAAAGTGTTCCTATTTCTCCACATCCTCTCCAGCACCTGTTGTTTCCTGACTTTTTAATGATCGCCATTCTAACTGGTGTGAGATGGTATCTCATTGTGGTTTCGATTTGCATTTCTCTGATGGCCAGTGATGATGAGCATTTTTTCATGTGTCTGTTGGCTGTATGAATGTCTTCTTTTGAGAAATGTCTGTTCATATGCTTTGCCCACTTTTTGATGGGGTTGTTTGTTTTTTTCTTGTAAATTTGTTTGAGTTCTTTGTAGGTTCTGGATATTAGCCCTTTGTCAGATGAGTAGATTGCAAAAATTTTCTCCCATTCTGTAGGTTGCCTGTTCACTCTGATGGTAGTTTCTTTTGCTGTGCAGAAGCTCTTTAATTTAATGAGATCCCATTTGTCAATTTTGGCTTTTGCTGCCGTTGCTTTTGGTGTTTTAGACATGAAGTCTTTTGCCCATGCCTATGTCCTGAATGGTACTACCTAGGTTTTCCTCTAGGATTTTTATGGTATTAGGTCTAACATTTAAGTCTCTAATCCATCTTGAATTAATTTTCGTATAAGGAGTAAGGAAAGGATCCAGTTTCAGCTTTCTACTTATGGCTAGCCAATTTCCCCAGCACCATTTATTAAATAGGGAATCCTTGGATTATAAATTATGCTGCTATAAAGACACATGCACACGTATGTTTATTGCAGCACTATTCACAATAGCAAAGACTTGGAATCAACCCAAATGTCCATCAGTGACAGATTGGATTAAGAAAATGTGGCACATATACACCATGGAATACTATGCAGCCATAAAAAAGGATGAGTTTGAGTCCTTTGTAGGGACTTGGATGCAGCTGGAATCCATCATTCTTAGCAAACTATCACAAAAACAGAAAACCAAACACCGCATGTTCTCACTCATAGGTGGGAACTGAACAATGAGATCACTCGGACTCAGGAAGGGGAACATCACACACCGGGGCCTATCATGGGGAGGGGGGAGGGGGGAGGGATTGCATTGGGAGTTATACCTGATGTAAATGACGAGTTGATGGGTGCAGCACAGCAACATGGCACAAGTATACATATGTAACAAACCTGCACGTTATGCACATGTACCCTACAACTTAAAGTATAATAATAAATAAATAAATAAATAAATAAATAAAAACTTGGAGAAGGTAAAAACATAGAAAATTTGTAAATTTATCTTTGCTGCATCCCCTAACATCAAGAAATGATCACTCAAACAAAGTGTCCATGCAAGCTGATGGGAAGCTCCTATACAGAACGATAACAGAAGACTCTGAGTCTCCAACGGAGACCTGTTCACATTTAAATCAACTTGTAAACCCATAAAGTAGATAACTCGCATCAGTCTCAGAAGAACTAATCCTCTTCCTACTCACTGTTTCTCTATCTGTTGGACTCACATGACCAAAAGCCCTGACCCTGGGGAGTTCTACTTGGCCTAGGATCAAAAAGTGGAGGTGATATGGACAAGGGAGAGATGAGAAAACGAGAAACAAAGTCTTTCTTTG
Source organism: Macaca thibetana thibetana (assembly GCF_024542745.1). Lineage (NCBI taxonomy): Eukaryota > Metazoa > Chordata > Mammalia > Primates > Cercopithecidae > Macaca > Macaca thibetana. Next base: position 45,846,506 of record NC_065580.1, read on the forward strand.
TGGTTGCTTAAACCCTACATATACACTTTGGTTGTAAGGCCCACATGTTAAGCCTGCTTAATTTTATCAATTCTATGTAGGTTAGGACAGACATTACAAATTTCAGCAAGTAGAGAGACCTAAAAATTTCCATTATCAATAAGGATGTAGCCAGGGGCCATTTCTTAAAAATATCTAGTCTTTATTCTGCTTTACATTGTTGTTTGCCTAATCAGTGTGTTTGCTTTATTCTATTTCTAGCTAGTTTGCAATTTACTCAATGGTAAATCATATCCTTTATATTACGTTAGCATCATCGATATTGCTAATGTAAAATTATTTTAAAATGTATAAACTTTTTAAATCTTTATTTTGTCTATACAATTTTGGTTGTAGGAAGAGCATGACAATGTTTAATGTCAAGTTAGCCATGTTTCTAATGGCTAATTTGTGATGATTAAGAGTGTGACAGAAGAAAATGAAAAATGAGTGGCTATCAAGTTTAACCCATGTCCCAGTGAAGGGTATAAAGAAAACAGTAAAGAAGAAAAAGGAAATAGGTAAGTCAGGAGGAAGAAAATAAATAACAAAGAATTTAGTGAAGCAAAACTGATTACAAAAATGGATTCAGCCAAGTTAGATGTAAACACGGACCAGAAAGCTGAGATATACTGTTTTAATAAATTCATCATCTTGAAACAGGAAAAACGGATCCAGTTATGTCTAACATACTCAGATACAGTTGTACTCTTCCAATAAGTGACAAAGATTTGTAAATTAGTTTCTTTAAAAAATAATAGATTCAGCTGTGAATCCATCTGGTCCTGGACTTTTTTTGGTTGGAGGCTATTAATTATTGCCTCAATTTCAGAGCCTGTTATTGGTCTATTCAGGGATTCAACTTCTTCCTGGTTTACTCTTGGGAGGGTGTATGTGTCCAGAAATTTATCCATTTCTTCTAGCTTTTCTAGTTTATTGCATAGAAGTGTTTATAGTATTCTCTGATGGTAGTTTGCATTTCTGTGGGATCAGTGGTGATATCCCCTTTATCATTTTTTATTGCATCTATTGGATTCTTCTCTCTTTTCTTCTTTATTAGTCTTGCTAGCTGTCCACCAATTTTGTTGATCTTTTAAAAAAACCAGCTCCTGGATTCATTGATTTTTTGAAGGGTTTTTTGTGTCTCTATCTCCTTCAGTTCTGCTCTGATCTTAGTTGTTTCTTGCCTTCTGCTAGCTTTTGAATGTGTTTGCTCTTGCTTCTCTAGTTCTTTTAATTGTGATGTTAGGGTGTCAATTTTAGATCTTTCCTGCTTTCTCTTGTGGGCATTTAGTGCTATAAATTTCCCTCTACACACTGCTTTAAATGTGTCCCAGAGATTCTGGTATGTTGTGTCTTTGTTCTCATTGGTTTCAAAGAACATCTTTATTTCTGCCTTCATTTCGTTATATACCCAGTAGTCATTCAGGAGCAGGTTGTTCCGTTTCTATGTAGTTGAGCGGTTTTGAGTGAGTTTCATAATCCTGACTTCTAGTTTGATTGCACTGTGGTCTGAGAGACAGTTTGTTATAATTTCTGTTCTTTTTACATTTGCTGAGGAGTGCTTTACTTCCAACTATGGGTCAATTTTGGAATAAGTGTGATGTGATGCTGAGAAGAATGTATATTCTGTTGATTTGGGGTGGAGAGTTCTGTAGATGTCTATTAGGTCCGGTTGGTGCAGAGCTGAGTTCAATTCCTGGATATCCTTGTTAATTTTCTGTCTCGTTGATCTGTCTAATGTTGACAGTGGGGTGTTAAAGTCTCCCATTATTATTGTGTGGGAGTCTAAGTCTCTTTGTAGGTCTCTAAGGACTTGCTTTATGAATCTGGGTGCTCCTGTATTGGGTGCATATATATTTAGGATAGTTAGCTCTTCTAGTTGAATTGATCCCTTTACCATTGTGTAATGGCCTTCTTTGTCTCTTTTGATGTTTGTTGGTTTAAAGTCTGTTTTATCAGAGACTAGGATTGCAACCCTTGCCTTTTTTTGTTTGTTTGTTTTCTATTTGCTTGGTAGATCTTCCTCCATCCCTTTATTTTGAGCCTATGTGTGTCTCTGCACATGAGGTGGGTCTCCTGAATACAGCAGACTGATGGTCCTTGACTCTTTATCCAATTTGCCAGTCTGTGTCTTTTAATTGGAGCACTTAGCCCATTTACATTTAAGATTAATATTGTTATGTGTGAATTTGATCCTGTCATTATGATGTTAGCTGGTTATTTTGCTCATTAGTTGATGCAGTTTCTTCCTAGCATTGATGGTCTTTACAATTTGGCATGTTTTTGCAGTGGCTGGTACTTGTTTTTTCTTTCCATGTTTAGTGCTTCCTTCAGGAGCTCTTGTAGGGCAGGCCTGGTGGTGACAAAGTCTCTCAGCATTGTTTGTCTGTAAAGGATTTTATTTCTCTTTCACTTATGAAGCTTAATTTGGCTGGATATGAAATTCTGGGTTGAAAATTCTTTTCTTTAAGAATGTTGAATATTAGCCCCTGCTCTCTTCTGGCTTGTAGAGTATCTGCCAAGACATTCACTGTTAGTCTTCTGGGCTTCCCTTTGTTGGTAACCTGACCTTTCTCTCTGGCTGCCCTTAACATTTTTCCCTTCGTTTCAGCTTTGGTGAATCTGGCAATTATGTGCCTTGGAGCTGCCGAATTCTACTAGAGGTACAAGGAGGACCTGGTACCATTCCTTCTGAAACTATTCCAATCAATAGAAAAAGAGGGAATCCTCCCTAACTCGTTTTATGAGGCCAACATCATCCTGATACCAAAGCCTGGCAGAGACACACACACACACAAAAGAGAAATTTAAGACCAATATCCCTGATGAATATCAATGCAAAAATCCTCAATAAAATACTGGCAAACCAAATCCAGCAGCACATCAAAAAGCTTATCCACCATGATCAAGTGGGCTTCATCCCTGGGAGGCAAGGCTGGTTCAACATAAGCAAATAAATAAACGTAATCCAGCATATAAACAGAACTAAAGACAAAAACCACATGATTATCTCAATAGATGAAGAAAAGGCCTTTGACAAAATTCAAAAGCCCTTCATGCTAAAAACTCTCAATAAATTCGGTATTGATGAAACGTATCTCAAAATAATAAGAGCTATTTATGACAAACCCACAGCCAATATCATACTGAATAGACAAAAACTGGAAGCATTCTCCTTAAAAACTGGCACAAGACAGGCATGCCCTCTCTCACCACTCCTATTCAACATAGTGTTGGAAGTTCTGGCTAGGGCAATCAGGCAAGAGAAAGAAATCAAGGGTATTCAGTTAGGAAAAGAAGAAGTCAAATTGCCACTGTTTGCAGATGACATGCTTGTATATTTAGAAAACCCCAACATCTCAGCCCAAAATCTCCTTAACTTGATAAGCAACTTCAGCAAAGTCTCAGGATACAAAATCAATGTGCAAAAATCACAAGCATTCTTACAGACCAGTAACAGACAAACAGAGAGCCAAATCATGAATGAACTCCCATTCACAATAGCTTCAAAGAGAATAAAATACCTAGGAATCCAACTTACAAGGGGTGTGAAGGACCTCTTCAAGGAGAACTACAAACCACTGCTCAATGAAATAAAAGAGGACATAAACAAATGGAAGAACATTCCATGCTCATGGATAGGAAGAATCAATATTGTGAAAATGGCCATACTGCCCAGCGTAATTTATAGATTTAATAACATCTCTATCAAGCTACCAAAGTCTTTCTTACAGAATTGGAAAAAACTGCTTTAAAGTTCATATGGAACCCAAAAAGAGCCCACATTGCCAAGACAATCCTAAGCCAAAAGAACAAAACTGGAGGCATCATGCTACCTGACTTCAAACTATACTACAAGGCTACAGTAACCAAAACAGCATGGTATCGGTACCAAAACAGAGATATAGACAAATGGGACAGAACAGAGCCCTCAGAAATAATACCACACATCTACAACCATCTGATCTTTGACACAGCTGACAAAAACAAGAAATGGGGAAAGGATTCCCTATTTAATAAATGGTGCTGGGAAAACTGGCTAGCCATATGTAGAAAGCTGAATCTGGATCCCTTCCTTACACCTTATACAAACATTAATTCTAGATGGATTAAAGACTTAAATGTTAGACCTAAAACCATAAAAACCCTAGAAGAAAACCTACACAATACTATTCAGGACATAGGCATGGGCAAGGACTTCATGTCTAAAACACCAAAAGCAACGGCAACAAAAGCCAACATTGACAGATGGGATCTAATTAAACTGAAGAGCTTCTGCACAGCAAAAGAAACTACCATCAGAGTGAACAGGCAACCTACAGAAAGGGAGAAAATTTTTGCAATCTATTCATCTGACAAAGGGGTAATATCCAGAACCTACAAAGAGCTCAAACAAATTTACAAGAAAAAAAAACAAACAACCCAATCAAAAAGTGAGCAAAGGATATGAACAGACACTTCTCAAAAGAAGACATTTATGCAGCCAATAGACACATGAAAAAATGCTCATCATCACTCGCCATCAGAGAAATGCAAATCAAAACCACAATGACATACCATCTCACACCAGTTAGAATGGCAATCATTAAAAAGTCAGAAACAATAAGTGCTGGAGAGGATGTGGAGAAATAGGAACACTTTTACACTGTTGGTGGGACTGTAAACTAGTTCAACCATTGTAGGAGACAGTGTGGTGATTCCTCAAGGATTTAGAACTAGAAATAGCATTTGACCCAGTCGTCCCATTACTGGGTATATACCCAAAGGATTATAAATCATGCTGCTAAAAAGACACATGCATATGTATATTTATTGCAGCACAATTCACTGTTGCAAATACTTGGAACCAACCCAAATGTCCATCAATGACAGACTGGATTAAGAAAATGTGGCACATATACACCATGGAATACTATGCAGCCATAAAAAAGGATGAGTTCTTGTCCTTTGTAGGGACACGGATGAAGCTGGAAACCATCATTCTCAGCAAACTACTGCAAGGACAAAAATCCAAACACCACATGTTCTCACCCATAGCTGGGAATTGAACAACGAGAACACCTGGACACAGGAAGGGGAACATCACCCTCCAGGGCCTGTTGTGGGGTGGAGGGAGTGGGGAGGGATAGCATTAGGAGATATACCTAATGTAAATGATGAGTTAATGGGTGCAGCACACCAACATGGCACATGTATACGTATGTAACAAACCTGCACGTTGTGCACACGTACCCTAGAATTTAAAGTATAATTAAAAAAAAAAAAAAAAAGAGATTCTAATGGAGATGAAGATACTATGTATATAAGAAGGGAATTATTCCTAGAAGGACAATTGGAATACAAACACCAGGCATAATAGGCTTTTTTCAAAGTCCATAGATTAGAATTATTGCAAAGATAAGAAGATAAGAAAATTCACATTTGGGGAGCCACAAACACTCTAGACTAAGATCGCTTAGCCTTGGGATACTGAACAGAGCCACCCACCACTGAAAAAATCTAAAACTTACTTGAGAAGCTATACAAAGGTGAATTACATAACTATGCAGTTTTCCAGTCCCTTTCTCTTATTTTTAGATTGCATCTTATGATTCCTCTTTTCATGTGATTCAGGGTGTGATGATATTTACAACTGTCTGTTATGGAAGGAGCAGAGAGAAGTGCCAAATGATTATAGTTCTAAGTGCTCAAAGAAGCTTCACCCACCTCTGTCTTCACCTCATTTTGAGTCTCTGATTTTGGCAGAAGAATAATGAAAAATCATTAAATTTGTATGGTGTTGTTAAAAGAATTTATTAAAAGATAAGGGACTTGGATTTTAATGTATGTAGAGGTCCTAAATACACCTATTTCCTGGTGTCCAGTGGGTCTAAAATTTTAGAGAAGAGACTTTGATGAAAGAGGAACTCAAGGACACAAGAAAATAGACCCACCTTCTTCTCAAGAACGTTAACATTACCTACATTCAGTTATAGTGTCCATGAGCTCCCCTGGGAGTAGCAGGGCTCAGTCTTTGGCATGGCTTCAAAGGTAACATTATCAAGCTTGCCTCCATATTAAAGGAGGCCAGGGACATCAACAAAACAGAATTTTCCGTGGCCCTGAATTTTTACAAAGTCTCTACACGTAGTATACCAGGGATGACTGGCAAACTAAAGAGATAGAATGTACAGAAGTTAACAAATATGACAAATTGTGATAATTTAGATAGGAACATAATCAAAGAAAGTAGTAAAGATGGAATGGGGGATGTGGTAAAATAAATTTGTTTCGTACCAGGAAAATATTTTTTTCCTGTAGACTCTTGGGGGTTAGTAATTTTTCTGAGTAGAATTATAGTATGATAAAAGTGACATTTTAAAATGTGTAATTTATTGTTAATATAAAGTACAAATTGTGATAATTATGCTTTAAATCATATAATTTTTAAGAATATAACCTATTCTCAGTAGGACCTTTATACACATCAACTTTCATCCCTTATGAGCCTGGAATTCATCCACAAATGTTAAGCTTCCAAAGGATTTGTTTTTATGATATTCTTACCTGTGCGGTCTCAAATTACATATCACCAATGATACTTGTACTTAACAGTATTAAAATTATTCACTTTAGTTTTAAGAGATTTATTACAAAGTGTTTCAGAGTATATTGACCTGGCATAAAGATTAATGATAAGGACAGATACATAAATAGACATAAATATGCATATATATGGATATATCACTTATGTTCCTTATAAGTGAAAGAATTAAATTATCTATGTATTTGTTTTATAGTGCTGCTTCTCAAAACTTGGATAGTCAAGAGACCTTTTGGCAAAGTTAAAAAATAGTGATCATGAATATCTCTTTTTCTGATCTAATGACAGTTTCTCCCTTAGATTTGGAATATTTCATAACTGAGTCTTGGAGGGAAAACTCTTAATTTGAAAAAAATGTCCTTTTCTTATTTAAAATTGCATAGTAAGTCAGCCAATCCAGACACTGTAAGGATAATGTGATGTCCTTTATTTGTTATATAATGGCATATATGTGTGGCAATGAATTCATCTTTTCTAAGTTTCAAGTTTCATTTCAGTAGATAAAAGTCTGATTTGGGCAATGTTCCCAGAAGCTCCTTTGGGGAAAGTGACACATTTCAAAACTGCAGAATTCCAGTTGTATTTGGTTAAAATAATTATTTTGAAATGGTGGTTTTCTGTGTCTGTGTTTAAAGAATTGTTCTGTGTACATGGGCTGGTATTTGAAAGATGACAGATTATGTAGAACCCAGGATGTATAAAGCTGCAGCTAATAATTAGCATAGCTGTTGAGCCCTAACATCATACATTTGGTATCACATGACCTTATTTGACTTTAGGACACCACTCTGCTTATCAAAGATAGCATAAACCAGATACCTAGGAAGCACAGCTGGATCTAGGACAAATATGGCACTGAAAAATATCTACTTCTATCCTGAAGTGGAAAGTAATCTCTTCCTAAAACTAAAAGCCTCTTATAGCAGCAAGATGTACAATTATATTGTGGTCTTAGTGCTGTATCCACTTCCATAAATGAGTTAAGTGAAACAGGAATGACTCTAGACTGAATCTGATAAGTGAGAATTGTCTTTTTACATGACACCAGCATTTTTCACAGAAAAAATATTGAAATATTTGTCAAAGATAAACAATGTTAGTTTAAATTCAGTGTTTGGCCCAACATTGTTTTCTTTAAAGTTACGTGTAGAGTGTGACATTTCCCTGATAAAGTAGAAGCATGATGTTAGAAATGCCCTTAAAGCCTTTTACTACACATGTAGAAACATCACTTAGAATGTATTATTAAACTTTGAACTCTTAACAGGTTCCAAATAAAACAAAAATGGCAAAGCGTTAGATTCATTTATATATCTATTTAATCAAAATTCAGTTAAAATGATATTCTCTATTGCCAAGGGAAAATGATGGTAAAGGAAAAAGTGAAAAGAATGAATGACTCATGATGTCTTAATGAACTGTTGGCTGCTTAGACATAGTTTTAAAAAAATGCAGCTAAAAGGAGGTTGACACCAAACTTCATAGTATTAACAGTGTTTAGTCTTCCCATTATGGATTGTGTTCCAAGATTAGTGATTTTTTCAACTGCAAAATAAAGGCACTATTGACACTGAAAAAGAAAAAGAAAACTTTAAATCATTTTAACTTTTCTGTTTGAAATAATGAGCAAAATAATTATATTATATTATATATGTTCTTCTCTAGTCCACATAAATAATACAATGAATATCTTAACTTCACTCAAAAGATTTTTTAACCAAGCTCAACCTCGGCATCAATTCTCACCAAAGTGTGTATTACACATGAAGATCAAGGTGTTTTTGTTTGTTTGTTTGTTTGTTTGTTTTGGGACAGGATCTCACTCTGTCACCCAGGCTGGAGTGCAGTGGGGTGATTTCAGCTCACTACAACTTTTCTCTCCCTGGTTCAAGCAGTTCTTCTGCCTCAGCCTCCCAAGTAGCTGTGATTATAGGCATACACCACCATGCCTGGCTAGTTTTTTGTTTTTAGTAGAGATGGGGTTTCACCATATTGGCCAGGGTGGTCTTGAACTCCTGGCCTCAAGCAATCCACTCCGTTCACCTAGGCCTCCCAAAATGCTGGGATTACAGGCGTGAGCCACCACAGCTAGCCAAAATCAAGATTTTAAGTACATATCTATTCAACTTTATGAGTTTTATAATTTATTTTAAAAAATACACTTTGTTTCAAATGCAATAAATTTGGCCTTCATGATTTTATGGCTGTCAAAATTAATTTGGGTTGTTTCTTTCCCATTCTGTACTACAGATTTTTAAAATACATTTCTCTTTCCAACTTTTCTACTACTGGTGTTTCTGGAAAAGGCCAATAGATACCAGTATAAAATCTTGTCAGTACGGGCTAAAATTATTCTGTCTTTTATCCTCTCAATAAGCCCTAATAGTGACAGGGAAGTCTATTTATTAGTAAAATTCCAAATGGAGATATTTTGGTGAAATTTTTACACAATTAGAACACATTCTATTTAGAGTAAAACTTTGTATAAGTGAAAGATGTCATGAACATTATGGTGATCAAGCAAAGGTGTCATGAACATTATGGTGATCAAGCAAGCATTTGTTGACTTTTATGTGCCTTGCCTTGAAGAAATCACAAAATGAGTAAGATATAGTCCCTGTTGTCTGGGGACCAAAATATTCTACAGACATAAGAGAGGTAAAAATAGAGTGTTTTTACCCATAATTCCAAAACATTTTAGACATGGCAATAGCAAGATTTTTTTCTGTTTCTATTAATATTTAGATATATTTTAAACATCCCTAGGAGTGGAAAAAGATGGTGGTCTCATTTGTTCATTTTAACATATCTTTCAAATTATTGAAAAAGCTAAGGAGAGTTTTTATTTGACTTTATTTGTTTCTCTTTACCATTCCTCTCCCAGAATTAAGACATTAATTTTAATGGGAATACCCCACTAAACACCGACTCACCTCATTAACAGCATCTCAAAAGAGTATTAAGAGCTTCTCCTCTTTCATTAACATTTAAATTTATAAATGTAAGCTTTGATTTTTAAACATTTCTTGAAATCACTTAAGTGAAAACATGCCAAGAGATTTTGGTCTTTAACACAAATTATAATGCCAGTTATAATGCCAGTGAAAACTACCAATGTGTTAACTAGAAAACTCTGTTAGAAATGATTACCATATGAATACCATATTAGATATATATCCACGTTGTGGAACCTGGATCACTGAAACTTCTTGAACTGGATAAAGGTTAGGATTATTTTTCCCCTCCTTTTTATCATGAGATGAACTTTTAATTGTACACAGATTTGTTAGCTTTATTCAGAGCAAAATAAGCCTGTGCTTTCAACTGCACTTTTGATTTTAGGCAGTAAATTATTTTTCCTTAGGGAGATCATGTGCAATATTCATTGCTAAATAATCAGTAGTTAAAACACCAAGCAATTACTATGTGTCACAGACTGTGCCAAGCATACTTTGTGGATTTTTTCATTGAAATCTTACAACCAACCTATTTTTAGGTAGCATTTCTCTTCCTATTCTAAACGTGAAGAAACTAAGACTTAGTAAGTCTAGGTAACTTGTCTATGGTTCAAGCTAACAGCAGACCCAGGATTGGAACCCAGGCCATCTGAGAACTGAGCTAACACTTCTAACCACTAAAATAGGATACTTCCCCAATGAAATGAGCATCCCTTTAATTTAATAAACATTGACTAATTGCCAATATGTCATGCAGGAGTAGGTATTGTTCTTATTTCATTACAAAAGAGATATTGCTTACTTTGTGTATACAATTGCTATAGACTCTAACCAATCCAGTTAAATTGCTGAAAGATTCCCTGGAATAATTTTTAAAAACAAAGATTTAGTTGAGAAAAACATATCCTACATTGTATAAATCTGTATTTTATAGTTTTATGATATATAATTGAAATACACATGCTCACACATAATAACATTTTTGAAAATAGGCTGTGAGTCTGTTCTGAATCATAAGTTAATGGCTGGAGAAGTTTGTAAAATGACTTTTCTGCTCCCTAATGGAGCCTCCTTAGTGATAGCTATTTCTACACTATGCCCATACCCACCTCAGTACAACATACTACTCCATGGCTCATTGTAATCATTGCCAGTGCACACAGATCTAGTTATTCTGTTACATGAAACTTCATATCTAACTACAGTGAGGTATCATTCTACTGCTTTGTGATTGCTCTAACTTAAGTCGTTAAATACAGACTTCAGTGATTTCTGTTCCTGTTTGAAGAGCCATAAAAGTGCAATAGCTTCCACAGGTATTGCTCTTATCCACCTTAAGTCTTGAATAATACTTATTGCAAAAAATACTTCTTTGTATAATTGCAGTGAAACAAATTTTTTAATGTTCTTGTGTTAGGGATGTAAGAGAACAAGTTCCACATTGAACACGACCTGAGAGTTCCTCCGCACTCACAGCTCAAGTACCGTGACTACCTGATTGTGATAATCAGTTTTAAGGTTTGTCACAAGCAGTGTGTAGTTTTTAACAGTGAAAGTTCTCAGAGAGTCCTTTCCTAATCATTCTAGCTGACACTCTTCCCTTCATTCAGTTTGCAAACTCTAGAGTATTTATTTGCATAATTTCTGTGCATCTCTTCCATTAGACTAGACTCTACTAGGAACCTGGCTAGCCCCTTGGTGGTATACTCCTAGTGCTCAACAGAGTGCCCTTTCTCTAACAGTGTTTGTGAAATAAAGAAAGAATAAATCTTGTGCCTTCTAGTCTTCTAGTTCTACCTTTCACAGGGAAGCCATAGTTGTACTTTTGAAATGCAAATCTTTTTTTTTTTTATGTTGTTCCACTTTTCTTTTTTTTATTATTATTATTATACTTTAAGTTCTAGGGTACATGTGCATAACGTGCAGGTTTGTTACATATGTATACTTGTGCCATGTTGCTGTGCTGCACCCATCAACTCGTCAGCACCCAACAACTCGTCATTTACATCAGGTATAACTCCCAATGCATTCCCTCCCCCCTCCCCCCTCCCTGTAATAGGCCCCAGTGTGTGATGTCCCCCTTCCCAAGTCCAAGTGATCTCATTGTTCAGTTCCCACCTATGAGTGAGAACATGCGGTGTTTGGTTTTCTGTTCTTGTGATAGTTTGCTAAGAATGATGGTTTCCAGCTGCATCCATGTCCCTACAAAGGACACAAACTCATCCTTTTTTATGGCTGCATAGTATTCCATGGTGTATATGTGCCACATTTTCTTAATCCAGTCTGTCACTGATGGACATTTGGGTTGATTCCAAGTCTTTGCTATTGTGAATAGTGCCGCAATGAACATACGTGTGCATGTGTCTTTATAGCAGCATAATTTATAATCCTTTGGGTATATACCCAGTAATGGGATGGCTGGGTCATATGGTACATCTAGTTCTAGATCCTTGAGGAATCGCCATACTGTTTTCCATAATGGTTGAACTAGTTTACAATCCCACCAACAGTATAAAAGTGTTCCTATTTCTCCACATCCTCTCCAGCACCTGTTGTTTCCTGACTTTTTAATGATCGCCATTCTAACTGGTGTGAGATGGTATCTCATTGTGGTTTTGATTTGCATTTCTCTGATGGCCAGTGATGATGAGCATTTTTTCATGTGTCTGTTGGCTGTATGAATGTCTTCTTTTGAGAAATGTCTGTTCATATCCTTTGCCCACTTTTTGATGGGGTTGTTTGTTTTTTTCTTGTAAATTTGTTTGAGTTCTTTGTAGGTTCTGGATATTAGCCCTTTGTCAGATGAGTAGATTGCAAAAATTTTCTCCCTTTCTGTAGGTTGCCTGTTCCCTCTGATGGTAGTTTCTTTTGCTGTGCAGAAGCTCTTTAGTTTAATGAGATCCCATTTGTCAATTTTGGCTTTTGCTGCCATTGCTTTTGGTGTTTTAGACATGAAGTCTTTGCCCATGCCTATGTCCTGAATGGTACTACCTAGGTTTTCCTCTAGGATTTTTATGGTATTAGGTCTAACATTTAAGTCTCTAATCCATCTTGAATTAATTTTCGTATAAGGAGTAAGGAAAGGATCCAGTTTCAGCTTTCTACTTATGGCTAGCCAATTTTCCCAGCACCATTTATTAAATAGGGAATCCTTTCCCCATTTCTTGTTTCTCTCAGGTTTGTCAAAGGTCAGATGGCTGTAGATGTGTGGTATTATTTCTGAGGACTCTGTTCTGTTCCATTGGTCTATATCTCTGTTTTGGTACCAGTACCATGCTGTTTTGGTTACTGTAGCCTTGTAGTATAGTTTGAAGTCAGGTAGTGTGATGCCTCTAGCTTTGTTCTTTTGACTTAGGATTGTCTTGGAGATGCGGGCTCTTTTTTGGTTCCATATGAACTTTAAAGCAGTTTTTTCCAATTCTGTGAAGAAACTCATTGGTAGCTTGATGGGGATGGTATTGAATCTGTAAATAACCTTGGGCAGTATGGCCATTTTCACGATATTGATTCTTCCTATCCATGAGCATGGTATGTTCTTCCATTTGTTTGTGTCCTCTTTTATTTCACTGAGCAGTGGTTTGTAGTTCTCCTTGAAGAGGTCCTTTACATCCCTTGTAAGTTGGATTCCTAGGTATTTTATTCTCTTTGAAGCAATTGTGAATGGAAGTTCATTCATGATTTGGCTCTCTGTTTTTGAAATGCAAATCTAATCCGTTTGATTTTTCTTAAAACTTTCCAATGGTTTCCTACTTTCTAAGGTTGAAGCTTTAAACTTTTAGAAAAGTATGTAAAATCTTTCATTACTGCCTATCCTTTTCTCCCAGCTCTGCACTCAACTTCCGTTCCACAATTACAGAAATACTGGTGGTTCCCACCAGACTTTGGACATGCTAACCCATATACCTTGAAAGTTCTGCTTTCCACCCAACCTTTAGCCTCTGACACGTGACTAGCAAATATCTACTCCCTCTTTAATAGGTTATTTAATAGTTCTGTGCTAATCCTCAAGGACCTCTTCCCTAATACTTTGTCTTCCCGAATACTCCCAAGTAGAATTACATTATCCTTTGCATATGTTCTCACTGCATTTTGTTCACACTCTCATTATAACGATTATTATACTACATTCATTGTTTATTTTGGCTTCTGGCTTCCTACTGGACTATAGTCACCTTAAGATCAGGAATGAATTTTTCATCTGTATATTTTCAGTTTTTACCAGAGAGCCTACATCAAAGAAGGCCCTCTATGAAAATGTAGTTAGCAAGTGAATGAATGAATGAATAAATGAATGCCTCATTGTTACTTAGTGCCCATGCTAGGATAGAAGAAAAAATCTTTCTTTAGTAATTTTTCTCTGTAGGATGGAAATAAACTCAACCTAACTCAGAGTATTATTCTAAGAAATGAATTTAAATGCACCCTCTAAATTGAATGTACTACAAATGCTTGCTCAAGACATTTACATATTAAAGGCAATTTATAGTCAAGAATTCAGCTTAGAATTCTAAATCAGAGAGCTTGCAAACAGTATTATTTTTAATTGTTCAGCACACTACACAATAGAGAAATGATTCTATTTTTTTCTTCCAGAAAACATGCTACAAAGGACAGTGAAGCTTTATCACATCTCACTATTCTTGGTTCCATGCTGGAAAACTGCCGCATACTAACACTTCAGTTAGAAAATCTTCTGGGATGGGATTTAAGATAAATTCCTCATCTACTAACTCCTTTAAGAAAACTGATACTAAAGAGGCATTGAATTTTAGAGCTGGAGGGGTCTTTTAAGAGAAGGGCAAGCTTTCAGTATTCTTTCTTAAAGACAATCCAGAATTTGAAGGAAAAAACCCAAAGATTATTTCTTTTATCTTAGGCAAGGAGTGGTGAATGTAAATACCCTCTGAGAATTAAACTGTGAGAATTAATTATATCAAGTTCCTTATCACAACTATCAACTTATCTATACAAAAATGACTTTGTGGTACTGTAGCAACACATTTCTCCATTATTCCCATAACAAAATGGCCTCAAAAAAGTAAATTACACTTACTGTGTTTTTGAGCTGTGTAGCACAAACGTGAAAGTGTAATAGATTTTCACGGCACTTAAAAGCAAAGGTCAGAAAATATATTTTTTCACCCTAGGAAAAAAGTACTAAAACATTCTTCCATTCAATAGAATAATCTGCCCTTAATGTTGGAATTTTTTTTTTTTTAACTAAATGTTCTTGAGGCGCTAGTGGTGAATGACAGCACTAATAATGATTAGCCTAATCAAAATGCAAGTCCATTTCTCCAGTGTAGACATTAAGGGAAATGAAAAAACTTCTTCACAGAAGAAAATCTTGTATTGTTCTCTAGAAAAATCTGAATTTAGAAAATAAATAAATAATGCAGAGTGTTTCTATTCAAGATTGTTCTCTGAAATAGCACATGGGTATTTTTTTTTTCACTTGATGAAAAGTAGTGTCATCATGTACCTTGCCTTTAGTTAAATTAGTCCAATTCTATGGGGTTTTTTCTCTAATGGTTTGGAAATTACACTGTGTTATTTACAATGTTCTAGTGATTATCCTTAAATATTTAACAATCGTATTTGAATACAGAGTTTTCCTACCAAAACCCCCTGAAGACCTTTCTAAGAAAAACAATTAAAATTCTAGATTAAATAAATAGAAAATATGTTTAATTCCTAAGATAGGACAAAAATAAGCACCTATCAAAATTGATATGATTTCACTTGGGATGAGGATGTAAAAAGCCACAAGAGAATGCTGCTTTCACACTAGTAATGAGGGAAAGACAGATCATCAACAAAATCATAATTTTTCTAGAGCCTTTCAGACAGCTGAGGTCTCCAGGCAACCAAGAAAACTGAATTCCATAGAATGACAAGCCTATAAAAGGAGAGACAGTGCACACAAGTCATTTCCCTTGTCAGGGCATAGGAGAAAGTGGTGGCCATCAAACACACAGACAAAAATAAATGAGCTAAAATGTTAACAAATTGTCAAAGGACTAGAATGTCAGTGGTAATACTCGATGTCCCCAGAAACAAGGGTTTCTGCACTCACTCATAAGCTCTTCCATGCCCTTCCCCCACCACCCAAGTGCTCACAAAAAAGACTGGTGCAAGAAAGGACAGTACCCTTCCTGCTAGGCTTCTTTGCACTTTTTATTCTATAAATGAAAAGTTTTAAGTCATTTGAGGAAGAGCAGCAAACTCTCATTCCCCAGAACCTATATAAAAATCTATTGTTTGGATAAATGTGTAGAATGAAAACTCACTGCCACTAGCACGGGGGAAGAAACACTCATCAGCTTCAGGACACAAACAAAGATCCTTTGCTGCTGGGAGATGTATATAAGCAAAAACTCTATTCCCATTGGGAAAGGGCAGAAAACCTTCTTGACTCCAGGATCCAATACCAATAGCAAGCATGATCAGCTAACACTGTTCTCTCTCACAATCTCATGAGAACAGTCTGTTCTCATGCTGCTAAAAAATACATACTTAAGACTGGGTAATTTACAAACAAAAAGAGGTTTAATAAATTTGCAGTTCCACATGGCTAAGAGGCCTCACAATCATGGCAGAAGCTGAATAAGAAGCAAAGTCATGTCTTACATGGCAGCAATAAATAGCAAGCAAGTGCAGGGAAACTCCCCTATATAAAACCATCAGATCTCATAAGCCTTATTCACTATCACAAGAACATTATAGGAAAGACCCCTTCCCATGATTCAATTACCACCCACCAGGTCATTCCATGACATGTGGGAATTGTGGGAGCTACAATTCAAGATGAGATTTGGGTTGGGAAACCATCAAACCATATCACAGTAGATAAGGGGCAAAAAACTTATCCCTGTCCTAGATCAACCACAAACACAATACGGAGTTCAGCTACCATGAGAGAGAAGGGGAAGGAATGCAAGCAAAGCTCCACCTTTGAGGCCTAGGTGCACAGAGCTTTCCAAATATTAAAGATAGACAAGAAAAGCGAGGGGACAGGGGAGGAGGAAATGTGACCTGATTCTTAACATGATACTAATACCAAGTAACAAGCAATAGCAGTCTACCGCTAGAGAAAGAACAAGAGCATCAACCAAGTCTCTACTCCTTGGCTCAGATGTGAAGAAATTTCTAAAGCTGACAGTGGAGTAAAAACACTGATCAAAACACAAGGTCACCCCTGCCAACCACTGGAGAAATGTGAAAACTGTGATGCACTGAAGGTGAATTCCAATATTACAACAACAAAACTCAAGCTCTGCTCAATTGATGATTTCTTTGATTCATACTAATGTTCTGATGGAAGAAGAGGCATTTCCACCATAAATATTGTTACCCTGAGTTTCAACTATTCTATATATTATGTCAGCATTTAATAAAAAATTTATAAGACAAACAAAAAATGTGAGAACAATGACTCATTGGAAAGAGATAAAGCAGTCAATAGAACCAGACTTAGAACTGATCAATAAGTTGGCACTATCAGACAAGATTTAAAAGTAAACTTAATATAATATATATGTTAAAGGATCTAGAGGACATGATGGACCACATGCATGAACAGAGAGTGGATTTGGAATGGAAACTATAAGGAATGGAATGGAAACTATAAGAATTAATGATAGTAGATGTCATCAGAGGAATGGAAACTGTAAGAATTAGTACAATAAAAATGCTAAAAAAAAAAATTTAAATCCCATGGTAACGGAGACAAAAAAATTCTTTTATGTTCTCATTACAAGACTGTAAACAAGGAATGAATAAATTCGAAGATAGAGCAAAATAAATTATTGAAACTGAAATAAGAAGAGGAAAACAAACATGAAAAATACAGAACAGAGAAATTAAGAGCTGTGGGAAAATATCACACTAACATGCATTCCAAAAACAAAAGAAAATAAAACTGGAAATGCTACAGCCACACTGCTGAAAATAAAAGATAAAGAGGACACCATGAAGTCAGGCAGAGACAAACAAAGATTGACCACGGACTTCTTATTGGTGCTAAGCACATCAGAACACAATGACATAACATCTTTAAAGTGCTGAAAGAGAAAAACCTCTTGATTCTGAATTCCACTCCCAATAAAAGTGTTCTTCAAAAAGGATAGCAAAATAAAGTACTTTTTAAAGGTAAATTAAAGAAGAATTCATTGTCAGCATGCATATACAATAAGAAATGTTAAAGCAAATTCTTCAAACAGAAGAAATATACCAAATGGAAATTTGGTTGCACAGAAAGAAGTGAAGAGCACTGGAAACAGTAAAGTAAGGGCAAGCATAAAATATTTGTCTTCTTATTTTCAATTGCTGTAATTGACTATTTAAAGCAAAAAAATACTAACATGATTGTGGGTTTATAAAATGTGCAAAAGTAAGATGTATAATTGTACCACAAAAATGAGAGGTAGCAATGTAACATATGTTGTAATCTGCTTAAACTACACACTAATTGGTACAAAAATATTTGGAGATTATCTGTGATAAGTTACAGATATACATTGCAAATCCTAGAAAAGTCACTAGAAAATAATGGTATTACTAATATGCTTCCAATAGTGGAAATAAAAATAAATCATAAAAATAATGACAGAGAAAGAAAAAGAGGAAGGAGACGGGATAAATAGACAATCACCACCAGCATGGTAGATTTAATTTTTTAAACAACATAAATAACAGCAATTACAGTAAATTTTAACGATCAAAAAATAACAATTAAAAGGCAGAGATTTTCAGTTTGGATTATAGGTAAGGATGACAGGTAAGGTAAGAACTGACTATAGAAATTGGAAAACATTTCAAATATGAAGTCATAGAAAGGTTAAAAGTAAAAGAATGAAAACTATATGTCATGGAAGCAATATGCAAAAGAAAACTGAGTGGCTTTATTAATGTCAGATAAAAATAGACTTAAGAACTAAGAATTTTACCAGGACATACATAATTATAATTTATAAAGAGGACCTAACATTCCTAAATGTTTATAGGTACTTAAAAATAAAACTTCATAATGCAGGAAGGAATAAGTGATGGAACTGAAAGGAAAAAATGGACCAGTCAACAGTTACAGTGGGAGATTCAAAGCACTCCATGGCTCAAAAATAAAACCTTTAGAATATAATGTAAGTAGAAACCCAATATATCAAACTTGTGGGCTGCAATAAAAGAATAAATGTATAGTATTAAAAGCCTGTATCAGAAAGGAAAAATGGCTTAAATAATTAATCTAAGTTTTTATCTTGAAATAAAAGAGCAAAATAAATTCAAAACAAGTACAAGGGCAGAAATAAAAATAAAAGCAGAAAAACCAATGAAATACAAAAAAGAAAAACCATAAAAAAAACTCAGCGAACTATATTGTGGCAAAAACATAATATCATAGTGCTTTTTTTAAATATCATGGTGCTTAAGTAAAGATTGCACTTTACTATTGGAAGCAAGACTATAAAATGACATAACATTAATGTATTATTTTAATTTTCACATATACTAGAATGTGCTATTTCTGCAAGACATACTTTGCAGCAATGTCTACTGACATTTTTCCAAACAATTATTTTAAATTGCCTCCAGATAACTTATCTTTTATCAGCTTCTTTCTACTGTTTTTATAATTACAATGTGTAATACAAAAATAAATATGGCATCCACCACATTATTCATAGACAAATTGGAGTTTATCTATCATTTAGTCATCTCCTTTTGCCTTGATTCATTTAAATTTTTTCCTTCACCCTCCTTTAGTCTTTTTACTTTCCTTTTTTTCTATCTACTTTCCAGTACTTCCTCTCAAGTAATTCTGAAGTTGACTCTTTCTTGGTTCTGAAATTACAATACAGCATCATGAAAATAAAAGGTGCTGGTGGCTAGGTTTCTCCTTTACTAGTTCAGAGAATTTCTCTGAGCAGTCAACTGTTAATACCTCTGATAATGATTTGCATTTAGAATTCACTGTCAATAAACAACTGTAACCATTGTCTACAAAGATTGATGCTGTGTGCCTGAGAAAAGCAAAGCAAGTGTGCATATTGGCTCTTTTTCCAAAACACTGGAATTTTCAAGCTATTTTTCTTCTCAAAGGAAGACATACATATAATACATGTGGTCAAGAAACATATTTAAAAAGTTCAACTTCACTAATCATTAGAGAAATGCAAATCAAAACCACAATGAGATACCATCTCACACCAGTCAGAATGGCTTTCATTAAAAAGTCAAAAAATAACATACTGGGAAGATTGTGTAGAAAAAGGAACGCTTACATACCATTGGTGGGAGTGTAAATTAGTTCAATCATTGTGGTAGACAGTGTGGCGATTTTTCAAATACCTAAAAACAGAAGTTCTATTTGACCGAGCAATCCTGTTACTGGGAATATACTGAATCCCAGAAATTCTGTTTCACGCAGCTATCCTATTGCTGGGAATATATCCAAAGGAATATAAATCATTCTATTATAAAGACACATGTACGCATATGTTCACTGCATCGCTGTTCACAATAGCAAAGATATGGAATCAACGTGAAAGCCCATCAATAATAATACACTGGATAAAGAGAATGTGGCACATATACACCCTGGAATACTATGAAGTCATAAAAAAGAATGAGATCATGTCTTTTGCAGGGACATAGATGGAGCTAGAGGTCATTATCCTTAGCAAATGAACACAAAAACAGAAAAACAAATACCACATGTTCTCACTTATAAGGGGAACAACACACACTAGGGCGTATTGGAGGGTGAGGGGTGAGAGTAAGGAGAGGATCAGGAAAAATAACTAATGGGCACTAGGCTTAATACCTGGGTAATGAGATAATCTGCAAAACAAATACCCAGGACACAAGTTTATCTATATAACAAACCTTCACATGTACCCCTGAACCTAAAAGGATTTAAAAAAATAAATAAATTTAAAAATTTCTAAAATAGAAAATGTAAATGATGGTTCACCTTGTATTTGATTTTCATGAGTTTGACTATAACATATCTAGATATGGCTCTTTTTGTCTTTACCCTGACTGAAGATTATTTAAAGCCATTATATATGCAAATCTGTTTCTTCTCCTTTCTACTGTTGTCTTCTTGGAATCTCATTAGCTATATGTTGGATGTTGGATGTTTTCCTACATGTCTTTGTATTTTTATTTCATTTTCTTTAAACTTTTTGTCTCTGTTCTTCAAACTGAATAATTTCAAATGACTTAGGATTGAAGTCACTGATTCTTTTGCATCTGTTTTCGAGTCTATCTAGTGAGTTTTTCATTGTTAAGGATTCTTTTTTAACTTTGGAATCACCTCTCTCCTGGAGACTGCTGCTAATCCATGTCACAGCAGTCAATCTGTTACTTTCTACCACCCTCTTACACAAATAGTAACTTCTCCAAAGTAGGGTTATATAAGTAACTTTCTTTCATTAAAAAGAAAATCAGCAAATTTAGAATAAACCTAAATTCTTATGAAAGAAAAGAATCTAATGTTTACTAATAATGTATTATGTGTCATACATTTAGCAAAATCCATTCACAAGCTTCCTTTTTTAGAACTTTTCCTAAAAATAAAAGTCATGTACAACTGGCTGCTGACTTGCCTTTCTCGCTTTGACTTTAGCTACCTCCACTCTTGAAACATGACTTAAAACTAGACTGGAGTTTCTGCTCACCCAAAATTAAACTTTATATCTTTCTGACTCTGGTCAGGATTCAGTCTTTCATATTCTTACTCATATTTAAATGCTCATATTTGTGTATCTATACTTTCCTAGTTATTACCTTCAGAATTAATCTCTATTTTTTGAATCCCCAAACCATAGTTTATATCAGTCTTACAAAGAGTAATGATGTTCTTCCTTGTATCTTAGTCATTTTTCAATACAAGTTATATATCCCTTCTGGCAATATTCTCACCATCTACCTTAAGTATTATTATATTTGAATGGATTATATTAATCCCAGCTAAATATTGCTCTCCCATCTCCCATTGACTATCGGTGTGGTCATGTGACAACAACCTCACCAATAAGATGTAAACAGAGTTGATGTGATCAATTTCCAAGTCATGACCTTAAAGAATGTTCTCCTTCTGTCACTCCTTTCAGCCTTCCATCACCCAGAATGTGATGATATTTGAGGAAGACTTTGGACCAAGGGTTGGTACAGCAACTAGATAGAAGAAAAATGGGTCTCTGATATTGTAAATTCACCATACCAACCCTGAATCATTTATGTTATATTGTAACCTTAAAAACAAATGCTGTTTTATCTTGCTTCAGCCACTGCTATTTTGGAGCTTGTTATAGTATCTAAATCTCCATTAAAATTAATATGACCTAGATTTATAAATTCTTTAGGAGCACGAATCACAGCCTGTCTGCAATTTTTATATCATTGCATTGTTTAGCCAAATACCTTGTATATACAAGAACTTAATAAATGTGGTTGCATTGAACACATTTCCCAAAAAGTACATTGAGTAACATCTTATGTAAGGGAACTGGCGTACAAAAGGATAAAATGAGATCCTTTTTCTCCATGTAGTAGAGGAATGGAGATAATCCTTGTCTAAGCCTCGCCCAAATTGCAGATTTGACCCAGGGCAGTGGGTAGAGAAGTTAAAAAAAAAAAAAAAAAAAGAAATGGTCGCTGTTTTAAGTTACTGAGTTTGGGGAGTTTGGGGTGGTATGTTAGGCACCAATATATAACCAGAACAATCCTAATATTACCCCTTCTTTTTATCTTCTTATTAAATAAAGTGACTTTTAAACGTAAATACAAATGAATAACATGATTATTTTAAAGGTTTGTAGTCTACAGTTCAAAATCATGAGTTTGTAACAAGTGGTTTCCTGGCATGCAGAGGGAGGGGCAGGGTTGAACGGATGAAGCACAGGGGAGCTTTAACTATTTTGGATGACGCTGTTGTGGTGGATATATGACAGTACACATTGTCAAAACCCATAAAACTTTTCAGCACCTTAATGTATGCTACTTAAAAACAGAAACAGAAACATTTAAGAGGTTTGAAGATTCCAGGAAGGAATGCAAAATGTGACAGAAGGGTCTAACTGTATTACAAAAGTAAAAAAGATGCATACTGAAAAAGGGGCAAGATGTCCTCACTTAAGTAACACTGGGAATGAGTGTAATCAGAAAAATTAAAGGTAAAAGGTATTATATACAAGAACTATACTTTGTCGATAAATTCATATTCCACAGTAATACAGGTTAACAATTCTGAAACTACAATACATGTATACTGGAATTGAATAAATAAATGGATGGTGGACGGTGTGAGCTAGATTTCTCCCTGTTGGAGTGGGAAATAGCAAAGGGAGATACCTAGAATGATCTATGTGGTTGGCATGTGGTAATGAATTCAAGGTCGAGGCATAAGTGTGAACTCATGTTTAACTTAATATATAGATAGTTGTTTGTACATAAATACACATAGATTTGCATATATACATATGTTAGTATACACACATATATTTCCTTGCCCTATCAGCTGAGAGGGCCTAGAAGCAATGACACCCCAATGGCAATGAGTGCACCTGACACCTAGATCTTGGTTTCTAATACATTCTCCAGTAAGGGAATTAGAGCTCATTAGATAAATGGCTGATTCTAGGACTAGGGCAAGAAATAAAAAAATAAGCCTAAAGCATTTTGCAGTGCCAAAAAGTAAGAAAGTGCTAAAAACAAAAATGATAAAAATATGTCAAAGAGACACAGGACCCCGCTGAAGGAATTCCCAATGGCTAAAGCCAGAACAATTTGAGCAACAACAACAACAACAAAAAGTAATATTAGATTTTAACCCAAAGTATAAAGTAAATTTTCATCAGTTCATACAAAACAAATGAATAAATAAAGATAAGAGACAAATGTCTCATACAGAAGAATTCCAAATAATTTATGTAAATACTCTTCCCTTAAGGATATGAAGTATAACTCCTCATTCCTTAAGTGTGGGCAGCACATTGTGGCTTTTTTCCAAAAAGTACAATATGAAAAGGAAGACAGGAGAGTAACTTGACAGTGCTACAACTTTATGAACACTACCCTAGCCCGGTAGTCAAGCCTAACATCAACTGTGGTAAGTCATGTTCATCATATGTATCCTTCATATGCTATAATGAGAATTGCACTGTTCCTCTGACCTGCCTCCCAAAAGTCCATATTCAGTCTAATGAGAAAAAAAAAAAATCAAATCCATCCCAATGAAGGGACAGTCTTTAAAGATAAGCACTCTTCAAAAGTGCCAAGGTCATCAAAAACATAAAAAGTAAGAGAAATGGTCACATCCAAGAGAAGCCTGAGGAGATGAGACAACTAAATGTAATGTGGTATCCTGGGTGGGATCCTGGCACAGAAAATGAACACCAGGCAAGAATTTTAAAAAGCTAAATAAAATGTAGACTTTAGTTAATAATAATATGTAAATGTTTGCTCCAGAACTATGAAAGAATAAATGTCTGTGATTTGAAGCCACCCAGTTTGTGGTACTTTGTTTCTGCAGCTTTATGAAACAAATACACATGGGTTTCTTATGAGAAGTATGCTGTAATTCTTCTGCTTGTTCCTCTATAGGTGAAATTCCCTACCCACACACCCATCCATCCCTCATCCCCTTGACTTCTTTCAAGATTTCTCTTTGTCTTTAGCTCTGCAATTTGAATACAACATACCTTTGTGTCAATTTTTTTGGTGTTTATTCTTCTTGGTAGTCTATGAGCTCTCTGGTCTGTTGATTTGGTGTCTGTCATTAATCCTACAAAATTATTGGCCATTATTTCATTAAATGTTTCTCCTGCTCTATTATGTCTTACTTCTCTTTCTGGTATTTTGTCTTGTTTTGTCTTGCCTCTTGTTTTTGGGCTTCCCTAAGTACCCCACCTTAAAGAGAGTCTGCAACTCTCATCCTTTACAATTTAATCTACTGTTATTACACCAGATCCCTCTTAGTAAAGTAGTAAGGTGTAAGCAAAAGAAAGCATTCCAGAATGTTATCATTAAATATCCATTTTTTAGTAGGTCAATGTATCAGAGCCGTCACTTTCATATATGCTTCTTAGCTTTTTTCACCCCTTGGGAGATACAGGAAAACTAGAGTCTTTTCTTGTTTTCCAAGGAAAGGCCTGGAGTGAGAACCCTTCTGGGCAGGGATTTTTAAATACTGGCAACTCATTCAGAATAGTTGTCTATTTCTACACTGTTCAAATAACTCCAAATGCACTTTAGTTTAGACCTATGTTATAACCTATCAGTTGATTATTTCCCTTCTAAATATTTCTACAATCACTCAAGTTGTAGCAACTTAGGGCCATCTGAAAATGTCAATCACTTGAGTAACTAGATACATATACAATACCAGATATATGGTCAATATCAGTGAGGTATTACTTAATATTACTTTCTATTAAAATAATAAAAGACTTCAGTCTAAAATAAGTCTCTCTTGCTAAAGTTGTTAGAGTTTACTATATCTCTAGTCAGTCTTGTGGAAATAAAAATAGTTCACTTTATTCGAGTAACTGTTTATATCCTTAAAATAATTTAGTAACTCCTCTCTAAACCCCAATCCCTTTAACTTTTGCATTGCCAATCTATTTCTTCTACTTTAACAATTTTGTACTTCTTACTTAATAAGATTCCTTCTCAGTTCCTCCACAACTCTTTCTAAATAGTGAGCTCAAGCCAGAGAAAATGGGGAATGACATCAGGATTCACATTATGGGTCCCTATTTCCCAGCCTAATACTGATAGCAATAGGAGACAGAGAAATTCCTAGGCAGACAGGGTCTGGTCACCAGCAAGCCTCAACCTTCAACCTGAGGGTGGAGCTGCTTGTTCCAGATAGAGTCCACGACCAGACTGAGAACTTCTATCGCCATCTTACTCACTCTCTCTGGATTGGTTCCTTCTGGATGATGCCTTTTAACCAATCAAATGCTGCTTTTTCCAAGACTTCCCATGGACCAATCAGCGTACACACTCCCATTCTAAGGCCATAAAAACCCCAGAGTCAGCCTCACAGAGGGCAACCCACTTTCAGGGTCCCTTTTCACAGCTGAGAGCTTTCCTTCTGTTGTTCAATAAAATTCTTATCTGCCTTACTCATTCTCCAGTGTCCATGTACCTTATTCCTCTTGGGCATGGAATAGGAATGCAGAACTTGCCAAGCTGAGGTCTGCGGGAGCAAAAAAGCTCTAACCCTCATGTTCGCTGAGCTGTGGATGATGGAAGTAAAATGGCTATAATCCTCCCATTCATTGAGCTGTGGGTGGTGGGAGTAAAAGAGTTGCAACCCTCCCTCTTACTTGCTGAACTACAGGAGTTGCAACAATACCGTAACTGGTTCTACTTTGCAATGCTTTTAACCATACCATATGCATTTTAAATAAGCTGATACTGGACTTCAAAAGACAGTGAGAGAGCATCTTTATGAATCAATGAATCCTAGCAACCTTAGCAAGAGAAACTTATTTTTTATAAAGATGGGGTCCTACTATATTGTCCACGCTGGTCTCGAATTTCTGTGCTCAAGTGATCCTCCCACCTTGACCTTCCAAAGTGCCGGGATTACAGGTGTAAGCCGCCACACTGGGCCACGGGTATCATTTTAGCTAGCTCTTGACTTTTAAGTTAAAAAAGGCAGAATAGTATAGTGGTCATATGCAAGGGCTTTGGAGTCAAGCAGGCCTTTGTTAGAATCCTTGATCTGAACCTGGGCAACATAGTGAGACCCTGTATTTACAAAAAATAAAAAAATAACAGAATTAACTGGACATAATGGCAAATGCCTGTAGTCCCACCTACTCAGGAGGCTGAAACAGAGCCTAGGGCTGAGGGTTGCTTGAGCCCAGGAGTTTGAAAATGCAGTGAGTTGTGACCACACCACTGCACTCCAGGCAGGGCAACAGAGTGAGACCCTATCTCAAAAAACAGCAAAACAACAACAACAACAAAAGCCTAGTTCTGGATAATACTAATAAATTACCTTCACAAATTAATTAACTATATTTCCTTCCCTATAAGACAAAAACATCGACTTATAGAAAAATATATAAATGAGTTAGCAGAGAGTCTGGCCCATAATACATAATAAATGAATAGTAACTATAATTAGTTATAAGAGTTTTATTTTGTCCATAAATTCATATTAAGATGCTATAGGGGACTTCTGTGAATTTTAATCTGACTAAAGCAAAAGAACTTGCTAATTACCTTCTGTTTTCCCCCAATGACATATATTCTATTTAATGAGTATAGATTTTGAATCTTGGTTTCGTGCTTAAAATTTTATTGCCTTGAGAAAGTAGTTAACCTCACTGAGTCCAAGTTTTTTCATTAATAGTAGACATTACAAACTGATTTCCTATGTTTAGATTAGAGATAGTGTTAATTCATTTATTTAATATAAACTTTTTTTATTCTTCTACTATATACCAGACCTTATTTTAGGAAATTTTGATACAAAGGAAATCAAAATAATCAAGGATTCTAATGTCAATGAGCTTATAATCCAGCTATAGGAGAAAGACAATAAATAAGCAAGACAATTTCAAAGTGGGATAAGTAATAGGAAGGAACTAAGCAGAATGATATTAGAATATGACTGGGAGTGGAGGATGCACTTAGTTAAAGCAACCTGCAAATACCTCCCTGAGAAGGAAATTTTCAGTAAATCTCCTAAAGGGTTAAAAAAGACTTAGCCAGTATAAAAACAAGGACAATTTTTTTTTAAAGATGAAGAGAGCTTTTTAGGCAGAGGCTACAACACCAAAACCCAAATGCTAGCAATATCTTCCATGTTTAGGAACAGAAATGAGCAAGGGCTTTGGAATGTTTTCAAAGTCAAAAGAAGACTAGTCAGCTTGACTGAAGTAAAAGGAACTTAGAAGATGACAGGGAGAGGTAGACAGGGCCATATGGCATAGGGCCTTGGCAACAGTTGTTACATTTGATTCTATTCTAAGTACAATGAAAAGAGTTTTGGGCAGGTACCTTTAATGATGGACCTATATTTCTAAATGTTGCCTGTATTGATAAGAGACTAAAGGCAAGAATAAAAGCAAGACCCGTTAAAGACAACTGAAGGAGTCCAGGCAAGAGGTGGTGGTGGCTTTTATGGCAGTGGTAGCTATGATATGAAGAGAAGTGAAAATATTTAACATATTTTGAAGATAAGATTAACAGCATTTGCTGGATGGGAAACAGTTAAATCAAGGATGACACTTAGGCTTTTTGATAGACGGTGGTACCTTACATTGAACTGGGAAAACAATGAAAGGAGTAAGTTTGGGGTGAGGAGTAACAAGCAGTTTAGTTTTAGGCATGTTGAGTTTACATGCTTAAGACAAACCCAGATGGAAATATCAAGGAGATCCTGTATTTCTAAAGAAAGAAAGACCTGTACTGGAAAGATACTTAGGAGGTCTTTGGCACATAGATGATATCTAAATGGTGATGAATGTGATCAATCACCTAGAAAATGCATGTTGCTCAATAAAGAACCAGTATGACTTCCATCCAGGACTTTCATGCAGCATTTGGAGCTCTCGTAAGCAGAACGTGCAGCAAAGCATATGGTGAAAGCGCCACAACTAAGAGCAGAAGAAAAATCTAAGTGGCTGACGTCCTAACAAATGAGAAAAAGGTGAAGAGAGGTCTCATGTATGGAATGCCACTGAGCGGTTTCCTGAATTAAACAACTAGGAATCACTGGAACATGGAAAAAAACAGTTTCAATGGAGTGATGGGGCCAGAAGATGCAGTGCAGTGAGTTGAGGAGCACTCACAGAGAGTAAAAACACCTCTGATCTCTATTGCCAGTAAACTTTCATGTCTAGAGAACACTGTGTACTTGGTTTCAAAATTACTAACCTGGTAGCAATTCCACTACAGTGAATATTAAAACTGAAAATATATGATCAATTTCTAAATTCAAGATGACTCTCCTTAAAAGAATTCTAATTCTTCCCATATAAAGCTATTCATTACAAATAAAAAGAGATTTTTATGGAGTCCACAATCCTATTATTCTATTTTTATGAGGGGCTATATTCTAAATTAGAAACATTGCTTCTTCCTGCGGGGGGGATGGGGTGGGGTGAGAGAAGATGTAAGTTGTTCTTGAAATCTTGTCATCTCTGAAATTCTTAATCACTTCATTTGTGTGAGATTAAGGCAAATATTAGGGTAGATTTAAAAAGTCATTATTGCTAAAAATGATAAAGGGGATATCACCACCGACTCCACAGAAATACAAACTACCATCAGAGAATACTATAAATACCTCTACACAAATAAACTAGAAAATCTAGAAGAAGTGGATAAATTCCTGGACACATACACTCTCCCAAGACTAAACCAGGAAGAAGTTGAATCCCTGAAAAGACCAATAGCAGGCTCTGAAATTGAGGCAATAATTAATAGCCTACCAACCAAAAAAAGTCCAGGACCAGATGGATTCACAGGGGAATTCTACCAGAGGTACAAGGAGGAGCTGGTGCCATTCCTTCTGAAACTATTCTAGTCAATAGAAAAAGAGGGAATCCTCCCTAACTCATTTTACGAGGCCAACGTCATCCTGATACCAAAGCCTGGCAGAGACACAACAGAAAAAGAGAATTTTAGACCAATATCCCTGAGGAACATTGATGCAAAAATCCTCAATAAAATACTGGCAAATCGGATCCAGAAGCACATCAAAAAGCGTATCCACCATGATCAAGTGGGCTTCATCCCTGGGATGAAAGGCTGATTCAACATATGCAAATCAATAAATGTAATCGAGCATATAAACAGAACCAAATACAAAAACCACATGATTATCTCAATAGATGCAGAAAAGGCCTTTGACAAAATTCAACAGCCCTTCATGCTAAAAACTCTCAATAAATTTGGTATTGATGGAACGTATCTCAAAATAATAAGAGCTATTTATGACAAACCCACAGCCAATATCATACTGAATGGGTAAAAAATGGAAGCATTCCCCTTAAAAACTGGCACAAGACAGGCATGCCCTCTCTCACCACTCTTATTCAACATAGTGTTGGAAGTTCTGGTCAGGGCAATCAGGCAAGAGAAAGAAATAAAGCTATTCAATTAGGAAAACAAGAAGTCAAATTGCCACTGTTTGCAGATGACATGATTGTCTATTTAGAAAACCCCATTGTCTCAGCTCAAAATCTCCTCAAGCTGATAAGCAACTTCAGCAAAGTCTCAGGATACAAAATCAATGTGCAAAAATCACAAGCATTCTTATACACCAATAACAGACAAACAGAGAGCCAAATCATGAGTGAACTTCCATTCACAATTGCTTCAAAGAGAATCAAATACCTAGGAATCCAACTTACAAGGGGTGTGAAGGACCTCTTCAAGGAGAACTACAAACCTCTCAATGAAATAAAAGAGGACGTAAACAAATGGAAGAACATTCCATGCTCATGGATAGGAAGAATCAATATTGTGAAAATGGCCATACTGCCCAAGGTAATTTATAGATTCAATGCCATCCTCATTAAGCTACCAATGACTTTCTTCACAGAATTGGGAAAAACTACTTTAAAGTTCATATGGAACCAAAAAAGAGACCGCATTGCCAAGACAATCCTAAGTCAAAAGAACAAAGCTGGAGGCATCATGCTACCTGACTTCAAACTATACTACAAAACTACAGTAACCAAAACAGCATGGTACTGGTACCAAAACAGTTATAGACCAATGGGACAGAACAGAGCCCTCAGAAATAATACCACACATCTACAACCATCTGATCTTTGACAAACCTGACAAAAACAAGAAATGGAGAAAGGATTCCCTATTTAATAAATGGTTCTGGGAAAACTGGCTAGCCATAAGTAGAAAGCTGAAACTGGATCCCTTCCTTACTCCTCATACAAAAATTAATTCAGGATGGATTAGAGACTTAAATATTAGACCTATAACCATAAAAACCCTAGAAGAAAACCTAGGCAATACCATTCAGGACATAGGCATGTGCAAGCACTTCATGTCTAAAACACCAAAAGAAAACAAAAGCCAAAATTGTCAAATGGGATCTAATTAAACTAAAGAGCTTCTGCACAGCAAAAGAAACTACCATCAGAGTGAACAGGCAACCTACAGAAAGGGAGAAAATTTTTGCAATCTACTCATCTGACAAAGGACTAATATCCAGAACCTACAAAGAACTCAAACAAATTTACAAGAAAAAAACAACCCCATCAAAAAGTGGGCAAAGGATATTAACAGACACTTCTCAAAAGAAGACATTCATATAGTCAACAGACACATGAAAAAATGAAATGCTCATCATCACTCGCCATCAGAGAAATGCAAATCAAAATCACAATGAGATATCATCTCACACCAGTTAGAATGGCAATCATTAAAAAATCAGGAAACAACAGGTGCTGGAGAGGATGTGGAGAAATAGGAACACTTTTACACTGTTGGTGGTACTGTAAACAAGTTCAACCATTGTGGAAAACAGTGTGGCGATTCCTCAAGGATTTAGAACTAGTCATCCCATTTGACACAGAGACCCCATTACTGGGTATATACCCAAAGGATTATGAATCATGCTGCTATAAAGACACATGCACACATATGTTTATTGCAGCACTATTCACAATAGCAAAGACTTGCAACCAACCCAAATGTCCATCAATGACAGACTGGATTAAGAAAATGTGGCCCATATACACCATGGAATACTATGCAGCCATAAAAAAGGATGAGTTCGTGTCCTTTGTAGGGACATGGATGCAGCTGGAAACCATCATTCTCAGCAAACTACCACAAGAACAGAAAACCAAATACCACATGTTCTCACTCATAGGTGGGAATTGAACAATGAGATCACTTGAACACAGGAAGGGGAACATCACCCTCCAGGGCCTGTTGTGGGTGGGGTAGGGGGGAGGGATAGCATTAGGAGATATACCTAATGTAAATAACAAGTTAATGGGTGCGGCATGCCAACATGGCACATGTATACATATGTAACAAACCTGCATATTGTGCACATGTACCCTAGAATGTAAAGTATAATAATAATAAAAAGATTAAAAAAAGAAGT
The DNA here is from genome assembly GCF_024542745.1 of Macaca thibetana thibetana. Classification (NCBI taxonomy): domain Eukaryota; kingdom Metazoa; phylum Chordata; class Mammalia; order Primates; family Cercopithecidae; genus Macaca; species Macaca thibetana. The sequence continues at coordinate 45,878,178 of NC_065580.1, forward strand.
CATTATTGCTTTTAGTAAAGAAAGCAATAAATGAATACTAAGATTAATTAAGAGCAGAAGAGAAACTGAATCATTTAATCAAGATCTAGGGTTAATCGATGTGAATATATTCCAAAATGATCAAAATAATACAAACCAAACGCTAGAAAAATCATTCTTGGTCTAACAAAATCAGAATATTGTACACTGTTTTACCAGGATTTACCTAGGATTTAGGAGTTTGATGGTGTTTCTTTGTTTTGCTGATGGGCCAGCAATGGGGTAACTAGAGGCAATGACACTCCTCTCTGAGTGTTCTCCAGAAGGTGGAGTCCTCACTGCCATTTAATCTTGTATAAACTTAAACTCCTTATGTAATCTTTTTGAGCCTGTTTCCTCAGTTAAAATGTATATTTATGCAACTGACATTTGTTGAGTCTCTACAGTGGATCAAAAGTTGGTATCTACATCATGATACTTATGTTATGGGGTCACTCTGAGGGTAAAAGCTCTTGACTCAGTACTGAGGCATCATTGTTGCCTCTTATTTCGTTCTTTTTCAAGGTCTTTGCTCATGTTTCCTCTCCCTGATGTACTCTTCCTCTCCTTAGCGTTCAATTTTGCTGGGCTAACTCTTAGGTATCCTCCTAATCCCAGCCTTCCCTGACACTCTCACACTCTATGAGGCCCCTCAGTTTTACAGTCTTCTAGCATACTATGCTTTTCTTTCATAACATTTACCACAATTAAAATTATTGGGGTGATAGTTTGCTAATTGTCTGCCTCCTCATTATTTTGTTGACATTGCTGAGGACATTATCTGATACCTGGAGGATGTTTAATAAATATTGTTGAGTGAGTAAGTGTGTGAATTGGAATTTCACTAGAAAAAAAGGATAAAGTGGGAGAATTTAAACATGACTCCAAGATTTTTAGATTGAATAATGGTGCCATTAAAAAAAGAAAGCAGTAGATAAGGGATAAAAGATAATGAGTTTTTTAAAACATGTTAGAACTAAAGGTATTGCAAGAGATGAGAACTGAAATACGTTTAAAAGTACTTATTCATTATGTGAATAAGTACTTTTAAATCAGCCTTGGAGATAGCTGAGGGCAGCTAAGAACAGTATCCTAAAGAAAACAATAAAATACAGGGAAAGAGCTATGGATAGTTAATTTTATGTGTCAGCTTAACTAGGCCACTCTAACCAGATATTTGGTCAAACATTATTCTAGCTGTTTCTGGATGGACATTTTTTTTTTATGAGATTAACCTTTAAATCAGTGGATTTTGAGTAAACCAGATTTTCCTCTATCACATGAGTGGGCCTCATACAATCAGTTGAACCACTTAACAGGAACAAACTGACCTCCCCAGAGGATGAGATAATTTTACCAGTGGACTGCTTCGAAATTGAACTACAATTTCTTCTCTGCATCTGCAGTCTCCAGCCTCCAGCCTGCTGGTGTATCCCATTGTGTGTGTGTGTTCATATCTATACACACACACACACACACACACACACACAACCACAGATTGAAAATAAAATAATTAAAGAGATAATTGATTTAACATAATTCCAAATCACAAAAGGGGCAGAAAATAAAAGTCAAAACATTGACAATTAACCCTCTGTGGCCTTGCTGAAATAAATTATATTTTCTTTTTTTTTTTTTTTTTTTTTTTTTTTTGTTGAAAGAGGCTTTGTCACCCAAGTGCAGTGGCCGGATCTCAAAAGCTCCGCCTCCCGTCAAAACATTCTCCTGCCTCACAATTACTACCCTCCCCAGCCCCTAGGCTGGCCTTGTATTTTTTAGAAATTTCACCGTGTTAGCCAGGATGGTCTATGATCTCCTGACCTTGTGATTCGCCCGTCTCGGCCTCCCAAAGTGCTGGGATTACAGGCTTGAGCCACCGAATTATGATTTTCTATGCATGTTTTCTATACCTAGATGCTTTTACTTTACTGCTTTTGTGTAATTTAACATGAATTCGCTTAATCTGTCAAAATGACAAGATATTACAGAAAGCATGAACAATAGTTGTAACGTGAAATAGGATTGTGATAGTTTGGGAGTCATGGTTCTTTCAAACACAGAATGATTGTTTCTTGGAATCTTTCTAGTTTTACCCTCAGAAAGCGATCTGCGGTTCTGAATTTTGATTTGCTGATGGTCTGTATCTGTGACAACATTAGTATGTAGGTGCTCCTTCAACAGGTGTTTCATGAAAAGAGAAAAAAAGAAAAAGAAAGGGTTAGTTTAAGTGTTAGTTCGAATGATGAAATATTTACACGTATCTCTGCAAGCCTCAGGCAAAAACAAGCTAGAATCCTGATGACCACGATATAGAGTACTTTGTGCCAGAATCTGTTGTGATGATAAACTGAACAGGAAAGTCAATAATGGAAAAACCTCAATTCTATTCAGCCACATTCCAACAGAAAATGCTGAGTCTGAAGGTCCTTTCTGTGCTGACCTTACCAGATTTCAACACAAAGAAGGAGGTGGGTGAATGTAGTAGGCCATTTTAAGACTAGAATGGAAGTTAATAATCATCTAATCTAATTCCTTTATGTTCCTATAAACCAGTGTCCCAGAGAAGTTAAGTGACTAACCTAAGGTCTGACAGGTAGAACTTTTAGAAATAAAAGATAGGATACTAGCCAGATCTTCAAAATAGCAGCCTTGTATTACCAATAACTTCAGGTAAATCCCATATTAGCCACCACAGCACACAACTAGAAGAATTTATTTAACATGTTGTCAAGCCTAGAACCCCAATGTCCTAATTCCAGTCCAGTACTTCTCATTGGGAATATTTTGTTGCTTTAATAATATACACCTATTCTCTACTATTGAACAAATATATCAATGTATAATCTACTTTACAAAAGACTTTATTTTACTTGATCTCACAGCAATGTCCTGAGGTGACATGTACTGATTCTCTTTCTAAGGTCACACAGTTCCTAAGAGCTGAATTGGAACCCAGCTTTTCTGACCTTTTCCAGCACCTTTGAACACAATCTTATTTAGTCCTAAAATTATATAATTAATTGGTATGTCAGGATAAGAACTCAGGCTTGAGCAGTGTGGGCAAGTAGTTTACTGACTGATTTGATAAGAAGACACAGATAAACTACAACCACCAGAGAGTTTCATCATCTGGGTTTTGAGGTTTTCAACATCATTAAACAATTAAATACAAGACCCAGGGCTCTGTGTTTCTGATTATAAGAAGCCAAGGAGGAACTTAAAAAAAGAAAGGTAATGAATAACGGCAAAAGCAAATTTGTGTCATGGAAGCATGCATTTATTATAGCATTCAAAATCTCATTCCAGGTTACTAGGAAATGTGAATTCATTTTTAAAAATTATATTTAATGTAAGTTCTTCCTTTGTTTCCTAATGAAGTCATAAATCCTTTGGGACCAGGCATCCCCGCAGATTATGACACATTGCCTTCAGACTCCCTGGCATTCTGATAAAACTGTCAGTATGTACAGTGATGACAGATGTGATAAAGAGATTATTGTGACTCTCACTGCCCATATTTTATTGTTTGTTACAGCCATCTTCTATTTCTGGGAAACACTCCCAGCTGCCTGCAGCAGAGCTAGGAGCCAGAGATGGAAAATATGTTGTTTTTCTCACAGTTTACAACCTAACTTGCCCACCGTTAATTATGCAGTATAGGTAGGTAGAAATAATACTAGAAAACATGTCTTGAACACTGGTTTTATTAACTGGTTTCATTACGATAACCTTATTTCTGATCTTTTCTATTTCAGGATTCTGGAAGACTCATTAAAAACGTTTTCTCTGCAGTGTTTTATAACCTTTTGACATTTTCTTCTTATACAAATCATGCCAAATTTTTTTCTTAAGGTCTATAAATAGAAAGAGTGAGAAGAAATGGACACATTAACCCCTTATACATTTATAGCCTGACATATTTTAAGTGGATAAGTTATACCAAGACCTTTGTTATTATTTTATTTTGAAGATATGTTGTACAATAACTAAAACATTCTGTGTGAATTTTGTTATCTACTTTAATTACCGGTGAAGTAGCAAGCATTTAATATATAATGTATCTACAATTGATATGAAAATAATAGGGAATTGTGTTCTTTTGCATGAGTTTCTGAGGATAATTTGGGCTGCTTTAAAAGAAGGGAGGAAGCTGGGCATGGTGGCTCACGCATGTAATCCTAGCACTTTGGGAGGCCGAGGTGGGAGGATTGCCTGAGCTCTGGAGTTCGAGACCAGCCTGGGCACATGATGAAACCGTGTCTCTACTAAAATGCAAAAAATTAGCTGGGTGTGGCAACATGCACGTGTAGTCCCCATTACTTGGGAAGCTGAGGCAGGAGAATTGCTTGAACCTGGGAGGTGGAGGTTTCAGTGAGCCGAGATTGAGCCACTGCACTCCAGTCTGGCAACAGAGCAAGACTCCGTCTATTAAAAAAAAAAAAAAAAATTAAAGAAAAAAAAACCATGTCTCCCATTATTCTGTACTTTTCCAGGGCCAGGGAAGATGAAGCTATACATGACTCACAGCCCTGGACCTTTTGATAACCACAACATAAGTCTAGTGTACTCTTGTTAATTACTTATAATTGTTACTTTATACTTCTATATATTTCAGGGTTTATTTTTCCCTTTCATCAAATGATGACAAAAAGCACTATAATGATTTTATTTAGAAATTATTTGAATTTATTTGTAGTATTTATAAATTTTCTTTCATGGTATAATAGAAATTATTTATTTCATAAATAATGTATAAATTTAATGATAATCAATAGAATCAATAGTTAAAACCTCCAACCTTTCATCCTTTACCATAACTACTCTCAAGTTTTAAAATATGCTGATTAAAATTTACTTCCTTTTATATCCTTTGGCCACCATTTCTTAGAGATTATATCTGATCAGACAGACGAATGAAAGAAAAATAATAAAGCAAAATACTCACACACTATTTAACAGTCCCTGATTAAAAATTGATTTGCATATAGAAATATATTAATTAAAAATTTATATTTATTATTAGGGTAACTTCTTTCTGAATATCACATTCTTTTCAAAGATTATCATATTTATTATAAGAACAGTACACTTTGTATCTTATAAATCAACCTTCTTGAGAAATACAATGTGATAAAAGGTATCCATAATCTTGTTTTATAAATAGAAGCACTTTGACATATAAGATTAACTGGTAGTCACACATCAAAAAATGTGTGAAGAAGCTGGCATCAGGAAGTTTACTGAGTCTAGTATTTAAGTAATATGAACTGCTGCCTCAAATGATGAACCAGCCATAACTTAAGTTAGCAAATCTACACCGAATGTCATGCATGTGGCAGAAAATAAAAGATACTGCCATTAAGGTGGTGGTCCGTGATCATTTAAAGGTCTCTAGTATCTAAAATAACTGCCAAATTAATTTTAGGGAAGACCTCTCTCAAATTAACAGGCAACAAAGAATGAAGCTACTTGTACATTTAAAATAAAGCAGGATTAAACTGACATTAGCAAAGAAATCAATTACCAATTTTTACTCTAAAAGAAAGCATCATTTAATATTCTATAATAGGTTATGGAATAATCTCTGAGCCCGCCCCAAAATATGCTGGAATTCTTTCCAGTGTGACAAATTTGACAAACCTCCTTGTCAAATAAACTTGTTACTTCTATACTTAGACTGAAGAAACAATGGTGGTTAACAGTAGTGCATATTTCAACCCAAGAATATCTCTATTTTTGAATTTAATTTGAAAAACTATTTTAGATTCAGGGAGTACATGTACTTGTTTTTCACATGGGAATATTGCATACTGATGGGAATTTAGTTTCTAGTGTACCACTACACAAACAGTGAACACTGTACATGACAGGTGTTTTTCAGGCCTTGTCATCTCCCATCTTTCCCCCTTTTGGAGTTTCCAGTGTCTATTATTTTCATCTTTATTCCCATGTGTACCCATTGTTTACCTCACACAAGTGTGAAAATGTGATATTTGGTTTTCTGTTTCTGAGTTAGTTTATTTAGGATAATGGCTTCCAGCTCCATCCATGTTGCTGGAAGGGACATGATTCTATGCTTTTTTATAACTGTGTAGTATTCCATGATCCATATATACCATATTTTCTTTATCCAGTCAACCACTGATGGACGCTTAGGTTGGTTCCATGAGTTTGCAATTATGAGTAGTGCTACAATGAACATATAGGTGCAGATGTCTTTTTTAATATAATAATTTGTTTTCCTTTGGGTAGATACCCAGTAGTGGGATTGCTGGGTCTAACGGTAGTTCTATTTTTAGTTCTTTGAGAAAGCTCCACAGTGTTTTCCATAGAGGTTGAACTAATTTACATTCCCATCAACAGTGTATAGGTGTTCCGTTTTCTCCACATCTGTGCCAACATCTGTTGGTTTTTGACTTTTTAATAATAGCCATTCTCACTGTCATAAGATGATAAGTCATAGTGGTTTTGATTTGCGTTTCTCTGATGATTAGTGATGTTGAGCATTTTTTTCAAGAGTTGGTTGGGCACTTGCATTTCCTCTTTTGAGAAACGTCTGTTCACGTCATTTGCCCAGTTTTCGATGGGGCTGGGTTTTGTTTTTGTTTTTGTTTTTCTCTCTTTTTGAGTTTATTTGAGTTCTTCGTAGAATCTGGATATTTGTCCCTTGTCAGGTGCATAATTTGAAAATATTTTCTCCTATTCTGTAGGTTTGTTCTGTTGAATGTTGGTTTTACTGTGCAGAAGCTTTTTAGTTTAATTATGTCCCATTTGTCTGGGTTTATTTTTGTTGCATTTGATTTTAGGGTGTTCATAAATTCATGCCTAGGCCAATCTCGAGAAGAGTTTTTCCTAGGTTTTCTTCCAGGAGTTTTATAGTTTCAGGTATAACATTTAATTATTTAATCCATCTTGAGTTAATTTTTATACATGGTCAGAGATAGGGATTCAGTTTCATTCTTTTGCATATGGCTAGCTAATTTTCCCAATACCATTTATTGAATAGAATATCCTTTCCCTATTGTTTGTTTTTAACAACTTTATCAAAGGTTAGTTGGTTGTAGGCATGTAACTTTATATGTAGGTTCTCTATTCTGTTCCATTGATCTATATGTCTATTTTTGCACCAGTGCCTTGCTGTTTTAATTACGGTAGCCTTATAATATAATTTGAAGTCAGGCAATGTTATGCCTCTAAATTTATTCTATTTTCTTAGGATTGTTTCGGCTAGTCAGAGTATTGTTGGTGTTATACGAACTTTAGGATTGTTTTTTCAAATTTTGGTAAAAAATGATGTTGGTAATATGACAGAAATTGCATTGAATCTGTAGATTATTTTAGGCATATGGTCATTTTAATGATATTGATTCTTCAATTCCACAACCATGGGATGTTTTTCCATTTGCATGTGTTATCTGCAATTGCTTTTATCACTGTTTTGTAGTTCTCCTTATGGAGATCCTTAACCTCCTTGGTTAAATGTATTCGTTGGTATTTTATATTTTGCAGCTATTATGAATGGGATTGAGTTCTTGATTTTGTTGTCAGCTTGAGAATTATTGGTGTTTAGAAATGTTACTGATTTTTGTGCATTTATTTTTGTATCATAAAACTTTAATTAATTTATTTATCAAGTCTATGAGTCTTTTGGAGGAGACTTAGGAGGTTGTAGGTATAAAATCACGTCATCAGTGAGCAGAGATCATTTGAACTCCTCTTTTCCAATTTGGATGCCTTTTATTTCTTTCTTTTTTCTGATTGCTCTGGGTAGTGCCTCCAGTATGTTGAATATGAGTTGTGAGAATGAGTACCCTTGTCTAGTTCCAGTTCTCAGGGGATACGCTTTCAGCTTTTTCCCATTCAGTGTAATGAGGATGTGGGTTTGTCGTTTGTCATATATGGCTCTTATTATTTCAAGATATGTTCCGTTGATGCCTAGTTCATTGAAGATTTTTATCAGGAAAGAATATTGGATTTTATTGAAAGACTTTTCTACATCTATTGAGATGATCATAGAGTTTTTGTTTTTAGTTGTTTCTGTGATGAATCATATTTATTGATTTGCAGATGCTGAAACATCTTTGCATCCGCTCTAAAATAAAACCCACATTATCATGATGAATTATCTTTTTGGTGTGCTTTTCCCCCCAATCTTTTCTGGTTTGTAAGGTATCTGCTGAGAAGTCCACTGTTACTCTGATAGGATTGCCTTTATAGGTGATTAAATGCTTCTATCTTGCTGCCTTTCAGAATTTTTCCTCTACGTTGACTGTGCACAATCCAATTTGGTTTGCTAGTATCTTATTAAGGATTTTTGTATCTAAGTTCATCAGAAATATTCACCTGTAGTTTTCCTTTTTGTTGTGTTCTTTCCTGATTTAGGTATCAGGGATTGATACTAGTTTCATAGAATGAGTTAAGGAGGAACCCCATCTCCCTAATTTTGGGGGATAGTTTCAATAAGAGTGGTACCAGCTCTTCTTTCTATGTCTGCTAAAATTTGGCTGTGAACCCGTCTGGTCATGGACTTTTTTTGTTGTTGTTGGAAGATCTCTTTTTACTGATATGGTTTGGCTCTGTGTCCCCACCCAAATCTCATCTCAAATTGTAATCTCCAGATATCAAAGTGGGACATGGTGGGAGGTGATTGGATCATGGGGATTGTTTCCCCCATCCTGTTCTCATGATAATAAGGAACTTCTCATGAAATCTGGTTGTTTGATAAGTGTCTGACACTTTCCTGCTCATTCTCTCTTTCCTGCCATCATGTCAGACATGCCTTGCTTCCCCTTAACCTTCCAACATGATTGTAAGTTTCCTGAGGCCTCTCCAGCCATGTGGAACTGTGAGTGAATTAAACCTCTTTATTCATAAATTATCAAGTCTCAGGTAGTATCTTTGTAGCAGTGTGAAAAGGATCTAATACAGAAAATTTGTACCGAGGTAGTGGGGCAGTGCTATAAAGATAACCTGAAAATGTGGAAATGACTTTGGAACTGGGTAAGAGGCAGAGGTTGGAACAGTTTGGAGGACTCAGGAGAAGACAGGAAAATGTGGGACAGTTTGAAACTTCCTAGAGATTTGTTGAATGGCTTTGACCAAAGTGCTGATAATGATATGGACAATGAAGTCCAGGCTGAATTTGTCTCAGATGGAGGCGAGAAACTTATTGGGAACTGGGGCTATGGTCATTCTTGCTATGATTTAGCAAAGAGACTGGTGGCATTTTGCATCTGCTCTAGAGATCTGTGGAACTTTGAACTTGAGAGAGATGATTTAGGGTATCTGGCAGAAGAAATTTCTAAGCAGAAAAGCATTCAAGATGTGACCTGGATTTTCCTGAAAGCATGCATTTATATGCATTCACAAAAAGATTATTTGAAATTGGAACTTATATTTAAAAGGGAAGCAGAGTATAAAGTTTTGGAAAATTTGCAGCCTGACAATGATAGGAAAAAACAAACAAACAAACAAAAAAAACATTTTCTAGGGAGGAATTCAAGCCAGCTGCAGAAATTTGCCTAAGTAATGAGGAACTGAATGTTAATATCCAAGAAAATGGGGAAAATGTCTTCAGGGTATGTTAGAGACCTTCACAGCAGCTCCTACTATCACAAGCCCAGAGGCCTAGGAAGGGAAAAATGGTTTCCTGGGCAAGGCCCAGGGCCCTGCTCCTTTGTGCAGCCTCACGACATGGTACCTGGCATCACGGCTACTGTGACTCCAGCTGGGTTAAAGGGACCAAGATACAGCTCAGGTCATTGATTCAGAGGGTATAAGCCCCAAACCTTGGACGCTTCCATGTGGTGTTGGGCCTGCAGGTGCGCAGAAGACAAGAGTGAGTTTTAGGAACCTCCTAGATTTCAGAGGATGTATATGGAAACACCTGGATGTCCAGAAAATGTGAGGTTGGAGTCCCCACACAGAGTCCTCACTGGGGCACTGCCTAGTGGAACTGTGAGAAGAGGCCACCATTCTTTACACTCCAGAATGGTAGTTCCATCAGCAGCTTGCGTCACGAACCTGGAAAAGCTGCAGGCGCTCAACGCCAGCTGGAAAAAGTAGCCAAAAGGGCTGTATTCTGTAGAACTACAGGAGTGGAGCTGCCCAAGGCCTTGGCAGCCCACCCCTTGCATCAGTGTGCCCTGAATGTGAGAAATTGAGTCAAAGGAGATCATTTTGGGCTTTAAAATTTAATAGCTGCCTTGCTGGATTTCAGACTTGCGTGGTGGCTATGCCCCCTTTGTTTTGGCCAACTTTTCCTTTTGGAATGAGAACATTTACCAAATGCCTGTACCTCCATTATGTCTTGGAAGTAACTACTTTGCTTCTGATTTTACTGGCTCATAGGCAAAAAGAGATTTGAACTTGAACTTTGGACTTGAACCTTTGAGTTAATGCTAGAATGAGTTAAGACTTTGGGGAAACACTGGGAAGGCATGATTGGTTTTGAGATATGGAAAGGACATAAGATTTGGGAGGAGCCAGGAGTGGAATGATGTGGTTTAACTTAACTCTGTGTCCCAACCCAAATCTCATCTTGAATTGTAATCCCCAGGTGTCAAGGGTGGGATTTGGTGGGAGATAATTGGATTATGGGGGTGGTTCCCCTGTTCTTTTCTCATGATAGCAAGAGAGTTCTCATGAGATCTGGTTGTTTGATAAATATCTGGAATTTCCCCTGCTCACTCTCTCTCTCCTGCTGCCATGTAAGATGTACCTTGCTTTCCTTTCACCTTCTGCCATAATTGTAAGTTTCCTGAGGCTGCCCTAGCTATGTGGAACTGTGAGTCAATTAAACCTCTTTTCTCAATAAATCATCCAGTCTCAGGTAGTGTCTTTATAACACTGTGAAAACAGACTAATACAATTACTGATTCATTCTTTTTACTCATCATTATATAATGTTCTCCTTTGTCTTTTCTTTTACTATTTTTTGGTTCAAAGTCTGTTTTATCTCATATGAGAATGGCTATTCCTGTTCAATTTTGTTTTCCATTTGTGTGATATATCTTTTTCCACCTATTTACTTTGAGTCTGTACCTATCTTAAAGCTAGATGTTTCTCTTGTAGGCAGTAGGTGGATGGTTTTATTATCCAATTCACCACTCTTTTTTATGGGGCATTTAGGCCATTTACATTCAAGATTAATACTGATATTTGAGGTTTTGTTTCTGTCATAGTGCTGTTATAAAATTACCTAGGAGTTTCAATTGTGTAATTGATTTCTAGGTGTAACTGATTTCAATTATGTAACTGATTTATGTGACCGTTTATTATGGCAAGTGTCATCCTTTAGTTTCCATGTTTAGAATGCTTTTGACCATTCCTTGGCTGGTCAGTCTAGTGGTGATTAATTTCATTAGCATTTGTTTTTCTGGGAAAGCCTTTATCTCTCCTTCATTTGTGAAGCTTAGTTTGGCAGGATATGAAATTATTGGCTGGCATTGTTTTTTCTTTAAGAAAACTAAAAATAGTCCCCCAATCTTTTCTGGTTTCTGCCGCAAAGTCCATTATTAGTCTGATGGGATTTCCTTTGTCAGTGATTAGATGCTTCTCTCTTGCTGCTCTTAGGAGTTCTTTCCTCTGTGTGGACTTCAAACAGTCTAATGACTATATGCTTTGGTGAAGTTCTTGTAATTTATCTTCCAGGAATTCTGTGAGCTTCTTGCATCTGGATGTCTAAGTCTCTCTAAGGCTATTGGTTTTCTTTAATTATTTCCTTAGATAGGCTTTACATACGTTTTACTTTTTCTTCATCTTTCTCTAAAATACTTATAACTCACAGCTTTGGACATTTTACACAATCCCGTATTTCTCAAAGGCTTTGTTCACTTTTTCAATTCTTTCTTTTTATTTTTATCTGATGGGGTTAATTTAAAAGATCTACATTCGAGTTCTAAAATTATTTCTTCCACTTCATCTAACTTATTGTTAATACTTTCAACTGTATTTTGTAACTTCTTCAATAAATTTTTCATTTCCAGAAGTTTTTTGTTTAAATTGTGTCTATTTCTTCTTTCATGTCCTGAATTGTTTTTATGATTTCTTTCTATTGGTATTGTTTTTTATTGGATCTCATGGAACTTCTTTAAAATCAGTATTTTGAATTATTTATCTGGTATTTCAATGATTTCATTTTGGCTAGGATCTGTTGCTGTAGAGTTAGTGTTCCCCTTTGGTGGTGTTGTAATACTCTTGTTTTTAATACTTTTGGAGTTGTTTATCTGGTTCTTTTATCTGGATATGTTATCTTTCCTTACTTTTTAAATTTTGCCTTAATTTGGATGGAATTTTTCTCCCTTTGAGGAGGTGTATATAATATATATTGTTTTGTAGGGTCCTTTGGCTTTGGTTCCGGGTGTTTTTAGTGGCAAGAAATCTTTTTAAGTTACATGCTTATATTTAGCCTTTGTATGGTAGCTTTCTCAACAGCTGTCTGTAGTATTGATGTGCTGGGTTTGTGAGCATACTCACTGCCTTCTGTGGGGTTGGGATGGTGGAGGTGTCAGGAGGCTGATCTCGTTCTCCAGTGTTTGGCACCTGTATCAGATTTCCTCTTGTGTTATACTATTCAACCTGTAGGTCAGAAGGTAGCACTTATGGGTAAGGCCTGGCTACTGGTAATCTGGATGGGTATACACTTGATCTTTGTTTTTAGCGGAAGCTCTCTGTTGCCTCAAGTATTGTGCTGATCTGTCGAACACATCATTGTCTGAGCTCTCTGCTCAGTCCAAGCAGGAAGATCAAGCTGGGTGGAGCTGAACAGGGCAGGCCTGCCTACAGTTTCCCTAATGGCAGACACAAGCACCAGTACCAAGTGCGTGTGGTCAAACTGATGCCCCCCAAGCACACGGAGTTGTGCCTAGGCATGGAGTTGGGAAACCTCTGTTGCCGTAAATTCTCTGCATGGGGAGAGGGAGTAGCCTAAACTCCTAATCTAGAAGTGTTGATGCTCCAAATGCCTGGAGATATGTGTGGGCATGGTTTAGAGAGTGTGCTGCCTGCCAAGATCTCTGCACAGGAAGCGAGAGGAGACTCAGGCACTTATCTAAGTGAACAACTAATCCCTGGCAAGGAATGGAATAACCTCTATTGCAACAATGTCTTTGCAGAAGAAGGGAGAGACATCTACTAATCCAGGCAAGCAGGTATTTTGATTGCCTGGAAATTGTCCCCTACAAGGAGTGGACCAGCTGGTGGTGAAAAAAAAGCTTTGCAGGAAAGTGAGGGCAGCTCAGGAAGCTAATCCCTACAAGAGACTGCACCAAATGCCTAGGAATGTGCACAGGTGTGAAGTGGAGAGATCACCACTGCACCAAGATCTCTGCACAGGAAGAGCGGGATGACTCAAGCTACTAATCCAGGCAGGCAGGTACTCCAAATGCCTGGAGATGTCCCTGGGAATGAGTGAAGAGGGCCCCTCTGCATCACAGTCTCTCCATAGGAAGGCTGGCGGCAGCTCAGGCTGCTAATCCAGGTGAGCATATTCTCTGAATGCCCAGAGGTATGCCTGGGCATGAAGCACAGTGATGAGCACCCTGTTATGCCACAGTCTCTGCACAGGAAGGATGGGGCTGCTCAGACTGCTAATCTAGGCTAGTGGGTGCTCTGAATGCCTGGAGAAATGCCTGGGTGTGGAGCAGAGAGGACCTCACTGCACCACAGTCTCAAGGGGGCAGGCTGGGGCAACCAGCAGTGACAAACACAGACCAGTTCCAGATTGCAAAACTTTCCATGGCTGAATGTTTTGCCACCCAGGATAAACTGCAGTTTCAGCAACTCTCTTATCACTTCAGTCTCGCACTGGGAGACAGCCCAAATCAAGTGCCTACTACTGGGGCACTTACCACACTCATCACTCAATTCTGGCTGTGGGAGCACTCCTCCTGCTCTAGAGCAACTGCTTCCTCCAATCTCTGACCTAACACTAAAATGTATGGGTGGTCATTCTACTGAGTCACCAAACAAAGACTGACTCTGTATATATTAGTCCGTTCTGATGCTGTCATGAAGAAATACCGGAGACTGGGTAAATTAATAAAGGAAACAGGTTTAACTGACTCACAGATCCACACTGAGTGGGGAGGCCTCAGGAAACTTACAATCATGGCAGAAGTTACCTCTTTATGGGACAGCAGGAGAGAGAATGAAAGTAAACAGGGGAAATGCCAGACATATATGAATGCATCAGATCTAATGAAACTCATTCATTACCATGAAAACAGCATGGGGGAACCTCCCCAATGACCCAATTACCCCCACCTGTCCCATCCTTGACATGTAGGGATTATAATTCAAGAGGAGATTTGGGGTGGGGACACAGCCAAACCATATCACCGTATGAGCCAGAATTAAAAATGGTGTTCTGCTCTCAGTCCCAAATCTAGGAAAATTCTCACATTTCTGGATGTCTTTCCCTTTCAGCATCTCCTAACCTCTCCCCAAGTTAGATTCAGGACTTTCAAGAAATAAAGGGCTCTCCCTTGGCCTGGGTTACATGGGTCCCTAGTGAGAAGATGAGTCATAAAGGAAGACTCTCTGCCTCTCTCATGAGCAGTGACTTTACTCACTTTTATCAGCCAAATGCCATCCCAGAGGCTGCTTGCCCACCTTCTGTCTGGGATCTGAAGTGTCTTTCACTATTCCAGTGAATTCACGTTTTCATTCCTGAAATAAAGTTCACAGAATTCAAATAAAGTTCATACAGTTTCACTATTTCCAAGTGGCCAAGGGATGCTAAAAGCCTCTAATTCACCATCTTGGGGGAAAAAAAGGAAAACTTAATCTCTTGTAAAGAGGTAAAAGCTTTTATTTAAATGATGGCTGAGATATCATAATTTATTTTTTTTTCTTAGATTACTTAAGTGTGTTTAAATTGTTCTTATAATTCTGTGATGATTCAAGTAACTTACTGACATAGGTGAACATATTTACAATAGTCATTTTAGAACCAGCTACTTTCACTGTTTTACATAGAGTGTGTTAATTTGCTAGAGCTGCCATAACAAAATACCAGAGTGGGCAGCTTAAATAATAAATTTATTTCTCACATTTGTGGAAGCTGCAAGTTCAAGATCAAGGTGCCAGCAAGTTTGCTTTCTTCCAAGGACCCTCCTTGGCTTGCAGGTGGCCATTTCTGTGACGTGTCCTCAGATGATCTTTTCTATGTGTTCATGCATCCCTGATATCTCTTCGTGTGTCCTTGTCTCCTTCCTTTTCTTATAAGGACACCAGTTATATTCGATTAGGGCCCACCCTAATGACCTTATTTTAACTTAATTTTCTCTCTCTCCTTTTTTTTTATTTTTATTTTTATTATTAATTTTTTAAGACAGACTGTTGCTCTCTCGCCCAGGCTGGAGTGCACTGGCACGATCTTAGCAACCTCCACCTTTTGGGTTCAAGTGATTCTTGGGCCTAAGCTTCCCAATTTCCTGGAATTACAGGTGTGTACCATCACCTCCAGCAAATTTTTTGTATTTTTAGTAGAGACAGGGTTTCACCATGTTGCCCAGGCTTGTCTCAACTTTCTGGCCTCAGCTGATCCACCTGCCTCGGCCTCTCAAAGTGTTGGGATTATAGGCGTGAGCCACTGCACCCAGCCCTTAATTTTTTTCTTCAGAGGTACTATCTCCAAATACAATGACATTCTGAGGAAATGAGTGCTAGGGAGTCGACATATAAATTTTGGGGAGACAAAATTCACCTAATAAATAAAACCATATATTTTTAATATCCAGTAATAAAAATTGTATTGTTTTTCAAAATATTTCTTAAACTACTTTTTCAAATAATAAAATACTGGGTATGTCAAGACATTCTGCAATTTTATTTTTATTTATTTTTCTTTTTGAGAAAGGGTCTAATTCTGTCACCCAGTTTGGAGAGGAGCGGTGTGATCCAAGCTCACAGCAGCCTCAAATTCCTGGGCCAAAAAGGACCCTCCCACGTTAGCCTCCCAAGTAGCTAGCAGGCATGCACCACCATGCCCAGGTAGTATTTTAATTTTTCTCTTGTGTAGATATGGAGTCTTGCTAGGTTGCCCAGGCTGCATTCCACAATTTTAAAGGGAAATGACTGCATATACTAACAGAGTCAAACTGCAACACCATTACACAAGCACAATTTTCATCAAATTTTTTATTACAGTGAAAGCTGGGAATTTTTTGCAGGTTTTGTTTTATTTGTTTCCATTTGAGTTTTTGGTTCCTTTTACAAGTTCCCATTATGGAATTATTTCCAATTTCAGTTATTTCCAATATTTCCTCTAATGGGCAAGCATTATAAGTTCTTCAGTTCTTTTTCTTAAATGAGCATTCCTTTGCCACTTTGCAGGATGTCTTTATCTTTGACCTATAATAATGAACCTTTCCGGTGGTCTGCCAGATGATGTTTCTCACCACCATACTTCTTATATATGACAATTTTTCAGTGACACATTCTCAGAAGATTAGAATTGCTTGGCCACCTTGCTTACTTGGCCTGTCCATCTTCGGCTACTTTCTTTTGTGAGCTTTATGGAATTTATAGGTTGTATATCAAAACTTTGTTAAGTGAAAGAAGTTCAGGATTATAGGTGCAACGTTAAATTACTACATTTACAAAAGAATATTTTCATTGGTAGGAAAAATCAGATTAAATCCTGTATAGCTGAAGATGACCATGCATTTGAATTGTATTGCACTTAAAGGTATATAAAACTGTCTATATGTGTTATTTACAGTGATTTGCTTATGTGTGACATAAAGCATTTAAGAGCACTTACAAGGTATGATTTTTTTTTACCTAGAAGGTACAATTTTTTATTTATTCTTTGCATGAAATTTCAGAAGTCACATTTGTTTAACCTCTAAACCTCAAACCATGTGACAGTGGTGTACACAACTAATTACTTTTTTTTTTTTTTTTTTGAAATGGAATCTCGCTCTGTTGCCCAGGCTGGAGTGCAGTGGTGCGATCTCAGCTCACTACAGCCTCCGCCTCCTGGGTTCAAGCGATGCTCCTTCCTCAGTCTCCCGAGTAGATGGGATTACAGGTGCCCGCTACCATGCCTGACTAATTTGTATAAATTTTAATTTTTTTAAGTAGAGACAGGGTTTCACCATATTGCCCAGACTGGTCTCAAACTCCTGACCTCAGGTGATCCACCCACCTCAGCCTCCCAAAGTGCTGGCATTACAGACATGAGCCACCGTGCCAAGCCAACTTTGTATATAGCATTATAACCATCACTTTGAGATCCAGTGCCTGAAATAAGAGAGAGAGAGGGAAAAAAAAAAAAAAACCTTTACCTTTCTGTCTGGTTTGTTAACTATTTGATTCTTCACTTCAGGATAGATTTGCAGTCCAGCAGCGTAATTGGAATTGATACTATGTTACAAAGTCAGTGCCAAATTGCCACCTGTGTTTTTCCTGCAGGTTTTGCCACTTGGAAAAAAATGACTTAAGTACTGGGAGATAGACTCTTCTAACACCATATGGCAAAGTATTTTTTATGAGTGAGATATTTCCTCTGAATGGCTATGGAAGTGTACAAATAAAAGGGGCTTCAGAAATATTAGTTGGAGGATACAAAGCCAATAAAATTATCACACTATAAGCAAAACATTTTATATTAGACAATCCTTGCATTGCTATAAGGAAATACCTGAGACTGGGTTATTTATAAGAAAAGAGGTTTAATTGACTTACAGTTCTCCTGGCTATACAAGAAGCATAGCAGCATTTGCTTCCTGGGAGGCCTCAGGAGGCTTCCAATCATGGTGGAAGGCAAAGCAGGAGCAGGCATATCACATGGTGAGAATGGAGAAAGAGGGAGAGAGAGAGAAGGTTCTGCACACTTTCAAGCAACCAGATCTCCTGAGCAGTCACTCACTATTGCGAGGACAGCGCCAAGGGAATGGTGTGAGACCATTCATGAGAAATCTGCTCCTATGATCCATACCCAAACTGCATCACATTTTAAAGATTTTTGCAAGTCCTAATTACCTTTTCCCACAAATGATTTTTAAACATGAGAAAATAAGGACAGTAAGCAAGAAGCAGTATGTGCAATGAAGACGTTCATTTTAGAAGCTGGAACATGGTTCCATCGTTTCTGCTTGACAGAGTTTATGATGGTAAAATAGCTAGGAATTTGCAACACAAAAAGACCAATTTTGTTGTGATTTGTTTATTTTTGTTTGTTTTTGAATGTTTGCAATTAGGAGCATTGAGTTTTCCTTGCAAGCACAAACACACGACTAAAGAAATGGATAGCCAAGCACATTATAGTTTTAAAGGTGCCCAATGGTGCTTTCCAATCTAATGATTAATAAAGAGAAAGGATTCTTACCAAAATTTCTAATTTTTAAAAAATCTCTCCTTGGTTCGAATCAAGTGATAATTAGTTGCCAGAGTTAACCCTTCCAACTATTCTCCAGAGTAATAGTTTTAAAAACTGTAAATTACTTTATTCTTTAAGAAAACATCCAAATTTGAACATTAATTTAAAATTCATTGTGTATCATCTCTATGTGTTCATAGGACCCCTGTGGTCCAAAGAATTTTAAAAATTTCAATTGATCTTCTTGACAGATTCATATTTCTCATAAGACCCTCAAAAAAGGTGAAAAGCATCTTTTTCAGGAAAGGCAGAAGCAGATGCAGATCTGGGCACCAGCCTAGTGATATCTATCCCTACTCTGGTGTGTTCTCACTTAACTACTCAGCTTCCTCGTAAGACCTTGCCCCAGTGTTTTTTATCCTGTGTTAGACCAAAGACACCAAGTGAAAGATATGATCCCCCTTGGGGGATATACATAAATTTTTGCACATAATTTTAGGAGCTTGTTGACCTATGACCTCTAATCACGGGCAGCTCTCACAGATTTCATGTTAGATATTCCTTTAGATTAAATTACCTATAATAGCTGGTAACTTCTCTGTGTTTTAACTCAAGATTTTGGTCAAAAGTAAGTTCCATTCAGCTTTTCTCTTTGAGGCAAATTCTTGAAATTCAAGATTGTTGAGCAGTCTCATAGCTTATTGCATACGTCAGGATTTCACCTCTAGCCCAACAAATGATACCACAAAATAGGGTTATATGGTGTTCCACCAGCTCAGTAAGAGCAGTGAGTGGAAGCAAGTTTGCCAAAAAGGAGGAGAGTAGAGTAGGCAATTTGACACCTAAAAGATGCTATTAAAATATCTATGATATAAAGTATTTTTACATACAAAAGAATGTAGAGAATAATAAGTTATTAAACAATGATAAAAGACACCCATGCTAAACATGTAACTTCAGAAATGGAATATTGCAGATACAGCAGAATGTGTTTCTTGATCTTTATTTTCCAGCCTTCTTATCCCAAATGTGTTTCTTAATAAATCCCTGAGTTTTACTTATAATTTTAACAAATAAGTACATATGTTTATATATTAAGTCATAACCATTTTTGAGCATATACATATATGCAATATGTATATGCATATATATTACAATACTGTGTGCCATGTTTTGTCCTTTTTATTAGATATTATGGTTCCAAGAGTAAACCATATTGTTCAGGTAGTTGTAATTCATTGATTTTCACCATTGTACAATATACCACTGAATACATGGAATTTATTTGTTTAATGTCAATAGGCAATGAATCATTTTCACTTTTATCCTGTTAAAATTGCTGCAAAAATTATTTTTCTATTATTTTCTATATTATTGCTGCATATAGAAATAATGTTGTTAATTCCAAGCACATAGAACCAAGATATTTTCAAATTATAAAACGAAGAGCAACATTACTGGATTGTAGAATAGGTACATCTTCAGATTTAATAGACAATGACGAATTGTTTTCAAAGTGGTTGAACCATTTAAGAGACAATGACAAATTGTTTTCAAAGTGGGTGAGCAAGTGTTGAACATTGCTCACCGGCCTCCAAACTTGATAATTTTTCCAATAAGTTTGAAATAAAATGGAAAATTCCAATTCAAGTTTATTGCGGTACAATTTACATAATGTAAAATTCACCTTTTTTAGGTGTACAGTTAATGGGCTTTGCCAGATGTATAATCACTACTTCAGTGAGACATAGAAAGTTTCCATTACTCTTCCAAAGGTTCCCTTGTGTCCCTGGACTCCTTACTTCAAGCTCCGGGGAACCACTAATCTAATTTCTGCTATTTTAGTTGTGTGGTTTTCCACACAAAATGTGAAATATCATGCACGTAGAATCATACAATATATAGTATTTTTGTCTGGTTTATTTCACTTAGCGAAATGCTGTTAAAATTCACCTAGACTGTTGCACATGTCAATACTTTGCACCTTCTTATTACGAAGAAGCGCTCCATTGTGTGAATTAACACAATCTGTTTATACATTGGCCAGTGGATAAGTATTTTGGTTGTTTACAGTTTGGGGTCATCAGGAGTATAGCTTCCATAAATATTTACACTGAGGTCTTTGTGTGGATATATGTTTTCATATCTCTTGGGTAAATACTTATCAGTAAATTTGATAGGTTGTATATTAAGTATATGTTTGATTTTATTTAATGAAAAAACTGCCAAAATGTTTTGCATAGAGGAAAACATTCCCACCAGGATCCCATGAGAGTTGCAAATGCTCCACATCCTCAACAACAATTTGGGTTTTCTTTTTTTTTTTTCTTTTAATTTTCAGTTAAACTTTTAGCCGTTGTAGTGTGCATGTAGTGTAGTGGTTTTAAAATACATTTTCCTGATGACTGATGATGTTGAACGTCTTTTCATGTGCTTGTTTTTCACCCACATATCTTTTCTGTTAAAGTGTCTATTCAAATATTTTGTCCATTTTAATTAGAATGCTTGTTTAGTTATTACTGAGTCTTGAGAGTTCATAATATATTAGAAATATTCCTAATAGAATGCATTCAGATGAATGTCTGTTTTGGGATATATAGTTTGCAAATATTTTTTCCCAGTCTGTGGCTTGTCTGTCAAGTTTCTTAACCATACCTTTGAAAGAGCAGAAGTTATACTTTTTCATGAAATCCAAACTAACAGAATTTTTGTCGTTATTGTGGTTAATGGTGCATGCTTTCTGGAACATATCTTAGAAAAAAGAAAAAGCAAAAAACAAACTTAATCCAACGTCACAACACTTGTTGCCTGTGATCCGTTTTAGAAATTTTATGCTTAATTTTTACATTTCATTTTATGCTCCACTTCTATTTTCATATGGTGCAGGTAAGAGTTGAGATTGATTATATCTTCATGATGTTTAATTACTCCTCTATTGTCTTTGTTCATTCAGGCTGCTATAACAGAACACCAACAACAGACATTTATTTCTCACAATTACGGATGCTGGGAAATCCAGGATAAAGTCACCAGCAGATCCAGTATCTGGTGAGAGAACTCTTCCTGGTTTTGCAGATGGCCATATTTTTGTTTGATTTTCACATGGTGAAGAGAGATCCATCATCTCTCTCCTTTCTCTTATAAGGTACTAATCCCACTCATGAGGGCACCATCCCCTTGACCCAATTACCTCCCAGAGGCACCACCTCCAAATATCATCATAATGGGGATTTAAGCTTCAAAATATAAGTTTTGGGATGATGAACATTGGAGGACTATTTTTTGAAAAAAAAAAAAACCTATCGTTTCTTTATTGAAGTATTTTGGCAACTTTGTCAAAAATTAATTGACCAATATATTGGAGCATGCTTCTGAATGTTATTTTCTGCTCCATTTATCTATATGTCTAGCTTGAAGCCAACACTATACTCTCTTGATCACTATGAGCCCACTGTCTAGTGTAGGTTTTTTGTTTTTCCATGTAATATATAGAGTCAGCTTTTAATTTCTACAAAAGAATTGTGCTAAGATTTTATTAGAATTGTCTTAAATCTGCAGATAAATTTTGGGGACATTGGCATCTTAATGATATGTCTTCTAATGCATGAACATGATATATCTCCTCATTTATGTTTTCTTTAATTTTTCTCAACAATGTTTTCTACTTTTTGGCATCAAACTTGTAGATACTTAATTAAATTTTCTCTAAATTTTTAACCTTTTTAGGCTATTGTAAATGATGTTAATTTTTATTTGTTTGTTTCTACCATATGGGATAGAATTAAGTTTTGTATAGTGACCTTCTATCCTTTGCTTTGCTAAACTCACTTCCTAGTTCTTGTACATTTTTAAGAAACTGTTCAGGATTTTCTACACTGATGATCATGTCATATCTTTATGGACTAATCATGTTTATTTTTTCTGAAACATCCTTTCACACACTTTGTGGTTTTTAATGTATCTTTTACTATATTGATTTTATTCACGTTGAGTTTTACATATCTTTTTACTAATTTTGTGGATCATAGAAATAAAATGGCAAAACATTCTCACAGTGGTGGGCTCTTACTGTGGTACTTTTAATGAACAGAAGTTCTTAATTTTTTCCAGCTTTACTGAGGTATAATTGAAAAGTAAAATTGTATATATTTAGAGTGTACAATGTGATGTTTTAATATATGTATACATTGTGAAACGATTATCAGAATCAAGTTAACACATGTATCACCTCACATTGTTATCAGTTTTGTGTATGTGAATTGAGAACATTTAAGTTTTACTCTCTTAGCAGATTTCAAGTATACAATACAGTACTATTAACTATGGTCACTATGTCATACATTAGATTTCTAGCAAAAGTTCTTAATTTAATATAATCAAATTTAACAATATTTTATCTTAAGATTTATTTCATGTGTTTTCTTTAAGAAAGCTTTCTTATCTTTTAAGCATTTTTTAAATTTGCCACTCACATTTAAATCTTTTTTCCACCTCAATTTGATTTTTATATCACATGAAGTGTTGAACAATATCATTTTTATATATAACCCATAACTATTTCTCAAATAGCTCCTTATTTTCTCATTCATCTGCAGATCCACTTTCCTTATATGCTTCCTCATATAGAAATACATAACTATGTTTCTGTCTTTTCTAATTATTACATAACATTTCTTTTATTGTGTTGATTCCTCAAAAGAATACCACATTGCATCAATTATTCCAGCTAGTTGTTGAAGCAAGTCCTTCAAACTTATTCTTACTCTCTAAAGTCTTATTAAGTCTTGAGCTTCTCTTTTTCATTTTAAGTTTAGAATTAAGTTGTGATATCATGTCTTTTGCAGGGACATAAATGGAGTTGTAGGTTATTATCCTTAGTAAACTAACACAGAAACAGAAAACCAAATGCTGCATGTTCTCACAAGTAGGAGCTAAGCGATGAGAACACATAAACACTTGGAGGGGAGTAACACACATTGGGGCCTTTTGGAGGGTGGAGGGTAGGAGAGAGAAGCTATGGAAAAATAACATTAAGTACAATGGGTACTGGGCTTAATACACCAGTGATGAAATAATCTGTAAAACAAATCCCCATGACACAAGTTTTCCTATGTAACAAACCTGCATTTATACCTCCAACTTAAATAAAAGTTAAAATAAATTAAATAAATAAATTTACTCTCAAGTTCCACAAAGTGAAAAAAAAACCTTAAAAACACTCTTGTTATTTTGATTGCACTTTTCTAACTTTTTAAAACAATTTTGGAAAAATTACCAACTTTATAGAAATAAATCCTTTTTTTTTTTTTTTTTATTTTGAGACGGACTCTCGCTCTGTCGCCCAGGCTGGAGTGCAGTGGCCGGATCTCAGCTCACTGCAAGCTCCGCCTTCCGGGTTTAGGCCATTCTCCTGCCTCAGCCTCCGCGTAGCTGGAACTACAGGCGCCCGCCACCTCGCCCGGCTACTTTTTTGTATTTTTTTTAGTAGAGATGGGGTTTCACCGTGGTATATGTCTCTATTTAGTTGGACAGTTTCAGTGTCTTGCAATGATACATTGTTAATCTTTTACTTTATAGTAAAAAGTTATTAAAATAAGATGTTTTTATATTAACCCTTTTTGCCATTTACAGTTCTCTTCATTTTTTGTGTAGATTCTGCCTAAACATGTTATGTAATATTTCATATAGTTCAGTTCTACTGGCAATGAATTTTCTCAGGTTTTTTTTTTTTTTTGTCTGTAGAAGTATTTATCTTACTTTCACTTTTGAAAGGTATTTCTTCTGAGTATAGAATTCTAAATTGAGAGTACTTTATAGATAACACTCTGGGTTTGCAAAGTTTCTAAGAAGTTAGCTGTGTATAATATATACTTTTTACCTCTGTCAGCCTGTAAGATATTGCCTTTAACTTTTCAACATTCTATAATATTTCTAAACGTCTTCCTTTCCCTCCCTCCCTTCCTTCCTTTCTTCCTTCCTTTCTTCCTTCCTTCTTTCCTTCCTTCGTTCCTTCCTTCCTTCCTTCCTTCTTTCCTTCTTTCCTTCTTTCTTTCTTCTCTTTCTTTCTCTTTTCCCTTCCTTCCTTCCTCTTTCTTGCTTGCTTTCTTTCTCTCTCTCTCTCTCTTTCTTTCTTTCTTTCTTTCTTTCTTTCTTTCTTTCTTTCTTTCTTTCTTTCTTTCTTTCTTTCTTTCTTTCTTTCTTTCTTTCTTTCTTTGCCTAGGGTTCTCTAGACTTCTTTAATCTTGATTTTCTTTTGTTCAATTTGTTTTAAAAATCATCAGCTATTATCTTTTCACATATTCTTTGGCCCACTTTCAAAGTGTCATCTCTTCTCTTTTTGAAACTGCACTTCCATTTTTGTTAGACTTGTTGACATTTCCCAGAGTTCTTGGACGTTCTGTTATGTTTTTATTTTTTAAACTATTTATTCTTTTTATGTTTCTGTTTAGATCAATTCTATTAGCCTATCTACAAGTTCATTATTTCCTCAGTTGTATAAGCAGCACATATAAAAATTTGTGGTATTCATTTGAAGCATTTCTTAAACAGGATTTGTCATCTATTTATATAATATTAAAATCTAAATATGTTCTCATTTTTACTATAATTTATTCTTTTGATCTATGAATTACTAGCAGGACATTTCTAAAGTATCAAATATGGAGATAATTTTAGCTATCTTCTTATTGTTGGCTTCTAACAATTGTCCTGCTATCATAGAATGTAATCTGAAAGGCCAATCCTTTGAAACATGTTGAGACTTACTATATGGCCTACTTTACAGTCAATTTTCCTTAAAGTTTCATGTAGGTATAAAAATAACATGTATTTGCTAACTTTTATCTGTAGGGTTTTATACAAACCTATTTGGTAAAACTTGTTAATTTCATGCTCAAGTTTATATCCTTATTGATTTTCAAAATTTTATTTGTTGGTGCATGTTCAATCTTCTAAATACTAGAAGTAGAAACTCAAGTCTCTCACTCTAATGGTAAATTTATAAATTTCTCTTTTTAGTTCTATAAATTTCTGTTTTACGTATTTTGAAGTTCTTTTTGACATATATGTTCATAATTTTTCCATATAATTTTAAGAACTGAATATTATTAAGTAATATTCCCTTTGTCACTATCAGTGTTTTTTGTTTTAAAGTCTATTTTGTCTAATATCGATAGAATTATATTAGCTTACTTTTGGTTAGCATTAGATTGGGATTTCCTTTTCCATCCTTTGCCCAACTGTGCCTTTATGTTTGGAGCATATATCTTGTAAAAAAAACTATATAGTTCAAAGTCCAGTCACTTAATCTCTATGTTTTAACTTATATTTTATATAACTTTTATATAGAGTGTGATTAGTCATATTTGGAATAGATTTCTGTTACCTTATTTTGTGCTTTCTGTTCATCCCACTTGTTCTATTCTTTCTCTCCCTTTTACTTTTGAATTGATTTTTAATATTATTCATTTATTTTCTTTTTACGGATTTAAAAGTCATATGTCATAGCTTTATTATTCTAATGTTTACTCTTAAAATATTAATATGTAATGTGTGATCCTGGAATAAATTTTTAATTTTGCTAAGAGGACATTTTTGGGACAATTACTAAAACATAAATAAGAGCCATACATTAGATAATGATGTTGTATCAATGTTCTGATTATGATACATTTTTGGAAATTATGTAAGAAAGTATCTCTAATCTTAAAAGTATATAAATATTTAGGGGTAATGGAACATTACAATACAGCTTCCTCTCAAATGATCCAGAAAAAAATAATAATATGTATGGGGGTGTGTGTGTGTGTGTGTGTGTGTTTTATGTTAACCAATATCAAAATGTGGCCAACTTGTTTCTTCCTGTTTGTCAAATGACATCTGATAACACAGGCCCTGAAGGTTTCCTGAGCTGAAAATTTTAAAAATGTTTAAAGGATTTGGAAGAAAAACAGAGAGATGAGAGAACAATTTTAGTGTGTCAGATACCTTGCCAATTTTGTTTCTGAAATTTTGGCATTTCATATCAAATTTTAAAATTTATATATTAGCAATATAACCCCTTTTTCTTTAATCTACATTGCAAATATTTTCTCCTAATTTTTCAATTGTCCTTTAATTTTACTTAACCAACACAAACAAAACTCAAGCCAGATACACTATTTTTTCTTTATTGCATCTGATTTTTGGGTCATAGTTAGAAAATGTTTCCCTATTATCAGTTTATACCGGAATTTTTTTTTAGTACTTATATGGTTTTATTTTTTATATTTAGACTTCCAATGAATTTTAATAATTATGTACATGTGTGGTATTAAATATTAACCTAGTGTTACCTTTTCAGTAGTTATTTTTTTAAATAAAAGATGCATTTATTGACCAAAAAATCAAATCTAACCAGTGGTTTTTATATTTTTTAAATTTTTAAGGTATTTTTTAAAATTCTTGTAGGTACATAGTAGGTGTATATATTTATGGGGTACATAAGATGTTTTGATAGAGGCATGCAATGTGAAATAAGCACATCATGGAGAATGGGGTATCCATCTCCTCAAGCATTATTCTTTTGAGTTACAAATAATCTAATTACATTCTTTAAGTTATTTTCAAATATACAATTATTATTGACTATAGTCACCCTGTTATATTATCAAATAATAGATTTTATTCATTCTTTCTATTTCTTATACCCATTAATTATCTCCACCTCCACCCAAACCTCCCACTATCTTTCCCAGCCGCTGGTAATTATCCTTCTACTCTCTAGGTTTATGAGTCCAATTGATTTGATTTTTACATCCCACAAATAAGTGAAAACATGTGATGTTTGTTTTTATGTACCTGTCTTATTTTCTTTACCATTATGATCTCCACTTTCATTCCTGTGGCTGGATCTCATTCTTTTTTTATGGCTGAATAGTACTCCATTGTGTATATGTACCAAATTTTATTTATCCATTCATCTACTGATGGACACTTAGGTTTCTTCCAAATCTTGGCTATTGTGAATAGTGCTGCAATAAACATGGAAGTGCAAATATTTTTTCAATATACTAATTTTATTTCCTACAGATATATACCCAGGAGTGGAACTGTAGGATCATATGGTAGCTCTATTTTTAGTTTTTTTGAGGAACTACTAAACTGTTCTCTATAGTGATTATAAAAATTTACATCCTTGGCAACAGAGTACAATGGCTCCCTTTTCTGAAAATTCTCAGCAACATTTATTGTCTGCCTTTTAGATAAAAGCCATTTTAACTGAGGTGAGATGTTTCATTGATGTTTTGATTTGAATTTCTCTGATGATTAATGATGTTGAGCACATTTTTATATACCTGTTTCCCATTGGATGTCTTCTTTTGAGAAATGTCAATTCATATTTTTGTTCATTTTTAAATTGAATTATTACATATTTTCCTATAGAGTTGTTTGAGCTGCTTATATATTCTAGCTATTAATCACTTGTCAGAGGGGTAGGTTGCAAATATTTTTTCCCATTCTGTGATTGGTTTTTCACGTTATTGGTTGCTCCCTTTACTGTGCAGAAACTTTAACTTGATGTGATCCCATTTGCTCATTTTTGCTTTGGTTGCCTGTGCTTGTTGCATATTACTCATGAAGTCTTTGCCCAGACACATGTCCTGGAGATTTTCCGCAATATTTTCTTACAGTAGTTTCATAGTTTGAGGACTTAAATTTAAGTCTTTAATTCATTTTGATTGTATTTTTGTATATGGTGAGAAATAGGGTTCTAGTTGCATTCTTCTGCATATGGATATCCAGTTTTCCCACCACCATTTATGGAAGAGACTGTCATTTCCCCAGTGTATGTTCTTGGCACCTTTTTCAAAAATGAGTTCACTGTAGGTTTGTGGATTTAATTCTGGGTTCTCTAGTCTGTTCCACTGCTCTATGTGTCTGCTTTTATGCCAGTATCATGCTGTTTCTGTTATCATAGCTCTGTAGTATAATTTGAAGTCAGGGAATGTGATTCCTCCCGTTTTATTTATTTATTTATTTTGCTTAGGATAGCTTTGGCTATTTTGGGTCTCTTGTAGTTCACATATATTTTGGGGTTTTTTTTGTCTTTTTCTGTGAAGAATGTCATTGGTATTTTGATGGGGACTGTATTGAGTCTGTAGATTGCTTTAGATAGTATGGACCTTTTAACAATATTTATTCTCCTAATTGTTAAACGTGGAATGTCTTTCCATTTTTTGATGTCCTTTTCAATTTCTTTTATCAGTGTTTTATAGTTTTTATTATAGAGATTTTTCACTTATTTGGTTAATTCCTAGATATTTAAGTTTATGTGTGGCCATTATAAATGTTATTACTTTTTAATTTCGTTTTCACATTGTTCACTGTTAGCATACAGAAATTCTACTTGTTTTTGAATGTTGATTTTGTATCCCGTGACTTTACTGAATTTATTCATCAGTTCTAATAGCTTTCTTGTGGAGTCTTTAGCTTTACCCAAATAAAACATTATATCATTTGCCAACAAGGATATTTGACTTCCTCATTTCCAGTTTGGATGTTGTTTATATCTTTCTCTTTTCTGATTGCTCTAGCTAGGACTTCCAGTACTATGTTGAATAGGAGCAATGACACGACATCCTTGTCATGTTCCAGATCTCAGAGGAAAGACTTTCAGTTTTTTCTCATTAAGTATGATACTAGCTATGTGTCTGCAGTATCTGGCTTTTATTATATTGAGGTGTGTTCCTTCTATCCCCGGGTTTTTTAATCATGAAGAGATCTTAAATTTTATCAAATGCTTTTTCAGTATCAATTGCAATGATCATTGCGATTGTCCTTCATTTTGTTGATTTGATGTACCACACTGATTGATTTGTTTATGTTGAATTATTCTTGCATCCCAGGGATAAATTCTACTTGGTCTTAATGAATGATCCTTCTAATATATTGTTGAAATTAATTTTCTAGTATTTTGTTGAGGATTTTTGCATCAATATTCATCGGAGATATAGGCTTGTAGTTTTCTTTCTTTGATGTGTCTTTGTCTGGTTTTGATATCAGTGTAATACTGGCCTCATAGAGTGAGTTTCGGAGTATTTCCTCCTCCTCTATTTTTGGAATAGTTAGCGTAGAATTGCTATTAGTTCTTCTTTAAATGTTTGGTAGAATTCAGCTGGGAAGCTCTCAGGACCCAGGTTTTTCTTAATTAGGAGACTTCATTACGGCTTCAATCTCATTATTTGTCATTGGCCTGTTCAGGTTTTGGATTTCTTCCTGGTTCAATCTTGGTAGGTTGTGTATATCTAAGAGTTTGCCCATTTCTTCTAGATTTTCCAATTTATTGGCATATAGTTGCTCACAGTAGCCACTAATAATCCTTTGAATTTCTTCAATATTAATTGTAATGTCTCCATTTTTGTTTCTGATTTTATTTATTTGGATCATCTCTCTGTTATTTTTAGTTAATCTTGCTAAAGGTTTGTCAATTTAACTTTTCACAAAACCAACTTTTTATTTCATTGATCTTTTGTATTGTTTTTTCATTTCAATTTTATTGATTTCTGCTCTGATTTTAAAACAACTTCTCTCGTACTAATTTTGGGTTTGATTTGCTCTTGCTTTTCCAGTTCTTTAAGATGCATCATTAGATTGTTTATTTGAAGTCTTTTTTTTTTTTTTTTCTTATTTGATTTAGGCACTTATAGCTATTAACTTCCCCCTTGAGTACTACTTTTGCTGTATCCCATAGGTTTTCATATGTTGTTTTTCCATTATTATTCATTTCAAAAAAAGTTTCAATATGCTTCTTAATGTTTTTATTGACCCACTGGTCACTCAGGAGCAAATTGTTTAGTTTCCATTTATTTGTATAGTTCACAAATTTTCTCTTGTTATTATTTTCTAGTTTTATTCCATTGTGGTCAGAGAAGATGCTTGATATTTTTTCAATTTTTTAGTGTTTTAAGACTTATTTTGTAACCTAACATATGGTCCATCCTGAGAATGATCCATGTGCAAGGAAAATAATGTGTATTTTACAGGTCTTAGATAAAGTATTCTGTAAATATCTGTTAGATGCATTTAGTGTATGGAGCATATCAAGTCTGATGTTTCTTTGTTGATTTTCTGTCTGGAAGATCTGCCCAATGCTGAAAGTGGGGTGTTGGGACCTATCTCTTTCTTTAGCTCCAATAATTTTTTTTAGAAATCTGGGTGCTTCAGGTTTAGATACATATATATTTAAAATTGTTATATCCTCTTGCAGAATTGACCCCTTTATCATTATATAATGACCTTCTTTGTCTCTTCTTACCATTTTTGTCTTGAAACCTGTTTTATCTGATGTAAGTATAGTGAATCCTGCTTTGTTTTGGTTTCCGTTTTCATGAAATACCTTTTTTCATCCCTTTGTTTTCAGTCTCTCTGTGTCTTTATGGGTGAAATGTGTTTCTTATAGGCAACAGATCAATCAGTCTTTTTTTTTTTCGTCCATTCAGCCAGTCTGTGTCTTCTAATTAGAGAGTTTAATCCATTTACATACAATGTTATTATATTATTGATAAGCAAGGACTTACCCCTGCCATTTTGTTAATTGTTTTCTGGTTGTTTTGTGGTTTTCTCTTCCTTCTTTCTTTTCTTTTCTTTTTTTTTTTTCTTTTTTCTTTTTCTTTTTTTTTTTTTTTTTTTGAGATGGAGTCTCGCTCTGTCGCCCAGGCTGGAGTGCAATGGCGCAATCTCAGCTCACTGCAAGCTCCGCCTCCTGGGTTCACACCATTCTCCTGCCTCAGCCTCCCAAGTAACTGGGACTACAGGAGCCCACAACTGCACCCAGCTAATTTTTTGTATTTTTAGTAGAGATGGGGTTTCACCGTGTTAGCCAGGATGGTCTCAATCTCCTGACCTTGTGATCCACCTGTCTTGGCCTCCCAAAATGTTGGAATTACAGGCATGAGCCACCGCGCCCAGCCCCCTTCTTTCTTTTCTTTCTGTCTTCCTCTAAGGGTGGTTGTCTCTGATAACATTAGTTAGTTTTTTTATTTTTATTTTTTTCTGTATCCATTTTATGTTTTCTTGTTGAGGTTCCCATGAAGCTTGCAAGTACTATCTTATAACCCAATATTTTAATCTTATAACAATTTAACACTATTTACATAAACAAACACATACACAAAATAAAAACTCTATGCCTCAACTTCATCCACCTGTTTTTTAACTTTTTATTGATTTTATTTATATCTTATTGTATTTACATGTCTAGAAAAGTTGTAGTTATTCTTGATTGGTTTATTGTTTAGTCTTTCTACTTAGGTTAAGGGTAGTGTACACACCACAGTTACAGTGTTATATTATTCTGTGTTTTTCTGTGTACTTACTATTACTCATGAGTTTTGTACCTTCAGGTGATTTCTTATTGTTCATTAATGCCCTTTTATTAATATTTCTTATTAAAGTACTCTCTTTAGCATTTCTCATAAGATAGATCTGGTATTGATAAAAATCCCTCAGCTTTTGTGTGTCTGGGAAAGATTTTTTGGTTCTGATTGAAGTATTCCCTTTAGCATTTCTTGTAGGACAGGGCTAGTATTGATGAATTTCCTCAGCTTTTGTTTATCTGGGAAAAGTTTTTATTTCTCTTTCATGTCTGAAGGATATTTTCACTGCCAATGCTGTTCTACAGTAAAAGCTTTTTCCTTCAGCATTTTAGATATGTTACTCTCTTGGCCTGTAAGATTTCCATTGAAAAATGTGCTGTCAGATGTATTTGAGCTCCATTGTATGTTAATTTGTTTCTTCTCTCTTGCTGCTTTTCATATCCTTTCTTTATCCTTGACCTTGGGGAGTGTGATTATTGAAGGTCTTGAGGTAGTCTTCTTTGGGGTAAATCTACTTGGTGTTCTATAACTGTCTTGTACTTGGATTTTGATATCTTCCTCTAGGTTTGGGAAGTTTTCCATTGCTATCACTTTGAATAAACTTTCTACCATATTTCTTTGTCTACCTCTTCTTTATGGCCAATAACACTTAGATTTGCCCTTTCAAGGCAATTATCTGAATCCAGTAGGCATGCTTCATTTTTTTTACTTTTTTTTTCTTTTGCCTCCTCTGACAGTTTATTTTCAATTTGTCTGCCTTCAAGCTCTCTAATTCTTTCTTCTGCTTGATTCATTCTGCTATTATAGAACTCTGATGCATTCTTTAGTATGTGAATTGCATTTTTCAACTCCAGAATTTCCGCTTGATTCTTTTTAAGTATTTCAATCTCTTTGTTAAGTTTATCTGTGAGACTTCTGAATTCCTTCTCTGTTTTATCTTGAATTTCTCTGCATTTTCTCAACATGGCCATTTTGAATTCTCTCTCAGAAAGGTCACATATCTCTGCTTCTCTAGAATGGTCCTTAGTGATTTATTTAGTACATTTGGTGAGGTTATGTTTTCTTGGATGGTGTTGATGCTAATAGATGTTCTTTGGTATCTGGGCATTGAAAGGTTAGATATTTCTTGTGGTCTTCACTGGCTGGGCTTATTTGTAGATATCCTTCTTGGGAAGGATTTTCAGATATTTGAGAGGACATGGGTGTTGTGACCTAAGCTGTATCTGCTTTAGGGAGTATCTCAAGTGCAGTAATTCAGATAATTCTACCAGATCTTAAATAAATAGGGTAAAATTTGAAGGACAAAATTTGTAATGTTAATACACTTCTACCAGATCTCATCCAAGACCATCAAGGTGGTACCTCTGCAAGTCTGCAAGAATCACAGCATTACTGGCTGGATCTTATTGTTCTACCATCTTGCTCCACCCTCTGTCTCCCCAGTTATGTTTTATAAATGTTAGAAAAAATATGCCTCTTGGATTTCTCTCTCCCTCATGTATAAAAATGACCACACATAATTGGATTCTGAAGTGAGATTATGAGGCTTGAATCCATGGACCGAAATGTTAGGGAGATTCAGGATCTCTCTATGCTTTTTTTCTAATAACTGATTAAAAGAAAAATTAGGTGAAGTTATAAATTCTTTCTCAGAATGAGGTTTTTTAATGTATGAAAGAAAATACATAATGTTACAAAAATAACCAGCTAGACCGAAACATAATTATAAAATATTTTCAAAGTCATTTATGACAAAGTAGATATCCATCTTTTTTATAATGGCACTAAGTAACCAGACCCAATGGTAGGCCTAATAAGCACCACATTTTAAAGTAGTAGTGAATGTAAATACTATTTGGCAATATTTGTACCAACTATAATTTGATACAAAAACATCTCTGATTTACAATGGTGAGAAAAACCATAATTACTCCTAATACTATTGTGGTTGATTACTCTCATTCACAATTTAATACTACATTATTTTTTTTTTAAAGATTTTTTTCCACCCAAATAAAGATGAATTCTATCTCTGGACCCCAGGTTAGTAATGTGTGCTCTAGATAAAGCACAACTAGCAAAACATCAGCTGATAAAACAATTTAATCCAGAGACCATCTTCTTTAGACATCAGAATGTTGAAAAGTAAATACATTTTGTAATGACTCTAGGTGAGTCCTTCACACTTCAGTATCACAACCATTCCTCCCTATGTAGTAGAATGCCTTATTTGCATAGCTTCTTATACTTTATATTTGAGTATAATATTCTTACTCCAGAAGAATATGACACCATAGAAGTAGTGGTGTCCAGTAATAAAAGGAGAGACAGCCTGACAAAAGTGAGTAAATATACACAGAATAATGCTAAGAATAGAAGACTAAGCAGTGGTTAAAGAATGTATTGATTGAAGAGACAACTAATCTTTTCTATTTCAATTTTTTCTTAGAAGTAAATTACAAAAAAATAAAGTGTTTTAACTTAAAATAGCAGTGCAATATTTAAGAAAATATTGAAAAATTTTAAAGTGAATTAACCTTACATGTTTTGTCCTTCAAATTTTAGTGTATTTAAGTCACATAAACCTTATATAAAACTTCCACACTTTTATTACTCATATTTTTCTTTTTCACTTGTATTTTTTACAAACAGCAATAAATGGAAAATCAAAAAAAGGAACTAACGCTTCTATGAAGTTAGAAAAATAAAAGCATTGCTTTAACTCTGTTACATTTCCTGAAAGAAACTATGCAAAGAATTATAACCTAGTTTTCCTTTATGCCCAAGGCTGAGTCATCAACTATTAAAAATACTTCTCTGCTATCTAACCCATTAGTTGTCCTGAACAAAGGCATTTCTTTCCAATTAAGGCTTGATTCTTCCAATGATAATAGGAGCGATTTGTTTAATAATGGAAATAAAAACAATGCTTGAAGTGATATTGAAAAAAGTCCACAACCTTAACTAAGTTAGAGAAAGCCAAATACTTATTTGGTATTCACCCTAGGTCAAACCTTCTAAACAGATAATCTCATTTCTATGAATTAGGAAATGTAATTTTTCTACTGTCATATTGATAGTAAGTAGCATAGTTGGGATTAGATTTATATATTATGTTGGAGTCCACTCATCTGACTGTAAAACCATTTAAAATCAGAATGGTTCACTTAAATCACTGTGTAGGTGATAAGAATAGAAAAACAAGAAAACCCAGGTAATACCATTCAGGACATAGGCATGGGCAAGGACTTCATCTCTAAAACACCAGAAGCAAAGGCAACAAAAGCCACAATTGACAAATGGGATCTAATTAAACTAAAGAGCTTCTGCACAGCAAAAGAAATTACCATCAGAGTGAGCAGGCAACCTACAGAATGCGAGAAAATTTTTGCAATCTACTCATCAGACAAAGGGCTAATATCCACAACCTATAAAGAACTCAATCAAATTTACAGGAAAAAAACAACCCCATCAAAAAGTGGGCAAAGGATATGAACAGACACTTCTCAAAAGAAGACATTTATGCAGCCAACAGACACATGAAAAAATGCTCATCATCACTGGCCACCAGAGAAATGCAAGTCAAAACCACAATGAGATACCATCTCACACCAGTTAGAATGGCAATCATTAAAAAATCAGGAAACAACAGGTGCTGGAGAGGATGTGGAGAAATAGGAACAATTTTACACTGTTGGTGGGACTGTAAACTAGTTCAACCATTATGGAAAACAGTGTGACGATTCCTCAAGGATTTAGAACTAGAAATACCATTTGACCCAGCCATCCCATTACTGGGGATATACCCAAAGGATTATAAGTCATGCCGCTATAAAGACACATGCACACGTATGTTTATTGCGGCACTATTCACAATAGCAAAGACTTGGAATCAACCCAAATGTCCATCAGTGACAGACTGGATTAAGAAAATGTGGCACATATACACCATGGAATACTATGCAGCCATATAAAAGGATGAGTTTGTGTCCTTTGTAGGGACATGGATGCAGCTGGAAGCCATCATTCTCAGCAAACTATCGCAAAAACAGAAAACCAAATACCGCATGTTCTCACTCATAGGTGGGAATTGAACAATGAGATCACTTGGACACAGGAAGGGGAGCATCACACACCGGGTCCTATTGTGGGGAGGGGGTAGAGGGGAGGGATGGCATTAGGAGACATACCTAATGTAAATGATGAGTTAATGGGTGCAGCACACCAACATGGCATATGTATACATATGTAACAAACCTGCACGTTGTGCACATGTACCCTAGAACTTAAAGTATAATGAAAATAAAAAAAGAAGAAGAAGAAAGAAAAAGAAGATACAGCCCCTGTACTATGTCCGTTACACTATACAGGAGAATAGCCAGGGAAACAGATCCTTTCAATATATGCTCAAGTTGCTATGGGAACACAGAGTTTCCATATGGTTCTCCAGAGTCCTATTTCTCTACATTATGCTGCCATTCACCAGATAATATGCCTCCTAATGTATGCACTACAGCACACAGTGAATAAAAATAATGATGCCTCAGTCATAAGGTTCCTCCATAAGGTGCTATTCTTCTTAAGAATATACCACTAGTGATGCAAAATAGAATATATGTACATTTTCATTTATCTCATGGCCATGAGCAAATTTAATCAAATTTCTGATAATGCTTGAGAATAACAGCAAAATTAGAACTGTAGCTCACACATTTGCTAAAAGTTTTTGTATAAGAGGCATTACCTAATAGTCTTTAATCATGGCAGATTAAACTGCAAATGATTCCATAAAAACATAATCTTTTTTGACATATCTTCAAGTATAGATTATCTCCAAGACTGATGTCATATATGGAATCTCAAGTAATTTATATTCTAAGTAGATTATATTTATAATAGTAGATTATTATATAGTAGATTAGATTATATTTATAATCTAAGTAATTTATATTCTTGTTATAAATGTATTTCCCTCTTTAATTTATAAATGATTATACTTTGATTTTCTTCCATTAAGAAAGTCTTGAGATAGTTGGTCCCTTTCTTACTCCAGTACACTAAATGGGATTTTGATTGATTTTGTTTGATATATGAAAGTAAGAAAAAGAAAAATGTACTGGTATTTGTTACAGATTGTCTTTTAACTGAGCATAGTGTCAGTTTCTTTGTTTTGGCACAATATTGAATTGAATGGAATATCTGAAAAAGCATTATCAATAGTCTAGGAATTAATTTTAATATACCAATAGAAGAGATTTCCTAGCAAATACATTTCTTCAATTAACTGAAGACCATACTTTATTCAAACTTTCTTAGATTTTACCTAATGTTCTTTTGCTGTTCTAGGAATCTATCCAAGATATCGCATGACATCAACTTGTCATTTCTTGTTAGGCTTCTCTCGGCTGTGACAGTTTCTCAGTATTACCTTGTTTTTGATGACCTTGATAGTTTGAACGAGTATTGACCAGGCATTTTGAAGAATTTTCCTCAGTTGGAATTTCTCTGATGTTTTTCTCATGTTTAATTTTGGTTACGGGTTTTAGGGAGAAAGAATACAGAGGTAAAGTGCCATTCTTTCCATGTCATATCAAGAGTACAAGAGTACATACTATCAACATGTCTTATCTCTCTGACTTTAATCTCGATCATCTGATATAATGCTTCTCACGTTCTCCTTTGTGAAATTATTACTTTCTTCCCTTTATTCTGGAAGAAAGCCGTTATCTGCAGCCCACGCTTAAGGAGTAGAAAGTCATGCTTGCTCCACCTTTCCGAAGGTGGAGTATCTATATACTCATTTGGAATTCTTTTACAGAGACTTGTTTATTCTCTTCTTTTTATTTATCAACCATTTCTTTATATCAGCATAGACTTATGAGTGTAAATTCAATTTTTATATTGTGATTTTCTTAGAAAAGAGTTATTCAAGATTTTAAAAGTAAAAGTTATCTCTGAGAAAAACAAACAAAGTAATCATATTGATAAATTTAGGAATCAAAATAATATTTTAAGAACTGTAAGGCAAACTAATTTCAATTAACTACTAATATTTCCTACTATCCAATATTTATAAGATATAACAAGAAAGCTGAAAGACACAAACTACATAATCTCAAGTGGTGATATAGAAATCATCTAGCAAATCCAACTGGTATGTAAGAAAAACACATGATTCAAAGGTCAGAACAGAGGTTTGAGTGTGCTTTGCAAGTTTTGCCTATTTACTAATCAAGTTAACTTAGTAATTATCAGTTATAACATTTATTTGGACAGTGTACAATAGATCAAATTATATTTCATAGCATTCAAATGCCACAAAATTTTACTGATTCAGGAAAGAAAAAGTGTATCAAACATAATACGAGGCCGGCGGATCACGAGGTCAGGAGATTGAGACCATCCTGGCTAACACGGTGAAACCCTGCCTCTACTAAAAATACAAAACATTAGTTGAGCATGGTGGCAGGCACCTGTAGTCCCAGCTACTCAGGAGACTGAGGCAGGAGAATGACTTGAACCCGGGAGGAGGAGCTTGCAGTGAGCTGAGATCTCTCCACTACATTCCAGCCTGGGCGACAGAGCAAGACTCCGTATCAAAAAAAAAAAAAAAAAAAAAAGAAAAAAAATGGAGAGAGAGGAAAAAAGAAACTCATAGAAAACTTTAAAGTGTTATGTTGCTATTTATTTCAAAGATATCTTGTATATTAAGTGCAAATGCGCATTTTGGTGTAAAATCACAAATTTCACTTGTTTCAAAGTATATATCTGTATATCCTAAAGAGAAATGTCTTAAAAAATAAAAAAATCAATTGCTTGACTCAGAATTTGAAATGTTGTTGAAGGAATAATTACACTTTTGACCTTTTTGTTTTTTGAACTACTAATATTAGCCTGCATCTCCTTTATGATTAAAATGCCAAAAAATCTGAAAAGAAAGACATAATATATAATGTCCTACTAAATAAATTGCATGTTAAATTCAAACCTGAAATGGGATATCTTTTATAAAGAAGGAACATGTGAATGACTAAAATTTGCCTAAAACATACATACATAACTCACTCTATTGTACATGAGTGCTATGTTGCTTACTTCTTATTTTAACTAATTTAAAACAAGTATTAATAGAACACTATCTAGTATCACAATCACTTGAAGTAAAATATGGAGTAACGCTGAAGAGCAACTCTGAAGTTGTATGAACACTAGATACTATACATTTCTGCAACACTCTCTTTTTGGCCTTAAAGCATTTGTGCATCAAGGCCACAGTGTAAAATAAACAGCATCACCAGGTCCTCAAATCCTCTATCAGCCTCAGCCTACGAAAATGTTAACTAGGATTTTATACTCAATTGCCTACAAGATGACTTAGCTGAAAAGCTGAATTTTTTCTCAATCAAGACCTTGAAGACACCACCCCTCAGCTCTTTTGTCACAAGACCTACACAAAAAACTGGCTTAAACAACCTTTTCAGTGCCCTTTCTGTTGGACACCAACTTAGCTTTGACTCCAAAACACAACTCCAAAACATGATCAAATGATAAGGGGAGTAAAAGGAAATGTGGAAGATAATTTCTTACCTAAAATATCCTGAGTCTCACACTATTTCCTTCTTCTTCATCCTCGCTTTTTATCTCACTTGGACTTTAAGATGAAGAGAATTTTCTGAAATTAGAGGAACCCCTAGGTCGTTTAACCATGCTAACAGAATTAATATTTGAAAAAGGAGAAGAAAACAATGCTAACTCTGTTGTCACCATTTATTATTCAATTAATTATGTTTTTATTATTTCTGATAAAAGCTCAAGTTCTTAGTAAAATTACTTATGTCTGAGTTATTGAAAAATTAATTTTGTCTTTGAATAATATCAGAGCAATATCATAGAAAGAGATTTGGAAATGTTGATTTTTTTTTTTTTTTTTTGTATATGACCAAGAATATCAGCAACATTCCTGATTCCTGTATCCATTGCTTATATACACTGTATGGAGTAAAACACTTAGTTAAAGAAGAACAACTCATGGTAGTTTCTTCAAGAAAACCCACGGTTATTTAATACTATTGTTGCTGTTGTGGTGGTGATGGTGGTAACAATCTATTTAAACAGGTATATCCTACACTCACCTGATCCATGAAAATATATCTTAATAAAAGATCCACAAAATGTCCAGCCTTCATCAGTGTAACTCTCTAGTATGTCCTCCAGGATAAAATGATGGCAACTAAATAAGATACTTGGCAGAACATAATTATTAGTGTTGTGCGACATCTACTATAAATGATTGTTTAGTTCAAAGCGTATCTGTGATGCTTCTAGTACTAGCTAGTATTAAACTAGTTTTTACTTTGTGAGGATAAAATGAAATGATTTGTACATAAAAAGATGTTGAATCTTCTCTTCCTTAAATCAAGGTGTTTTACATTTCACACAAAAAAACAATAATCTAAAAATAAATAAGGCCAGGCGCCGTGGCTCAAGCCTGTAATCCCAGCACTTTGGGAGGCCGAGACGGGAGGATCATGAGGTCAGGAGATCGAGACCATCCCGGCTAACATGGTAAAACCCCGTCACTACTAAAAAATACAAAAAACTAGCTGGGTGAGGTGGTGGGCGCCTGTAGTCCCAGCTACTCGGGAGGCTGAGGCAGGAGAATGGCGTAAACCCAGGAGGCGGAGCTTGCAGTGAGCTGAGATCCGGCCACTGCACTCCAGCCTGGGCGACAGAGCGAGACTCCATCTCAAAAATAAATAAATAAATAATAAAAATAAAAATAAATATCACTTCATGATAGCTTCAAATTCTAAATAATTTTTTAATAAGACACTTTTAATAGGTATGTGCATGCAATATAGCTGTATTAGTTCATTTTCACACTGCTGTAAGGAAGTACCTGAGACTGGGTAATTTATAAAAGGTTTAATTTTCTCACAGGTCTGCAAGCTGTACAGCTGCAAGCTGCTTCTGGCTAGGCCTAAGGAAACTTACAATCATTAAAGAAGGTGAAGGGGAAGCAAGCACATCTTCAAATGCTAGCAGGGGAGAGAGAGCATAAAGGGGGAGGTGCTATACACTCAAACAACCAGATCTTCTGAAAATTCCATTAAGAGACTACCAGGGGGATGGTGCTAAACCATTAGAAATCACCTCCATGATCCAATCACTTCCCACCAGGCCCCACCTCCAACACTGGGGATTACAATTCAACATGAGATTTGGGTGGAGATCCTTGCCCCATCCAAATCTCATATCCTTCTCACATTTCAAACTGCAATCATACATTTCCAGCAGTCCCCCAAAGTCTTAACCCCCAAAAATGAGTTAATTTTCCACATTACCTCAAAATGCCAAACCCAAACTTTCCACATTACCTCAAAAGTCCAAGTCCAAAATTTCCGCATTAACTCAAAAGTCCAAGCCCGAAGTCTCATCTATGACAAGGTAAGTACCTTCAGTCTATGAGCCAGTAAAATCAAAAACAAGTTACTTACCTCCAAGATACAAAAGAGGTACAGGTATTGGGTAAATGCTCCTATCCAAAAGGGAAAAAGTTGGCCAAAACAAAGGAGCTGCAGGTCCCACGCAAGTCTGAAGCCTAGCAGCACAGTCATTAAATCTTAAAGCTCCAAAATAATCTCCTTTGACTCCATGTCTCACATCCAGACTGCACTGACACAAGAGGTGGCCTCCCAAAGGCTTCAAGAGCTCTGCCTCTGTGGCTCTGCAGGGAACAGGCCCTGTGGCTGCTTTCATGAGCTGGTGTTGAGTCCCTGCAGCTTTTCCAGGTATAGGGCACAAGCTGCTGGTGGATCTACCATCTGCAGAACAATAGCCCATTTCTCACAGCTCCATTAGGCAATGCCCCAATGAGGACTCTGTGTGGGGCCCCAACTCCACATTTCCCCCTTGTACTGCCCTAGTAGGGGTTTTCCATAAGGTTTCTGTCCCAACAGCAGACTTCTGCCTGGACATCCAGGCATTTCCATACATCCTCTGAAATCTAAGTGGAGGCTCCCAAGCCTCAACTCTTGCCCTCTGTGCACCCACAGGTTTAACACCACACAGAAGTCACCAAGCCTTGTGGCTTGTATCCTCTGAAGCAACAGCCCCAGCTGTACCTTGGCCCCTTTTAACCATGGCTGGAGCAGCTGCAATGCAAGGCACATGTCCCAAGGCTACACAGAGCAGTGGGATCCTGGGCCTGGCCCATGAAACCATTTGTCCCTCCTAAGCTTCCAGACCTGTGATGGGAGGGGCTGCTGCAAAGGTGTCTGAAATGCCTGTATTAGTTTTTTTTTCACACTGCTATGAAGAGATACCTGAGGCTGAGTAATTTATAAAGAAAAGAGTTCAACTGACTCACAATTCCACATTGCTGGGGACCCTCAGGACACTTACAATCATGATGAAAGGCAAAGGAGAGCAGGCACCTTCTTCATAGGGAGGCAGGAAGAAGTGAGCGCAAGCAGAGGAAATGCCCAATGCTTATAAAAGTATTGGTAGAACTCACTCACTATCATGAGAACAGCATAGGGAACTGCCCCTGTGATCCAGTTATCTCCACCTGGTCCTACCCTTGACATGTGGTGATAATGGGGATTACAATTCGAGGTGAGATTTGGTTGGAGACACAGGGTCAAACTATACTGATGCCTTTAAGGCATTTTCCCCATTGTCTTGGATGCTAACATTCAGCTCATCATTATTTATGTAAATTTCTGCTGCCAGCTTGAATTTCTCCACAGAAAATGGGTTTTTCTTTTCTACCACATGGTCAAGCAGCAGGTTTCTCAAACTTTTACACTCTGCTTCCTTTTTAAATATAATTTCCACTTTCAGATAATCTCTTTTCACACACATTTGAGCAAATGCTTTTAGAAGCAGCCAGGTCAGAATTTGAATGCTTTGCTGCTTAGAAATGTCTTCCACCAGATACCCTAAATAATCTCTCTCAAGTTCAAAGTTCAACAGATCCCTAGAGCAGGGGCACAATGCTGCCAGTCTCTTTGCTAAAGCATAGCAAGAGTGACCTTTGCTCCAATTCCCAATAAGTTCCTCATCTCCATCTGAGACCACCTCAGCCTGGACTTCACTGTCTATATCATTATCAGCATTTTGGCCACAATAATATAACAAGTCTCTAGGGAGTTCCAAACTTTCCCTCGTCTTTCTGTGTTTTCCTGAACCTTCCAAACTGTTTCAACCTCTGCCCATTACCCAGTTCCAAAGTTGCTCCCACAGTTTCAGGCATCTTTATAGATATGCCCCACTCATCTGGTGCCAATTTTCTGTGTTACTCCATTTTCACCCTGCTATA
The DNA here is from genome assembly GCF_024542745.1 of Macaca thibetana thibetana. Lineage (NCBI taxonomy): Eukaryota > Metazoa > Chordata > Mammalia > Primates > Cercopithecidae > Macaca > Macaca thibetana. The sequence goes on from NC_065580.1 coordinate 45,921,202, forward strand.
AAATATTTGAGACTGGATAATTTATAAATAAGTAAGGTTTAATTGGCTCATGATTCTGCAGGCTGTACAGGCTTCTGCTTCTGGGGAGGCCTAAGGAAACTTACAATCATGGCAGAAGGTGAACAGGAAGCAAGCACATATTCACATGGCCAGCAGAGGAGGGGGCGGTGGGGGGGACGGGGAGAGAAAGAGGCAGAGAAAGAGAGAGAACGAGCAGCAAAGGGTAAGGTGCTATGCTCTTTCAAACAACCAGATCTCATGAGAACTCTATCACAAGACTGTACTAGGAGAATGGTTCTAAACCATTAGAAACCACCTCCATGACCCAATAACCTCCCACCAGGCCCCACTTCCAACATGAGGGATCCAAATTCAGTATGAGATTTGGGTGGGCACACAGAGCCAAATCATATCAATAGATGTACTAAGAATTAAACATTGACAGTAATTTATGTAATGATGGAGAATATGTAGTATGTTCTATACTTTGAAGAAATAATATAGAATTCTATGATGGACTGGCAAGGATGAAGGGAGGAATTATATTTACAACTCATCCAAAAATGACATCATGACAATTTATAAGCAAAAAGTCTAGACCATTTATCTATTTTAACCCATCAAAAATTAATAGCTACTTTGCCAAATACTGTTTTTACTGACTTTCACTCTGGCATTAAAGAAAATGCAGGTTCATCTAAACATGTTTAATCCTTAGAAGAGGAAGCCTGAACCGTGTTTACTACTGTATCCTATAAACTGTGTTTCTATTATACATAAAGTCAAAGAAAAGATAGTAAACCATTATTTTGTTATTAATGGTGACAGATCATTCTTTTTTATAATCCTGTCTCTTTTGTTTGTTTTGTAAATTAGATTTTTAAATATGGCCTATCTCTAACTATTTAGGCATATTTAACATAAAGATTATTTTGATCACTTTTAGGTTCCTTTGTTTAAATTCTGCCATGTACTTTGAAGAACACACAAGTCCTTCATAGTATTAATCTGGTTGAAGGATTGTCCTCCCATATATTTACCAATAAAGTCCACTGTAAGCTTCTCCCAGCTTCTCTATTAACTCAAGCTGCATATATACTGACATCTATACTAACAAAATGGCTTAACTGAGTTGGCCAGCTGGACTGAAAACTGTGTATGTAACTTTTTTGTAACTCTACCAGTTTACAATGAATTGGTTAGTGCTTAAGTAGTAATATGAAGTCTATGCCTACACATATAAAAAGAAAGAAAGAGAATAGAGGCAACCCACTTATTATCCAAATAATCCAGGTAAAGTTTTGAGGGAAGTCCTGACATATTCAAGTGGAAATCTTTTTTTCTTTTTCTTTATAAGAGATACCAAAACTAAGTTGGTATAACTTTAAGAAAGTTTCAAAAACACGGAAGACGTTGAAGTTATAATTCCTGTAGGGAGCAGTTTTTACTGACTATGCTTTTAAATCTAATATTTGTAATAAGTCAAGAGATGTTAAGACTATACAACCATTAAAGAAACAATATAACATGATGTTTTTCTAATACCTGCAGTTTGAAATCCTGCATTTTTATAGCACATCTTATTGAAAATAACAAATCAATTTTCTCCAACTCAAACCTTGAGCTTAAGATGAAACCAAATAGTTTGAGAAGTAAAATATGCTTTAATGTTTTATTATATTTAAGTGGAAGCAAAGGTACACATGAGGAATAAGAAAGAAAAATAAATCCCTGTACAGTTAGGAATTAAATGAAATTTTCACATTTTACATTGAATGAAAATTTAGGTGTAATTTATGCAAAGGCCATTAAATTTTTCATTTGAATTCATCATATCAGTTTTAGTTTAGCCCTATTTCCCTGCATCTCTTTTCTTTTTTCCCTGTCAATGAGTTGGTAAGAATACTGCATCCATTCTGATTAGCCAGCAGATAAGCAATGTGGAAACTGATTTAAAGTCTCTACCACTGGAGATGTCAAAACAGATGTTACTTTTCTTCAGGATGACAGCGCTGGGCCTGAAATGTCAAACATAATTAAAAATTTTATTTTCAAATGTGCTCCACAGTTTATACATACTGCAAGCACGTCTTACCTTTTGAACTTGTAGAGTGCTGTGCTCTGCAAAACGCGAGAGCCTTTATTTCACTTTAGATGCCATTTGGGAATTAAATCATTTCATCAATTGATACCCAGAGATTTCCTTCAGAATTTGGCATGAAAAGACTGGCATTTCATTAAAATGTGCTGACAACTGAAGAGCAGTTCTAGCAGGACTGGTTTCTCTCACCCTTCTATGAATATCACGGTTTTTTCCCAGTGGGTTATCCAAGTTAGAGAATAAATTAAGGTCTTTATCTTTAGGATGATATTACTTATTTCATTCCCTAAAAAGGGAAAGTTTGGAAGTCTTATGTTACTTACTCGTATTTCTTTATTGTTTATTTTCTGTACTTTTTTTGAAACTTGAGTAATAAAATACCTGGGGAAAAAAATATCTTTGTCTTTTCATGATATATGTTCAAAACAAATTAAAAATACAGAACTCACCATACACAGCAGAGAAAATAAGCATAGATTTGTGCTCTCATAGGTAAAATGAGGAATCCCAAAAGCATGGGTTCTCCAAAGAAGATTCTCTGCCACTAAATGTAAGCTGAGGGGCCCTGATCCACCCACAACCACAACCAAGTACCCCTATCCCAGCCTGGAGGGGCCATTTGTTATTCCCATGTACATCTCCTTTCATGGAGAATAAGTTTCCTGAGGTCAAGAAAAGTGTCATGTTTATGTGTTTATCAACTACAGAGGCTTCATGATGCTTTGCACACAGGTAGCTCTCAGTAAATGTTTTTTGAATAAATGCAGTTAGAATGTTGGAAAGCCCCCTACACAGGACTTCTGCACTCTGAGAACAGGATAATGTGGCATAGTAGTTCAGAGCAGCAGCTCTTGCACTTAGCTGCTTGATTTTAATCTCAGCTCTACCTACCACTTACTAGCTAGTGATGATGGGTAAGTTATGTCACACTGCTATACCTCTGTTTCCGCATATGTAATACGGTTATTGCGAGGATTAAATGGGATCTTACATATGAGATATCAGAACAGTGCCTGGCACATGGTTAAGCACTCAATAAATACTAGCTACTATTGTCCCCCTTTAACGTGTCAGTGATATGATAACCTAGTAGAAGAGTCACCTTGCACCACCAAGATGTATGCATAAATGCTTAACTTCAAAAGATCTCTAGGTAGTGGAGTGTCAGGCAGTGATGATTGTGAGCTAAGGAATTTGGAGAGTTACCTGTTGGAAATCAAAGAGATGCCGCAACTTTCATTATCCTGGATTACCAGGGATTGCCAGATTTGAAAGGGTCCCGAGCAAATTTTTGCCTAGTCACTTTTCAAAAACTGTTCCTAAATGCTCACATGGCCCCAGATAGCTCCCAGGGTCTCTCTTTTCCTTGTCTAAATACGGATATTTTGCTCCTTCTAGATCTTTATGCCCTCAGGATTTAGGCTGTTTATAATTAGTAAATTGAATTCCCTCCTGTCTTTTCCCTGATTTTAAAGAAAATACCACTAGGAGTCTATTGTTAATACTAATATAGAATATTTATATTATATTAGAATACATACTAGTGTATATTCTAATATGCATTTTGTTTGATAATATCCTAAAACTTTTATAAAAAAATTTTTTACAACAATATTGCCATGTGAGATTGAAATTGGGCAGTAGCTTTCTTTTTTGCATGATCACAGTCAAGCATAAGTAGCAATATGATGATGGTTTTTCAAAACAGGCCAGAAGGTTTTCTTATTCTTTGATGCTTCCAAAAGGTTTAAATAATATCAGAGTAATTTTTCATTAAAGATTTAAAATTGATCATTCATAAAATTATCTCAGTCCAGAGTTTCTGAGGTACCATTTTGGACAACTTTCTCAACTGTTCATATTTATTAATGTATTTGTCATTTTTCTATCTTTTCTTGAACCAATCTTGCTATTTTTATTTTTTCATTTCTTTGTATATTTCACTAATATATTGAAAATTATTATACTATTGAAAAATTAATCTTATATACCTAATTTCCTCTTTATCTATGGTTACTTTGTTTTTACGTATTGCTATGTTTGTCTAATTATGGGACTTTTTTTATTCTACTGTTGTTTAATCTAGCTAATTGCTTATTTGTTATTTTAAGTTTTTTAGACCAAATCTGTAACGAGTTTCTTAATTTTACTTTTTATCAATCTACCTTATTTGCTTAACAACCCTCCTTCATAAATTTCATTTTAAACATTTTATTTTAAATTGACAAATACAATTTTGTGCATTATCATGTACAACATAATGTTTTGAAATATATATACATTATGAAATAGCTTAATTGAGCTATTCTTCATCTAACGTCTGCATTACCTCATATAGTTATTTTTGTGGTGAGAATATTTAAAATCTACTTGTAACAATTTTCTAGAATATATTGTTTTTAACTATATATCGCACCATGTTGTGCAGTAGGTCTTTTGAACTTTTCCCCTTCTCTAACTAAAATTTTGTATCTTTTGACCAACATTTCCCCCATTCTTCTTCTTTCTATCAGTCAACCCCTGGCAACCACCATTCTATTTTCTACTTATATGAGATCAACTTTATTAGATTCCACATATAAGTAAGATCATGCAGAATTTGTCTTTCTCTGTGTGACTTATTTCACTTAACATAGTGTCCTCCAGGTTCATTTACGTTGCTGTCAATGACAGGATTTCTTTCTTTGTAAGCAGAATAGTATTCCAATGTATATCTATACATGTTCTTTATCCAGTCATTCGCTGATGGATGCTTAGGTTGATTCTATATCTTGGCTCTTCTCAATAATGCTGCAATGAATATGAAATTGCAGATGATTTTCAACACATTTATTTCATTTCCTTTTGATATATACCCAAAAAGTGGGGTTGCTGGCTCATATGGTATCCCCATTATTACTTTTTCGAGGAAACTCTATACTCCTTTCCATGCTGGCTGTACCAATTTACATCCCCATAAACTGTGTGCAAGAGTTCTGTTTTCTCCACATCTTGGCAAACATTTATTATCTTTCGTCTTTTTGATAATAGTCATTCTAACAGGCATGAGATGGTATCTCATTGTTTTAATTTGGATTTCACTGAAAAGTCAATTCTCTTTTAACTTAATACTTTCTCCTACTCTCCTTAGTTTTAATTCATTGACTTCTGCATTTATCTTCGACTCTTTACTTCTGCTTTCTTAGATTTATTTGGTTCTTTTTATGACTTCTCAAAGGAGTGCTTCATTTATTGTTTTTATTTTCTTTTTTATATATTGAAAGTACCTAAAGTTATAAATATGTCCTCTGAGTATATCTTTCCTAAAATCCCATAAGTTTTGATAAATAATGCTCTCATATTCATCTACTGCATACAAGATGACATCTAAAACAATGTAATTCATAGGTTGAAAATAAAAGGGTAGACAAAGGACAACTAGAAATATACAAATAAAAAGAGAATAGATAAATATCAATGTTGATCAAAAGTGAATACAATATGTGGATCATTAAACAAAACAGAATGTTGCTTTGTATGTGTGTATGTGTGTTTGTGTGTGTCTGCGCACATGCATGAATGATTCCTTCTTCAGGTAAGCTTCTTAGAGAAAACACTTGGGTGAAATGTTTTGGGATCTCTGCATATTTAAGTTTATTTTTAAGGTACTTTTACACAAAAATGAAAATATGGTAAGTCAAATCCACACTGAGATAATAGTACTGACATGCCAGAATGATTCAAATGAAAATAACAAACATTACCAAGGATTAGGGAGAGCATGGAGCAACTAGACTCTCTTATATTACATATGGAAATATAACCCTTTACCAATATTTATTAATACTGACCTTGCAATTCCTCTTCTAGATATGTATCTAACAGAAAAGCATGTGTCCTAAAGGTGATAGTAGAACTATTTGTAATAGCCCAGAACTGGAAACAACCCAAATGTAGTAAATGGATAAATAAATTATATTTGTATGTATATTTTCAATTATCTATGGTTGCATAAAAACTACTGTAAAATTTGATGCTTAAAAAGCCAATCTATTTTCTAAAATTCTGTGAGTTGGTTAGGACTTTCTTCTACTGCTCTTGTCTGAATTCATTCATGTAGCGACCGTCATCTGATGTCTTCCCTGAATCTGCAGGCTGAAGATGGCCTTTGGAACATGGTACCAGCTGTCAGCAGAGAACCTCCATTCTTCTTTCTGCAGAGACTTTCATATTGAGTAGATTAGGCTGGGATTTTTCACAGCATTATGGTCAAATGGTCTAAGAGAACAAGAGACAAAATTGCAAGGGATTTTAGTGCTGAGCTGTAGAACTTCCATAGTATCATTTCTGTCACAATCAATGTCAAAGAAATCATAAAGCCAGCTTAGATTCAAGATGATGAAGAAATAGACTCCATCTTTTGATAGCAGGAGAAGCAACATCACATTGCAAAGGGGTGTGTACACAAAAGGGCATGATATATTGGGAGGCATTATTATAGCAATCTACCACAACCAATGTATAGCAATGACAGTGAATGAATTAGTGCTACATGCAACAACAGGGATGAACCTCACAATGTTGAGTAGAAGAAGCAAGTCACAAAAGAATAAACATTGCATGTCCCATTTATATAAAATCCAAAAATGGGCCAAACTAATACATGGTGTTAGAAGTCAAGAGAGAGTATAAGAAGCACTTCTGTGGTCCCATTAATGTTTTATTTCTAGACACATGCAGTGGTTACATGGGAATTTTCACTGTGTGGTAGTTTGTTGATCTTTTTGTTATTTTGAGTTATGCAATTTTCTATATGTATATTTCAGAAAAATTTTTAAAAGGAAACAAAAACAAAAGAATTTAGAAATCATACCAGTAAATTCTCATTAATTTAATATTCACCTGGGTACTATCCAATGCCTTTCCTAGAAAATGTGCTGATGGTTACTGTATTAGACCACTTTTTACATTGCTATAAAGAAATGCCTGAGACTGGGTAAAATTTAAGAAGAAAAAAAAGTTTAGTTGGCTCATGGTTTTGCAGGCTGTGCATGAAGCATAGCGCTGGCATCTGACTCTGGTTAGGCCTCAGCAAGTTTACAAACATGGCAGAACGTAAAGGGGGAGTAGTAAGTATATCACATGGCAAGAGAGGAATCAAGATAAAGTGAAGGAGTTGGTCCCAGACTCTCTTAAACAACCAGATCTCCTGTGAACTACCAGAGTGAGAACTCATTTATCACTAAAGGGATGATGCCAAGCCATGCGTGAGGAATCTGCCCCCATTAGCTAATCACCTCCCATCAGGCCCCATCTTCAACATTGGGAATCACATTTCAACATGAGATTTAGAGGGGACAAACACTGCAACCATAAAATTCTGCCCCTGGCCCCCTAACTCTCATGGCCTTCTCACATTTCAAAATACAGTCATGCCTTCATAATAGTCTTACCTCATTCCAGCCTTAACTCGAAGATCCTAAACTCCAAATTCTCATCTGGAGATGAGTTCCTTCCACCTATGAGCTTGTGAGATAAAAATCAAGTTATTTATTTTCATGATACAGTGGTGCTACAGGCATTGGGTAAACATTACTGTTCCAAAACATCAGCCAAAAGAAAGGGGCAATAGGCCCCATGCAAGTCTGAAACCCAACAGGGAAGTCATTAAATATTAAAGCTCCAAAATAGTCTTTTTTGACTCCATGTCCTGCATCCACAACACATTGGTGCGAGGGGTGGGCTCCCAAGGCCTTGAGTAGCTCCATCCCTGTGGCTTTGCAGAGTGCAGCCCCATGGCTACTCTGATGGAGTACATCTTAAGCGCCTACATCTCTCCCAGATTCAAAATGCAAGCTGCTTGTGGGTCTATCATTATGAGATCTGGAGGACAGCAGCCTCCTTCCCACAGCTCCACCAGGCAGTTCCCTGGTAGAAACTCTGTGTGGGAGCTCCAACACCACATTTTCCTTTGGCATTGGCTTAGTAAAGTATCTCTGTGGGGACTCTGCCCCTGTGGCAGGCCTCTGCCTGGGCACTGAGGCTTTCCACTACATACTCTGATATGTAGGTGGAGGTTGCCAAACCTCCTTCACTCTTGCATTCTGGGTGCCTACAGGTTTAACACAATGTGGAAGCCGCCAAGGCTTGTGTCTTGCAGAGCAGTGACCTAAGCTGTATCTAGGCCCCTTTGAACCAAGGCTGGAAACAGAGTGACTAGAATGTGGAGAGCTGTGTTCTAAAGCTGAGCAGGGCAGTAGTGCCCCAGTCTTGGCCCAAAAAACTTTTCTTTCCTTCTAGGCCTCCGGGCCTGTTAGAGGAGGGGTTGTCTCCAAAATCTCTGAAATACCTTTGGGGTTTTTTCCCCATTCTCTTGGATATTAACACTTGGCTCCCTTTTAGTCATGATAATGATAATAGCCCTAGCAAGTTCTCCACAGCCTACTTGGATTACTCCCTGCCACATGGCTAGGCTGCCACATGGCTAGGTTGCAAATTTTTCAAACTTAATGGCTAGGTTGCAAATTTTTCAAACTTATATGCTCTGTGCTCTGTTTTCCTTCTAAATATAAGTTCCAGTTTTTAAGTCATTTATTTGCTACAGCATCTGATTGCAGACTGTTAGAAGGAGCCACGCCACATCTTGAACACTTTGTGGCTTAAAAATCTCTTCCGCAAGATGCCCTGAGTCGTCAATCTTAAATTCAAATTTCCACAGATCCCTAGAGCACGGATGTAATGCAGCCAAGGTTTTTTTGCTAGAGCATAACATGGGTGACTTTTACTCCAGTTTCCAATAAAGTCCTCGTTTCCATCTGAGACCTCATCAGCCTGCCTTTTACTGTCCATATTTATTGAAGTAGCCTCCTGTGCCCTGTCCCCACCCCAGTATCGCCCCTGCCCCCATTACTGTACACATTTCTCTCAGTATTTTGGTCACAACCATTTAACTAGTCTCTAAAAAGTTCCACATTTTCCCTCATCTTCCTTTCTTCTTCTGAGCCCTCCAAACACTTCCAACTTTTACCCATTATCCAGTTCCAAAGCTGTTTTCACATATTCAGGTATCTTTATAGCAACATCCCACTACAATTTTCTTTGTTAGGTTATTTTTGCATTACTATAAAGTAATACCTGAGACTGGGTAACTTTTAAAGAAAAGAGGTTTAATTAGCTGATGGTTCTTCAGGCTATACAAACATGGCTCCAGCATCAGCTTCTGGTGAGGATGTCAGGAAGCTTACAATCATGGCAGAAGGTGAAGAGAGAGAAGGCAATGTCACCTGATGAGAGAGGGAGCAAGAGAGAATGGGGGAGATGCCATGCTCTTTAAACTACCAGATCTTGCATGAACTGGCAGAGTGAGAACTCACTCATCACCAAGGGGATAGTGCTGCTGCCATTCATGAGTGATCTATCCCATAATCTAAATATTATACCTCCCACCAGGCACCACCTGAAACATCGGGAATTACATTTCAACATGAGATTTGTAGGAGACAAACATCCAACCTATATTAGTTATTCATTCCCCTGCTGAAGGAATGAGAAAGATCCAAAAGCTCTGGACGCCAGTACTGGGGAACTTTGTCTCTATTCTTTTTCTTGTTTTGTTTAAACTCTTATATCAGGATCAGTTAATAGTCACCACTGTCTTCTGATGAGGTAATTATTTTCCTCTGTTCAGACCCCCTTGCTTACCACTGCTAGTGCTGACCAAAGTAGTCATTCCTAGATTATTTCTTGTATTTTCCTATTTTATCTATGGCAAAGTTGGAGCTTTCCAACCTCAGCCTTCAGTCCTGCTTATCTAAGGAACTGGGAAACTTTTTTATTTTTTACATTTTCCCTGGCAAGTCCAGTTTTTTACATACTTCTAATTAGGAAATATTAATGGAATTTTCCAGAGATTCCTCCACCTAACTGCCTGCAATACTTGGTCACTCTTCCCAGAAATGCAAATTCCTACTTCCTCTCCCTTCCACCAATTGGATTAAATTGTTTTTATGTATAGGTGATATTGTGATTAATAATATGGACTGTGGAAATTAAATGTCTGGGAATGTAATCTGACCTCAACCTTGCATGGGTTTACTTCCCTCTTTGGGATCAATTTCCACATATGTAAAATCGAGATAACAGTAGGTCCTACCTCTTGAGTTGTAGTGAAATTTATATAAATTAATTCATGTAAATTAAAAGTATGCGTAGTACATCAAGTACTTATAGGTGTTTGCCCTTATTATTAAGACATAGCTATTAATGTTTAGAGTAGAATGTTGACACATTTTGATAATTTTCACACTGATGACTTTAGTATTTGATATTTTACTTCTCTTTTAATCATTTCTGATCATTTTGTAAATCCAGATCCCACATTTTGGGGAGGGGAGGATATCTGTTGCCATTTATTCTTAAAATAAAACAACGAATTTTAGGAAAAAAGTTTTATTGTCAAACTAACATTATGAAGTAAAATGGGGATGACAGGAAAAGAGAATAGGAGGATATGATGCATGTCAAATTGTCCCTGTTTGCAGATGACATGATTGTGTATTTAGAAAACCCCATCGTCTCAGCCCAAAATCTCCTTAAGCTGATAAACAACGTCAACAAAGTCTCAGGATACAAAATCATTGTGCAAAAATCACAAGCATTCCTATACACCAATAACAGACAAACAGAGAGCCAAATCATGAGTGAACTCCCATTTACTATTGCTTCAAAGAGAATAAAATACCTAGGAATCCAACTTACAAGGGATGTGAAGGACCTCTTTAAGAAGAACCACAAACCATTGCTCAACAAAATAAAAGAGGACACAAACAAATGGAAGAACATTCCATGCTCATGGATAGGAAGAATCAATATCGTGAAAATGGCCATACTGCCCAAGGTAATTTATAGATTCAATGCCATCCCCATCAAGCTACCAATGACTTTCTTCATAGAATGATTCATGTCAAGATGTATTTGTGTTTTTTTCCCATTCACTCTGCCTGAGATTTAATCTACATTTCAAAGTCAAAGCTTCTCCCTAGGTAACTCTTTGCTCCCAGTCCTTCCAGGTGCCGTTCTGCTAGTCCTTTTGTAGACTAAGGGCAGGAGTAGAGAAAGTACACACAAGGTCATCCATTAAGAGTCAGTCCTAAAATTGTCCTTCTCTTCTTCATCCTTTCTACTCTTCTCCATCCTCAGATACTACATGTATCTCCAACTGCTTATGTCTCCATTTTCTGAAACGGGGGTATGGGAGGAATACTTATCAAGGAAAGACATCATTAAATATGAGTTTTAAAAAAAATAAGCTGACCCCATATTCCTCGGGTTCTTCTAGACTTCTGATTCTTCTCTTCCTCTCCACCACTATTCTAACTCCTTAAAGCACTCTAGATATAGTGTAAATAATTGAAACTCTCTAATGATAAGAATTCAGCCTTAAGGGTTTGGTTGTTTGATGTTTTTTAAAAGCATTGGATGGGATTCATTAAACTGTGATTCAAAAATGTATTCTGGTATATGAGACATTTTGTAACATGCTCAGAATAAGGAGCTGCATCACACAGTTCTGATGAGTCTTACAGTTAACCTGTTCCATGATTCTGATTAAATACAATCATATATTATAATTCATCAGGCATTATGGAAAGGTTAATTACATAGACTATGTAATCAGTATATATCTGCATGTTTATCAATTCAGATGTTATCTGTTGTGTGTGATAAGAAAAAAAAAAGATTCGTTGATGGAAGTATGGGCTAAATTTATTACTTTGGCCATCTATCATCTTGTTAAACCCTGCTTCTCTCCTAAGAAAATAATCTAAACTTACCCCAGCTTCATAGATTATATAGTCATACCCTCTGTTGGGCTTTTTGAGAATTGTCCCATTTGGGGGAAAACAAATGCGATAGAACAGTGGTTATTAAATTTAGATGCAAATTAGAATCACTTGAGAAGCTTTTCTTAAAATCCTATTACTCATGCCACACTCCACACCAGTTAAATCAAAATTCCTGGAACTGGGACCAAAGCATAAAGAATTTTTAAAGTCCCCAGGTGATTCAGAAGTGCAGCCATAGTTGAGAACCACTGAGTCTGAGCCTGTTACTCCACTACTGTCCTTTGCAATTTTCAGACAGATTATTGATATTGATCAGATACTAGTCAATTAACCACTCAACTGACCAAAAGGATAAGTTACTTCACGTTATGTAAACATATTTTTACGTTATTAAAAAAGACTTCATGAAGTATTTGTTCAAGAAGTGTTTACTCAAGTTGGCTCTGAGTAATTTAAAGTAATTAAATATATGTGTTTACATATACACACACAAAATTAAGTCAAATACCTAGGTATTTTTTGGTAGTTCAATTCATTACTGTAAACATGATAAGAAACCATAACTTGTTAAGATGGCTTCCAGGAAAATAGAATTCTTGAGTGTTTCCATCGAACTTTACCATATAGATCCAATTATTTTTATGCATTTTTAATAAATCTTTTAAAAGGAAATATGCCTTGGGTAAAAGATTTTGAAATGAAAAGAATATACAGCATTAGCACTAAAATACACACAGTAAAACCTCTTTTATAAAATTGTCCTTAAAGGACAGAATCAGCATCTACAAGACAGTTGTCCATTTGAATAGGGACTTAAGGTTCGGGATATTTTAAAAACCCTTGTAACAACTTGCAAAATTATGTGAAGTGTGTGCATGTATGGGGCTACCCACTGATGTGCATTTTTCTGGAGACAGGAATCATGGCTTTGATGAGATGCTTACGTGCAGTGAGGGGAATCCGCTCAGTGAGGGTGGGGTGTTGCTCTATAATTGATCACAGTTATTAAGCAATAGAGGTGGCAGTTGATATGCACCACATCTCCATCTTTATGGAGACAGCTGAGCATAATGCACTGATTCTAGGCTCAGACAACGTGGACTTAAGTGCTTGCTCTGAAACTTACTTGCTGAGTAAATGCAGCTTTTCAAGTTTCAGGTTTCTGGTCTATAAAATGGTGGTAATATCCATCCCACTTACCTCATAGTATTGTTATAGAGTTTAAAATCAAACAACTATTTGTGAATGCTAAGCTTCTATTCAAAGACAAGAAAAAGATTAGCAAAATGTGCAAGTCCTGTGTTGAGGAGACTGAGAGCTTCCAGGCTAGCACCCATGAAATCTTATTTAAGCCCAAAGAAGAGAGATAGATGTTCAATCAGTTGCTGAAAAAGTGGTTTGCACATGATGAAAGTAAATCTTTGAGAATACTATTGGCATATATTTGGGACCTGCTTGACAAGGTGTGTCATATAGATGTGTGTGCATTTTGGAGTATCCTGCTCTCTTGAATAGAATAACTTTAGTCCAGAGAAATCTTGTACAGTGGTGATTAGCAGAAGCAATAGCAGACAACTCAAGAACCAGAGAGAGTGTAACACACCTTTGTAAATCTTCTTGGTGACATCTACAAAAGAAACATGGGCCAAAAGAAGAAGAAACATGGTGACTCTATGCAGTGACTGAGAGGATTGATTCAGGAAATCTCATGAGATTATCTCTGGGGATTTGCAGAAACAGTTGAGGGCATTTTAAATGTGTCTGTGGAGTGGTAATAGTTTGCACTCTTTCACCAGGAAATGAGGGGGAGCAAGAAACTCTTGCTATATCTGGTATTATCACTGAAGAAACAACAATTATAATGTACTTTGTTCCATTTTTCTTTGACTTCATATCATTGGTGCATACATATTTTTTTCCTAAATAAATCGGTTGTTTATATACTTCTGCTGTTTATAGCCTAACCAAATAATTATGCATCTTTATACACAATGAAGTTTATTACCTTGTGCAGATTATGCATGTTATATCTGCCTATCTCCTTCTTAAAAGAATATTTCTAAAATGTATCTCTTTCATTCCTCTCATACACATACACACACACACGCACACACACAATTGAGTAAAGCACTAAGAGGCTTGGTGATTGATTTTATATTCCCTAGATTAGAGGAGGATTTGTTAATAGCTGTATTTTTAAACAGTATCTCTTTCTAACATTGCAAAAATGTCAAAGTTAAATGAGGTTTAATCTTTTTTTTAAATTGATTTTTTGCTTTTCTCTCAGGAAGAGATTTTTTACATAATTATTGTCTTTCTTATAAATACTCTTGTTTTTTCTCCTTAGTGTTTGGTAACAAAGAGGTTAAATGTTTGTAGGTGCTTTTACAAGATTATTATCAAAAATGCTGTAGTACCCATGTGCATAGCAATCAAAAATGGTTCAAGAGCAAATGAATATGACTTGGAAATCTTAGTATTATTTTTGATCCCATTTTCTCCTTCCACCTCTGATTCATCAAGCATTGAAGATCTTCTGTCTTGACCTCTAATCTGCCTCATCTCTATGTCCACACTGAAACACCGTCAGTTTTCCAAACAAACCACACTGCTGTGCCTTGGGCTAATATTGCATCCTCTATGATAGACTTCCTCCCTTTGCCTGGTGAACACCATACCATTATTCAAAACTAAGTTTAACCATATGTCTTTTGTGGAGGTTTCCTGAATTACCAATTGCACTCCCAGGTCAGATTAATCACTCCTTCATCTGTACTTCTTTGTGACTGCCTAATTAGCAGGTGTCTCAGGGACAGGCAAAGCCATGGGAATTCCATAAGATGTCCTTGTAATCAGACTGAAATATATTAACCTTCAGAACCAACCAATAATTTGGCACTCCTTCAAACTGATGTTATTTAAATATTTACTTTAAAAGAACAAAAATAAACCAATTTTCTGTTAATAAAAATTGAATATACCTTTCTTGAACCTCAAAATCAGAATATATATGCACATCAAAATTTTACTCTACTTCAATTGTTTTTATTTAACCTTCTCATCATTTATAATATTAGGCACTATACTAAGAATAGAGATTACATCTAGATAAGATAAAATGCCTTGTCCATGTTTTGTTTTTTGTTTTTTGTTCTAGCTTCTGTTCTGTTTTGTCAGCATACTTTCTGATTAGCCCATTTTTTTCAAAGTTGCATATTCAATTAATAACACCAAAGAATATAAATAATTTTTTATCAATAGAATAAATAAGAGGTTTTGATTTTACATACATAAAAAAGTTATATATGCCATTATTTTCAGGATTCTTGCTGAAAATACATTTAGATATTCACAATAAGACATAACATACTTCACATACTGTTAAGTGTTTAGATTTTTATTTAAAAGTTTTCAGTACTGTTAAATCGAAGTGCTAAAAATATGTAAATTAGCAAGTTATTCTGAGATAGTTACATCTTAAACATTGCCTTAGAGAAATTCAACTTTTTCTAATTGAATTGAACCTGATATGTTGAAAGTCAATCTAAAAAAAATTCTAATAGTAATCAGGAAGTTCATTCTATTCTGCGAACTTTTCCATTTCACACTCCCTGGATGACCTTCACCCATTCCATCTCCAATACAAGTCTGAACTTAGACAACCTTGTGACAAGGTGATTAAGCCCTAGTGGCTTTCTGGGTTGGGGAGGAAGAGGCTTCAGCAAACTTCTGTATCTTTCTGTTCCTGCTCCCATGACTCAATCATTCAATAATCAGGTGCTTAACCAATCAGTATAATTCTTAAACTGGCACTTTCAAACTTGCTACCATTGCTTTATTTTTCCCAGTTTAAACAAAAATACATATAATGTTTATTAGTATTACCTATTTATTATCCAGAGTCCTTCAAAATACAGCAGTCTCTCTCCATCTATTGATGAGTTCATCATCATCTTGATAGTTGCAATGTTAGAAGTCCTTAGTGGCAAGGGCAGCCTCACATTTGGCACAGATCCTGAAAACACCAGAAGAACCGATGCAATGGAAAATTACCTAAAAATTCAAAAGTACAAATCATGGAATTTTCAAATGGGCCTAATGCTTATCTAGTGCAATTCTGTGGGATATTTTGAGGGTATGAAGTGGACAGCATCTGTGTCATCATTAGACTTTGACAGAGAGGAGGAGGGAGTGGTTGGAATGTACAGTTTTGAAAAAGCAGGTTCTAAAATTATACAGTATTTTGGTTTTAGACACATAGTATTTTTTAAATGTCAAAATAATGTTGAAGAGGATGTACAATGTATATGTTTATCATTAGAGGTTTTTTTAAATTGGTGGTTTTAAAGTTCAGTAATTTGGGGGAGCTTGTTTAGCTTCAATCAATATTATAGATTAGGAGACCAGGGCTCTGTAAGATTACAGCTTTCTCTCCTGAGTGATCTCAGAGATGCTAAGGACTGAGCACCTGGGCTCCAGGAATTACTGAGGAATGAATTACTATGAGGAATGAATCTGCATTTTTCATCTTTCAACAGTCCTCTTCAGTAGTTAAGACAATATGATTTAACACATAGTACATTGTGGCCCCCAGAGCAAGTAGATGGTAGTATATTGTGGCCCCAAAGCAAGTAGGCTATTGATATATAGTCAGAAAATGAATAGCAGAACCAAGGATAGAACTCAGATTTACAGATTTAATCAATCATTGGTCAATACATCTAAAGCATAACTTTCCAATATAATATTGACAAACATAGTTTATGCTAGATGTTAACGATGATTCTTTGAGGTAAAAATGATTTATTATTTCTCATTTTGAAGATAAAATGTAATACCAGAGCCTTCAGAAATAATACCACACATCTACAGCCATCTGGTCTTTGACAAACCTGAGAAAAACAAGAAATGGGGAAAGGAGTCCCTATTTAATAAATGGTGCTGGGAAAATTGGCTAGCCATAAGTAGAAAGCTGAAAATGGATCCCTTCCTTACTCCTTATACGAAAATTAATTCAAGATGGATTGGAGACTTAAATGTTAGACCTAATACCATAAAAACCCTAGAGGAAAACCTAGGTAATACCATTCAGGACATAGGCATGGGCAAGGACTTCATGTCTAAAACACCAAAAGCAATGGCAACAAAAGCCAAAATTGACAAAGGGGATCTAATCAAACTAAAAAGCTTCTGCACAGCAAAAGAAACTACCATCAGAGGGAACAGGCAACCTACAGAATGCGAGAAAATTTTTGCAATCGACTCATCTGACAAAGGGCTAATATCCAGAACCTATAAAGAACTCAATCAAATTTACAAGAAAAAAACAAACAACCCCATCAAAAAGTGGGCAAAGGATATGAACAGACATTTCTCAAAAGAAGACATTCATACAGCCAACAGACACATGAAACATGCTCATCATTACTCACCATCAGAGAAATGCAAATCAAAACCACAATGAGATACCATCTCACACCAGTTAGAATGGCGATCATTAAAAAATCAGGAAACAACAGATGATGGAGAGGATGTGGAGAAATAGGAACAATTTTACACGGTTGGTGGGACTGTAAACTAGTTCTACCATTGTGGAAGACAGTGTGGCAATTCCTCAAGGATCTAGAACTAGAAATACCATTTGACCCAGTCATCCCATTACTGGGGATATACCCAAAGGATTATGAATCATGCTGCTATAAAGACACATGCACACGTGTGTTTATTGCACGCTATTCACAATAGCAAAGACTTGGAATCAACCCAAATGTCCATCAGTGACAGACTGGATTAAGAAAATGTGGCACATATACACCATGGAATACTATGCAACCATAAAAAAAGGTGAGTTCGTGTCCTTTGTAGGGACATGGATGCAGCTGGAAACCATCATTCTCAGCAAACTATCGCAAGAACAGAAAACCAAGTACCGCATGTTCTCACTCATAGGTGGGAATTGAACAATGAGATCACTTGGACACAGGAAGGGGAGCATCACACACCGGGTCCTATTGTGGGGAGGGGGTAGGGGGGAAGGATAGCATTAGGAGATATACCTAATGTAAATGATGAGTTAATGGGTGCAGCACACCAACATGGCACAAGTATACATATGTAACAAACCTGCACGTTGTGCACATGTACACTACAACTTAAAGTATAATAAAAATAAATAAGTAAAATATAATCTCAATGGATTAATAAACAAAATGTAGCATATACGTAAATGTATATATGTATATGTATATATGTGTATGTATATATGTATATGTATATATGTGTGTATATATACATATATATGTTCAATGAAATATTATTCAGCCTTAAAAAAGAAAATCTTGTCACATGCTACAACATGGATGAATCTTCAGGACATTATGCTGAGTGAAACAAGCAAGTCACAAAAAGATAAATGCTGTATGATTCTTTTTATATAAGGTAACTAGAGTGGTCAAACTCATAAAAACAGAAAGTAGAATGGTGGTTACCAGACGGTGGGGAAAGGAGGAAAGAGGAGAGAGGAGTTATCTAATGGATATAGAGTTTCAGTTTTGCAAGATGAAAGAGTTCTGGAGATCCATTGCACAAAAATGTAAAAATGTAAAAACAGTAAAAATGTAAAAAAAAATACATATTTTATATAGTATCTATTTTATATATACACAGAGAGAGAGAGAGAGAGTCTCTCTGTTGCCCAGACTAGAATGCAGTGGTGTGATCTCCGCTCACTGCCCCCTCTGCCTGCTGAACTCAAGCAATTCTCCTGACTCAGCCTCCTGAGTAGCTAGGACTACGGCACGCGCCGCCACGCCCGGCTACTTTTTTGCATTTTTAGTAGAGACAGCGTGTTAGCCAGGATAGGACAGTCTTGATCTCCTGACCTCGTGAACCGCCTGCCTCGGTCTCCCAAAGTGCTGGGATTACAGGCGTGAGCCACCGCGCCTTGCCAAAAATGTGAATATATTTAACAATACTGAACGGTACACTGAGAAAATGGTTAAGTGAGTAAATTTTATGTTATGTGTTTTTTACTGCAATAAAAAAACGAAGAAGTAATCTCAATGATATATAAAACTGGTTAGTAACCGGCAGAGTCATGACTCCATTTCTGATTCAAAATTCCGCATTCTTTCCTCTGGACTCTCCTGCGCCAGCCATTTTTCCCGTCATCTCCGTGGGGCTGAATGGATCTCTTGTACAACTGCAAACCTGTTGCAGTCATGCTTCAGCACTCCTGTGGGGACAACCAGGGGTGAGTACAGGGTCCTTGAAAGACCGAGATTGAGGAAGAAGATCCCCCATCTTGTCATACTTGGAATCCAACATCCCAAGGGAAAGCATTAAAACTACCAGTCTTCAACACTGAAAACGAGTAATCAGTCTGGTGTGATCACAAAAGCCATCAGTCCACCAACTTGATCATTTTATTTTAAAATGGTAAATTCTTGTCATGGAGACATAAACACGGAAAGATAACACTTGCTAGGTACACAGCCATCTCTGGGAAGCAAAGCCTGAGGATAGGCTTGACTCATGTGGTGAGAAAAAAAAAAAAAAAATTCTAACAGCCCTGAACTCACACCAACACTTTATCTGTTGGCACATTTACAAGGGAAGTTGGAAACCAAATAAAAGATAATTGCCTTTTCTCCACAGGATGTGGCAACTTTCATCTTAATCCTTTATTTTCAGGCAGTGCCAAGGTTTCCCAAATGAGCTAAATGAGGAATGATTTTGAGTGAGTGATGACATTAAGGTGCAAGTTTGTGTTCCTCCCAGATTCTGGATTAATTGCTGTAATATAAACCCACAGCACGATGTGTTTTACACTATCATCCACTTATCTCAGGCCTGTCTGCGTTAACTTCCACTAATAGCCAAACTGTGCGCTGAATAAGTCACTGATTTGTACAAGATTAGTGCAGATTTGAAGAAAGCTTGTATCTGGTAGAGTTAAAGCTGAGACCATTGAGATTATTCCAATAAATGCTAAATGGATGCCGATCGTTTTCTCCATTAGATAGTGGGAGAAACTCATTGTTATCTGCCTAGAGTGCTTAGTAATCTCTCTTTTGTTACCAAGATTTGTCTTTGAGATTCACAGATTTTCTAAATAAGAGAGTAGGTCATGGTGTACCTTTTGTGAGGACACAAAGTACTGTTGCATGTTTTTCATTTTCTTTTAAAGAATCTCTACTTAGGATAATTTCCCCAAAAAACATTGCTTTAGTTCATGAAAATGGGCTAAAACGAAACCTGAGTAGCATGTATACGTTACATTCAAAATCAGCCTTCATCTCCAGCATTCGCCCCATATTTTTGGACCAAGCTAGTGGGATGAAATTCTTTTTTATTTTATTTTTAATTTCAGTAGACTCAGAGGCACAAGTGACTTGGTTACATGGATGAATTGTATCCTAATCACATCTGGGTTTTTGGTGCACCCATCACCCATATAGTGTACATGGTACCCAATAAACAACTTACAGAATGGGAGGCAATATTCACAAACTATACATTTGACAGAGGACTGATAGCAAGAATCTAGAAGGAACTCAAACAAATCATCAAGAAATTGTCTTTTTAAAAGTAAATCTCTTTCTTCGGGAAACTCAGTTCCTCAAATAAATCTAACAACACTAAGCCCACCTTGCCAGACCTCTGGATATGTGAAGTACAAATACAGGACTTTTTTCTGGAAACCTTCTACATAGGGATGCTTCAGCTAATTTTTGAAAGCATTAGGAGGTTGATGAGTTTTTAAGTCAGGAGAATCTGCTAAGAGAAATCATAACTGATTAGAAAACCAAAAGTCTGGAGGTAAGGAGGCAAGTTAGTACTTTATAGTAGTAGTTCAAGTAAATAAAAATAGAAGCCTGAATTAAAATAGTGACAGTGGGAATGGAGAAGAGAAGATGGATAAAAGGGGTTATGATAGAGAAAAAATTCACAGTCCTGGGCAAACTAGTGAATGAGAAGGCCAATAAGTAAAAGAAATCTCAGCAGCATCATCTTCCTACAGTGAAATTAAGATCTATTATTCACCTGCTTGAATACCTCTGATAGCTTCCCAATATACTTACAGTTTCAACTCTACAGTGATTTACATGGCTTCATAGAATCTGTCTCTGCTTTCTTCTTCAACTTCATTGCTATCCAAATTTTCAGTATAAAGCTCCAGAATTAATGGATTTCCTTTTGCATCTCAGAGTCTATGCACTTGCTAGTCCTGCCCGGAACTCCCTTCCCCAGACATTTGTATGACTATTAATTTTTTTCCTCTACTGAGAAGAACCCAGCTGGGTTCTTCTTCCACCTCCTTGATGAAATGTTTCCTGGCCCATACCAGCAGTCATCCCCGGACCCCCCACGGTCACTCTTTAAATCACCATATTTGTCCTCTTAGGAAGCACCTATCATTACCTGAAATTATTGTTTGGTTTTTTACATGACTTTTCCTTCTCTCTGCTGGAAGCGCGGGTCCCTCAGGGTAGGAATCCTCTTTATTACCAGTGCCCACCATGTAATAGGCTCTCAAATAATCACTTATTGATCAACTGATGTCTCTGTGTGTGATATTTATAGATTTTTTAGTTGTTGCAGGGAAAATATACTATATGCTAAAAAGTTATGGTTTGAGATTAAAACTATTAGACTCAGATACCTTGTTACATCCAAGTGTGATTCATGTATTGAGGTAGTCTAATAGTGGAATCATTACATAGTGAACCCCACAAGAGCTGTAAATACTTTTGATAAGGGTGCATTTGATTGAGGTTAAGTATTCATTAGAAATAAAGTTCCAATGTTCAGCACCTAAAGAGAAATAGGTTGTGTCTCAATTTTATCCCAAGACTTTGGAAATTAGAAGTCATATTTTAGAGTCATCTTATGGGAAGAAGGGAGCGGCATGCTCATTCCATTGATGCTGCAAGCTCTTATAGTATTTCATTGTATTGTTAGGAAATGATATTTTTTTTCTAATGGAAATAGTAAGTATGTTTCAGATGAGACAAGAAAAATAGAAATGGCAATTACTAATAAAATATGAAATTATGAAAATTTATGCAAGGAGCTTTAATAAATGTAACACAAAATGCAAGAGTCTTTATGAAATGTATACTTCAAAAGACCGTATATATGTGTGAACGTTGTCTCAAGAAAACCAGTTGTAGTGTATTTTGTCTATGTCTTAGTAGGAAGTATATTAATTGTATGCTGTATGCTATTCAAAAGACTGGTGAATGTATACCTTCTAATGAAGTTAAATATAGCAAAGAGGAAAAAATAAGCTATCAAAGTGCAAACATAGATAATCGTGAAATTATTTAATAACAAAAGAAAGAAAAACCTTGAATCATATTTAAAGAAGGTAAAATGTCCCCACTTATAAAAATAGCATTTTTATGTTTTCCTGTGTCATTATCTAGTACATTTCATCTTTTTGTCATAAAAGATTTTAGCTAATGGTTTTAATCATCTGCTCAATATTATGGTTTTGTGTTTGAGGCTTATTCTGCCTTGGAAGGGGAATAAAAGCATTTGCTACTCTATAATATAAATGCAAGATAATATAGACTAAATCTGTTGGGTCAAGCAGCAATATTCATTAATAACTACATTATGTTCCCAACACAGGGACCTGTGCAGCATATTTACTAAACCTTTTGCCCCTTCCTGACTATTTTTATTATTTTTACTACTCAGACTGTAAAGTATTAATTGGCCTCATAAATAAGACATTCACATGTTTGAAAGCAAAAGAATCTCAAAACTATATATATATATATATGTTCTCAAAACTATATATATATGGATAAATATGTTGCTAATGCAACAGCCATATATATAATATATTTCCCATCAATATTATATGTGATTTTGGGCTAACGGTTGCACAAAATCTAGCTCTATTCAACTCCTAATGTTTCTCATTATAGGAAGACTTGCATGTCAATAGAAAAGTTATTTTTTTCCTATTGAATGCATACACACTGGCTAGTGATAAACTATTTAAGTTAAAATATTTCTTTTCTCTGGGTATATTGATCAGTTGAAAGAAAACAGTGTACAGTTATCACAACTTTCAGACGTTATCAGCATAAACTTAATTACATAAAATAATTCTAAATTTGGGTTAGCACTATCAAATCGTATTTTATCCAATCTGGGTGATCATATTTATGGAAAGGGTAAAATTTGTATTTCTTTTGATGAAAGTGTGGTGGTTTTAGATGTTTGTTGTGATACTTAGAAATCATGATAGATGTTGCCGAGGCTTATAGGTTACAGGTTCATCACAGAGGAAGAAAAAATTCACCATTATTAAACCCAATCTTCATTCCTCCAAGCAACAAAGAGTAAGTTATTATTACCTTGTTTTAAGTTGGCCCTTTTCTTTATACATTAAAGGAAACTATGTCTACTTTCTCTAGACTAGAGTCACCAAGGACTCATCTCAAAGGCTTCTGTCTACCTTTTCCTGGAGTTCCTATATGGTGCATTAGTTTCCTATTGCTGCTGCAACAAATTATTACAAATTTAATGGCTTAAAACAAGACAAATTTATTCTCTCGTTCTGAAAGTCTGACTTCTGAAAGTCAAAGTTTCAAGTAAAATTTATGGAGCTTAAGTCAAGGTGTCTACAGGGCTGGTTCATTCTGGAGGCTCTACGGAATAATCCATTTCTTACCTCTTCCACCTCTAGAAACCACATTCCTTAGCTGCATTCTTTAGCTCATGGCCACATTATTCTAATCTCTTGCTTCTGTTGTCACATCTACTACTCATTCTGATCTGCTGCTTCCCTGTTGTAAGGACCATTGTAATTAGAGTGAGTCCACCTGTATAATCCAGGATACCCTCCCCATCTCAAGATCCTTAACATAATCACACCTGCAAAGTCCCTTTTAAAAAATTATTGTGGCAAAAACACATAGCATTAAATGTATCACCTGAACCAATTTAAATGTACAGTTCAATGGTATTGATTATATTTACATTGTTGTGAAACAGATCTCCAGGACTTTTCCATCTTGCAAAACTGAAATGCTATACCCATTAAACTCCCTTTTCCCACCTTTTCCTTCCCTGTGGTAACCACCATTCTGCTTCTGTTTCTTTGAGTTTGACTACTTTAGATACCCCATATAAGTGGAATCACACAGTATATGTCTTTTTTTTTTTATTGGCTTACTCAGTTAGCACAATCCCCTCAAGGTTCATCCATGTTGTAACCTGTGACAGGATTTCCTTTCTTTTTAAGATTGAATAATACTGTATTTTATGTATGTATCACAGTTGTCTATCCATTCATTGATGGATATTTGGGTTGGCTATTGTGAATAGCACTGCTATAACCATGAGTATGCAAATATCTCCTTGAGATCCTACTTTCAATTCTTTTGGATCTATATCCAGAAGTGGAATTACTGAATCATACGGTAGTTCTAGTTTTAATTTTTCGAGGCACCTCCATACTGCTTTTCCAGCATTTGCATCATTTTACAATACCACCAACAATGCATAAGAGTTCCAATTTCTCCACATTTTTGCCAACACTTATTTTCCATTTTTTATAGTGGCTGTCCTAATGGGCGTGAAGCGGTATCTCATTGTTTTTGTTTGTATTTCTCTGATGATTAGTGGGATGTTGAGCATCTTTTCATATGATTGCTGACCGTTTGTGTATCATTTTTGGATAAGTGTCTATTCAAATCTTTTGCCCATTTTTTAAATAAGTTATTTGATTTTTTGTTGAGTTGCATTAATTTTTTCTATATTCTGGATATTAACCCTTCAAAGTCTCCTTTGTCATCTAACACAGCATTCACAGGTTGTAGGGACTGAAATTTAGATATCTTTAGGAGACCACTATTCAGCCTACCACATATGGACTGTCAAGGCCTTCATTCCTCATTATAACACTGGCTCTTATCATGGAAGGACTTTAGAAATCATTAGTTCAGCTTCTACCTATTTTGTCTAGTGATGCACCTTTATTTTAAATTTAATTAAACAATTGACCTTGTCTTCTACTTTGTTCAGTTTGCCTGAGTATCAAACCTGTGTCATTCATAGTATTTACTTTTTATATTATAAAGATGATATTTGCTCAACAGATCTAATTATTTTCCATTTTTATAGCTCGATGTAGATGCTCCTGATTTTTGCAAGAGACCTTAGTAGTTCAGCCAGTCCTGATAGAGTCTATTTTCGCAGGGAGTAGAAAGGATATTCAGGTTCTACAAAATTGTATGGTATGCAACATGATGTTTTTGTACATGTATACATTAAGAAATTATTAAATCTTGCTCACATATTAATTTTTTTGTGTTGAGAATATTTAAGATCTGTTCTTAGCATTTTTCAGGTATACAATATATGATTATTAACTGTAGTCACTATGCTGTCAGATAGATCCCCAGAATGTATATTTTCGTTACGTATTCATCCACTTGGAGCCTTAGGGGCCTACCTCCACCCTCGAGTGTAGGATAGGCAGGACATGGAATCAAAAAAGAAGATGATTCTCAAGCCTCAAGACTTAATATGATTTGCCTTACTGGGTTTTGGACTTACTTGGTATCTGTTACCCCTTTCTTCTTTCCTGTCCGGCCTTTTAAAATGGGAATGTCTATCATGTTCCTGTCCCATCATTGTATTTTAAAGTACATAACCTGTTTGACTTCACAGGTTCGCAACTTGAAAGCAATTTACCTCCGCATGAATTGTGTCTAGAGTCTCACCCATATCTGATTTAGATGATGTTTAGATGAGACTCTGGACTTTAGATTTTTTCAGCTGATACTGGAACACTTAAGACTTCAAAGGCTATCGGAATGGAATGAGTGTATTTTCTTTGTGAGAAGGACATGAATTTGGGGGGACCAGCAGTGGAATGCTATGGTTTGAATGTTTGTGTCCTCTCCAAAATTTCATATTGAAATTTAATCCCCAACACAATACTATTAAGAGGTGGCCCTTTAGGAGGTTATTAGAGAATGACACCTCTGGCTTCATGAATGGCATTAGTGCCTTATAAAAGGGCTGGAGGAAATGAGCTACACCCTTTCACCTATTGCCATGCCAAGGACACAACTAGAAGGCCCTCATCAGACTCTGAATGCCAGCTCCTTGATCTTGGAATTCCCAGCCTCTAGAACTGCGAGAAATAAATTTATATTATTTATAAATTACTCAGCCTATGGTATTTTGTTGTAACAGCACAAGTGTACTGAGACAAGCTTCTTCACCTATTTCAAAATCAGGTTATTTTTGTCCTTGTTATTGAATCCTTTGAGTTCCTTAGGTACTTTAGATATTAGTCCTTTATTTGATGTATGGCTTGCAAATATTTTCTCACATTCTGTAGGTTGTCTCTTCACTCTGTGTATTGTTTTCTTTGCTGTGCAGAAGCTTATGAGTTTGATATAATCACATTTGTCCATTTTTGTTTTTGTTCTCTGTGCTTTTGGGGTCATATCCAAAACATTATTGCCCAATTATTGTCAAAAAGCTTTTCCCTGTGTTTTTTCTAGCAGTCTTACATTTAAGTCTTTAACTTATTTTGAGTTGATTTTTGTGTTTGGTGTCAGATAGGGGTCTAATTTTATTCTTCTGCATATGGATATCCTGTTTTCCTGTCACCATTTATTGAAGAGGCCATCCTTTCACCATTGTGTGTTCTTGGCACCTTCAATTGACTGTAAATCCATAGATTTATGTCTTGGCTCTCTATTCTGTTCCATTGGTTTATATGTCTGTTTTTTATGCCAGGACTGTGCTGTTTTGCTATAGCTTTGTAGTATATTTTGAGATCAGATAGTGTAATGCCTCCAGCTTAGTTCCACCTCACAGGATTATAAAAAAGGGTTAAAAGAGCTAATGTTATTTTTATCTATTTTAACTACATTCCATTTTCATATCATTTTTGGATTTGAAATTTCACTGAGAGTCCAACATGGATTACTTAAAATTCTGCATATCATCAGCACAGTCCCAGTTACTTCAATGATTACTCTGTGCTAAATGCAGCTTTGGAAATACTGGGATTATGAGGTAATTAATCATGACTCAACAATATGAATGTTACTCACTACCTGCATTTCTTCCTCATTTACAAATTGATCATTTCAAAACCATTACAGAACTGGAAAAATGGTTCCTCTACAAGGAAAATATATTCCACCAAGAACTAAGTCTAGACAGAGACAATTTCTGATCAATCAGATATATGGATCTCACCAGGGGAACAACATTCCCTAAGGCTGCTGAAATGGGATGGGCTCATCACATCACTGAACAATCATGCTGCCTCTTCTTATTACAATGCATCCTGTGGCTGCAGGGAACCTTTAATGCTTTGGTTTACTGGGGCTGTGGCATTAATAGCATGAACAACAGGAAATAATAAGAGTTATCCATGTCCTCAGGGAAAATTCGAGGAAAATAAGGATTTTCAGCTCTCTTTGATGGCATTTTCCATTTCTGCTCCAGTAACTAGATGTTCAGTACTAAGTCATGGGAAATACAACATATGTTGAAACAACTCAAAGAGGAGGCAGATCATTCTAGTGATGTTCCAACGATGCCAAATGAAAAAAAAAATACAAGATTATTAAACTTTTTTGTCATGAAATGTAATCACTTTGATAATTATCTGAACTATAATTCAATTCCATCATAGATCAGTACACATCATCATTAAACTAATTTTATAGATGATGCTTTTATGTAAATGGCTAGTTATTATATATCAAAAATAAAGCAAGGTTGGTTGTTAAAGTTGTTTACAAACAAAAATAAAACATTTTCTTTGCAAAATTTTCCTGACATTTTATTCAAAGACATATCAGTTCAAAAAAATTATAAAAACTATTTGACTCTTCAGGATAAAGCATTGGAGGAATATTTTTAAAATAGATAATATTTAATATAATTTAATAATGATAGCAATAGTATTAATGCCACTGTCCTAACATGTTCACATATTGTCTGCCACATGAATTTACATTTGCATCAATTATATAATCCACACATATTCAATTTCTTATATTTGACTCAGCATTACTCAAACATTTTCAGTATTTCTACATAGTCTTCATAATGTTCTGTTATTTTCCTTCAAGTTTTTCTTTTCACGTATGTTACTCCTTTCTAATATGGGTTTAAAATATAGATCATGCTCTCTTTTTAATGTTTGCAAGGAATTGAATTATTTTAATATAATTTAAACTAACATAACAATTCTAGCACACATTATTTACTTGTTAATAATGCATAATGAATCAAGCACAAATTTATTTTTATTCCCTTTATTTAAATAAAACAGTTTCAGTTAGGGTCTTTTTCTCTTTCTGAATCTCATTCTCCCAATGCAAATTTACTAGTTTGTACTGAAATTTAATATTTCCATATTAAGTTTTTTACTTGTTACGTTCTGCTTTTGTTTTAACAGATAAATAAATTCAAAATAATTCACTTTGTTTATTATGGTCATAACAATAAACACTAACTCATCACACACACACACACACACACACACACGCACACACACACCTTTTATTATGTTATCTTTTGAATGGATGGTTCTTTTCTTTTGTAATTATAAGACCAATTTGCAGTAGCCTCCCTGACATAAACTTCTCTTTCTTCTTATCCACATTCCCAACTACCCCAGCTAGGGTGTCATTTTTCTTCTGGATTTCTAAATAAATGTTGTTTATTAATATCTACATAACAGATATGTAGAAAATATTTTGAGTTTAATAGTTAAAGAATATTTTTCAGTAGAATTCACCTATGAATAATGGTTTGATAATTTCTTTAGTTCTCAATTTTTGCCCTATTTCTTCCCTATGTGAGATTGAGCCAATACTCACAGAAGTAGAGATCTCGAGTCTCCTTTTGATGAATAATAAAGATAGATGTGAGAAAACAGGAGTAAGGGAGATCCATGGGATCACATGTCATGGAGCAATGACCCAGATGTTAAAAGGTCCTAGTGATTAAATCATCCACAAATGAATGGGCCAGTGCTTCAAGGTCAATGCTTTGTGTCCCAGACACATTGTCACAGGCAGCATGACTTTTTTTTTTTTTTTTTTTTTTGCTGTCAACTTTGCTTCTGTTGATTTTCTCCTTTATTGGAAGAGAATCAAATGCAGGGATGTGCTTTAGAGGATGGCTCAGTCATTGAATGTACCTAAAATACCCTTGAAAAATCCATACATTCATTATCTCTTTTTCTCTCAAAAAAGTCTGTGTCAAACAGAGAATTTTCTGAGTAAGAATAAACTACTTTTAGCATTACTTTTTAACACTAGTTTTGAGTAGTGTAAGAGACCATAGCACTGCCCACTTCTTCTGCCATTAAACAGATTAGAAAAAAAAAAACTGAACACAGAGATCTCATGAGGCGATTGAGTCATTTCTCTACACCTCTGATGACAAATCTTCAGTGTGACTTCATACTTTCCTAGAACTTTGTGGATTCCATGAATACAAACTGTCTTACAAGTTAAATATAATGTACTTTCCTTCCCAAAAGTTCTCAGAAATACAGGATGTCAAGTAAAAGGGATTTTTAATTCATCTAGTCTCCTCTAACCAGCATAAGTCTTGCTACAATAATGTGGATAAGTCAAGCAAAAGCATTTATTAGCCCAAATCACTTTAGGTATATTTCCTATATCATCTACTTTGTCACACTCAATAAAAACTGAAGATCACACTGGAGCAGCAACAAAGATTTAAAGATAATTCTGACCTTGTTTGGACACAGTTCAGGGCAGAAAACTATGACTGAAATAGAGGAATAAGAGAAAGCTGTCCCAGAAAGGAAGCTATGGAGAGAAAGGAGATTCAGCAGAAGAAGGGGATGTTTGACCACAACAACCAAAGGTGAGTGAAAGAAGCTCAGCATTTGAAAGTGCTTGAGAGTGAATTCCTTGAAAATTATTGCGTGGGAACCACTCTATCCAATAGTCTGGGACACTTGTATATTCCCTGAACTGAAAGTAAAGACATTAATGCCTTATATTAAGGTGGCAAATTTAAAAAGAAATGACTCTGTACAAAGTGGGTAGAAATTAATAATACTATGTGAACAACTTCCTAGGAGAAGCAACTATGGACACATTGCCACATTTTCAAACACATATATATTTTTTCATAGTTGGATTTGTATTGTATATAGATTCTGTGTACATTTTTCAACATAATAAACATTTTTTCACCATTAAAATTTCTCAGAAAACAGTACACTTAGTGGCCATATAACGTTCTATCTCATCAGTTACTACAACTATCCCCTTATTTGACTATTAACAAAAATAAAAGAATAAACATTTTAATACAAAAATATTGGCCCATATATTCAGAATATTTGCGCAAGGTAGAGTTTGGGAAACTTAATTACTGGATGAGAGAGAACATAGCATTTTAAAACTTTTAATGCCTATTGCAAAGATGCTTTCTAAAAGGGTCTTATGAAATTCTCCTTCCTCCACTGTTAATGTGAATGGCCTTATTGCACATCATATGATCTTATGTTTATAACCTTAACATAAACATTAACACTTTCTTTTAATATTGTTTATTTGTAAATCAAACTAGTAATTATTTTAGTTTTAACTTGTATTCCTTTATGTATTCACAAGACTGAGCAGTTTTTATATGTATATTATCTATATAGAGAGATAGATGACTCTTTTCTGACATGCCTATTTCTGTACTAAAACTTACTGATTTGTCTGAGTATATCATATATGATAAAAATTATTTGTCTATTTTTTGTTATAAATATTGTCTCATTTGTTGTTCAAACTTTCATTTATGATGCTTTTATGCTAAAGAGTTGTCTATCCCTTGATATTTTTTCTTTTTGATTCCTTCCATTATTTATGGTGACCAAACGAATAAATTCCTAAATAATCCTTACTCATACAGAGATCAAATAAATAAATACCTAAATTAAACTAGAATTTTCACTTTTTTTGTCATTTTATGACTTGGAAAAGCTTTGGTGTATCACAGTTACTACTGCTGTAAAACAAAACCTCCCCAAGGAACCTCATCTCTGCTCCACACAGCATCAGCTGGGGCAGTGGGGCAGATCAGGAGATGCACCATGAAGATCCTCCCCTTTCAAGGAAAGACTTGCTGTCCAGCTGTGGGGTGTGTGGTTAGCAGACGCTTCTAGCTGTCAGTCCTTTCAGGATCTGTCTTAGATGCAGAGAGCTGCTTCATCCAGAGGTCACATCCTTCCCAGGGCAGCTCTCATCTGATGACTGAGCAAGGCAAGAATACAAAGGTCTGCTCATTCAAACCTGACACTGAACATATTTGATGGGCAAAATCCACTGTAGAGCTTTACAGCTGGTTGGCAAGGGCTTTGTCAGACCTTCATTATGACTTAGATTTTTCCTCTGCTCAGTCCTGCGTTTCCTCTTCCTTTCACAGATGTTGATTTCTCATACCCACTTGTGTTACCCACTCCATCTCAATGTTTGCTTCTGGAGAGCCTAACCTGAAGTAGGCAGCTTGATTGGGTGCTGGAAAATCCTCTTTCAAGATGGCTTACTCCTATGACTGACAAATGGGGGCAGCTGGCCTCTGACAGCTCAGCTGGAGCTATCGACTCAGAGTTCCCATTTTTCTTGATGTGGGTCTTTTTGCAAGATGTTTCGGCTTCCTCGTGGCAGGGTAACTGGTTTTTATAATGGTCAATTTGAAAATTTTTTTTTTTATGAAGTACAAAGTTGAAATATTTCTCATCTACATATCAGTTACATTGCTCAAAATCTCTATTTCCTTACATTTTAAGTTGCCTTGTATAAAATGGGGAATTTCTACTTTTCAGTTTTAGAATATATTTGATATACATATTCTCCTCTAATGAAATGCCTTTTGTGACAAACTGAATTTACATACCATTATAAACCTATGGCAAAATTCTGTTTGCTTTAGTTTTCCCCGGTTGCATATTTTATTTAAAATTCTTAACTGTATTAGACAATAGTCTTAATGAGTTAATAAAAGAGAAATAATCTTTCTATTTCATTTTCTATTTAATACTCAACATGAATTATCGAAAATAGGTATATGAATTTTTTCAGTCATTACAGATCTTTGAAATCCCATAGCATGTGTAACTGAAATCTAATGAATATTCAGCAGAAGAGGTGCACACAGTTTGACAGGATGGGAATACCGTTCCTAACACTACGATAGTATTACAAGGACAAGAATGCAGTCACTCTTCTTCACATAGGAATGGTTCCCCAGGATGGTGGTTGTCATTTCATCATGGTTAGAAACACAAAGGATACTTCATCTGCATTGTAACCAATATGATACTTGGGAATTTGAGATCTGAGCTTGTGGATGCTGCCATTATTTAGAAAGAGACTTAATTGGCACAGTATTTTCAGGAATCTTGCAGGAAAAATTCACAAAACTGAAATATCAGTTGAGCTTTATTTCTTTAGCTCACTATATATTCAGGTTATCTCATTTAAGTGTGCCATTTAACATGAGATGGACTCCAAGCATAACCTTGCCTACTATTCTCCTTTTTAACATATCCTTGGGAAAATGTTCAGTTTTTAAAAGCACCGTATTACTGACTCATGGGAGCTCTTGTAATTTGTGATGACTTTTCCACGTTTCCCTGAGGTACTCGGATCTAACTCCTTATTACTCATTTTACATTTTTACAATGTGATTTTTGTTCTTTGAGTGTACCAGAGAATGTCTTTATATTTGTTTCTTGCTTATCAAGGTCTTTTGAATTTTGTTCTCAGTCTCCAAGGGGCTGGTGCTTCTGCCCACCACCACCCCTACACTCCACCATACCTTATCATCAAGATGTTCTTGCATTTAAAACTTAATGAAAGTACCTACTTACTTGGGCGTCAGCCTAATAATGTCTTTAGAGTGCCTACTGGGTACACAGAACAGAACTCAAGTTGGAGGAGTATACAAAGGAAACAAAGGATACAGCTCTGTGCTTCAGAAGACTATGCTTGAGATGAAGAGAATGATAGACAGAAACTGAAATATATTTTCCCAAGGCAACTTCTTCCATTATTTCCTAATGCAGATTCCAAGTGAAAACTGAGTATACATTACATTCTAAAACATTATTGATATCATGTGATTTGTCATTGCAGGTTATCATGCATATTACTGATGTGCATGTTGAAATTGGAGCAGGACGAATTCCTTTTCGAAAAACTACTTATCAAGCCCTGTTTCATTTTGACTGTGAACAATGAGTTGCAATTCTTCTTGTATAAAGCCCTCACAATTGCACATCTATAAAATTGTTCTTCAAGATTTTCATATGCTATGGTAAATATGCAAAATGTATGTCATCAAAGTGGATAAGTTAAGAGGAATCAAGTAACAAAAATTAATTGTGAAAATTTCCTTATAATAGCCTGTATACTAGGATAAATTACATAATATTGAGACATTCTGCTTAGCTGTAATTTAGACATCCTGAATGGTTTTAAAAATCCTCTAACAGTGCTTGTCCTGCTAAGTCTCACTGAGATTGCCTCCTGCAGCTCAAAAGTCAAAGGCTATAGCTTCATGAAGATCAGAGCATCTTCATATGTCAACTCAGTTAAAGATTTAGTCTCTAACTTAGTTAACTCCAAGGCTATTTAGTTTGGAGTTTAGAACTGTTTGCAACTGTAAAACAGGGGTTAGCCAGATCTTCTCACTGGATTATATGTAACATGGCAGTTTGTGAATAAACAGTTCTGTAGCCCATGTAAGTTTGGAAATGCTGGATAAAATATTTTACCATTAGAGAATGACAAACTTCAGCATTTAAGACTCTAATAAGTATCTCACTTAAAAATAAAACAGTTTGACTCTATTAAACACAGAATTTCCCAAATCTCTTTGACCCTAGAACTCCATTTCATATAAAACCAACTGAAATGCTACAGAAATAGAGTTCTGCAGAACACACATGAGGAAATATTGATCCATCAAACACCCACTTGACCGCTTAATAAATACTTAGTAAGCATCTTCTTCATAAAGTTAGCACTTTTCTTCTATGCCATCAAGGTAGTAAAGATGAGCTATGCATCACATCTATCTTCAAGAAATTTTCAAAGGAGTAGAGGAAATGTGAGATTAAAAGCTAACTGCATGTTCTAGCAGAAAGAGTTCAGTGCTATGGTAAAGTCCAAAAGAATATGCAGTTGGGTTCCAAAGAAGTAAAGAAGACAAATGAGATCAGAGAAAGCTTGAAAGAGAATGTAAAGTTAGCGCTCTGGCTTCAATGACAGGTGAAGTGTTGCTATGTAGGGTCAGGAAGGTTACATTACATGGAGAGTGTGCCAAGGGAAAAGAGCCCAGAAGTGCTGGGAAGTGTTGAGGAACAGGTGCACTGCACTGTGCACAGAAAGGCATGGAGTGGAAAACTAAGCCAAGTTAAAGCCAAATTTGTTCCAGCCCTTAACTTTCATATACTATATAGTAATGACTACTGGGAATAGCAATACAACTAAAAATAAGACCAACAGTATAATCATAGTAGGTCAATAATTAAATCAGGATTTCCAATACATTTTGGCAAGGTTTTATAACAAGAAAAAGACAAAAATATTTAAGAGCACAGAATGTTAGTACCAAACATAGTCAAGTAATGCATCCTAGAGAATTCATAGTTGGAATAGGGAATGCAGAACTTTATTGTCTCCACCATGGGGAGCCACATAAGTTGTTTTTGTTTTTAACAGAGGCCATTGGATCAGATCTCTCTTCAGGAGATAACTCAGAGGCAATATGAAAGACAAATTGAAAGAAGAGATAGGAGGCAAGAGAACCAGTTAGAAGGCAATGGTAAAGGTTATTAAGCACCAAACTTAAAGTACGGTCAGCAATGGAGGAGAGGAAATGGATATTAAAAAAAAACTCAATGTGTCCTAATGACCAATTAGAGGCAGAATTACAGAAGAGGAAAAAGGAAAGATACTTTCCTAATTTCCCATGATGATATAATCAATTAAAGAGCTAATTTTATTTCTACAAATACTTTGGAACAAGATATCAGTAGACATAGAATATAAACATTCAAAAGATGCATAAAACATCTTCATTAAGAGACATATTGTCTCTACACACACACGGGTGCACACATACACACAGGCATACACACTCTTCTTTAGCTGAGCTAATTAGAAAATATGTATTAGTTCTTTCCTTTTGTAGTATGTTTGCCCTGAGTCCCAGAGCCATGTTCAGTCCAGTTCAGACTGTAGATTAGGCTCTCCCTCCTAAAAATGTTAAAGTCTTTTTAAGCATTAAAAATCTTTAGTGCCATGCTATCGGCCTGTTTCCACTTATTAAGAAGAATATATATTCCTTTATTATTTTCCTCTGTAAAGTGGCCTACTTACCAGTAATAAGTTCCCCAGAGCTGCAAAATTTCAAGTTGTGGGCGGATGATCAGTATCAGCAGTGTTACAGAAGGAATTGCTAAGATCCCATTTTTTGTATGATTCTATTATCTATCTGTTTGTGGAAGTTCAAAAACTTCTATTTTTCTCTCCATAGGTTGCAACTCTTTTCTCACTCATAAGTTTAAACTCCACAGCTTTTCACCCTATATTCTTCACTAGACACAGATCCTAGCTCCTATTACGTATACTTTTTATAAGTACACTTTTGTTCTTTACTGAATTATTTCCTTAAATCAACCTTTCTATATCATGACCTATAACGTTAAATTTTTAATGTTCTTAATATTTTTTCTGTTTCCTTGGAATTTTTCACTCTAATGGAATTCCATCTCATGAGAACCATGGGATAATGTGAGCAACATGGTGAGACATACTGGGAACTCTGCCAGGCAGACCGAAGGGACTAACTGGTTTTGAGAATAACTAACTAGCATGAAGGATGGGCCCTTGTCCCAGGTATGGAAAAAGTCACAACAAAATTTAGCTTACTTCTAACAGCATCATAAGATATTATCTGAGTATAAGTCTGGAGATACAAAGCAATAAACAATATTTAAAAGTGGGTAAATATTATAACCTCAGTTATGAAAAATATGTTTTCTCTGAACAAGACCTCAGTTAGCAGCACAAAGTAAAACAAATGAGATTCATTTCAATGGCAAGCATCAAGAAATGTGTTGAGATCATAGCCAAAAATGAATGGCTCTCACTCTAGCTGGAAACCAAGGCAGGTGCCCCAGTGCAGGTATGGCAATCCAGGGAGACACTTAGATCTGTTGGGCATAGGGTTACGCCAGAGTCACCCTAGATGCCACGAATATTGTCTATCATAATTCCAATCAAGCAGCTCAAGCTTATCATGCCCTCCCTGCTCTAGTAGACTTGACATGGGGCATTGCTCATGTCTGGGCCTGAGATGAAAAACATGTGACTATAGCTTTGCAGGAATGTTTAAAAAAATGGATTGAATGTCTGCCTTATAATTTCACTTGTTTGCCAAAGTCAGGTTTTTAAGCCTTTTTTTATTCATTTTTCAGGATTTTTCCAGGCCTTCTCTTAGAATCCCTAATTCTGCCAATTCATGATTGCTTATGTGAAGATTTTGTTCCAATTTTAAATCTGCAAGCATTTCTCTGTTGGAGAAAATGAAGTTAAGAATGACATCTGTTCTGGTTGGCACTTCTATATGGTCTTTGCTCCTCTGCAGGAATTTACTGACAGGGTTTGTGACCTGCAGTATTGATTTTCCACATATGTTCCTATGGTAAAAAGGCTCTCATCAGCACCAAGTCCTATGCCTAGGAAGTTTCAACAATCTTCTCTGAAAAGGCTGGCCCATTTTTCTCCCTTTTTCATTTTCAGACTGAAACTCCAACTCCGAAGTTTCTTTTTCTTTCTTCTCTTTCTTACAAAAATTGGGATTTTCTAAACATATTTCTCCAGTCTTGATAGAAAGTATCATATTAGTAAAGATTTATATTCTTTTTAAAATTAGACATTTCAGTAAACCTTCCATTTTTGGACATTGATGAAACTTTAGATTGCACATTGATTGTTAAGTACTTTTTACATAAAAATGTATTATTATTCTCCTAAAATTACTAGTGGTGTTATGTTTAACCTCTTAACTTCTGTTTTGTTATCTGTAAAATGGGAATTTTGTAGTAGTGTGGCATTTGTAGTAGCACCTCTCTCAGAGTTGGTGTGAGCATTAAATGAAATAATGTAAGTAAAAGGGCTTAGCTGTCTACACTCTATGCCATTACCATTCGATTTGATTAGGTGTGTTTTTCTAATAGATAAACTAATTGGTTTTTCTTACCCTGGTCTCCCTTTCCAAGTGGAGCACGAGGATAGGTTTACCAACCTAGTGTGACTCTGAGATACTGAATGAGCGTGAGAAAGTAACACTTCATGACTGAAATTTGCAAGCTTCCCGTGTGGAGCTACAAACCCAAGACACTTTTTACAGGGTTTCAACCTCAGTCTCAAGCAGCCTAAACTAGGAAGAGCAAGCCAAAGTGAGAAATCAAGAAAAGGATAGAAATACAAGATGCTGATGGGTCTACACTTTAGAGAGAACAGTGTGTGCTAAGCCCAGGAGGAAGTAGATGATCTTCTGATGTAATTCCTCCTCAGAAATGAACATTTGCTGCATGTCATTTCTGCCACCAACACTGAAAAATTAGAAAAAATGCCTTGGATCTCTTTATTATACAGAAACAATAGTGCAAATTTGTGTGACCTAGATGGGACTAGGCCAAGTTTACATCCTGAGCTAAGCCCAATTCTTAGAAATATAACTCTTTCACCTTTAATTTTCTATTTCATTTGAGCAAAACTGTTGGAGATTTCAGAAGCACTCAGCAGGACTGAGGATTGTTGATGAATTTCAAGGTTTTGTTGAATACTTTAAATTGCAACTAATTATAAGTCATTGTTTATAAATTGTTGTACAATACCTTTTTTGTAATTGATTTGTATAAACATATATAGCATTGCATTATGTTTGGTTTTTATGGTCTATAAATTCCTTAATTGCCACTACATTTTTCAAAGATTTCACCTATGACATTAAGATCAACTTACCCATACTATGGTTTATAGTGTAAAATCTGCTATATATGTACCACCTAATTCGACTGTTTTTATCCCCCACATCACCCATGCATGAACATAAATATAGCAAGATTATTTTACCAATTGGCAGGAAAATCAAGATCAGAACCAGACAAATATATCCAATCTTTTTCCTAAAACACAGTTATTTTCTTACATTCTTATATCACCCATAATATGGGAAAAAATGGAATATAAATCACTCAAATACTTATCCCATTATATTACAAATGCCTCTCTTTTGTGCATAGTCTCTACTACCCTTTAAGATCTTTGAAAATAAAGGGTCTTAGTCCCCAGGCCTTGCATCATGCCTGGCACTTAGTCATTACTCAACAAATTACTCAGTAAATTGAGAATGCAGTAGGGGCAAAATTGCTTCCAAACCATGAAACATCATTTAAGTATTTTAAATTTGAAACTATAATATAAACTCTAGAACTGGCATAAAATCATGTTATTTATCTTACACTTGTATTCTTACATTATATATACCTAACCATAAAAACAGAAAAAATATTTACTGGTGAATATATTTAAAAAGAAGAGACCTATAAATCTTTAAAGTATCTAAAGAAATTTACATTTTTCATACTTTCATCTTTTTTCATAAAAAGCATCTCAAACAAGATTAGATATAAAAGCACAGATAATCCAAAGATAGCCTTGCAATTCTCTTGCTGGGTACAGACAATGATGCCAAGAAATATAGAAGAAATAGAATCTTCCTGTTCATATGTCAACCCAGTTTCAAGTGCATTTTTAAAAAGGAATCACTACAGAGAGAAATCAATCAACGCTTTTCAGGTGAAAATTTGTTTCACCAGAATTAAATTAGATTAGAATGGAACTCAAAATGCCGTAACATAGAATTCCAGCACTTTGCACTACATTGGCCAGAAAATTTGTTTTTTCATGGAGGAAAACAAAATGGGCCTTTAAAAATGTGTTTAAACAATTATTGAGACTACTGTCCCTTTGTGTATCTTCTGTGACTGAAAGTGGTAAAGCTGACAGCAATTCTTCCACACGCCAGTCAGTGCTGCCTGTTTGGCTAGACATAAACTTTTCCCCCATGAGGACCTCCAAAGAGCCTCCCAGATTATGTCTGCACTGTAAACCAAAGAGATCTAATCGATATTTACAGAACATTTCATCCAAGAGTTGCAGAATACACATTCTTTTCCTTGCACATGGATCATTACCAAGGATAGACTATATTTTACTCAAAAAATAAAATATAAAGTATCTTCTTTGATCACAGTGGAATAAAATTAGAAATTAATAAGAGGAATTTTGGAAACTATACAAATACATGGAATCTAAACAATATGCTCCTGAATGACCCATTGGCTGAACAAAAAAAAAGAAAAAGAGAAATAAATTGAAAAATTTATTGAAACAGATGATAAAAGAAACACAACATACCAAAACCTATGGATACAGCAAAAGCAGTACTACAGGGAAGTTAATATCTATAAGTGCCTACATCAAAAAAGAAAAAGAAAGCTTCAAGTGAACAATCTAATGATGCATCTTAAAGAACTGGAAAAGCAGGAGCAAACCAAACCCAAAGTTAGTACAATAAAATAAATAATAAAAATCAGAGCAGAAATCAATGAAATTGAAATGAAAAAATGATACAAAAGATCAATGAAACAAGCTGGTTTTTTGAAAGTTTAACAAAATTGACAAACCTTTAGTCAGACTAAGAAAAAAAGAGAAGATCCAAGTAAATAAAATCAGAAATGAAAAAGATGACATTACAACTGATACTGCAGAAATTCAAAGGATCATAGTGGCTATTATGAACAACTATATGCCAATAAAGTGTAAAATCCATAAGAAATGGACAAATTCCTAGATGCATACAACTTACCGA
This sequence comes from Macaca thibetana thibetana, assembly GCF_024542745.1. NCBI lineage: Eukaryota > Metazoa > Chordata > Mammalia > Primates > Cercopithecidae > Macaca > Macaca thibetana. The sequence goes on from NC_065580.1 coordinate 45,961,117, forward strand.
AAGAACCAGGAAAAACCTAAAAAAACCAATAACAAGAAATGAGATCAAAGCCATGATAAAGTGTCCCAGTAAAGAAAAGCATGAGACCAGTAAAGAAAAGCTTGAGACCTGATGGTTTCACTGCTAAATTCTACCAAACATTTAAAGAAGAACTAATAGCAATCCTAGTCAAAGTAGTCTAAAAAATAAAGGAGGAGTACTAATTCTATGAGGCCAGTATTACCCTGATACTAAAACCAGACAAAGACACATCAAAGAAAAAAAAAAAACTACAGACTAATATTGCTAATGAATATTGATGCAAAAATTTTCAACAAAATATTAGCAAACCTACGTCAGCAATACATTATAAAGATCATTCATCATGACAAAGTGGGATTTATCCTTGGGATTCAAGAATAGTTCAACATATACAAATCAATCAATGTGTTACAATACATTATATCAACAGAGTCAACATACAATTATTTCAAGTGATGCTGGAAAAGCATTTGATAAAATTCAGCAATTCTTCATAAAGCAAAAACTCTCAAAAAACTGGGGATAGAAGGAACATACTTCAACATACTAAAAGCCATACATGCCAGACCCACAGCTAGTATTGTACTGAATGGGGAAAAACTAAAGGACTTTCTTCTAAGATCTGGAACATGACAAGTATGCCCACTGTCACCATTGTTATACAACAAACTACTGGATGTCCTAGCTAGAGCAATCAGAGAAGAGAAAGATTTAACAGGCATTTAAATTGAAAAGGAAGAAGTCAAATAATCCTTGTTTGCAGGTGATATGATCTTATATTTGGAAAAACCTAAAGACTCCACAAGAAAACTATTAGTACCGATAAGTAAATTCAGTAAAGTTTCAGGATACAAAATCAACACACAAAACTCAGCAGCATTTCTGTATGCCAACTGTGAACAATGTGAAAAAGAAATTTAAAAGTAATAACATTTATAATAGTCACACATAAAATTAAATACCTAGGACTTAATCAAATAAATGAAAGATCTATATAATGAAATCTATAAAACACTGATGAAAGAAATTGAAGAGGACACCAAAAAATGGAAAGATAGTCTTTGTTCATGGTTTGGAAGAAACAGTATCACTGAAATGTCCATACTACCCAAAGTAATCTACAAATCAATTCAATCCCTATCAAAATACCAATGACATTCTTCACAGAAAAAAAAAAAGTCCTAAAATTTACATGGAACCATAAAGACACAGAATAGCCAAGGCTATCCTAAGCCAAAAGAACAAAACTGGAGGTATTACGTTACTTGACTTTGAAATATACTACAGAGCTTTAGTGAACAAAACAGCATGATACTGGCATAAGAACAGATGCATAGACCAATGGAATAGAATAGAGAACCCAGAAACAAATCCATACCCCTACAGTTCACTTATATTTTATAAAGGTACCAATAACATACACCAGGGAAAAGACAGTATCTTCAATAAATGGTGTGGGGAAAACTGGATATCCATATGCAGAAGAATGAAACTAGCCCCTTATCTCTTGCCATATACAAAAACCAAAACAAAACGGATTAACGAATTAACTCTAAGACCTTAAGCCATGAAACTACTACAAGAAAATATTGGGAAAAATCTCCAGGACATTGGCCTGGGCAAAGACGTCTTGAGCAATACCTCATAAGCACCGGCAAACAAAGCAAAAAAATGGACAAATGGAAGGACATCAAGTTAAAAAGCTTCTGCACAGCAAAGCACATAATCAAAAAAGTAGAGAGTCAACCACAGAATGGAAGAAAATATTTACAAACTACACCTCTAACAAGAGATTATTAACCAAAATATATAAGGAGCTCAAACAACTCTCGGGAAAAAAAAATCTAATAATCCAGTCAAAATAGTGACAAAAGATTTGAATAGTAATTTCTCAAAAGAAGGCATATAAATGCAAACTGGCATGGGAAAAGGTGCTCAACATCTTTGATCATCAGAGAAATGCAAATCAAAAGTACAATGAGATATCACCTCACCTTAGTTAAAATGCCTTATATCCAAAAGGCAGACAATAACAAATGCTGTCGAGGATGTGGAGAAAAGGGAACTTTTGTACATTGTTGATGGGACTATATAATCACTACGGAGAACAGTTTGGAGGTTCCTCAAAAAACTACAAATTGAGAGGCCATATGATCCAGCAATCTCATTTCTGGGTATGTACCAAAAAGAAAGGAAATCAGTATATCAATGAAATATTGGCACTCCTGTGTTTTTTGCAGCATTGTTTACAATAGCTAAGATTTGGAAGCAACTCAAGTGTCCATAAACAAATGAATAAAGAAAATGTGATACATATATACAACTGAGTACTAATTCGGTCATAAAAAAGAACGAGATCCTGTTATTTGCAACAAAATGGACAGTACTGGAAGTCATTATGTTAAGTGAAATAAGCCAGGAACAAAAAGGCAAATTGCATATTCTCACCTATTTGTGGGATCTAAAACTCAAAACAGTTGAATTCATGGACATAGAGAGTAGAAGAATGGTTACCCGAGGCTGGGAAAAGTAGTGAGGGGCTGACGGTATGTGGGGATGGTTAATGGGTTCAAAAGAAAATAGAAAGAATAAGACCTACTATTTGATAGCACAAGAAGATGCCTATAGTCAATAATAATTTGATTGTACATTTTGAAATAACTTAAATAGTGTAATTGAATTGTTTGTAACTCTAAAGGATAAATGCTTGAGGGGATGGATATTCCATTTTTCATAACGTGCTTATTTCACATTGCATGCCTGTATCAGAACATCTCATACACTACATAAATATATACACCTACTATATACCCACAACGTTTTTTTAAAAAGTAAAATAAATAAATAAATCATTCACATTTTAAATTAGCTTAAATAAATTTTAGAATGTTTTTCTTTTTTGTAAAGAATATCATTCATATTTTGATATGGATTGCATTGAATATGTAAATTGTTTTAGATAGTACTGTCATTTGAACAATATTAATTCTTTTAATACATGATTATGGAATATCTTCTTATTTTTTGTGTGTCTTCTATTTCATCAGAGTTTTACAGTTTTTATTATGTAGATCTTTTACTTCTGTGGTTAGATTGATTCCTGGGTATTTTATATTTTTGTAGCTATTGTAAATGGGATCGTTTTCCTGATTTCTTTTTCAGATTATTTGATGTTGGCATATATAAATGCTACTTATTTTTATATGTTAATTTTGTATCCTGCAACTTTACTGAATTCCTTTATCAGTTCTAATAGCTGTTTGGTGCAGTCTTTAGGTTTTTCTGAGTATAATATGATCATGCTGTCTGTAAACAAGGCTAATTTGACTTCTTTTCCAGTTTGAAGGCCTTTTTTCCTTTCTCTCACCTAATTACTCTGGCTAGGACTTTTCAGTATTGTATTGAATAATAATGGTAAAAGTGGGCATCCTTGTCTTGTTCTGCTCTTCAGAGAAAAGGCCTTCAATTTTTCCCTTTTTCGTACAATGGTAGACATGGGTTTGTCATATATGGCCCTTATTATTTTGAGGTATGTTCCTCCTATACCCGTTTGATGAGGGTTTTCATCATAAAGCGATGCTGAATTTCATCATATGCTTTTTTCACATCTAGTGAAATAATTATAAGTTTTTTTTTCTTGATTCTGGTAATGTGATGTATTATGCTTACTGATTTGCTTATGTTGAACCGTCCTTGCATCTCTGGGATGAATCCGACTTGACCATGGTCATTGAATTCAGTTTGTTAGTATTTTGTTGAGGATTTTTAACATTCCATATACTTACATTTGGATATATTTCTATTTTTTGTATATTTATATATTTTACATATTTTTATATTTGTGAGTAATACTGGCCTGTAGCTTTCTGTTTTGTTGTGTCCTTGCTTGGTTTTGGTATGAGGGTAATACTGGCCTTGCAGAATGAGTTTGGAAGTATTCCCTTTTCTAATTTTTTTGAAGAGTTTGAGCAGGATTGGTAATACCTCTTTAAATGTTTGGTAGAATTCAGCAGTGAATCCATGAAGTTCTGGGCTTTTCTTTGACGGGAGACTTTTTATTACTGCTTCAGTCTCATTACTTGGTGTTGGTTTGTTGGGGCTTTTTAGTTCTTCATAGTTTAATCTTGGTAGGTTATATGTGTCCAGGAATTTACCCATTTATTCTGTTTTCCAATGTATTGTCATATAGTTGTTCATAATGATTCAGTGTTTTTTTGAGACTTCAGTTGTTATGATTCCTTTCTTATTTCTAATTTTATTTATTTGCGTCTTCTTTTTTCTTAAGTAATCTAGCTGAAGGTTTGTCAATTTTGTCTTCAAAAAACCAACTTTCTGATGATCTGTATATTTTTTAGTCTCAATTTCATTTATTTCTGCTCCGATCTTTATTATTTCTTTCTTTCTACTAATTTGGGGTTTGGTTTGTTCTTGCTCTTTTAGATCTTTGAGGTGCATCGTTAGGTTGTTTACTTGAAGTCTTTCTACTTTTCTTACATAGGAGTTTATTGCTATAAGCTTCCCTCTTAGTATTGCTTTTGCTGTATCCCATAGATTTTGGTATGTTGTTTTCCACTTTTATTTATTTCAAAAAATTGTTAAATTTACTTCTTAATTTCCTTATAGACCCATTGGTCATTCAGGAGCATGTTGTTTAATTTCCATGTGTTTGTGTATTTTTGTGGTCAGAAAAGATACTTGAGGCTGGGCACAGTGGCTCACACCTGTAATTCCAGCACTTTGGGTGGCCGAGGTGGGTGGATAACCTGAGGTCAGGAGTTCAAGAACAGTCTGATCAACATGGGAAAACCTCATCTCCACTAAAAACCCAAAAATTAGCTGGGCATGGTGGTACACACCTGTAATCCTAGCTACTTGGGAGGCTGAGGGAAGAGAATTGCTGGAACACTGGAGGTGGAGGTTGCAGTGAGCCAAGACTGTGCCACTGCACGCCAGCCTGGGTGACTGAGCGAGACTCCATCTCAAAAAAGAAAATAAAAAAATTTAAAAATTTTAAAAAAAGAAAAGATACTTGATATAATTTCTATTGTGGTAGAATTTGTGCAGACTTGTTTTGTGGATTAAGATATGGTCTATTCTGGAGAATGTCTCATGTGCCGATGAAAAGAACATGTATGCTGCAGCACAGGGTAAAATATTCTACAAATGTCAATTAGGCCTATTAGATCTAGTGTGTAGTTTAACTCCACTATTTCTTTGTTGATTTGCTGTCCAGATTGAGAGTTAGGTGTTAAAGTTCCCTACTATTATTCTATTGCATTCTATCTCTCCCTTTAGATCTATTAATGCTTGCATTACATACTTGGGAGCTCTGCTGTTGGGTGCATACATTATTTATAATTGTTATATCCTCCTGCTGAATTGATTCCTTAATTACCATATGGAAACCTCCTTTGTCTTTTTTTTTTTATTTTTACAGTCTTTGGCTTGTAGTCTATTTTATCTGATATATCCACTCCTGCTCTTTTTTGCTTTCCAATTGCACACAGTATATTTTTCTATCCCTTTACTTTCAGTCTATTGAGTCTTTATAGGTTAAGTGGGTTTCTTGGATCTTGTTTCCTTACACATTCAGCTACTGCATAACTTTTACTTGGAGAATTGAGACCATTTACATTTAGTGTTATTATTGATGAGTAAAGACTTGGTACTGCCCTTATGTTGCCATTTTTCTGGTTGTTTTGAGACTCTTGTCTTCCTTTCTTAGTGACTTCCTTTGTGGTTAAGTGATTTTATATAGTAGTATGTTCTAATGTGTTGCTTTTTATTTTTACACTTTTTAACTTTAATCCTTTATTGTTAGATATGGGAGAATATTTATGATTTTATAATGACTCTTGTTTGGGGAATGTAAACAGAGTACTCTCTCTGTATTTACTTTCTTGGAATTATAGATGAAGAAGATTACAATACTTTATGCAAAAAAAGGTTTAAAAGATATTTGCTCTAAAAAGAAATTGGTGAGAAAGTTTTTATATGAAGTAATCAATATAACAATCTATGTATACAGAATCTTAAACATAGGTCATTCTCTACACTAATTATTTGTTAAGTTCCAGCATATATAATGTTCATAATATAATAACTGGCATGTGGCCCCTTTCGTCAAGACTATACTCTTAATATTTAAGATACATAGACAGTAAAAATAATAATAATAATAAATAAATTAATTAAAAGCAGCTGTACTTTTATGTTTGGCATGCTTTGCCTCCAAAGCACAGGTTTGGGCCTGGAGTCCTCTACACATTTCCTTCTTGCATGCTTAATCACAGGGTCCAAGCTTCCTCAGCAATACATTCCCCTCTTTGTTACATGTGCTAGAACTCTGGTTATACTGACCAGTAGCCACCCTAGTTTGTTTAGCTCAATAATCAATAATGCCACAAATAGAAGACCTTGTAATTTCAGGGAAATGATTATACTCGGAGTTGGAGGAAGATGTGGGATTATTAAGAGTCTCTCAGACACAGGAAATCTAAACAGAACTTCTCTATGGCTTTTCACAATCTCTAGTTTTTCTGTTTTCAATAGCAGAAGCAACTGGACTCACATTAAAATTCTACAAACGAACTTTTTCTGTTTGAGATAGCAACAAAAACTCTGTGTAGGCACAAAATTACTAATGGCCGCTATTTTCTTGTATTCTTAGTCTTTAGGTTTGAGAAGGAAGAGAAAAAAAAGAGGAGTGGGCTAAAAAGCTGGGAAATGATGGTAACGATTAGCTGGCCGATATTAAGCTAAATCATTATAGTAGTGGCATTATTACATAAACTACTGGTGGTCCTTACTAATTCAGAATAAGTACCTTGTAATAATTTTCTATATATGCAAAAATTTGCATACGATTATTAAAAATCTATTTTTATAAATAGAATATACTGTCAAAATACCAATCATTATACCAAAGTCAACATGCACGTAATACAAAGTCTGATTTAAATGAATTTGTATTTACCAAATTATGAATAACTGAAGAATGCACACTCTAATCTTATGACCCATTGTAGTGCAAGGAAAAAATGCATTGGACAGTTAAACAGGCAAGGAAGACTTTACTCATGACTATAGAAATAGGGGAGGAAGATTGGACTCAACTCCACTGAAACAAAAACAAGAGAGTGTTTAAACACTGGGGTGAGTTAGTGGAAAAGTACTGGAAGACACTGAAGAAGAGAGGTTGTCAACTATCTTTGTCTGCTAATTGGTGATTATGGAAGTTAGCCTCCTTTCCCCCTCCCCCACCCCCCACCCCGCACAGAGAGTGGGAGACAGGGCCTCTATCTTCCTTGATGATTACATTTCAAAGAGAAGGCTCCTTGAGAAAGACACTTCTTGGTTCTAAAGCTGGCAAGAGGCTGGGGGAAGATCTACATCTCAAAGGAACTGAGAAGGTATTTACAAATGCAAGTTTTCTAAAGTAAATGCTCCAAGGAAAGGGAGGCCAGGGGCCTATAGTCAGGAAAAAACAAGTCTAAAGTTTAGTCAACTGAGGGGAATGTAAAAGCCTTCTTGGTCAGCAGACAGAAATAGGAATCTGGAAAATTATGCTGCAAACCGGGATGTCACGTGAAGCAAATATTTGTGTAAAGCAAGGACAACTTTTAGATACTGTACATTAAAGTAATGGGTTGCTGTTGCAATTCTTTTATCTACAGCTCAGAAGTTCTTTATAGCAATTTCTAAAAAATGGTTCAGGTGAAACTGTTGGAGGGAAGTTGGAGGTCAAATTTGGTTCAACCAGAGACATAGAGGAAGTAGGAGGTATATATTAAAGGATTTTTTGCAGGGAATTGGCTTATAGAAATGTGGGGGCCAACAAGGCAAGTCTGAAATCTATAGGGTAGAGTATCAGAAAACGCAGGCAGAAAACTCTATGGCATGACCTGAAGCTGCAATACATAGTAGAATTCCGTCTTTCTTTCAAATGTCTTAGTTCTGTCTGAAGACCTTTCACTGAATGAGTCAGCCCACCCAGGTATCTAGGATAATTTCCCTTATTTAGAGTCAAATGATAGGCCAGGTGTGGTGGCTCATGCCTGTAATCCTAGCACTTTCAGAGGCCAAGGCAGGCAGATTGCTTGAGCTCAGGAGCTCGAGGCCACCCTGGGCAACATAGTGGAACCCTGTCTCTACTAAAATGCAAAAAAAAAAAAAAAAGTCAGGCGTGGTGGCATGCACCTGTAGCCCCAGCTACTGGGGAGACTGAGGCACGAGAACTGCTTGAACCTGGGAGGCAGAGGTTGCAGTGAGTCGAGATGGCAGCACTACACTCCAGCCTGGGTGACAGAGAGAGATACTGTCTCAAAAAAAAAAAAAAAAAAAGTCTAATGACTATGAGAGTTAATCACAACAAAATACTTTCACAGCAACACTTAAACTAGTATTTGATTGAACAACTAGGGACCACAGCCTAGCCAAGTTAAGACAATATACTGATCATCACATAGACTGAATTTAAGCACTATCATGGAGATGCAACAAAGGAATTAACAACACCAGTCAAAGCAGTTCATCATAAGCGTTCAATTAGTTTACGTAGGTAGGAAAGTTTGAATATTTTAATCAATTAATTTTAGAATTTGAGGGCATATATGCCAAATGGTTTTTATTGATTCTAGGGATTTATTTCCCAGAAAAAAAAAAACCCATATATACACATATAAAAATATTGTAATATATAATATCTCTAATATATTCTTAATTATATTATATAATTATGACTTAAGAAAATATTTTTATTTGTGCAAATCTATAGGATAACCTAAATGTTCAGCACTTCACAATGTTTTCATCTCTACTTTAACAACAAAAATATGTAGTATGATATTTTAAACAAAATCTTATTGTAAAAATGAAGAATGAGTAGCTACTAAAACATCACGGGAAAAATGTTATCCACTTTTGCTTTAGAACAACATTCAAAACTACTGAACATTTTATAAGTGAATAAAATATAGATGTTTATATAGTCTTCAATAATCACACATTTCTTTAATGCCAGCTCTTAATCATATTACAAGTTTTTCATGAGTTCAACTAAAATGTGGCCATTTTTTAAAATTTCATATTTTACTTTTAGTACCATTTTTCCAGCATAACTTTTAAGATTTCTGAGATGTAGAAATGCAGTTGACTTGATATTTTCTTTCACCTGTGCATGTCTTTAAATGTTAAAAACTAAAAACTATTATTAGAATAAGGAGGGCGGATCACGAGGTCAGAAGATCGAGACATCCTGGCTAACAGGGTGAAACCCCGTCTCTACTAAAAAATACAAAAAATTGGCCAGGTGTGGTGGCAGGCGCCTGTAGTCCCAGCTACTCGGGAGGATGAGGCAGGAGAATGGCATGAACCCGGGAGGCGGAGCTTGCAGTGAGCTGAGATCGTGCCACTACACTCCGGCCTGGGTGACAGAGCGAGACTCCGTCTCAAAAAAAAAAAGAATAAGGATCCCAAGAAAGAAAAGTAATGTCTGTGTCCAAGAGCTTCTCTTTCTCTTAGGCTGTATTATGCCAATATAATCAATCCCAAAATTCATAATCACAGAGGCAACACTGACATCAGTGACTAGCCATTAACAAGAAAATCATTACAAGATATTATTTAATCAAATGCACTTAGCATGCAAAAACTGTTATTCTGTATCTCCCGGTCTTTACTGCCTGTATCAGAATTCCTATCCAATTCATCCAAAACTGAATATTTTATAGGTTGAAATTTCATGAATCCTATTATTTCCTCTTCTTGTCTAGATGTAAAAATTATCATTTGTCATGAGCTAAGGTTAGTCACATTTCTGATAAACAGAATTGGCACTTTGGTTAAGTGTTACTTCTGGCAAGTTCTTGAATTTTCATTTATATTATTTAGTCTAGAGCATTGCTAAACCCCCAGGTGTGCCCAAAGTAAGAGGAAAGAGTAGTTGAAAGCAATAGACACACACACACACACACACACACACACACACACACACATATTTATGGGGATAAGAAGCTTCTGTGACTCTGGGAATGGGGTGAGAAAGAGATCAGGTTCATGTCAGATAGAGGCAAATAATCAGTCATATGAAGGGGATGACAAAGACAGTTGTGAAGCTGAGGTAGCATTTATTCCAACACTCTAACTCATTGGAAAGTTGCCAATGAAAACAAGGAAATTCATCTGAATCACTTTAAACCTTTCAGCGGAAATGTGCCATAAAAATTCAAGACAGTGTTGCCATTATTAAAGCTATTATTGCTAACATTTCTCATTGTGAATACAAAGTCAAGAAGAGGAAGAAAGGCTGGTAAAGAAATTGGATGGATAATGGGGAGGAAGGCTGACAATTACGATTCAGATAGGTAATGAATTTGGTAATGTCTAACCCATATAGTACAATAGAACTGTTATATTCTTTCTTAGATTGAGGGTAGTAACCATTTTTAATATAAATGTAGGTATTTAAAATAAATTACTATCTCCAAGACTTGGATATTAAGTTTAGCTTTCATAAAATATGTGCTACACTATTATATATGTACAATTTCTATTTAAAGAGAGATTACAAAGCATGCTTTACTCTGATATCTAACCAAGTACAGTAAAAAATGAAAAGACAACCTCATGTATCTGTCCATTGTACCCCACTGGAGTTACAGTGTTTAGCAGATACTCTTCTTGCTATTAAACAAAACCTGTACGCATATTAAAGTCAATAACTCTAATGCTTTGTTAGAAGATTTCATTTTGAACATATGAGGGCAATTTAAAACCAAATAAAATAAAGAGACATAAAATATCTTACAAGTACAAATCCATGCATGGCAACAATATGAAGACAGGAAAGTCTAAGGAAGAAAAACAGCTACAGTGGAGGAATTAAGACACTTGGGCTTCCCCAAGTGAAAATCTCCATTCAATCTCTATCCAAACAGAATTTGTTCATCTGTCATGTGGGCCCTGCCTCTTCTAAACAATCAGATGTTTTTGTTTTTGTTTTTGTTTTTGTTTTAAACAATAGTTCTAAAGGGGAGAGAAAAACATCTCTGGTAGCTAAGGACTTTGTTTGTAGCTAGCAAGATAACAATTTTGTGAATTTAAATTACCAACTTCCCAATTCACGCTTTTTCCTCTAGCAAAATATTTTCTGGTGACAAAATGAATAAAAGCTACATTATCACTCATCTAAGTAAATTTCCATTTCCAGGTCATTTTATGTCTAAGCAGGATATACTTGCTCATCAACGCACACTTTGAAGAACTTTGTCATAAATAGCAGGAGAGGCAGTGAATCAAGTGAAAAGAAAAAAGGCATTGGAATCAAATTGTGTCTCAGCCACTTACTACAGTGGCGACATTGGACAAGTATGTGGCCCTCTCTTCTTATAGTAGAATTGATTGTTATTTCATTGTATTATCTTAGTTTTTTCAATATGTTCTTCAAAACACCCTGGCCCCAGTTAGTGACCTCTCTGTCTCCCCACATCCTTTCCAACAGTACTTATCAGCTCCTCCTCTCAAAAGGTGGAGTCTGTTCCCCCACCCTTTGAATCAGAACTGCCCTAGTGACTCACTATGGCCAGTAGAAGATGGTAGAACTGACAGCATTCTACTTCTAAACACAGGCCTTAAAACGTCCTCACACTTATGCAATCTCTCTCTCTTACTCTCTCTTTCTCTATGAATCTCTCTCTTTCCTCTCAGCTCCTCTGTAAGCACAAAGCCAGACTAGCTTGATGGAAGATGAGAGACCATGTGGAAAAGAGCTAGGTAACCCAACCAACCTTCAGCTGACACAGATGCATAAGGGAGCCCAACCAATATCAGAACACCTAGTGAGCTCCAGTTACACTGTCAATGGGCGGACTGAGTGGATAATTTGTTACACAGCAAGAACCAACTGATACAGTTAGCCTCAGTCTCTTCAACTATACTATGAAGACATTATTAACTCGTTGTTAGAATCACATGAGAAAAATATATGTGAAGAACCTAAGCACTATACTTGGCCTATTAAAGGAATTGAGTAAATAGTAACTTTGTATCATTTTTAAAACTAAGCCACTTACACTGCCTTCTGTGTAATCCTTTGTACCACACTCCTGGGTAGTTGCTTGCAATTGACACAATTTACGCCACCTCAAGTTATAAAGGAAAGCAAAATAGCCCAGATAGATAACACCATGGCCTCTGGAGCACTGTGTTTAATTGGGCTAAGCTGACAGGTTCCAGATGGCTTTATGCTTTAATACGCAAACTATCAATTTTACATACCTAAGTTCTAAACACTGAATGTCTCAAATAAATTGTGAATTCCTTCACCTCTGAGCCTTTACACACGCTGTACCCTCTCTTGATAGCATTGTTTTTTCCCATCTCTCCCACAACCTTCTGTAGTTAGTACCTTCTCATTTTAAACACTGTGTCCTCTGGGACACCTGTCCTGGTCCCCATTTCTGAATTAGATCACTCTTTTCTGTGCTTAGACTTCTGCTTGTCAACCAATTGCAATTGCTTAGTGATCTTTGCATATTCCCACTAGATTATAAATTCTTTATTTGTCACCATACCAGGTACTTAATAAATATCTGTTGAAAAATGAAACAAGATTTTTTCATATTTCATACTGTCCTCAAAATACTGATATTCTACCTACACATTTTATTCGTAACCTCTTCTTTATTCTGTTGTATAAATAGACTGTCATACTTCTTACCTATTACTTCATTGTATTATCCTAGTTTTTCAGTATGTTCTTTCTAAATGCCCTGTTCTTCTTAAGTTTTGACGTTGAATATTAGGGAGGTCAGGTAAAATTATGATAATATATAAAGATGATTTTTATGTGAATGTAACAGTTATCTGGATTATGAGTGATTGTACAATTCGTACTTTTCGTGCCTGAAATAGCTTAACTGACCCAGGCTTAATAACACAGATCAAATCAACCCTATGGAGTCATTTGGGTGGTCAGTTCTAAATTAAATCAGCTATTTGGGCAAATAATTGGTTGGCAATCAACGATCTGACAGACTTAAATTTTTAATAAAGTAACTGAATGTTCTAGAAATAGGGTATGAAAATTAATCCTCATCTACAAGACCCAGAAGACTAAGTCACATAGTAAACTGATAGCAAAATTATATTTCAGGGCTTAAAAGTTTTGATTCCTTTTTTTTGCATGAATATCAAATCATTAGTTGTATTTGTAGTTGTATTGATTCAGTTATTCCTGTCTATCAAATTCATGGTCCAAATTTCATGTTTCTATCTGTTGTAATGGGTTTATAGCACCACAAAGCCCTCTATGGCAGCAAACATGTTCTGCTGTGTGTTCTACTGTCTAGCCATGTGGGCACATAATAAACTCTTAGATGATGAGAGAATGCATGACTATTAATCAATCTCCCATTTAGCCACCCATTCGCCTACCCAACACCGGCACAGACAAGCCTTCTTATCACAGGTAGGATGTAAAAGCAACTTATTCAAAAATCTGTTATTCTTCTTCATCCCTCAGATCATCCAGCTTCACTCTGCTCTGCCACACCCATCCCTCATGACTGCAGTGTGAACTGCTACACACACCACTACTTTCCAAAACAGGGAAACATTTTCATTTTCATCCAGATCTTTTAAAAGTATATTTAATTAACAAATAATAGTATATATTTGATATGATTTGGCTCTGTGTCCCAAATCTCATCTCAAATTGTAATCCCCATGTGTTGAGGAAGGAGAGTAATTGGATTATGAAGGCGGTTTCCCCCATGCTGTTCTCGTGACAGTGAGTGAGCTCTCATGAGAATTGATGGTTTTCTAAGTGTTTGGATGGTTGTAAGTTTCCTGAGGCCTCCCTAGCCATGGGAAAATGTGAGTCGATTAAACCTCTTTTGTTTACGAATTACCCAGTCTCAGGTATTTCTTTATAGCAGTGTGAAAACGAACTAATATGATATTCAAGGTGTACAATGGGATTATTTGATATGTTTATACATTGTGTACTGATTACCACAGTCAAATTGATTAACATACCTATCACTACCCACAGGTACCAATTGTGTGTGTGTGTGTGCGCGTGGGTGCGTGTATGCAGTAAAAACACTTAACATATGCTTCCTTATCAAATTTCAAGGGAACGATACATTATTATTATCTATAGTTACCATGCCGTACATTAGATCCTCAAAACAACCTTGGTCCTTTTCAAGGTCATTATTCTCTCAATGAATATTTAGTTTCCAATGAACCAAAGTTCATAGATAAATAGAAAAATGTTAAGTAGACGATTGATAGATTGATAGGTAGATAAATACTGCATTTAAGGTTTAAGTTAGAGCTCTATGCATATTTCTATAATTTGCTTTGCATATCTAGTTAAAATTTCATGGTACTCTAGTAAATATTAAAATGTTACATTTGATCCTGTCAAGCTCATGTTCTTTTTAGATTTTGACATATTATCTATTCTCAGTTTTATATCATATCCAAGTTTGATAGGTATGTCATAAATCACTACATCAAATTGATGCCCATGTTGAACACACACCAAAAAAGAAACTTTAATTTATGTTCCATAAACTTCCAAGGATAAGCTCTAATCACCAAAGACAGAATTCACCTGTCACTAATCATCACAGAAGATAATGATGTAAAAAAACAAAACAAAACAAAACAAAACCATATACCTTGTGATTTCTATAAAGAATATATTTCTTTATTTCAGGTTGATTAAAACTATATTATCAGTTATATGTAGCAATATAATTCTACATACTTCAAAGCAATCAATGTTATTTTTAATGACACCTTCAATAAACAACACACACCACACATCCTTAAGGACAGTACCTGGAAATTCTGGAAAACTGCCTGCAAACCTGAAGTAGAGGCTTTTTGGACTTCCTGAGTCTGAATGCTCAAAATATCAAATTCCTCAGGCCATTTTTCTGCTAAATCAGAGATTGCCAGGCAACAAGACCAAATATGTACTCATTTCAGAATATTCATAGTGTTTTTAGTGCTCTTTTTTTTCCCAACAAATATTTAGTAAATTCTAACTGGGTTCTAAGCACAATATGTAGCATATTCGTCACTTAGTATATACACAAGTTTAAAAAACATATCCCCTGTCTTCAAGGTGATCTCAGGATAGTTAAAAAGATAGAATGGCATGTAAGCAAATGAATGCAATAGATTATTGTGCAGATAAATATCCCCATAGTATAGAGAATGTACAAGGCGAAAATTATCAATTCCCCCAGAAAATACCAGAAAAGAATTTATAGAGACAGAAACACTTTAATCAAGTTCTAATTAATAGTAGCAATAACAGCACCAGCAACCGTTGTTGAAAAGTATTGTACCCTTTTCCTTATCTCATTTAATCCTCTAAAATTTTACATAGTAGGTGTTATTACCATCCCAACCTTAAAAATTCAAAATTGAGGAGCAGCATGATTAATTAACAGATCTAGGGGCCCGTTGCTAGTAAATCAGGGAGCCGAGACTTGAAATCAGAGTTTTCTAGCTCCAGAGTTGGCATTCCTTTTCTTAATTTAAGTTTTAATTGACAAGTAATAACTCTATATATTTATGGGATACAATGAGATGTTTTGATATAAGTTTACCTTGTAGAATGATTAAATCAGGAAAATTAACAAATCTACCACCTCATATGTTTATTATGTTTGCGGTGAAACCATTTAAAATCTTCTTTTAGCAATTTTGAAATATACAATGCATTATTATATTTGTTAGAGTCACCATTCTGTGCAATAGATCACTAAAACTTATTCCCCCTAACTGAAACTTTCTATTCTTTGATCATCTCACTTTTACCTATGTCTCCCCTCCCCCAGTCTCTGTTAACCACCATTCTATACTCGACTTCTATGAGTGCAACTTTTAGACTCCACTTATATAAATTAGATCATATGGCATTCTTCAGCATCTACCCATCAATGATATTTCAGATAACATACATGCTATAGGAGAAGAAAACTTAGGGAAAGATATTTGGGAAAAAAATAAAATTGGGGGAACTGAAACAGGTCGGAATGGCTACGATAACTTCTAGAGCAAAAGTAGAGAAATAATGAAAGAAGAGGCTATGTAAGGGCCAAAACTAGATCATGATTGGCTTTTATTGCATGCAATCTGACTCTAAATAATAAACAAAGAGGCCAATGGATTAGAGGGGGCGAGAAAGAGCCAAAAAATAAAGATAGAAAGATAGTGCCAGATTTATGGTTTGGACAGTGGGTGGGTGATAGTAATCCTAACAGAATATGGAATTTAACAAGGGAAACTTTTGTAGAAAAGAGAACAAAAAAGACCATATTGAATTTTAGTGTCTCTGAGACATACAGGCTCAGTGTCTATAAAGCAGAAAGTACTTGAGTTCGAGTTCAGGAAACACACTGAGCTTAGGGATGGACTTTACCCTCTGGGCCCTAGAAGTGACTCATCCATATGCAGATTGGAAATATGAAAGTTATGAAAACCGTGCTTCAAGAAGAATGTACAACACAAGAAGTGGGGCATGAATAAGGATCCCAGAAACATCATTATTTAGAATCAACTAGAGTAGCAAGTCAATTCCTCTTATAAGCTCTCACAGACGCTGCATACTTTTCCTTTAAAACATTATTATTGGTGCAAATTTATACTTGTTGAGATTTTCTTTGAATAATGTCCTGTCCTCAGTAAGCTAAAAGTTCCATAAGAGCAGAGTTTTTGTTAACCAATTGTATTTCAAGCACCTGTCATAATGTCAGCACATGGTAGGTGCTTACCACTGGATGAATAAGCCAGAAAAGGAAAGAGATGAACTTGTGAGAAATTTGGAAAGAGAAGCAGGAGAGAGTGCTATCAAGGGATTCCAGAGTTTCAAGAATAAAGCAACAATAAGAACAGAAATGAATCTTGAAAACAGTTTGACATCCCCACTATAACACAAGAAGAAACACTATAACAAGGAAGCAGAAAGCCATAAAAAGCCATAAGAGGGTAGTACCCTAGATGAAATTCAAAGAGAGCTGAGTAAAATAAGACAGAATTAAAAGAAAACTAAAAATGCAACACAGGATCAATATCTCCACTGGAAGCAATAAATGAAGTAGATACTACAAAAACCTGGAGCTGTAATGTACGGGGCAATCTCAAGAAACTTCACCAAAAATTCAGAAGAAAGGAAACATTAAAGTTGCGCAAATACTGAGAATAAGACAAGAATAAAAACAAACCTCCAACATAATAATTATGGGAAATTATATGATTCACTATTTCTAAAATAAGCAAAACAAATAGAAGCAATGTTAAAAATATAATAGAAAACTTGAAAAAAATGAACATGCAAATAGATGTATGAACCAAATCTAAACAAAGTGAAAGAAAGGTATTCTATAACCAAATATTCCTGGAAGTTCTTGAATTAAAATATAAATAAAAATCTTCTCATAATCCAGGAACTTTCATTACATAGAAATTTAAAGCTTCTTAAAATAAGCATAATGGAAGAAATAATAATTATGTTATATTTAAACATTTAGATTTTTATAACCTAGAAATGGTGGGGAAAGAGAGGGGAGAGAGTTTCAGATGAGGTTTCTAAAGTTTTGAAAAATTCTTCATCTTATTTTCAGAGGACTTCAAAGATTCCATTTTGTTCTTGACCTTGATGACTAGATAAATATAGCTTCAAAGAAAGCCCCCAATCAATTCCAAAAAGCAGAAACTGCACAGTTCAGTTCACATTTTCTGACCATAATCCACTAAAGCTTGAAGAAAATTTTAATATTAATGGAGAAAATAATATCTTGATAAGTGAAAACACTCAAATACACTCCTACATAAATATTTGTTGACAGCAAAATTATAACGAGAGACTATTTGAATAATGATAATAATGGAGCTGTTGTATCAAAATTTATGATAAATTTTCAGGTCTAACTTCGGGTGTAAATTCAAAGTTTTAAATGTCTTTTCAGCATTATTTATAATATTAAAAATAGAAAACAACATAACAACAATAAGGCAATGGTTGATACTCAAACATTAAAAGTTATATTTTTAATCTTTTTTAAGTGGCATAGAAAAAAGTTCACAACATAATATTATGTGAAAAATGATCCAAAAGTAGATATGGTTAAATGAGAGAGGATATACAATAATAACCTCTCTGAAAATTTGCACAGAAGTAGAAATAAGGATTAGAGAAATAATGACGTAAGTATAGGGTGAGAAAGATAAAGTTTGAGGGCCAATTATACTTTCCATAAGCCAAATCATTTTCAACAAAACAGTTCAGATCTGACTCATATTTTTAAAATACATCTTATTCTCATCAATACAATTTTATAAATAAGTATATCAAATTTGTGGTACTTATATGTTGAATTTTTTCCAATATGCTAAAACTAAGCTGCTATGATTGAGATCAAGCTTAGAAAGAACTACACACATAGTCAATATAGAGCCGTAATATGCACAAATATTAATAATTCAATCTCTATGACAGATATTGCGTATTCTAAATGTAGATTTTATGAATAAGAACTGAAAATATATAGGCTATATAAGGTAAACCTCATTCTATCTCTGAAAAACCTGAGGCAAAAGTAAATAGTATAAATGAGTACAAAGAGTAATTGGATTTTCTAATGAAACAGAATTCTACAGTTTATATCAAACATGGTACTAATTTCACTTTGATTTGGTAGAAAGTCTTTGGCTGCTAAGAAATTAAATATGAAAATTACCACTACTTAACAAAGAATTCAGAATTCACAATAAACCTGGCTTTCAAAGTATTTACCAAGCATTCAATATTAAGGTCAATGTCGGCATACATCCCATTTAAAGCTGAAAGCTAAACCAGGTTTATTAGAGATTTGTGCCAATAGCACACTTTGTGCCTGCCTGGGATTTTCAATGTTTATTTTGCCCTTTAATAGGAAGCAGCATAATTATCTATGAGTAAACTAAGGAATAATAAGTGGTATGTAAAGCAGAAGGTTATTACGATGTATTGTGAAAATCCATAGTTTGAAACCTTTCTCAGGAGTATATGTAGATTTTAGTGACTACAGCAGATAAATGTTACTTTGTGACTATTTGTATGGAACTTCACACACACAAAAATTGGCCCATGGCGGGGAAAAAGCTTCAAAAACATTAATGTATCATTTGCTGGCATTATCCCTTCTTTTGCAATTATTTAAGGAAATGCCCTGAAGAGAACTGCACAGAAAGTCCACTATAGAAAAAGGAATGCTTATACACTCTTAATAGGAGTGTAATGTAGTTCAATCATTGTGGAAGACTGTGTAGCAGTTCCTCAAAGACCTAAAGACAGAAATACCATTTGACCCAGTCATCTCATTACTGGGTAAATACCCAAAAGAATATAAATCATTGTATTATAAAGACGCATGCACATGTATGTTCATTTCAGCACTATTCACAATAGTAAAGACATAGAATCAACCTAACTGTCCATCAATGATAGACTGGATAAAGAAAATGTGGTACACATACACCATGGAATACTATGCAGCCATAAAAAATGAGCTAGATTATGTCCTTTGCAGGAACATAGTTGGAGCTGGAAGCAATTATCCTTAGCAAATTACCACAGGAACAGAAAACCAAATACCATATATTCTCACTTATAAGTGGGAGCTAAATGATAAGAACACATGGGCACACAGAGAGAAACAATATACTTTGGGGCCTATCAGAGGGCAGAGGGTGGGAGCAGGGAGAGGATCAGAAAAAATTAACTAATGGGTACTAGGCTTAATGCCTGGGTGACTACATAATCTGTACAACAATCCCCCATGATACAAGTTTACCTATGTAACAAACCTGCACATGTACCCCTGAACTTAAAAGTTAAAAAAACAAGGGCCACCATATTTTTATGGTAGGCAGATAAAATTCACTCCTGACACTGGTTTCCTCTCCCTTCTGGGTGTGGTAGGCAGAATAATAGACACCCAAAGAATGCACGTCTAACTTTGAATATATTAGGTTACATAGCAAAATGGAATTAAGGTTGCAAATGAAATTAAGGTTGCTAATCAGCTGACCTCAACATGGGAAGATATCCTGGATTTTCCTGAGGGTGTGGGGCAAATATAGTTACAAGTTTCTTCCTAAGTGGAAGAGAGGGACAGGGAAGTCAGAGTTAGACATTTAAAGATGCTACACTGCTAGCTTTGAAGATGCATAGGAGCCATGAGCCAAGGAATGCAGGCAGTCGCTAGAAGCTGGAAAAGGCAATGAAACAGATTATCTCTTAGAACATACAGAAGGAACCCAACCCAGCTGATACCTTGATTTTAGCCCACTGAGACCTGTGTCATATTTCTGACTTCCAGAACTGTAAGATAATAAGTGTATGTTGTCTAAGTCACTAAATGTGTGGTAATTTGCTATAGCAGCCATGACAAGCAAAGTGCTGATGACATTGAAGAAGGCATACTAATAAAAATCCTAAAGAAAATAACTCCAGCAGGAGAAGTTTGCCTTCTCCTCAAATAGAAACCATGACGGAAAAAAATAAGTTTGTGGAGTTATGACTATTTGGGAAAACTAAACAGGTTTCTAATATTACCTGAGATATTAAAGTACTGAAAAAAACATGTTTGAAAAGAAAAAGTATACTTTAATTATCAATCTATGTATTGTCAATGTAAGGGCTTACCTAAGGTTAAACTTCACATTCAGGATCCCACTTCTAGGCAACAAATGGACTTCAAAGAAAATTGTGAGATACCATTCATATAAAGTGTTACTCCAAATGTTTTTACATTTTACAGTTTTGTACATTTCTGTTTCCCTGATCCTGTACATTTATGTCTTCCCTTCAGCATTGTGATGGCTAATTTTATGGATGAACTTGACTGGGAAGTTAAACATTATTTTGCATGTGTCTGTGAGGCTGTTTCTGGATGAGATTAACATTTGAATTTGCAGACTGAGTAAAGCAGATTGCCTTCCCCAATATGGCTGGGCCACATACAGTCCTTTGTAGGCCTGAATGGAATGAAAAAGCTGAGTAAGGAAGGATTTGTTCTCTCTGCCTGACAGGCTTCTAGCTGGGACAGAGTTCTACTTCTTCAAGTTTAAACTCAGAATAGAACCTACCCCATCGGCTCTCCTGGCTATCCGTCTGGCTGAATACAGATCTTGGAATTTTGCCTCCATAATGCATACTCCAACTCCTTATTGTAAATGTCTTTATAAATATTTGTATATTTACATTTATACAAAGAAATTATATATATTAGTTCACATAAATATATAAATTATATATAATGATATATAATATTAATTATATATGGCATATTGTATATGTATTTTGTTTCTGTTTTCCTGGAGAACCAGACTAATAAAACTATCAAACATCGTTCTTAGCTGCAACCAATCAACCAACCAACATATAAACAAATTTTTGGCAGATTTAAAGAGAAACAACTTATTAAAAAATTATTATCAGAGATAATTCCATTCATTGGTGCAGATACAGAGCAATGGCAATTCTCCTGCAGTGCTGGCGGAAATATTAACTGATAAAATCCCATTAGAAAATAGTTTAGAAAAATGTTCTAAAACAGAACAATTCAACTCCTAGATATATATACCCAAAAAGAACACAAAAAATTGTACATCAAAGGAATATGTAAATGAATCTATAAACAATATTCATTACCTGAAATGGCCCCAACCCAAATGTCTATCAAAAATAGACTGGATAAGCAAATTTCAGTATATTGATATGGTAGAATACCATACAGTTATAAAAATAAAACTTGTTTCACATGGTAACCTAGATGAATCTTACAATGTTGAGCAAAAGAAGCTAAACACACACACAAATGCATACTGAATGATTCTATTTATGTAGAGTTCAAAACACATTTATAGAACTAGAATAACGGTTCCCTTTGTAATGACTGGGAAGAGTATGAAGGAGGCCTCTGGAGTGCTAGTAAAGGTATATCTTGACCTGGTGGTGGTTACATGGCTAATTCACTTCATGAAAAATAATTGAATTGTATACTTGGGATTTGGCATGCTGTCTGTGTCAGTCCATTTTCACAGTGCTATAAAGAAATACCTGAGACTGGGTAATTTATAAAGGAAGGAGGTTTAATTGACTCACAGTTCCACATGGCTGGGGACACCTCAGAAACTTACAATCATGGCAGAAGGGGAATCAGGCACCTTCTTCACCAGGCAGCAGGAGGGAAGGAGTGTGAACCACTTATAAAACCATCGGATCTCATGAGAACTCACTCACTATCACGAGAACAGCATGGGGGAAACCGTGCCTATGATACAAACACCCTCACTAGGTTCCTTCTTTGACATGTGGGGATTATGGGGATTACAATTCGAGATGAAATTTGGGTGGGGACACAGAGCCAAACCATACCTGAGGGGAGGAGGTTGCAGTGGGCTGAGATCGTGCCACTGCACTCCAGCCTGGGCGAAAGAGTGAAACTCTGTCTCAAAAAAAAAAAAAAAAAAGAGATTAAGCGGAGAGCTGGATAAAATAAAAATAATAATAATAATTAATGAAAATGAATGGGAAATTTAAGTACAAATAAGACTTGAGAAAAGAAAAAATGTCAGAAACTAAGAATGGCAATAGATTTCTCTACAACACTGGAGACTAAGAAAATGGAGAAATGCCTTTGAAATTCCGGAAGATTTATTTTTTTCAAACTAATATCCTAAACCCAACCTGAAACCAGCATAAAAGATATTTAATATGTCAGAATTGCCTTGCAGCCTTTCCTGCAGAGCGACTGGAGAACATGCTCAAGCAAAACAAGGGAACGAAGTAGAAAGTAGAAGGCATGGGACTCAGGAAATGATGACTGGAACCAAGAGAGGGGTAAAGAAACCCCACAGCTTGACAGCAGTTTGGTACCCAGAAAGTAACAAGTCCTAATTCAAGCAGGAGGAGCAAGCTCTCCAAAGGTAAGTTTGCTGAAAAAAATATAGACTTGATAAATACATGGTATGATAGATGCCATGGTGAAGTATATGGAAAAACAAAGGGTATACATGGAAAATAATTTAGGCAAAAAAACACAGGGCAATTACTTGTTGCAACTATACTACACTTCTGAACTCAATAAACAGTACTTTGTCATAACGATATAAACACAGATTATCTCAACTAAAAATAGTGCTAGAACTATATTAAGAACATGGGATGAGAACACAAAATATAATCTTGGCAATTTTCACATGTATAATACATTGCTATTAATTCTTAGCACCATATTGTAATATAGATCTCTTGAACTTATTCCACCAAAAAATGGTAAGTATGTGATGTAATGCATATATATATTCATTAGCTTGATTTAGGCATTCCACAGTGTATACAAATTTCAAAGCATCATGTTGTACACCCATAAATATACATAATTTTTATTTGACAATTTTTTAAAGAGAATGGGAGAAGGGGTTGAAAATACAGTGAAATTAACGTACGAATCATAAAAAAAATACTCAATATATGGCAAACAGAACTAATCAGTAAACAAACAGCACTTAAAACATACTGTATGGAAAAACATGGAAATCACAGGAAGAGAGAATTCAAAGCTGTTGACCCTGGAGACTGAATTTTGATGGGCTGTCACTTTTTTTATTATAATTACTTTTCGTATTATTTAATTTATTTTAAAAAACCATGTGTATGTATTAACTTAATAAAACTTTTATAAATTAGTTATTAAGAAATCAAAACTCTCATATTTATTAAACCATTATCCAATTTGACATAAGAAGTAACCTGTATTGAATATAAGGTTTTAACATGTTTATGCATATACAAATTCACACATGCAGACAAACACACACACTTTTAGCGTGCTACTTATGAGTGTTATTAGGGATATTTGTAAAAATGTTGCATCTTAAGGGGGTATTATTTTCTCCCATATACATAGTATAAACTGAACAAATGGATTTGATTCAGAATTTCCCCAGTAGTCATCTCTTCACAAGAAATAATAGTGTTTTCCTAAAAACCTGTAAGCTATTTTTAAAATCTCCATATGAATTTTGATTACCCTAGTATGAAATATTTGAAGTGGGAGATTATTATAGAAATGCTACATGACTTTCTCCTATCCAGCAGTGATATTTCAGAATGATTTTTGCAAAAAAAAAAAAATTTATTACACTTAAGTCAGCAAACTAAGTCATCTATTGAATGCAAATGCAACTAAAAGCCTTGTATTCTTCATTTATTCAAACATTCAGCAAGCCTCTGTAATACATCTTAATATCAAAAGCAGACTCGAAAAATTTTTCCTTTCCTTTAGAAAATTAATCCCTCCCCAGTAGATCCTGTGGGTTTTCACACTGTAGTTTTGTAAATGTTAGAAAAGCACAGCTGAAAGTAATCAGAAATCTAAAAAGACAACAGTAATGAAAGCAACAGTAAACCAATTTAAACAATAAGACAAAGTATCAGATCACGTAACTGAAAGCCCAAAGATTAATAAGGTTCAGGGTCAACCTAATACAATGACTCTCCTCTGTTGTCCTTCGGTTCTCTTGTGTCCACCCACCTCCCTCTCTCATCTTCATCCTCTGGGTGTTAGCAAGATTATGGAATCAGTCCCAAGTCTCCCATCTCCAAAGGGAGAGACAGGGCAGCAATTCCACAGCTGTTCCAGAAACTCAGATGCGCTGTCCTTGTATGAATGATGTGTTTCTGATTCTTTGACATTTTAGGACCTTGCTAATTCTGGAGAGACTGCTCTTCCCAAGGTTGCCAATTCCTAGAGATCATAAAGAGTTCTCCTGCAAGCATGCCTTTGACATGCAAACCAACCAATCCACAGTCCATACCCATAACCACTTCTCTTATCAAGCTCTCATACTCCAGACCACTATCCACCTGCCCTAGTCACCCAAAGGACTAGGTATCAAACAACTAAGGACAGTCAGTCCCTAAGTCCCACAACCTGTGGAAGTTGTCAAAACTAGCCAATCCTTAACCTTCTTACCTTGCCTTGCCTGTTATGTCCCATAGAACGCACAATATAGGATCTTGGCCACCTTTGGCAAGAGCTCCTTCTGCCTCTTGACCAACACTAGTCCTTCCTCATGTAGCCCCCATGGGGTGGCACGCCCCTTCTCTTGGGATCTGTGAGTATAACAAACTGTCTTTTTGATGACAGTTGTCTCCTAACCTGCTTATCTCACCATACCTAAATAATAACAAAATCTACACTTAAAACATTTTTCCTGCCATAATTGCCAAAAATAGACCACACATCTACCCCAAACCAATCAGTAGCAAAGAAAATAAAATACACTTAGAGATGGGTTTTCCAAAACTGTGTGAAAGGATGCTGTTTCCAAAACTGTGTGAAAGGATGCTATAATAAACTCACAAGGGTATGCAGTATATTTTAGATTTTTGAAGGAAATATAGCGATACTCAACATCTGTGGGACATTACAAAAACTGTTAGCTGAAGGTCATTCACAATTTCAACATGAGATGCTGTCGCATTCCTTTCAATGATGATACACCTTTGAGAAGCTGTTTTTTCAGTAGTTGTTTTGATAAAGAGCAAGCATTGCACAAAATCAGTTAGGCTGAGGTAATGAGGGTGGTGATATATGATCTAAGCCCAGGTTTGAGAAGTTTTGAGTAGATTGCAAAAATTTTCTCCCATTCTGTAGGTTGCCTGTTCACTCTGATGGTAGTTTCTTTTGCTGTGCAGAAGCTCTTTAGTTTAATTAGATCCCATTTGTCAATTTTGGCTTTTGCTGCTGTTGCTTTTGGTGTTTTAGACATGAAGTCTTTGCCCATGCCTATGTCCTGAATGGTACTACCTAGGTTTTCCTCTAGGATTTTTATGGTATTAGGTCTAACATTTAAGTCTCTAATCCATCTTGAATTAATTTTCGTATAAGGAGTAAGGAAAGGATCCAGTTTCAGCTTTCTACTTATGGCTAGCCAATTTTCCCAGCACAGACACATGAAAAAATGCTCATCATCACTGGCCATCAGAGAAATGCAAATCAAAACCACAATGAGATACCATCTCACACCAGTTAGAATGGCGATCATTAAAAAGTCAGGAAACAACAGGTGCTGGAGAGGATGTGGAGAAATAGGAACACTTTTACACTGTTGGTGGGATTGTAAACTAGTTCAACCACTATGGAAAACAGTATGGCGATTCCTCAAGGATCTAGAACTAGATGTACCATATGACCCAGCCATCCCATTACTGGGTATATACCCAAAGGATTATAAATTATGCTGCTATAAAGACACATGCACATGTATGTTTATTGCAGCACTATTCACAATAGCAAAGACTTGGAATCAACCCAAATGTCCATCAGTGACAGATTGGATTAAGAAAATGTGGCACATATACACCATGGAATACTATGCAGCCATCAAAAAGGATGAGTTTGTGTCCTTTGTAGGGACATGGATGCAGCTGGAAACCATCATTCTTAGCAAACTATCACAAGAACAGAAAACCAAACACCGCATGTTCTCACTCATAGGTGGGAACTGAACAATGAGATCACTTGGACTCAGGAAGGGGGACATCACACACTGGGGCCTATCATGGGGAGGGGGGAGGGGGGAGGGATTGCATTGGGAGTTATACCTGATGTAAATGACGAGTTGATGGGTGCAGCACAGCAACATGGCACAAGTATACATATGTAACAAACCTGCATGTTATGCACATGTACCCTACAACTTAAAGTATAATAATAATAAATAAATTTAAAAAAAAAAGAAGTTTTGAACTGCTAGGTATTTCTTTTGACTCAAAGACATCATAAAAAGTTATCAGGAGTGCAGTTAAGCTATTGTGGAAAACAGTGTGGCAATTCCTCAAGGATCTAGAACTAGAAATACCATTTGACCCAGCAATCCCATTACTGGGCATATACCCAAAGGATTATAAATCATTCTACTATAAGAACACATGCACATGTATGTTTATTGCGGCACTGTTCACAGTAGCAAAGACTTGGAAGCAACCCAGATGCCCATCGATGATAAACTGGATAAAGAAAATGTAGCACATATACACCCTGGAATACTATGCAGCCATAAAAAGGATGAGTTCATGTACTTTGCAGGGAGATGGATGAAGCTGGAAACCATCATTCTCAGCAAACTAACACAAGAACAGAAAACCAAACACCACATGTTCTCACTCATTAAGTGGGAGTTGAACAAAGAGAATACATAGACACAGGGAGGGAAATGTCACACATCCGGGCCTGTCAGGGGATGGGGGGCCAGGGGAGGGTTAGCACTGGGAGAAATACCTAATTTCTGTAGATCAAAGAATCTGTAGGTACAGGTAATAACCTGTAGCTCACAGGTTGATGGGTGCAGCAAACCATCATGGCACGTGTATATCTATGTAACAAACTTGCACGTTCTGCACATGTACCCCAGAACTTAAAGTGTATTTTTTAAAAAAAAAAAAGTTACTTAGACACTAAAGACACAGGGAACCAAGAAATTTGGGAATCTCAGAATTAGAAAAATCAGACGCAAAGGCTGCTAGGGATGAAGTCAGCTTCTTCTCAGGAACCTGGGCTTCATGGTTGATGTCTGAAGAAAATTGTGGCTCTGTTAGAAAGGAGGTAGAAGGAAACGCTTATAGAAGTGTTCTGTCTATGAAATTACTATTATTTCTCTTAAAATCATCAGGTCTGTTTCTTCTGCTAAAGTGTTTCTAAAACACACACACATACACACACACACACTCATGCACACTTTATACTCATTTTTCAAGTTTTCTTAAACCAGTCTGAAAACTTTTCTATAGGTCAAAAATATTGGTTATCTTTTATTACATGCCAACCTCTTGTGAATATGTTCCATTACTTCTAATTCCAACAATAATCTCAAGAAAACTGAGCCCAGTTAAGATTAAAATCACTTACCTAGGAAATGTTGGTGCAAGACTATCTGGTTCCAAATATGACTTAATGCTTTCCCATCTTAATTTTTACATTTCTGAAGTACTTGTTGTCTCTTTTGCTTCATGTTTTACCAATTCCTCTGTGAAATGCTCTCTTCCCTTATCCTATGTGACCCCAAACTATTCTGACTGATTCTCCCTTTTAGTCTGTTTTATACTTTCGATTTTAATCTATTATATTAAAAATACCTCCTATATCTGTTTATATTGTCCTCTTTCTTCCCCATTACCAAATGAAGGTTTTTCTTAAAATGCCTCCCTCAGCCTTTTGCTCTCAGAACTTTCTAAGTCATTTCTGTGCATTTGATTCTCATATTTCTAACATACATCCTATTCCATTCCATACTTCCTATTGGACATTTCCACTTGAATATCTCACTTTTGCTTCAGAATCACCATATCTAAACTGATAACATTACCTACCTTCCCAAAGCAGCACTGGTCTCCAAACTCCCTTTTCATGCCCTCATTATCTAGACTTGAAATCTCAGACTGCACCCTGACCTGTCATTTCCCCCCTTTTCCCCTCCACTGACTGCACTGCCTCTGCCTTACGTGCAGTTCTCTCAGATATTCCTCCAGCTGGCTCCCTCGGTTACTCATTAGGTCTCGGTTCCACTATGACCTCCTCAAAGAGGCTTTCCCCATTCTGCCAGTATAAATAAACCCTCTTCCCATCATTCTCTGTTTCTTGCTCTCTTTTTTACAGCACATGTTACTATTTATCCTTATGCAATATATTTATTTATTGACTGGTATGCCAACCAGACTGCAAGCTCCATGAGGGCAGAGATTTGCCTATCTTGGTCTCCACTGTACCATCAGTACGGAGAGCTATATCTAGCCCACAGTAGTCCTTTAATATTTGTTGAATGAATTGATAAATAATTAAGCATATTCTCTTCTATATAAACATGTTTTGTGCATTTTTCTTAAATATATTAGGGGCTATAAAATAAATACACTCATAACATATAAAATACAAAGAAAATTGCACTCAACACCCCCTTGCCTTGATCCCTCCCCCAATTCAACCTCACTGTGGGTTCACTAAGCCTCCTCTTAGAATCAACATTTTTTCTCTTTATGTTTTTTCTTTATAACTTTTATCTCTCTTAATTTTATTGTTAATTTCATTGTAAATTATAGATTGTTTAATTTATAGTTGATTGAATATTTCTTCTATTTTCTCATTTATTAATAGAGAAAAAAAAGGTTAAAACTTCTATCTACTTCTAGGGTCCATAACAAGCAGGTATAATTGTGTTATGACTCCCAAAATAGGTGTTAATTCCTACATTCACAGGGACCATGTGGACCACAGTTTAATTTCCTTAGAAATTATAATAAACATTTTTATAGATAGATACAGATGGTACAGATCTAGATAGATAGTACTAAGCTATACCTGTTGAAAAAGTAACAGAATTTAGCCGGGCGCGGTGGCTCATGCCTGTAATCCCAGCACTTTGGGAGGCCGAGGCGGGTGGATCACAAGGTCAGGAGATCGAGACCACGGTGAAACCCCGTCTCTACTAAAAATACAAAAAATTAGCCGGGCGCGGTTGTGGGCTCCTGTAGTCCCAGCTACTCGGGAGGCTGAGGCAGGAGAATGGCGTGAACCCGGGAGGCGGAGCTTGCAGTGAGCCGAGATCGCGCCACTGCACTCCAGCCTGGGCGAAAAAAAAAAAAAAAAAAAAAAAAAAAAAAAAAAAAAAAAAGTAACAGAATTTAATTCATATTTCTTTTTTTAGGGTCCTTCAATTCTTTGAATTACTATGTTCTATTATTCTTTTCTGCTTTCCAACATTATTTTAATAAATATAAATGAAACATTCCAAGTGTGATTTTAAATCATACATAGAAAAAGTTTAGTGATAATCTACCTCTGCCTAAATTGATAAGGTTGTCTTTTATCAAAATAATTTTCTGCGTTATAGTCTTGTTTTTGAACTGCCGCCATTTTAACATTCTCCCAGTGATTGAATGTTTGAAGACTACTTTGCAGAAAAATAAATTTGTTTTTCTCATCTCACACTTACTGCTAACTAGGTGAATGGAAGCTGGGCATGATACTAGAAAGTAGAGGTAATCATTTGGTTTTTATAAATCTTCCAAAATTCACTTCATTCTGGTTATGGCTTAGTAGAGTCTCCTATCAGTGCTATCATTAATGTCAAAAATGAAATAATTAAATATTATTAGTTATTTTTGCAGTACAAAAATAGATAATACCCAATTTCAGAGCGCCTAGGCTTCCTGACTTCCTAGTGAATGCAGACGCTTTTTAATGCCAACATTTGTGGAATGAAAGTGTTGAAGGAGGGTTCTCTTTCAAGCTTTAACAAAGCCCAAATTTCAGTAAAATAAAAGTTAATGTTAATTTATTAATTATACATAATTCATATTATCAGCTTCTAATATAAACTTTGAAGAAGTCAAATATCACCAGCTTACTCTTTAACCCTATCTGTGCCCTTTTTAATTAATTACGTCTTTAAAATATTGACCTCCAAAACTAACATGATTCTTTCAGGATTCTTCTGTACTGATCAGGGAATTAGGCTTTGTATTTTTCATAATATAAAAGAAGAAAATGAACTTTAAGGTGAAAAAGGTCATATTTTTAATCCTCTCCTTTCCATTTAACAAGGCATTAATCAATTAACCTCTATGAAATACACTAATGTCCTTCATATGTAAAAGTGTGGACAACGCCCAGCTTCAATGGTTTCTGTGAGAATTATATAAAACATTCATGACACGGGAAAGCACCCAGCATTACCCGGTACTCAGTAGACATGCCGTAAGTATATCATGCTTGAAGGGATCACTGTCACAAAATGTGAAATGAGGTTATGACATAGAACTTCTTTAAAGGTTACAAAATAGCATAAAGCCAAATTTAAACCTTTGTATGCCTTTATCTATGCATTTAATTTAGTCAAAAAGCATTTACTGTGTCTTTTATGCATGCAAGTCTGAGTTCTAGGTGATAGGATCCCAAGATATCCATTTACCGATTTCAAGGGGAAGAAAAGTAGTTGTAGGAATAAATGTGTAAGAATAAAAATCACAAGAAAATGCAATAAGAATGTTTATCTAGATACTTTATGAAATTGACCAGATATTTTGGTTTTATGTGGATGTAGCCATGTCCATCTTTCTAATTGAAAATTCACTTAATCTAGGTATAGATTATGCAAACTGTTGGTTCTCTAATTGGGCTCCTAAGTCAGTATCACTCTAGGGAACTACTAAAAGGATGAGAAGATGGGAATCTGGTTCATCACTCCTCACCCTGTTCTAAAACAAGCAGAGCTGTCCTGACTTAGCATCTTTACATAATGGGGTTCAATTCAACAGTTTATTAATTTAAAAGTTGTCCAGAGCAAACAAATAAATAAATAAAGGTTGAAACAATAACAAACAAATAAAGGTTGAAAGTCACTGAAAAGAATGATTGTTTCACTAAAACCGGGCAGAGAAAGACAAATATCACATGTTCTCACTGGTATGTGGGAGTTAAAAAAGTTGATCTCATGGAGGCAGAGAGTAGAATGATGGTTACCAGAGACTGGGAAGTGGGGAATCTAAAGAGAGATTGGTACAAATGTACAAACACACAGTTAGAAAGACTAAGTTCTAATGTTCAATAGCAGAGTAGGGTTAGTATAGTTAATGACAACGTATTGTATACTTCAAAATACCTTAAAAAGAGGGCTTGAAATGTTCCCAGATTATAGAAATGATAAATGCTCGAAGTGATGGACAACTCAAGTCTCCTTATTTGTCATTACACAGTCTGTGCATGTAGCAAAATATCAAATGTATTTATTCTATAAACATGCACAAATATTTAAATTAATAAAAATAGGTAAAAATAAATCTTATCCGACAACTCAAAGAAGAATTGTTTCACTAAAGCAAACTATTCAAATCTAAATATCATAGAATTATGCACATATCATCTCCAAATTTTAGCAAGGGTGTTATAGAGAAGCCTCTCTGCACATGTGATCTTTGAGCTCAGACATGGAGAATGGAAAGAAACCAACTATTCCAAGAACTCAGGGAATAGCATTCCAGATAGAAGGAAATCAAAAGTTCTGAGTTAGTAAAGTGTAGAAAACAGTTTCATTGAACAAAACAATGTAGCCAGTGTGACTGACGTATTACAGACAAAAAGGCAAGTGGAACAAGATGAGATGGAAAGGGAGGTAGTTTTGAGATTGTGCAGGCCCTTGTAGGTCATGGAAAAGAGTTTGGATTTTATTCTACATTCAAGGAAAAGTCACTGAGGGGTATGATCAGGGGAGTCTTCTTTAAAAATTGCTGTGGCTTTAGTATGATAATGAATTTGACGGGAGCAAGAGGAGGAAATGAACACATTTAAAGGTATTCGTATAGTGAAAGAAAGATCGTGGTGTCTTGGATTAGAGTAATAGCAGTGGAACTGCAGAGCTATGGATATATTTATATATTTTGCAAGTAGAATCTTCACAAACTTGCTGGTGGATGGACGAGGTAGATATAGGAAAGAGAGAAACTGAAGATGATCCCTCTTTATTTTGTGAGCATCGTGTGGTGCCATTTACTGAGATGGTGATTTCCGGAGGGAAGACAAGTCTGGAAAACAATCAAGGGTTCTCCTTTGGACGCACTAAGCTTGAGATGCCTGTTTGACAACCCAGTAGATCAAGTTGATAACTAGGAAATAGAAGAAGGAGAAGGAGAAGAAGAAGAACAAGGAGAAGGAGAAGAAGGATGAGGAGAAGAAGGAGAGGAGGAAGAAGAACTAAGAATTATTGGGCACTTTTACTATATATGAGATACTGTCTGAAGTTCTTGGCATGTATTAAGTCATTTACCCTCAAAACAACTTATGAAATAAGTTCTTTCAGTATTATTAAGTACAATTACTAGTATTTCTATTGTATTAAAGGGGAAATTTAGGCACAAAGAAAGTAAGTAACTGGGTCAAACAGCTAGCAAATGGTAGAGCTGGGAACCAAGTCCACTCAGTTGGGCCCTTGAGCCCATCATCTTAACTTCTACACCCCATGGCTTCTAGGACTTGTGGCCCAGGGGAGCAGCCTCAGTTGTAAATAGACATTTGTGAGTTCTTAATTAATAAATGTTTTAATCCAGAATATTTTTATTGAGAACCTGCTATGTGCTCACAATGCATCAGATGGTAATAAAGGTTTTGATGAAAACTAACACAGTGTAAGGAAAGTAGGAGTGCCTGGAGTTGGAGTGACTGTTGTGTAATACAGCATAACCAGGGATGGTCCCTCTGAGGAGGTGATATTTGAGCACAAAGATGAAAGAAATGAAGATGCAATCTGTGCACATATCTGATAAGTGGAAGTGTCACAAACAGAAAGAACAGTAAATTCAAAGGCACTGTGGCAGAGGCATGCTTAGCATGTTTAAATATCACCGAGGAAGCTAGGGTGGCTGGAGTAGAATAAGCTAGGGAAAATATTAGCATGAGGCTGAAGAGATACTAAGTTATCAGGTAATATTTAAACCATCTAACTAGATGAGATCACCTATGGAGAGTGTTTAGAAAAAGAAAACCTAGCCCTGAAGCATTTTTTATTTAGAAGTCAGATAAAAGAAAAGAAACTGCAAAGATAGAAGGAAAGCTCTGTCTTTGCAAACAAGAGAAAAAGTGGAAGAGTGTGATGTCAGAAAAGCTAATAGCTGAGAGTATTTTAACAAAGTGATAAATTGTTCAATGCTTCTGACAAGTCCAACAAAATGCAGATAGAGTCAGGTCCATTAGATTTGACAACTTAGAAGCTGTTGGTAATCTTGACAAAGTAGGTCCATTGGAATGGTAGAATGGGGATGGGCTTTATTATCAAACTAAAGCCTAAATTCTTGATTTACCATTCATAATTTCATGCACCTTTCATAGGTTCCCTAAGGTGAACGTACTTTTGTCATATGTAAAGTAGGGTAAAAACATTCCCCTTGGCTGGGCACAGTGGCTCATGCCTTTAATCGTAACACTTTGGGAGGCCAAGACAGGCCAAGGTGCTTGAGCCCAGGAGTTCGAGACCAGCCTGGCCTGGGCAACATATTAAGACCCCCATATCTACAAAGATTTAAAAAAATTGCTGGGCATGTTGACATACCTGTCGTCTCATCTGCTCGGGAGGCTGAGGTGGGAGGATTACTGGACCCTAGGAGGTCATCACTACAATGAGCCTTGATTACACCATGGCACTCCAAAGTGGGCAACAGAGTGAGACCCCGTCCCAAAAAAAAAAAAAATATTCTCTTAGAGAATTGTGATGTTTAGCGATAATGTGTATAATGATCCTGGCCTTTTTGCACCAGGCTTAGTAACTGAGTTTCTGCTTGTTTCCAAGGCCCGATTCTCATCTTGTGTTCTGTTAGAAATTGAGATGCCTGTTTGACAACCCAGTAGATCAAGTAGATAACTAGGAAATAGAAGAAGGAGAAGAAGGAGAAGGAGAAGAAGAAGATCAAGGAGAAGGAGAAGAAGGATGAGGAGAAGAAGAAGAGGAGGAAGAAGAAATTTTAAAGTTCTTCTTTTAAAGAGTGATGCTTTTAAAGAGTGAAAATATGATGGCATAGAATTAAGGACTCATAAACACCTGAATATCATCATTGGCAGAATTCTCTCCAGGCTACATCCTTGAGGAAGAGAGAGTAAAGCATCTCATGAGATGAAGCTCCTAAGGTGCTCAGAGGCCACACACCTCAGATGGAGATGATGGAGATGAAAAGGAGCAGGGCAGAGACACTCCCCCTGTGCCTCCCATGGCTGACTGGGGCAGCGGTAGAAGGGAGGAACTAGAAGAGGGTTAGGTCCAGGCCCACGGAAGGATAAAAGCACTGAGCAGAGAAAAAATGGCTATAGCTACTTTAAAGGAGCCCATGTCTCATCATTCTGGAAGGAAGAAACAAGGGAATTCATGCCCATCTGTGTCTTTTTAAAAAAAAAAAATGTTTTTGAAAGTTTCACCTTCTTGTACTATGATGGAAAGAGGGCCTTCGAATTGTATCTATCCCTGACAGCATTCCTTTTTACAGTGAAACCTGTACCTGGGAATGGGAGCCGGGAGTGCAGGGGGATGTGCAGGGTGCAAGAACAGAAAAGAGCCTTGTGCTCCCCCTAGAGGTCTATGTGCTCCAGTTTGCTTAACCTGGTTTTGGCCTTGTTCTATGACTAAATAGCTACTTTAATAATAGTCTTAGAACTAGAAACCTGCTACACACCTTCCATTCTTTCCCCTTTCCACCAAACCCACATTCAAATTTCCCCCAAAATCCAGCTCTGAAGCCATGCCTTGCATACTTCAAGATTTACTGGCAAACTCCTTAGATACTAACTGCCTGCCTGCCTTGACATCTGAGATTATTGATGCTGAATTCTCTCTTATTGCATATTCTCACTAATTACTGTTTTGAAGCCTCCAGAGAGGACTGTTTGCCTATGTATTGACAGAGATTCTAGATATCAATTCAGCCTCCTATGCTGGATTTCTTCCCAGCACCTGCTTCAATCTAATTTCAGATTTCTAAAATTCAATCTAATTTCAGATTTCTGTTCTTTCTATACAGCACCGTCCTGTTGCAGTGAATGTGCAAAAACTGACCATGTCCTAAGCTGAATCTGTGTTTATTCTTGCAATTGGCTTGAAAATGTTGTTTGTCGTTAATGAAAATGTAAAGCAATGATTACTTTATACCGGGAGACCCTGGAGAGCAGGGTTATGTCTTAATTACCTCTCATCTCCAGGATCTAGCCCACCACCTGGCATATAGTAGATGCTCAGTAGATGTTTTTGAAGGAATAGAATAAATTAATTCACTTTCAGGCATTTATGAGCTAAGCTCAATGTCACGGGAATAATAGCACAGTTGTGTCTACCTGACTTTACTTTTGAAGTAGTTAATGTGAATCCCACAACCTTTCCAAATTTTCAACAATTAAACTAGATTACTATAGGCTTTTTCTAGTGCCCTTTCTAAAAAAAAAATTAAAAAGAGAAGCCAGTCTATAAATTCCAGTTTCAAGGATAGTCACTAACATCCTTTGAGGACGTGTCGTGAGTCATAAGGTGAAAACAACTGAAAGTGAACCCTGGAATAACAAAATTGCCTACTTTTAAGGAAAATGGGGTTTTCTCTAGTGTGGTAATGCCTTCGTGACATTCCTTAGGCGCTTGAATGGTCATTTCTCTATATCAAAGTTTCTCAAGAGGAAGAAAATAGGTCAATAAGAGAGCTCTGTCCATTTGGTAAGAAGTTACCTCGAATTCCATGTGAATGCTTGCATTTAGAATATAATGATTTTTAAATGACAATTCTAAATGTTAATGTGAGATACTGGTAGAAAGTAGTCGGTTATACTTAGATAATTTACAAACTTACGTCACAAATCATGTGGGAAAATATCTTCATTAAAACTGGCAAAAACAGCAAAATTCATCTACGTAAGAATTACTATAGGACTAAAATACCATATTTGTTGCATGAGTATGGTATCAGCTACTGATGTTCAAAAATAATTAAAAGAATGAGTTGCTATGTTTTTTTAACAAAAGTCCATTGATTTGCCTGGTTTTCTTTTTATTCCACAAATTTCACAAATACTTTGCTAATTGTTAATAATACAAACAGGAGAAGGACACTGCCCCTAACCTTAAGAGTTCTCATTCCAGTTAAGTAAAAAAATTATACCTTGTGATTATTATCTCATATTTTACTAAATTAGTTAAGCTGGCCAGCTAATTTGGTGTTAAATAGACATAATCAAGTTGTGTCTATTTAAAATTTGTTGTACAAGGTATGGGCTATATACATTGTGTATTTCTCCTTCTTCTTAGCCTGCTGCTAAATTTTGTTATTTTACTACTTAGTAACACACTCATGCGACAATGGACTCGGAAAACCATAAGAAGTTAAATTATTCTTCAACTGACAGATTACAAATAAAGACTTGCATGCTTAACTGATAAATACAAATGTATTTAAGATGCTTTTGGATTACCATAAGAACAGGTAAAAAGAAATGTGTAGGAAAGATATAAACCAACAACCCACAAAAGAGAAAAGGTTCACTTCATTAATAGTAAAATAGATGTAACTTTAACCAGTAACATGCCATGGATCACCTATTGTTCTGAAAACATTTTCAAGATTGATAATGTCCAGATGATAAAAATGTGGCAAGAACAGAATTTCATATATGATAGTAGAAACAAACAATCAAGATAATGTTTAGGAAGAGATTTCAGCAATATGTCTCAAAATTTTAAATTCATATGTCATGTACCCAGTAATTCAACTCTAGAAATATTTACACCAGCTTTCAGATAAGAATGTTCATTTGAGCTTTGTTTCTAATAGCAAAATTTGAAATAATCTGAATTGCGATTTACAAAAAGGGAGATGACTGAATAAATTATTGCACAAATCATGTAATACTAAGTAGCAATTAAAAGGAATGAGGTTGAACTATGTGTACTGACATGGAATGTTATCCAGCATGTAACTTTAAGTAAATGGAAAACAAGTTGTAAGTGCATAGCATAATTTCATTTTTGTGATAAATAGAAACCAACAAACGTATATGTTCATGTGTTTGTTTATGCTTAGAAAAATCTAGAAGGATATTTATGATCATTAACATAGTTTCCTTCTGAAGAGTGAGACTGGGGTGAGAGTGGAGGAACAGCTCATGTTTGTATTGTTTGATTTTTTTACAAATGCATACTAATTTCACCTTTTAAATGTTTTAACTACTCTTTTCTCCTCCTTTATCAGCAGTTCTGAAAAAAAAAATTTTAGAGTCTGGATTTAAAATTCAAATCCTGACTTAGCATTTTCTAGATATGAAATTAAAACCACAGTCTAAGAAGTAGTAGCCATAATCTTTAGGTTCCATATCTGCATTGACACATATACATGAAGCCTTTGTCCTAAAATCCCGTACCTTGAGACCTGAAGCAGAGAGTGTATACCTGTGAACACTGTTTATGTTGCATATGGAGTGAAATGCTATATGCTAAGAAGGAGAAGCCACAGCCAAAGAGCCCATCACACAATTCGATGCTACCAGAGCTCAGTAAGTAGGACAGTCAAGACTCTAGCAACCCAATCTTTATGAAGCGTATTTGAGAACTTTGTACACAAATACATTACTTAACTTTGGGATTCTCCATTTAAGGTTATAACCAAATTGCTTCTGTGAAGTATTTTTGGGCTGCTAGATATTTTTGTCGAGAAGTTACTTGTAAAATCTTAAGACAAATTCTGCAAAAATTTTTCCATTAGCATATTGAAAAACGTCATGTTTTCTCTATCAGGTTTCATAAATTTACAGCCATTTTATTAAGTTAAATAACATCAGCTTTAATAATGTTTTTATTTGTAAGTCATTATTGTTTTATATTTATCTTCTTCCTGAGAGCAACAGGAACAATCAGTACCATATATCTTTTGTCCAGAAAAGTTTCATGTCTTCCAGGATTTTATTGGATATTCTGTAATAATTATAATAGTTACTATGCTTAAAATTTATTGTGAAATTGCTGAATACCGAACACTGTTCTAAGGGCTTTACATAAATTAACTTATTTAATCGTCATAACAAACCACAGAGGAGGCACTATTGTAGTCCCATTTTATAGAAGAGGGAAATAAAGCAATGAGAAGTTTAGTAACTTTCCATAGTTATACAGCTGGTAACTGGAGAAGCCAGACTTCAAGTCCCAGGAGTCTGGCTCCAGGGTCTGTACTCCAGTCCTGACTTCTAGACCATGTGGCCCAACTACCCACAAACCAGAAGTATGTGTGATTGGGAATTGCAAGGCCAGGGTCTGATGAAGGTGAGCATAGAGTGCTGGTATGAGGTATCTCACAAGCCTTGCTCACCCCCACCTCCGCATTCTCCACACCCAGGAATTAACAGGGAAGAAAATATAATCCCTTTGCACATATGATCATTTAAAAAGTCACATTTTCTGAAGAGTATTGTTTTGTCATTTTGATGCATATTTCCACCTCCTACAAATACAGCATTCACTGAAAAACAAAATTACTCTGAATTATTTAAAAGTCCAAAATATGACTCCTTATCTGATATATCTTGAAACCATAAAATAATAGTAGTAGATCAATTGTTTTGATCCACACTAACGCTTTCAGGAAACCAGGCTGAGCATACACCCTTCCCAAAGGGAAAATTCCAGGAAATCTCTGATGCCTTAGAATGCTCTAAACCAGAGGTTGCTGACTCACATACCTGTAGGATCCAGAAAGCCAGAAGGTAAATTTAATATGTAGATCCTGGGGAGCATAATATAATCAGCAGTGGGGAAATGTGGAAGTAACTGGAGAGGGCACACTTCACCTAAGAACATGCAGAGTTAGCTTGTTAAACACTGAACTAGTCACATAAAATATGGCAGAAATTATATTCTGCTCTGAACAGAATTGCATAGCAATGTGCTTCTTGGTCCATCCAATCTGACAGTTTATTCCATTTCCTGGAGCACTCCGTTACTGTTCTCACTCTTCCTCTGGCCTCAGCTTAATGCCAATCTCCCAACGAATCTTCTCTGACACCCAGCAGATTGGATTAAGTGACTATGGTATATACTTTCCATTGTAATTTTGTTAAATATAATTTTTATTATAATTTTTTGTTCAGAAGCTTGTCTATTAACTATTGATCCCCAGAATATGAGATCCCTGAAGGTAGGAACAGAATCTGTCTTGTTCACTCTAACTTCATTTAGTCATTCAAAAAATAGTTATCGCACTCCTATTAAACACCAGGTACTATTATTCTAAAACCAAAATATACCAGTGAGTAGACAGCAGGCAAATTCTCTGTAAGTAAGCCTCATTGGTCTTATTTTAGTGGGAAGATGTGGAATAAACGAGTGAATTAATTCATTCATTAATGTGTGCTTTGTTAGATGGTGATAAGAAATGCGGAGTATAGGCCGGGCGCGGTGGCTCAAGCCTGTAATCCCAGCACTTTGAGAGGCCGAGACGGGCGGATCACGAGGTCAGGAGATCGAGACCATCCTGGCTAACACGGTGAAACCCCGTCTCTACTAAACATACAAAAAACTAGCCGGGCGAGGTGGCGGGCGCCTGTAGTCCCAGCTACTCGGGAGGCTGAGGCAGGAGAATGGCGTAAACCCGGGAGGCGGAGCTTGCAGTGAGCAGAGATCCGACCACCGCACTCCAGCCTGGGTGACAGAGCGAGACTCCGTCTCAAAAAAAAAAAAAAAAAAAAAAAAGAAATGCGGAGTATAAAGTAGTTAAGGCAGAGCGTATGCAGGTTGGCAGTAAGGGTTACTGTTTATAAAGGCTAGCAGAGAAGATCTCTCTAAGAAGGTGACATTTGAGCAAAGACATTAAAGAAATTATGAGTAATACATGAAGCTGTCTGGGGGAGAGCTTTTCAGACAAAAGGAACATTGAGCCCACAAGTTCTTAAGCAGGAAAGTGCTTTGCCTGATTGACGAACAGCAAAGGGCATTAGTTTTTGGAATATGCTCAGCAAATGAATGAAGTAATTAATGTGTTCTCAAAGACAGAGCTGTTGAGAAGCAAAATATAATCATTTTAATATTACCTTCTCTTCCTTCCCTTATGATAAAAAATGTCAATAAAGAATGAAATGACAGAAAGATTAGACAAGAGGGGCAGGAGGGATCTAGGTACTATAATACATAATTTAGTAAGGATGATTGCATGATTAACTCACATTGGTTCATTTACATAAAGGTCTAAAGTTTGGCATGGCCAAATGATATGTGCAACACAGTGCAGATTTATTTAACACCAGTATATGCACCATTCACCAATATCTAACCATAATTGTTAGATTATTTTGTTTACTTTCGAAAAATTGTGCTTCACCTTTTTTCAAATGTTTCAGGTATAAACCTCAAACACTTATATGTTAATTGACATTATATATTACTAATTGATCTTTTCTACTCTTCATGTTTCCTATCATTTAAAATGCATTCGTTACCATGGAAACAATATCACGGAGTAAGGACAAAACTTGGTGACATCCACAAGTGAAATATGAAATCAATTACCATAATGGCTGTGCAATTTATGGTAGTTACTCAGAAAAGGTTTAGGTGATCTAATGTGAAATAAATATTATAGAATGAGTGGGAAGGTGTGGTCACGCATCAGAGTTTCTTTCTCCCACAATCTCAGGTGAATTTTATTATAAGCCACCCTCATAAAATGCATGTCTTATTTCAGATACATTTTTGCCACAGAAATCATCTCAGAAATGGTTCATAGTTTCAGTTGTCCTGAGAAAAGAGTGGCTATGAAACAAAACAGTTTCATTTCCTGTAGCTTTTTCACTGCCCTTCCACTCCAGGGTCCTTGCCTTCTTCCAAGCTGCCCCTCATTCTGAAGTGCTGACTTCCTTCCAGTGACTGCTTTGCAGAAGATGAGTCTGCCTCAGCTCAGGAGAAGACACAAGGTCGACAACCACTAAGATGGTGAGATTTTAGAGCACCAAGAACGTATCTATATAAAAACATTACCCCTCACCTATGGTTTCTTGTGCATGAAATTCCACCATTTATTTCTGTTTGTTGAGTATCATCTCTCCCCTCAAAAAAAAATAAAATAAAACCCTTACAAATGTCAGTTCTGAATTTCAGAAATTTGAGACTAGAATGCATCTCAAAGATCCTCATCTATTATGGCTAGGGAAACTTGAACCCTACAATGATGAAATGGCTTTTTTAGAGTCAAATAGCAAGTAAGGAGCCAAGCTAAATGAGAGAATGACTATCTCCTAACTCTCAACAATAAACCTGGAGCACTAGGGACCTGGAAGAGAGATGTGGGGAGAGCAGGAGAAATGGTTGCAAGTAGTGTATTTGGAATATAATTGCAATGAAATGGAATGAAGATCCAGAGAGATTAAAATGGGAAAGGAGGGAAAACCAATATAAGAACGATTTGTGGGTGGTTAAATTTGGAATACTGCACAACGGTGAAAAAAACAGCCGCTAACACTTGCAACAATATAAGTGGACCCTCCAGAATAATATTAAATGCAGGAAATCAGTACCAAAACAGTATACATAAAATTCAAAAACAAAGAGGGCACAAGGTAGACTTGTGAGGTGCTCAAAATAGTATATACCTTGATCTTGGTGGTGGCTACATGGATGGATGTATATATATGTAAAAATTCATAAAGCTGTATATTTAAGATACATAAGCTTTTCTATAAGTTATGCCCCAATTTTTAATCTATTTTTTAAAATGTTTTATTGAGTTGGCCAGCTATATTAGTCTGTTTTGCATTGCTATAAAAGAATACTTGAGACTCGGTAATTTATAAAGAAAAGAGATTTATTTCTGGCTCACAGTTCTGCAGGCTGTACAAAAAGCACGGCACCAGCATCTGCTTCTGATGAGGGTCTCAGGAAGCTTTTATTCATGGCACAAGCTGAAGGGGAAGCAGGTGTGTCACATGGCAAGGGATAGAGCAAAAGAAAGAGGGAGGAAGCTCCAGGCTTTTTTAACAATGTGCTGTCATGTGAATTCACTCTATTAAGAGTAAGAATTCACCTATTACCATGGGGAGAAAACCAAACTATTCACGAGGGATCTGCCCCCATGACCCACACACCTCCCACTAGACCCCAACTCAAACACTGGGGATCACATTTCAACATGAGATTTGGAGGGGACAAACATCCAAACTATATCACCGATACTCCAGCAACTGATGCTAAATTCTGCCAGAAGCTTTAAGGAGTTGTTTAGAATGAATCCTAAAACTGCTTAGTAGGGGCATTAATTCTCCCCCACATGAATGAATGCCAAGTGGATCCCCAGGTGTCTGCACCATGAACTCAGAAGCTCCAAAGCAGAAAGCAAGAGATGCAAAATTCAGGCTAGTAAAGAGACTCTGGCAAGGTAATGATGAACATCTGTGCAGAATTGTTCTCCATGACCATGGCTGGAATCCGAGGTAAGACTGAGAAGATGTGAAGCAATGATCAGATGTGTGTGATGCACATGGACTTCCCATACATGCCAGGGACATTATATTCCAGGTGAATTATATAAATGTCAAGTCTTGGCAGGTGTAAAAAGGGTGGCCTTAGTGAAAACAATAGAAAAAGGACAAGGCAACATAGCTATGCCTCAAATAAAATAGATCCCACTGGTCTTGTAATGCTTTTAATTCATTCATTCCCAATAAGAAAAAGCATTGTGTGTATATGAGAATGGTTACAAAAGGGAAAGAGTGGTTGCACTGCATTCTCCACAGCCTTTCCTTTCCACAATGAGACACCAGTAGGTCCATAGATGGATGGAGCAAGATCTCTATCAATGGAGGTAAATGGACCAATGAAGAGATGCTTTTAATGACAGTTAGAAAGCCAAGAAAGAGTTTTGGATTAATGTGAAGATCTCCTTATAACCAAATGCCCTGCAGTGCAGACTCTGAAATGAAACGTTATTAACTACTTATAAAAGTCCCCTTTGATTTGCATTTCTCTGATGGCCAGTGATGATGAGCATTTTTTCATGTGTCTGTTGGCTGTATGAATGTCTTCTTTTGAGAAATGTCTGTTCATATCCTTTGCCCACTTTTTGATGGGGTTGTTTGTTTTTTTCTTGTAAATTTGTTTGAGTTCTTTGTAGGTTCTGGATATTAGCCCTTTGTCAGATGAGTAGATTGCAAAAATTTTCTCCCATTCTGTAGGTTGCCTGTTCACTCTGATGGGTAGTTTCTTTTGCTGTGCAGAAGCTCTTTAGTTTAAAGAGATCCCATTTGTCAATTTTGGCTTTTGCTGCCGTTGCTTTTGGTGTTTTAGACATGAAGTCTTTGCCCATGCCTATGTCCTGAATGGTACTACCTAGGTTTTCCTCTAGGATTTTTATGGTATTAGGTCTAACATTTAAGTCTCTAATCCATCTTGAATTAATTTTCGTATAAGGAGTAAGGAAAGGATCCAGTTTCAGCTTTCTACTTATGGCTAGCCAATTTTCCCAGCACCATTTATTAAATAGGGAATCCTTTCCCCATTTCTTGTTTCTCTCAGGTTTGTCAAAGATCAGATGGCTGTAGATGTGTGGTATTATTTTTGAGGACTCTGTTCTGTTCCATTGGTCTATATCTCTGTTTTGGTACCAGTACCATGCTGTTTTGGTTACTGTAGCCTTGTAGTATAGTTTGAAGTCAGGTAGCGTGATGCCTCCAGCTTTGTTCTTTTGACTTAGGATTGTCTTGGAGATGCGGGCTCTTTTTTGGTTCCATATGAACTTTAAAGCAGTTTTTTCTAATTCTGTGAAGAAACTCATTGGTAGCTTGATGGGGATGGCATTGAATCTATAAATTACCTTGGGCAGTATAGCCATTTTCACGATATTGATTCTTCCTATCCATGAGCATGGTATGTTCTTCCATTTGTTTGTGTCCTCTTTTATTTCACTGAGCAGTGGTTTGTAGTTCTCCTTGAAGAGGTCCTTTACATCCCTTGTAAGTTGGATTCCTAGAAATGCAAATCAAAACCACAATGAGATACCATCTCACACCAGTTAGAATGGCAATCATTAAAAAGTCAGGAAACAACAGGTGCTAGAGAGGATGTGGAGAAATAGGAACACTTTTACACTGTTGGTGGGATTGTA
This sequence comes from Macaca thibetana thibetana, assembly GCF_024542745.1. Taxonomy (NCBI): domain Eukaryota; kingdom Metazoa; phylum Chordata; class Mammalia; order Primates; family Cercopithecidae; genus Macaca; species Macaca thibetana. The sequence continues at coordinate 46,005,863 of NC_065580.1, forward strand.
AACTAGTTCAAGCATTATGGAAAACAGTATGGCGATTCCTCAAGGATCTAGAACTAGATGTACCATATGACCCAGCCATCCCATTACTGGGTATATACCCAAAGGATTATAAATTATGCTGCTATAAAGACACATGCACACGTATGTGTTATTGCAGCACTATTCACGATAGCAAAGACTTGGAATCAACCCAAATGTCCATCAGTGACAGATTGGATTAAGAAAATGTGGCACATATACACCATGGAATACTATGCAGCCATCAAAAAGGATGAGTTTGCGTCCTTTGTAGGGACATGGATGCAGCTGGAAACCATCATTCTTAGCAAACTATCACAAGAACAGAAAACCAAACACCGCATGTTCTCACTCATAGGTGGGAACTGAACAATGAGATCACTTGGACTCAGGAAGGGGGACATCACACACCGGGGCCTATCATGGGGGGGGGGAGGGGGGAGGGATTGCATATACCTGGGAGTTATACCTGATGTAAATGACGAGTTGATGGGTGCAGCACACCAACATGGCACAAGTATACATATGTAACAAACCTGCATGTTATGCACATGTACCCTACAACTTAGAGTATAATAATAATAAATAAATTAAAAAAAAAATAACGAAAGAAAGAAGAAAAAAAACCAGATCATCCCTGTCCATTTGAAAACATGAAAGTGTAACAGTTTTTCCTAATTATTTTGTAATTAAATGACCAATGGAGATCACTTCAAGATTAAAAAGTATAAATTAAAAAAAAAAAAAAAAGTCCCCTTTGCAGCAAATAACTTTGAGTGCTTTGTAACTTTCTTTACAGATGGGAGGACTGAGGAATGTGGCCCTTAGTAATAAAATTAAGCACATTTATACTCATATATATTAGCTCTCTGAGAGACCCCAATTATATCAATGACTTGACTCTCTATCAGAATTCACCTGCTAAAATAACACTTTAAATTCCCTGTAGTAAAATTTACAATGGGCAGAGAAAGTAACTGAGGCTACATTAATTATACAAACCAGTGTTACACATGCTGTTGTTGCCTGACTGCAACCAATCTCCGTACACTCCTTCCTCCTTTCTGTCAGGTAGCCCTTCCACAAAGATCATACATGCCTCAGTCCTGGAATTGCTCTGTATTGCTCAAACCACGCAGAACATTCCACTTTCCTAGCTTCGATTATTGATTCAGCGTGTCACATGACCAAGGTACAGAAGTATATCCTCTTCTTTGGAACGTTTTCCTGGCTGATCGTAATGGTGAGAAATGAGGCGATCATCTTGCTTACAGCCTGAGGGTGAACCAAATGTATGGGGAAAAGCAGAGTGGAGCAATTCTCAAGTCCATAGTGCCTCTCGACCTACAGATATGGGGGTCAACAGCTTTCCATATTGTTTAAGATATTTGGAGCTGTGTTTTCTGTTGCTTGTTAATTCATTTGTTTCTTCTGTGGTGGTTTTTTTTTTTTTTTGAGACAGAGTCTCACTCTGTTGCCCAGGCTGAAGTGCAATGGCATGATCTCGGCTCACTACAACCTCCGCCTCTCAAGTTCAAGCCATTCTCCTGCCTCAGCCTCAAAAGTAGCTGGGACTACAGGCACGTGCCACGACACCCACCTAATTTTTGTATTTTTAGTAGAGACAAGGTTTAACCATGCTGGCTAGGCTGGACTCAAACTCCTGATCTCAAGTGATCCACCCATCTCGGCCTCCCAAAGTGTTGGGATTACAGGCGTGAGCCAACCCACCTGACTCTGTTTCTGTTTTTAATACTCTGAAGCTCCACGAAAGGCTAAATGAGCCAAATGCCAATGGCCTCGCTGAAACACAAGCCCAACACCCTGGCATTTCCATCCTCTATTGAATTTCATCATCATTTTCCATAATTCTTGGAGATACATAAGATATTTCCAAGTTAATTAAAATAAAATACATTTCTTCTCAGATAAAGTTACTTGCCTATATGCTCCACGCTTTTGTGAATTTTGTTATGAATTCCAGCTTCAGAAAGGGCCTCTGATTATACCTAAATTCATCCCAAATCAGCACTGAGGCCGTAGGGGGTAGCAACATATTTGCCTGGAATTTCATCTGAAGTAAAAATTAAAAGAATATAAGAAATTTCTTTTTTTATCCATTAAAAAAAACAGAGCAACTAAACACATACAAACATGATTCTGAGTGAAAATTGTGCTTAAGGAGAAAGAATTGTTCCTTCTTCCTCTCTAAAAGCCTTTCACTCAGGAATTTTTTTAAATGCTAAATTGAAGTGAAGCAAAACCCAAAAAGCCTGTTAGCAAATCATGTTATAAGGTTTGTATTCAGAACTGTCTAGGCTTTTGATAAAGAAAGAGAGAGAGAAAGAGAGATACAAATGCTGCAGAACCTATGTATTGGAGTTGTTTTAACATGGACACTAGTTTTCTGTTTAAAAGATTTAGTAAAACCACTAGCTTTCACGTATTTTTATCATGAATCAAAATCTGGTATTCTACCTTCTTCCTTTGTGCTCTGAAATTCCTAACTCTGCCTTGATATTTTGGTAGAAGAGCAATTCTTGATGTCTTCAGGAGCCCACACACTCTTCCCTCACTTTATGTATTTCTCTATGTTATGCCCTTATCTTTGTATCCTATGGTAAGTTAAAAAGGGAATATTTTAAAGTAGATTTTTAGAAAGAAAGTTTTCCTTTGTCAATGATGCGCTTATCCTTTACTTTTTAAAAACTGCTCAACACAGCGTATCTATCTGCATATTTTAAGAAAGGTATTCTGTACTGTTAAAACTGTGAGTCATTACTGCTTCTATGTGGAGAAAAAAACTAAAATCCTGACATAAATGAACATGTCAGTCATTTTTTTCTGTTTTCAACCAATTGTGTAAAATTGGTGAGAGTGATTGATAAGCTAGATTATCTTTAAAATAAATAATAATTTCACTCTAGAGTTCAGCTTAGAAGGATTTCCTGTCTGACTTCTCAGAGAAAACACAAGCCACAGTTATGGTTAGAATATACTAGGTCATGCTGCATTAACAAGCAATGCTAAAATCTCAGTGGCTTAAAAACAAAATCAAGGTTTATTTTCCACTCGTGCTACATGTCCATTGTGGATCAGCTGGGTCTTCTCTGTACTGTTCCCACTCAAGATTCTGGCTATTCAAGAAATCACCATTGGAACACTGTTAATCATCTTGGCAAAGGAAAAAGGAGAGTATGACAGATCACCCAGCGGCTCTAAAGACTTCAACCTAGAAGATGTTGCCCACATTTCAATGAGAAAGTAAGTCTCATAGCCACTCCATGAAGGGAGGGAAGTGCAATCCCAAAATGCCCTGAAGAAGAAACCAGAAGGAACTGGTAAATAGCACTAAAGATCACCACACCATCAGATGTAAATTTCTTCTCTTTCCCCCTACAGATCTATAAATTTTCCTCCCCAGCCATCAGCTCAGCCTTCTCTACTCTAACAATAGAAGTCTTTCCCGACTAACCTCCTTCTTTCTCCTCTCTTCCTATTATCTCAGTACCCACTTCTGTGAATTATCCCCTCTCTCCCTCATGTTCTCCTGCACCTTCTCATCAGAATTTATATTTGTTTCTCCTACCTTAAAATGTAAAAACTCACCCTTAATTTTCTCATTTTCATTTCTTCCCAACTGACTCTTTGCTTTACTCCTCTCCTTTATAGCCACGTAAAAAACATTTTGAGTTTTAATTGTTGTGGGTACATAGTAGGTGTATATATTTATAAGGTATATAAGATATTTTGATACAGGCATACAAGGGGTAATAATCACATCAGGGTAAATGGGGTATTCATCCCCTCAAGCATTTATCCTCTTTGTGTCAAAACAATCCAATCATACTCTTAAAAAAATTAAAACCACATAATTTAGAAGAGCTGTAGACATTCCCACAGGTATTTCTTCAACTCCCATTCATGCCTCAACTCACTGGGTCTGTTTCTATCTTCACCACTTTCATTAAAGTCATCAATAACCCCTTTGTTGTTAAATCCCATGTGTGCATTTTAGTTCTGTTGCTGAATCCTTGACAGGTCTGTCCACTCTCTCCTACTCCTGAAAATGATCTCTTCACTTGGCTTCTGTAGTACTACTTTTTTAAATTTCTTCTTACCTCCCAAGGGATTCTGTTTCCACTCACTTTGAATGAACCTCATTCTCTACCTGTTCTTTAAATGTTGGTGTTCTCAGGCTCATACTGTGGTCTCTCTTTTTTCATACCCAACCTTATTCTCACCCAACATGGGTGATCTCGACAATTCCTATAACTTCGGTTATCATCTACTTGCTGATGACTCCCCAGCCAGACTGCAAAGAGCTGACACAATTTCAGTCATCCTGCCTAGGACACCACTCTTTCAGTCTCAGCCTGTGTCCATGGAATATTGTCAACTAATTTCTAGATATACCAGGCTTCATTTATGAGAAAATAGTCCTCTTTGAAGTTAAAATTGAAAAGAAAAAATGAAATATAGTATTTTGTCAGCACTTACGTAAACTGTAATAAAATAAACACTAATCTGCGTGTTTATTTGTTTAATAGCTCTCTTCCTTTGAGCTGTGAGGAATGTTGTGGAGATTTTGTCTTATTTACCACTGTACCTCTAGAGTCTGGCACAATGGGTTCTCAATAAATAATAGTTAAACATTGATGCGATTTCACTTGGCACCTCTCACCTGAAAGGATTCTCACGCATCCTTTCTGAGGGAGTGTGGTGTACCTGATTATATGCAGGTGCATAGGAGTGCAGAACCTACCAAAAGACCTGTCCCATTAAACAAGACCATATGTTGCTGCTCAACTCAGAGAAAAGACAAGCCATGATTATTAATCTGAGTAGACTGGGTTGTGCTGCATTAACAAGCAACCCTAAAATCTCAGTGCCTCAAAACTAACAGGTTTATTTTTTGCTCATGCTACATTTCTATTGATGTTCTCTACAAACAGAAGCTGTATGAGAAGTGTTTTGGACTGAATTGTGTCCTCCAAAAGTTATATATTGAAGCCCTAACCCCCAATGTAACTGTGTTTAGAGGTGAAGTCTTTAAAGAGGTAATGAAGGATAAATAAGGTCATCGGGTAGGGCCCTAATTCAAGAGGACTGGTTTCCTTAAAAGAACAGGAAGAGACACAGGTGTGCTGGCACACAGAGAAAAGGCTGCGTGAAGACACAGCAAGAAGGCAGCCATCTGCAGACCAAGGAGAGAAGCCTCAGTAGGAACCAAACCTGCAGGCACCTTGAACTTGGATGACGTCCAGCCTCCAGAATTGTGAGAAAATAAATTTTCTTGATTGAGCCACCCAGTCACAATATTTTGTTATGGCAGTCCTGATAAACTAATATAACAAGTAAAAATGAAGTCACTGATGCCAATAATCCTATTCACCTGGGATGCTGCGCCTGTGTCCTATGAAGTTTCAAGGACCTATCAGAGGAGAAATTTTCATCCACTGCCAATTGACAAGAATGTGCTGAAGGGCATGGTACATGATCTCACTCTCCAGTGAGACCCAAAGTCATTCCAAACAGTCATTCTTTCTATTAAAACAAGTCTTCTTCATAGAGTATTGAATTCTACCTGAGTGAGCAATTCACTAGAAGGCAAATGGTACCCAGCATCAGGACACAGCAGATCTTTAGGAAGAAGGTAGCCCTGGTGGATCCAGATAGTCCTCTCCTTAAAAAGAGATATGAAATACTGCATTTCCTCAGTAGTAGAAGTCACAGATGCATTTGGCCTTTGGCAGCAGCCCACGTCATCCCTCTCCTTACTGGGCTGCCCCTTGTTTCCCCTGACTCTATAGGCTCTGCACGTAGACACACTCCAGGAATGTAAACTGAGGAAATGTTTTAATCTGTCTCACTGACCTCTTCCAGCTCTGGATTAATGAGTTATTTTTAATACTAGACTTAGCAGATAACAACTCTGATTCAGGATGCAAAATAAAATTGAATTCTGTCATTTAAAAACCAGTAAGTTATCAAAAATCCCATATATTCTATCACTGTACTTATACCAAAAATATGACAACTTTGCATGTGTGTATACTTTTACACAAGTCAGAAATATGATTTTAATTATGCCACAAAACAAAACAACACTGTTGATACAGGGTCTTTAATAAGGTTGGTTCCATTGAACAACAAGAAACAAATGTTCTGACAGATTATTTTTTAAACCATGTGGTATAATGGCAATGAGTTTATTATCATTTCTAATGACAAAATGAAATATGCAATTATGATTTCCACCCCTCAGTTAGATAGAAAAGGAGTCCCAATCTAAATTCTATGAGGTGCCCAGAAATAATCTGATCAACAGCAGTTATCATGACGACTCTTTGGAGTTATCTCCCATCTGGCTCTGATGAACTCTCCAGTTAACCCAGAAGGTGTTATTGCCCTGAGACAGACTCAGGAAACTCCTAGACCAAAGAAGCTACAGTTTGTAACGGAACAGAAACTCTGAGAATGGAATACCCGGAGAAGTGACAAACTGCCTGATAAAATACAAAATTTATCATCAAGCTATTGTTGGAACATCTCTACTCTTTGGGAAATCATCCTAAAATTGCTTCCAATCCCAGTGGCTGCTGCCTATCTCAGGCCTTCTGCTTCCTAATTGCATTCCCATTTTGATCCTATGACTAGATCATTGAGTATCCCTATCTCCATCCTATTTCTTCGCCCTTTTCTGAACTTTCTGTTCCCAAGAGGTTGTCCCATGTGTCTTCTTGGTCTCATGAATGGTTCAGGTATTGTCTGACCACTCGCAGTGAATTGACTACACTCCACAGTCTGCTGCTGCCATCTTTCCACAGCCTCCTCACCACGGTGTCTTGGGAAGTAATCATTCATCTTCTTGGACCATTCCCACCTCATCTCTTGTGTGTGGCAGCAGAAACAAAGAGAAAGAGGATACTTTGCCATGATTGAGTTTAGTTTGGTTCTTTGGGGTTCTATCCCTGGCCTTCTGCTCAATGAAGGAGTAGTTTCAGATATTTTCCCCTTATCCCAGACAGAAAAACAGTTTCTGATTCAGTTCGTCCTCCCACTGTCTCCCCCACAACCACACAATACCTTTCAGCAATGCCTTCTGCCAAAAAGCTTGGCCACTTCTGCCCTAAGTCCCGAAGGTAAAATTAGCATAAAATTCATGTTTTCTTTTGAACTTTGCTTGACTTATTCTTCTAAAGGTTTTCTAAACTCTCTTGAACTTAAACCCATGTTGTAATGCTGTTAAGTCATTAAAGCAAAGTAAAGCAAACAAAATAGCTTCAGAGTACTGCTTTTTAAAATCTTAAAGGATGAAGTCAAAACAAGAATGTCCAGAGTGGCTCTTTGGTGAGGAAGATCTGATGTCTCAAAGCATATATACAGTCACCCTACCTCACACAGAGGCATCCCATAATAGCTCCTCCTTGCTGTGTCTTTCCCAGCAGTTGCCTCCCCTGCAATGCTGCCTGCTGCCTTGTTTCCATTTGGCCTTTGAGGAGGTATCTGCCCTTTCGCTCAGATGCACCCACTTCAGGTTGCCATCTCACAGTGACTGAGGTATTCGCTGTCACTCATTCACTCCATGCATCCAGGAGAGTGATTACAATGCCGTTCTCTCTTTGAATAAATAATGCAGATCTGCTGATTTCTGAATTTACACTGTGTGGAGGTCAGTTCCAGAAACACTCATTGCTCTGTCTCCAAAGCTTCTTTTCTCAGATATGTGTAAATGATTACTGCTTATTATCTCTCTTAGTGAAGGCAGGAAAGAAAATAATAAAGAAAACATAACACATGTATTGATCACAGGTCTGAAGCCAAGCAGTGTGTTAGGTGTTTGCACATGCATTTTTATTTTTGCAACAGCTGAGTCTCTGATTTGAACACAGTATGATTCCAAAATCCAGATTCTTCCCAATATATCCCACTGCCATGCACCACACAGAGCGGATGTCCTTTTAAGAAATATGGGAAGAATAAATATGGGATGAGTGGCTGTTGCACTAAAAAGAATAGTCTGACTTCTGTTCCAGTCTCTCACTGACCTTGCCTCACCTAGTCACTTGTTCAGTTGTTTTTTACCTAAATAGTGCAACCAGATGGAGCTTCCAGTGACAATGTCTGAAATTTCAGCCTTGTACCCCTCTATCTTTTTAAATAAAGGATTTGTATTATGCAAGAAGTTTCACTTAAAATAAAATTGCTACATAGATGCCTACGTATAGTTGTGATAACAGATAGGAACACCTGGTAGATGAGTTAACTCAATATCCATTTGGTTTACTAGTGAAAGCCTGAACTTCAGTAATTGGGCATTGGGTGGCTTCATTTTTGTAAGAGAGAAGAGAATGAGGAGAGGAGAAAATGAAAACTCAAAGCACTAACAAGGGATGGCCATCTTTGGGAGGGCAGTCAAGGAAGCACAACCCAATTAGTAAATCAAGAGTGGAATCAGCACACTCGAGGAAGGAGGAGATGGGAAGAGAAATGCAAAAGAGTACAAACCTGATCTAGGCCTAAGGGACAACCCCACCTAAACTGATTAGGGTAGAAGAGCTAGAAGGAATGATGAGAAACTAGCAAAAAGGAAGAGAAATTGTCCACAATGGCATCTGAACTTACCTCTATTACAGAATACATACCATTTTCTGTTGAAATTGTCTGTTTACTTGTCTGCACCCTCCTTTAGATCATCAGTTTTTAGAGGACAAGGACCCTGTTTATTTAATTTGTGTAGGACCAGAGCCTTGTGCACTGTCTGGCATGTAGCAGAGGCTTGATTCATGTTTGATGGATGAATGAATCAAATCATTTTCCTTTCTTCTCTATTTCCTATGCATAACATCTTGGCTATGAGGAACCAGATGTACTTCATATATGATGGCACTTCAGCTGTCTTAACTGTCATCATATATGAAGTACACTCAGTTCTAAGGAATACCCAGGATTCTTAGAGGTGTCAGGGGTCCTTGAAAAATATAAACTGTGTCATTTACAGAAATGCAGCAAACACATCCAATTCAGAACTGTAGCAAACACATCTAACATCTAACAAATACTGGGTTTTAAAAAAAATTTTTTAATTTGTTATTTGTAATAGGCATTTTATTTATTTTCAGGAGTCTTTATTTATGCTGAAGCATGCTTCTTTACATAATTTATTTTTATATAAATCATTCACATCAAACTCTATTCAGGCTTCTATTACATTATACTTCAATATATATAAGACAGATTTAGATGAAATATAGCTAATGGTTCCAAAATAGTTACTGTAGACATGCTATATATTTTAAACTTAATTTAATTTCCTTCTTGTGTACCAGAGGAGAAAAAAGTATGAGTTTTTTTTCCAAGCATCTCTCTTTCCTCATTATCAAAGTATTCATACTGAATTATTTTTAAAAGGCAGCATTTAGTATTCAATCAAATAATGAGAATGTGTTCCTTCCCAGTGGTTTAATAATAATTCTTGCATCACCAACCCTGAATATTCATGTTATGGAAATGTGCCCTACTTCTATAGATTCCATCACTGTCAGCTGGTGCCACAGCAGAACACAGGGACAGTCAGTCTTAATACAGTCAAGATTTCAACAATTACCAAAGTGTCTTCTCTGACTTACCATCAATACTTCAACTTTTGAGGAATATAATACTGAGACACCGGAGGCTGACCAACAAATTCTCTGCCATTCTTTGGAAAACAGACTCCTAGCTGCATAAAATTGTGATGTCATTTGACTGAAGTCCTGCTTCGGCTCTATCTGCATGACATAAAGACAACCGATCTCTTCAGGGGAGAAGGAAATCAATCAAGCCATTTTTTTTTTTTTTGTCTTTGGGTAAATCATCTTACAGAATATATTTTTTCTCTTCATTTTGCTGTTAGAACACAGCTTGTCAGTGGTCTGATAGTCATCATCCTCATTTCTCAAAACATGTATTAATCATGCTTTCACCTTGATTCTCTACTAGTGGTGTGACCTTGGTCTAGTCAGTCCCTCTAGGAGTCAGTTTCCTCATCTGCAAAATATGGAAGTGGGATTAGGTGGGGGTCAATGAACTTTTTCTGCCAAGGGTGAGATAATAAGTATTTTAGGCTTTGCATGATATATAATCTCTGTCCCAACTACTCAGTTCTGCCACTTTAATGTACAAGCACCCACAGATAATATGTAAATAAAAGAGCATTTCTGTGTTTTAATGTAATATTATTTTACAAAAGCAGGTGGGTGGCAAGACAGATTTGGCTGTGTGCAGTAGCCTGCTAACCTCACTCAAGTCTTTTTCAAGTCTGTGATTCCATGAGATAGATACCTAAAAAGCACCTAAAGATCACAAGGTAGAATAAACCTACCAAGTCCCTCAGGCACAGAAATTTCCAATTACAGAATAATTCCTCTAAAAATGTCAACTAGGCCTAAGTGAACCCAGGTGGTTAACAGATTAACAAAGTTCATTCAACTCTTGTCAGCCAGGGTCCATTTTATGAGTGGCCCTAGCATACACAGATGCCATAAAATCGAGGCCAAGTCTCCAAGCTGTTTGTGTATGAGAAGAGAATATGCACATCAGCTTGCAAGAATTATAGGATTTCACTCCAGGTTTTTATTACCTTGGCATTGAAGAAACTAATCTGCATTAAAAACAACATATTAGGTCACACTGTAGTTTCAAGCTTGCATCTCTGGGTAAAGCAGCTATTTTATTTAGTAGCTCAGATGGTGAAAACCCTGAAAGGGAAGGTCATGTGTTAATCCTTTTAGAAGGTCTGTGAGTGTCTACAGTTTCATTCTATTCTGCTACTATGAACTGAAGCATGCACCCAAAAACACATGCCATAGCCAGAGAATGCTAACCTGTGGAGGCTGAGTAGACAACTGGTGCCGAAAGATGATTCTGTTATATTCAAAACAAGTTTGGAATATTTATGGGGTATAACAATTGCCCAAGAAACATATCCACAGTGACAAAGAATCCCAGGATTTAAAAAAAAGAATGGCAGTCTGGTTTATAGCAGGGTTTCTCAACCTCAGCACCATTGATATTTGTACTGGATAATTTTTTGAAGTGGAGGACTTCTATACACTGTAGAATAATTAGCAGCATCACTGGCCTATACCTACTAGATCAGGGGTCCCCAGCCATTTTGGTACCAGGGACCAGTTTTGTGGAAGACAATTTTTCCAAGGACAGGGGTGGAGGATGGTTTCAGGATGAAACTGTTCCTTTTCAGATCAGACGTTAGTTAGATTCTCATAAGGAGCATGCAACCTAGACCCCTCACATACACAGTTCACAATAGGGTTCACAATCAGCCGCTGCTGATCCGCAGGAGGCGGGGCTCAGGCGGTAGTGCTCACTCTTCAGTCGCTCACCTCCTGCTGTATGGCCCAGGTCCTAACAGGCCATAGACCAGTATCAGTCCATGGCCTGGGGGTTGGGGACCCTTGCACTAGATGAAGTAACAGTAACTCCCATTCCCCCTTCCCCTGTCATGATGAATGAAAATGTCTCCAGACATTACCAGGTGTCCTGGGTTAAGGGAAGGGGAGGGCAAAATTACAGCTAGTTGACAACTCCAAAAGTATAGAAAGTTTAGATATTTAATTGGTCACAAATCATCATCCATACCTCAGAAGTCAAATACTACTCCACACCAAACCTGATATTCACAAACGTGTTATAACAATGACTTCCCAGGTCCCTTCCAACTTCCAACTAATTCCAACTAATCACAAAACAATAAGAAGAAAAGTAGAGGGGGTATTGTCTGGGGAAGAATATTGCTGTCTAAGTCCTTTGTCCTAAACTGTTTCTAACTTTTGTTTAATAGCAATGTTCTGATTTCTAAATTATACACATAGGAGAATCAGACAAGACTCACTATGTCCAACTTCGCTCCTAAATTATTGTTCATTATTGCTTGCCCCAGTTTCTAGTGAAAAGATCACAGAGGCTTAGGCCATAGCTCAATGTCCTAAAACTCAGTCAACCTATGCGAACTTGAGCTGTTGAGTTCCTGATCTCAAACTGTTGTTCCAGGACCTCGGTCTCTTAATCTACCATACCTAAACCTCTTCCTGCCTTTCCCAGTTTTCTGAGGGAGTAATGTCTGTACTGCAGACCTGCTGCTAGGTCCCTACTACCTGCTGTACACTTTCCAGTAAACCATATTCTACTCGTTGAGACTTCACTGGGTCACTTCCTTCCTGCTGATATTTTTCCCCAACTGCTCACATATCTGTGTTCCAATTATCCCTCTTCTATGGGGGTCTCATTGTTGGGTTCTGGGCATAAAATCAATCTCCTACTTATTCATTTTAAAGAAATAGTGATCATAGAAGAAAAAGGAGAGAAGCAACTATGTGGTTACTTCAAAGGCATCCCATCTTGAAAAACTTCCTAGTATAACCTGACAACCAGAACTCTGATTATTAAAAGAAAAATCATCACAGGATATGCTGTTATGCTATGTTACTATCATATAAGGCTTTTCGACATTCTGAGTCATGCAGAAATTTCTACTGTTCTCTGAAATTTTAGACAGAGAGAGCAAAACCAGAAAGATGTCATTCAGGTAATATGATCCATGGAATGGTTCTTATCTGCAAGTTAAAAAAAAAAAAAGGGCAACATAGTAAGTTGAAACTAAACATGAGATTAATTTTAAATCTTATGCAACATCATGTTTGACTTCAGCTGGGGGAAATAATGTTAAATCATGTTGAATTACAAATATAGGTATGTATATTCTTATACTCTTCTTTCCGTATCCCAAGGAAAGTTTGTCTATGCATAAAGGTGGCTAGGAAAAGTTTATTTAAACACAAAGACAGTTTTTATTTCATCTCTGAGGTCAGGTCGAGAAGAAATTCTGTTTGTTTGACTTATGCTGCATATAATGAGCACCAATGAAAAATACTTGAATTATAAACACACCAAACTGTGCACCCTTAACCATGAGACATGCAGGAACTTCAAAGGCTGGCAGAGAGAAGAGCCTGGGCCAGCATCCTGGGTGGCGCTCAGGGAATTAGAGTTGGGGCAGACACAGAGGTAGCTCAACCAGCAGAAAGTACAGAGCAGGAGAGGTTAGCTGCTGTACAAATTAAAATGGCAAAGAGGCCTTCCCCGGTGCTCAGAGTGGGGTTGCTTCCATAGAGGCCTATAGAGTAGAGCTCAGCAGCAGGCGGAAACCACAGTAATGCCATGGTTCACGGAGGGTCCATCTGATTGGAAGCACATCTCAAGCCAACAATTCAAAGGGCATAGATAGCGAAAGGGACAAGAAGTGTGGGGTTGAGAAGTTCTATTAAATAGAATGACTGTCAGGCCTCTGTTGAACACACTAGGTTTCAGTTCAAAGCTTGAGTCCCAGATGGGAACATAAGTACAAATCAGGAAGAAGGCCAGACATCCAAGAAGTCAGTTTCCAGAATTCACTCACTGGAAAGGATAAGATTCTAATATTCCTAAGCCTTGCTCATGCATTCATTCAGTCCTTTGTTCAACAAATGCATACTAAACACCTACCAAGCATTGCTAGACACTGTTCTTGGCCCTGCAGAGTCAATGGGGAAAAATAAACATAGCCCTGGTTCTTATAAAGAGCTTTGCTGGAATTGCTTTGGGGCTTAGATTACAAAACATCAAGTCAGGGCTAATAGACACTACCAGTGCTAACAAGATCAAACTGCCTGTGCCCCTGAAAACTTCTGCTCCATCCCAAAGGTAGCCAGATGGGTAACAAGAAAAGAATACAGCGGATGTGCATTCCACCCACATCCACTATGAGGAATTTAGTTCTACCACCTTATAAGCATTGCTAAATAATAAATGGAGGCCATGATGATGATGAGCAGTAGTAATAGTTATTTAATTGTTTTAGGATCCAGCCAAGAGCCAGAAATCATACAGGTTAAACAGAAAGAAATTAATATAAATAATTGTTAATTTTGGCCAGGCGCGGTGGCTCACGGCTGTAATCCCAGCACTTTGGGAGGCCAAGGCGGGCAGATCACGAGGTCAGGATATGGAGACCATCCTGGACAACACGGTGAAACCTCGCCTCTACTAAAAATACAAAAATTAGCTGGACGTGATGTCATGTGCTTATAATCCTAGCTCTTAGGGAGGCTGAAGCAGGAGAATGGCTTCAACCCAGGAGGCAGAGGTTGCAGTGAACCAAGACCACACCACTGCACTCCAGCCTGGATACAGAGCGAGACTCTGTCTCAAAAAAAAAAAAAAATTGTTAATTTTGTAAAAGTGGTTAATTAAGTACTGAAATGGCAAAAAGAGAACTCTAAGGTATCATAGAGGTAGCAACCATTCCTAGAATTGAAGGAACAAAGTGAAGATATTAGAATTATCAGCAGTTAGAAGCCTGGAGCACAGGCCCCACAGACTCCTGAGGAGAATCTGATGGTGCTGAGTCCCTGAGCTTAGCGGGAGGAGGCATCCCATGGTGCTGGGTCCCAGATCTCTGAAGAACGGGAGCCAGTGACTGGTGCCGACTCTGTCAGTGTCAGGGAAACTACATACTGGACTCCTCTGCTGCTCTTGGAACACACTGCTGCTGCAGGACTGAAGAGATATTGCTGGGTGATGCTCATGGGAAAAGAAAGCCAGCAGAAAGCAAACAGGAAGAAAAACAAAAACAACAGCAAAAAATAAAGAACCTCCTCCTGCTTGCAATTTCCTCTAGTATCCCCAACTGACAGGGTTTAACCGACCAAAGAAGCAGAAACATGGTTTGCAGATGCCCACAGCCCTTGTATGAAAAAGCAAAATGTAAACAGTTGGGTTTGAAGCTGAGAGATGTTAGTTTAATAACCAACCCAGTAATCAAAGGCAAATTCTTTACCTCCCTGAGACATAGTTTGTAAAATAAGGACAATAATGCCTAACATAAAAAGTCATTTTAAGAATTAGACAAAATGTGCATAAAGCACTTAACATAGTTCTTGACAAATAAAAGGCATTATTTCACAACAATTAATCATTTCCACTCCTGCCTTCTCGTTCCAAGTACATCTGCTACCCCAGTACCTTTCTTAAACAACCACTTCATAGAACTCCACATGTGGCCTAATCTATTGCCAGGATGTATCTCAGTAGGAAAAAGCTATTTGTAAGGGCTTAGCCAACACGAAGTTCTTCCAGGTTGGAGACTATGGATCTTTTATTTTAACTTCCTTTCCTTTCTGTCATCCTGAAAATATGGACAAAAACTTTCACCCAGATTCTCCCTTGCCCTTGCTACTATCGACCCAAGAGGCCAGCTCTTCCGGTCCATGAAGACACATTTAAGTTCCTTCTCTCTTGCCCATGAAAATTTCTAGCAAGATTTCAAACTTGATCCAACATCCCTCACCCTAAAGACAGTCTTTGATACCTTGTGGCCTGGGAAGATCACATGCCCAAAATGTGAACACAGGAACCCACACCATTTTTCTGATATTCTCAATCTGGCAGCCATTTCTCCTCAGCATCATTTGAGACAGCAGAGACCTTAGTTTTAGGAAAGAGAAATATTGAGAGTAGAGCAGCATCAGGTGCTTTGTGCCACATTTTAGAGGCAAGAGCTACCATGCCCATGAATGGTCCATAAAAACCAACTCCTGCAAAAAAGCAAATGTAGTTCTTCTATCACACCTGAAATTATGTGTTCCTAATAACTTACTCTTTTCCTGATCGATGGCTCATTGGTTTTATCTTTATTAATTATAAGACCTTGGGGCCGGGCGCGGTGGCTCAAGCCTGTAATCCCAGCACTTTGGGAGGCCGAGACGGGTGGATCACGAGGTCAGGAGATTGAGACCATCCTGGCTAACACGGTGAAACCCCGTCTCTACTAAAAAATACAAAAAACTAGCCGGGCGAGGTGGCGGGCGCCTGTAGTCCCGGCTACTCGGGAGGCTGAGGCAGGAGAATGGCGTGAACCCGGGAGGCGGAGCTTGCAGTGAGCTGAGATCCGGCCACTGTACTCCAGCCTGGGCGACAGAGCGAGACTCCGTCTCAAAAAAAAAAAAAAAAAAAAAAAAAAAAAAAAAAAAAAAAAAAGACCTTGGAAAATTTTTTTAACCCTCTAAGCTTTGTTTGATTCCTTGTGAAATGGCATTCCTAAAACTATCCCACAAATTTGTTATAGGGGTTAGATAAAAGAACATATGCTCAGAGGAAGAGGGAAATGGAGAGTTATTTAATGAGTACAGACTTTCAGTTTTGCATGACAAAATAGTTTGGGGGCTCTGTTATACAACAACATGAATATACTCAACATTACTGAACTATACTCTCAAAAATTACTAAAATAATAAATTTTATGTTTTGTGTCTTTTAAGCACATTTTTAAAAATGTTTATTGAATGAATGAATAAAAGTTAGCATTATGTATGCACACATACACACACACACACACACATATACACACAGACACAAGAATATATGTTCATCACTCAACACAATGCCTGACACATCATAAGATTCAAATACCTATGAGGTTCTGTCTTTTTCCCTTTGGTGTCTCCCAGCAATTTCTTCTCTTCAGCCTCACCTGTATGAATTTTTAATTTCTCTTCTTCTGAACACGGTGGGGATTTAATCACATTCTGTTTAGTACTACTCCTCAATGGTTCTGTTTGAGTATATTTTATCTTGCCAAATAGATTTTCAGCTCCTGTCAAGAAGGCACCTTATCTTATATCTCTTTTATGTTCCCCTTCATGTCCAGTGCAATCTTTGCATTAACTGTTGGCTGGGATTCTGCTCCAGATGAGATGGACTCTCTGAGAGTCATAGCATTCCAGTCGCCAATGCCTGTTCTTGGGCCCCACCCATCATTATAAATCAACATTTATTGATTGATTAGTTCATGCAGAGATCTCAGTTAAGAAGAAGGGATAATGTATAGGAAGGCAGGAAGAGGATTTAAAAATATATAAAACATAGTTATTGTCCTCAAAATGCTTACAATCTGTTTGCACAGAAAAAGTAAACAAAGAAGTTGATTAAACTACAAGGAAAGAAATCCAAGTGTTTGCTAGGTGTTACAGACAATGTAGGAGTTCAGGAAGATATGGATACTTCCAGAGAAATTCAGCAAGACATTATCTTTAGATAAACACAAGCACTAGATGATATTTTCTTCAGAGTTAATATGATTCTTCAAGGGAAAATTGCATCTGCCAGCTAACTCTAACTTTGCAATAAAATTATTAAATATTTTTTCAGGAAAATAACAACAACATGTTAGGCACTGCAATAAACTCTATGTGTAATACTATCCCTAACCCTAATAAAAAGGAATTATCCCTATTTATAAAGAAACTGTCTCCAAGAAGCTAAGTTACTTGCTTGCAGATGCAGAGCTAGTAAGTATTCAATTTGAACACAGAACTCTCTGACTCCAAAGCATAGATTCTTCCTACTATACAACTCATTCATTCAACAAACTTTTTTTTGTTGGTTGGTTTGTTTTGTTTTGTTTGTTTGTTTTTGAGATGGAATCTCGCTCTGTCGGCCAGGCTGGAGTGCAGTGGCGCAATCTTAGCTCACTGTAAGCTCCGCCTCCCAGATTTACACCTTTCTCCTGCCTCAGCTTCCAGAGTAGCTGGGATAACAGGTGCCCACCACCACGCCAGGCTAATTTTTTTTTTTTTTTTTTTTTTTTTTTGTATTTTTAGTGGAGACCAGGTTTCACCGTGTTAGCCAGGATGGTCTCGATATCCTGATCTCGTGATCTACCCACCTCAGCCTCCCAAAGTGCTGGGATTACAGGCATGAGCCACCATGCCCAGCCTCATTCATAAAACATTTATTGAGCATTTACTATGAGCATGTATTGTGCTGAAGATATAAAACATAATAAACCATGATTTTTTTTTTCTTTCATGTGGCTCACAGTCCAATAAGAAGGCAGTTCCATAAAGACAATTCCAATAAAATTTGATGAGTCCAAGAATCAAGATCTGCAAGAGAAATTATGTAGCACATAAGAGGGAAATCTAATCCATCCTGGGAAATCCTGAAAGGTTGCTTGTAGCAGTGAAATCCTTTGTAAAGTCTTAATGAATAAAATAAACAATAACAGCTAAAGTGTGTGATGGATAATTTTACGTGTCAACTTGTCTTCATTAAGGGATACCTAGATAGCTGTTGACGCATAATTTCTGGATGTGTCTGTGAACGTGTTTTGGGCAGAGATTGGCACGTGAGTCGATGCATGAGTGGGGGACATCTCCCCTCAGTGTAACTGGGCATCATCCAATCAGACAATCAGATGGGGGGGCTAGATGGAACAGAAAGGCAAATTTGCACTTTCTCTCTCCTGAAGCTGGGACACACTTCTCCTATGATTAAACATCAGAACTCCAGGCCTTTGGACTCTGAAACTTGCACCAGTGGCTTCCTTGGTTCTCAGACCTTTGGCTTCCCTGGTTCTGAGGCTTCAGACTGGAACTGAGCCAAGCTACCAGCATCCCTGGATCTTTAGATGACAGCTGACCTGTGGTGGCACTTCTCGGTCTCCATAATCATGTGAGCCAATTCCCCTAATAAATCCTCTATCTATCTATCTATCTATCTATCTATCTATCTATCTATCCATCCTATTGGTTCTGTCTTGCTGGAGAACTCTGACTAATGCAATATGCATACTCACTAAGCAGAGAGATTATTATCCCTGACTTACAAATGGGAAAAGTGAGACACAAAGAAGTGAGCAACTTGCCCAAGTTTAAATAGCTTGTAAGTAAGTGGTAAAGCCAGGTTATGATGAGCACGTTCTCTCTCAGTTTCTGTCCATGCATAGGAATTTGCCAGAAAAAAACTGGACTGAAGAGGGGCATTTTTTTGCAAGAGGAAAATTCAGAACAAGGCACAATAAACTGCACTATATGAGACCACACAAGATGTCTGCTATGGCTGAAGCAGACAATAACAGGAGATGAAAAGGCACAAATAATGGCCAGATCGTGAAAGGTCTTATGTGCTATGCTAAAGATGTTAGAACTTATCCCATAAACTGTAGAGGAACACCTTCAGATATGCACATCAAACAATGATTATGCCACCTACGTGGAGGGTGAATGTGAGGGTTAATCCTAGAGAGAACAGAGCCCATCTGAAGGCCATTTTAATAGTGCAGCAGACAGAAAATGAGAACGTGAATTCAGGTAGAGAGAGAGCAAGATGGAGAGCTTGGATACAACACATGTTTAAATAGCAAAATAGGCAGAACTTGATGATGAACTGGATGTGCCTACTTCCCTGCCCATCAGACTTTCCTGTTTTCAATAATTTGTTCAGGAAAAGAAAAACATAAATACATGTGTTTGTCATTTCAGAAGTGGCTAGGCATGGTGCTAGACATGAAAGCATTATGAAAGAATGACACACTTCCCATCCTAGAAGAGCCTACTGTCTGGAGTGGTGGTGAATAAGGACAAGCACAATACAGGGTTTTGTGGTTGTGATAGAAACAGGTCCAACATGCACAGGGGGTTCAAGGCAGGAGTGGTTAGCTCTAATCAGGAAGATAAGAGAAGGGTGCGGGGAGCAGATGATCCAAATTAAATCTGAAGAAATGTGCAGGTGCTTTCCAGTGGATCATGAATTACTTGAGCTGGATGTTTCTCCAGTGTAGAGTAACAGGAATACAGCAGAGCAAATGGTTTCGGTGAATTATGCAGAGGAGGTAAGAGGGGCAGGATAAATATGAAGAAGTCTGAAAGTATCCAAAATAGAACAGAAATTTGTTAGCTGTTAGTTCCTCTATTAAAAGACCTAAGCACAAGAGGGAAATTGAGGTCATGGAAGGATGAAGGTGGGAGACAAGATAGTGATCTGCGATCAAACTACCAGAAGCACTGGAGTTTCACAGCACTGTCTGTGGCCATGCCGTAACACTCCATCTAGCCCCGCCTTGAGGCCCAGAGTTGATGCTCAGTATGCTTAGAGAAGTGGCTTTCTTATCATTGTAGGATGTCATCTTGAAATTCACCGTTAGGAAATTCACAGTTAGGATGACTTGAAATTTCAAGTCATCTTGAAATTCATTGTAGGATGTCATCTTGAAATTCACAGTTACGCATCAGGCAGTCCCTACTCCTTTTCTAAAGGATTTTAAATTACCACATAATAAGTTATGTTTAGAAGCCTCACTGCTTCAGTCACAAATATTGATCTGTGTGTGCAAAAGTGCCTTTTTTGGATAGATGTGTTTACACAGACATTATTTTCTCTAAATGCAATGCCCAGTGCCAAAAGAACAAGATTATTGATGAATATAAACTCTCAGACTTGAAAAAGAACACCTTTGTTTAACCTGTTTAATATACAGCATCTAGGCAAACAATTTCTAAATCTCAGGCATCTTCCTGGAAATGGCTGTTTATCACCTCTAAATTCAAATTCCTGAGGCTATCTCTAAAAATCAAATAAGAAAAAGGGAAATTCGTTTATGGAAATTGATCATAGACTTGCTATATGGTCGAGTCAATACTATAGCATAGGCTGAAAACCTCCCTCTTTGATTTTGAATAATCCCCATATTCTTTTTGGGGAGACTTAAAATTATTTTTTCTTAAGAAAAATAAAGAAATTTGTTTAGTGAAAAAAAAGTTTAATAAAGTCCTTTTAATTATATGTATACATTAATCGTGAAATTGTGCAGAATAATTATTGTGACATTTATCCATTGATCATAATGAAACTTATAGTAAGAATGATTAGAACATAAACAAGTCAGAGAAAATATGAAGGTAAGTGTCATTTGGGGCAGTTGTAGCAAGATTTAGTAAAGATTGAGCCTCCCATGTTAAAAATCCATTATTTTATTTTCTATAAAATACATTATTTTGTTCTCCTTATGTGAAGGTGGCAACTTGGAATTGGGAATCAAAAATTCTTTATCTCTCACAATCAGCCATGCCCAGTTCAATCCAGAAATATCAAAATCTCTGATCACATGCCAAACTAAAGATAAATGGTAATAGAACTTTTAGATATTCAACACCTGCAATAAAATAAACTGGAGTTATGACACCAGAAAACAGTAGGTTAAGGGCTAAGGCGAGTCCTGCCTTTTCACATATGACAGCATGTTTATTCATCCCACTGTACCTGTCCAGCTGTCCAACAATACCTTTGTTTGTCATCATTCCACCTCCAATGAGTTTCCGAGGCCTAACATTGACCTAACATTCTTGCTAAAGTCCTCACAAATCTGCTCACTTTCCACCATCCTCATTGTCTCTACCCTAATCTGGGTGCTCATGACCTCTTCCTTGTCTCTTCACTGGTCCTGATGCCTCTCCTTGTGGTCCCTCCAATTGCTGTTCATATTGCTCTCCAAATGCAAATCTGGTCAAAGTACTCTACTACTGAAGACAGTTCAATGGCTCCTTGTGTTCTCCAGATAAAGTCTTACATGCTCAAAATACAATATTTTTGTAATCAGACCCCTGCTTACCTCCTAATTCCCTTCTCCTTACTGACTCATGAAAATAGCCTGTGTTTTAGCTATCATGAACTACAGACAGGCTCTCTTTCTCTGAGGCCTTTCCATCCATTGCCCCTTCTTACTAAGAAACCATCCCCCTCATATTTCTGCCATTAATATGGCTAATTCTTACTTAACTTACAGGTTTCCTCTCAGATAGTAACTCTTCCAGGATGCCTTCTACTCTACCTGACTTGATATGTCCATAGGAATTGATCATCATCAATTTGGTGTTCCCTTTTAGTTTCCCTAACACATCAGTAAGTATTTTTTGAAAAAATGAGAAAATCCAAATCATTTTATTTCATGACTGGCTTGGATGTAGCACTTGTGCGAAAAGATACAAGCTAGTAACAACAAATTAAGCCACTCAGCTTTGCATCCCACATTCCAATGCCTGGAAACACATCCACCCACGCCATGTTAACGCTATACAATCAAGGGTTGACAGGGGCCCTGATATCACTAAAACCAAGTCCCGTAAGTATAAAAATGGCTTTATATCTTCCAGAAAGCCAAGGGCTTGAGCTTGCCAAAAGATCTCTCTAGTTTGATAATATAAAAATTAACCTTTATTGTTGCAGGGTCATCCCAGATGTTACATACCCATCTGACATGTAATTGTCAGAAAGGTAATCAACCGCTTCTTTCTCACAGTGCTTAGTAGCCACCTAGTTAACAGAGAGTAGAGCATCACACAGCTCTAACGTGCTTCTTGTATCTAAATCTAAACAAGCATGATAACCAGAAGCAAATTCAATCAAAAGAAGCATTACTGCTTTCTCAAATGACTAATACAAAACCAGCTATTTAACAACAACAAAAAAATACTTTTAGAACCCATTTAAGGTAACTCAAAACCTTAAATGGGTTCTAAAGTAATTTTTGTTAAATAAATTGTTTTAATGAACTGGAGACTTCATAATATTAAAGCTTACTGTTCTATAAGCCAGTTGGCATCAAGATAAACTATACCTGTCCAATTTAGAAGACTCATTTAAATAAAACATCTAAGGTTCAACTCTCAAACACAGTATCTAAGCTATGGTTTTGAGTGTGACATGTAGGAAAAGAGGTAAAGTATTACTAGTCTCTGCTTGCCGCCTTGATGGTATAGAGGTAACAAGTATGGTAAGCATAGTTTTAATTAGCCTTTCCAGAGGAAGCCACCATGCACAAGGATTTTTGTTAATCCTCTGCCAGCCTGCTATTCTATGCCATATATAGTAGACTGCAGAAAGCTGAGCTACCTTACCAAGCATGGTTGGAACTATGATGATCCACCCAGGTTCCTCCCCAGGGTTAAAGCATACTGCCCCCAGCTTTGAGGAATGCCATCTGGTAAAAGCATACAGTTGTAACCCTGACAGAGAAATGCTCTTGGCCACAAGCAACTACCTCACCAAGTACTTCTCAGGGGAGAGCCACAGTCAGTGACCAACCCATGCTAAGGAATAAAGTCCCCTTTGCTTCAATTTGGAACAATTCTTAAGAGACATCTCATTTCCAGAGCTCCCTGTAAGCTCCCCTGAGGCCTCAGTTGCATTGTGGGTCAGCTTCCCCCTCTACCCTATTTTCCTTTTCTCATTTCCTCACAGGTGCATTTCTGGAGAGCACATCTCAAAAAATCTTTACATATAACTCTTCATCTCAGAATTCCACTTTCAACCAACCTAATATAAAACCCACTTCTATAATTATATAAGGCAAACACGGTAGCATATAGTAGTTTCACTGATTTTATCAGCAGCTGGTCCTAATATCAGTCTTGGTCTTCCATTAGAAATGCGAACCTATTCACTGTGACAGAGACAAGATCTAGAATTTAATCAACACTAAATGGCTCCAGTTCCATTTAACTGCAACAAAATTTAGAAGCCAACTCATTGGTATTAAAATTTATCTAATTTTATCATTACCCAATTATAAAAGGGATAAGAGTCCAGAAGAAATTCTCATTGAAAGAACACAAAAAGAAAAGGATAATAAAAATGATTTATCCATAATAGATTACCGTGTTTTCATAGATAATGGGAAATGTATTTTTTTCAACTTATAAATACCCAGTTGTGCCTTCTCTAACCAAAATAAAAAGAATGGTTACAATAACATCTATTTTTCATGTTCTCAATTAATCTTTTAAAATCTGCTTTGAAAGTTAATGAAAGGTTGCCAAGGAATCAACCAATTCTTTTATTTCATCCACTTCTCGATCCACAGGGTATAAAAGGATTCTAGATTTGGAGGCTTTGTCTTTTTGATTTTGAGTATTTTTGTTGCTTTAGTAGCACCACTTTGAAGAGTAGAAACTAAATAGGCTGGTCCACCTGACTGTGGTCTCATTTTTCTAAGCTGATGAAAACGTAAGCTTCTTTTCTAGAACATTTGGACACAAAACAAACTAAATAGAAAGGGGACCCCAGAGAAAAAATGGTGATGTGCCTCTCTTTCAAGACAATATAATTTTTAAATACACATAGATGTTGTCATACAGAAAAAAGCAGTATTGCCCACAAAATTAAATCTTGTTTTTGTTTGTTTGTTTTAAGTAGAAATTCTATCAAGTACAGATAAAGCACTAACTTGACCACGGTTTCTTACAACCAAATGCCAGGGCCTTACTCTTCTTGGGGAAAGAGGTGGATGCAAATGGGGGCAGAGACCCATTCTTTTATGTTTTCTGGGAGCGTGGGACTCTACTAGTCCTGAATTTGAAGTTAGCTCCAAAGGCAGCCAAACCTTGAACTCTAGCTGGGTCTGAGTTTGCTGTGTTAAATCTGCTTGGGACAAGCTTCCAGGCGATGGAGAATCCACCAGATTTTGTATCCTTAGCTTCCTAAGTGCACTGGTAGTTCCAGGCCCAGACACTGCACACAGGATTCACCACCCATGTAGCTGTGGCTTGCCACCTCCTTCCAAAGCTCTTGGAAAGCCCAATGTGGCCAGGCAGAAGGGCATGGGAGGGTTCCTGGTCCCCATTACAACCCATAGGGCTCTAATAGGTGGCAGCTCCAGGCCAGAGACACTTTCTGAAAGGGTACTGATGGGAAAGTACCTGGACCTCATGCAGCACTTCCCTCTACTAGGTGCTGCCAACCCTGGGTTTGAGTCAGGTCTGAGGCATGGTGAGGCATCTGATGTCTTAGAGAAGTAGAGCCAACTTTGAGAACTGACCTGGAAAGTTACCATTATTAAAGGTTTGATTTCATTCACCATGACCTTGTCCAGGGTGATGACATGTGATCCGTGCATTCACATGGGGCCCTGCACTTAGAAGACTAACAGGTCCAGTTTAATGCTCTTCTATCTAGAAATCCTTACTTTTGACCAAGAGGCCCCACATTTTCATTTTGTATTGGGCCTAGAAAATGTACCCAGTTCTGGCCTGTCCTTTATTAAGGCCACATTTAGACAAAATAATTGCCAACTTAACAGGAGGACTGAATCAGCCATTCACCACTGTGCAGGTGTCTATGTGTGGGGCGTGTGTGTGTGTGTGTGTGTGTCTGTGTGTGTGTGTTTACGGAAACTGAAAAAATGTTTTGGGGCTTTTTGTCTTTTTTTGTTTGTTTTTCATTTTGTTTTGTTTTTGAGACAGAATCTCACTCTGTCCCCCAGGCTGGAGTGCAGTGGCGCGATCTCAGCTCCCTACAAGCTCCACCTCCCAGGTTCATGCCATTCTCCTGCCTCAGCTTCCCGAGTAGCTGGGACTACAGGCATCCGCCACCATGCCCAGCTAATTTTTTGTATTTTTAGTAGAGACGGGGTTTCACCAAGTTAGCCAGGATGGTCTCAATCTCCTGACCTCGTGATACACTCACCTCAGTCTCCCAAAGTGCTGGGATTACAGGCATGAGCCATCGCACCCAGCCTTTTGTCGTTTAAGCAGAGAGTTGCTTTAAAACTTATAAAATACTTCATCAAGATATTAAAGGATAGGAAATGTTAACACAAACATTCAATGTCTAACATTCACTTGAGATCAACCAGAAAAAAAAAAGAGGACTATCTTTGAATATATAGTCTAAATCAGGAGAAAATGTTACATATTTAAAGAAAATCTATAAAACACACATTGTTATAAGAACACTTGTCTCTCACTAGACAATGTAGGCCAGCACCCCACTTCAATCCGGAAAATAGTTGCACTTTTACTTCCTAACATTGCTCATGCCATATAACACTTCTCATCACCATAAGACAAACCATGCAGGCTCCATACTAGTGAGGAAAAGTGGCTAAGGCTGAAAACTTTCGAGATTTTGGAAGAACACTTGTATGGGGAGACCTAAGGCCTAATTCTGGTGCTACAATTGTGTAACTGAGGGCTTGACAAGATCCCAGCAGATAGTAGTTTCTTATGGAAGCACCAAGACTGTGACTAGAATATCCTATTTTAATCCCAACTGAAAGCAAAAGAAATGTTTGACACTTGGGGATAAAAGAAAATGATTGAGAAGAGTCAACGTAGCCCTCCTCCCACTGTTGTGCTACAACAAGGGAGGAACACAATAGCCTGCTCGCTTCTGAACTTTACTAGTCATTGCAATCTCTCTTGTCTACTGATTATTGTTTCATTTACAAATGAGAAACATTTTATATAATCCAGTACTGGTCACATATTTAATCTTTAACTTTGTTTTTCTTTTTCACGTTTTTGCTTCCCTGAATAGCTGAGCATCTAGAGAACGTGATAGGCAGTGTCAACGTGCTTTCAGATCTTTACACTATACATATTTTGGTACCCACATGAAAATCAAATATACTTTGATTTTCAATGCTTAAGGGATTTACTCACTCAAAAATTAAATTAAAATAGCTCATCTCCCAGAAAATCAGAACTTGTTTAGAATAGGAAGAAATAGGAAAACCTACTTTGGCCTAAAATTGAACCATCCAGAAATGTATGCTACAATGACTTTATATACACAAGACTGTTGAGATCATTCTGACTCATGGCAAAAAAAGCATTTTGTAGGTGTTCCATTAGAAATCCACTTTCAGGACATATCACATTCAAAAGCTTGATCAACCTTATATCTTGATCCTCAGATATAAACCTTTGTTGGTATAAATAAAATATACAGAACCCATTTTTCATCTGTTCACTGTAGCCTACACGATATTTTATGAAATTAATATCAATTACGCAGGCTGATATTAAAATATTAACAATATTAAGAATCTATCATATATATTTAGGTATATATAAATGTTAACAAAATATTAACCAAAGTTTTCAGAAATAGAAAAAAGTCTGTTTTTCTCCTAGTTTCAAATAAAGAAATATAGAAATTCTTAAATACTAAAAATAAAGACTTTGGAAAGATAAATAACAGTGTCTCAGAGACTCTTAAAACACGCCCTTGTAATAAGTACCAGACAACAAGCACAGGACTTGCGGGTGGGTGGGAGGAGGAGATAAAGAGAATCAGAGAATGCCAGGTTCACAAGGAATCTTCAAGGACATCTAATACGACTATCTTTTTGAAGTCTGAATCCTTTCTACAACATCCTAGCCAAGTGTTCATTAAGCCACCCTTCTGACTGATCAAGAATTCACTGCTCACTGAGGCAGCCAATTCCCTCTTAGAACATTAGAAGAGCTTTTTTTTTTCTATCAAGCTAAAAACATGCCCATTACTTTCTCCCATTGGCCATCTAGAACAGGTCCAATTTCTTTCTTTTATGGCCTTTCCTATGGGATAAGCCACTGAAAATGGCAGACATTCTCATTGAGTCTTCTCATTTACATCCCATGGTTTTTCAACTATGTTCTTCAACTAATGAGTTTAATCTCATCACTATACTGTTAATATCCAGTTTGTTAATGTTTCTATTAAAATAGGAACTCATAAGAGAACAGCAAACTGCTGGGCATAGCCCACACTGGAAATAGCAAAGCAAAGCTTCCCTCCCTCTTCCAGATAATTCACGTCAATTCCTGCAGCCGAAGATCATAGTCACTGTTTTGGTGGCTATGTCATACATGTTGATGCAAACTGAGCTTTATGTTGGCTAAAATCTTAAAACCTCAAAGTCTTAATTTTTAACTTATTCAATAAGTATTTGTGGATTGTCACTATATGGGTATTATAATACTAAGAAGATTATGAGAAATCAGTGTGATATAACCAAAAGAGGTAGGATTCTGGGTCCAAGCCCCACTTTATCCAGCTATATCTATGTATGAAGAACACTTGTTAGAGCTACTTAATTTTCATAATAGGATAATTATCTCACTACTTTCATAATAGGATAACTATCTCTCTGTTCCAAAGCATATGGATGGGCCCTCAGCCAGCCATTTAGAATACCAGCACTCCAGGATATCCAGTTCTCTTCCAAATACCTACAGAGAGAAGAAATGTTCAGGGAAGATAGGTCCAAGACCTTACAAATTCAATCTTTGGTTAATGTTGTCACCAGAAATGTACACATTGGGAACCCACAACACAACACCTTTCTGATCAATTTTATTGAGTCACATTTACTACTTTGTCCTAATCTTTGACAGAGGTTGTTATGAGAAATAACCACATAAAATTCATATCCACATTGTTATTTTTTATAACTGAGGTACTGTCCATTTTGTTACTCAGAGTCCTTCTCAGTGCTAGGAAAGGCTTTGTTCTCCTTAAGGAATCAGATGGTTCTAATTTTTAATGATGGAAATCATTAGAATGGTTTTACATATTTAAAAAATTAAATCTTAAAGACAGTGCTGGGCGCGGTGGCTCATGCCTGTAATCCCAGCACTTTGGGAGGCCGAGGCGGGCAGATCACGAGGTCAGGAGATCGAGACCATCCTGGCTAACACGGTGAAACCCCATCTCTACTAAAATTATAAAAATTAGCCGGGCATGGTGGCGCGTGCCTGAAGTCCCAGCTACTCTGGAGGCTGAGGCAGGAGAATGGCGTGAACCCGGGAGGCGGAGCTTGCAGTGAACTGAGATTGTGGCCACTGCACTCCAGCCTGGGCAACAGAGTGAGACTCTGTCTCAAAAAAAAAAGTGTTAAAGACAGATATGAAAGGCTATAAGAAATGATAAGAAAAAAATGTCATTTGACACATACACAAATAGTAAAAAGTATTTGTATTTTCCACTTCATCAATAACTGAAAAGGGATTCATGAAAGCAAGATGAATAATTCTAACTGGGTCTTGTTAAATGCATAATTAACTTAACATCAGGCTAATGTCATTCAGTTGCCCATATGTCACCTCTTCCCAAATAATCAGCCTCCATAAAATGGCAAAGGCTCTAAGATCAAATGAACCTAAGAACTACCAGGAGAACTTGTTTTAAAGTTTCGCATTTTAAAATAAACTCCCCATGTAATTGGGATGCAAGTGAAACACGGAACACACTTTGGGAATACTCTTCTAGGACCAATTTTGGATAACTTGAATAAACTCTGTCACTCTTCCCTGGATCCTCTACTGTCTATATAGGTCCCTTTTAATGTCTGGTCACCAAAGATACGTAGGATATTCTACTAAGGAGTTACTGAAGCAGGCCAGATGAAAGGATTATGTCCCTTCCCTTATATAGCCACCACATTCACTTTCATATGTTCACGAGTGTTGACAGGCTTGCTCACAAAAGCAGTGCTTCATTCTGGCTGTCAGATTGAGGTCAATTACTTATTTTGACTCTCCTGAGAAACGAGAGCTTAAAATGCATTAAAATGAGTCCAAATCAAAATCAAATGAAACTATAAATAGCGTTGTACAGGACTTTTTCCTCAATTGAACCGGTTGCAATCTTTTTAATATAACCTATTCCACCTTTAAAACAAAGAATTTGACTTTAAAGTTACATGGAAAATCTGGCAACCTCCTTGAGTAAACTTATTCTTGCAGAAAGTAAGATCTTTTGTCATTTTAAAAATTATAAAGATTTTTAATTCAAACAACATTACTTTAGAGTATTTACAGACAAGTAGTCTGTTGTCTTAATGGTCTCAGGGAATAGATTTATAAACAATCAAAATATTACAAGCAAGAGTAAAGAAACTTTACTATTGCCACTTGGCTCACCATTTCATAGATAAATAAATCATTCCGTGACACAGAAACTGATGTTTATAACATAAAGTGTTCTACCTGGTCCACCTATGTGATTTAGCCAGAGAAATAAATTTAGAAACTAAAAGTGACTGATCACTTACAATTTGTCAACTGGAAATTCACAATAAATGTCTACATAAAAGGTTCAAGTACTCATTCAAGCTTCCAGAATCAATTTAAAAGTAATCACTTCCTAGATACTGCTAACCAATAAATTCTAGCCTTATATACACTGCAACATGTCTAAATTGACTCAAAAAGGCATTATCAAATGAACAAAGTGAGATATCCAAAGTGTAAATTCAGTTTCTCAAATTGAGTGATTTTACTCAAAAAATGGCGAGACAGAAATTTCGTAAGTCTTTCAATTCAAGGGAAATCAGGCTAAGACTGGTCAGGGAAAGATTCACTCTCCTAGGCTATTTGCATTTTCTATCCAGCATGTCTTTAATTTTATAAATTTCATGCTGTTTGTTTCCATGGTTACCAGCTCTTAATCATAATGAGCACCTGGTCTATACAGGGGAATTAATATTTCCCTGTGAAATGCACATACTGAATTATTAGTAACCTCCCTACATTTTTGCAAGGACTAGTTTAAGCTCTTGACCTCTAGCAAATATTTTCTTTTTTTTAACTTTTATTTGAGGTTTGGGTTTACATGTGCAGATTTGTTACATAGGTAAACATGTGTCATGGGGGTTTGTTGTACATATTCTTTCATCACCCAGGTATTAAGCTCAATACCCAATAGTTATCTTTTCTTCTTGCAAAGATTTTCAAAGGGTGTCTTTAACTTTCTTTTTGAATTTTGTATATTATATGGACTTCAGTTATTTCATGATAATTGAAATTTTCCAACATTTCACAACGTATGTTGACAGGGAACATCTATACTTGTCAGTATGTGTGCTTTTGAGCCTGGGTCAGATATACTGTAATTTTTTAAAAAACACTTTTTTGTGCATATTTATTAAATTTCAGTCAAAATCCACTGATAAATTAGGTGAATACTGGCATCCCCTCATTCACCAAACTAGGGCCTAGAGGGAAGTACACAAGCACCAGCAACCCGTCAATTAGTCAACATGATTAGGCTTCCTAAGTGACATTAGAACACCTTATTTCAAATAAAATTAAAATGATTTTTGATCCTGTGGACATTTTCCACATGGCAATATGTGGACAATGATTAAAAGTACAGAGTTTGTCATATTTCCTGGATATATACCACTCAGTAGTTATGTGACCTGGCATAAATTACTTAACTATGCCTCAATTTCTTCATCAGAGAATGACAATAGCATCCAGTTCACAGGATTATTTTAAGGAGTAGAGGGGCTTATATTTGTTAATGTGTGGAATAGTTACTGGTGTACATTAGTCACTATTTTAAGTGTTTGTTAAATATAAATGTCAATCTGACCCTATGCAGCATGAAACCCTGTTTTCTAAGAAAATGTTTTTTTCCATAATAAATGTTTGTTCATACTCTCATGATGGAAGCTAATTCTGATTTTAAATTTCCTTGTGTAGCACTTAATAAATACTTTATGATCAGCTACTTCCATGTCTAAAAATCTAATCTGTTGCCAATAATAGTGGCACTGACACTGACCACACTGAGCCACTTTACATGTCACCTCATTTAATCTGCATTAACAACCCTATGAAGATTGGTGATCCCCTTATTACAGATGAGAAAACTCAATTTTCAAAAACTTAGATAATTTGCACAGGTTTACAGAACTAAAAAGTGGCAGAGGCAAATTTGGAATCAACCTCTGATGATCCCCAAACCCTGCCTTAATCTGTCCATTACCATGGATAAAGTGCTATATAGATAACGTCACAACTTTTCAAAACTAGAACTTTGTCGCATCCAGTAATTTTTAACCTACTCCAAGAAGGTCAGAAATATAAGTAAAAGTGGAATCTGTTGTGCCTATGAGTGGGGTCTCTCTATTTCCCCATCCTCCACAAGCTCGCGTGTATGATTGATTCCCACAGACAACTGATGTTCACTGGTGGGAGGAAGGACCATATACATAATGGGCTCTAGGTGGTGCCTGGAACTGCGCCCAAAATGACCTTTTACACCTCTCCCATACACTTCCGTAAATGCTAGTACAAGGGGTATTTAGCCTCAGTAGACGTTCTCTGCAATAGTTGAACAGCTCTGGAAAGTGTAGCTTATCCCATCCTTTTGGTCTAATGAGTAGTTAGTTCTAACATTCTCAGTGATTAATGTCCTATTAATTATGGGAAATACTGACTAGGTCTGGGTTGGTTTTTTTTAATTGTGAAGCTCCAGTAAAATATTTTGACTCACTTGGCTTGGGTCAATTGCTAATGAGGAAGTCTGGGTTTTATAAATTCCCTGACACACACCAGTCATTGCAAAATCCTGATATTGGTCTGTCCTGCATCCTCTGATGGATCTCAGAGGTGCCTTCCTTCAGGGTCTACCAATGACACTTCTAACAGAAAAATGAGCAGAAGCCACTTCTTTTTTTTTTCTGAAACCATTTCTGGGTAACATCTGATGGAAAATTTTGCTCTCCACTGCTCAGTTAAGTAACTAAAGTTCTTTAAGTATCATTGATGCCATTAATCTCTATTTTAGTAAAGGATGATGTAGGCACAGATTTGTTTGAATCAAAAGACTAAATTCTGGATTCTGTAACCCTAGACACTTAATGTCAAAAGAACAACCACATAGAAGTCTGTAGAAGCATTCACGTAGCTTGGAAAAATGGGAGTGTAGCATTGCTTCAGAAAATTGGTGTTTCACATTGCTACCAGAGATGTTCACAGGCAGCACTTGTGGTTAGTCGATGCTGGACACAGAAGCAGCTGCTCATCTATCATCGCCTTTTTTAGAAGACAGACCACACATGTGCAACATGGCAGTTATTATCCCGGTCAGCAATCTAGCCAAAATATCTAATCAGGTTTACAGCTAGGAAATAACAGTTCACTGAGACAGAGTGAAGACATGTTAAAAATCACACAGTAGGAGCAGGTCAAAGAAGTGAAGGAGATATCATATTCGTGGTACTCCAGAAATTAATCCTTGCAACTACATCAGCTAATATTGGAACCCCGCCCCCCGAGATCGACATTTCCAAATATAATATATATCACAAACTAATAGAAACCATTATAATTTAAAGAGAAAGTATCTTGCCACTTACAGACTCTTTAAACTTAAAACCAAACCAGTATCTTCAATGTTGACATGCCTAGAAACAAGTCTGTAGCAATACTAACTTTAAACTAATCTCTGCTGACTTTAGCTAACTAAAATAAACACATAAGGAAAAATAAACATGTAGGGAAAAACAAAATGTTCACAGTAGGATATGAGAGAATATTTTGGAAGCCATAAAAATATAGCTCCTATTCCAAATATAATTGATTACAAAGGCACAAAAGTAGCTCAAAACAAAGGATGCAATGAACGAAACCTTGTTAAAATAATCAAGGTTATAGAAACAATGTTGACGTTATTGTGCAGTTATTCTCAGATTTCCAATTTTCTAGTCACCTTGGTTTGGTTTATTTGGCACCTCTTGGTCTCTCATAAGATCTTGTTGGCACATTTATCTAATCAAATCATTATTATTATTAGGCAACATTACTGAACACCTGCTGGGTGCCTATTAGGAGCCAAGAATATAAATCTTCGCTAGAGAGACTAGGAACGTGTAAGAAAAAGGGTAACTGACAACACAAGAATACATGCTAATTATGGGCATTGAACTGAATGTACCTGCATTATCTAACAGACTGAACCAGGGGACTTTCAGATCAGGCAGGTGGCTTCACACCCAACCTTCATCATTAATAATTTATAATGTGAGGACAGCAAATAAATTTTCAAATCAGTGAATATGAAAGAGTTCAGAAGATCAGATGACTACAAAGGTTCAGGAAGGAGTTCACAGTTATTAGACTACTGAAAGAGCGTCTTTCAGAAAGGTTACGACTTACATATACAAATAACTAATTCTTGTTTTATGATTTAAAAGCAGTATTTTTACATCTTTTCATATGTAGGGACATTCGGGGCAGAGGTTTCACAAAAACATAGCTGGGAAGGAATCACCGCAGTGCACTCTTGAATAGATTGTCACTTTAGGACCTGAATCCTGAGAGATCTTCTGCAATAGGGCTAAACCCATTTTTCCTAAATCCTTTTTTGCACTACAGATGTTTAACCTTTTATGATATGCCTTATTAACCGCGCTTTTTCCCCATTGATTAAAAAATTAATAAATGGCATATGGTTCATTAGGAAGATGGTGACAGAGATTTCCTGCTTCAGAAACGTTGGAAGCCGCTGGTTTAAAAGCATCCGGAACAGAGGGCTCTACTCGGGTTCTCTCCCCGCTGCGTCATTTCAGTCGAGGAAAAAGACAGAATTACAAGTGCGCCTTACAGACTCAACAGGGTAGAAAACTTGCTATCATTTCTTTTATTTTGAAGTGAGCTTTTATATAAACACACGAAACCATGCATTTAACAGTAAAACTGGGCAGTGAAAGGAAGCCCCGCGCGTTCGCGACTTTTCGCCTCCGCTAGAGCGTGACCGTCACGCCCACTGCCACTTACAGGGGGAACGCGCCGGGGCATCATGGGAGTCGGCGGCGGCAGGGATTGTGGGAAATGTAGTTTGGAGACTCCGCCCTCCTCGCCATTCCTGTAATGGCTGCTTCCTGGAAGGTAATGTACGAACTCGTCTCCGACGGATACTTAGGTTGCACCAGTGTATTTGTAAAACAGGAGCAAATTTGGGCCTTGCCGTTCCAAAGTAGGAATTCTTTTTCAAATCTTAATATCAAGTCCTGAAATGAACTTATCTCTCTGTTCTGTTTCTTTTTACCTTTTCTTGTGTGGGTGAACTGACCAACTTTTAAGTCTAGTTCCTTGTTGGACAGACTGTTTTCTCTCCTCATTACCTATCCCTCTACCGTCCATATGGCCTCCACGCTCTGCACTGACTCTAGCTGCCTCTTTAAAATAATAATAGTAATAATAATTAATTTTTAAATCCTTCTCTCCGCCCCCTCCCCACCCCCCATGCTAATAATAGGTCGTGTCACGTGGAACCTCTTAATCTCAGCATCCGGAGCTCCAGGAAGGGAAAATTTCAAGTCAGATAGAATTCTATATATACCATTTCTTTGGTAAGTCTTATTAATTCCCCACAACTTCGCAAAGTTATATGTTGTGTGACTTTTGCCAAATTTGTCTGCATTTCCTGGATGGGAGAGACCCTGAGAAAATGTATAATTTTTACCCACTGGGATATTTTAAGTTTCCAAGTTAGTGGCTCGTGCATTTTTTCTTTCTTTCTTAATTATGAACTCCTGTTCAATTTTTGTTTGGTTGATGCACAAGGTGTTGGCATTATCATGGAAAATTCCTGGAATTAGATTGTTATCATGAGATAGGGAGATGAGCCTCAAATTACTGTCTTTAACGTCCCTCTGTTTTTCCACCTATAAGATGAGGAGATGGATTGGAAATGATTCATAAAGTGTCCAAAAGATTGGCTGGCCTGTTATTTGTCATGTGTTCATTTTGTCATTTGAAAAGGGAGGAAGTTTTAATGGTTCCTTTTTGTTTCCATGTTTAATTTCTAGGAACCTTCAGCCTCCAGATTCCAACATCATGACCTCAGTTTCAACACAGTTGTCCTTAGTCCTCATGTCACTGCTTTTGGTGCTGCCTGTTGTGGAAGCAGTAGAAGCCGGTGATGCAATCGCCCTTTTGTTAGGTGTGGTTCTCAGCATTACAGGCATTTGTGCCTGCTTGGGGGTATATGCACGAAAAAGAAATGGACAAATGTGACTTTGAAAGGCCTACTGAGTCAAACCTCACCTTGAAAACCTTTGTGCTATAGAGGCTAAACCTGAGCTCTGGTGTGTGAAAGGTTCCAAGAATCAGTAAATAAGGGAGTTTCACATTTTTCATTGTTTCCATGAAATGGGAACAAACATACATTTATAAATGGAAAAAAAAAAATGTTTTCTTTCCAACAAATAATGCACAGAAAAATGCAGCCTATAATTTGCTAGTTAGAAAGGAGGTCAAAGAAGTAAAATGGCTGAAATTTACATAAGTAATATTTCATAATCTTAGAATTCTCTCAAAGCATGTGAAATAGGAAGAAGGAAGTTCTTGCCCAGAATCTTAGGAAATCACCACTGTTTGATTATAATCACTGCCTCCTGAATCGTTGAGGAGACTTTTCTCCTTTTTTAAATTAGATTTTTTTTTTGTTGTCTCCCAAGTTAATATTATATTTAGATATCAGAGAGTCAGCCAAAAAGGAAAACTTTTATCTCTGGGGAAAAAAACATTTAGAAAAGTGTATTCAGTGTATCTAATACTGAAATGCAGAAAAAATCTAATGTTAAAAAAAAAAAAAACTATAGACATTGACATGGAAGAGATTTAATGTTTTGAAAAAAAACTTTATATTAACCGAGTAACATCCTCCTGATGAGAAGTACTATATTAAATATAAACCCATTATGTTATAAGTTAATGTGTCGTGTCCATTTCTTATTTGGGGCTGTTTGTATCCATTGCGGATTTTTATATGAGCTAAGTGGAGATGGGGAGGATGCCTTGTGTTAACTGATTGCAGTAGCTTGAAGAGACATAATCAGTGACAAATGAGAACTGGGCAGCATTAAGGTCAGAGAAGCCCCTGATAGAAAATCTAGAAATATAGAAGGAAAATGAAATGGCCTAAACTGATTTGCACGCCAGCCAAATGAAATATCCTCTCTGGCCTAGCTACTTAAAGTGTCTTCAAGCCAGCAACATCACCTAGGACTTGTTAGAAATGCAGAATCTCAGGCCCCACCCAGACCAATTGGATCAGGAACAGCATTTGTTTCCAAAGCCCAAGTTAATTTGTATGGCACGTTAGGGATTTAAGAAGACTGCCAACTTGCTTGAACCCAAGAATCATTCCAAGCACATGATAAGACTTTTCGATTTCCTGGTCTTTCTCCTGGTTGTATAGCTGTGGGATGGGTCCTGGAACTCCATGGCTAATAAGGGTCCTCAGTGGTTCATTTGATTCTCAAGTTGTAGCCAGCATGAAATAGTATAAGGAAATCAAACTTTACGGTCACACTGGAGGTAAGTAGTGAAATTTTTTCCTAAAATGCATTTTCCAATCTCTAGCTCTCCAGATGACATTGGGAGCCTCAATTTTTATCCGAAAACAGGCACCAGCAACCTAAAATCCTGTTTATGGTGCAATTCTAGCGTGAGCTGACCTGGCTTGCATGAAAGTTTTGGTTAAAGGGTACAAGGAGTGAAGAAGGATCACAGAATAAAGACATGAAAACAGAATGCACTTGTTTTTGTCACAGCTGTTTTGATTTTTTGCTAGAGGAAGCACTAACATTCTTTATTCAAATTAATTGGCAGTTAAACATTATGTAATTAATAGAGCTTGATTGTACATGCATTTTTTTGTGTTTTAAAGAAGGAAAAAGGAATGATGCAAGTTACAGAACAGTTGTCATCTCTTATACACCAGCCCATTGGTGCTGACGTAGAAAGACTGCTGCCCTTCCTTGCACGTCAGCTTTTCCATTGGGATGGGAGAAATCAAACCTAAAGTGCATTTTAAATCCCAGTGCAGTAGTCATTTAGTCACCTCCAGGTACTATTTTTAAAATGTTCAAAATAAGACTACAGGCAAACATTCTTTAGTCAACGTGTATTTCCAAAAGTGCCTAGGAGGAATTAGAAAACTGCCATTTCCCTCTTTTCCCCTTAAAAGTAGAGAATTGTCTTGAGGTGGCATGCAGGAGTTTTGATGGATATGATGGGGAACACCTCCTCTAAAAATAGCCTCATTTCTCATCTATTTAGGTTGGATTATATGGCTTTGCTTGAAAAGAACAGAACCCTTATGGTGGCTTTTAACCTTTTTAGGCCACCAGTTCCTTTGAGAATCTGATGAAGGCTATCATCTTTTTCTCTAGGAAAATTCCCATGCATGCTGACATTTTTAGATTAGTTTCAGAGCTGAAGCCCATCCAGGATCTTTCCAATTCTAAAATTCCTTGATTTTCTATGAGGGATAACACCTGCTGTGGAGCAGTTACAGCAAGAATGGGATTAGCAAATGTTCTGATGCCCAGCACAATTTGTAGATATCTAGTAAATGCTCTGTGCATGTTAGCTCACTGAGTTGAGTTAAAAATAGTTGAAATCAAGTGAAGAATTTAAGGTCCTTGCCAATACTTATATTTCTATTCTCTGTAGTTTTAATGTAACCAGCCTATTTCCCTAATGCTAAAAATCAGTACATTTCCTGCATCATTTCTCTCTTAACTGCTTTCATAACTCTTCTTTGTCATTAGTTTTTAGAAGTTTGTGATGTATCTTGGCATGGATATCTTTGGGTTTATCCTGTTTGGGGTTCACTCGGTATCTGAGACTTAGAGTTTTATGCTTTTTTCCCAAATTTAGGAAATTTTCAGCCATTATTTCTTTTTACAAAAATTTCGCTCCACCTTCATTCTCCTTCTAGGACTCCAGGGACCCGATGTTAGATCTTTTTGTTATAGTCTGATGCATACCTAAGGCTGTATTTATTTTTTCAGTCTTTTTTTTTCTCTTGTTCAGATTGGGTAATTTCTAGTATTGTATCCTTAAGTTCACTGTTTCTGCTGTTGTGTTTTTAGTTCAAAACTTTCCATTTTGTTCTTTGTATCTTGTGTTTCTTCGTGGAGACCTGCGTTTTCATTTGTCTCAAGCATATTTGTGATTGCTCACTGAAGCAGCTTTTCATGGCTGCTTAAATCCTTGATAATCCTAACATCTCTGTCACCTCGGTGTTTAGCATCTGTTGATTGTCTTCTCATTCAAGTTGAGATCTTCCCGGTTCTTAGTATGATGATGACATCTGGACATTTTGGGTATTATATTTAAAAGGCTGTGGCTCTTATTTAAATTTTGTATTTTAACAGTCATCTGACACCACTCAATCCTTCGTAGGAAGGGAGGATGCCTTCTTCCTGCCAGATGCAGGTGGAAGCCTCATGACTGCTCCTCCTATGCCCTCCACTGACACTGGTGATAGGTTGCCTTGTTACCACCAGGTGGGAGTGGAGTCCAGCCTACCCACATGGTCTTCATGAGTACCCAGGGTAGAAGAGGAAGGTTCTTACTATTAACTGGTGAGGATGAAAGTGCCAGCTCCCCCACCCAGCCTTCTGTTATACAACCTCAGTAGGGAGCCTGGAACATCTACAGCCTGGTGAAAGTGGAGGTCTTGGCACTCCACTTAGCCTTTGCTGATGGTGGAAGTGAGGCTACAATTCTAAAAGTTTTCTGTTTCACTAAGCTGCACCTTTCCTATACCTTTAAATACTGGAGAGAATGGTCTTGTTTGTTTTCCAACCCCCCCCCCCTTTTTTTTTTTTCAGTCTAAGCTCGTTGGCCTTTCTGGGCTACCAACTTCTCCAGTTCTCAATCTGAAACAGGAAGAAAAAAAAAAAAAAACAGCGAACACACTACTTTGTTGTCCTTTGCTCTTGAGGTACCCTGCTGTTGTGCCTTCTTTCTGCCTTTCAGAATCATGTTTGTTTTATACATAATGTCCAGGGTTTTTAGCTATATTTAGTGGGAGGAAAAGGAAAAAAGATGTCTACTCCATCTTCCTAGAAGTATAAGTCCTCTTGGTGCATATTTAAGGAGTGAATTTTCTGAGATACTCCAGAGATGGAGAGATAAAACACCAGGAAAATTATTACCTGAAGGTATTTTACTCACAGACTTTTGTCCCCTCTTCTCCCACATCCACCTTCCCCTCTTCACCCATCCAACATACTGTTTATTCCTACTTTAACCCAATAGTCTCAGCTAGGGAGTGAGACTACACATCAAGAAATGCAGGGACGTAGATGAAGTTTGAGAAAATGGGCTGTATTCATATTTTGTCTCAGCATTGAGACTGCAAGTGGGAGCTTCTTGAAAAACTGATGTGATACCAATTGTGCCAACTAGCCAGGTCCAGGAAATCTCAGAAGCTACACCTCACATGCACCTGTGTCCTGCTGGGCTTTCTAGCTCTGTAGAAGCTTATCAAATGCCATTTCCAACCTTGGATATAGGAATGGTAATGCAGCTATAATGCCTGCAGCATATAATGAATGGAGGAGAATATTCTGTATATGACCCATCTCCCATCCAGAGGCTCTCATAACGGTCTCTTCAGTGGTACTATAGTAGAGGCTAAGGGTCCAAGCTATGGAATTTTAACAGACCTCCAACAATTAAAATGTAATAATGGGCAAGTCCCTTAATTTCTTTTAAATTTCTGTCTCCCTGTCTGTTAGTTGGATGTAATAATAGTATTTCTCTACTTCACCTCCTAGGTAGATGAGAAATATCTAAGGTAGTGTATGTGGAAGGGTTGCCTTGCTGTATGCTATTATTTTTCGTAGTGTTTAGATATATTTCCTAAACAGAAGGGGGAGAAAACTTTACAAGCATCAACTTTGAATTTTTAAAGAGGATATATTAAACGTTAATATGAACAAATCCTATATCAAACTTTAATTTTAATTTTGACATTTTCCCAAGTCCTAACAGGCCCTTGAAGATGATACTCAGTCTTTGTTTTTTCTTACTATAGTCCTTCCCAACACACACAATTCTAGCTTACAAATTGATAAAGCTCAAAGACATCCATGAAGAAAAGAAGATTCGACTACCCTAAAAATTTTTTAAATCTTCTTGTTTGTACCTCATGCTCTCGAAGGGGAAAAAAAAGGAAAGAAAATAATTGATTCTTTTTTAATGATTCTTAATGTGTTAACCGTGGGTTTCTTCCTAAGTAGCGTAACAGAAGCTTAGAGCAACTGCCCGAGTCATTTAAGGAAATGCAAGGAATTTGGGTTTTCCTGTTCAGGAAAATAGCAGATTTGGTCCATATTCCACCAAGAAAAATACTGACAAATCTCATCTCTTTAGAAGTCATGAAATTATAAACTACATATAATGTGTTTAATGTTTGTTTGTTTCCTATGGTGGGGAATAGAGAGGATTTACTAATCCCAGACGTGATTTTCACTGATAGGTGAAAATAGGGCCAAATCAATAAATAAATTTGCACAATAGCGTGGGTTTTTTTTCTAATTTTCAGTAACTTAATTTTTCTAAGTACTTCTATAACTGACTAATATACATCTAACATCTAAATGCAAAATGCAGAAGACCAGAAAAATATATGATCGCTGCAAAAAAAAGGTAATGTTTAATTTCTCATTGATTTGTAAGTATCAGAGCTAAAGTACTTTTCTCACACATATTTCCACTGGATCCATTTTATATGGGTGATTAAAATTTTGAAAATATTAGTTGGCACTTCATAATATGAAATGAAATTATGAAATTTTATATACAAGAGGGTTAATTATTTTTAAAGGGCTAATCATGTAGCACTTTGTTAAACATAGGGATTATAAATACTGTATTTCTCAATATTAATCAAGATAATTATGCTCTGGATAAATGCGCATAAATCACTTAACAAAAGAATTTAGAAGCAGGCATGATCACCAAGAACAGAAACTATACCATTTTCTATTTCAGATGATTTATCACAACCACCCTTTCATTCTGCCACAAAAATTACCAGGGCATTTCAATACCAACATCAAACAGTTTTATGGCCCCTAAGATGACATGTGCTAACTTTAACTTGTTTACTCAACAGTTTCTGAGACATAACCAGTACTCGTTAGAAAGAAAAATATTTATCAACTGTCAGGCAAATGATCTTGAGCCAATAATTTAACCTCCACAACTTTTTCATCTGTACAATTTTTTGTCAGTAATTTCTAAGAGGTTTCCTATTGATAGAATTTTGTGACTTCATAAGAAGAGTTTTTCCTAATTTCAAAAACAATAAGGTATAATGTGTTAAAAAATATTGTAATCCATTTTCAGTTGCCAGCAATGAGGAGCTGATTTTTTCTTCGAACTCCTCGGTGACAGTAGTCTAGTCATTTGGTACATTTTTGGATATCAATTCAGTGAAGCAAGGAGGGGCAGCTCATTTTCTGTACTGAACAAGTGTGATTAGGGATTGTCTCAAAAAGGAAGAATGAAAACAAACCATAGCCCTGCCACTCTCACTCATAGCAAACAGCCCACCTGCTAATTGATGTTGACCCAGCTCTATTCAGGAATAAACAACCTTTTGGTTTCATAGGCTTGGTCTTTTCTGGCAGCATCAGTGAGACTCAGGTCATAGATACCATCTTCCCAGTGACCAAGATAGACACTTGAGAGAAAGGGTGGCACACATCACACTCCCCCTCTAATGTACCTCTTAAGTCCTGTGGAATCCACCTCCAAATTATCCCTAGGATTCACCCACTTCTGTCCATCCCTGTGGCTCCTACCCATGTAGACCATCATGAGGACGTGGATGACATCCACAGCACCCCCCAGCTGGTCTTCCAGCCTCGTGTATTACTCTGTTCTCGCCCTGCTATAAAGAAATGCCTGAGACTGGGTAGTTCATGAAGAAAAGAGGTTTAATTGACAGCTCTGTAGGCTGTACCAGAAGTATGGCTAGGAGGCCTCAGTAAACTTACAATCGAGGCAGAAGATGAAGGGGAAGCAAGCACATCTTACCATGGTGGAGCAGGAGAGAGGAAAAGAGTAAATGGGGAAGTGCTACACACTTTTAAACGACCAGAGCTCATGAGAACTCACTATCGTGAGAACAGCAAGAAGGAAATCCACCTCTACGATCCAATCACCTCCCACCAAGTCCTTCCCCCAATTGGGGATTACAATTCAACATTAGATTTGACTGGGAGCACAGAACCAAACCATATCACCTCCCATCTTACCCCTCTGCAACGTTTTCTAAACACAACTGCAATGAACTTCATAAAACAAATCTGATCCCATCTCAAACTCTTTAAGGGATTTCCTGTTTCTATGACTTTTTTAACCTTAAGAAAGCACTGTTTGATCTGCCCATATTCCCTCCCTTTATTTCTCCAGTCTCATGTATGTCTGTGATCACTGCCCTACCTTGCATTAAACATTTTTCACTTTCTAGAAAGCACCAGGTGAGTTATCTCGCTTCGTCTCGTCTTCCTTTTACCTTCTATTTCTTCCTTGTCCTTCCTCCTCTCACTGTCTGTTATTCTCCTCACTTCTCCCCACCTCTGTGTCTGCATGGTTCTTTCTCTGCCTGAAGTAGTTTTTCCAGTTCACCTAGCTTATTCCTACCTCTTTAGGTTTGAACAACCCTTTTTTAGGACAACTTCCCTGACCCTGCCTTAGTCACATGCCCCACTGTATGCTCATATAGCATTCTTCACCTCTCTTAACAGGTACATATCATGCTGTATTGGAATTCCTGTTACTTATCTTTAAACACCCTCACCCTATCTGAGGATTCTAAGCTCTGTGAGTGCACACACTGAGTCTCTAATTCACTGTATTTCAGCTTCCAGCATAATTCCTGGCATATAGAATTTGCTCACCCAATTCTTATAGAATAATTTGTGATATAAAGTTAATGTAGCCCAGGATCCACAGTGGATCATGACATCCTCCCAGTAAGCCTGGCTGTGCCCACACTGTCATCAGTAAAGCTCTCCCAATCTTTAAGATGTTGCATGGGACAGGCCTAAGATTCTTTGTGATATGTATCATTTTCTTGGACAAAAAATTATA
This sequence comes from Macaca thibetana thibetana, assembly GCF_024542745.1. Classification (NCBI taxonomy): domain Eukaryota; kingdom Metazoa; phylum Chordata; class Mammalia; order Primates; family Cercopithecidae; genus Macaca; species Macaca thibetana. The sequence goes on from NC_065580.1 coordinate 46,049,221, forward strand.
TTTATAAAACATGATTTTAATAAATATTAAGATATAGTCTAGTTAGTTGAGTTAAATGATTATATATACTATTTACAAAAGCTTGCATTGTATGGACATATTTAATGCTCTGTATAACATTTAGTTCAGAAATGATACATCATTCTGAATGATTAACCATAGGATGATCTTCTCCTTTGCCCTCTCTCATTCTCTTACTCATACTATACTCCAGCAACAACATACTGCCTGCGTTGGCAAAATCAAATGTCTTGCCGTACTTTCATGCTCATGGAACATTTACAAATGTTGCTTTCTTCATGAAACCTTTTCAAAAAGGAGTTAATGATATCCATCCACCAGAGTTCATAGTGCATTGTTTTTACCTGTTTTACTGTATTTCATTCAACCCTTTTTCACCGCTAGCTGTACTATCCCCTCCCTTCCCATTCACCCCCATGTCTGTTGCCTATATCTTAAATGTATTAAAATCATATTGTGTCTTTTTATCATTGCAAGTACAAACACAGTCAACTAAAAGAGGTTTCAATAAATATTTATTTTTGCATTACATTTAGTTCCTAAAACATCCCGAAGAACAGATTAATAGAGTAGCATTGAATAAACAAGTCTATATGCTGACAGAGATACAATATTAAAGCTAACATTACTGCTTTTTAATAATACTGCAGGTTTGGAGCTTCCATTTTACGTACAGTGTTACCTCTGTCTTTCTGAAAGCTGTTGGCAACTCAGATTTACTCTGTTATCCATTGAAAAACATCCATTATGAAGTAATCACAAGACAGTTTTCAACATATTGTAGTCTTAGAGAATGCTATCACAGGTGATCTCAAAGCCCACATTTCATTCAGGTGAAGGCTGTATCAGAAAAAAAGGGAAAAAAAGGAAAGAAAAGATAGCTGGAGCCCAAACTACTTCTTCATTTTCAAAGATGACTCTCTCAAATAAAGAGCCTCAAATAGAATTCCACTTCTCACCCTCAGTCATGGCGAATGGACTATAGCCAAACCATGATTCCACTCTGCTGTTGTGTTGGGGCTTTCACCCAGGCCCTATGACTTTCTGAAATCAGTTCAGTGTCCAGGTTTGATGGCAGGTACAAGAAACATTAAAAGTCACTTTTTAGAAATCCTCTTAAAAGATAGTCCTCTTAGAGAAAAGTGAACTTTATTGATGCTGCCATTACTTAAAGCATATTTGGAATTCATATTTGGGCTATGGCATGCCCTTTCAAATACTTCCAATAAAAAGAAGTCTTCATGTTTGAGCACTTGGCTTTTGGAATGAGCCAGAAGTAATTCAGAGCTAAGCCCTGTATGTGAATGAGGTGAGTGAGAAATAGAGCAACCACTTGTGAGCTAATTATCCAATTGAAAGAGAGCTCTGAGCTTCATTTATACCTAGATACTAAGGACTGGGGAGATTAAATTACTTGAAGAGGTAAAATTACATCGTTTGATAAAATAAATGATGACTTCAAAATAATAAAAACAAATTTTTTCTGTAACTTAAAAACCAAATTAAATGGTTATTACACTATCTAATGTATTGCTTTTTAACCAAAAATTTATAACATTAGATAATAATTAGTATATATGGTAATGATATATAGATGACATTAGATAATGATATGGTATATATGGTAATGATATATAGATGATATTAGATAATATCAGAATGACCCATACCTTACCTGTCCTCAGCAAAACTGTTTTCACTCTTCCAAGCCACTTTCCACATGCATAAATTTAATGAAACTGGATTGTAACATGCATACCATTTTGTCTTCTAGTTTTGTTTGTCTGTTTAACATGGAAGTGTTTCACGGATATTTTAACAATCAAGTAATATTCTACCCCTTATATTTACCATTACTTATTCCAAAACAATTCCTTTAATAATGCTGGACACGCCAATGGTATTTAACATCTTGTCATTATTGATAATACTATACTATAATAAGCAAAATAGATAACTTTTACCAAGTAGCAAAAATATATTCATATCCTTTGAACCTGTGGTTTCAGCCTAGAAATGGACTTTTATATATTAATTCTTACATTATAATTATTCAGTTGCAAATATATACATAAAAGTACATCTAATGTGTCTATTGTCCTGATCTTCTAAAGAAGCAAGTTTTCCAACATGGCGGATAACTGAGGTGACTATATACTACTGTACCAGAAATGCTAGAGGTCTGGGTTTATAAAAGACACTCTGAATTCTAGGTGTGGAAAGAAAAGTTTCTATCCAGGGAGAGAGAGTAACAAACCTCCTGTTAGAGAAAAAGTTCAGAGTCACTGTGCACTTTTATAATAAGCAGTTCATAAGAGGGATCAAAAAAAGATTCAGCATATTAAGTGAAAGAAGTATTATATGGTCTTGAATATTCATTTTCAAGATTATTCTTATTGTTTTCATACTTAAAACATTATTTGTCCAGTGATCTCTACATTTTTTGTTAGTGGTCCATACTAATGATAGCTATCAAGAAATATTATTAATTAAACATTATTACAATAATAAGCACCAAACCACACAAAGAAGTGTTTCTTTCCTAGTGGTGTTGTAAAGTGACAGAAGTTTATGGCTATGAAAGTCTGTGATATAATTAAAAGAGCACTAAACAAGGAGTCAAAACCATAAGAATCCTAGTTCTGGCTATGCTGCAAACAGGCTGTAGGGCACCAGGAGAATCACTCACAGGTTATTTGGGGACTCATTTTCTTAAAGAAAAATATAAATAAGTAGAAACGGTCTACCCGAAACACCTTTGCTGCTCAGCACTTAAAACTAGAATTCCCCTTTGAAGGAAGATGAGCAAGATGAAGGAAGGCTCAGGCAAACAGAACACCCAGAAGTGGGGCCAGCCTTGAAAAGCTACAGTAACAGTTTCCTGATAGATGATATGACTTAAGGAAAGCCACCAGGAAACACCCTAAACACAAATGCCTAAGTTCTATACACTCTCCAGTACTTTTGTGATACCTGCAATTCCATGATTAATGGTGCCTCTTCTGGGTCTTGCAGGCCTAGAGGTCTTCTGGCTCTTGATAGTGAATGATTGAATATTGAATGATATTGAATGCGACTTTGGGGTTGGTCTACACATTAAACTAAAAATAAAAACCTCCAAACGGAACTCCAAAGTGGGATGAAACACCTGATACTGGGTTTAGAGAGAGGAATGAAGGATAAAATTACCAGAAGTGGGGAGAAGGGACTTGGATAGTCAGTGCACCAAAGATACATAGAAAATTATACCATGTGAGAAAAGTTGGTCCTACCTAAAAGAAGGTTAAAGTTTTGCTTTATAGCCCATTAAATTAATCATGCCAGCCTAATAGCAATATTCTTAAAAATGGAAAACTTGTCTTTCTCGTTTTGTGTTATTCTTGAACACCCAAGATAAAGCATTTAATACAATACACATTCAATAAACATTTGTAGTCTGACTTAAGAACTCTGTCCACAGAAAAAGCCCAAATGGTTTAGATGACAAAACAAAAGATGTCATAGGAAAAAATATAATATACTTTGGCAGCCTGACAAAAATTAAGTAGAAATAAAATAAAATTCATATTAGAAGCATTACCATAAAAATGTAAAATGAAAGCAAGGAAAAGGAAAGAGCACTCATGCTTTTGTACAAAGATGGACATCTCCAGTTTGTTTATATTTTTGATTTTTCCATATAATGCTGGCATAAAGTGGTTGCTATAGCAGTTTTTTTATTTGTATAAATTTAAGGGGTACAAGTGCAGTTTTGTTAAATGGATACCTTGTATAGTGGTGAACCCCAGGCTTTTAGTGTTACCAATACCTGAACAGTGTAAATTCTACCCAATAGATAACTTCTCATCCCTCAACTCCCTCTCATCCTACCAACTTTTGGAGTCACCAGTGGCTTTGATTCCACTCTGTATGTTCATGTGTAGCTCCCAGTTATAAGTGAGAACATGAGGTATTTGGCTTTCTGTTTCTGAGTCATTTCACTTAAGATAATGGCCTCTAGTTCCACCCATGCTGTTGCAAAAGACATTTCTTTCTTTTCTATGGCTGAGTAGAATTCCATTATATATATATACACACACACACACGTACACACACACACACACACACACACACACCCTATTCCAACATGGAGGATAACATGTATTTATATATGTATATATATTACATGCATGCACACATACCACATTTTCTTTATCCAATCATCTTTTAATGGACATTAAGGTTGATTCCATGACTTGCTATTGTGGATGGTACTGCCATCAATATATGAAGGCAGATGTCTTTTTGATATAATTTATTTTCCTTTGGGTAGATACCCAGTAGTGGGATTGCTGGATTGAATGGTAGTTCTATTTTTAGTTGAGAAATCTCCATACTGTTTTCCTTGGAGGTTGTACAAGGAACTCAACTCAACAGCAACAACAACAACAAAAAACAATCTCATTAAAAAGTGGGCAAAGGACATGACTAGACATTTTCCAAAAGAACATACAAATGGCCAACAAGCATAGGAAAAGATTCCCAGCATCACTAATCATCAGAGAAATGCAAATTAAAACCACAATGAGATACACAATGAGATACCATCTTACACCAGTCAGGATGGCTATTATTAAAAAATCAAAAATAATAAATGTTGGTGATTATGAGGAGAAAAAGAAATGTTTTTTTTTTTTTTTGGAGACAAGAGTCTTACCTTGTCGCCCAGGCTGGAGTGCAGTGGCACCATCTCAGCTCACTGCAACCTCCGCCTCCCGGGTTCAAGCAATTCTCCTGCCTCAGCCTCCTGAGTAGCTGGGATTACAGGTGTACACCACCACCACACCCGGCTTTTTTTTTTTTTTTTTAATCTTCATTAGAGACAGGGTTTCACTATTTTGGCCAGGCTGGTCTTGAACTCCTGACCTCGTGATCTGCCCACCTCGGCCTCCCAAAATGCTGGGATTACAGGCGTGAACCACCGCTTTTCACACTGTTGTTGGTAATGTAAATTAGTACAATCTCTATAGTTTTTTTGTTTTGTTTTGTTTTGTTTTGTTTTTGTAAATGACAGTACTCCCACTCCAAAGAAAAGATCCCCCTTCCTCTTTGGGCTTCAGTATACTCAAATGACATGACTTAAAAATTAAAGGAAGGACGGGGAGAGGGAGGAAGAGAGGAAATTATTCTATTGAAGGAATGTGGTCATTTTAAAGATCTTTTACTACAATAAAAATTATATAGATAAAATGTATTTTCGCTTATGCTTTTGTGGCTAAAGCAAGAAAAAAATACATTTTTGCAGTTGAAATTCATGCTGCCTTAATTGAAGTTTTCCAGCTGTACCTAATCCTTCTTTATTTATCTGGCACATCCTCTCTGAGACTAAAACTTTCCCCCTGACTCTCTACTGTCTGAACTCCCATCCCCCGGAAATAAATTCATTTGAATAAGTATTTGTTGAGCAAGATATGGTTTCACTGAAATTAACTCACCAGCAAAGGGGCTCTTGGGAAGGAAAATAGAGAGTTGGACTGGAGAGGGAAAAAAGTGCAAGGGTAAAGAAAACTTCGTATTCCTGTCCACTTGAAAAGACAGAAGGGCTGCCTGCACTTTCCTGCTCTCCATCTCTACACTTGGTTCAACACTCCTGTTGTCCTACCCTTCCCAGCAGGCTATTGCCTCCCCTGTCTTTGAACCATGTTTGTGTCCTACAAAATTCATATGTTGAAATTCTAACTCTTAATGTGATTTTATTAGCAGGTGGAGACTTTGAGAGATGATTAGGGAGTACCTAACCCTCATGAATGAGATTAGTGCCCTTATAAAAAGAGGAAACAAGGGATCTCTCTCTCCCGATCTCTCTCTCTCTCTCCTCTCTACCATGTGAGTACACAATGAGAAGACCACCTCTATAACCAGGAAGAGGGCCCTCACCACAAGCTGAATCTGCCAGCATCTTGGTCTTGGACTTCCCAGGCTACAGAACTGTGGGAAATAAATTTCTGTTGTTTAGCCACCCCATCTGTGGTATTCTGTTATAGCAGCCCATCTAGCTCCCTCTGACTCTACCACTCCAAAACACGCACACGCTCACACACACACACACTTTTCTGATTTAGTAGTAATAATGGTGTCAAACATTTACTGAACATTTAATGTGCAAGTATCGTGCTAAATGTTTTACAAACCTGATTGTCCCCTTCAATCTTCACCATAAACCAGTAAGTTAAGTACTACTGTAACTGACATGCAGGTTCAGTCCCTTGCCACTTGTGGAGTCCAATTAACAAGAGCAAGGTCTATTATTTAAAAAGTGACTTTTTATTCCAAAGCTAGTTTAGGGGAAGAAGTAGGTACAGGCTTCCTGCCTTAATGTACTGCTTTGCTTTTGGAGCAGGAAGTGAGTGCTTTTAAAAGGGGCTGTGGCATGAATGGCATGCAGGAGAGGAAGCAAGCAGAAGGGGGTCCACTTAACTCTCTTCGGTGCTTTATCTACCAGGCAGTGAGTTGGCATCTTCGTGGGCAGAACTAGGTTGTAAAAGTGTTTAAAACTCTCCAGGTGGGAGAGAGTTTTGTAGTGGGCATACTTTGGGTTGTAAATTAACTGTTAACTCTTGTGGCAACCGTGTGGTAGGTGAGAGTTCTGCTCTGGAGCTTCTAAGCATATAGATGCAGCTGCCCTGTAAGGAGTGTCTGGTGAAGGGGAGGTAAAATGTTATAACTGCATTTCTAAAGAGCTAAGTAGGCAGTGGGGGGCAGGAGAAAATGGGGAAAGGAGAAAATAAGAGAAAAATAATTTTAAAAAAACTCATTCTGGTTTTTCTTAGAAAAATAGGGGTACTCAGTTACGCTACTTTAGCTCAATATTAACAACAGAAAACTCAGGCACAAAAAGGATATGATCTCCCCAACATCACACAGCTAGCAAGTAGTAGAGACAAAGTTTGAAACAAGGCTGTCTCCAGAGCTTGTGGATTTTTCTCCTTCCCATGTGCAAAAGCTTGGGGAGAGGGAAGTGTTTGGGTGAGGGAGAAATGACAAGATGGAGGAAGGTGAACAAGAAGGCACAATCCATGTTGTGGATTGTGGGAAAATGCAGCCCGTGCCCGGGAAGATGCAGATCAACCGAGCATGCACCAGGTGACGTCAATCTGAAGAGATCGAAACTTACCCGGCCACGCCTATGGAGACACCCCTATTACGCCCTTATCCCACCGACTGCCCTCCCCCTTCCAGTACCAATGCATAAAAGTCCACTGCCGGCAGGAGCCGGTGTGACTTCTTCGGCCCCTCCTACTTGTGGACCGGAGAACCTCACCTGAGAGCACCGGCGCGACTTCCCTGGCGACTTCCCTGGCCCCATACCTGAGGACCGGAGAACCTCGCCCGAGAGTGTGTGCATATTTGCAATAAAAGACTGCCGCTTTCTTATGTACTTTGGCCTCATGTTTAATTATTTAGCTCTCCTAAATTAAGTATTAAATTAAGACAATTATTAAATTAAATTAAATTAAGGCAGGAAGAAAATCTTTGCCTGATCCTACCATCCAATTAAGCCATTTTCCAATTTTCTTTCCTTTGGCCAGTCTACACCAACTGTTTATACATTGACTACTTGTTCTTTCTTCTCCTTCCTTTTAATTCATTCATCTTGCTATTCATTCATTTAGCTGCGTTAATATATGAGCTGCTGGAGATACAAGGATAGAAAAGCCACAGTACATATTTTCAAGGTACTTATAACATAGAGGGAAGAGAAAGACCCTTACAAATACTACAAGGTATGATACATTGCATGCCATAAAAGATATATATAAACACACTTATGGAAGTACTGAGAAGCAAACAGTTAACTAAATAAAGATGAATCACTGCCTGACTTTCTCTGTTACAAGGAGCACACGTGATAGGACCATTGAAAAGGCCTTTCCCTAATTCATTTATGTTGCAGCCTCCTCAAGAACTTGATTCTGTTGATTATCTTCTTAGAACTACCTGCTCCTTTTGTCTTCTGTAGTATTGCATTGTCTTACCCATTTGTTTATATAATGAGTATTTACTGAGCACCTATTCAATGTCAGACACTATTCTAGGCACTGGGAGTGCATAAACCACCTTTCTTTCTTTCTCTTTTTCTTTTCTTTCTTTTTTTTTTTTTTTAAACAAAGTCTTGCTCTGTAGCCCAGGCCAGAGTGCAATGGTGTGATCTTGGCTCACTGCAACCTCCACCTCCTGGGCTTAAGGGATCCTCCCACCTCAGCCTCCTGAGTAGCTGGGACTACAGGTGTGCACCATCATAGCCAGTCAAAACATTTATACACATACACACACACACACACACACATATCAGTTGGTAATAGAAATACAAAGAAAAATAAAGCACAATAAGAAAAATAGAAAGGAATGGGTAGGGAGGGACGCTGTTTCACAGAGCGTAGGCAGGGAGGGTATCTCTGAGAAGGCGATACATGAGGAGAGAGCTGAAGGAAGTGAAGGATTGAGCCATGTGGCTGGCTGAAGGAAGTTTCCACACACAGGGAGAACAGCAGGTCCTGAGATGAAAGCATGCTTAGTGTGTCCAAAGAACAGCAAAAAGTGAGGAAGATACTAAGTGTGAATTAGACCAGAGTGTTACCAGATCATGTAGGTCATGGCAGAGACTGAGGGTTTCTGGCAATACACTCTAATTTAATGTTCTAAGCAAATCACTTTTGCTCTTAGGAGAATAAACTTCACGTTGGAGAGGGTACCAGAGAGAGACCAACTTGGAGGTTGTTGCAATGGCTTTAGGAAAAGAAGATGGTCATTTTGTCAAGGGAGCCAACAGGGAGGGGCTGAGGATTATTTTCCTCCTACCTCTCTGCTGCTCCTGTGCCATCTTCTGAACTCATTTATGCTCTTCTGATGTCTTAACATTCATTCACTTTTTGAGTCTTGGACCTTTGCTTTCTCTTCTCCCCATACTGTCTCTCTTAGAAAATTTGTCTGTCCCCAAGCTACCTCTCTCAGAGTATGGCCCAAGGGCTTCTCCTATGAGCAGACAGTTTCCATTTGACTGGCCCTGACTCTCTGTGTTCTAGTTTTAAAACAAACTAGTGCTAATAAATGATGTCATGTGATTGCATGGCTGTCATCTCATATTCATTTGCTAAAATTAAACTCCTCTTCCTGTCAAACTGAATGCCTTGTCTGATTGTATGTGTGTCTGCGTATGCATGTGTGTGTGTGTGTGTGTGTGTGTCCATCAATCTCCTAGCCAGTCAAACTTGAACTTGTTCTACGCCCATCCTCAGCTATAATTCTGACCTACTTTGGTTCTTTCTCATTGCGTTTTTTCCACTGACTCTTCTATCATCATAGTACTCATGCTTGGACAATTTTTCATGAGCTCACATACTTTAGAATTGTAAAGTCTCTGGCTATCATCAGTCTGGCAAGGAGAAAAAAATGAAGGAAGAGGGGTGGACTAAATCTCAATCAGTGGTTTCCTCTGTGTTAATCAGACACCCAAGTTCCACAGAGCTGCCTGGATAGCTGCCAGAATCAAGCAGTAAGAGACTTTCAGGCTGTGGCTCCAGTCCCCAGCTCCAACCCTGCTTCACTCACAGCAGCTCTTTCATTATCTGCTTTATATGTAAGTTCCAAGTATGATCACATCTGAAAATTTGTATCACTACCCTAAGAAAAAAGTTCAAAAACCACTGTTAGGTGACTTTTTAAGGTCCTCATTAGCTCTAAATTTTAAATCCTATGGACTCTAGTAATATAATTATAATAACAGTATTACAGAAAAGAAATGTCTAGTTTAGACTTCTACTTATTACATGCATTTTTAGATCAGTTGCGGCTCTGACAACTTGAAAAATTTGAATGAGCTTAGAGTAAAATACAGAAACCATTTTGGGATTCCAGCAGTCAACAGTACAGTGTAATAAACCTATAAAAGCCCAGGATATTTGTAATGAAGTTGGGGAACGCTTCTAAGGCAACACATTTTCTGAAGTCCATAAGATCTCAACCTTCTTGCCAAATTGAATCACATTCTCATAAAATGCTTTCCACAGTCCATCTGAATTTACACAGAGGGAAGATACGAGGAGTGGGAATTTCCAAGTTCCTATGTCTCATAGATATTTGAACTTTTTTGGCTTTTTCTTTGTTTCATACAACTTTGCAAAAGTAGATAAATAAATACCATTTAACATGCCTAAACAGCTGGTCTGGCCTTCATGGTTTGGGAGATGGAATGCAGTTCAACGGGTTCTGGTTAGTTAGGTTTCTATGTGACCAGTTGCTGAGAGAAACCTTACAAGCAGAGTGCCTCAAAGCCTAACCTCACTGACATAGTAGGGCAGCTGAGACTTCACCAGGGCTCAAGTCTGGGAAAGTGATTTTTCTCTTCACCTCTGGTCATCAACCTGACTTTTCTGCACCTGATTAACTCTGGGACTATAGGAATTCATCTAGGCATTATTATCCTTATCTATATACAAAGATTTTATGCCTGATGACTTAAAGCTGGTTGGAGCATTGGAAATGTATCTAATTTGAATTAAGATGTTCTACAAGTGTTGTATAATACACACTGACTTTTGAAGACTTAGTGAGAAAAGAATATATGAAATATCTCTTTAATAATTTTGTATTAATTATATCTTGGCATAGTATTTGGATATATTGGTTTAAATAAAATATATTATTAAAATTAGTTTTCCCTGTTTCATTTTACTTTTTTATTTCGGCTGCTTGAAAATTTAAAATTACATACATGGCTCACATTAAATATCCGTGGACAGTGCTGATCTACACCCTAAAGGGACTGTGGCATACTGAAAGCACATAATATTTAGTGTGAGAAAAACCTAAATCAAGTTTCTGGTTTTATTATTTCTTTAAGTAGGTCACGTAGCACAAACGCTAACTTTTCCATTGACCTTAGCAAGTTATTACGTCTCTGTGTGCCTCACATAAAATGAATTTTCTCATCAGTAAAATGGAATCATAAAACATACCTTATAAGGTTTTGTGAAAATGAAATAATAAATGTGAAGAACAAAACCTGTCATATTAATAGTACCATAAAACTATTAATTATTCATATCTCTCAACTTGCTTTTCCTTATATTGAAAGGAGAATGATACTTTAAAGGATAAGGTTATAATCCAATGAAATAATATATTTAAAATTAATTTATAAATCATTACAACTAGGCACATATGAGTAACGGTTCAGCTCTAAAAGTCAACAAATCTAGGCAATGCTTGATGGTCATTAACAAGTTCAAGTCCTGCCAAAGTAAATATAAGTTCAGCTTTCACACCTTTTCACTCCAGTGTATCAGTAGGTTGGTCTACTGTGCATACTTTTTTATTCTATTACAGACTGTGTTCAAAGTGAAGTTTTAGTAAAAAGCCAAAAAAACTCAGGATTGATGTTAACCTTGCCCAATACTTATGTATATACACATATGCTGGGCATTTAACTTGCTTTCTCAATAATTTTGATACTGAATAGTTACTAGGTTGACTTGAGGCTTTCTATGACATATTATCCTTTAGAAGTATGTGGACATACTGTGAGAAAAAAAGATTTCAATTGTCATATATGGTACAGCTCCTGAAGGGAAGGAAGAGATTATTTTTTAATTTATTTTCAAAGATGCATAAGTGCTTGAACATTTATTAAGAGAAATAGATGCAAAAGAGTCATTTAATTTTTAATTGTGATAATTTTTTTAATGAGACAGGGTATCACTCTGCAGCCTAGGCTGGAATACAGTGGCACAATCATAGCTCACTGCAACCTTGAACTCCTGGGTTCAAGGGATCCTCCCACCTCAGCCTGTGGAGTAAAGTTAGGATTACAGCTGTGTGACACTGTGCCCAGCTAATTTTTTTATTTTTTATTATTTTATATTAATTTAGTAGAAATGAGGTCTTACTGTGTTTTCCAGGCTGGTCTTGAACTACCAGCCTCAAGCTACACTCCTACCTTGTGCTGGAATTACAGGAATGAGCCACCACTCCTGGCCCTCTGATAATTTTTTTAAATGGAAACATGCATTCATTTATTCCACTAATAATTGCTGAATGCCTACCTTGTGACAGGCACTACTATAGGAACAGGGACAGAAAGACAGTCAACCCAGACTGAGATCTTGTCTTCCTGGAGCTATGCAGTATCAAAATTACAGACAGAGCAAGTTAAATATCAAGCATATGTATATATACATACACAACTTCAAGGGTGATGTTGGCATGCATCAATCCAACTTCCTTGACTTTTTACTAAAACACTATTTTGAACATAGTTTGTGAGTAGGATAAAAAATTCAGTCCATCTCTTCACCAAATGTCAAGTTATGTATGTTCTTCTGTAGTAGTAAGACTCATCATGAAACTCCAGCAAGAATCTCACCTATTTGATGCCAGATGGCACAAAAAGCAAACCATTTATAGAGTGGAGAACAAGTAGACTATACACAAAAGTACTGCTGCTGCATGATTCCTAGTCTTTCAACCAAGTTCCAAGGATTTATGTGCTTTAACTCCCATTAGAATTTACAGAAATCAACAGTGCATGAACGGAATAAACAATCCTTAACTGGAAAATGAAGTCTTGAAGATCCCCAAGATAAAAGCCTGTCTTTCATATGTTTTTAATAATAATTTTTTAAAAAATTGACAAATAATCATCATCTATATTTATGGGGTATAGTGGGATGTTTTGACCTATGTATACGTTATAGAAAGAATCTATCAAGCTAATTAACATATTAGTCACCTCATCAATTTATCTTTTGTTGTGATGAGAACATAAAAAATCTATTTTAGCAATTTTGAAATACACAATACATTATTATTAACCATGGTCACCTGTAGTGCAATAGGTCAGTAAAACATTTTCCTCCAGTCTAACTGAAGCTTTTTACCCTTTGATTAACATATTCCCTTTCTCCATCCTTCTCCCTGCCGTCCATTGCCTCTGGTAACCCACTGTTCTACTCTCTGTTTCTGCGAGATTGACTTTTTTAGACTCCACAAATAGATAGATCACAGTATTTGTTTTTCTGTGCCTACTTAATTTCACTTAGCATAATATCCTCCAATTCTGTCTATGTTGTCACAAAAGACAGAATTTCTTTATTTTTTAAGATTGTGTATTACTACATGGTGTGTGTGTGTGTATATATATATGTATACACCACATTTTCTTCATCTATTTTTATCCACAGTGATGGATAGGTTGCTTGCATCAAAGGAAGCCATAGCTTTGTTTACTCATCCACAATGATGGATAGGTTGCCTGTTGTGAATAATGTCGAAATGAACATGGCAGTACAGATATTTCTTGAACATACTGATTTCAATTCCTTTAGATATATACCCAGAAGTGGGATTGCTGGATGATATGGAAATTCCATTTTTAGTTTTTTAAGAAAGCTCCGTACTATTTTCCAAAATGGCTGTACCACTTTACATCCCCTTTAACAGTATACAGGGGTTCCCTTTTCTCCACATCCTGGCCAAGACTAGCTATCATTCATCTTTTTGTTAGTAGCCATTCTAAGGGCCTTTTAAAATCAAATTTTAGAACTGTTTAGATTGTAAGTGGAGAGCAGATCACACAATATTCTGACTTTGCTTATTGGAGGCTAACTGTTGAAGAGCTGCCTCATGTAGTGGAAAACACTCTCTGGGCCGAGTCTGCAGACCAACTGGGTCTTAGTCCCTGACTCGAGCATAAATGTTTTAGATGTAGAAGAGCCAGTGTATGTGAAAGTGTGTTATATAACGCTATGCAGCATATACAACTGTACCTGCATAAGAACATTCCTGAACTGGTGAATGCCTGAGAGGAAATTGTAAATTTTATGTGATGGAATTGTTGTTTTTAATTAACTGATCGGATCTACTATGAAAGAAATGGAAAAGACCCTTGGCTCCCTTACAAGAAATCTGCTAGAAAAAAGTTGGAGCTTACAAAGACCTGTGGTTGTTGAAGAGTTTAATACAAGTAAAAGTGAAATGATAGCAGTCCTGCAGCTGCACACCACACCCCCATAGTAACTAGAGGAGGCACCAGGCTAATTAAAATCGCCAGAAATTTCCACATTCAGAATTCTCATAAGAGGATAGGTCATTTACCTGGATGCCTTCCAGCTTTTTGCCTGGACTACTGCCTTTCAGTTTACCTAGACTACTGTTTGCCCAAACAACTAGCAACTAATTCTGAAAATGTTAGAATCATAGTTCTATTCTACAACTATAATTGGGATTAAGTGATATGAAATGCACAAGTCAGAAAATATTGGAACCCTGGGCATGGGACTATTCCTACCTCCACCTCCTAAGCTTGTTCACATGCCCACCACTATGCAGTATGGTGCCATTTAGAGAGATGATGGGTAACAGCTAGAAGTACAGATTACAGTGTTTGTAGATGTAAGGCATTTGGTATTTTGAATCTCTAGATTCAAACAAAACACATTTTTCATAATACATGCATGCAACAGTATTCTTCGTATCCCATAGAAATGATTAAAGGCCCATTAACTATAGCCATGCCAGAAAACAACTGCTATAAATCACTTATCAACTGCCAATACAGGATGTTGTGATTCTAGGTCAGATAAAGTCAACCAAATTCTATGTGCTGAAATTGTATGCACTCAGCCCTAGTCATTACTACCTTCTAAAAGTGAGCTGCTGCCACCCTGTTTTGAATTGTTGGAGGTTTCGTTCTGTGCTTCCTTGTTCCAGAAATTACAAAATCTTATTATCATCTCTGGACTGTGTTCAAGCTTAGAGGACTTAAAGAGTGATTTGGCTGGTAGCTTTTTTTTTATTATTATATTCAATTAGTAAGATGAATAAGCACTATTTTATATGAGACTTCTTATACTCAGCTCTAATTTAGGCCTGGTAAAGAAGGGAAAGGAATATCTTTTAAAAGGAGGACAAAGAAAATGAAATAAACTGTAATCCTGATTTTTACCCAAGATTAACATCATCTTGCAGTTTTTTTCTGAGAAATGACCAGTTTCTGTTTCAACCCTTTGTTTTCCGTCCTATAGGTAATTATTAATAATCCACAGGCAAAATTAGAGCAGAAAGTATCCATCATTTAAAAGGTTCTTTTTATACTATTGAGCTTTTTACTTCTGTACTGATAAATTAAGTTGTTTTTTTTTCAGGATGCACCACCCTTTTTGCTATTAAAAAATTAATGATTGTAAGTCCAAAGCCAGATAAAAGCTGCAGATATTTTGTCATCTATTTGAGTACCAGGTTGTGAGCTCAAGGCATAAAATATCTGCTCTTGGCTCATAATCTGCATGAGAGACATTAACTTATTAGAAAATGGTTTAAAATTACTGAGTGGTAAAGCAAATAAAGAACTATGTAAATGCTAATGTAATAAGGCTAAAAAGCAAGCAAAATTACCCCAAATCCAGAGTAAATCTTTAGCCAAAAAAAACTTTCTGCCCATCATACAAATAATTATCCCAACCTTACAAAATTAAGAGAAACAGAGAGTCCAGTTGGAGCCTGTGCCATTGTCTTTCTTCTTCTTTTATATCCTCCTCCCCAACAGTGCCTAGTACAGCATCCTTTACGTAGTAGGATCATAACTTCCCATTGAACAAAACTGTGCCGAGTATCTTTGATACACTGGGAATGAATAGTGACAAAATAATAGAGCTCATATTCTCATGGAAACTAGAACATTTATTAAATGTATGAAATAACGCTACCCCCCAGGACTTATTCTTAATAGAGTCCTTTTTCAGGTGAAATTAGACAGATGATAGCACACTTCTGTTTTAACCAAATTAAAGTAGTAACCATATTTATGAGGGGTGGGAATTTTAGTTTTGTCTTTGTTTTTATTTTATAGGGTTAAGTTGTAAAGTTTAAAAAAAAAAAGAGAGAAACGAAGGTGGAAGGACTAAACAGAATGCAAGTTTGGTTAGTCAATATGAAAAGCTCTTTAATTAGAGTCTAAGGTAACTTTACCTATCTTAGAGTCTTTACTTTCAGCCATGTTTTAATTATGTTCATTTGTCAAAAAGCTGCACACCACAAAAGCTTCAATAACCATAATCTGCTCATATCATTTAATAAGTGCTTACGGTAATGGTCCTAATGCATTGCATGACTGAGACAACCTCTGCATAGTCAGAGAAAAAAAATACCTCCTACTTCAAGGTTTAAAAATCATATTGCATTTTTATTCATGAAAATTCACAATGCATGTAAGATATATGTGACTCTCCATTAAAATGAATAGTAAATTAACTTCCTATTTCTTAATTATTTTACCAACACTTGCTTCTTCTTCCCACCTACCCTTCCAATACATTCACATGCACACACACTCACACCCATGACATACCCATGTGGGGGTCACTTTTTTGTCTTACATGGTTGAGGCTAACTGCATACTAAAAACAAAAAGGCAAAGGTGAATGAGACAACTTAGAATATTTTAACAGACAAAGGGCTTTTCCTCTAAGCTCTGAAGTTTCACCAGGCACTAGTAGGAAAACTTGCATTTGCTCTTTTCATTCACAGGGTCACATTTCAGTAATGTGTAATATAAAAAGAGCTTAAAGACTTCCAGAAGAAGAAACCATGCTGTTATTTATTTTAATAACCATCACTTTGTTCATAAAACATCAAGAGAATTCACTCGAACCTTTATCACTGAGACAGTGCTGTCATTAACGACAAAATAGTTTCTTAGCCTGACCTCATAAGCCTTTAAGCCTGTGTCCCTCACTTGTTAATCCCTTATAGTCTGACTTTCTCTTCTGAAACTGCTTTCTCAAAGATTGCTAATGATTTTCCTCATCACCAGATCCAAGGATATCTTCTTATGTGTTGTTCTTCTAAATCTCCCAGTCACAACTGACACTGATGACCACTCCTTCTTTGAAATTCTCTCCTCCCTCAGGGTCTATATCATCGATGATCCTCCTCTTTTGGTTTGTTTTATGTCTGGTTCTTCCACGATTTTCCTGTTTCTTATATGTAGGCGTCCTCTTTGTTTTTCGGTTTGTTCAAATGGAGGGGAATGGGCATGCTTGTTTATTTGTTTAACCTCAAACTTCTTCTCTCTCAACAATCTCTCTCGGCAATGTCGCCCAATAGTTTCTCTGTAAGGACTTTCTGAATTTGGGCTCTTCACTTCCAACTGAGTATAACACATCAACATTTGAATATTCCACCAGCATTTCACATTCAGCATGTCTAAAATTAACTCACTCTTTTCCTTACGAAACCAGCTCCTTCCTTTTTAATTTTTGTTTCCTCCAGTTAATGGTGTCTTCTGCCTCCCAGTTCTTCTCCAAGTTCCCAACCTGAGAGTCTGTTCTTACCCCTTGATCTCCTTTGCTTCCCTGAGCCACTTACTCCATAAGAAATATGGCTCCTCTTCCTTTGCTTCTCTTCATTTTTCCCACTCCACTTCCATCAGTTCAGGCTTTCGCTACTGTGATGTGTCCACCTGTAAAGTGGTCCTACCTCCCAATTTCTTGTAACTTGCAAGATCTAGCACAGTGCCTCACACAGTGTAGAAGGAGCTCAAGAAATATTTGTTAAATAAAGTGAATAAAGGAACGCATCTTAAAGTTTTCTGAGAGGAGGAAATTGTCAACATAAAGGGAAGAAGAAAAGGTAAACTGCTGAGTTTTCAAAAGCCTGGCGGTTATCTTTAAAATTAAAAATGAATCATATTAACACTTTGGAACCTGTTATGGGGCAGAGCAGAGAGAAAAGTCTAACAAACGAACCTTTTAGCATTTTGGAAAGAAACATGCCAGATTTTTAATCTTTTAAAAACTCATTAACATTCTGAAAAAATTTCACTGTTTGGGATGTTCACAATTATGGTTATTCCCAACTCCCAAGACACAATTTTTCTAGCATATTATTTCATCATTCTGCTCCTCAGATAGATGAATATAATGCCCTAAAAACTTTCAGTTACTTAGATATCATTATGAAAAAGGTCACTTTTTGCAGCAACTAAGATGTGAAAACCATTATCAGCTAAGATGTGAAAGCCATTATCAAAACCATTATCAACTAAGACATGAAAACCATTATCAAAAAACGGAGATGTATAATCTCCCTTTCTATCGGTCACTTATTCCAGGTTAGTGATGTTTTTAAAATAATCAGTCAGAGAGTGTTTCTGTGCAAAAACCCTCAGTGAGAGCCTTTCTTACCAAGATAGCTAAAGTTTTTTTAAAAACTTTAAAAAGGCTCTTTTTCATATACAACTTTAAATTTTGGTAACAGTTGAGAGCACCAAGACACATGTTTTATGCTTTAAGCAGAAGACATGTTATTTGAAATGAATTACTAAAAATCTTTTTTTTTTTAGAATGTTTTATTCTAGCCTATTATTCTCTGCAATTACCAAGTGTTATTTCCTGACACACATTTTCATGTAAACAATGCACAGAAAAAAAACACTGCTTTTGCTGAACATGATACTGTGCATGACTTGGCAAAAATCTGAAATAGATTAATTTTGAAAGGAAGGCCATTGGTTTTTAAAATAAAATGGTATATACTTTTTATAAGAACCAAATTAAGCAAATTACATGTTTTCCTAATACGCTGATCAATATAGTGCATGTAATATTCCAACAGTTTGTAAATCTTCAGAATCCTTCAAACCCAAGGATTATGGCGTATAGTTATGTTTTATTTGCTTTGTTCTTTTACTCTTAACCTGAAAATCAAATTTTCTGGGTTTGGTGATATAAGGAATAATAAAAAAAAAGAAATTAAGACCAATTAAGACTATGATCTAAACAATTTGAATCCATAACTTTACATTTGAGAACTTGTAGATGATACGAAACTTTTGTCAGCTTTTAGACATATTTTTTAAAGCCCTGCTGATGAAAGATGTAGCTTCCAGTGTTTTCTCCAGTAGAGTTAATGAACTAGATGGAAAATATCTCATTAATTTCTTAAGTCCCCTTGTGAGGCAAAAAAATGACATTCTTATCTAACAGCTGGAAAAGCTGAAGAATTAGTGGATGTAACTGTGCTCAACTGCAAAGGAAAGAAATAGCTTTAGTATACCCTGAGATGTGGATATGAAAGAATATTGCATACACACATACACTCTCCCTTATTTTTAAGGAATCAATATCTGCTTAAAGAATAAGGCTAGTTAAAACCCTTGGATCTTGGCCCTATAACTTTTGGCAGAGTATATTATTGCTTCATGACCTGGCAGTGCAGTGACTCTTTTAATTTACTTTTAAATAGCTTTTCCCTAATCTATACAACCTAACATCTGACCAATAGTGAATCTTCAGCAAACTTAAGTCTCTTATTCCATACATTTTTTTAAAACTGTAAAAATTCAGGAAATAACTTTTTGCAAAGTACATTGAAGCACTTACTGGGAAGCAAAAAAGCACAAGTTGAATTGATTTATAGTTGCATAAAAACGAATTTGACATTTTACTTAGAAGTTGCAAACCACCGCATGGTTTTGAGTTTTTGAATTCATTTGCTTTGCAAAAAGTGGAATGTTTCACTTGAATGGAAATGCCCTCAAGTTACTTCCAGCATGGCTGTAGGATTGATTTTTCTGGGTTAAGGGAGAACCAAAGTTTAGTGCCCTGTGTATATTCTTTTCTAAAAAAACAAACTATCATCCATGTATTTAAATGGACGTAGGAAATTCAAGAACAAATCAGGGAAATTTAACATCATTTCAGTATTACCAACATAGGGCTTTGTGTAACGACTGTGACATCAAGCTTTAAACAGATAAGGCTTTACCTCGGCTAGTCCAATAGAAATACAGTATGTAAATTAACCCATATTATCTGTATGCTGATTGGCCTGAGTTCCCCTGAATGTCACAATCTCACCATCCAGCAATGAGGTATTTTACTGCCGTCTCGAGATCAGATTATCACTGTAGAGAAGATTTTTATTTTTTGTTTCATTAACAGATTATTATAAAGCAATAAGCATGCAGAAAAAGAAGCAGACGTGTTACATTGGGAATTAATGAAAGCATGTCTGCTAGTTTTGGATAGGAGAACTGGGGAGTTCTTGCTTAAAATTTTATATCATCCCCACAAACAAAACTCTTCGGGAATGGTAAAATAAGAAAATGCATGATTCTAGAGGCATTCCTAAGCACCCACGTGTCAGGCTATGTGGTGTCTGTGGTATCATCCGACCTTTTGGACTGGTGTAAGTTTTACGTATTCGTTATGTTTCTAGTATTTTTCATCTGTAATAACAAAGGGGAAAAAAGGAAACTTGTACAGATAACTGCTTTGACATCACCCATCATTGGTCAGCTGAACTTGCAAGAAGGGAAAAGGAATACTGTTGCTTGGTGGGGTGGAATGCCAGGAATAGCCATTTAAACATTTTATAAGCCTGATTCTTTAGTGACATCCTTTAAGGTAGACTGAATGTAAATCATATTGTAGTTGTCCTCTGAACTTAGCTTTCTCCCTACTTTTACGCATATTTGCGTGCACTGGAGAATAGAAGATGACTAACAAAGACAGAGCTGCCCTAACTTGCCTCCCTTCTTCCCCATTGAAAAGATTTTTTGACTATGGGGAAAATAAATAAATAAATAAATAACTTTTTTTCTTTTTTCCCATTCTTTTCTTGTCTTTTTCCAGCCAACCTGCAAATTTAAAGGTTAGCTGGAGACATCATTTAAAAAAAAAAAAAAAAAAAAAAAAAAAATCTAAAAGAAGCCTCCGGTGGTTTGGACCACCCTAAAAGGAAAAGGAAGAAAATGTTTGGGGAAGGTTAGGGTTCCGGGAAGCGGAGGGAGGGGGCGGGCGTCCGGGGCACTGTGACTTCCTCGTGCGCTGCCTTTGGGAAGAGGATGGGCCTGAGGTCCTGAAAGGGCCTTTCCAACCCCCCACTACAAATGCAGGGGGCGGTGTGGGGGAAATTCGGAAGCAGCCACGAAGGGACAAAAGCTTAATGCTGCCAGTTGAACTGGACAGGGCAGTCAATAAACCCGGCCAGCTCTGGAGACAGGTAGGGGCTCCCGTTGGTTCCACAGTGGCTGAAGCAGCCCTGCCGCCGCCCTCGCCACCGCCGCCGCCGCGGCCCCTGCGTTACTGGGGGAAACGGTGCCGCTGCGACAGGGGAGGACGCGGCTGGAGCTCAAGGAGGCTCCAGCGCGCAGGCGCCGCCGAGCCCTGCCTGGATGCTCAGTCAAGGCACTAAGGCAAAAAAAAAAAAAAAAAAAAGAAAGAAAGAAAAAGAAAAAAAGAAAAAAAAAAGAATCAGCAATTTATAGAAAGAAGAAGCTATAGTCTGTCGGGATATCCAACGCCAACAGGTAGGAGGATATACTCTTGGTTAAGTTTGGGGGATGTGGGGCAATGCACAATGTTGATGAAACTGCAGGTTCACCGGGAAAGAGCCCTCCCTCAGGTTGTGTGTGTGTGTGTGTGTGTGTGTGTGTGTGTGTGGTTTTGTGTGTGTGTGACAATAAACTGCATAATGGAAGTACATTCAGACAATGCACCTTCAGTAGGGCTTACTGAGAGTTCCATTTCTGGAAAGCCTTTCAAGACTGAGGAATATCAGACTGCGAATCACCGGGAACGGTTCCTTTGCAGCACAGAAGCAATCTCTCTCCCCATCTTCGCGTATGTAATGCATGTCTCTCTCCCTCTCCCCCTCCTCCACCCTCCCCCCATTATAAATCCAGGGGTGGCGGATTTCAGGTTTCGTAATGTTGCATGATGCGATCGGTATTTACCCTAGGATGTACCGGTGGGGAAATTAAAATCATTGAACGCAGTTTTGCCTGGGCTTCCATCAGCATATTCCGGGCCAGTGAGAAGTGGCAAAGGAAACACGCTTGGTGGGAATAACAGAGGAAGCCGATTTCCCTGGTGTGGTCCAGGCACCTATGAGACAATATGCATTTTGTTTTAAAAAGAAGCCACTTGTGATTTGCAACAAAGGTTATCAGTGTAAATGGGAAAGCCTTAATTGCCCAAGAAATACAGGTTCATGTTATATTCATTTGAATCCAGGCAGCCAAGGTTTACAAATGGAAGTGCATTATTCCTCTGGGTGTGTTTCCCTGTCCAATATTTACATTAACCATTTTAATAATCATGTGGGCTTAAAATATTTGCCAAAAATGGGGGGTAGGGTGAAGAGGGAAAGACAAATGATTAAATCACATCAAATCTTGGGACAAGTAAGTTCCTACTAATTTTGAGGTCCAATTTTGAAATTTTGCTTTAAGATGAATCAACAAATACTCTTATGCAGCATGAATAGTGGCACTTAAGACATATTTTGCACAGGTTCTTTGGACCCACATCAAACAGAGAAGCTGCCTGTGAAACACTGACAGATACTAACGGATCTCAAAGAAATGTAGGTAGTGTCTCTGCCTCCTAATAGCAATCTTGTAGATTCCATTGCAATTCTACTGGTTAATTCCTGGACTGGCAGATTTTACAAGAATGGGACATTTTATTCCTTCTCTCCTGAAGGTACCTAATCAAATATATATTGTCCAAAATAGGGACATTTTAAAATTCACTTAGCTTGGAAAACTAAACAAGCCAATTCTCTGAAATCTCAAGCAAAAATATTTAGTAAAGC
Source organism: Macaca thibetana thibetana (assembly GCF_024542745.1). NCBI lineage: Eukaryota > Metazoa > Chordata > Mammalia > Primates > Cercopithecidae > Macaca > Macaca thibetana. The sequence goes on from NC_065580.1 coordinate 46,071,877, forward strand.
AAATATTAGTATTGAAAATTAAAACTTTATTTGCTTCCCCATAAGTGAACAGCTTTATGTTAGCACTGTCTGACATCATTGCTTGTTAACTTAAGAACTGATAGCTCTTTTTTTTCCAGATATTCTGATGGCAAATCAAATGGAAGAAAAGAGGAAGCATGACTGCAGATCAGATCAGTTCTCTTTGCGGATTATATTTTCAGTAAAATGTATGGATCTATCTTTACCTTGTTCTTATGTCTAGATCATGAGACTTGACTGAGGCTGTATCCTTATCCTCCATCCATCTATGGCGAACTATAGCCATGCAGCTGACAACATTTTGCAAAATCTCTCGCCTCTAACAGCCTTTCTGAAACTGACTTCCTTGGGTTTCATAATAGGAGTCAGCGTGGTGGGCAACCTCCTGATCTCCATTTTGCTAGTGAAAGATAAGAGCTTGCATAGAGCACCTTACTACTTCCTGTTGGATCTTTGCTGTTCAGATATCCTCAGATCTGCAATTTGTTTCCCATTTGTATTCAACTCTGTCAAAAATGGCTCTACCTGGACTTATGGGACTCTGACTTGCAAAGTGATTGCCTTTCTGGGGGTTTTGTCCTGTTTCCACACTGCTTTCATGCTCTTCTGCATCAGTGTCACCAGATACTTAGCTATCGCCCATCACCGCTTCTATACAAAGAGGCTGACCTTTTGGACGTGTCTGGCTGTGATCTGTATGGTGTGGACTCTATCTGTGGCCATGGCCTTTCCCCCCGTTTTAGATGTGGGCACTTACTCATTCATTAGGGAGGAAGATCAATGCACCTTCCAACACCGCTCCTTCAGGGCTAATGATTCCTTAGGATTTATGCTGCTTCTTGCTCTCATCCTCCTAGCCACACAGCTTGTCTACCTCAAGCTGATATTTTTCGTCCATGATCGAAGGAAAATGAAGCCAGTCCAGTTTGTAGCAGCAGTCAGCCAGAACTGGACTTTTCATGGTCCTGGAGCCAGTGGCCAGGCAGCTGCCAATTGGCTAGCAGGATTTGGAAGGGGTCCCACACCACCCACCTTGCTGGGCATCAGGCAAAATGCAAACACCACAGGCAGAAGAAGGCTATTGGTCTTAGACGAGTTCAAAATGGAGAAAAGAATCAGCAGAATGTTCTATATAATGACTTTTCTGTTTCTAACCTTGTGGGGCCCCTACCTGGTGGCCTGTTATTGGAGAGTTTTCGCAAGAGGGCCTGTAGTACCGGGGGGATTTCTAACAGCTGCTGTCTGGATGAGTTTTGCCCAAGCAGGAATCAATCCTTTTGTCTGCATTTTCTCCAACAGGGAGCTGAGGCGCTGTTTCAGCACAACCCTTCTTTACTGCAGAAAATCCAGGTTACCAAGGGAACCTTACTGTGTTATATGAGGGAGCATCTGTAAATCTTTAGCCTTGTGAAAACTAACCTTCTCTGCTGAGCAATTGTGGCCCATAGCCATATCTTGAGAAGAAATTCAAGAATGGAATCAGCAGTTTTAAGGATTTGGGCAACATTCTGCAGTCTTTGCAATAGTTCACCTATAATCCTATTTTAAATCTCAGAGTGATCCTGCTGACTGCCAGCAAAGGTTTGTAATTAAGAAAGGACTGAACCACTGCCCTAAGTTTCTTTATGTGGTCAAAAACTAGATAATGAAAGTAGCAGGTGCTAAGTATCAGTGCTAAATGCTCTGTATGTCACTACATATGAAAAAACATCAAAAAACAATTAGCATTGGACATCTTAATAAATTAAGTTGACATGAGTTAAATGTGTTGATAAAAACTAATTTTAGAAGTTTGAAGACTTTAAAACATTTCATACTATTATTGTTTTGCAAAGACTAAAATATTTGGGGACTTAAAGTACTGTAATCCACTAAAGATGTGCCAATGAATTATTGGAATATCATACTTTAAAAACCGCCTTGTAAGTTCCGGGGAGCATTCCAAAGCAGTATATTGGTTCCAATTAGAGTTTACTTTTTTGTATTAATACATTGCTATTTCTAAATACCACTTTCCTTATCTACTAGTAAGATTGCTAGCATTGAACTGTGTTATGTGGTTTTTGTTGATTTGGTATAAAGTTTTTCCAATTCATTTATATTTTACAAATGCTAGATATTGGTCTGGGAGGCAACATTAATGGTACCAGCCTGTCACAACTGAGCAGTTCTAATAATGCAGAATAAACACATGTTGCCTTAAAGGGTTATCTAGTATCCTTCATCTTATTTAGCATTGGAGCAAATAGTCAAGGGAAATCGAATCAGTAACTGGTCATGGTCATGCATCTGAAAGTGCATGGAAGATCATTTAGTACTTTTTCCTTTTTTCTCACATGGTTTGAAACTTAAAGTGCACATCACTGAAATAATGAGATTTTCTTTTGAGGTGTGCTACCCTTCCTAGAGTGTTCTAAGAAGCAGGCAGTTGATGTATGTTTATATTTTAAGTCAGCTGTCAAGGGGAGACCACAGCCTTAGTATGACATCCTGCACAATTTGTGAAGCATTTATTCTACTGAAGGCACAGTCTTGTTTATACTTTCTGCACATTCAGTGTATTGGTCATTTAAATTATTTCAGTTTTAACTTGTGAAAGCTTTTAATATGATTTCTGGTATTTTAGAAATACATTAGAGTCTGTGAGTCTCATTCTTTAAGATACAGATGTGTGAACTTCAATATAAAGTTGCATTTGCCAAAATTTACCCGTGTAGCCTGTTAATTTTCTTGAAATAAGTTTTACATTTTTGGCACTTAACAGCTTTTTTTGAATCTGGGCGGCAAGCACAAACTAGGAAGACTAGCTTTATTATGGTTTTGTTTTTTGATTCTTGTAGCTACTATATTCCAGACTGGAAATGTATGAATGATAATCAACATAATGCTGATAAACTGACATAATATTATCTTTAAAAGCATTATTTGGTAGTTTATTATAATCATCCCTCTATTATTCTTAAATACCAGTAGTATTTAGAGATGTGTACCTGCTTAGTTAATTGGCTCAGAATTTTAATATAAATATCACACTTTAATTTGGAGCATAGTACCATAGAAATTTGGGGTTCTAAATATACAACTTGTAAGAATGGTTTACACCAACATTATGGCAAAACTAGAAAAAGTTATTATTTTTGTTTGCTTTCTGTTGTTTTGTTCATTGGTTGGTTTTTGTGAAGTTTTTTTTTTGGTATTTGATAATTAAGATTAGGAATCTAATAGAACAGAAATCCTATTGCTATAGTACTTCTGTAAAGAGAGTATCAGTATAAGTAAGGAAAATAAATCAATGAAATATTTCGATGATATATGCAACTATTCAGTTTTGCTCATATAAGGACAGCTCAAGCCATGAATTAGTGAGCATTCTGACCTCATTTTTACTTTACACCAAAGTTGATTAGATCTGAGACAAAGTTTAATGCACAACAGTGAGTTGGATCTAGCAATAAAGTCTCCTTGGTACTGAAATCATTATCTAAAATAAAGGAAATCTTATCAAAAAAGATGTTCTGATAACATTGTGATTGCAACTCAAAAAAATTTACAGTAGAAACGTAATTGCAATGATGATAATGGTTAACTTTGCTTAGATGTTCAAATATCACCAGCAATCAGTAGAAAATTCAGCAATAATCTTAAGACTAGAGAGAACAGGTTCACCATTGCATAGACAAGAAAACAGATATGGGTTAAGAGTCGGGGATTGAGGAGTCAAGAGCAAGGGCCACGTGAAGCTTCCCGACTCCACTGAGCTATTTGGAATAACCTATGCCCACAGTTTTGGTAAGTGACCAGCCCCGGTGATCAGTGAGTCAGGCTGAACTGCAGTGACTTTAAGCCTACTCCTGACTAAGTTGGCATTTGCAGGTCAAGCAGGAAGCAGTTGACAAGACACATCCTCAGTGAATCAATGCCATTTGTAACTCAACTGGTAACAGTGGTAATCAAACAAAATAAAAGGCTACTTCAGTGTCTTAATGACCAAATCACATTATCTATTTTAACACTCATTCCAAAATTCAGTATTTAATGTAATTAATCTTTAATCCATAAAAATACATTCCCACTGTAGCAGGACAGGGGGTGTCCAACTTCCCTGTGAGACTGATTATCAATAATAATGTGTCCCTCTTGGACTTAGCACACATCTGAGATGAATGGTCTTTAAATCGTTTTTCATAATAGTGATGATATGTTTGCTTGGATATGTCTGTACTATTTCATCTGGTTCGTTTTGCACATAATAGATTTATTTGTGAGATGCCTGGCTGAAGCTAGGCATTCAGTTTGCGACTGTGGAATCCTATGCAGGTATTAACCAAGGCAGAAAGAGGTGAGTAACTTGACCAGTTCTCCACTGAGACCCTATTTAAATAACACAAAATTAACCATAGTGATTAGATGAAAAAAATTATTTGTAGATAGGATAACCTATTGACTCAATTATCTTTTGCAGATATCAGCAGGTTGGATTTCAACACCATGATTGTCTATAGAAGTTAACTGATTTATGATTGTTAACACATAAATATGGCCACTTATCCACTTGCCTCAAATTCCTTGAATGCTACCTGAATTGTTTGTTCATTTATTTACTTATTCAACAAATATGTGCCGGGTGCTGGGCTTGGTGCTGAGTGCATAGTGGAAAACAAAGCGGAACAGTCTCTCATTTAGATTTTTTAATCTAGTGGGAAAGAAATAATAAATACATAGTAGCAATGAGTTTTGAGTGTTGATATGGTAAAAATTCCTAAGAAGAACTTGGTCATAATGGCCATAAATGCACTGTTCTCCATTTTCACTTCGGGGCCTTATCATCTTTCTTTGCCCAGTGTTATTTGGGATCTCATATACATTACACATACTCCCTCAACTGAGAGGGAACCCCCTTATTCTATTCAAAGCACCAGGAACCTTTCACCCACACTTAGACGAATCACCATGTTGTATTTTAGAACCAGCTCCCATGTAGTTAATTCTATCTTCATAATAACAGCAAAACCTAAATTTTCCCTTCCAAAGTTAACTTCATATCCCAACTATCCACTTCCAAAACAGAGATATTTCAATTTCTTCAAGAGACATGGAGGTGTCTTTTCTGACATACTCCTATCTTCCTGCAAGATAGGATGAAAATGCGTGGGTAAAATGCAATCAAAGGAATGACTTATTTGTGTGCATCTTACGATGACTTGCAGGGACCCTCCCAAGTTACTTGTGAAACAGGGTGCATATCTTTTATCATTAAAGCATGCCACCCCTTCAATATTTTTATTGCTCCTTAATTGGAATACAATAAAACTCCCTAATCGCCTATCAGCTGAAAAGTTGGTTTGCCCTCCAAAATGTACTTCTATTGCAAGTACGATGAAACTGATTTATAACCATACAGATTATATTTTTCAGCTAAACTGTCATAATGAGTTGGGTTGCACCTGGGATTACTGTAGGATGGTTGCAAACAGAGCCAAAACTCTTCACTTCTGTGTATTCACTATTGGATACATTTACTGGGTTTCATTATTTCATGCCATGTGTAGCATAGGCTGTATTATTATTAAAACAAAAGCAGTTTGCATTAATTTCTTATTAAAAAGAAAAGAAAGAAGCTAAGATGATAAATGGTAATATTTCACATACTGGCTAAAGACATTAATCAAGGTAGATGGTAACCAGAATTGTCAGATATTTATGGTTCTAAAATCTTGTGAATTTATTGTTCTATGCAAAAATAGATCATTTTCATGTTTGTTAATATTCTCTTATGAATATTTTAAATGGAAATTGCAGGATATACTAAGAATTGTTTACTGCTGTAATTTTTTGTTGTTATTGTCAACTGTGGGCATGTCAGCGTTCTGTGAGTTTCCTGATTCCCTCAGAAACTTTTTTTACACCACATTAAAAAGGTAGAATTGTTCAGTTTTGAGGCAAAAATTCATAATTAGTCTGTATAGTGGTTAAAGTGAAAATAACATTTGCAAATGTCTGGAATTTGTTTTTTGGCCATCAGTCAAAATAGTAAAATAAGTTAAAGGCATATTTGAATTGGAGCAATGTAGAGAGAAGTTTTTGTTGTTGTTTGGTTTTTTTTTTTGATAACTTTTTTTGCCTAATGCTGCAATGTAACAGGCTCTAAATAATATATTAAAACCAAAAAGCTTTAACTGTATGAAAAGATTATATAAACAAGTCCTGGTTTTTAAAATGGGGCAGGAGTTTTACATCATCCCTTTTTGCCAAAGGGATGATGTCCATTAGCTGCTCAATCCCTTTGGGTTAAAAGGCTTTTAAAGCCAGTTTTTCTCTCACCATAGCAGGCAGTTGTGACAAGGGCTGGCTCCCTGAGGAAAGCAAGGAGAATGTGTTTCCCTCTGAGTAACTGAAAAAAAAAAAAAAGCCTCAAAGCCTCAGGTGGTTTGGGGTTTGGAATTATTCACACCTGACATTCACAGCCGCCTCCTTGGCTTCTGGGGACAGAGGACAACATCATGGTCAGAAAGACCTAGGTTCCAAGTTCAGTTTGGAGGCAGAAAGCAATTCCTTTTTCTTCTCTCTGTGTTTGGAAAATAATAGATTATTGACCCAAATATTAAAACTGATACTATAATGCGTTTCCTGGTTTGTGTGGTTTTGACAGACAATAAAGTAACGTTTCACTTATAAGGGTATTCAAGATTATTGAATAAGGAAGCAAGTCATTCATTATCCCACAATATAAGGAAGATGACTATAATCCTACAATATAAGGAAAAGTGATTATAATTTTTAAAGCTAAATTGACACTTGAGCTTGAACTAGCTAAAGTTAATTAATTGTTTCTTTTCATAGCTTTCAGGGGAAAAATCTGACTAAATAGATGAAAAAAAAGAGTTTGATCTTTTTCATCCAAAAAATTAAAAGTTAAAATATCATTTTCTTCCATGAAAAAGGGAATTTTTGAACATTTTTCTTAAGCAATTTTACTTAGACATAATTCAGTACAACAATCATTTATTGCACATCTACTGCATGCGTGATTTTGGGCAAGGTATTTAACCTTTCTATAAAAAGTGGACTGCAATGGTACATATGTCCTCGGGTTTTTGAGAGGATTCAGGGAGTGTGCATCCTTGTGAAGCCCTTAGCAGAGTGTGACATCTTAAATAAATGGTATTTTTTACTGAGTATGAGGGGCTGGCCCTCTCATGGTTCACCATGTAGCAGCAGAGATACCAACAAATTATGAGACGATGTGCTGAGTACTCTAAAGATGATATGTAAGATAAGTGTTCAAGGAACACAAACAAGCAATGAACTCTGTGAAAGTGGGAGCAGGAAGGTGAGATAGAAAAGGTGGCACTTAAACTCAGTCTTGAAGGAAAATTTTAATTTAATATGCTTGACAAAGTCGAGAAAGCCATTTCAGATAGAGGGAATAACAAGGCGAGCAAAAGGCAATGAGATATGAAAGCTCATGATGTGTTCAACATAGGGATTCACTAATCAGAGAAGTTTATGTGGTGTAGCTGGGATTTAGGTACTGAACTGGGAAGGCCAGCATGGTGTAGAGGTTAAAAAGCGGGACATTTGGAGATTTAAGTCCTTATTCTGGCCCTTACTAGCTCTATGGTCTTAAACAAATCAGTTAAACTCTTTGAGTCTCAATTTGCTGATCTCTAAATTGAGGAATAAGTAGTAGCAACATTTTAAGATTTGCTTTGAAGATTAAATGAAATAAAAACATAACTATTATTTATTAAGTACTTACTACGTACCAAGCTCTGTTCTAAACACTTTTCATATATTAACTCAGTTGATTATCACAGTAATTAGACGCTGTGATTATCTATACTTTGCAAATGAAGAAACTAAAGCACAGAGAAGTTAAGTAACTTGCACAAGTTGGCAAAGCATTGCTGTAAAGCACTTAGTACAGTAACCAGCACACTGTGAACTTCGGTAAATTCTGGCTATTGTTATTGTCATTACTGCTGCTACTGCTGGTTTTGTTTTGTTTTGTTTTTGTTTTGTTTTCTTTTGTTCTTTTTAGATAGCTGACCAAGGTTACAGACTAATGGGAGCAGAAGTGACGGAGCAGAAACAGAGCTCCCAGCCTTCAGAATTCAACTCCACCTTGCTGCGCTCTCTCTCCTTTCCCACTGAGAATCTGAAGGAAGCAAAGAATAGTAGTTCTAATATCCCTCTCCGCTTTCATATAGGATTGTATTATTGCAGAAATAGGAGAATCTATTTGATTTTTCAAATAACTTTTTAGAAGAACGTTGTTTAGATTTTAAAAGCGGGCTACACGGTTCACACCAGGTGGGGAGTTTACCTACATCCGGTTCATATTCTTCAGTACTAAATCAATTTTGTCACATTCTATGTAAAGTGATTTAAAGTTGATGATTATCATAGGCTGGGTACAGTCTTTTCTTGGAGTCTGTCAAGTCTCCCTTTAAAGCTCCACCTTCCAGGACCATTATTCCCAGTCCATGTCCCAACTAATTACACTTCTTTCCCTACTCTGATGTTGCTCTACAGCCTTCTGTAACACTAGTGTTTGTAGCTATATATAGTAAAGGGATAATTCATGGAGAATACAATGGCAGAATTACCCCATAAGTACTGTTTGCTTGGTATTTGCACATCACATGGTTTCCCCACTTTTCTAACTCTTGACTCGTGGTCAGCTGTTAACACACCTGGTCATTCGTCACCACATTTTTGTAGGCTGTTGTTTTGGCCATTTGGACCTCTTGCTTTCATTCCACTTGGGCTGGGCTTCCTTCTTTTTATCTGACCTCTTGCTTTACTTCTTACTGGCATCTTAAATAAATGGTATTTTTTACTGTGTCTGTGGGGCTGGCCCTCTCATAGTTCACCATCTAGAAGCAGAGACATCAACAAATTGTGAGACAATGTGATAAGTGCCATAAAGAAGATATGTGAGATAAGTGTTAAAGGAACTCTTGTATCATGGTAGTTCCAACTTCTAACATAATAGTTGCTGGCTTCCTCCCATGCCAGCTTGGTGCTGTCTGTGGTCTCAGTAAACATAGCTTCTATTTAATTACCTTACGCAGTCAAGAAAAGCATGTCAGCCTGAATGTTAGACAGTGGGCTGCTGATCAGCTACAGGGCAAGGTCAATTCTCTTGACCTCTTAGTCCCTTCAACTGTATAATAAAGGGGTCGAGTTCTAAAATTCCACTGGCTTGAAAAAAATCTATGATTTGCCCATCTGGGTCACTGATATTCCCCCGATATAAATGACATGGCTATTCTGAATCAACATAACTTCCCACAGCTGACACTGGTCCACTGAAAGCCACTTCCTATGTGTAGTACTCCAGCTAACTAGGTTTCTACCTAAGCAGTTGTAGGCCCAAAGTGATCCCTGCTTGTTGATATCAACACTGGAGAATGTCTACAGCACATTAAAATATTCTTTCACCGGGATTCTGCTTTATTCATGTGCCAACTTCATAATAGCGCTTTTAATTTTAATCAGACAGACTTGATGCTCTGCTTCCATTTCAGATGACTAAATTATGGATATTTGTGCCCCATTATTTCTTTGTATTCTATTCCTTGTATTTTGTATGTTCTCTCTCCAATTATAAATATGTTATAAACAGTTCATGGATTTCTTTTAGAGGGTATCAAACCTGTTTCAAGTTTCTGTTTCAAACATACAAACCAAAAAATTTAGGGAGATGTTTTAATACCACCACAGTTTTCGATTACAGAAGGACCCATTTTTGAATGGATACTTACTAAGCACCTACTTTATACAAGGAGTTCTACAGGGTTGTTAATAAATCCTTTGATCAAACCTGCTACTGGCTTGGGTTTTAGTCTCAGAGACTTGCAAACTGAACATAAATCTAGTTTTCTTTTTATAGATGCTTTTGCTATGCCTACCATTCATTAAAAAAATGACTTTTAAATTTAACCCAGTGCAAAAGTGCATACTATTTTTAATTACACACAAGGCTTAGATTTAAATGTCTATAATTAATAGTACATTTTTATTGATACTTTCTGATTTATATTTTAAAATGATTTATTTTGAAACATTCTTTTTGTATTTTGCATCTAGCAGCTTGTTGACTTTTAACTAGAAAAGATATTCTTACCATGGTAGTAACTTTTTATCTACTATTAAAAATAAGGAAGTTGGTAGGTAATATAGTAGAGAAAATAATCATGCATCCTAGAATTTATAATTCAAAGAAACAAGTGTTCCTGTTTTTAGATGGTCTTGATACACCCACAGAGCACTGGATATTCAGAACAATTATTGCCATCAATGTTTCTGGATATAATGCAACTGAGTTTCTTGATGCAGAAAGAACCTGTATTCTTCTCTGTGGTGCTATTATTTGTTATGCCTGGAAGGTCTTGAGCATTTTCTGTAGTGCATGAGCTCCAGTGCTTTGTGTTTCCATCACGGGCATAAAAAACTGTCATTTTCAGGAAGAAAAAAAAAAAAAGAAGAGAGAAACACATTTTCTACTGTATTGAGTCTTACTGAGAAAGATTTGCTGTTATAATTTTAAAGCCAATTTAAATTGTATGTACATGAAAAAATAGATTCTCATAAATATTCAACTGAGAAACATTCTATTTTAAACCAACTAAAACTATACTTATATCGATAATCATGATCAATTATAATGTGTTCATCATAAGGATGAGGAGGAATATAATAAAGGAAATAGGAGACCCAGCTTCTTGCCTCAGATGCTTCTCCTTGGCAGAAGACAGAAAAACATAGTTAAATATATTTCACCATTAGCAGCAGAAACCAGGATGTACCACATACATAATCACCAAAGAGAAGTTACATAAAGAAATAAGAGAATGGTAGGCACCAGTGATACTCGAAAAAAAAATTATGAGTAGGAGAGTTTGAAAAGTTTGAAAGTAATTTTTAACAAAGGATGAGGCCAATTTTTTAAGTGGTTTAGAATTTGACCCCACTCTTTAAGAACCTTCAGTGTCTATTATATATCTGGGACCAAATTCAAGGCCCATTAGTAAGATCCTTTATGATACAGCTTTATTTTTATCTATCCAGATCATTCTCTCATTCTTTTCTGTTTTCCATTCTTTATCACCATTCCATAAATAAACACACACACACACACACACACACACACACACACACTCCTACTTCTTTTTTATTTTTTTAAATACTTCAAGTTCTAGGGTACATGTGCACAATGTGCAGGTTTGTTACATATGTATACATGTGCCATGTTGGCGTGCTGCACCCATTCATTCGTCATTTACATTAGGTGTATCTCCTAATGCTATCCCTCCCCCCTTCCACCTCCCCACAATAGGCCCCGGCACACACCCCTACTTCTACCGGCATGTAGATACATACTTCTCCTTCTCTCCCAAGCTATCCAACTCAATCTATAGGCCCATTGGCCTTTAATCACTTTGACCCACAAATTAATTTCTCAATTTTCTGCATGCCAAAATTATATGTAATCAGTATGTGGCTTTACATGATGAGATGGAGTTCTCTAATTGCTTCAGATTTCTCTAGTAAGATTGTAAGCTCATGGGCCTTTTCTTCTACCTATTTCCTATTTCCACAAAGTATCCTAACTTAATACTAGGCAATAAGTAAATGTTTAATATGGAGAAATATTATTTACATATGATAGAAGAGAAAAAATACTAATTCAAAAAATTGTCCTATCTTTCTATCTCTTTTACTGGCACTCTTTTTGCCCTTGTCCCAGTTGGGATGCTAATTCAAATATTATGTCCAGAACAGGTGAGGTCAGTAAGGGAGGAGAGAGAAAAAAAGAAAATCTGTGATTACAATCTATATAAGCCTCTCCTCTCCCCTTTATGAATGAATATACTAAAATATTTTAACGAAAAAAGAACTTTAAAATTTTCTTTAATGATGATGAATTCTAAACTATTCATACTTTGTCACCTCACTCCCTTATGATTGGTTTCAGACAAATGGCCTACAGAATCAGAAAGGCTATATGACATTTTCTTTATAGCTGCAATTTTCATATAAACACGCTAAGCAATATTGAAGCAATATGTTCAACTTTTATAAGACATATTTTTATTTTAGGACATTTTTCACATTCAACGATATTCACAGATGGGGAACATTTTATTAATCAAGGATATCTCTTAATCTATGCTTCAGTAAGGACCTAAATTAGACTCCATTTAATAGATAATTCATTGCAACTTCAAAAAGTCATCATTTAGAAATCAGTTAAGTTCTAGTAGAAATTTTTTAAAGCCACACTTGCACAGATTACTGAGAACAAGATCAAGAACAAGAGTTATGCTTATCAAGTATAAAATACTGCCTTAACATCCATATATGTTCCCCAATAATTGAAATAAATTTATAAAATGTATTATAGAATAACCCAATTTTTATCAGATGTTTCAAATAGAGTGATTGAAAAATCCCTCTGAAACATCATTAAGAATGAGTCCATAATTTCATATTCCATTTCATGTGTTAAGAACATTAACCTAATAGCAACTGAATTTTTAATATATATCTAAGTATACTTTAGAATAATTTTGTTTCATTTCAAATAGATTACAGGCTGTTAACATAAATGCTGTTGAGTTTGGTGTATAATGGCACTCGCTATTTTTATTGAATTATTGTTATCATGATCATAGTTATTTTAAGTCATAATAAATGGGGACAATTTGGGTGTCAGTTGGACATAAGAGTAAGAAAGGCTTATAATCTTAGTTTATCTGAGACATGAACACCCTGGGTATTTATCAGTGATAAAACTGGATAGTTGGATTTCTTGATTTCACAATTTTTTTTTAAAGCAAATGTTGTAAGTTCTAGGTGAACATAAGCCCATTTTTAAAGCTAATACCTTTTTTATACTAAAACCTTCAGTTTAAAAGTTCATCAGAGAATTAAATAATTGTTAGAACCATGGACAAATAATTATAACCTTTGATTTTGTTAAAGGGTTATGAACTGAATGTCTTTCTCTATTCAGTTAACTGAACTTGGCTATGGTTTGGAATACTGAAGAAGGGATCATAAAGATTTTTCAATTGTTGTAAATCACTTTTCATTCACTCATTCAACAAATATTTATGCACCACCTACATATGTATCTTACATTATACATACTAATCTGGACAGCTGATTATCTCAACTCCAAAAAAAATTTTACCTTTTTAAAAAGTATTTTAGTAACTAACGTTCCAACTCTAGCTTTTAGATTTTAATCATTAAAGAAGATAAAAATCATCCTACATATTCATACCTGAAACACCTTGTTTCTCAAATCAGGAAAGCAAGTCCTTTATTCTATTAAAAATGATTGGATTCTGGGCGTCTTAATTTAAGCAAAAGACCAGTTATATCATAAAAGTGCATTTTACAGAAAGATGTAAATAAGGGAATAAGACCTTTGGCTTCTAAGCCTACAGAGGTTCCCAACTATGTGGGGATGTGATTTTATGCAGTGATGCAATGAAGTGATTTGGCTAACCAGCTCCCCAAGCTTCCAGATAGAAGTTAAGTTTCAGCAACATACCAAGAGTATTCATCTATTAGTACTGTGTTGTTTGGTATATTCTGAATTTGGTAAAAAGGAAATGAATTATTATTGATTTTATTTGCATTGGTTTTTAAATCACAAGGAAAGATGCCAAAAAAATGGACATTAGGGATTTATTTTTTAGCTTAGGCATACCTACCCTGAAGCAAAGCCACATTTTCCATAAATACAGTCAGTGCTGGACAAGCATATGAGAAGAGCAGACTTGTGGCTGGACGGGATTCTATGCTGGTCACTGAGCATAGTACAACACTGTGGATCCGGGAGGACTGAGAGTCACCCATGGTAGCATCAATCCCCTTCAACAGTCAAGTAACTTTTAATTTTTGCAACTTTAACAAGCTGACACTGAAGTGGAGGTAAGATGAGAGACAAATTGCGCTCATTAGAAAGCAGAAGAAATTTATGAACACCTTTTATTTTTCTGGAGCTACTTCTATCTCTCCAGACCGCAATTCACCTGCCTTCCTTTTATAAAAGGGCTAATGCCTAATATCAGCCTGCCTCCATCATGTCACTGCCAAACACATCAGCAGTTGTTTTTTAGGTCAAGAGGTTCAAATGGCTGTTTTGAACAACCATTGCCAATATAAGCATTTCTCTACTGAATTTACTTTAAACTATTCTTCTATTTTGCACAAATTGATATTGCTTTTACTTTGAATTTCTGTATTATTTCAAAACTTTTTGTGAACATCTTTTTTTAAGAAACTCAGATCCAATTACACTGCATTCACTTTTGAAGAAGGCACATTGAAAAAATGCAATTTCCTATTTCTTTTTCTTTGTCACCATTATACAGACTTGAAATTGTTAGGTGCCTCTTCTTTGTAAAGAATTTACCATAAAATTAAGATTTTTCCAGGCTATTGTGGCATAAGGGATCTAGATAAATCCATGTGTGAATGGAAGCCCACAGAAGGGCACATCAGTGGCCACAAAAGCAAGGCCTCCCACCCCACACAGCCCTCAGGAACTCAATGACTGGGTCTCACACATCAACCAAACAGAAGAGAAAACACAAAACGAAGGTTATGATTCTTGTTGATGAAATAAATGGCACCATAGGAAGAATAATAAAAACAGCTCTTTTAAGTCTATCAAAATAAAAAGTAATTTCTAAGGTATAAATGCCACAATAGGAATGAGTTAATAGGAAAATGGAGTCTGAAAGGCTCTGAAGAGAATGGACTTAATCGTGTCTAAGCTTATGAATCTGATGAATATTCCTATGCAATAATATGACAACAGATTGAATTCTTAATATAGAACGTCACATTGTTTCAGGAAATTAAAAGGAATTACAAAGTCATTACATAGATTGAAACTTCAGGAGCACAGAAGTATTGTTTTGCTGGCCATCCTGAAAGGCTTCTCTGAAAGTATTTATGTCTCCCAGTTTCTATATGTTACTAATTAATGGGTCACTTTAATTTGTTTATTAGCATAGAACAAATAAGTTCCATGGGGAAAAAAATGTTATTAAGCTCTTCATAGGTTTTGTGCGTCCAAAAATGTATGTGTATTATTTATATTTTTACTTCTAAATGGATTACACCAGTGATATGGTTTGGCTGTGCCCCACCCAAATCTCATTTTGAATTCCCACATATTTTGGGAGGGACCTGGTGGGATGTAATCGAATCATAGGGGCAGGTCTTTCCTGTGCTGTTCTCGCGATAGCAAATAAGTCTCCCCAGATCTGACGGTTTTATAAAGAGGAGTTCCCGTGCACAAGCTCTCTCTCTTCGCCTGCTGCCATCCATGTAAGACAGGACTTGCTCCTTCTTGCCTTCCACCATGATTGTGAGGATTCCCCAGCCATGTGGAACTGTAAGTACATTTAAGCCACTTTCCTTTGTAAATTACCCAGTCCCAGGTATATCTTATCAGCAGCATGAAGATGGACTAATACAACTGGCATATTTTAGAAATACGTCTTTTCACATATCATAACAGGACAAAGCATACAGTTCTATCCAAGAGCCAGAAGACCTGAATTCTAATTCTGATGCTGCCGCTAACTCACTGAGTGACCGTGCCAATGTCAGCTAATCTTTTGGGACCTGTTTCATTATTCTCAAAACAACCTCTAAGAAAAACTCTGCTCTCATCCTCAGCCAGTTTCTTTCATTGTTTCAACTATGCCTTTTAAATCTAAGATTAATATAATGAAATTTTCATTTATATTCACTGCACAATTTCTTTTAATGAGATTTTTAATGGACCCATATAATAACAATAATCCCTACTTCCATTAATAGTTTGAAAAAATGGTCTGAAAAAATTTACAGAGATTCTAAATGTGTATAAAGGACCTACTTTATGCACAAAAAGTCTTCATTGTATGGGAAACGACTTTAAACAAGTATGTGTGTGTGTGCGTCTGTGTGTATGTGTGTGTGTTTGTGTATGCGTATTTATATATGTTCATATATCCTGAAAGCTATACAAGCCATAAAATGACTAAGGAGAATTTTTTTTCATTGGGAAGAAAAATAATGAATCACATAATTATTTTAAGAGAGGGAAAAAATGACTGAAATAACAAATTAGATGGGTGGAACACGTGACGCTTCCAGATTCAGACCCAATGGGGACTTCAGAAGAAGCCACGTATTGTTTTATTTATGGTTATAGGAACCAAATACCTATACAGACAGAAACTAAAAGCTAACAGCATACAATAAAAACAAGGAAAACTTTGATAATATAGAAATAATTACAGCTTTATAAGATTTGCACCTCAAAACCTATCATCTCTAGCAAAAAGGTATGTTCTCGATCTAGTCATACAGAGTAGAACCATTACAGGTAAGGGGTCAGCTTGTAATATGGACAACTGCTAGTTAAGGCTAACCTTAAAAAGAGTCGATGACCACCTACAGTGTATTACTTGAAGAACCATAAAATTCTTTCTCCTAAAATATATATTACCTCCTCTATGGCCTAACATTCCTGTCCAACAAGAGGCGTAACCTCCAGAAGGACACTGTGAAATCGTGTATGTGTAACATCATCGATTTGAGAAAGTCCCACTGCCCAACTCATCCTCTCTCAAACTACAGAGAGACCTTGTCCTATCAATTGTCCCCACCACACTCCTGAAAGTTGAGCCTCTCCTGTTCTGCCGGCTTTTGCTTTCTTGTATTTGTCATTTAAACATGTTCATTATTCTCTTACCTCAAATAGAGGATGAAAAACCCCTCAATCCTACATCTCCCTCCAGCTGTAATGCCTTCTCACCTCTTCCCAATCAAGTATCATCTTCTAGTCACTCTTCCATCAATGGCAGCCCTGTTTCCTTCACCACTTCTATTCCTAAGGTCCAAGAATATCAGGGCTGGTAAATCTAATGACACTTCTTTATTTTGAGATGGAGTTTCGCTCTGGTTGCCCAGGCTGGAGTGCAATGGCACAATGTCGGCTCACTGCAACCTCCGCCTCCTGGATTCAAGTGATGCTCCTGCTTCAGCTTCCCCTAGTAGCTGGCACCATACCCAACTCAATTTTCATATTCTTAATAGACATGGGGTTTCACCATGTTGGCCAGGCTGGTCTCGAACTCCTGACCTCAGTTGATCCACCCACCTTGACCTCCCAAAGTGCTGGAATTACAGGTGTGAGCCACCATGCCTGGCCCTTATGACACTTCTTGGTCCATGGGTTGCCTGATTTCTTAGCATCATCTGTCACACTTTACCACTCTGTCTTTCTTGTCATACTCTTTCCTTGGCCTCCACGATACCATGAGCACCTGATTTTCCTCCTACTTCTCTGGCCAGGCCATTTTGGTTTCTTTTGCAGGTTCCACTTCTTCCTTAAACATTGTTATTTATCCTTAAGATGCTACCATAGGTCATTCACACCTCTCTTTTGATAATGTCCTTGGAAAACCTCATGTGTCTGTGTATATATTTATATATATATATATATAGCATGTATGTGTGTATATATATAACACATATGTGTATACATATAGCATGTATGTGTACATATCTATATAATCTTATAATCAGCTGTGTTAGGGCCTCTGTTAACTATTTCAGCACCTTTGTGAAAACTAGAAAAAGATACTCCCTCCTTACTTAACATCTGCGAGATAGCTTTTACAAAAATATATAACTATACAATATCTATGATGTCAACCTTAGATGTGACACTTTTGTGTAGTGCCCAAACCACACAAATATATGGGTATGATTACAAAAGATGCCATCCTAGATTCGGATACAGCAATAGCTAACATTTAAGGCTTACTATGTGCCAGGCACTGTTCTAAGTACTTAACATATATTAGCGTATTTAATCTCACAACAATCCTATAAAGTAGGCACTATTATTATTCCCATTGGACAGACGATAAAACTGAGGTAAAAGAAGTTTATGTAATTTTCCCATGCTGGGGTCAGTATTTGAACCCAGGTGCCATCATACAATACTGCCTACTGAAGAAGTCTCATCTGACATCTCTTGAGACCTGAAATTCATCATGTACAAAACTGAGCTCATCATTCTTTACCAAACCTGCTTCTCCTGAATTTTCTGTATGTTGGTCTTGCTTTCATCTTTCTCACTGTTCGTTGGTTTTCAATCTATTTAATAAAATCTTTCTATTGCCATCTATTTCCTAAACTGGCTTCCTACTGATACTCATGAATCAGAAGACTAGAAAGGAAACTTTCCACCAGAATGTAAGCTCCATGACCTAGAGAATTTATCTTTTTCACTGTTGTATCCTCCTTGCCAAGCAAGAGTTCTTGGCACACAATAAGTGTCAATAAATATTTGTGGAATAACTGGATTCAGATATGAGCTTACCTTTTACTTATTTCACTTGTCTTTCACTTGACCCTCCAGGTCCCAGCCAGATGCCCTCTCTGTGGTACCTTAGCACATGGGTCCAATCACTTATTACAACCAGTCAGAATGCCCTTCTAGGCTGGGCCCTGTCTTTGCCATTCACCATATAATCCCTAAAATCCAGCACAGTGCCTGGAACAGAGTCCATTCATATTTGTCGAACAAATAAATAAATGAATGCATGAATGATCTCAGATTTCCTCCCCTTCTCTGGCTCATGCCATTTCATTGCTCACTTGAATCACTGCAGAAGCCTTCAAACTGGAGGGACTGTGTCTGCTATTGCCCTCCTTCCAAAGTGTTTTCTGTATCTGTACTTCCTCCAAAATGAGGTTTCTGAAACCAAACTTGATGATGTTTCTGCCCAATTAAAAATCCTTGAATTGGCCGGGCGCAATGGCTCATGTCTGTAATCCCAGCACTTTGGGAGGCCAAGGTGGGTGAATCAACTGAGGTCAGGAGTTCAAGACCAGCCTGGCCAACATGGTGAAACCCCATCTCTACTAAAAATATGAAAAATTAGCTGGGCGTGGTAGCAGGCACCTGTAATCCCAGCTACTCGGAAGGCTGAGGCACGAGAATCGCTTGAACTCAGGAGGCAGAGGTTGCAGTGAGCCGAGATCCCTCCACTGCACTCCAGCCTGGGCAACAGAGTGAGACTCAGTCTCAACAAAACAAACAAACAAACAAACAAACACCTTGAATGGCTTTCTAATGCTCTTAGGATAAAATCTAAACTCCTTGATACTGCTTATAAAACTACTTGTAACCTGAGCGCTGTGTACTTACGTCACCTCATCTATTTTCAATCCCTGTTTATACTCCATTCTCCAGCCATGCGAAACGTTTCCCATTACCATGAAGAAGTGATGCCCTCCTCTCATTGAGAGCTTTTGTACTTGCTTTGGTCTGGAAGACTGACTTCCAAACACCTGTTTCTCTTGATTAAGACAAAACTCTTTCCAGGAAGCCATTCCTAAACCCTCAATTCTGGATTCTGGTGCACATGCCATAGAAATTATTAGCATACAGTACTTCATTAGCCTACATCTTCTCCTCTTCACTGTAAGGCCTCTGGAGACAAATGCCGTATCCATCTCATTCATCATTGATTTCCACAAAACCTGTTACAGTGCCTGGCAACTGGTAGGTCCTCAGAATACATTGGTTGGATAAATATTCTCTAGCATTTTCCCATCCATTCAGAACACTTTCCTTGTCACGTTATAGGAACTTGAAAGAAGAAAATAGGAGAGAAATAAGTTTGGAAGATGGGGTTGAGTGTCAATTTAAAGGAAAAATGTTCTGCACTAAAATTAGTGAATTAGGTACAAGTGGAGAGGACAAGCTCAGGAATTCAGTGGCCTTAGGATATGACCCCTGTAACCGTAACAGGACAGGGAAGACTGAAAATTTCTGAGGACTTTAAATTAAGCTTACTCAATGAGAGCCAGGAGTCTTTGAAGACAGGCTTGACTGTCAGCTCTGAGAATCCAACACACAGAAGTCAAGGAAAGGATGACAACAGCTAACCATATATATATATGTATATAATTTATTATATATAATAATATATAATATAATTTATTATATATAATATATAATAAATATTATTTACATAATATATAATAAAGAATAAATATTATTTACATAATATATAATATATAATAAAGAATAAATATTATTTACATAATATATAATATATAATATATATTATATATAATAAATAAATTGATGGATGAATGAGTGCAGAATTATATATAATATATATTATTATATGTAATAAATTATTTACATATTTATTATATAAAAATATATATTTATTTATAAAAATATATATTTATTTTTATATAATAAATAAGTTAATGGATGAATGAGTGCAGATTTCCTCCAATTCTCCAATAATGCACTTGGCTTCTGGGAGGTTCACAAGCTCTGCTGGAAGAGCAGACCATGGCAATGAAGAATCCAGAGGGACGCAATATAGTGCAGTGTGAACTAGCCTTCTTCCTTCCTCTCTCCAGATACACCATAAAGTTCCAAGTGAGTTAAAGTTATTATCTCACTAAATTCTCTGTGAAGAAAGCACGATTATTAATCTCATTTTGCAGAGGAAAACATCAAGGTTCTGAGAAGAGAATAACTCGTTCATGATAAATGGTGTCAGGATTCAAATATGTGTCTGCCTGCCTTGTAAGCCCAAGCTCCTGCTCACCATGCTGTCCTGCCTCACCCCATAATAAACATCATATTTTGGTGCTTACTCTCTGCCAGGTTAGTTTCATTAATTACCTAATTTATCCACTCCCTACTCTAAGATATACAAACTGAGACTTAGAAAGGAAAAGTATTTTGCCTACTGTCAGGCAGATAAGAATTGAAGCTGGATTTTAAACCTATATCTGCCTGTCTCCAAAGCCCAAATGCATATCCTCTGGATTGTTACCTCTGTTTTGAAAAATTGATTTTTATTAAAAGAGGGATCTTTGGTTAGGGCCACATGATTAGTCAGGGTCAATTGAGGTTAGAGTCTGCCAACACTGAGCTAGAAGAGAAGGACTTGAATCCTGCCTAGAGAGAGCTCTGACCATGACGGATCTTAATAGAACCCAGTCAGGTTGGGATAAGTGATGAAGGCATGAGGGAGAGGCCTAGGAAGAGAAAGGACAGGAATTTGAGGCAATCTGGACAGAGCCTGTCCAGAGGACCAAATGGTTCCAACAATGCAGAATTGAGAACCAGTCTGGCTAAGATATCAAGCCAAGAATGAGTGGCTGTTGATAGAAATAATTCAGGGGAAAAAAGTGATAACAAACCTATATTAACTACTTAAAATTTGTTTAGCAAAAGCTCTGGCTATAAACCAAGACACAGTTCCATACTTACGCATATTTCCCTTTCTGTCCATTTTACATCCTATAGTTTGGTCATTCTGCAATGTTGCAATGAGACAGAATTTTCACTGCTCTAATCATTTAATATAGAGCATTTCTTTTAGGTTATAGAGACACTGCTGTGTGTGCTACCGTACCACCTAAATGAGGAAACTAGAGGAATAATGTCTTTTTCCAATCCAGGAAAGTAGCCACAATATGGAGTGATCTAGAAGAGACCAGCAGTGTGATAACTGTGACAGATTTTTTTCTTTCTCTCAGTTTGCATTAATTGTTTTCTCCAATGTTTGTAATGCAATCAAATTATATTAAAAATAATAATTACTGTTAATTAGAATATGTAAATTAGGCTACAAATATTTTTCCTTTCTCATATGCTAATTGCAAAGAAGAAAGTCTATGTAGAAACCCAAGTGGAGGATCTACCAAATAAGGAAGAGCTGCTTTAGATGCAAAAGTGCCAACAGCAGTGAATTTCTTTGTTTGTTTCACAAGTTCATACATGGAGGTGTGGGTAGTTAATAAATGATATGTTAACAGATGATATTTGTATTCCCCTCTTTGTTAAGAGTCTGACAATACAGTGTGATGGCACCAGTGATAAAGTCAAGAATCTGGAGTCAGGTTGTAGATGTCCCACTAATTAGCCTCGCAGCTTTTAGGCAAATATCCCTCCTGTAGGCTTCTTTTGTCTCATTTGTAAAAACAAGATATTGGGATACAGGGTTGTTAAGATCTCTTTCTGTTCTGAGATACAGTGATGCTAAGTGAATTGATTCTAACAGCTCTAGTAGTTTTAGTAGCTGAGTATTGAAATCCTGATTGTGAGCCTAGCAACATGACAGTAACACTTAATAGTAGTAATTCATATCACAGGAATCCCATCTGATGGTCATTCACCCCTCTTCCTTCAACCCCTAGTCTGTAGCTGTTTCTAAACAAAAAAATAAGGCTAGAATGGAAATGGAAGCCAAATTCCCTGCAGCACCCTGAGAGTAGTCCTGTAGCACCTGCTTCTCTATTCTGTCCATTAAAATAAAAAATAAAATCTCCTATGTCCATCTGGCATCATTCAAAGGTTGCCAACCTGGCTTCATTCATGGGTACTAAATCCACTGACTCTTATCTAATACAAATTTTATACTTTCTATTCATAGACCCAGCATGAATGGAATCAGCAAATTGCGCTATAACCAGTTAGCTGCATTTAATTCCAATAAGCAAACCACAAATTTCATGTAACCAATTTTGCTCTATGTGCTTCAAAACAGATTTAAGAGAGCAATTTAAATTTTTGGAGAAGATAAGACGATTCCAACAGTGCACAGAGTTTATTTTAAAATAACTAATAATTTGAAATCTAAGGTCACACTAAATGACAGAAAATAATAGATAAGTATTCAATAACAAAAATGGAAATTATCATTTAATTGGATGTACACAAATATAATTCTATAAAATAATGGCTATTAATTTTTTTAAAATAAAAAGTGACTGTGGCTATTTACACAACCTTGGGAAAGTTCGCAATTAAAGAGGCAATAAGGAAACAGGAAAACATTGCACATTCATTCCAATAAAAATAGTACCATAAGTATGAGGGGACTTCAAAAAGGTTGTGGGAAAATGGAATTAAAACACAAAAATAAGAATATAAACTTTACTTCTCAACATAAGCTCCATCATGTTTAAGACACTTATAAGTGATGGTATCAGCCACGTAGTCCATTTTGAAAGAACTGTGGGTCCTGGGAAGTTAATCATGTCAATAAAGTCTTTTTTACATTATTAACTAAAAAAAAATGGGTGTCCTTTAAAGATTTTTTAGTATTTGAAAACAAAAGGAAGTCAGAAGGAGCCATATCAGGATGGTAAGGTGGATGATAATGATTGAAACTCTTACAAAATTGTCCTTATTTGACGAGAAGAATGAGCAGGAGCATTGTGGGAGGTGAAAACTTCCTAGCAAAGCTTTACTGGGTGTTTTTCTGCTAAAATTTTAGCTTTGTCAACACATTCTCATAATAAGCAGATAATATCATTCTTTATCCCTCCAGAAAGTCAACCAGCAAAATGCCTTAAGTATCCCCAAAAAACTGTTGTCATTACCTTTGCTCTTGACCAGCCTGCTTTTGCTTTGCCTGGACCACGTTCACCTCTTGGTAGCCATTGCTTTGATTGTGCTCTATCTTCAGAATCATACTGATAAAGCCATGTTTCATTTCCTGTTACAATTCTTTGAAGAAAGGTTTCAGGCTCTTGATGCCACTTGTTTTAAATTTCCCTAGAAAGCTCTGCTCTTGTCCGCAGCTGATCTAGGCACCATGGCCTTGGCACCCATCAAATGGAAAGTTTGCTCACCTGTGATTTTGCAGTTAAGATTGTGTAAGCTGAACCAATTGAGATGTCTATGGTGTTGACTGGTGTTTGTGCTGTTAATCATCAGTCTGCTTCAAACTGGACGCAAGTTAGATTCATTTTCTCTTCCCAAATTGATGTGGATGATCTGCCACTACAGACTTCATCTTTAACGTCATCTCATCTCTTCCTAAAATGAGTTATCCATTTGCAAACTGCTGACTTCACTGGGGCATTGTCCCCACAAAATTTTTGTAAAGCATCAATGATTTTGCCATTTTTACATCCAAGCTTCACCATAAATGTAATGTTTGTTCTTGCCTCAATTTTAGCAGAATTACTGTTGCCCTGATAGGGGCTCTTTTCAAACTGATGTCTTATTTCTGTTAGTGCCTCACGTTCAATTTTGTTCCGATATGCTATAATACATTATAAGAGAGTTTATTTTGATTCAAGAAAATGAAAACTATGCCTAGTTTTTTCATAACATGCATTTTCTATGAACTTTGTGTAGACATCTCATATACATAATCAGCCTAATGGTCTAATGAAATTTCTGTTTGTTATGAAAATATCAAATATCCATTTTGGCTCTTTTCCATAACATTTTATGGAAAATAAAACAGACCGTAGACATCTCAATTGGTTCAGCTTACACAATCTTAACTGCAAAATTACAGTTGAGCAAACTTTCCATTTGATGGGTGCTGGAAAGTAAAAGTGAAATAAGTCACTAAATCTTTTGATGCTAAGTTATAAATATATAAAGGTAAAAACTGAAGAGTTGGTCAGTTGGACAAAAATAAATTCTGGTCTTCTACTGTTTTTCTTTCTAGTTTATGTACATTATCATTCTAGGATACATAATTATGCAAGGACCATAAAGGTGTGTCATATTCCTTAGCCAAGGACAAGACGCTTTAATGGCAATTTTTACATTTATTCTTCCTAACCTTGTAAGAACTGTCAAAGCCAAGAAAAAGTGTTACCATATTTCACTCTGACCACTTGCTTGAGCTTAATTTCCACTCTATTACATATGAACTCTTGACGCACTTTATATAACTAAATGAGGGTAATACAGCAAAACAGGAGAAAGGATGATCAACCAGTAGCTATAAGAAGGTGATAGAGATTTAGAGAGAGCTGCGATTGTTGAAACTAAATGGTATGATGCACTGACAGAGGATGAGGTAAAATGAGGGAGAACATGTGGTCTGGGTTGTAGCCTTAACTCCAATTCACCTCTAATGAGGCTCAAAATCTGTTGAAGACATTTGGACCCTCTTACCCCCAGTTTCAATAATGTATCTGGCTCTCCTGCCCATTTGCCTCCCCAGCTCTCTCTCCTCCTCACTGCTGAGCCCACTGGACACTCATCTGTAGTTCCAGCTTCTGAGATTCATCTCACTTAGGTGATTTGGCACTGATTCATCCCAGCACGGTGGTTCTAAATGTTGGCTGAATAATAGAGACTTCTAGGTAAGCCCCACACCCAGCTTACACCCCAGACAGATTAAATCTGAATCTGGGGTGGGACTCTGAACTCACAGGTGTCAAAGCTTCCCATGTGATTCCAATTTGCATCCCATATTGGGAAACACAGGAGCTAGCTCCTGATTCTGATCACAAAATGTTTACCCTGATAATAAATTTGCTTCAGTAACTGGGTTTCTGAAAAATTTCTAAAGACTAATTGTACCCATTTGTACTCTAGCTGCAGTAACTAGTTGTATGCCTTATCCTGCGGGCTAGAGTTCTGCTTTAATATTCTGTCCAGTAATGCAGCTTTTCTAAGATGAGGTTCTTCTCTTCTCTAGTTAGCACCATCAAACCTGGACTCCAACACAGCTGCAACAAAACTTCTGATATTCCAAAAGCCTTTCTTTTTTTTTTTTTTTTTTTTGAGACAGAGTTTCACTCTTGTTGCCCAGGTTGGAGTACAATGGCGTGATCTGGGCTCACTGTAACCACTGACTCCTCATTAAAGTAATTCTCCTGCCTCAGCCTCCTGAGTAGCTGGGATTACAGCCCCCCGCCACCATGCCTGGCTAATTTTTTGTAGTTTTTAGTAGAGATGAGGTTTCACCATGTTGGTCAGGCTGGTCTCAAACTCCGCACCTCAGGTGATCTACACACCTCGGCCTCCCAATGTGCTGGGATTACAGGTGTGAGCCACTGCGCCCTGCCCAGAGCCTCTTCTTATGCTTCACTTTCCACAAAACTGTTCATAACCTTTCTATTTAAAAATATATTTTTATTATTAGAGGTAATACTTATCTATTGTTTAAGAAAATACTTAATAAGCCACTTAAAGAAGATGAGATCTGAAGCTGGGTCAATCCTACTCAGAGAAAGGGAGAGAGAGAGGGGTAAACTGTTCTACATTAGGGGGGAAAAAAGAAATTTTGTAAACAAAAGTGAATGAGCCACAAAGAAAGAGAGGGAGAAAGAAACCAGAGTGACATGTGCAGCAAAAGCATTATATAGTCTGGAATATCCCACAGGGTAGGGTAAGTGAAGACTTTGAATAACAGGGATACATAATGTATATGATGTTTGCTTTGAATTTATTTATACTACAGACCATATTATGGACATAATTTTCATAAACTAATGTATACTTGTATGTGTATATGTTCAGGGACAGGGTAAGAATTCAAACAATACAAGAGTATAAAATAAAAAGTAAAATTTTATTGTTTAGCCAAACCCCAATGGAAATAATTCTTAACAGTTTCTTGGTTACCTTTCAAATATTTTTAGTACATATATAAGAATATATACGGATAGTACTTATTTTTTAAATGATTAATTCTACATAGGTTCAAACAGTGGTTTTTAAAAAGATCTGCCATTTAAATTAACATAACATGATGATCTGATCATTTTAATGTATTTTATGATATTTATCCAGTGCTTGGTAAGGACTTGGAGACCAACCTTGCTTGTCACATTCCTTGGATAATGAGTTAAGTGAGGTTTGGTGGCCACATTCACTCCTATAAAACGTGATGGGACGTTCTATTGGAAAGCTGGGTCTTTGAAATTCTGTTCCAAAATCATATCTACTTAAGATATGTTCAAACTGTGGCAGGTACAGCAGGTATGACTAGAAGGCCCAGAAGAGAACAAAGGTATTTTTAATTTAGTTTACCCCTACACTGGGTAGTTTGAAACTATACCCATTACCCCCCAAATCTTTCAAATTTTGTTTTCAATTCCTCTATGTCTTTAATCACAAAACCTTTTACAAGGCTGAGACTTCTTTTTGCCTTCAGATTCTGACTTTTAATCTGTATAAAACTCTATAGTGTCCCCTTAAGTGAGTTGAAGCATAGTTGTCCTGCAAAAACTTTATTTCTAACAAATGAAAAAGAAAATCTTCTCTTGAAAATTTTGTAGTCATTCACCTCGTAAAACAGATTGGGGCACCTGAGATTTTTCTCAAGAGAGTTACTAAGTAGCTCTTCTCCTATTCCAAGGAGGTAAGTCTTTGATGATGCCCAGTCCTGGGTGGAACCAAGGTTTGGTGTGGGAGAAATTACATTTTTCTTTGTCCAAACTTTATAGTTGATGCTGTTTCTGTGTGTGGCACTAACATTAGGTTTTTTTCAGCAGTAATATCCTGGGGAGATAGAAGACAAAAAGACAGTGGAAAAATTGTCAAGTTATGTAAGAACTGCTTAGAACAGAAAGATTTTTGTTCCCTCCCCACTCTACTTACAGTGGCCTTGAAACTCAAAAGCATGTCCCCATCTTCCCAAAGAAGGCATCTTCCAAAAGTAAGTTGGAGTTGGAGGGCAAAGTGGTGGAGGAGACATGGGGTAAGCTTGGTTCATAGTTATGAACCATCACTGTTATGAAAACAGAGTTTATGGTCAATTAAAATTGCAGTATTTAAATGAAAATTGTTATCATATGTTCCCTAAGCAGAAGCAGAATAATATTCACCAATTATTAAGCACCAACTATGTTCCAGGCACTGTGTTATGTGCTTTACATACACAATTTTATCTAAAACTCCCAACAACCCTGTAAAACAAATGTTATTGTCTCCTTTTTAAAGATAAGAAAATTGAAGCTGAAAGAGGTTAATCAATTTGCTCAAAGTCACTGGGGATAAATGGTGGATCTGGAATTCAAATTAAGGTTTCTGGAATTCAAAAACATATGCTGTATTCATTAACAACAGAAGTCTTTATCATGTCAACAATGTATGGTTCGAAGACTACAAAAAAAATAAAAAGTTAAGTATTACGACCCTTCTTCATAGGTCCTCTAATTCCATCTTTCCACTCAATTAGGCAGCAAGAATAAGAGAGAAGTTATAAGCAGAAGGATTAAAAGACGTAAGGAGAGCTAGGATGAAGTGGGGAGAAGTACACGAGAAATTCTCAGGCCTACCTCAGAAAAGATATGTAAAGCACTAGATACGGCAGCCATCGCTGTGTTTTAAAAAATGTAGAACAGAATGCTGAGCATGAATCTCTTTTTGTGTTCCCAAGTGACAGCATTTTATGCATTGTTGCTTTTTTGAGGTTACAGAACAGAGAAGTACAGAATTTATCCTCCTGGCTTTGTATTTGCATTTTTTCAGAATTATGGGAGCGCATCTAGATGCAGACAGAATAAAGGCAAAGAATGCCTACACTGAAAATCGTCTGGAAAACAATAAATAGTATTCAGAGTAAATCTACAAAATGTATCCTAGAAAAACACACCAAGAGTACATATTTTTGGCAGATTTTTGCACCTTTACTCACCTACGTACAGAGAAAGACACAGACCTGTTTTCTCATTTATCCTCAAAATTTTCCTTTGAATTACAAAATCCTTTACAGTAAGGAAAACTAAGCACAAAAGTCACAAAATGTTGACCTGCACGTGTTAGATTCCGTAGTGTTTTTGTGTGTGGTTGGTTTGGGTTTGAGTTTTGCTTTGTTTTAAAAGATTATTCTATCATCTCTTTTTTAAAAAATGACATTTCAATGCTGAGATTACTAAGCTTAAATATCTCCAGATATCTGAGTGAAAAATTAAGTATGCACATACTTATTTGGCTATAATTACTCAATTATTCTAAAATTATTTATTTAACCCATTTATTTTATATCTATTATATGTAGGCAACATAGGAGAATAGGAGAAAGAATAATAAGATTGTATGCCTTCCACAAAGAAGCTTAGAATCAATTAACACAGCAAAGGTGAATGCGTACATTATGATAATAATACAACTACTATCGTACTTATAGGAACTATGTCATAAAAGGGAAAAAATATATAACCAGCCAGGAAACCAGGAGTAGCTTGATGGAAAAGTAGCATTTGAGTTGGGTCTAGGAAATTATTTGACATAGGCAAAATGAGGAATTAAAAATGGCAGCATTCAGAAGCATGAAATATTAGCAGCATGAAGCTGGAAAAATTTAAATCATAATTTGGGGTATGGCATATATTCTACTTAAATTGTAGTCCAATATATATGTTGAAAATATTCTCAGAAAAGTAAATTTGGGTTCAAATTTGAAGGCTTGCAAGGGCTGACTGCACAGATAATTATGAGGAATACAAAGAGTAGAGGTGGGGTTTGTTGTTGTTGTTGTTGTGGAAGGAATGCAATGATTTCCATCTTTAGACACTAAGGGCACTATGTCATGTAGGCTCAACTTCACCAGCGTGGAAGAAAAAATAATTTACCAGGACCTGAGTCATATTTGGTAGACGGGAAAATAGAACTGAATAGAAATGCCATAACAGCTAAGCAATAGCAAGGGCCCAGCTGAGATTGACAGCATGAGAGGATATGGGACCCGACAGTGCCATTTTGTCACTTTATTCAACAAAGTTGGAACAGATAAATAGGCAATGTGATTAAGGTTATCATTAATTAAAAGCATGTCACAAAGTCAAGACTGCAAAGAATTTTAGGATGCCACAAAAAATACTGAAGAGACATACCAAGAAGTCTGGCCTGGTTAAGAATGCAAGTGAATGCACAAAGTCATGTAACACAAGTCACATGGATGGCTTAGAGAATAGTGGGGAGTCTGTGAGTTGGAGATCATGAAAGGGAGAAACAGAAGCAGTAGGCGTGAGGGAAAAGAAAAAAGTGGAGAAAGACCCTCTAGACCCACAGAACATTATTTCATGCTAATGGATTTCAAAATATATGTATTCCAATAGTGAGGATAAAAACACTGGTATTTATTTAAAGTGGAAAAAGCAGAAGGAATACTCAGAGAAGATTGAAGGGCTTTTGCAAAGCATAATGCAGAAACTCACAGAGGACAAAAAAGGAGAAGTAGTAGGATAGAGCAGGTGTGGAAAGAGCTGAAGTGGAATAAGTACAGGTACCATAAGAGGAAGAGGAGGTACTGAGTGTCACAGGCAAGAGAGAAGCTGAAAATTCCAATCGGGGAGCTGTTATGTGGGTGAATTTTTCTTTAATAAAAGGTTTGGAGACTTGATTAGTCCTGGTGGACCAACTGAAATGGGGGTCATTGAAACTAGGCCATATAACAAAGGATCACAAACGGGTGGTTTAAATAAAAGCAAGGTATTATCTCATTGGTCTAGAGCATATAAGTCTGAGAGATCAAGGTGTTGGCCAGGTTGGTTCCTTCTAAAAACTGTGAGGGAAAAGCTGTTTCACGCTTCTTGCCTAGATTCTGGTGGTCTATTGGCAATCTTTGGCTTTCTTTGTCCCATGAAAGCATTACCCCATCTCTGCCTCTGCCTTCATTTTCACATGGTGTTCTCTGTTTGTGTGTGTGTGTATGTGTCTGTGTGTGTGGGGGGGGGGGGTATGTGTCCAAATTTCCCCATTTTATAAGGATATGAGTCATATTAGAGCTCCACCCTACCCCACCATGACCTCATCTCAACTAGTTACATCTGCAAGGACCCTTTTTCCAAATAAGATCATATTGTGAGATACTGGGGTTAGTACTTCAACATACAAACTTTGAGAGAATATGCTTCAATCTATAACAGTCCACTTAGCATAATGTTTGTGGAATTGGAGCTATGAGATTCAGTCCCTCTAAGAACTTTATGGTCTTGATATCGCCTCACAGTTTCAAACACTGGGGAAGAAGTAGGTAATGGTGAACTACTGCATGTTTGGCCTCATGCAGACAGCCTTTGGATAACTGACTGTAGTTTTTGCATTTTGTATGGATGCTTAGACATTCATATATTCATAAATACAATCTGTGTGCATATAACTGTCTGCTAAAATGACCGTATACCAGTCATTCAAGTGTGAAGTGTAGAAGTGGGAATAATGCAAAGGAAGGCAAATTTGTAATATGATAATCCACAGGACAAGCATTACCATTCCATGCTGAATTCCTGAGATGTTCTCTCTGCAAGGCTGAAAGAGGAGTTCAGCCTTAGGCCATAAGACAATCAATGCAAGGTTGATGAACTGCAATTAAAACATGTCAAGATCTAAAAGTTATTGAAGACAAATGGTCCTTTATTGAAGATGTTTCTCAAAGATAGGATACGTGATAGTCCTAGGAGACAAGAAATCAGTTCTAGAAAAGTCTTGGCCTAATAATCCTTCAAGAAAAGTTGACAACATTCAAAATGTCAAGGTTTTTAACACTCCAGAAAAATACCATTTATGCCTTTGATTTTCCAAAGAATTCCTCAAAAGTAAGTTCAAAGAATTTAATGATAAAAAGACTTGCCCTTTAGAATTCCAAAAAATAACAAAAAGGTGATAGATAAAACTTCCATCTGCCTAGGACAGAGCACCTGGGGAAAGGGGTGGCTGTGGGTGCAGCTTTAGCAGAGTTAAACGTTCCTGCCTGCTGGCTCTGAGGAGAGCAGCAGATCTCCCAGCACAGCACTTCAGCTCTGATAAGGGACAGACTGCCTCCTCAAGTGGGTCCCTGATCCCTGTGCCTCCTGACTGGGAGACAACTCCCAGCAGGGGTCGACAGACACCTCATACAGGAGAGCTCTGGCTTGCATCTGGCAGGTGCCCCCCTGGGACGAAGCTTCCAGAGGAAGGATCAGTCAGCAATGTTTTCTGTTCTGCAGCCTGTTCTGGGGATGCCCAGTCAAACAGGGTCTGGAGTGGACCACCAGAAAACTGCAGCAGACCTGCAGCAGAGGGGCCTGACTGTTAGAAGGAAAAGTAACAAACAGAAAGGAATAGCATCAACATCAACAAAAAGGATGTCCACATAAAAATCCGATCCAAAGGTCATCTACATCAAAGACCAAAGGTAAATAAATCCATGAAGATGAGGAAAAACCAGCACAAAAAGGCTGAAAATTCCAAAAACCAGAATGCCTCTTCTACTCGAAAGGACCACAACTCCTTGCCAGCAAGGGACAAAACTGGACAAAGAATGAATCTGACAAATTGATAGAAGAAGGCTTCAGAAGGTGGGTAATAACAAACTCCTCCAAGCTAAAGGAGCATGTTCTAATCCAATGCAAGGAAGCTAAGAACCTTGAAAAAAGGTTAGAGAAATTTCTAACTAGAATAACCAGTCTAGAGAAGAACATAAATGACCTGATGGAACTGAAAAACACAACACGAGAAATTTGTGAAGCACACACAAGTATCAATAGCTGAATCAATCAAGCGGAAAAAAGGATACCAGAGATTGAAGATCAACTTAATGATCTAAAGCGGGAAACCAAGATTAGAGAAAAAAGAATGAAAAGGAACAAACAAAGCCTCCAAGAAATATGGGACTATGTGAAAAGACCAAACCTACGTTTGATTGCTGCACCTGAAAGTGATGGCAAGAATGGAACCAAGTTGGAAAACACTCTTCAGGATATTATCCAGGAGAACTTCCCCAGCCTAGCAAGACAGGCCAACATCCAAATCCAGGAAATACAGAGAACACCACAAAGATACTCCTCAAGAAGAATAACACCAAGACACATAATTGTCAGATTCACCAATGCTGAAATGAAGGAAAAAATGTTAAGGGCAGCCAGAGAGAAAGGTTGAGTTACCTATAAAGGGAGGCCCATCAGACTAACAGTGAGTCTCTCTGCAGAAACCCTACAAGCCAGAAGAGAGTGAGGGACAATATTCAACATTCTTAAGGAAAAAAATTTTTAACCCAGAATTTCATATCCAGCCAAACTAGGCTTCATAAGCAAAAGAGAAATAAAATCCTTTACAGACAAGCAAATGCTGAGAGATTTTGTCAGCACCAGGCCTGCCTTATAAGAGCTCTTGAAGGAAGCACTAAATATGGAAAGGAAAAACTGGTACCAGCCACTGCAAAAACAAATACAAAATTGTAAAGACCATCGACACTATAAAGAAACTGCATCTAACGGGCAAAATAACCAGCTAGCATCAAATTGACAGGATCAAATTCCCACATAACAATACTAACCTTAAATGTAAACAGGTTAAATGCCCCAATTAAAAAATACAGACTGGCAACTGGATAAAGAGTCAAGACCCATCGTTGTGTTGTATTCAGGAGACCCATCTCACATGAAAAAACACACATAGGCTCAAAATAAAGGGATGGAGGAATATTTACCAAGCAAATGGAAAGCAAAAAAAACCAGGGTTTGCAACCCCAGTCTCTGATAAATCAGATTTTTAACTAATAAAGATCAAAAAAGACAAAGAAGGGCATTACATAATGGTAAAGTGACGAATGCAACAGGAAGAGCCAACTATCCTAAATATATATGCACCCAATACAGGAACACCCAGATTCATAAAGCAAGTTCTTAGACAAAGAGACTTAGACTCCCACACAATATTAGTGGGAGACTTTAACACCCCACTGTCAATATTAGACATATCAACAAGATAGAAAATTAACAAGGATATTCAGGACTTGAACTCAGCTTGGGACCAACAGGACCTAATAGACATCTACAGAACTCTCCACCCCAAATCAACAGAATATACATTCTTCTCAGCACCACATCACACTTTTTCTAAAATTGAACACATAATTGAATGTAAAACACTCCTCAGCAAATGCAAAAGAACAGAAATCATAACAAACAGTCTTTCAGACCACAGTGTAATCAAATTAGAACTCAGGATTAAGAAACTCACTCAAAACCACACAACTAGATGGAAACGGAATGACCTGCTCCTGGATGACTACTGGGTAAATAACGAAATGAAGGCAGAAATAAATAAGTTCTTTGAAACCAATGAGAACAAAGACATAACATACTGCAATCTCTGGGACACAGCTAACACGTGTTTAGAGGGAAATTTATAGCACTAAATGCCCACTGGAGAAAGCAGGAAGGATCTAAAATTGATACCCTAACATTGCAATTAAAAGAACTAGAGAAGCAAGAGCAAACAAATTCAAAAGTTAGCAGAAGACAAAAAATCACTAAGATCAGAGCAACACTGAAAGAGATAGAGACACAAAAAAACCCTTCAAAAAATCAATGAATCCAGGAGCTGTTTTTTTGAAAAGATTAACAAAATGGACCTCTAGCCAGACTAACAAAGAAGAAAAGAGAGAAGAATCAAATAGACACAATAAAAAAATGAAAAAGGGGATGTCACCACTGATCCCACATAAATAAAACTACCATCAGAGAATATTATAATCACCTCTATGCAAATAAACTAGAAAATCTAGAAGAAATGGATAATTCCTGGACACCTACACCCTCCCAAGACTAAACCAGGAAGAAGCTGAATCACTGAATAGACAAATAACAAATTCTGAAATTGAGGCAGTAATTAATAGCCTACCACCCAAGGAAAGCCCAAGACCAGATGAATTCACAGCCGAATTCTACCAGAGGTACAAAGAGGAGCTGGTACCATTCCTTCTGAAACTATTCCAAACAATAGAAAAAGAGGGACTCCTCCCTAACTCATTTTATGAGGCCAGCATCATCCTGATACCAAAACTTGGTAGAGACACAACGACCAAGGAAAATTTCAGGCCAATATCCCTGATGGACATTGATGTGAAAATCCTCAATAAAATATGGGCAAACCGAATCCAGCAGCACGTCAAAAAGCTTACCCACCACAATCAAGTCGGATTCATCCCTGGCATGCAAGGCTGGTTCAAAATACGCATATCAATAAATGTAATCCATCAAATTTACAGAACCAATGACAAAAACCATATGATTATCTCCATAGATGCAGAAAGGGCCTTCAATAAAATCCAACACCCCTTCATGCTAAAAACTCTCAATAAACTAGGTATTGATGGAACATATCTCAAAATAATAAGAGCTATTTATGACAAACCCACAACCAATATCATACTGAATGAGCAAAAGCTGGAAGCATTCCCTTTGAAAACCAGCACAAGAAAAGGATGATCTCTCTCACCACTCCTATTCAACATAGTATTGGAAGTTCTGGCCAGGGCAATTGGGCAGGAGAAATAAATAAAAAGTATTCAAATAGGAAGAGAGGAAGTCAAACTGTTTCTGTTTGCAGATGACATGATCCTGTATCTAGAAAATCCCATCGTCTTAGCCCAAGAAAAGCTTCTTAAGCTGATAAGTAACTTCAGGAAAGTCTCAGGATACAAAATCAATGTGCAAAAATCACAAGCATTCCTATACACCAGTAATAGACAAACAGAGAGCCAAATCATGAGTGAACTCCCATTCACAATTGCTACAAAGAGAATAAAATACCTAGGAATACAACTTACAAGGGATGTGAAGACCTCTTCAAGGAGAACTACAAACCACTGCTCAAGGAAATAAGAGAGGAAACAAATAAATGGAAAAACAGTCCATGCTCATGGATATGAAGAATCAATATCATGAAAATGACCATACTGCCCAAAGTAATTTGTAGATTCAACACTATCCCCATCAAGCTACCATTGACTTTCTTTGCAGAATTAGAAAAAACTACTTTAAATTTCATATGGAACCAAAAAAGAGCCTGTATAGCCAAGACAATCCTAAGGAAAAAGAACAAAGCTGGAGGAATCATGGCACCTGATTTCAAACTATACTGCAAGGCTACAGTAACAAGAACAGCATGGTACTGGTACCAAAACAGATATATAAACCAGTGGAACAGAACAGAGGCCTCAGAAATAATGCCACACATCTACAACCATCTGATCTTTGACACAGCTGACAAAAACAAGCAATGGGGAAAGGATTCCCTATTTAATAAATGGTGTTGGGGAAACTGGCTAACCATAGGCAGAAAACTGAAACTGGACCCCTTCCTTACAACTTATACAAAAATTAACTCAAGATGGATTAAAGACTTAAACATAAGACCTAAAACCATAAAATCCCCAGAAGAAAACCTACACAATACCATTCAGGACATAGGCATAGGCAAAGGCTTCATGACTGAAACACCAAAAGCAATGGCACCAAAAGCCAAAATTAACAAATGGGGTCTAATTATACTAAAGAGCTTCTGCACAGCAAAATAAACTATCATCAGAGTGAACAGGCAACCTACAGAATGGGAGAAAATTTTTGCAATCTATCCATCTGACAAAGGGCTAATATCCAGAATCCACAAGGAACTTAAACAAATTTACAAGAAAAAAATCAAACAACCCCATTAAAAAGTGGGCAAAGGATATGAACAGACACTTCTCAAAAGAAGGCATTTATGCAGCCAACAAACATACAGAAAAAAGCTCATCATCACTGGTCATTAGAGAAACGCAAATCAAAACCACAGTAAGATACCATCTCACCCCAGTTAGAATGGTGATCATTAAAATGTCAGGAAACAACAGATGCTGGAGAGGATGTGGAGGAATAGGAACGCTTTTACACTGTTGGTGAGAGTGTAAATTGGTTCAGTCATTGTGGAAGACAGTGTGGTGATTCCTCAAGGATCTAGAACCAGAAATACCATTTGACCCAGCAATCTCATTACTGGGTATATACCCAAAGGATTATAAATTATTCCACTATAAAGACACATGCACACATATGTTTATTACAGCACCCTTCACAATAGCAAAGACTTGGAACCAACCAAATGCCCATCAATCATAGACCAGATAAAGAAAATATGGCACATATATACCATGGAATACTATGCAGCCATAAAAAAAGGATGAGTTCATGTCCTTTGCAGGGACACGGATGAAGCTGGAAACCATCATTCTCAGCAAACTAACACAGGAACAGAAAACCAAACACTGCATGTTCTCACTCATAAGTGGGAGTTGAACAATGAGAACACATGGACACATGGAAGGGAACATCACACATCGGGACTTGTTGGGAGCTGGGGGGATAGGGAAGGGATAGTATTAGGAGAAATACCTAATGTAGATGAGGGGTTGATGGGTGCAGCAAACCACCATGGCATGTGTATACCTATGTAACAAACCTGCACGTTCTGCACATGTATCCCAGAACTTAAAGTATAATTTAAAAAAATAATAAAAAGATTAAATATTAGATATAAAATATCATCACCTTTGAAATTATTGCTACAAGTATAATAGAGGAGGATATGAAAAATTTTATTTTTATTTTCGTTTTGTCATCTTCGTGGTAATTTGAAAGGTGCCCCTTACGTGGCATTCAGTAAAAGAGATTATTAAGTCCAAGCACAATGAGCCTAAAATGCTCTCCCTCTCACTTCTCACCTACTCACCTTCATGTTTGAGCTAACTTCCCACTACCACCTTTGCCCCCAATTTATGTAGGGTTCCTGGAACTTTCAGAATATCACAGTTCTGACACACATGTGTATTTGTAAAAAATTGTTTAATTCCTGCTTCTCTGCATTAGACTCTAATGTTTACCAGAGCAAGTGAAGGGAAAATGTCTTTTTTGTTCACCATTGCATCCCCAGTGCAAATAGGTATTTCACTGTTTGTGGGAAAACATGAATAAACAAAGACTTTAAGGCAGAAGGACTAAATAGCAAACCGTATTTACTCTAAGTTGCTTGACTAGTTCCAATAAGAAAAGGGAAGATAATGTATACCTATTTGATAATATTCTGTGTAGATCTACTTTTTCTTAAATCTCCCACCATTTCCAGACCTTCAGTTTCCACAGGAAATGTTGGAGTCAATACCAGGACTTCAAAAAGAACACTTTGGCACCATAAACACTCTATCAGCAGTATCCAAGGATCACACTCAAGCAGCCAATTGCATGCTTTTCACACAACCCCAGAAAGTTGCAATCCCCCATTAGAGGACCAAAGTGGGAGAATAAATCTCTTTTCCTAGATTTTAGCACCTAATTATATCAAAACATAGACTGCCCACTAATTGTAGAAAAAACACAGAGATGGTATTCACTAAAAGTTAAAGTAGTGAAAAACAAGCTTTTACTCCACTATTTTGCAATATCCATTAGAAAATACTCTCTTAACAGGTTCCTGTCTGGATAGGTTTTTGAATTGTGAAATGCCTTTCACTGTAATTGAAATGAATCATTCATTCCCTATGGAAATGTTCTACACTTGAAATTGCACACAACAGTGAACTGCAAAAATTAATTTATCCTGAAGAGGGAAATTTAATATTTATATAAATGTGCACACACACACACACACACCCTTGTTTTCTGTCCAGTGAAATTTGGAAACTGAGGAAAACATTCTTCTGCATCACATTTCTGTTATAAACTTTCCCTGTGCATGATGAGAACCACTTTCCCCTGGTTTATCCCTGAGGATAGAAGCAAATACCTGCTCTAGAGGAATCAGTCTATGTTCAATGAAGGCATACAGAACCTTCGTAATTCAAACACACCAATCTATGGTGATGGTGGGAAGTGAGGAGTGGGGAGAGAGAATGATCTAATACGTAAAGTGAAAGAGTATTAACCAAAGTTCTATAGCAATGAGAACTATATTTGCATTCAAACAATGAGCAATATTTGCATTCAAACAATGAGCAAGTTAGTTGAAATTATAGATAAGTCATATTTGACAACGCATTTGTAAGATTCTCTATGACAGCTTAAATTATTATTTGTGATATATACTCCATTTAATTGTCAAAAGATTTAGAACAGCTTGCAATAAAAGTAGATCATAAGTAAACAGGTGATTAAATATGAAAATAGATATCACAACTGTGAAATGGAAAGATATTTGCAGGATAGTGGTTGAAAAACTAAAATAATTACTAAAAATTGAGCACTGAATTTGACTAAGAAATGTCCTCATGGACAGTCCAAAAATGGAAACTTAATGGAAGTTTAGCTCTTCTTGATTAAAAATCTCATGTCAATTGCACTAGGGGGGGAAATCTTTTTTTCTCATCCTAAGTTCCACAAGAAATTTTCTGCATGACTTCTTATACAAATGGAAGATTAGATAATAACATAATGGACCTGTTCAAAGTGATTCTGAAAAATGTAAAACTGTTTTTCATTAACTATTTTTCATTTCGCCCCTCTTATAAATTGGATAGTAAAGCATAAATCATTGAAGGTATTCCTCAGGGTAGCTAAATTAATACAGTCCAAATATTTACTCTGGAGTGATCCAAGTAACTGCAAGGGACAGAACTGATAGACCATAGAAAACTGTCACTCAAACCGCTTTAAGCCAGGGAAAACTATTCCACCTTACTGAGAAACTCGACATGTAAAACATAAAAGTACAGCTGCTCTGACTGAAGATGGGATAGGGGAAGTCTGAGACCCTACCTTTCAGTTCCCCTCTTTACTTTACTCCTCCACCCCTGTCTCTGGTCAGCTCCAAGGATCTAGTAGACCTCAGACTGGAGTATAGATGCACTGTGTATTATGAAAGAGAAACTCACATGCATAAGGGAGCAGAGTGTTCCCTTGAAAGTTATTACTAACAGACTGCCAAAGAAAAGTGTGTTTCTGAAGAGTGCCCTGCATAAAATAAAATAAATCAGTATCAAAGCAAATTATATATGAGTTCTCATGAGTTTAAGACGGAGTTTTAAAAAAATAAAATATACAGGCTTTTCCCCTAAATTTATAAGACATTGCTAATTATTGCTGAAAAGTTAGAAGATTCAGAGACCACAAAAATTAAAATGATATATAACCCTACTTCTCAGAGAAAACCAATAACATTTTATTATATATTCTTTTTGTGTGCACTCATACATACTTTGAAAAAATAGATTAGGATGAATACACTTCTTGGAAACCTGTTATTTTTACATATTATAAGTATTTTTCTACTTTATTAAGTATTCTTCCAAGGTATCATTTTTCATGTCTTCATGATGATTGTATGGTTGAAACAATCTTGCCAGTATCCAACATCTGGCCACATAAGTTATCTGTACAGTTAATCAACTGTGCTACAATGAACATTCTAGGATACATAATGTATAATCAACTGTGCTACAATGAACTTTCTAGGAGATACGTCTTTGCTTTTTTTCATAACGAATTTTTTAGAACCACATTGCTGAATCAAACGGCAAGCTATGTCTAAGTATTTTGATGCCCATAACTAGTTTGCCCTCACAACAAAACAAGAACGTTGTAGAAATTTACAGTTGCAGCAGGTTTGCTTCCTTAGGCAAAGTCTCAAATGGAAGTTAGTGTACTAGATGTTTATTAAAGAGAGCTCTTAGAGTCAATTTCTGTGGAAGGAAGGATTGTGCAGAGGTAGCAGCGGAGCCACAATGAAAGCTCAACAGTAACTCTCAGCTGACTCCGTGGGGAGCTCTGAAACTAGACTGGTTCTTCAGAATTGTCCTGAATTGGGCTGACACGACTAAGGATTTATACATCCCCATTTTTTCCACTGAGGCCATCCCTGAATCGCTGCAGATAAGACAGTTCCAGCAGGTAGCTCAAAAAGTGCTCCCTTGAACGAGGACATGGGCCACATATCACAATGTGGCCACACATCACAATGTGGCCACACACTAATATCTCCAGCACGTATGAGCAAGTCTGGTTTCCCTCACTTTGACACCACACTAATATGACCTTTTGGTATCATAAACTATTTCACTCCTGTCATTTGAAAGGTGAATAATGGCATCTTGTTTATTGGCAATTTGGGTTTTTTGTAAATAAGTAGCTTATTCTTGATTTTTGCCCATTTTCCTATTAGAGTGATTTGCTTGGTTGGGGGGGATTGATTTGTTCTTTTGTAAAAAGCTCTTTACCTACTAACAGTATTAACCTGTTTGTAAACAATGCAAATATTCTTTCTCGGCCTATATGTATATCCAAAGTTGTTACAATATTTGATGGCAGAAACTTTCAGTTTATGTGGTTAAATCTTTTTATCTTCTTCTTTATGATTTCTGACTTGGGAACCTTGGTAATTGTGCTTAGAAAGGTCTTTGTCACCCCAAGAGTGTACCAATAGTGACCTGTATTTTTATTTATGTATAATGTTTATTTTATCAGGAAACTCTTGCCATAAATAAGGTAAAGAAATAACATTTCCCCAAATAGTCAATTATCTCAACACCATTTATTGAATTATTTATATTTTCTCTGATATTTTGAAATATCAGAGAAAAATTCTAATATTCTTACTATACTAACATCCAATGAATTTCTAATCTATTTTCAAAGTCCCTATTGAAAAAATGATTCATGAATAGTGTGCTTCAATGTGTCACACTGCACGGAATGCCTTGTATACATATTTTACCCAAAGTTTCCTAGTATCTCTCAAAAAGAGTAATTTGACATAAAAAAAAACTAAATTAAATACTAAATATGAACATAACTTTCGATTCTGAATGGAGACTTTAAATTATGTCCAGCAACTGCTTTACCTATAGAATGCTAATATTATTTAGAATCATTATACACCACTTAGGTACCTTCTGTTTAAATAGCCAAGATGATTCTTTCTATTACTCTAAACCCAAGAGATTTAATCCTATTAAAAGTAATTCACATTAGCATCATTAAGAAGATAATCCTATCTGGCCTACATGCAGTTCCTTCCCTCCTTCGTTTCTTCGTTTTTCTCTTTCTTTCTCTCTTCTATTTTTTTTCTCTAAACAATACAGCTTAGCTGTGTGTTTCTTTTGCCTACAAGAGAAAGAAACAGAAAGATAGAGGGGCCAATTTGGACAATGCTATCTCTACAGCTCTTTCTGCCTTTACATCAAGCAGTCAATCTCTGTACAATAAGTTGATAATAAAATAGCAGTTACACATATTTAATAAAATAATTTAGTTGCTGAAATTCT
Organism: Macaca thibetana thibetana; assembly: GCF_024542745.1. Taxonomy (NCBI): domain Eukaryota; kingdom Metazoa; phylum Chordata; class Mammalia; order Primates; family Cercopithecidae; genus Macaca; species Macaca thibetana. Next base: position 46,113,732 of record NC_065580.1, read on the forward strand.
GCCCCATGAAGGACACCATACTCTGCCTTTTACCTAAATAAAGACGGTCAGTCATCTTTTCTGTTGGGGGAGAAATTAGTCTGGTTCAACTTCAAGCCCTGGGTCACCTGGAGGAGTTGGATTCCAATCAAAAGTTTCAAGTATATTTTCTACACGTATAGAGAAATGAGTGTAGTAGTCATTAATACCTTTGACCACACAACATTTCTCTTACCTTCTTTTGGAAACAGTGGTGCTTGCCTCCATTAGGGAGCTTTCCCTCTTCCTCCAGTTCTGACTCTAAGATATACTCCAAAAAGAATCTGCCCTGTTTTTACATAATCCTCTTATGCACACTATCACAGGTGGATACCCTACCACAAGTGGGTACTCTTCCTAAGATGAGCCATTCAGGATTTCTCTTTTGGATTTTTTCTAATTAAACTAAGGAGAGAACTTATTTTCTGGGACAAAACATGTAAGGTAGGAAGCCAACAGGCATAAGCAGCCATAGGATCCTGCCTTCTGGGATATGTCAAATTGCAACAGGTGAAGCTGAAATGGAAAGACAGAGAAACAATAGAATCAACACGTGCCTTTGAGCCTCTGGTTCCATTCATCCACAAAGCCTTTCATAGTCGGCTTTCATAAATAACAAATTCCCCATTTGTGCTTAAGCTACAAGAGTGATGATTTTATTACTTGAAATACAAAAATTTCTGACCAATGAAATTACTCCTTCCATTGGTCCTAAACAAAGAGCAAAGGGGGAAATTACAGAACACTAAGTTTATAGGAGATGGGGCAACATTATAGAGAACCCTGTAGGTCATGACAAAGAATTTGAAATTAGCAATGGGAAGCAAATTTGTAGGATTTGACCAGAGATGATATAATATAATTTGCACTTTTAAAGATGAACCTTATTGCTGTGTGCAAAACAGATTATAGATGACTGAGAAGGTGGGGAAGTATGAAAAACTTGAGACTCCTTAGGAAATGCTTACAGTGGTACTGGTGAGAGAGGCTGGCAGCTTACACTACTAAAGTAAGAGGAGTGAAGATAGTGAGAAGTGGTTGGAAGCTGGAGTTATTTTTGCAGTAAACCAACAGGACTTGTTGAAAGAATGCAGTATTTCCTTAGGATACATTCCTAGGGGGGATATTATGGGGTCAGAAGATAAAAATATCTTTCTTATGTCTTTTTTAAAGTGAGTATAACAATTTGCAAATCCTGATTATAAGGGACTCATTTCTCCCCTCCCCATGCTTAAACAAACACTGGATATTCTCATGGGTTTTTAGAAAATCTTTGCTAATTAGATAAGCAAACAAAAAATAGTATTGCATTACAGTCTTAATGACACTTGTAATATTGAAAAAAATGTAAGCATGGATTATTTTCTTTGTGGGAAAATGATCATTTCTTATTTTTTGTCCCTTATGTATTAGGTTCTTTGTGTATTTCTTATAAATTTATATGAAGTCATGTAAATATCTTTTGTTAAAAACATTAATCTTTTGTTCTATTCATTGTAAGTAGTTTCTTATGTTACTGTTTGCCTTGTGGTTTTGGATAAATCCTTTTTATTATTTGTAATGTTTCAGTTATTAATGAACTATCTATCCAACTTGTATTAATTTCTTCTTGATCAATTGCCTTTAAGCTTAGAAAGTTCACATAGCCCAATCAGGAAATCTTATAAAAATCTGTGCTTTTGGTGGTGGTGGTGGTGGTGGTGGTGGTGGTAGTAGTAATTTTTGGTTTAACTTTTTTCCCTACATTTAACTGATTGAATCCTCCTAAATTCTATTTTGTTTGTGCTATGAAGGATCACAATTCACTGTTTTCCCAATTGTCTCAAACTGTATATTAGATAACCAGAGAAATATTATTAAAGAATAACAAAAAGTGTGCAGGCATGCAATATAATAAAATCACAGTTCTTGGTAACCAGCTAAGGGTAGTGAAAGAAATAGCATTAAGATTTCATACTCTAGAGCAACATTTTCCTAATCGGTATGCCTCAGAACATCAACCTTCTGAGCCAATTCCTGAAATAAGGGTATTACTTGAATAAGTTTGGGGTACCCTACTATATCCCCCTCCCACATGGAAGAATAGTGGGGCACATTTGTATCAAAAACTTGAGAAGTATTACTGCAATTTGTTTAACTCTACTAACTTAGTGTTTCCCAAATCTTTTTAAATAAGAACCTTGCTTCAAATAACTGCTATAAACTGAACGTTTGTGTTACTCCCAAAATTTGGATGTTGAAAGCCTAACTGCCAATGTGAAGGTATGATGAGATGGGGCCTTTAGGAGGTAATTAGGTTAAGAGTGTGAAGCCCTCTTGAATGGAACTTGTGCCCTTATAAGAAGACACAGGAGAGCTTGCTTCTCTGCTCTCTGTCATATGAAGATATAGTGAGAAGACAGTCATTTTTCAGACCAAGAAGGAGGCCCTTTACAGAACCTGACCGTGCTGGCTCCTTGATCTGGGACTTCCCAGTCTCCAGAATCAGGAAAAATAAATGTCTATTGTTTAAGCCACCCAGTTTATAGTACTTTGTTATAGCAGTCATAACTGACAAACACCAGAAACAACAAAAGGCATAGGTGTACCATGGAACACACGTGAGGTCATAACAGTAATGATTTCAAGATGTATTCAGACCAGTGCTCCATCTTCTGCAACATGGTTTATTGTGTTGAGATTCTATTTCTGTCTGCATATTATACCAAATAAGTAGCTGTTTACATACAAAATCATACTTAATTTTGTAATATAGTAACTATTTTTTAAAATCTTGCAGTTTTAACTCCATGATATACAGGATTCAAAATAAATGCATATAGTTCATGTCATTTAATATATAATGCTGTATTAGTCCATTCTCACACTGCTATGAAGAAATACCTAAGACTGGGTAACTTATAAAGGAAAGAGATTTAATTGATTCACAGTTCTACAGAGTTGGGGAGGCCTCAGGACACTTACAATCATGGTGGAAGGTGAAGCAAACATGTCCTTCTTCGCATGGCAACAGAAGAGAAAAGTGCAAAGCAAAGGGGGAAAAAAAGCCCTTTATAAAACCATCAGATCTCATGAGAACTCACTATCATAGCATGCCCCCATGATCTCCCCCCATGAACTGCTGCCATGATCTAATCACCTCCCACCAGGTCCCTCCCCCAACACATGGGGATTACAATTCAGATGACAATTCAAGATGAAATTTGGGTGGGGACACAGAGCCAGACTATATCAAATGCTAAGGTGTGTATTTCTATAACTGGAAAAAATGCTTCACCCACTCTGAAAAAGAGACTTTTTTAACTCCCACTAACATCATTCAGTTACTCTGATTAAGATAAATGAAACATAAGAAAGAAATGGTGAAGTGAGATAATACCTAAAATTTAATAATCCAAGATAATTTTTCATCCAGATACATTAGATAGGAACTTGCATTTGCATATTTTTCCAATTCCAATTTCCTTTTTTTTTTTTTTTTTTTTTGAGACGGAGTCTCGCTCTGTTGCCCAGGCTGGAGTGCAGTGGCCAGATCTCAGCTCACTGCAAGCTCTGCCTCCCGGGTTTATGCCATTCTCCTGCCTCAGCCTCCCGAGTAGCTGGGACTACAGGCGCCCACCACCTCGCCTGGCTAGTTTTTTGTATTTTTTAGTAGAGATGGGGTTTCACCATGTTAGCCAGGATGCTCTCGATCTCCTGACCTCGTGATCCGCCCGTCTCAGCCTCCCAAAGTGCTGGGATTACAGGCTTGAGCCACCGCGCCCCGCCGCTATTTTCATCTTTCATAAATTGATAAGGTCACCTATACTATCCCTGATAATAATACACTATGTCTTTAATGTATGTTAATATAAATATTTGAACTAGTGAAACATCACCAAAGAACCAGAATCTGTCTTAAGAATAACATGACTTCAGATGACTTCATTCTCTAAAAATAACCACGCACAGCAGTATTTGTTGCAACAAAAATTTATATACAATGTTCCACAAATATATCATGCAGGAGTCTAGAATGTTGACGATGCCTTCTTAGTATAAATGAAGGCTGAGTGAGTAATTTCTAGGCAGCATTTTTTAGGTCAATCTGAAAATGGTACTAGCAGGAAGATGCTAGAAGCATTCAAGTTAAAAAGCATTCAAGTTTTTTAAAAATGCAGATTTTGAATGGAGCATTATTCTCAGTGAATTAATTCAAATGTGCTTGCTTTGACTATATAATTATTATGATTTTTCTACTAGAACCTCACTATAATATTATCTGCTGTCACATGTCAGCAAATCTTAGTGGCTCTTCATTCAAAATATGTACAGAATTTAACTATTGCTCACCCTTTCTTCCACTACCACCTTAGAAGAAGCCACAGAAATCTCTCTCTCTGACCTAGGTTATTGTGATAGCATATTAAATGATTTCCCTGTTTGCACCCTTGCCACCTCTACAGTATATTCTCCACACAGCAGTACAAGTATCTTTGGAAAAATGTAAATTATGTCACTCTTCTGCTCAAAACCCTCACTTAGAATAAACACAAAGTCATTACAACAGCCTACAAGAGCCTACACGATCTGTGCCCCTCCCCACCCCATCCATGCCACCTCCTGGGCTCCATTCCCCTAACATTCTCTCCCTAGATCCCTGGGTTTCAGCCTCACTGACTTCTTTGCTTTTCCTCTGACACACCGAGGACTTGTTCTCTGAAGGACTTTGTCTTTGCCTAGAATGTTCTTTCCCCAGATATAACTAAATCTTTATACTTCCTACATCTCTGTGAAAATCAAGGTTCAAATCCCAGTACCACCCACCACCAGTTCTGTGGCTGCCATGGTTACCTATTCTTTCTTCTTCCTCAATCTTCTGTAGAAATGGAAATAATACCACATGCTCAGGCCTTTGCCCTCTTTCCTGGATAACCACTATTCTGAGATTTCTGCCTACTTCTGCCTCATTTCCTTCAGGTCTCTACTTATAGCTTATATGGTCTTTTTATCAGAAATCTTCCCTGATCACCCCATATCAGATAGCACACACAACACCCCTCTGTCCTTCTTCTCCCTTTAACCTGCTTTATTTTTTTCACAGCATTTTTTACTACCTAATATATTACACACTCATTTGTTCACATCTGTCTTCCTCCACTAAAACAAAAGTTCCTTCTATTTTTAATTTTTCTATACTTTTTTTTAAATAGACAAGGTCTCACTTTGTCATCCAGGCTGGAGTGCAGTGGCTCAGTCATAGCTCACAGTAACCTTGAACTCCAGGACAAAGTGATCCTCCCACTACCTCACCCTCCTGAGAGCTACAGGCACACACCACCATGCTCAGCGTTTTTGTTTTTGTTTTCATTTGGAGAGATGGAATCTCACTGTGCTGCCCAGGCAGGTCTCGAATTTGTGGTCTAAAGCAATCCTCCCACTTTAGCCTCCCCAGAAAGCTTCTTTTTGATACAGACTTGTGACTATTTTGTTTATTGCTATACTCCACCATCTAGAATTGTGGCAAATATCTGGCAAATATACAGAGCTTATCAAATAACATATTTGTTGAATAAATTAAAGAAGAAATTAGTATGCATTTTACTTAAGGTGAATTCATTTTGCAAGTTAATAAGATGGATTATTACTTAAATAATACATGGATTTCAATATAACCCAAGGCTTGCCTGTATCACACAATATATATCTGGAGAATAGTAGCCTTCAGTTCAGCATGATTTATACTGTGTGGAATCACAAGGTAAGCTAGGGATGTAACAAAATAAATACCAGTCTAGATAATTCTGGCCTTCAGAGTAATTACATAGTGGTTCAAAATATGCATTTTAATAATCTACAATAACAAAATTATCTAACAGCCTTTTGAAACCTCTACTCCCTGTACATGTGTGAAGAGTTGGGGCATTAAATCCAAACTGAAGAATATCAGATCTGATTATCAAAGTGCAGATCCACATTTGTTGGCTCAAGGAACGCTATTAGCAGAGTTCCCATGCTAATACCAGTTTAATTTACTGTCAATAGTACACATTGTCTTCCATAAAGAAGCCCTAAGAGGTTGCATACCTATAGTAACAGATTCATTTTAATGAACCCTTTTCCATATTTAAAATGATCCTACGATATATGTTTGCCACAAAGAGCCAAATGAAATTTAATCATCTACAATATTATTTGCAAATTTTTATGTTGGAGAGTCTATTTTATATTAGAAATATATCCTTCTTTGAGTTAGAAGATAAAATCTAGGACCTCTCTTTGGAGACTATTTCCTTGACTAAAATAATACGTATTCCCTAGCTTCTTTCAATAGCAGCTAATCTAATAAAGCTCAAATTAAATAGTATAAAAAGGGCCAACTTTATTAGATTGTTAAAATAGATAACTTCAAAATTAGATTTTCTGGGAAATTGCTAAAGAAAATCCCTTAATATTCAAGATAGACACCTTGTCAATTAGCCAAATCTATTAGCTGGCACAAATTAAATTTTTACCACCTTGTTTTTTCTGTCTATCTAAAATATTCATAATGTATTGCAAGATTCTGAGAAGTGGTAGTTTGGGGTTGTGTATTTTACAAGAGGCTTAATTTGTAAAGAAAATATAAGAAAAATTTTCATATTCATATAAAATGAAGCAGATGGCTACTAGTTGTAATTCTGCTAAATTAATATACACACATTGTTTTGTAACTGCTATGTCTGTGTATAATGTTGGCTTTTACAATGTGAGTTAATTGTCAGACAAATCACTTTCATGCTGAAGATGGTGTAGAGAAAATAAATTAAGTCCAAATCCAATGAAGCTTTATTCCATTCTTTCCTTCCAGGAATATCAGAATTCATTTAACTATCCATTTGTCCTGATGAAATTCTCTGTTGTACACACAATACAGGTGAGCCAAGCGGCATTCTCAATTTCATCTGCTTTCACAAACCAAACAAACTACCAGAGTAGGGTGGTAGAAAGTACTGCAGACCCGGTTCCAGTACTGGTTCCTCTTTCGATTATGTGGCTCAATTCAGTTTCCTCACATGAAACACATGTGAGGAACACATGAAACACAGGAGGTAAAGCATGGGGCTTCAAACGTCTCTTGTTGGTATATTTTCTCCTATTTAAAACACATATCTCTAAAAGGGTCAGGAAGAGAGAGAGTTTGTTTCTTCAACAATGATTACAGCTCTCACATTTTTCTAAAGCCACAGAAGAGAATTTTAGAGCTAATGAGACCTAGAGATTATCAAAGTGGGAGATTTGATGCTGTTGATTACCCCCTGCTTCTGGAACTTTTATCCAAGTTTTCTTTATAAAATCTGATCATGTCACCTCTGGTTAAAAGCTTTTGTTTCTCCACTTGCTCACAGGTTGATTTGGACATCTTTCAATGGCACTACAGAAAAAAATCCATATAATTGAACCCACAGAACCCACCGCTGCTCCATTTCCTGCCACGCCTCTCTCTCCTTACACATTTCAGCAGACAATATCCTGAAAAGGCTCTGTGCATTTATCTGCATACTGTTCCTTCCACCTCCAGTGTCCTTATTCTCGTTTTTCCTTGGCAAATTTATACCTGTAGGGCGCCCTCTATTGAGAGCTTAACAGCTATCTATTTGTATTTCTATCACAGCCTTTATTACACTGTTATGTAACTTCTCTATTAAAGACAATCTACTCACTAAAGTATTACTTTTGAGGGGTGGGGGAAGAAATTCTGTCTCACTCAACTTTGTGTTGCCAGTATCTGGTACATAGTAAGTGTTCCATAAGCATTTGCTTTATGTGGAACTGTAGATAGATTTGGGCAATAAACAAGAACGGCTAGGAGCCAGCTCCAGCCTCAGTTGCTGCCTGGTGCTGTTACAGTTACCTAAAAAGTTATGGAAACATCCCCAGGATACATAATGTACTTCCTCATAGTAAATCAAGTTTTGACAGTTGAAAGATGAAAAAATATTCCTTTGATAGGTTTATCAGTCACAGAAAGAGTAGCACATTCTTCACTAAGGATTTTTTAAAAATAGAGCAACGAGTAGGTATAGACAGAAACTCATTTATAAACACTTTTTATTGCCCTCAGTGGATGAAACAACTCTACAGAGCATGCTTAGTAATAAAAATGTGGAAAGTTCAGGAGGTCAATTTTTCTAGGAAAAAAAAAAATGCTTCAAGACATCCTTTGTCACCTGCAAGCGCCTTTGAGTATCACCATTTGCTTGCTGGTGCTGAGATGAAAATGTTAACGGGAAAGGATCTCTCCCCAAAGTCAAGGAATTGAACTCAAGTAAGGACAGACTTATGATTAGAAAATGTAAATCTGTATGTTGAAATTTATTAACACAAACTGTTAATCCACAAACTGTTAATCATTACAGCAGTAAAAGTAGCGCCAAACTATTTTAAGGAAGAGTCTCAAAAAAGTTCTTGCACTGAAATGGGTCTGCAAAATCAAAATGAATTCTTAATTCAGGCTCCTTGGTCACTTTCTATACCAAGGCAGAAAATTATGTATATCATAAAGAGCAGCTTCTTAAGGTCTTTTTAATATCAGACTTGATTTAACCTGCCAGAAATAAAAGCCACAAATATCTTCTTAGAAAGAAAGCTCCTATATAAACTACATATGCTACATTGTACGTAATACATGCTCCATCTGATAACTTATATTTACTGAGCACATACCATGTGCCAGGCCTAATTGCTTGCCATGTAATCATTCAATTAATCATTACAGTCCCTTGAGGGAGGAATTGTTATTGTCATGTTTTAGTTGAGAAAACTGAGGCACAGAAAGCCTACATAATTTTTTACCTAACTTGGCTGGTTTGGATCAGAGCTGTATTACAAATCTAAAGAGCCTGACTCCAACACTCTCAATCACCCCACCTCATTCTTCAACATTGACTATGTTATCCTCCACACAAGAGCAAGTTTTTAACAAAAATACTTTAATTGGCAATTTTTTCTGATAGCAAAAGTGAGCCACGTTCATTGTAAAACATTTTTGCAATCAAAAAATAAAATTATGTTTAAAAAGAAAGGATACAGACCTCAAAGAGCTTATAAAGAGTGCAAACTGTAGCAGTGTGGCCATAGAATTAACTGTGGAACTTTGGAACCCACAGAAAAAGAGCAGACCTCATTATCAATTTGTGAGTCATGCTCTAGTCTATAGATGATACTTTTCTTGATTAGAAAGCAGCAACTGCCTCTACCATCTGATAGTTTATAAATAGGCTCAGCTCCAACATAAAAAATAGAGCATCAGTGGTCAGAATCACCTCTGGATAGTTATTACTCTCTGCAATGATTCATCAGATAATAAGTGCTTGACATAATCAAAGACATTTTTGTGCCAGCAAGGCATGTAATGACTTTTTCTAGTATATTTCCCAATGGCTTTATTTTGTTTAAGGAAAACATGGAAGAAATTACAGTAACCTCAAGAAAGCTTAAAGCTTTTCCTGTATCTTTTAAGAAAATGAATCTTTTTTAAAAAAAAAGAAAATCTTGAATAAAATGAATAAAAATCACTTATGCCATGACTAAAAAAAAAAAAAAGATGTTCTAATTACATCTTTATCTTTTTAAAATTCAGATATATTGTATATCAAAACCATATAGAAATTTCTAAACTTTTCCTATGAGTTCTTCATATTTTGATCTTACATGAAATATGGGTTCACCCTAGAATACTAACAGGCTTCTCTGTGAAGCACTAAAAATTTAAAAGAGCGAAGTTTTAAAATTCTAAAATTCTACATATTCACCATATAAAATTTACAATATCAACAGTGTGTTCATGGTGGCCTCAACAACTTAGGTAAGTGTTTTCTGAAAAAACAAAATTATAGAAAATATAGGTTTGTTATGTTTGTTTTAAAATACCAAAATAGAAAAGTATATGTTATAAATTCATCCAGCTAACAATATACAATCAGCCTCCATAACCGTGAGTTCTACATTAGTGGATTCAACTGACAGCAAATAAAAAATATTTGGAAAAAAATTTCCAGAAAGTTGCAAAAAACAAAACTTGAATTCAGTGTGCTGAGTACCACATTGAATTCACATGAATGAAGTGAGGTGTAGGCATTGTATTAGCCATCATAAGTAATCTAAGATTATTTAAAGTATAATGTGGATGTGCATAGGTTATATGCAAACACTACTCCATTTTATGTCAGGGACTTGAGCATTCTCAGATTTTGGCATCATATCTTTGGGGGCCTCTAGAACCAATCCTCCAAGGATATTGAAGGACAACTATAATGTTGAAGACAATGACAGCCAGACTGTTAACATTTAGCATGATATAGGTGCAAGATAAATATTACATACTCAAAGTAGATTTTCCAAAACCAATACTCTCCTTTTTTATTTTTTGTTTTTTAAGACAGAGTCTTGCTGTGTTGCACATGCTGGAGGTCAGTAGTGTCATCATAGTTCTCTGCAGCCTTGAACTTCTGGTCTCAAGTGATCCTCCCCTCTCAGCCTCCTGAGTAGCTAAGACTACAGGCATGCACCACCACAGCTGGCTAATTTTTTTTTTTTTTTAAGAGATGGAGGTCTTACTGCATTGCCCAATCTAGTTTCAAACTCCTAGCCTCAGGCATTCCTCCTGCCTCAGCCTCCCAAAGCTCTGGGATTACAGGTGTGAGCCACTGCACCCAACCCTAGCACTTTCATTATTCATCATCACTAAGGTTAAAATGAGACAACAGACATTGGCATGTGTGATATTTTCAATAATCTAAAATAAATTGGAATTGATTGAATACATCAAAGTGACAATTTAGTTTGGCTCTGTTTCCAAACTAAATTAGGATGAAATCTACATCTAAATCTATTTAATACATCCTGTATTAGAAATGACACAGTGGGCATGCAGTAATAAATCTGGTTAGTATTTCTCAGCCCTATTTTTAAAAACACAAAATTCTTTTTTTTTTATTTTTTTATTTTTTTTAATTTATTTTTTATTATTATTATACTTTAAGTTCTAGGGTGCATGTGCATAACGTGCAGGTTTGTTACATATGTATACTTGTGCCATGTTGGTGTGCTGCACCCATCAACTCGTCAGCACCCATCAACTCATCATTTACATCAGGTATAACTCCCAATGCAATCCCTCCCCCCCCCCCCCCCTCTCCCCTCCCCATGATAGGCCCCGGTGTGTGATGTTCCCCTTCCCGAGTCCAAGTGATCTCATTGTTCAGTTCCCACCTACGAGTGAGAACATGCGGTGTAAAAACACAAAATCCAAGCTGACCCTTTTATCAAAATAGACTGGAAGTCATATGTGATGGAATTTAGGTATTACTTATGATTAGAGCTATTATAATACTTAACAAGGAAATGTTTTCACATATCAAAACAATAATCCCACTTGATTTTTGTTGGTGTCTTTTGATTTATTTGAAATTGACACAGTGCTATATTTTTGTGCAAAAATTATTAATTGCAGAATGTGTCTCATCTTCAGAAAGCCTGCTACCTACCTTGTTTTATCAACCTTACCACATCAATGATGGAGAATGTAATTCTAGATATATCCAAAAATAGTTATATAGAAGTAAGTATTTTCTAGATTTCTACCTTTACCTTTAGATTTATTAAAAACTGGTGCCAAAATACACAAACTGTGCATTATTTCTTAGACTTTCCTACTTACGTTTTCTGGAGTTTATGTAAAAGAAGTTATTAATCTTTTGGGAATTATTAATCTATTAAAAATCTGATGATAGTTATCACAGTTTCCTTTTAAAAATTTATATATTCACAGTTTGTACCCAATTTCAGGACATCTACAGATCCCAAGTAAAGAATACGTTCTACAATGAATATTTATGAATACATCCCTTTTCTGGAAAGGACAACACTAAAAATTTATGATAATGCATTGGACTTCTCAAGAGAAAAATGAATCAGTGAGTTTACTGATGGAGAGCTGACATTTGAGGGGCTGATTACATATGGCAATGGAAGGGAAGTTCATCTGTCTAATGACAAACATATTTCACTCCCATAAGTGAATGTTTTTATAGCAACAAAAGGCCTATTCATCTCTTCGACAAGTTGTCTTCACCAAGTTTCTCATAATTCCCAACTCAAGTGGCTCAGCATTGCCAGTGCAAGTGAAATGGTTCCTCTTCTCCACATCCATTAATACATTAACCAGATATTTATTGAGTATCTACTATATGTAGAATCCTTCCTGAACAATACTAGGTGATATAGTTTGGCTGTGTCCCCACCAAAATCTCATCTTGAATTCCCATATGTTGTGGGATGGACCTGGTGTGAGGAAATTGAATCAGGGGGGCAGGTCTTTCTCATGCTGGTCTCATGATAGTGAATAAGTCTCATGAGACTTGATGGTTTTATAAGAAGGAGTTTCCCTGCACAAGCTCTTTTCTCTTGTCTGCCGCCATGTAAGACATGTCTTTCACCTTCTGCCATGATTGTGAGGCCTCCCCAGCCATGTGGAACTGTAAGTCCATTAAACCTCTTTCTTTTGTAAATTGCCCAGTCTCAGCTATGTCTTTATCAGCAGCATGAAAATGGACTAATACACTAGTCTTTGAGGATACACACACAAACAAGAGATATAGTGTCCCTACACTCATTGAGTTTGAGTTCTAGTGAAAAGGAAGAGAGGCAATAAGCAAATAAGCAAATAACCAAGATAATTTCAGAAAGTAATCAGTGCCATGAAAATTATAAAAGAAGGCCATCCAATGAGTGACTGAGGCAGGGGCAAAGAATCTGTAGAATGTGATATTGATCTGAAATCTCAAAGGATGAGAAAGAGTTAGCTGTAGAAAGATTTGGACATAGTATGTAGCAAAGGGAACATAAAATAAAAGGTTGTGAGGTGACAGCTTACCTGGCATGTTCAAGGCACATAAATATGACTGGCATGGCTACAGTGTACTAAAGGTAAGATGAAGTAAGATAGGCAGGCTGGGTGCAGATTACATGGGACTTTACATGTCATGAAAAGGAGTTTGAACTTCATTCCAAATGTGACAAGAAGCCATTAGAGAGTTTTACTCAGGGAAGTGGGCAACACAACCAAATGTTTGTTTTTAAAAAATGTATTATGTCTGCTATGACCTTAGATCCAAGAGTAGCCACAATAAAAGATGCAGTAGTTTCCACTCAGGTCAGATATATGGAAATTTCTGCTGCTGAAACTCAACAAAGCAAGTTGTCATCTTATGATTAACAATATAATTTTTAAAATATTTGCTATTAACAATTTTATAATAATGTGAGATTTCAAAAGTCTTTAATTATACTAATGAAAGCTCTAACCCTCTCTCCGATTAACAAATAATTATTCAACAACTTCTATATAATAGATACTGGTCTAGCCCAGTACTTTTCAAAGTATCAGTGGTGAATAATCAGTTGTTTTTCTTTTTGTTTTTTTTTTTTTTGCTTTTCTTTCCCAATTTATTGTGGACTAATATTTTTATAAAATATAATAAAAATAAGCCATTAGAAAATGAATTTTAACATATTATTAAATTCAAGAAACATAAAATTAAATTTCAATACATATAATCAGAAAAAACACAAAGGGGACAGAAGAATTACAATAAATAGCAAAATTGTATGTGTTGTTTATTAAAAGAAATTTAAAGTGTGCACAGGCAATTGATATAGAGACTTTCTAATACACTTGGAACTTTTTGTCCTTCCACAATGGTAACTAAAGAGTATGTAAAGAAATAGCAGTTGCCCATATTAAATGCCAATTCATACACTTTGAATAAACACTGATATATCAATATTTAAAGTTTTTAGTGCAATAAATGGGCTTGCATCTTGCTTGTTAAATTATCTAATCAAGGTTGGATTGACAACAATGCTACCTGAAGGAAATAATGAGTGCTAAACACTTTCTCTTTTGTTTTAATAACACACGGTAAACAAACCAGTCTCACAAAGGTATATTGATAGAAATAAAAGAGATTTTAAAGCAATTTTGGCAATTGCTTTAAATATTCATTATTACCTTTTATACAAAATGAGGCAAATGATATATTTTCATCTTCAATCCTTCACCGTAGCCAATTCTTAACAACTTACCCAATAAAGTATTGTAAAAACTAAACTAGTCTATTCTTTGTTCAGTGAGCACAGGCCACAGTGTATAGACCTATCATATGAGTTTACTAACTATGAACATGGATGTCATAAAAATGTCAAATTGCTATGAAAGCTTCTAAAGACTTGCTTCAATATTTACACATCTCAGCACAGAAAACAGTTATAAACAATTATTAGACCTACATCAGTCTAATCACTGTACTCCTCAAACTATGTGAGTGATAGTTTGAGAACAGTACTCTTCAAACTATCAGTTACATAGTTTGAGGAGTACTATTCTAGACTACCTCTTCTATAAACAAAAAAGCTATATGTTTTTAAAATCATTAAATTGACCATAGAAGGATACTTTCTACTCATCTTGCTTATAGATAGCAAATATTAGAATTAGTAGCAATAAAACTCAGTGTTAACCAGGAAGGATTGCTGTCCATATGAAAAAGGAATTTGGGATAATTTATGTCTCTGACTACCTGGCACTATTTTCAATATCTGGGACTTGTTCTAATATATACTTTCCTACAATGATTATCTATTTATAAGTACTCAGATCATTCTCTTGGGCCACTCCTCTCAAAAAAAAAGAAAAGAAAAGAAAAGAAAAAGATATTAAAGTAATTTAGTGTATTATAAAATCTAATAAGATTTTTTAAAAGTCTTATTCACTTAACCAATTTTATAATTTCAGCTTTTATTAGGTCAAAGGACTGTTACTATAAATGGAATCGTAAGCAGTGGTGGGCTGGAGCTGGCTTATACTAGTCTGAGTTGAACCAATTGTGTTCATCTCTTCCCACTCAGCATTCAATGATTTCAGGTTGGCAGTTGAAATCGTGCTTGATGGAAGTATTTACACCATGGAAGTCAGCAAACACTACTAATCAAGGCTTTTTTTCCCAGAGATCTTGTTATTAAACATTTGCTGATTGTAATTAATGATAATTTCAAATTTCTTTAAAAAGGAATTGACAAGATGGCATTATAAAATTTGAAACATTTTAGGAACTATTTTTAAGACAGTCTGATTCACCATCTTTTAGCACTAGGCTAGGAACAAGAAAATATCCTCCTAGACTATATCATAAAATCTATCATTCAGTAAATTTACATTATTGTTTATATGTTTGTCCATATAGACATATGGGCAAAAGGTCACAAGTAGGAGTAGCTATGATGCAATGGGTATATAAGAAGAAGAGTATATTATGTATATATATGCAAATTTTTTTCAAACATGGGGTAATAATTATAATTCTATTGGCTGGAATATACTTGCAAAACTCCACTAATTTCTTCTAGGCAACAACAAAAACTAGATCTGGTGAAAATTTTTTTTGAAACAGTAAGAGAAAGAAAAGTCACTGTCTCAGGTAAAATGTAGGAGTGTTGGAAGTAGAACCCATATGCAAACAACCCATAGTGGTGTTTGCATCAACAAAGAAACAGCAGAGTGCACTAAAACAACTCAAATTCATCACTGAGAAATTATATTTTTTAAAAAATTATTTTTTGGTTGGGCATAGTGGCTCATGCCTGTAATCCCAACAAATTGGCAGGCCAAGGCGAGTGGGATAATTTGAAGTCAGGGGTTCAAGACCACCCTGACCAACATGGTGAGACCCCATCTCTACTTAAAAAAATAAAATAAAATAGCCAGGCATGATGGTGTGTGCCTATAGTCCCAGGTACCTGGGAGGCTGAGGCACGAAAATCGCTTGAGCCCAGGAGACGGAGGTTGCAGTGAGCCGAGATCATGCCATTGCACTCCAACCTGGTCGACAGAGTGAGACTCTGTCTCAAAAAACAATTATTTTTTTAAAAAATGGGAAGAGGACAGATGCTAAGGATTTAATAAATGTTGGGTAGATGGGTAGCTAAGTGGCAAAAAAAAAAAAAAAAAGAAAGAAATGAGTAAGTTGCCTTGCTGATTAGACTGGGATTCCAAGGAGGTTAGGAGTCATGTCTGGCCCCTCTAATCTGTGATCCTTGACTGAACACAGTCTGACTGTTGCTCTTGAAAATGCATGCCTACAGACACAGCAGAAAGCCAGTAAATCCAGTGACCCACCATTACAAGCATCCTAATTCAGTGCACATGAATCTTGGGGGCAGTGAAGCAGTAAGTAACCCCAGCTTTTGATACCAGGGGTTTCATAAATCAGTAACATCTAGCTCATTATATTCATTTATTCTCCTAATCAGGCAAAAGTGCAGTGAAAACCAAATTGGAAATAAGAGTCACTTCAAACCTTAGGATAAATTTTTTCGAATATTGTGAAATAAAATATGTTTACAGAAAATACGTTTAACACATTAGCTTCACCTCCATCTTGTAACATTGTCTGCTCAAAATAAATCTTCTTAAGGAATGCATATTTTCCCTTGAATAGTTATCTTTTTATGCTATTTGAATCTGAACTGATTTTCTCAGCACAGAAAAAAAAATAGGATCTTATGGAGAGATAAATGCTACTTAAAATAATGAAATACAGAATTAAGAAGATATTATAATAATTTAACCTTCCCATTTTGCAAAGATTTTCTTACATGGAAACATCTTTTTAGCAATTAGAAATTGCTAAAAAGAAAGTCCTCTGCTTTTTAAGTTATACAAAAAGATAATCTCTCTTTTCTCAGTTTCTTGCTCTCTTTTCTTTTCTTGTTAAGAGAGGGAAAAGGCCACATCACAGTGGTGCTCACAAGATACTTAACATTCTTCTTTTTCTAAGTGAGTTGTTGGTTCTGACACTGGCAGCCCTTTAATCACAGTGATAGCTTAGTGATTGCTTAGTAACCTATGTTTTTACCAACTATATGTATATTGTCCTTATATTTCTTAGTTTCAAAGACAAAAAAGGCTTATGTCAATATTAACTTCAACATAGTTTAGCAGCTACAAAAACATCTTTATAAAAATGTAAACAATGTGCCAAAATGTTATCAGTTTAGAAATAGAAGAAAAGCTAGATGTCCATTCCATTTTCTGATCTTTCTCTTATTGATTCAAAAGTTTTACAAATTAAAGATTAAAATGAAAAATATGATAGTGTTTTAGGAGTTTTTCAAAGGCTGCATAATCATAGTCAATATAATAATAATGTCTTCATTTGAGACAGTTTTCTTGTCACAGGATATAAACACACTTACTACTAAATAACAGTACTAAATAAGATGAATGAGTAATAAAAATCCTTTGCACTGAAGTTTCAAGAGGCATACTCCCAGGCATAATTATGTATTCACAAGTCATAAACTTAGCCTCATCTATTTCTTTACATTTAGGAAAATAACGAAAGAATAACCACACATTTAATTTAGAAATAACTGTATTTTTCTTGAATTGTCACGTGTAATCCTCATTCATAGAATTAACTATTCACAAAAAATAAAAATCAAGAAAATAAATTACCTCACCAGAGAAAATCATCTTCACTAGAGGAAGACAGGAATGAAAGAAAGAAGGCAGAGAATATCACAAAACAACCAGAAAACATATAACAAAATGGCAGGAGTTTTTCTTATTTATTAATAATAACAATGAATATAAATAAACTCTTCAATCAGAAGACATAGACTAGCTGAATGAATGGAAAAACAAGACCCACTGATGTGTTGCCTTCAAGAAACTTCATCTATAATGACACACATAGACTGAAAATAAAAGGATGGAAAAAGATATTCCATGACAATGGAAACCAAAAAAAGAGCAGGAGTCACTATACTTATATCAAAGAAAATAGATTTCAAGACAAAAACTATAAGAAAAGACAAAGAAGGTCATTATATACTAATAAAGGGGTCAATTCATCAAGAGGATATAACAATTTTAAATATATATGCACCCAACATGGGAGCACCCCAATATATAAAGCAAAAATTTTTAGAGCTAAAGAGAGAGATAGGTCCCAACAAAATAATAGCTGGAGACTTCACCCCACTTTCAGCATTGGACAGATCTTCCATCCAGAAAATCAACAAAGAAACATCAGACTTAGTCTGCACTATAGACCAAATGGATCTAACAGGTATTTACAGACATTTCATCTGAGAGCTGCAGAATACACATTCTTTTCCTTAGCACATAGATGATTCTCAAGGATAGACCATATGTTAGGTCACAAAACAAATCTTAAAGCACTCAGAAAATTGAAATAATATCAAGCACCTTATCAGACCACAACAGAATGAAACTAGAAATCAAATACAGAAGGAATTTTGGAAACTATACAAGCACATGGGAACTAAACAATATGTTTTTGAATGATCAATTAAGAAATTTAGAAGGAAACTGAAAAATTTTTTTGAAACAAATGATAACAGATGCACAACATACCAAAACCTATAGAATACAGCAAACGCAGCCAGGCACGGTGGCTCACGCCTGCAGTCCCAGCACTTTGGGAGCTGAGGCAGGCTGATCATGAGGTCAGGTGATTGAGACCATCCTGGCTAACATGGTGAAACCCCTTATCTACTAAAAATACAAAAAATTAGCCAGGCATGGTGGCGGGTGCTTGTAGTCCCAACTACTCAGGAGACTGAGGCAGGAGAATGGCATGAACCTGGGAGGCAGAGCTTACAGTGAGCGGAGATTGCACCACTGCACTCCAGCCTGGGCGACAGAACAAGACTCTGTCTTAAAAAAAAAAAAAAAAAGAATACAGCAAAAGTGGTACTCAGAAGTTTATAACTTTATAGGCACTTTATAAGTACCTATATCAAAAAAAGAAGAAAAACTTTAAACACAAAAAAGAAGAAAAACTTTAAATAAGCAATCTTTTTTTATCTTTTATTTTTATTTTTTATTTATTTATTTATTTTTTATTATTATTATACTTTAAGTTCTAGGGTACATGTGCATAACGTGCAGGTTTGTTACATATGTATACTTGTGCTATGTTGGTGTGCTGCACCCATCAACTCGTCAGCACCCATCAACTCGTCATTTACATCAGGTATAACTCCCAGTGCAATCCCTCCCCCCTCCCCCCTCCCCATGATAGGCCCCGGTGCGTGATGTTCCCCTTCCCGAGTCCTAGTGATCTCATTGTTCAGTTCCCACCTATGAGTGAGAACATGCGGTGTTTGGTTTTGTGTTCTTGTGATAGTTTGCTAAGAATGATGGTTTCCAGCTGCATCCATGTCCCTACAAAGGACACGAACTCATCCTTTTTTATGGCTGTATAGTATTCCATGGTGTATATGTGCCACATTTTCTTAATCCAGTCTGTCACTGATGGACATTTGGGTTGATTCCAAGTCTTTGCTATTGTGAATAGTGCTGCAATAAACATACGTGTGCATGTGTCTTTATAGCAGCATGATTTATAATCCTTTGGGTATATACCCAGTAATGGGATGGCTGGGTCATATGGTACATCTAGTTCTAGATAAGCAATCTAACTATGCATCTTTAAAACTAGCAAAGCAAGAGTAAATCAACCACAAAATTAGTAGAATAAAAGAAATGTAAAAGATAGGAGTGAAAATACATGAAATTAAAATAAAAAACACTACAAAAGATCAATGAAACAAAGAGCTGGTGTTTGAAAAGTTAAAATTGGCAAACCATTAATTAGCCAAACTAAGAAAAAAAAGAGAGAGAGAAGATCCAAATAAATAGAACCAAAAAGGAGATGGTACAAGTGATAGTGCAAAAATTCAAAGGATCATTAGTGGCTACTATGAGTGAGTATATGCCAATAAGTTGGAAAATCTAGAAGAACTGGGCAAATTCCTAAATACATACAACCTACCAAGATTGAACCTGAAGAAATTCAAAACCTGAACAGACCAAAAACAAGTAATGAGATTGAAGCTGTAATAAAAAGTCCTCCAGTAAAGAAAATCTCAGGACCTGATGGCTTCACCACTGAATTCTATAAAATATTTATAGAAGAACTAATACGAATTCTACTCAAACTCTTCCAAAAAACAGAGGCTGAGGGAACACTTACCGACTCATTCTATGAGAGCAGTATTACCCTGATACCAAAATCAAAGACACGTAAAAAAAGAAAACTACAGTCCAATATTTCAGATGAATATTAATGCAAAAATCCACCAGAAAATACTAGCAAACAGTCAAAAAAAATGCATTAGAAGCATCGTCCATCATGACCAAGTGGAATTTATCTCTGGGATGCAAGAATGGTTCAATATATGCAAATCAATCGACATGATACCTCAGAGCAACAGAATGAAGGACCAAAACCATGTGATCAATTCAGTTGGCTGAAAACACATTTGATAAAATTCAACATCCCTTCATGATTTAAAAAAAAAAAAAAAAAAAAAAAAAAAAAAACCCTTTAAAAACTGGGCATAGAAGGAACATACCTCAACAAAATAAAAGCCATATATCACAGACCAGAGCTAGTATCAAACTAAACAGGGAAAACTGAAAACTTTTCCTCTAACGTCTTGAACACAACAAGAATGCCCACTGTCACAACTGTTATTCAACATAGTACTGAAAGTCCTAACTAGAGCCATCAGACAAGAGAACATATAAAAGGCATCTAAATTGGAAAAGAAGAAATCAAATTATCTTTGTTTGCTGATGATATGATCTTCTATTAGGATAAAACTAAAGATTCCACAAAAAATTTATTAAAACTAACAAACAAATTCAGCAAAGTTTCAGGATAAAAAAAATCAACATAAAAAATCAGTAGCATTTGTATATACCATCAGTAAACAATGTGAAAAAGAAATTTTCTAAGTAATTCCCTTTACAATAGGCACACATAAAATTACATACCTAGGAATTAACTTAACCAAAGAAGTGAAGGACCTCTACATTGAAAACTATAAAACACTGATAAAGAAAATTAAAGAGAACACCAAACTATGGAAAAATATTTCAAGTTCATGAATTGGAAGAATCAATATTGTTAAAATGTCTATACTACCAAAACAATCTACAGATTCAATGCAATTCCTATCAAAATGCCAGTGACATTCTTCACAGAAATAGAAAAGACAATCCTAAAATATGTATGGAACCACAAAAGACCCAGAATAGCCAGAGTTAGTCTAAGAAAAAAGAACAAAACTAGAGAAATCACATTACCTGACCTCAAATTATATTACAGAGCTATAGTAACCAAAACAGCATGGTACTGGCATAGAAATAGACACATAGACCAGTAGAACAGAATAGAGAACTCAGATACAAATCCACACACCTACAGTGAATTCATTTGTGACAAAAGTGCCAAGAACATACACTTGAGAAAACACAGTCTGTTCAATAAATGGTGCTGGGAAAACTGGATATCCATATGCAAAAGAATGAAACTATGCCCCTATATTTCTCCACATTTTAAAATCAAAATGAATTAAAGACTTAAGTATAAGACCTCAAACTATGAAACTAGTAGAAGAAAACTTTGAGGAAAATCTCTGGGACATTGGTCTGGGTGAAGAATTATTAAGTAATACCCCACAAGCACATGCAACCAAAACAAAAATGGACAAATGGGATCACATCAAGTTAAAAAGCTTCCACACAGAAAAGGATACAATCAAAAACAGTGGAGAGACAACCCACAGCATGGGAGAAAATACATGCAAACTACCCCTCTGACAAGGGATTAATAACCAGAATATATAAGAAGCTCAAACAACTCTTTAGGAAAAAACTCTAATAATCTGATCAAAGAAGGACAAAAGATATGAAAACACATTTCTCAAAAGAAGACATACAAATGGCAAACAGGCATATAAAAAGGTGCTCAACATCATTGATCATCAGAGAAACACAAATCAAAATTACAATGAAATATAATCTCACTCCAACTAAAATGGCTTATATCCAAAAGACAGAAAACAACAAATGCTGCTGAGGATGTGGATAAAGTAAACCCTTGTATGCTACTGGTGAGAATGTAAATTAGTACAACCACTATGGAGAATATAGTTTGGAGGTTTCTTAAAAAACTAAAAATTGAGTTACCATATGACCCAGAAATTCCACTGCTGAGTATATACCAAAAGAAAGAAAATCAGTGTATCAAAGAGATATCTGCACTCCTATGTTTGTTGCCACACTGTTCGCAATGGCTAAGATTTGGAAACAACTTAAGTGTCCATCAACAGATGAATGGATAAAGAAAATGTGGTACTTATACAAAATGGAGTACTATTCAGCCACGAAAAAGAATGAGATCCAGTCATTTACAACAAAATGGATGAAACTGAAGATCATTATGTTAAGTGAAATAAGCCAGACACAGAAAGACAAACATTACATGTTCTTACTTATTTGTGGGATCTAAAAATCAAATCAATTGAACTCATGGACATAGAGAGTAGAAGGATGGTTACCAGAGGCTGAAAATGGTAGTAGAGGGTTGGGTGGGGTGGAGATGGTTAATAGGTACAAAAAAATTAGAAAGAATGAAGAAGAGCTACCATTTGACAGCACAATAGGGTAACTATAGACAATAACAACTTAATTATATACTTTTAAATAACTTAAAGAGTGTAATAGGATTGTTTGTAACTCAAAGGATAAATGCTTGAGGGGATAGATATCCCATTCTCCATATGTGCTTATTTTACATTGCACTCCTGTATCAAAACATCTCATGTACCCCATAAATATATACATCTACAATATGTCCACACAAATTTTAAAAGGTAAAAATAAATAAAAATAATTAGCTATTGTCATTTCCGTTTTATGAATAAAGCAATGGGAGCAGAGGACAAATGAAATGAAACTATACTTATTCAATGCCACACATTTTATTCACAATAGAGATGCTAAATCAAACCTGACTTAAAAACCCAGGTTCTTCATCACCAGGGTATATTGCTTCATTTAGGTAACTGACAGGAAGTTTTGCAACTAACTCTTTTTGTAGGGTGCTTTAAGAAATCATCACATTACCTGACTTCAAACTATGCCACAAGGCTAGAGTGACCAAAACAGCACGGTACTGGTACAAAGCAGACATATAGACCAATGGAACAGAAAAGGGAGCCCAGAAATAATGCTGCGCACCTGCAACCATTTGATCTTCAACAAAGTTGACAAAAACAAGCAATAGGAAAAGGGCTCCCTATTCAATAAATAGTGCTGGGATAACTCGCTAGCCACGTGCAGAAGATTGCAACTGGACCCCTTCCTTACACCACATACAAAAATCAACTCAAGATGGAGAAAAGACTTAAATGTAAAACCTAAAACTGTGAAAACTCTAGAAGTTAAGCTAGGAAATACCTTTCTTGACATAGGACTGGCAAAGATTTCATGATGAAGATGCCAAAAGCAATTGCAACAAAAACACAAATTAACAAACGGTACCTAATTAAACTAAAGAGCTTCTGCACAGCAAAAGAAACTATCAACAGAGTAAACGGACAACCTAAAGAATGAGAGAAAATATGTGCAAACTATGAATTTGACAAAGGTCTAATATCCAATATCTACAAGGAACCTAAACAAATTAACAAGCAAAACACAAACAATCCTATTAAAAAGAGGGCAAAGGACATGAACAAATGCTTTTCAAAAGAAGACATACACATAGCCAACAAGCATATGAAAAAAATGCTCAACATCACTGATCATTAGAGAAATGCAAATCAAAACCACAATAAGATACATCTCACACCAGTCAGAATGGCTATTATTTAAAACTCAAAAAATAACATACTGGTGAAGTTGTGGAGAACAGGGAATGCTTACACACTGCTGGCAGGAATGTAAATAAATTCTGCCATGTGAAAAGCAGTGTGGTAATTTCTCAAAGAACTTAAAACATCATTATCATTTGACCCAGCAATTCCATTAGGGGATATATGCCCAAAGAAATAGAAATTGTTCTACCATAAAGAAACATGCACACGGATATTCACTGCAGCACTACGCAAAATAGCAAAGACATGGAATCAACCTAAATGCTTATCAATGGTACAACTGATAAAGAAAATGTGTATATTTTATATACACCATGGAATACTATGCAGCTGTAAAAAAAAATGAGATCATCCTTTGCAGCAACAAAGATGGAGCTGAAGGCTATTATCCTAAGTGAACTACACAGGAACAGAAAACCAAATACTGCATGTTCTCATTTATAAGTGGGAGCTAAATATTGAGTACATACAGACATAAAGAACAGAACAACAGACATTAAGGCCTACTTGAGGGTGGAGGCTATGAGAAGGGTGAGGATCAAAAAACTACCTATTGGGTACTACTATGCTTATTAACTGGGTGATGAAACAATCTGTACACCAAACCTCCATGGCATTCAATTTACCTGTTTAACAAACTTGCACATGTACTCCTGAACCTAAAATAAAAGTTAAAAAAGGAATCAATATAAATGCAGTGTTTTTGAAACTCATAGAAAACAATCAGAACTCATATGAATAATGATAATTTACATGTGTATAATCATTTACTAAACTTTCCTGCACATTCTTTCTTTGGAACATCATTGTATGAAACTCGGAGTTTCCAATCTGAGTGTTATCTTTTTTTTTTTTTTTTGAGACGGAGTCTTGCTCTGTCACCCAGGCTGGAGTGCAGTGGCCGGATCTCAGCTCACTGCAAGCTCCGCCTCCCGGGTTTACGCCATTCTCCTGCCTCAGCCTCCCGAGTAGCTGGGACTACAGGCGCCCGCCACCTCGCCCGGCTAGTTTTTTTGTATTTTTTAGTAGAGACGGGGTTTCACCGTGTTAGCCGGGATCGTCTCTCGATCTCCTGACCTCGTGATCCGCCCGTCTCGGCCTCCCAAAGTGCTGG
This sequence comes from Macaca thibetana thibetana, assembly GCF_024542745.1. NCBI lineage: Eukaryota > Metazoa > Chordata > Mammalia > Primates > Cercopithecidae > Macaca > Macaca thibetana. The sequence goes on from NC_065580.1 coordinate 46,138,642, forward strand.
GATTACAGGCTTGAGCCACCGCGCCCGGCCTCTGAGTGTTATCTTTAAGCTTCCTTAAAGTTAACACACCCAGAAAAGTGTTTAGGTTAAATTCTACAGAGCAAGTCCAGGGCTTTTCACTGGGAACTATGTTGCCCTAACAACATGTACTTCACATAACCTCCAACTGGTGACCACACACAATCATGAGCATACTCTTAAAAGACTAATCAGGAGCTTCTAATTTTGAGCCCAGAGAAGATTAATTGTAGAAAGTTTCTTGTGACCTCATTCCTCACCTACTAAGATTTCAGAAGTTTGATATTGATGGATAATTGCCAGCCCAATGCTTTGTTTTCTCTTATGTGAATTTGGCCATTTTAAGAACAGGAATAGCTGGTTACGGTGGCTCATGCCTGTAATCCTAGCACTTTGGGAGGCCGAGGCAGGCAGATCACCTGAGGTCAGGAGTTCGAGACCAGCCTGGCCAACATGGTGAAACCCTATCTCTACTAAAAATACAAAATTAGCTGGACATGGTGGTGCACACCTGTAGTCCCAGTTACTCAGGAGGCTGAGGCAGGAGAATTGCTTGAACCTGGGAGGTGGAGGTTGCAGCGAGCCGAGATTGCACCACTGCACTCTGGCCTGGGTGACAAGAGTGAGACTCCATCTCAAAAAAACAAAACAAAAAAAACAACAAAACAAAACAAAACCACAAAAAACAGGAATAAAAACCAAAAGCTGTCACTGCTTCCTACAGAAGGATCAGGTAAGTTCAGGCATACACCCACTCATCCCATCTTCAACAAATGTGTATGTAACCTTACTTTTTTTTGCAAACAGGGGAAAGAATATCTTAACATTATTCTTTGTATCTAAGGAAAGGCAAATAATTGGCATTTTTAGTTTGTTGTGGCAATCTAATCGGAAGGGCTTCAACTAAATGTTTACAGTTGTATTTTCTTTGGGTGCTTACTATTTTGTATCTTATACCTACTATACTGTAACAAAATCATCCATCAATGTCTAAGGTCATTCTAAATGATCAGTGAAATCAATGGCATGCATGTAGGTCAATCAAAAAACTGACTGGGCCACCTATTTATAATTTGATTGCACTGTACTTGACTAGCTATATCTGAAATAACCTACATGATACAAAATAATCATATCAGCAATTCAGTACTTATTGGGCAAGCCAAAGTTTAAAAATAAAGCAGGTTTATTTTATGTCACATTCAAGTTACTTGCTTGCAACTAGGCTTTAAGATACAATTTAAAAACACTTTATTTAATAGAAGTATCCTTTCCATTGTAAAGTAATGAATGCATCTTGTAAAAATTCAGACAATACAAAAGTACATAAAGTATCAAGTCATCTCATAATACTAACATTGTTTCTAGTTTTCTAGGCAAATCTCACTTTAACCTTGTAAAGTTTGCTTTTTTAAAGGATCTTCTTTTAAATTTCTTAAACAATTATATAATCTCAAAGTTATAAATGTAAAAATCAGTAAATTGTTATCTCTCGGTGCAGCAATACTTGTCGAGAGAGAGAAAAAAACAAATCCCCCTGTCATTTAACAGCAAGTACATATTGTTTACTCTTGCCTCTCAAATACATGTGTTTATTATTTATAAATTCAATTATTTTATGACTATTCGATATTACAAAAAGTTGTTCTTTTTAAGCATTCTTTTCCATGATCATTCATTTAATTTTTTAAATTAAATAATTTTTTAAAAATTTACCCATAAGAAAATAACTACTGTAATAAAATATAGAAAGTACATGTTCCCACTTGATTAAGTTGCTGGACTTACTTTCAAGAGACTATCAGTGGTTCTCAAACTTTAAGTGTGAGTTAGAATCACTTGTCAAAACACAGACTGCTGGGCTCCACCCCGATCTTTCTGAATTAGTAGGTCTGGACCGAGACTCACAAGTTCATATTTTGAGCAAGTTCCCAGGTAATCATGGTGGGTCTGATCCAGCTATCACATTTTGAAAACCACTATATAAAAGCATAAATGTCACTTCAGAACTCATCTTACTAACTGTTACTGAATCTTGATTTTAATGGACAATTTAGTGCTATGTATATAGAAGTTTTCTGTAAATGCTATTAACTAACCAGTTCTAAAACTAGATATAAAGCAAACTGGAGTACAAACCTACCAGCTACTAAATAATTCACCTTTTCCCCTAGTATGGCAATTGAGAAAATCTTGGCCTGGGCTTCAGAGAGCACAGGTGCATCAAATGGCCTTTGTTATTTTATTTTATTTACTGACAATAACAATTTCAGTCATCCTGATACAGGCAATACGATGGTAAAATAAAATATGCTTAATGAAACGTGAATGAAATTGTTGACTTCAGGATTTTTAAAGCAATGTTTTGACAATAGTAGAACGTTATTTTTAAAACAAATGAAAGCACAGCTTGATTTTTTAGTTTCATCATAACATTAAACTCATTTGCTAACATCTGGAATGTGTATATTAGTTTGTTTTGACAATTATCTTTCGCCCTGAGTTACTAATTTAAGTAACATGTTTCTTCTATTTTTCACCCAACGCTATGATTAATGTAATCAATTAATTAATTAAAGGAGATATTTAAGTTCTTTCCCATAGTTGCACCAGTTCTACCAAATTCTGAATGCTACTTAAAATATCAATGGAACTGGAAGAAAATAGTTAATAATTATTCTTTCCTTTGACAATATGTTATGGTATTCATATGACTCCCTCTGGTGGCAAATGTAGCTTGGAATGTTAATCTTTTTCAAGGAATATGCATGTATACATTTCTTTTCATATAAAGTCAGTGATTCTTTCCCTCCTATTGTCTTCTCTATCTTAATGCTCTCAAAATCTGATGTGAGCATTAGAAGCTGTCAAAAATGCCCAATTCAGTCAATATGGATACTAAATTTCTGTTAAAAATTGGCCTGGAAAATTGTGTCAAATCACTTATGCATCCTTTTAGGAATAAAACCAATACTAAAACAATTAATTAAAGAAAATGACTTCCCAAAATCAAATCTCAAACCCTCTAACTATAATGACTTCCCAAAATCAAATCTCAAACTCTCTAACTATAGTTAATTCACAGTAACATATAAACTTAGTCTAAGAATACCTAAGTGTCTGCATCAAAAAATATCCTCAGAGTTTCAGACAAATGAAAGTCAATCAGATAAATTTGAGTTTTACCTCTGCCACCTGGTGGATGGGTAACCTAAGTCAGATTATCTAACCTTTGTGAGATATGATTTTCATACCCATAAAATTGGATAATGCCTACTTTATGAACTTATTAAAATGATTAAACTAGACAATGTTTTTAAAGGCCCATTACTGTGTCTAACATTTAGTAAAGCACTCACTATTATTGTAGTTACTACTTTAATTAAAAAATTGAAGCAAAGAGAATTAGAAAAAGAGTTAGGAAATTGAGACCTTCCAAGCTCACCCCATCACCAGGCCAGCCCCCATGGTCTCAGGGATCAAGAACCACCCCTGTACCATGTCAGCGGCCATATCTTCAGGGATCCAGGCTTCAGATAGCTCCTGTGGACACGAGCTTCAGGCCCACACTTATGGACCCAGCGGACATGACTACCCAAGTGGACCCCAGAACCAGGTCAGTTGCTATGGACCCAGGAGCCAGACCTGCCCTAGTAAAAAGCTCCAAGCACACCCCAGTAGACAAGCTCCAGGCCTGACCCCACAGACCCAGGCACCAGGCCAGCTCCTGGGAACCCAAGTTCCAGGTCCACCCACTTGGATCAGCTGATCTGTATCAGATCAGCCTGCCCAAAACCCTAGCAGCATAAACCTGCTACCCATGGACCCAACCCATAGACTCTGCCAGACAGTCTTTCCCGGAATCTTTGGATAAGATGACTAGCGAAGGGCTTTACCTGCCAAAGCTAGTCTACAAAGATTGAAATAGGTCCCTACTTGTTCAAATATGCAGACACCAACATATGGCCAAAAGGATCATGAGTAATCAGTGAAACATGATGCCACTAAGAGAATAAATTAAAGCATCAGTAGCTGGCCCTAAAGAAATGTAGATCTGTGGACTGCCTAACAAAAAACTCAAAACTCAAAATAATTGTAAAGAAGCTCAGAACGCTACAAGAAAACAGTTCAAAGCTAAATGAAATCAGGAAAACAATACATGAACAAAATAAGTTTATCAGAGATAGAAGCCATAAAAAGAACAAAACAAAAATTCTAAAACTGAAGAACACAATGACTAAACTGACACATTCCATGAAGAGTTTCAACAGCAGGCTCGGTCAGACAAAAGAAAGAATCAGTGAACTTGAAGACAGGTCATTTGAAATTGCCCAGATTCGGGGGAAAAGAATGAAAGAAGAGAGAGGAAAGCCTACAAGATTTATAGGACACCATCAAGCAAAACAATATATGAGCAAAGAAAGGGGCAAAACGCTTACTTATTTTTTAAAAATAGACAAAGTTGTATGTATTTTTTGTGTATAATATGTTTTGAAGTATATTTACATTGTGGAATAACTAAATCTAGATAATTAACACATGGATTACCTCACAGAGTTCATCGTTTTCATGGTGAGAACACAATACAGTTACTCTCTTAGCATTTTTCAAGAATATAATATATGATTAACGATAGTCACTGAATTAGTTTGTTTTCACGCTGCTGATAAAGACATACCCACTGCTGATAAAGACATACCCAGGACAGGGCAATTTACAAAAGAAAGAGGTTTATTGGACTTACAGCTCCACATGGCTGAGGAGGCCTAACAATCGTGGTGGAAGGCAAGGAGGAACAAGTCACATCTTATGTGGATGGCAGCAGGCAAAGAGAGCTTATGCAAGGAGACTCCTGTTTTTAAAACCATCAGATCTTGTGAGGACCATTCACTCAATCATGAGAACAGCACAGGAAAGACCCTACCCCATGATTCAATCATCTCCCACCAGGTCACTCCCACAACATGTGGGAATTATGGGAGCTACAAAATGAGATTTGCATGGGGACCCAGAGCTAAACCATATCAGTCACCTTTTTATAACAGATACCTTGAATTTATTCTTCCTGTGTATATAAAATTTTGTGTCCTTTGACCAATATCTCCAACACCTTCATCTCCCAACCACAAAAGCCTCTGGTAACCATCATTCTACTCTCCACTTATATGATAGCAACTCTTTTAATTCCATGTATGAGTGAGATTATTCACTGTTAGCCTTTCTGTGGCTGTTGTAAATAATGCTGCAATTATTTCACTTACTGATGCATCATGGGATTGCTCATAATGGCTAATTTACCTTCCCACCAGCAGTGTTGTTTTCTTTTCTCCAATCCATGTTGTAGGTTTGTTACATATGTATACTTGTGCCATGTTGCTGTGCTGCACCCATCAACTCGTCATTTACATGGTATAACTCCCAGGCAATTCCCCCCTCCCCCCTCCCCATTATTTGTGATGTTCCCCTTGATATTGTTCACTGAGTGAGAACATGTATTGTTCTTGTGATGTGCTAAGAATATTTCCAGCACAAAGGACTTCATCCTTTTTTATGGCTGCATTCCATTCTTAATCATCTGACTGATGGACATTTGGGTTGATTCCAAGTCTTTGCTATTGTGAATAGTGCTGCAATAAACATACGTGTGCATGTGTCTTTATAGCAGCATAATTTATTCCTTTGGGTATAAACCCAGTAATGCTGGGTCAATGGTACATCTAGTTCTAGATCCTTGAGGAATCGCCATACTGTTTTCCATAATGGTTGAACTATATTTACAACCCACCAACAGTGTATTTCATTTCTCCACATCCTCTCCAGCACCTGTTGATTGCCAAACTGGTGTGAGATGGTAGGGTTTTGATTTGATTTCTCTGATGGCCAGTGATGATGAGCATTTTTTCATGGTCTGTTGGCTAAATGTCTTCTTTTGAGAAATGTCTGTTCATGTCCTTTGCCCACTTTTTGATGGGGTTGTTTGTTTTTTTCTTGTAATATTAGCCCTTTGTCAGATGAGTAGATTGCAAAAATTTTCTCCCATTCTGTAGGTTGCCTGTTCACTCTGATGGTAGTGTCTTTTGCTGTGCAGAAGCTCTTTAGTTTAATGAGATCCCATTTGTCAATCGTTGCTTTTGGTGTTTTAGACATGAAATCTTTGCCCATGCCTATGTCCTGAATGGTACTACCTAGGTTTCCCTCTAGGATTTTTATGGTATTAGGTCTAACATTTAAGTCTCCAATCCATCTTGAATTAATTTTCGTATAAGGAGTAAGGAAAGGATCCAGTTTCAGCTTTCTACTGGCTAGCCATTTTCCCAGCTAAATTAAATAGGTAGTTTCTCTCAGGTTTTTCAAATGGCTGTAGATGTGTGGTATTATTTCTGAGGACTCCTCCATACTGTTTGCATAATGGCTGCACTAATTTACCTTCCCAGCAGGATTGTGTACAAGCGGGCTTTTCTTGAACTTTAAAGCAGTCTCCACAAGAAACTCATTGGTAGCACATTGAATCTATAAATGCAAAAATCTTCAATAAAATACTGGCAAACCGGATTCAGCAACACATCAAAAAGCTTATCCACCATGATCAAGTGGGCTTGGGATGCAAGGCTGGTTAACATTCGCAAATCAATTTTGATTATCTCAACAGAAAAGGCTTTTGACAAAATTCAGGTGATAAATCACCTTTGTGGAACGTTCAAAGTTGTATTTCTCTACTGATGGGCAAAAAACAAAAAATTGAACATTTTCACCACTCCTATTCACATACCTATTGCCCATTTACATGTCTTCATCTCCTTAAGCTGATAAAAATATCTTTTCGGGTCCTTTGTCCTTTTTTTGTTTTTGTTTTTGTAAGAGTCTCAAACCACTGCTCAGTGAAATAAAAGAGGACACAAACAAATGGAAGAACCCATGCTCATGGTTGGAGTGCATGGCCATAGCCGCAAACATATGAAAATGGGCCATCTCCCAGGTTGGAGTTCAACACCAGTGCTTATTTTTTAAAATCTTTTTGATAACAGTCATTTTAACAGGTGTGAGGTGATATCACCTTGTGGTTTAAAGTTGTATTTCTCTATGACATTGAACATTTTCTCACATACCTATTGCCCATTTACATGTCTTCATCTGAAAAATATCTTTTCGGGTCCTTTGTCCTTTTTTTGTTTTGTTTTTTGAGACAGAGTCTCACTCTGTCTCCCAGGTTGGAGTGCAGTGGCGTGCTCTCAGCTCACCGCAAACTCCACCTCCCAGGTTCAAGCGATTCTCCTGCCACAGCCTCCTGAGTAGCTGGGACTACAGGCACCCACCATCACACCCGGTTAATTTTTGTATTTTTAGTAGAGACGGGGTTTCACCATATTGGCCAGGCTGGTCTTGAACTCCTGACCTTGTGATCCACCTGCCTCAGCCTCCCAAAGTGCTGGGATTACAGGCCTAAGCCACCACATCTGGCCTTGCCTATTTTTTAAATCAGGTTATTTGTGTTCTTGCTATTGAGTTGTTTGTGAGTTCCTAATGTATTTAGGATATTAACCCCTTATCAGATGTACAGTTTATAAATATTTCCTCCCATTCTGTATATTGTGTCTTCATTCTGTTGATTGCTTCCTTTGCTGTAAAAAAGATACTTAGTTTGAGGTAATCTCATTTGTCTATTTCTGCTTTTGTTTTCTGTGTTTTTGAAGGTCATAAACATAAAGTCATTGTCCATACCAATGTCATGGGGTCTTTCTACTATGTTTTCTTCTATTACTTTTCTATTTTCAGGTCTTACATTTAAGTCTTTAATCTATTTTGCGTTGATTTTTGTATTCAGTGTGAGATAAGGTTCTAATTTTATTCTTCTGCATGTGGATATTTAGTTTTCCAAACACAATTTACATAAAAAATATATAGAAAATTTATGTTAATTAATAAATTTTTCACTAAAAAAAAAAAGAAAATTGAGACCTCTGCCTGATTTTTGTCTGAACTTTTCAAAGCAACTACTTTAGCTTAGGTAACTGTGTGAGGTTCAGGTCAGAGGAAGCCCACAAAAGTGAAGAATGGCATTCTTGAATCAACTTCCCAAGTGATTTCCCAAGTGTAGCTTCATACACGTATGAAGCTAATCTGTTGTTTAAATGTGTAGTGTTTCAATACATTAACAAAGCACATCTAACTGCAACAGTGGAATATCAGAGATCTCTCCTTTAATTCAACTTGCCTGTAATTCTATAGTTAAGTCAATATGTGCATGCTTGTTTCTGAGCTAAGAGGTAATGATTGATTTTTTATCAATTCACTTTTTATTGATTGACTGTGATGTCTGTGTGCACATCTTGATTGATGACATCTGTGTGCACATTTGTGTTAACAGTTTTGATTGGTCAGTTAAAATAAGTTACTTGGCCTGCGTCATTCCTCTGTTGTTTTGTGAACACATTAATTTTTTGAGAGTTAATGGAATACATGTATGGCCACAAATGTGTGTGTTTAAGGATCTTTTTAATTGTCACAAACTTCATTTAGTAAGGCAGACATTTTACATTGTGAATTATTTAACCTTTCTTCCAAGAAAAAGTGATGCAAATATAGATTGGTCAGGGACAAGAGCATTATAGTTGGGCCATAGTGCTAAGGACATGATCTGTCTTTCATCTGGGAGTCTGTTTCTGCTTCTGAATGTCACTTTGTCTTTTTGGATGCCTGCCAATGCAGCTGAAGTAAGAGGGACCAGGGCTGCTCCATTTCCTCTTGAGCTATTATCATCACTCCTTCCCCTAGCAATGGCTTTTTTTGTTTTTGTGTCTGTATTTGTTGTGTTTTGTCTTGTTTTTGCCATCATAGAAGTGCAATTCAATATATAAATATGAATTTACAGGGAAGAAAGCTACTTGGCTTGCTTTGGCTCCTGCTCAGATTAAAACCAAGATATCAACCAGTAATGCGAGAGTCCTTTGCCTGACCATGACTCTGTGCAGATATTCTCATTGACAAACTTGTGGGGAGAATTGGAATGTATTACTGGGCTTCTGTGTACAAATTAAGAAAATAAGAAAGAATGAGAAGAAATAGCACTCTGTGCTTTTCAACCAATATAAGTAAATTATCTAAAAGTATAAAGTAACTTCACAGTAATATAGTCAGCTTCCTACAGTTAATCATTTCTGGACCTAGCAAAAATTGATATTCCACTGCCAAAAAAAAATCTGAAAAAGAACATTACCAGGGTGCTTTACGTCTTTTACATGTATTCAATGACAGAATTATATTTTATTCCTCCATTCCATTGCTCTACACATTTATTCACCAAGCCCTCTTGCCTTGCCTGTCTTCAAAACACCTCTCAAATGTATTACACATAGGAATTATCACCAACAATTTCTCCCTTTCCTGCACTCTGTCTCACATAGAATAAATTCTTTAAAAGTAAAAAGTCAGATCTTTTCATCATAATTTCCAACTCCCCACAATCTACTTGGCATTACCCAATCACTCTCAGCTCATATTCTACTTTCTTCAAATCTGTCCTCTCTTTTTCATGAACTTATCTGCCCAACTGTTTTTCCTCCCTACCAAGGAAGTTAGAGTCCTTATTCCTATTTCATCCCCTCTCCTAAAAATTGGTTAGAATGTAGGCATTACATTCTCCTCTCAAGAAAGAGGAGGCCTATTTCTCAATTATAGTAAAAGAGGGTAGAGTATTTAAAAGGATTGAAAAATTACACAAATATGAAGATAGTTCTTTTGGGATTTCTTCTTACCAGGAGACTGGGAAAGTGAGGGCTCAAACCTGTCCCTCTGTTTCCACACAGCTAGGAAGATAAAGCTTCCCCCCACACACACACTACACCTGGGCATTGAGGGAAATTCTTTGCCTCGTACACACTCTGCTGTTTCTTTCTTTTAAAAAAAATTTTGGAGGAGCCAAGATGGCAGACTAGAAATAACTGTGGTCGGAGGCTCCCACCAAGAAGAATGAAAACAGTGAGTGAATTCTGCACCTTCAGCTGAGGTATCCAGGTTCTCCTATTTTGACTGACTAGGTGGTTGTCATGACCCATGGAAAGTGAGGAAAAGCAGGGTGGAGTAATGACCCACCCAGTAGCCACGTGGGGCAAGGGGAGGTACTTCCCGAACCAAGGGAGGTAGTGAATGATTGTGCTATCCCTCCCAGGAAACCATGCTTTTTCCATGGATCTGTGCAATCTGTGGATCAGGTTATCCCCTTGTAAGCCCATGCCAGCAGGGCCTTGGGTCCCAAGAACAGAGCTGTGCAGATTCTCAGTAGCCACTTGGCTGGAGACTGCCTAAGACTACCAAGATCCCGGAGGAAGGGGTGGCTGCTGCCGCCTGCTGCCTGAGATGAGTGAGCTCCAGGGAGAAGGGGCAATAGCCATCAATGCAGTGCCAATCTGACCAATAATGAGTTCTGAAATGATGTAGTAATAAATAGCCTACCAAGCAAAAAAAGCCCAGGATCAGATGGATTTATAGCTGAATTCTACCAGAAGTACAAATAGGAGCTGGTACCATTTCTTTGAGACTATTCAAACAATTGAAAAGGAAGAACTCCTCCCTAACTCATTTTAAGAGGCCAGTATCATCCTGGAACCAAAACCTAGCAGAGATACAACAAAAAAACGAAAGCTTCAGGCCAATATCCCTGATGAACAACTATGTAAAAATCCTCAATAAAATATTGGTGAACTGAATCCAGCAGCATATCATAAAGCTTATCCATCATGATCAAGTCAGCTTCATTCCTGGGATGCAAGGCTCGTTCAACATCTACAAATTAATGTAATTTATCACACTAAAAAGAACTAAGGACAAAAAAACACATGATAATCTCAATAGATGCAGAAAAGACCTTCAATAAAATTCAACATCCCTTCATATTAAAGACTCTCAATAAACTAGGTACTGATGGAACATACCTCAAAATAATATGAGCCATTTATTACAAACCCCTAGCCAATATCACACTGAATGGGCAAAAGCTGGAAGCATTCCCCTTGAGAACCAGCACAAGACAAAGATGCTTTCTGTCACCACTCCTATTCAACGTAGTATTGGAAGTTCTGGCAAGCACAATCAGGCAAGAGAAAGAAATAAAGGATATTCAAATAGGAATACAGGAAGTCAAACTGTCTCTGTTTGCAGGTGACATGGTCCTATATCTAGAAAACCCTGTCGTCTCAGGCCAAGAAAAGGGTTTAAGCTGATAAGCAACTTCAGCAAAGTCTCAGGATACAAAATCAATGTGCAAAAGTCACAAGCATTCATATACATAAACTACAGACAAGCAGAGAGCCAAATCACAAATGAATTCCTATTAACAATTGCTACAAAGAGAATAAAATACCTAGGAATACATCTAACAAGGGAATTAAAGGAACTCTTCAAGGAGAGCTACAGACCACTGCTCAAGGAAATCAGAGAGGACACAAACAAATAGAAAAACATTCCATGCTTATGGATAGGAAGAATCAATATTGTGAAAATGGCCATACTGCTCAAAGTAATTTATAGATTCAGTGCTATTCCCATTAAATTACTATCAATATTCTTCACAGAATATTTTTAAAAACTAGTTTAAAACTCATATGGCAACAAAAAAGAGTCCATATTAGCCAAGACAAACTTACGCAAAAAGAACAAAATGACAAAATGGGAGTATCAGGCTCCCCAACTTCAAACTATACTACAAGGCTACTGTAACCAAAACAGCATGGTACTGGTACAAAACAGACACATAGACCAATGGAACAGAATAGATAGCTCAGAAATAAAACTGCACATCTACAACTATCTGATATTCAAGAAACCTGACAACAACAAGCAATGGGGAAAGGATTCCCTATTTAATAAATTGTGCTGGAGAACTGGCTATCCATATGCAGAAAATTGAAACTGTACCCCTTCCTTATACATTATACAAAAATTAACTCAAGATGGATTAATAACTTAAATGTAAAACCCAAAACTATAAAAGCCGTAGAAGAAAATCTAGGCAAGACTATTCAAGACTTAGGCACAAACAAAGATTTCATGATGAAAACGTCAAAAACAATTGCAACAAATGCCAAAATTGACAAATTGTATATAATTAAACTAAAGAGCTTCTGCACAGCAAAAGAAACTATCATCAGAGTGAAAAGATGACCTATAGAATGGGAGAAAGTTTTTGGAATCTATCCATCTGACAAAGGTCTAATATCCAGAATCCTCAACGAACTTAAACAAATATACAAGAAAAAAACAAACAACTTCATTAAAGAGTGGGCAAAGGGTATGAACAGACACTTCTCAAAAAAAGACATTTATGCAGCCAACAAACATATGAAAATAAGCTGATCATTAGAGAAACGCAAATCAAAACCACAATAAAATGCCATCTCATACCAGTTAGAATGGTGATTATTAAAAAATCAAGAAACAACAGATGCTGGCAGGGCTGTGGAGAAATAGGAATGCTTTGACACTGTTGGTGGGAAGGTAAACTAGTTCAACCATTGTGGAAAGAGTGTGGAAATTCCTCAAAGACCTAGAACCAGAAATACCATTTGACCCAGAAATCCCATTACTGGATATGTACCCAAAGGAATATAAATCACACCGTTATAAAGATATATGCAGACATATGTTTATTGCAACACTATTCACAATAGCAAAGACATGGAACCAACTCAAATGCCCATCAATGATAGCCTGGATAAAGAAAATGTGGTACATACACACCATGAAATACTATGCAGCCATAAAAAGCAACAAGATCATATCCTTCACAGGGACACGGATGGAGCTGGAAGCCACTATCCTTAGCAAACTAATGCAGGAACAGAAAACCAAACACCACATATTCTCACTTATAAGTAGGAGTTGAACAATGAGAACACATGGACACAGGGAGGGGAACAACACACACAGGGGCCTGTCGGGGGTGGGGAGTGGGGGAAGGGAGAGCATCAGGAAAAATAGCTAATACTTACTGGGTTTAATACCTGAATGATGGGTTTATAGGTACAGCAAACCACCATGGCACATGTTTACCCATATAATAAACCTGTACATACTGCACATGTATCCCAGAACTTAAAATAAAATTTTAAATTCAAAGGGACCTGTGCAGGTTTGTCATATAGGTAGATTGTGTGTCGCAGAGGTTTGGTGTACAGATTGTTTCATCAGCCAGGTAACATGCATAGTACCCAATAGGTGGTTTTTTGATCCTCACCCTCCTCCCACTCCACCCTCAAGTAGGCCCTGGTGTCTGTTGTTCCCTTCTCTGTGTCCATATATACTCAGTGTTTAGCTCCTGCTTATAAATGAGAACATGTGGTGTTTGATTTTCTGTTCTTGTGTTAGTCTGTTTAGGATAATAGCCTCCACCTCCATCCATGCTGCTGCAAAGGACATGATCTCATTCTTTTTATGGCTGCGTAGTATCCTGTGGTGTCCATATACCACATTTTCTTTATCAGTTCTACCATTGATGGGCATTTAGGTTGATTCCAAGTCTTTACTATTGTGAATAGTCACTCTGCTGTTCCCTGCTGGCACACAACCACACTAGAGTTGTAGATAATCTTAGAGTCCAGCCTCCCAGGGTGTAGCTCATCGGATTTCTATATTGGGATTAATATTAAAACCTCAGCTTATCAAGGTCAGCTTGCTCCACTTCTGTTGAACAATCTTTGATTGCTCCCTTGAAGATCTTGAGGGTAAGGTGGTTTGAAGTAGGATTCAGATATACCTTTGTACTGGAAAAAAATACATTTTTTAGTTTTTTAAGTTGTCGCTGTTTTCATTTTTAATGTTTATTTATTTTTAAAAATACCATGTGTACATGGTTAAAAAAAAAATTCAACAGGTAAGTGTTCCTCCTTCCCAAGTTCTGCCTCCAGAAATGTCTGTTAACTATATTTTACTATCACAATAATACTGTCTCTCAGTCTATGAATGGGGCTGTCATCATAGCCTACTCTGATGGCAGATAACAGATGGGAAGACAAGCAGGTGGCCTCAAACAGATTCTCACAGGTAGCAAATGTCCAGCTCTAATTTTGGGGAGGGCTTTAAGTTCTAGAAAACCTGAAAATGAGATATAAGGCTGACAGCCCAAAGATAAGCAGGACACAAGAAAAGTTTGGTACCAAAGCAAAAGGCAGATAACAGTTATCAGAGTAAGGGGCCAAAACTAGACCAACCACACAGATGGGCTGACCCTGAACCCCTCTGCTACCAGCCAAGTACTCCTTGAATTCCCCTACATCATAAATATGATTGTTTCCACACCAAGGATGGAGGCTAGGAGAGCTAAGTCTCAGAGAGTAGAGAATCATGGTAGAAGGAAGATAGGCAGAGCATCATGGGAAGAGTCATTTCTGCATTAACACACGGCTCCTATGCATTTCCTTTTTCTGTGCGTGTTTGTCTTATCTATCATTTCAACTATGAAGTCCTTGAAGATAAATACCAAGTTTTTTTCCTACATTTGTACACAATAAATTATCAAATTTACTTATCTTCTGTGTACAGTCCACTGTTTTGAGTGATGTGAGAATTTCACATATTGATAAAAAAGTTTAATTCTTACCTTTCCATTAGAAGTTTGTTGGCCTTCTGAAGTGGGATACTTCCCTAAGGAAGTTAAAAGTGTTTCTGAAAAGTAAAATTAAATTATATTTCTGGTATATACACATTTTACCTACAGGTTGCCAAAAGCAATCAGATTATTTGGACTTAAGCATCAGAATCAAAGTGAACTCCTTATTTTGACCTTGGATCAAAATGTTAATAGTATGATTAAATGATTGTTCAGAGTAAAACATAGTCAATTCTGGGAAGTTCAATATGATTAACATCTGATTGCTCTTTGCAATTTTGAATCCTTTTCTGGGGTTTTTATGTATAGTGTGATTGGATACACAAGAATAATCGGATAACACTCAGTCTGATATCAACCTCCAGGGAACCAATTGGAACACACACACACACACACACACACACACACACACACACAAGTTTCATGGAGCCTAAATACTCTTCAGGTGTACTGCATCCTTCAGAGGTATATGGGCTTTAATGCCTAAATTATTAGGACTGTTGTTCAGCGAAGCAGTCTTGCTACTGTATTCCTTTCTGATCTCATCTCCTATTATTCTCCCACCTGGCTCACTCCACTCCCACCTCAGACAGGCCAGACATACTACTAACCCCTTAAGCTGTAGATTGCCTTTTCCCTCTATCGGAGCACTCTTCCTTCGGATATCCTCATGGCTCACTCTGTCAAGTTCACTTCCTTTGTACGATTGCTTGGATCCATCTCCCATGACCACAGAGCAATCTATTATTTTCTTTTATAACATGTATGACAATTTGTATATTTAATTTGTATATGTGATTGTATTTATTATTTAATTTTTGTTTAATGGAAAATTTTGTGAAGGAAGAGACTTTGTTTTATTCCCCACTGTCTATTTAACAAATAGCCATTAAGTCTAACTATGTACCAACTACCATTATAATGGACACAGTTGTGAAGAAAGAATTTACAGTCTAGAAGAGTGAGAGGGGCATAGATAACACACAAAAATGATAACATGTTATTTCAAATGGTAATCAAGGCTTTGAAGAATGTAGAACATGGAAATATGATAAAGAGTGACTAATGGTTGAAGGGCTCTTAAAATTGGCTGGTCAGGGAAGGCCTCTTTCATTGGATTGAGATGGGAATTATATGGTGGAGTCCATCGTGAGAGGATCTAGTGGCTGAGCACTCCAAAAAGAGGAAATAGAAAGTGCAAAGGACCAACACTAGGAAAAGTTTTAACATAAGGTGTCACAAAGAAATTCATTGTGTCCAGGGGTTTGTGAATGGCAGGGATGACATTGAATGGCAATGACAGAAAGGGACCAGATCGTACAGAGCCTTGCAGATCATGCTAAAGCATTAGATTACTTTGCCTTTTATGTGTAGAATAGATTACAGGAGAGCAAGAGAAGAGGCAGCAGGGAGGATAAGAGATGATGATGACTGGAATCAGAGTGGTTGTAGCCAGAGAGCAGTGGGGAAAAGTTGAAGTATAGATTAAAGGTGAAATTGACAAGACTTTTCAATGGATTGGATATATGCAATAAGGGGAAAAGGGGAATCGAGGATGACTCCTGGACTTGAACTGGACCTATTTAGTTGGCAGATGTCAATTCCATTTACTAAGGTATATATTCAGTGCTTTGCACAAGTAAGTGCTCAATAGCTATTGAATACATGAATCAACACTGAGGTTCTTGGTAAAATTTTGTTTTAATAAAACAGTTTCTCTGATACAAACAGAGGTTGGAAACTACAGCAATTAGAGTGATCTGGAGTTGTACATGCAGCTTTTTTTCTCATTTGAGTGAGTTGAAGTAATGACTTTACTATTTTTCTTGGCAGTTCTTCACATCCCCATAATGTAACAGTGGGTACATGCACACACAGAGCGGGCTTCTGGTAGGACCAGGGTAATGCCAGGCTTGATATGGATAGTCCTGGAGAACTTTGAAGATTACCCCTAGGAAGCTGGGACAGCTTGGTTGTGAATAAGTTTTCAGTTGCAAAACAATGGCTTGGTCAAATATGGTAGTTCAGACTGAGCTTGCAGTGTCAGAGGAGGGAAACTTGGTCAGGTAGGTTGGCAGTAAGACTGAGAATTAGGAACTGAAGACCCTTCGTAGAGAGCTCCCTTGAACAGGACAGGAGTACAGGCTAGAAGAAGTCAGAGATCCCCCTCTAGAACCCAACTCAGACAGCAGAGGTCAGAAGAGAGAAGAGGTTTATGTTGATTAACAAGAAATCATAAACACTAGAGAAACAGAGTGAGTCGAAGTTTGAGTTTCATCAAGAAAGGATGATTGTGCCCCCCAATTTTTTCAATTCTTTTCCACAGAGTAATTTGATGTTTTCCAGACATGCTAAGTTTACAGGATGTGAACCACTGGAAATTGAATGGGGAGTGAGAATGAGGGGCAAGGTATAGCAGAATCCTTTAGCTGAGGGCCTTGTAAATCACACCATATAAGCAATGACTTTCATTGACTATGTGCAAGGCCACCCTTAGGTCTGATTAGTTGAATAAATTGATCACAGCATGGAAAGGTTATCCACCTATAGAACTGCTGGGAAGAAAGTGAGGAGCAGGATCAAGAACAGATGCTTTATCTCCCATTAGGTTGCACAAACCTGGAAAATCTAGAAATCTGCTGCCACTCCCAGCACCTCAGACAGCTAACAGCAACCAGTGACAGACTCCAACTACCCAGAATAAAAACTCAGTGGGGCATCTGAAGTTGAAGGTTATAGATGTCAGCTGATCTGGCTTCTTGGGAAAGCTAGTGCTCTATTTCAATAGGATTATGAGGTTTAATTGATTAGTGCTGCTAAAGTGTGTACCATCTAGTCATAGGGTTTGTAGTCTTAGCTTCATAGATTTGAGTTAATTTCCTCCCAAGGAAGGCCTTTGCAATTTTCTTAAGTGATAGATTTAACCTAATACCCACAGTGGTTAAAATCTTGATAGTTAAAAAGTAAAAGTTAATGAGTTTCGAACAATCTGTTCCCAATATCCATAATTTGTTTTCTTTTTTATGAATATTCCCAGATTAAGGGTGAATTGGATGAAATAGAAGAAATGCAAATCTATTCTTCAGATTGAGTTTCTGAGGCAACATCGAGTGCCAAGCAAGGGAAATTTCCATTTTCATTAAAAACAAATTCCCATTTTACTGAAAAATACTATCATTTTCTGACTGTAAGGATTAACAGTACTGAATTAAAATTCTACCACTTATTAACTATGCAAATTTGAACAAGTTACTTAATTTCTCTAAGTCTCAGTTTCCTCACCTGTAAAATAGTGGTAACAATAACTGTGACTATTAAATGAGATAATGCAAAATATAAGACTTAACACTTGCTTGGCAGATATATGCCACCTATTTATTGCTATTATTACTAAATGTTTGAGAATTGGTTTATCCTCTAATTAAGTAGCTACGGATGTGGGTATTTAATTTATAGGACTAAACTTGAACTCGAAAGCTTGAGCAAAGTGAACATTTTAAATAGTTTTTCAAATTATTTTTCTATTACTTCTCTGTGTCAAATCTGAGTCTAATTTACCTGAAAGATAACACTTAAAACTGAGGTGATTATTGTCCTGACAATTCCAATTATCCAGTCTTTTAAGGATCCTAATATGCATACATTATTCACTATAATCTTTTAATTTTTCAATGCTATCGGTTGGCTAAAGCACAGCTTGTTTGAGAAGATATTTCCTCATCTATATTTATAGAAAGAAAGGGTACATGCTACCGTGCTGTTTTGTTGAGTGAAATAACCCACAGAAAAATCCTAATCTTACTGCTAGGATAGTCTTAAAAAACAACAATCTACTTGAATTCAACTCTAAGCAGTATGTGCAAGGCACTAGGATACAATAATTAGTCATTAAGAAACAAGAGAAGCAGCTGCATTTCCTGTACAGTTCGTCTGAATCAGAAGCTGGAGAGCTTGAGAGAAATCTGTTTTAACAATTAAGAGAGATTTCTTAATCTCTATATGAACTATTAAGTAAGAAGAGTGAATACATGAATATATATTGAGAACACACCACCATTAAAAAAATCCATATCTATGTGTAAGGCTACATGTAAGAAAAGAGTTTTAAAGTCATAAAATGTGGGTCATCTTTGTGTGTTTAATCTTAAAGTTAAGTTCTACTTTTGACCACACCTAACCAGGACTGAGCCATCCTCTGCCACAAACATCAGAAAATACAGACCAATATGCTCCCCAGCAACAGAGTAAATTCAAAATATCTGATGGTAGGAGAGGCAAGTTGTGCTTATCCTTTGGGCCATTGAGCAAATTTGGAATCATAGAAACCGTTTTTTTCCTACAAATACTTAGACTAGGAAATGAAAACAACAAACAGCACTTAAAATGATAGCATTGGAGCATGAAGACTTTGAGTATTATAATGAAAATCATTTTTATTTTTTTATTTATGAATTGCTTATTTCTGGAATTTTCCATTTAATATTTTTGGACTGCGGTTGAAATCACAGAAAGTGAAACCCTGGATAAAATGGGGATTACTTGTATTTCTTTTTTAAAAAAACTTTTATTTTAGGTTCAGAGGTACATGTGCAGGTTTGTAATATAGGTAAACTCGTGTCATGGGGATTTGCAGTACAGATTATTTCATCATCTGGGAACTAAGCCTAGTACCCAATAGTTATTTTTTCTGATCCTTTCCTCCCTCCCACCCTGCACCCGCAGGTAGGTCCCGGTGTCTGTTGTTCTCTATGCGTCCATGTGTTTTCATCATTTAGCTCCCACTTATAAGTGAGAACATGTGGTATGTGGTTTACTGTTCCTGCATTAGTTTGTCAAGGATAATGGGCTCCAGCTCCATCCATGTTCCTGCAAAAGACATAATCTCCTTATTTATGGCCACATAGTATTCTATGGTGTTTATGTTCCACATTTTCTTTATCCAGTCCACTTTTAATGGGCATTTAGGTTGATTCCTTGTCTTTGCTATTGTGAATAGTATTGTGAATGGTGGTGCAATGAACATTTGCATGCACATGTCTTTATGGTAGACTAATTTCTATTCCTTGAGTATACACCTAGTAATAGGATTGCTGGGCCAAATGGTAGTACTATTTTTAGCTCTTTGAGGAATTGCCATACTGCTTTCCACAATGGCTGAACTAATTTACACTCCCACCAATAGTGTATAAGTTTTCTCTTTCCACCACAGCCTCTCCAGCATCTGTTACTTTTTGACTTTTTAACAATAGCCATTCTGACTGGTGTGAAATGATACCTCATTACGGTTCTCATTTGCATTTCTCTAATGATCAGTGATTCTGAGCTTGTTGGCCGCATGCATGATGTCTTCTTTTTTTTTTTTTTTTTTTTTTTTTTTGAGACAGAGTCTTGCTCTGTCACCCATGCTGGGGTGCAGTGGCACGATCTCGGCTCACTGCAACCTCCACCTCCTGGGTTCACGCCATTCTCCTGGCTCAACCTCCCAAGTAGCTGGGACTACAGGTGCCTGCTACCACGCCTGGCTAATTTTTTATATTTTTAGTAGAGACGGGGTTTCACCGTGTTAGCCAGGATGGTCTCGATCTCCTGACCTTGTGATCCGCCCACCTTGGCCTCCCAAAGTGCTAGGATTACAGGCGTGAGCCACGGCACCGGCCTAGCCACATGTATGTTTTATTTAGAAAATTGTCTGTTCATGTCCTTTGCTCACTTTTTAATAGGGTTGTTTGGCTTTTTCTTGTAAATTTGTTTAAGTTCCTTATATATGCTAGATATTAAACCTTTGTCAGATGGATAGATCACAAAAATTTTCTCCCATTCTGTAGGCTGTCTGTTTACTCTGTTGATAGTTTCTTTTGCTGGACAGAAGCTCTTCAGTTCAATTAGATCCTATTTGTAAATTTCTGCTTTTGTTGTGATTGCCTTTTGTGTCTTTGTCATGAAATCTATGCCTGTTCCTAGGTCCAAAATGGAACTGCCTAAACTATCTTCCAGGGTTTTTTTACATTTAAGTGTTTAGTCCATCTTGAGTTGATTTTTTTAATTTTATTTTTTACTTATTTATTTATTTATTTTTGAGATGGAGTCTCCCTCTGTCATCCAGGCTGGAGGGCACTGGCTCGATCTCGGCTCACTTCAAGCTCCACCTCCCAGGTTCACGCCATTCTCCTGCCTCAGCCTCCCGAGTAACTGGGACTACAGGCACCCCTACCACACCCGGCTAATTTTTTTGTATTTTTTAGTGGAGACAGGGTTTCACTGTGTTAGCCAGGATGGTCTCGATCTCCTGACCTCATGATCTGCCCACCTCGGCCTCCCAAAGTGCTGGAATTATGGGCGTGAGCCACCGTGCCTGGCCGAGTTGATTTTTATGTATGGTATAAGGAAGGATTCCAGTTTCAATCTATTGCATCTGGCTGACCAGTTCTCCCAGCACCTTTTACTGAACAGGGAGTCTTTCCCCATTGCTTGTTTATGTCAGCTTTGTCAAAGATCAGGTGGTCTTAGGTATGTGACCTTACTTCTGGGTTCTCTATTCTGTCCCATTGGTTTATGTGTCTGTTTTTGTACCATTACCATGCTGTGAAAAGCTTTTTAAATACCACAAAATTGACATTCACAGTTAATCTCCAACCTCTTTTACCAATTATTACTTCCTTTTTAGAGAACATCATTACTTATGCTAAATTATTTAGTATATTAATGAGCAAAGTTTTATCTATAAAGAAATAAGTAATATATTTAGTAATTGTTATAGATTCTGATATACATATACATCAGAATCATAATCAAAACGTGCTGTTTTTATTAAAAAGCAGTAAGCTCACTTGCAAGTTAACACGTTCGCCTGACACACTTTTGTGGATACTGATAGAAGAGCCTCCTGAATCAGAAACAAAGGACCATTCATTACTCAGAGCAATAGCAGTAGCCAGAGTAACATTTGCATTTGCACCAGAGCCCCAATTCCCATAGGGTTATATTGTAAGAGTGGAACCCTGAGCTTAGGAGATCCAAATCTTTTATAATAGGCAGTAAGAGTATCTGCCCATTGCTGCAGAGGGAGATACTATCTCTATGTCCCAAGGCCATAAGCAACCCTATCCTTTCACTGGAAAGAGACAACATCTCTATCTTCCAGATGTTTTCTCTTAGCAAACATGCTTGTAAAGATGGTGGAGAACAAAGGGTACTTAGTGCCTTGCTTTCCAAGATGTGCAGAAACCCATAGATAA
The DNA here is from genome assembly GCF_024542745.1 of Macaca thibetana thibetana. Taxonomy (NCBI): domain Eukaryota; kingdom Metazoa; phylum Chordata; class Mammalia; order Primates; family Cercopithecidae; genus Macaca; species Macaca thibetana. Next base: position 46,160,494 of record NC_065580.1, read on the forward strand.
TTGCCTTATAACAATACTAAGTTTCAAAGGGAGACTTTAGAGGAAAGACAGAATCCTCTCCTGGTGAGTTTTCTGGTGCTGAGGGAGAAGAGTCCCCTTCATGCTCGGTAGGAGAGTTTGGGGAGAGCTTCCAGTTACTTGTGCCCTCACAAGAAGAAAATTTCATCTCCTATTCTTCCTTTTTTTTCTGTCCCAATCTCTCAATTTCCTGGAACTTGTTACAGTTGAGGTCTTGGCATTCCAAGACTTGACTTGAAAATCAATTGCCTTAAACATAATTTATAATGGGTGCCAGATTCCCTGACTATTCCTCTCACTGTCTCCAAACTGTCTCCCCAAAGGCCCTATTAACCCATAATGTATCTGATTTATAGAACATTCAGTTTCAAATGCATTGTAAATTAAATAAAGTTGGCAGGCTAGCTGGAGACCATAACCACCACTTATGGAGTGTCTCATGTGGGAAAATGTGTTCTTATTAATGAATCTATTTAACTAATGGCTTTATGGACCATGCCTCTTATTAGATTTTATCTTTTTATTTAATAATCACATTTTTAGAATGTCATTAGAGGAAGTTTACTTTTGCAACTGTCTTTGAAAGATGGCACTGTTTTCTGCAGCAGAAAAAAAAAAAAAAAAAAAAAAAAGTTTTCCTAAGCCAAAAGCCTGGAGAAAAAGTCTCTAAAACGGGATTAAAGCTAACAGTGTATAAACCAACATGCTCTCAGATTATCATAATTCTCTCCCTAGAGAAGCATGATGGCCAGAAAACAAATAGTAAAAGAAAAAAAATAACAATATTTCACAAAACTCTCAAAAATTAGTTTGTAATATGTCAGGAAGGAAAAGAACAGAATTATCTCTCACTAGAAGAGGATTCTAGTTTTGAGAACATCGCTGAGTATTCCCAGTTTACATTCAAATTCTTTTATGTAATGGGGGCTCTTGTTATACAATAGAACATTACCATTTGTCATTACCATCAAAACTTCTCTAGTATTCCACTTTCAAGTGTGTTTTTGCTTAATTTTGTCCTATTTCACATAGCTGTAAAATCTTTTACTACATATTTTCTTATCTGTTTTCCCATTTAGAACTTATCAAACATTTTTAGCATTTCAACATTTTTATATCATACTTATTTTTAGAATTTATGCTCCAGTTTTTTTTTTTTTTTTTTTTTTTTTTTTTTTTTTTGCTGATTGAAAATTATCCAGTTAGTTATATTTTTCCCATATGGAGAGACAGAAAGCAACTAGCAAAGCCAAGTGTAATCTTTCCATGTTATAGTGAAAGGGGCAATCACTATTTCTGTGCTGAAACAGATTGCTGACATTTTTTGTTTATCAAAGTGAGGTTTTCGGTAACTCTGCCACCTTTAACTGTCCTTTATTTTGCTGTTTTCATGAGATCTTATTTCATGCTGATCTTGGGGGAGAATGCCTCCTGGTTCTTCTGTAATTGTGGTTCTCCGTCTCTTATCTATCTTATTGTTGAATTTGTGACTTATTTTCCGTATTTCTAGGGCATATTCTTGAAATGTTTCAAAATGTTACTATTATAAAATTATCAAGTTACTAAATTACTCTAGGAAGTAATTTTGAATATTATAGTAAAGCTCATATTAATTAACACCCAAAACTTAAAAATCTAAGTGAACATTATCTTCTTCAACATAACTGCCTTAAGAATTTCTACTTTAGTCCATCGATCTTGCCATCAATTAAAAACACTTTCAGGGACTCCTCTTAAAGGTTTGCATTTAGAACCTGCTGCTTTGTTTCAAATGAACCCAGTGGCAGCAAATGCTAATTTTTTAAGTGTAGACGTTAATTTTTGGATAGAGATAATTGTCATCAGTAGTGAATTGATTAATGATCCAACTAGAAGACTATTTGGAAGTAAAAGTATCTGATTATAGGGAATCAGAGTAGTAGTCTTGCCTGACTAAACTGGCTCTGAAGACAACTTCAGAAAGAACATCCAGAAAGTCTTGAGCCTTCTCAGGGGCCATTGGCTGCCCACATGCCTCTGGCTCCTTCACAAATCCCTGGTTCAGCCGGTGGTGGTGATGCATCACATAGTTCCTGGCATGCCATTGTCCTGAATTCGCCTACTAATTTTACCCTCAGAGAAACACAGAGTCTTTGGAGAGCTGTGAGGAGATAAGTGACATAAACTGGCATGTTCTGAAAGAATCACTCTGGATGCTGTGTGGAGAAAACACTGAAAAGGTAAGAGTAGAAAATGGAGTAGATACCAAGGGTTTATTAGGAAACTACTGGAATAATCCAGGCAAGAGATGATGGTGGCTTGACAAAGAGAGAAAATGGAAGTGGTGGGAGTGGTTGAATTCTGAACATATTTTGAAGATACAGTCAACAAATTTCCCAAACTTTGCCTAGACTGGGTCTCAACCAGAAGCAATTTTACCCCTCAAGGGGTATTTAGCAATGTGTGCAGGTATTTTTGATTATCAAAACTGGAAACATGCTGCAGTTGTCTAGTGGGTAGAGACCAGGGTTGCTGCTAAGCATCCTATATTGCACAGAACAGCATCTCACAACAAGATTTATCTGGTCCACAGTGTCAATTATGCTGCTGAGATTGAAAAACTGTGCTCAAGATGCACTTTGGGCATCCTTACTGTATGCTTAGGAGCGCTATAATTGTTTTTCCCATTATATTTTTTTCTGTTTTCCTTTTTTTAACTGATACATAAAATTGTATATATTTATGGTATACAGCATGATGTTTTGAACTATGTATACTTTGTGGAATGGCTAAATAAAGCTAATTAACATATGCATCACCTCACATACTTATCATTTTTTTGGTGAGAACCTATCTATTCCCTCAGCAATTTTCGATTATACATTATTACTGAGTATAGTCATCATGCTTAACAACAGATCGCCAGCACTTACTCATCCTATCTAACTTTGGCCAATATCTCCCCATTCCCACACCACCACTCCCCACGGACACTGGCAACTATCATTCTACTCTGCTTCTGTGTGCTCAACATTTTTTATTTCACACAAAAGTGAGATCATACAGTATTTGTCATTCTGTGTCTCACTTATTTTACTTAACATAATGTCCTCCAGGCTCATCTGCATTGTCACAAATGGCAGGATTTTCTTCTTTTTAAAGGCTGAATAGTATTCTAATGTGTATATAAAGAGACAAAATTAGATAGAATATATATAACACTTTATTTGCCAATGGACATTTAGGTTGATTCCATATTTTGGCTATTGTGAATAATGCTACGTATTCTATGAATACATTGTATATTCTATGAATACATTGTAGCATTATTCTATAAATTATATTCAATGTATTCTTTATCACAGTATTCTATTGTGTACCTACATAAAGCCAAAATTAGAAAGAATATGTGTATAACACTTTATCTGCTGATGGACATTTAGGTTGATTCCTTCTTTTGGCTATTGTGAATAAGGCTACAATGAACAGAGGAGTGCAGATATTGCTTCAGCATACTGACTTGATTTTCTTTGGATATACACTCAGAAGTGAAATTGCTGGATCATATGGTAGTTCTATTTTTAACTTTTTGAGGAACCACCATATTGTTTTCCATATTGGCTGTACTAATTTACATTCCTACCAATAGCGTACAAGAGCTCCCTTTTCTCCACATTTATCTTTCATATTTTTATTATAGCCATTCTGACAGGTACGTGAGGTAGTATTTCCTTGTGGATTTTATTTGCATTTCCTTATTGATAGTGATGTTGAACTTTTTTTCATTTACTTATTGGCCATTTGCATATATTCTTGTTTTGTTTTGTTTTGTTTTTTGAGATGGAGTCTCGCTCTGTCGCCCAGCCTGTAGTGCAGTGGCGCGATCTCCGCTCACTGCAAGCCCCGCCTCTGGGGTTCATGCTATTCTCCTGACTCAACCTCCAGAGTAGCTGGGACTACAGGCACCCACCACCACGCCTGGCTAATTTATTTTTTGTTTATTTATTTTTTTTCTTTTTTTGAGATGGAGTCTCGCTCTGTACCCCAGGCTGGAGTGCAGTGGCGCGATCTCGGCTCACTCCAAGCTCCGCCTCCCGGGCTCACGCTATTCTCCTGCCTCAGCCTTCTGAGTAGCTGGGACTACAGGCGCCCGGCTAATTTTTTTGTATTTTTAGTAGAGACGGGGTTTCACCGTGGTCTCGATCTCCTGACCTTGTGATCCGCCCGCCTCGGTCTCCCAAAGTGCTGGGATTACAGGCGTGAGCCACCGCACCCAGTCCATATATTCTTTTAAGAAATGTCTATTCAGGTCCTTTGCCAAGTTATTAATCAGGTGTTTTATGTTCTGGCTATTGAGTTATTTGAGTTCCTTGTATATTTTAGGCATTCATCCTTCATCAGGTGTATGGCTGGCAAATTTTTCTCCCATTCCGTAGGTTGTCTCTTCCGTAGGTTGATTGTTTCCTTTCCTGCACAGAAGCCTTTTAGGTTGATGCAATACCATTTGTCTATATTTGCTTTTGTTGCTTGTGCTTTTGGAGTCATATAAAAAAAATCATTGCTCAGACTAATGTTGTGCAGTTTTCTCCCTATATTTTCCTCTAGTAGTTTTTACAGTTTCAGATTTTGTATTTAAGTCTTTAGTCCATTATGAGTTGACTTTTGTATATGGTGTCAGATAAACATCCAATTTTATTCTTCTGCATATAGGTATCCTGTTTTACAACACCATTTATTGAAAGACTGTTTTTTTCCCATTGTGTGTTCTTGGCACCATTGTCAAAAATCCATTTACTATAAATGGGTGGATTTATTTCTGGACGCTCTATTTTGTTTTATTGGCCTGTATGTCTGTTTTAATGCCAGCACCATGCTGTTTGTAGTATATTTTAAAATCAGGCATTGTGATACCTCCAGTTTTGTTCATTTTGCTCAAGATTGCTTTGGCTGTTTGAGGTCTTTTGTAGTTCCATATGAACTCTAGGATTGTTTTTTCTGTTTCAGTGGACAATGTTATTGGAATTTTGATAGAGATTACATTGAATCTGTAGATTTTGGGGGGTAGTATGGACATTTTAACAACATTAATTTTCCAATCTATAAACACATGATATCTTTCCATTTATTTGTGTCTCTTTTTATTTCTTTTATTAATGTTTTATAGTTCTTAGAGTACATATCTTTCATGTCCTTAGTTAAATATATTCCTGTGTATTTTATTTATTTATTTTTGTAGCTATTGTAATTGGAATTGTTTTATTGGTTTCCTTTTTTGGATCATTCATTGTTAGTACATAGTTCATTGTTAGTACATGCTACTGATTTTTGTATGTTGATTTTTCACTCTGCACCTTTACAATATGAAAATATTCTGTTAAAATATTTATTAGTTCTGACAGTTTTTTGGTGGAGCCTTTAGAGTTTTCCACACATAAGGTAATGTCATCTGCAAACAGGAAAAATTGAACTTCTTCCTTTCCAATTTGGATGCCTTTAATTTCTTTTTCTTGCCTAATTGCTCTGGCTAGGACTTCCTACTGTATGCATTAGGGGAGCTCACTATAAAAATTTTGATGATAAGCTAAAACTATTGTTCAAATGTCCATAGGAGAGGATAGACTCTAGTAAAATCCATTCATCCAGTGGACTCAAAGCCAAAATTCAAAAGAAGCTTCCCAGTGGACCTACTGCAGGACTAATGAGTACATCTTTTCAGATATGGTTTGATCTACTAATGAATCCAGAAGGAGGTCAACTAAAATCAGGACTTTTGCTCAGACACCCAACATCTGGCCTCCACATCAGCCACTGAAGTACACATGCATGCAGGTTCCCTCTGATTTCCCTGAGATTGAGCAACAAATTAAGATAAATCTTTATGAGTCCAAGTGAAGCCTGCTCCACAAGTTTTCCAGTCTCGCTATGCCAGAGGAAGAAATCTGTTGTCCACCACAGCAGGGGGAACCACTGTACATATTTGCCATTTTAAGGATTCGTCTACTTGGGGTTTCCTCACTCCATAAAGACATACCAAGCTCTGTGATATGCACCAAATAATGGTAACTTAGAGCACTACTCCATGAATGTAGGCCTTCTTTTACTTTTGGAAACATTTGGTTTGAGAAAATGATGATCAAGATTCTAAATCCCAATTCTAGGAGAAGTGTCTACTAGGTTGGGGCAAATAACAAAGTACCATGGGTGTTTCTCTTATCCATAACACATTAGAAAGGGCAAAGCCGTAAGACTCTCTCCCAGTCTCAATTGACAGTAAAATTAGGTCTTTCTTGTTATCCATATATTTATTATTCAAGTCCTCAAACTTATAAGGTTTCATAGGCAGGCAGATGTAATATGATATAAAAATATGTGTTAAGGAACTGACCACACATGATATTCGTTTATACTCAAACATTCCTTCCTGCTTCACGTTAACTCTTATCCTATGCATCATTTTCATATCTTTGGCATTTTCTTACAAAAATTATGGCATGTTACAATTATCAGTGAAACTGAAAATCTTGCAAAAGAAACAGACTTTCATGAAGTCTATAAAAGTGAAATTGGAAAACAACTCAAACCATTTCAAACCATTGAAAAATAAAGACTTGATGACAAAGTAAATCCTTCAAAGGACGGTTTGAAGAAGCCCTTGAATAGTTTGCAAAGATAACCTTCTTTATAAGCATGTCACAAAAGTCAAGTGAGAAGTGAAGGATGCCCTATTGTGCTATTCTATAATTTTGTTAGGAAAATTAACCCCTCAAAAAGCCTTTGATTTATTTTTTGTGCATCCTAAGAATTAGCACAATTATATGCAAAGTCTAACCTAGATGCTGTTAATTAGGAAATAAAATTAGCACCCTCTTATAATTTATAGACTAAACTAAAATCCTAGCTTTTCTTTCCAATATAAAAATAAACAGAAATTTTCCCCCAATTCCCTTATTCCCTAACATTCCACCATTCACATTACAAATTCAGTCCTTTCTTAAAGCTATGGTTTTCCTCTGCCTGTTTATTAAAGTGTGACATGTATCCTCCATCCTCCGGCTAGGACAACTTCCTTTCTTTTCAGTGGTTAAGTACTGGCTGGATTATTCACTTCCAGTAGTTGGACACTTAACTCCAGTGAGCTGCTAGGACACCTGGCCCAACCTCTCAAACAGGCCTTGGTCCTGACCTAACCCATCCTGTTCAGTTAGGTCAGGACCAAGGTCTATTTGAGAAATTTACTACCTAAACAAATGGATGGTCCTTTCAAAAAGCCAGAGGGTCCCGAGTTCAGAGCAGCCCCCAAAATGGCAAAACAGTTTGAAACTCAACATTTCAAATCAATGTCTAAACTTTAGATGATTCTAACTTGGTCTAAATTTGAACAGTTCCCCTGTCACTTTCAGAGCCAAACAAAACTCTTATTGTGCTCCAGAAGGGGTTCTTCCTCTTTTAAACTTCACAGATTGACCTGGCTGCAGAATGGCTTTATCCCAGTTTGCTGACCTGCCCTTCAGTTCAGGCCTAGCTCCTGTGAGCCTCCATTTTAAAAATGGAAAATGCAGGTTTAGAAGGATTAAGTGTTACTCAAGGTCATGAACCGAGTAAGTAGCAGAGCTGAGATTTGAACCCTGGCAGCTTGATTCCAGAGCCTACGCACATCACCATACTGCAATATTGACTCAATTAGCATAGGAATATCAGGCAAAAATTGGAAAGAAGGCTAGTACTGTAGCAAGCCACTTAGAGAGAAACTGAATAATGATGACAGTTTCATGGTGAAACTTGGATCATACCAGGAGCAACTGCCTGCAACCCCTACACATGAGGGTGGATGCACCCATATAGGAATTAATAAATTTAAATCCCTAGAAATTTCTTCCAAAACAAAGCTGCTAGAAATCTTATATTATTAAAAAAAACATTGTCTGGTGTTTAAAACTGGACTAAAATTTGAAACAAAAATAAACCAACAAAACCTAACATAGTGATTCTGATTCTTGCATTCAGTATACCAATCCTTGGGTATTTCCTGACTCTTCAGGAAATCTCTGTGCTTCTGTATGTTCATCTTAAACATATAACAACGCAGGTAATAATGCACAGCTACACTCTCTCAATGAGTTTTAAATGTCAGTATTTTCTGAGACCGTCAGAAAAAGAGTATCACACAAATTCAACATGACTCATCTTTTGCTTACTTTTAGCCATTCCTGCCATTTTTACATTCACTTGTATTACACTCTAATCTCTCTTACTTGATCATTGAAAGTCACAGCCTGTACTTTGTATCATATGAGTGTACAGCTACATAAAGAAACATATCCATCATTACTCATTTATCATTAAATTGGTTTTGTCATCAAACAACTGAAAAGGTTCCATCAAGAAACCAATCCATAGAAAACTAGATCATTTTTTAAAATCAGATAAAACTGCCCTTGTATTACATCAAAGACACATCAATTATTTTATCCTCTAAAAATTATATCATTTTTAGTGTAAAAAACCCATAAATTTGTTTCCTCCTTCATTATTGCTCTAACATTTGTGCAGTCTCATCGGGATATCAGCATTTGATTTTTTTTTTTTTTTACATAATTCAAGTGATTTTTTTTGTACATAATTCAACGCGAAGTGTTTTTCTTTTCCACTGAATGTTTTTATTTGTGTCTCATTTTCCTTACCAGGTATTATTTTTGGTGATAGTGGACTAAATATCATTCACAATCTCCAAAATGATTTCATCTAGCCCTTTTTTAAAATTTCCGTGTGTGTGTGTGTGTGTGTCTGTGTGAAGCATAATTGTGCTATTCATTTGAAGTTCCCTTTTAGGGGCTATGTTAATGGGACAACAGGAGAGCCTCAATTAACTGTGTAAAGCTTTGACATTATTATTACATTTAAGCAAACAAGCTTTCACAAGTTAAGATTTGTTAAGATTTAGGCTCTCTTTTGCTACTACAAAAGTTTCATTATAATGGTGGTTCCCAAAATGTGGTCCCAGGACCAGTGACATCAACATCTTCTGGGAACATTTTCAAAATTTTTGCTCCCCGTTCCCATACCCACAGAATCAGAAAGTATAAGGTTAGGGCCCAGCAACTTTGCTTTAACAAGCCTTCCATGTGATTCTGATGTACACTAAAGTCTGAAAGCCACTGCATCATGGAGATTGTTTTTAACGTCCTTGAGAGCAGGAATAATGTATTTTCTTGTTTGTATCACTCACCTGAGTGTCCAGCACTGTGACTGGCACATAATATAGGTGCCTATTAAATAGTCTTGGTGTGCATAAATCCACTGATCAATTGTTTCTAGGATAAATTTGGCATTGTTCTCTCCTGACTTCTGTCTTCTTCACACTTGTCATCCATAAAATTGAGATGATTCTGTGAAGAGGCGTTAAGTATGAAAAAACATGACTCACGTTAGGCTCTGTCACTGTCTTCTCAGCACAATACTCTCACAGTGCCCAGTGTTACTTTTAAGTTCTCCATGATGAGTGGTTTTTCAGGACACTTAGAAGTAACTTGCATATCAAGGAGGAAGAACACAAAGAAACTGCAGGATATTGAACTCTGCAGAGCGCTACATTACACTTTTATCATCACATCATTTTATTTCCCTCCATAATGCAAGAGAGGAAGTCTATCATCAGATAAGCATTTAGCTTAAACACAGTTTCTGCTACATTGTTCCCAAAATATAAAGCCAAGAAGATTAACCGTGATATCTGAAACTGTAGTTATAATTCTATGCTCCAGAAGTAGTATTTGCCTGACCTGAGAATTATATAAGAAACACAGGGGGATTTTTTCCCCATCAGAGAAAAAATTGCCTTTATGAAGCTTTATGAAAAATGCTGCATGCATTTCTGTATTTCATGAAATATTTATGGATAATGACAGGTTTGCTAAAATTATGTAATCAGCTATTTCTAAATTGGTGCTGTTATAATTAATGTTTATTTGAAAATCCTCAGAGAGGAACAGAAGATACATCTCCAGTTTTGTAATGATCTGAGGTTATTCTCCTGGCTGCTCTTTCAAACACCTGGGCTAACACCTATGTAAATCAGATAATGCTAATAAGCACATATTAATGAAGGTCAAGCTTTACTGTTCACATAGCTAATTTAAAAAAAAAAAAAAAAAAAAAAACTACTTTCCTCCTTTGGACAGTATTATTATCACAGATTCTTACCTGCAGATCAAACTACAGAAACCTCCCCCATCAGGCTTCAAGCCCCTCATCTCCCCTATTTTAAGATCCTCTTGCTTGCCGTTTCTAATAGTTTTGTCTGATATATTGTGAAGTCTGCTATTGTAGGAAGAGACTTGTATTCGGATTTCAAAAACCTGGATTTCAATTATTTAGCTACCATTGAAGGCAATCATTACTCCTTTGAACTGCAATTTCCACATCTGTAAAGGAAAAATGATAGGTTGGTGAAAGTGACGTTTAAAAAGTCAGTAACTATAGTTGCTATCAAAAGGAAAACAAACAAACATAAAATAACAAGTGCTGGTGAGGATGTGACAAAATTGGAACCCTTGTGCACCATTGGTACGAATGTAAAATGGTGCAGCCACTACAGAAAACAGTATGACTGTCCCTTAAAAGAATTAAAAATAGAATTACCACACGATCCAGCAATTTTACTTCTGGTTGTATACTCAAAATAATTGAAAGCAGGGTTTTAAAGAAATATTTGTATACCCACGTTCATAGCAGCATTGTTCACAATAACCAAAACGTGGAAGCACCCCGTGTCCATTAATAATGGATAAATAAAATGTAGTATATACATATAATATAATGGAATAATAGTCACCCTTAAAGAGTAAGGAAATTCTAACACACGCTGTAAAATGGGTGAACCCTTTATGAGAATATTATGGTAAATGAAATAAGACAGTCACAAAAATGCAAATATTGCATGATTTCACTGATACAGGGTATTAAGAGTAATCAGACTCATAGACACAGCAAGTAGAATGGTTGTTGCCAGGATCTGGAGGAAGGGGAAAATGGAGAGGTTGTTACTTAATGGGTATAAAGTTTCAGTTTTGCAAGATGAAAAAGTTCTGAAGATTGGTTGCACAACAACATGAATATGCTTAACATTACTTAACTGTACATTTTTAAATGATTAACATAGTAAGTTTTATGTGTATTTTATCACAACTAAAAAATAAAAATAAAATCATTTGCTATACAAAATTTAACTTCTTATAATCTCCTTCCTTTGTCCTAGAATTCTGGAGTGAAAGTTTCATGAATATAAAAAGCAAGACAAGGAAGGGGCTTACGCTTAAGACCTTAAAGGCAACCACTGTGACAATCCAACCATTCTCTGGAGAATTCAGCAGAAAGCCAGTGGGAAGTAATGTTTTTTGTTTGTTTTTCTCTTTTTTGCCCTCCTGGCTATAATGAGAAGCCCAAGAAAATAAGTCTTTCCATTGCAGGTTAGCTAAATTGTACAAGCATTCAAATTTATCCCCTTTGACCCATATTCTGTCATCTCTATTTTGGCTTCCACTTTTGGAGAAGGTCTCCACCCCCTACCCCGGTCCTCTCCTCACTGCCCCATGCTTTGAATGCAAACACTCCAGATTCTCAACCTTCCCTCCTCCATTTCCGACTTCTCTTTCCCAAGAGTCAAAGCTTTTTCTGTACTAAATCTCTCAGATTGATGACAAATCAACTAAACTGCTATACTGATTTACGTTAGGTTTTGATTGTTGATTGTGGCTTACTCCAAAAATAATTTCAATTTTAGAAGAGCATTCAATGCCCAAACACAAAGTATTCATAAACCTAAGGTAAGAATTTCAGGCACTGTGTTTTATCCACTAGATTAAGGTATCAAGCAGTCCTTTTTGCCTTTCAAATCATGCCAAGTAATCAGCCGCTTGCTCTGCTGTATAAAGAACTATCTCTGCTCTTTAAACTATCTCTGTTCTTTAAACTCACACAGTTATTCATTCAATAAGTACTTACTAAGCCTGAGCCACATACAGAGTACTGGCCTGGGTACTGTCAACATTTCTTCAACAGCCCAACAGGCAGCCTTTCCGTACCTCTCACTAAAATACCAATAAAGGCCGGGCGCGGTGGCTCAAGCCTGTAATCCCAGCACTTTGGGAGGCCGAGACGGGCGGATCACGAGGTCAGGAGATCGAGACCATCCTGGCGAACACGGTGAAACCCCGTCTCTACTAAAAAGTACAAAAAAACTAGCCGGGCGAGGTGGCGGGCGCCTGTAGTCCCAGCTACTCAGGAGGCTGAGGCAGGAGAATGGCGTGAACCCGGGAGGCGGAGCTTGCAGTGAGCTGAGATCCGGCCACTGCACTCCAGCCTGGGCGACAGAGTGAGACTCCGTCTCAAAAAAAAAAAAAAAAAAAAAAAAAAAAAAACAATAAAAACACAGAAAGAAGAACGGAGCTCCCCGCAACACTGACAATCAAGATGGAAGCCAGCCTACCTCTGGCTGTGGGAAAGATTAATGATTCTAAAGCGGAGAGAGACATCTTCTCAGAAATAAGTACATGGCATTTCGCACCTTCAATCCACAAAAAAAAAGATGTCCTGAGAGAAAGGGGAGGAAGAAGCAATAAATAGTGTGTTGGCATAGATCCTAACATGGAGTTTAGAGGACGGTAAAGATTTTATGCAAGAAAGTATGACTTATGATAGAAAGTGTTTTTTCTCCATTTAGTGTTCCCTTTGTCTCCACAGGAGCCTGGTTCTTCAGGCTTCTGCAGAGTTCATGTATCGCTGGGTTTAAAATACAGTGCTATAATTGAACAGGTTTTACTTTCTCTGTTTTAAAATTATTCTGTGTATTTAACCTTTTAAAATAAAATAATATGTTGAATACATTGTTGCCAAATTTGCGTGGATAATTGGCTCATTTATGCATTTTGTTTTTGGATAATAGCATTCTGTGCCTTTAAACCATGCTGCATTGAAAGTATACTAACATCCCCAGAGCTCACACAGTTATTTTTTAATATTACCATTGAAAATCTACTCCTATTACTGATTTTCATTGGTTTCTTCCAGTCCTCGATTTTTAAAATAGTATCTGAAGTGTAGAGCAGTTGAACAATCAATACAATTCCAGTGAAATTGTTTTTACAGGGAAAGCATATCAAAAGTATGATGTAAGTAAAAAGCAAAAACTGATCTCTGCTCTCAAGCAAATTCTAAAAAAAAAAAAAAAAAAAAAAATTATCTTTACCTAGTTGTATTTGAAACAAATTAATAATCACTGGAGATGACAGTAAGCTGGCATGAAAAATACTTGAATTATTCTATCTGAAGGAAAGAAAACTCATGGTAGACAAAATAATTTTATTATACAATGGATTATTTTTATTTTTTAAATGGATGCCAAATAACAAACTCAACCAAAAATTAATCCCCATTTATAGATGAGGAAACTGAAGTGTTCTTTAATTATTGATAAATACATAGAGAGGAATAGAAAACTTTCTAAATTTGAGAGGGGTTTTTGTGTGTGTTTTGAGTCTTGTGCTGTAACCAATATTCCACTTTTTAATCTTTCAAACTTATCACCAAATAAACAGAATGCAGAGAAAAGGACATGAAAAACCTCAAGCTTAAAATGGCGTACAAACAAGACTGGAACATATAAATTAGTAACTTAGGCAGAACTGTGTTTGCAAGCAAAAATTTTGTAGAAAATTATAAATTATGATGTGAGTATAATGAAATAAAATTGTAATAATGTTCAATAGCTGACTCTCCTTAAAATAATGTTATGGGAAACTTTCATTTTATAGCATTTATTTTCTTTTATTAAATATTATATATCATAGCTCAGATGTAAATCTGACCTACCTTTTTTCACAACATAGCCCATGAGAATGCTTGAAAAGTTAAATGTCAGGATTATGCAGAGCCAAAATTAGCCAAGCATGGATAAAAATCAGAAAAGATATACCACAAATTGATAACAGTGGATGCCTTTACAGAATGGATTTGGACTTGGGGAAAGAGGGGGATTATTCTCTCGTGTCATGTATTTTGTTTAAATTATTTTGTTTAAATTAGTTATAATGATCACATATTACTTTTATGATTTAAAAAATTAAGCATTGAAACTTCTGATCAGATGTCAAATAATGCTGCTTCTGAGCTCAAGCAATTTCTGACTTAGGGGAAAAATATCTGCTAATGATCCATAATTTAATTTCCACATCTCCACATACATGAACAAGACTCAGAACTATTGCCAGTTGAGGTACAGGAGGGTGCAGAAAGGGAGGAGTACAGGTAGATGGAATTTTTTGACAATCCATGCATCCAAAAGAGTGAGTAAGGGAAGTTGTGGACAGGATGAACAGACTCTGAATCCAGATTCCCAAACAGGGCTCTGGCCCAAGTAAAATACTTCCTGAATTATTGTTATTATTAGTATTTCCACTTCAGTTGTTACATCTCATAAAATTCTACCAAGAAGATTATCCTTTGGTTTACATCTTTCTTAAAATGCAAATACTTCTGGAAAGGGTGAAGTGCTATCCACTATACACACATTAGTAAATGTTAGTTTAATTTCATGTCCTCATAATAGCCAGCTGAAATTAGCTTCTCTGAGGTGAGAAAAGTCAGACTATTTCTAACCTTATTTTCTTCTTTCTTTCTTTTTATTTATTTATTTATTTATTTATTTATTTATTTATTTTTGTTTGAGACAGAGTTTCACTCTTGTTGCCCAGACTGGAGAGCAGTGGCACAATCTTGGCTCACTGCAACCTCCGCCTCCCAGGTTCAAGCAATTATCCTGCCTCAGCCTCCTAGTAGCTGAGATTACAGGCGCCCACCACCACGTCCAGCTAATTTTTTGTATTTTTAGTAGAGGCGGGGTTTCATCATGTTGGCCAGGCTGGTCTCGAATGCTTGACGTCAGGTGATCAACCTGCCTCAGTCCCCCAAAGTGCTGGGATTATAGGCATGAACCCTCTCCCCCCCTGGACATTACGATCCACCTCGCAGGGGGGTGGACAACCCCTGCGAGGCGGGGAGTAATATCACCCCCCTCTACCCATCCTGGAGATTACGACCCACCTCGCAGGGGGATGGACACCCCCCGCGAGGCGGGGAGTAATATCACCCTCCTCTCCCCCCCTGGATATTACGATCTACGTTGGACTGACAGCTTGTTTACAATGTCGTGAGTAATATCATCTTCCCCTCCGGAAATTACGAACTATTTCCAGACAGATATACACCCTCTGCAGTATTGGGAGGAATATCGTCCTCTCCCCGCCCTTGATATTAAGAACAGTATCACAGGAGTGTTTTTACTCTCTGCGATATTATGTGTCATATCATCCTCTCCCACCTTGAAATTAGGAACAATATCACTGGGTGAGTGTACACGTTCTGCGATATTGAAAGTAATATCCTCCTCTTCTCTCCTGGATCATGGGAACAATATCACTGGGGGTTGTACACTTTCTGCTATATTGAGAGTAATATCATCCCCTCCATCTTTGAATATTACGGGCAATCTCATAGGGAGTCGTACATTCCCTGCGATATTGAGAATGATATTATCCCCTCCCCCCTCCCGCATACTAAAAAAAAAATCACAGAGTGGCTGTACACCTCCTGCGATATACCTCCTGCGATGCGTAATATCATCTTCTCCCCTTCTGGATATTAGGAACAATATCACACGGGGGTGTACACTTTCTGCGATATTGGGGATTATATCAACCTCTCGGCCTTTGAATATTAAGAACAGTATCACAGGGTGGATGTACACCCCCTGCGATATGGGGAGTAATATCAGCCTCTCTCCTCCATGGACATTAGGAACAATATCCCAGGGTGGGTGTACACCTCCTGCTATGTGGGGAGTAATATCATCCTCTCCCTTCCTGGATATTAGGAACAATATCACAGGGTGGGTGTACACACCCTGCGATACTTGAAGTATTATCATCCTCTCCCCCTCTGGATACTAGGAACAATTATCACAGAAGAGGTGTACGCTCCCTGCGATATTGGGAGTAATATCTCTTCTTTTGTGAATATTAGGAGCAACATCACTGGGTGGCTGTACACCCCCTGCTCTATTGGGAGTAACGTCATGCTCTGACCCATGGATATTAGAATCAATATCACAGGGTGGGTGTACACATATGGCAATATTGAAACTAATATCATGTTCTCCCTCCCTGACTATTAGGAACAATATCACAGTTGGGTGTAGACCCCGTGCGGTATTAGAAGTGATAATAGTGATATCATTATTAATCATTAAATATTAATATTAATATTGATTATTAATAGTAACTAATACTGATTTCTAACACAATGCTATTATTAATTTTAATATTAATATTTGTTATTAATCAATATTGCTGATATTTTATTTACTATTGCTATTATTGATAGTGATTATTAATATTAATCGTTATTAATATTAATAATTAACATTAATTTTATTGTGATCACTAATTACTAATATCAGTGATTAATATTAATTAGTGTCATTTTATTAATATTAATAATGGACATTAATTTTAATTATTAACATTAATAAATATTCTTATTCCTGATATCAGGGGGGAGACGATGATATAACTCCCAGTATCGCAGAAGGTGTACACCACCTGTGTTGTTCCTAGTAGCCAGCGGGTAGAGGATGACATTACTCAAAATATCACAGTGGGTGTACGTCCCTTCTGTGATATTGTTCCTAATATCCAGCGGGGGAGAGGAGGATATTACTCCCAATATTGCAGGGGGTGTAGACCCCTCCTGTGATACTGTCTCTAATATCCAAAGGTGGAGAGGATGATATTTCTCCCAAATTCGCAGGAGGTGTACACCGCCCCTGTGATATTGTTCCTAATATCCAGGGGGCAAGAGGATGATATTAGTCTCAGTATCACAGGAGGTCTACACTCCATAGTGATATTGTTCCTAATATCCAGGGATGGAGAGGATGATATTACTCCCAATATACCAGGGGGCGTACACCCCTGCTGTGACATTGTTCTTAATAGCCAGCGGTGGAGAGGAAGATTTTAATCCCAATATCATAGCAGGGGTATACACGCCCTCCCCCCGCCCCCGTTATATTGTTCTGAATGTCCAGAGTGGGAGAGAATTATATTACTCCCAATATCTCAGGGGGTGTGCATCTTCCTGTGATATTTTTTCTTATATTAAGGGGGGAAAAGATGGCATTACTCCTGATATCGCAGGGGTTGTACACACCTCCTGTGATGTTATTCCTAATATCCAGAAGGGGAGGGCATAATATTACTCTCAATATCTCAGGGGGTGTACACCTCCCCTGTGATATGGTTCTTAACATCCATGATGGGAAAGGATGATATTACTCCCAATATCGCACAAGTAGTAAAACCCTTTCGATAATTTTCCTACAATCCGGGGGGAGAGGATGATATTACTTCCAACATGGAAGAAGGTGTACACCCTCCCCCGTGACATTGTTCCCAATATCCACATTGGCAGATGATGATATTACGCCCAATATCGCAGGGGATGTACACCCACCTTGGGATATTGTTCCTAATATTGAGAGGGGGAGAGGATGATATTACTCCCAATATCACAAGGGCTGTACACCCAACCAGTGATATTGTTCTTAATGTCCGGAAGGGAAGGGATGTTATTACTCCAGATATCGAAGAGGTTGTACTCTCCCCCTGGGATATTGTTCCTAATATCCAAAGGTAGAGAGGATGATAATACTCCCAATATCGCAGGGGGTTATACACCCCTCTTGTGATACTGTTCTTAATATTTAGGGGGGGAGACAATGATATTATTGTCCATATCACAAGGATGGACAATACCCCTGTGAGATTGTTTTTAATATTCATGGGGGAGAGGATGATATTGTTCCTAATATCCAGGGGAAGAGAAATGATAGGACTCACAATATGGCAGAGGGTGTACACCCTCTGCATAATATTGTTCCTAATATCCCGGGGGGATTAGAACGATATTACTCTCAATATCACAGGGGGTGTACACGATCCCTTTGATATTGTTTCTAATATCCAGGGAGGGAGAGGATATTACCCCCAATATCGTAGTGGTTGTACACCCCCCCAACATTGTTCCTCATATTTAGTTGGGAAGAGGATGATAATAGTCTCAATATCTCAGAGGGTGTACACCCTTCTTGGGATATTGTTTTTTAATATCAAGTGGGGGACAGAATGATATTACTACCAATATCGCAGGGGGTGTACACCTCCCTGTTATTTTGTTTTGAATATCCAGGTTGGGAGAGGATGGTATTACTGTCAATATCACAGGAGTTGTACACCCCACCTATGATATTATTCCTAATATCCAGAAGAAGAGAGAATGATACTAGTCCCAATAGCGCAGGAGGTGTACACACCCCTGTGATATTGTTCCTAATATCCAGTGGGGGAGACAATGATATTACTGGCCATATCGTGGTGGGTGTACACCACCCCTGTGATATTGTTTTTAATATCCAGGGGGAAGAGGATGACATTACTCCCAATAACGCAGTGCGTGTACACCAACTCTGTGGTATTGTTCTTCAAATCCGGGGAGGGAGAGGATGATATTACTGTCAATATCGCAAGGGGTGGACACCCTGTCTTTGATATTGTTCCTGATATCCAGGGGGGAGAGCATGATATTAATCCCAATATAGCTGTATACACCCCTTTTTGATATTGTTCATAATATCCTGGGGGGGAGTCTATATTACTGGCAATATCACAGGGTGTGTACATCACCCCTGTTATATTGTTTCTTATTTCCAGCAATGAAGAAATTGATATTACTCCCAAAATGGAATGGGCTGTACACCTCCCATGAGATATTGTTCCTAATATCCAGGGGGGAAAGGATGATATTATTCCCAATGTTGCAGCGGGTGTATAATCCGCCTGTGGTATTCTTCCTCATATCTAGTGGGACTAAGGATGATATTACTCCCATTATTGCAGACGGTGTACACCGCCGTTGTAATATTGTTCTCAATATCCATGGGGGTAGAAAATAATATTACTCCCAATATCGCAGGTGGTGTACACCCCCCCATGATATTATTTCTAATATCCAGGTGAGCGGAGGATTGTATTTCTCTCAATATCGCAAGTGATGTACACAATCTCTTTGATATTTTTCCTACTATTTACTGGGAGAGAGGATGATATTACTCCCAGTATCGAAGGAAGTGTACACGCCCCCTGTGATATTGTTCCTAATATCCAGGTTAAAAGAGGATGATATTATCCCCAGTATCGCAGGGGGTGGGGTGTACACTCCGCCTGTGATACTATTTCTAATATCCAGGGGAAGGGAGAATAATATTACTCTCAATAGCACAGGGGGTGTACACACCTTGTGAAATTGTTCTAAATATCCAGGCAAGGAGCCGATGATATTACTGGCCTTATCGCAGGGGGTGTACATCCTTCTGTGTTATTGCTCCTAACATTCAGTGAGGAAGAGGACAACATTAATCCCAGTATCGCAGGAGGTGAACAACCCCCTGTGGTATAGTTCCTAAAGTACAGGGAAAAGAGAATAATATTACTCTCAATATCGCAGGGGTGTAAAGCTCCCCCTATATATTGTTCCTAATATGCAGCGGGGAAGAGGCTGATATTACTCCCAAAATTGCAGGGGCTGTACATCCCTTCTGTGATATGGTTCCTGCTGTCCAGGGGGCTTGTGGTTGATATTACTCCCAATAACGTAGGGAGTGTACACCCACCCTGTGATTTTGTCCCTAATAACCACATGGGGAGAGGTGATGTTACTCCCAATATTGCAAGGGGTGTACACCACACCTGCGATATTGTTTCTTATATCCAGGAGGGAAGAAATTAGTTTTACTACCAATATTGAGGGGGTGGACACTCACCATGTCATATAGTTCTCAATATCTAGGTTGAAAGAAGATGCTATTACTCCCAATACAACAAGGGGTGTACACCCCGCCTGTGATATGGTTTCTTATATCCAGGAGGGGGAAGACAGTGTCATTACGAATATGGAAGGGATGTACACCCCCATGTAATATTGTTCTCAGTATCCAGGTTGAAAGAAGATGCTATTACTCACAATATAACAAGGGATGTACACCACACTTGTGATATTATTCATAAAATCTAGACGAGAGAATGATATTACTTCCAATAGTGCAAGGGGTGTACACCTCCCCGTGATATTGTACCTAACATCTAAAGGAAGAGATAATGATATTACTAACAATATGGCAGAAGGTGTACACCCCCCTGTGGTATTGTTCTTAATAACTAGTGAGGGAGAGCAAGATATTACTTCTGCCGTGGCAAAGGCTGTGCACCCTTGTGATATTGTTCATAATTTCCAAGGGGTAGAGAAGGATATTACTCCCAATACAGCAGTAGGTGTGCACCCACCCTGTGATATATCTCCGAATATTCAGGGAATCACAGGATGATATTATTTGAAATATCGCAAAAAATGTCCAGTCCCTTTATGATATTGTTCCTAATATCCGGAGGGGGCGAGGATGACACTACTTTCAACATCGCAGGCTGTGTACACATACCCTGTGAAATTGTTCCTAATATCTAGACTGGGAGAGGATGATATTACTCCCCGTGGAGAAGTAGGGTGGACACCCCCCTCTTCCCCCCGGATATTACCACCCACCTCGCAGGGGGGTGGACAACCATCAACCCATCACCTACATTAGGTATTTCTCCTAATGTTATCCCTCCCCTAGTCCCCCACCCCCCAACAGGTCCCGGTGTGTGATGTTCCCCTCCCTGTGTCCATGTGTTCTCATTGTTCAACTCCCACTTATGAGTGAGAACATGCAGTGTTTTGTTTTGTCATCTTGTGATAGTTTGCTGAAAATAATGGTTTCCAGCTTCATCCACATCCCGGCAAAAGACATGAAGTTATCCTTTTTTATGGCTGCATAGTTTTCCATGGTGTATACATGCCACATTTTCTTAATCCAGTCTATTTTTGATGGACATTTGAGTTGGTTCCAAGTCTTTGCTATTGTGAATAGTGCTGCAATAAATATATGTGTGCATGTGTCTTTATCATATAATGATTTATAATCCTTTGGGTATGTGCCCAGTAATGGGATTCCTGGGTCAAATTGTATTTCTGGTTCTAGATCCTTGAGGAATCGCCACACTGTCTTCTAAAATATGTATTCACATTAGGATATTTCAGCAGGAAAAATAACAAAGCTTCCCCATTCCTACAAATGTGTTTATCAAATCAGTGAAAAAAAAAAAAAAAGACATAAAAACCACAATAGATAGATGAGAAAGAACCTGAATGAATCAACGGGTCACAAAAGAAGCTGATTGAAGAAAATATACAACCTCGCCAGAATTCAAATATACAAAATAAAATTTAAAAATATTTTAGCATGTTATAAACTGTCCTAAATAAATAATAATATACTTTTAGATGACAAAATTTATAGCAAATGATAATATGAAAATGTACTTTAAAATTAGGTAACTTTGAGCAAAGTGTAAAAGACTACAAATATTTGGGTAAAATACGATAGCATCTTCATTAACCCATAACAATTATGAATCTTAATTCAATTCTTCTGTTCCATACAGATTTAAACAGAGGATTTTTTCTCTCAAGTTTTTTTCAGGGTTCCTCAACTGTTGGAGTTAAAATGTTACTGTACCCTTTCTCATTTTAATAGTTATCTATGATCTCAGCTTACCTTTAACTTAGCTAGTAAAGTAAGTTCCCAGAGGGTTAACTCGTTTCTTCAGAGTTCTAACTTTTCCTTTCTTATAGAATTTGACAGAAAGAGACCATGGTATAGGTCCTGCATTTCCCAGAATAACTTCCGTGTCACAGAATTTTTCAAATCAGCAGAAAAATTTCCTCTTCTGACCATATTTCTTTTTCATATCTATTCTTCTCCCTTTTTGTAACCAGGACTTATTTAAATCCAAATTCCCACAGCACACTTGGGCTCACATCGCATTTTCCCTTTAAAGCGATAGCAGGCTTTAGCTCACTTATAAGTCTACTTCTTGTTATTTAAGAAGACATATCTTTTCATTTGAAAACAAACTATAAAATACATTTAAACAGATACATAAAATTGTTTCTTTCTCTATACCAACTAATTTGTCCTCATAGTTGTACAAAAGCACAGATTCAATCTATTATAGCATTCTTTTAATTCAGTGCTCCCAGAAAATGAATTATGATATTCAGAAATGTCATATTTCTTGTCATATCATTAATTTAAACTCTTGATAAAACAATGCTACGTATTTGAAAACAGATAAATATTTGTGATCTCACATTACCGACAAGACATTTTCAGTGATTACAAATAAACTCTCTGTATTTTTAGTAGCTCAGTTATTTTTTTAAATTCCTATTATTTCAGAAACCACATAAGAGTAAAACTAAAGATTCTAAAAATAGTAAAAAAAAACCTTGAAATATTCTTCTCTATTTTTCATTGAAATATTCTATGTCTATAATTACTTTTAATTAGGAAAAAATTCTAATTTTCTTACAATAGAAAAATATTACCACTCCAGTCTCATTTTCTGTTAACCCTTCCCTGCCCATTATTATATCTAGTTGCCTGAAATGCCTCTAGGTTTTCCTTTGCATTTTACAGATTCTTAATCATTTTTCAAGACCAACTCAAAGTCCTATATGAAGCCATCATTAACAACCAGATTTGAATCATTCATTACATTATCTGTGGTCCTCTAGGTTTTTATTCATACTTCTTTCTACACATTTAGTATCTTTTCTTGAAGTTTATCTCACATGCATTTATATCTCCTTTCAGATTGTCAGATTCTTAAGGGCAAGCATAATGTCATCTTTTACCTTTATATTTTCAAAGTCTGGCAAAGTTGCTGGTACAAAATAGATGCCACATAAACATTTAATGAAAAGATAAATCAGTGTTAAGATTAGGAACACAGGCAGAGCAGTAAGACCTAGACAGGAACCAAAATACTTCAGCCAAGACGGAAGGAAAGGTTGTAAATAAACAGTATTGCTCCTTCATAAAGAAGCTTTCACCATTTCAAGGGTGAGGTGAAAAAAATCTTGGGAAGAAAATTCATCCAGATAATTATGAATTTGTTTTCAAAGCATTCATACTTTTGGTTTGGCCAAACTACAAATAGCTATGAATTGATTTCACAACATATCCTCTAAGAAATCAGGAAGAAACCAAGAAAAGCACGATTCAGAAAATTAGAGAATCGTTCAATGGGGTGATTAACATCTTATCTATTATCAGACCAGGCTGTCGTTAGAAAGAACAAATGCAGCTTAATCCTATTTTAGGACCAGAGTGGGGAAACAATAAGCCTATGAAACCTTTAATATCTTTTGTATTAGCCAGAGTTCTTCAGAGAAACAGAACCATTATATATATACACTATCTTATAAATATATAAACATTTATAGGATACAAATATATCCTATTATTATAGGAATTTGTTATCTGGATTATGGAGGGTAACAAGTCCCACGTCTGCCATCTGCAAGATGTAGAACCAGGAAAGTCAGTGATATAACTCACTCTGAGTCCAAAGCCCTGATAAGAAAAGACCACCAGTTTCCAAAGGCTGGAGAATATAGATGCCTCATCTCAAGAAGAAGGAGAAAATTTATTCTTCCTCTGCCTTTTTGTTCTACTCAGTCCCTCAATGAATTGAATGAGGCCCACCCACACTGGTGAAGGAAATCTTCTTTACTCAGTCTATTCAAATGTTAAGGGTCCATAAGGACTTTCATTTGACATGCCCAGAAATAATATTTACCAGCTATCTGGGTGTCCCTTAGCCCGGTCAAGTTGACACATAAAATTCACCACCACAGTCTACAATATCCAAATAGACATGTATCTTCTTCTTCCTCAAGGGCACTAAGTAAAGTCTGTCTTTAGTTGAAACATGTGAGTGGCCTAGGAATATTTTAGATAAACTAGTTCTTATACCTCAAGCTAGTCAGAAGCTGTTCTCCAGTGCAAGCAATTGTAAGACTTTGCATGTATTCTGGTCAGAGTAAGCAGAATGTGAGAGTAAACACCTGAAAATTCTTGCCCGTGTTCCCCTTCTCCAAACTCCTGTAGCCTTTCCCTCTTCTGTAAACCAGTCTGTCTTCATATATATGTTAACATCATTAATTAGATTCTAGTTCCTTTCACATTTAATCATATTTCAAACATATTTCTAGGCCTTATTCTTCCAAATTTGATGAATAAAGTATACATAGATTTGATAATTTCATGAACTACATGAAGGTTTTAGTAATTTAACTCTTAGGATTTAACCTTATATTTCTAGTTCTGAGATAATCTCGTGCTAGCCTTCGGTACACTACCTCTAAATCTCAGTGGGTTACACTAATTTTATCTGTACATGTCTAATATTATAAGCCTTTGTGAAAACCACAACTCGACAAAAATAAGGTCCTTAGGCAACTCCTATAACCATTATTCACAGAGAGTCAACTCTAGTCTTGTTGAAGTGGAAGATTTTTGCAAAAACTTGACATTGTCCAAAATAAGCAGCTTGTTTAGAGCCTGAAGTATAGATACACAGTTATCTTTAATTGAGAAGTCTTCTGAAATTTTTGTTGTTGTTGTTCAACTTTGACTTTCTAATCTTTCGAATTTTCTAATGACTCATAGAGACACGATTTTTTGGGGCTTCAAATAAGGTAGCAAGCTTTTATAATATATTGGTCATAAGAGCTATAAAGATAAGTTCTTTTAAAACGCCCTACATCATTTCCCCAGAAGTCATACTTGATCTTCTTTCTCTCACAGCCCACATTCAGACCTCTTAGAAAATCCTGATGGCTCTGCCATCAAAATATATCCATAATCTGAATACTCCTCCCTCCCTACCCCGAGTGCTACCACTGGTCTAGGTCCTCGTATTAGTCCGTTCTCAAGCTGCTAATAAAGACATACCCAAGACTGGGTAACTTAAAAAGGAAACAGGTTTCATTGACTCACAGTTCAGCATGGCTGAGGAGCCCTCAGGAAATTTACGATCATGGCAGAAGGCAAAGGGGCAGCAAGGCTCTTTCTTCACAAGGAGGCAGGAAGGAGAAGTGCAAGCAGGAGAAAGGCCAGGTGCTTACAAAACCATCAGATCTTGTGAGACTCACTCATTGTCACGAGAAAAGCATGAGGGGAACCGCCACCATGATTCAATTGCCCTTGACACATGGGGATTATGGGGATCACAATTCATGGTGACATCTGTGTGGGGACACAGAGCCAAACTATATCAACCCTCATGAGTTACTATACCCTGAATTAATATAATTACCTCCCCACAACTGCTTTGTTTTTATCCTTTCTTCCCTCTAGTCAACACAGAAACCAAAGAGATCATTTTAAAACATTGATTTGTTCTCTTCTGCTCAAAACTCTATAGTGGCTCCCTATTTCAGAGTAAAAGCAAAGATCCTTACAGTGGCCTACAAGGCTCTGCATGGTCTACTCCTCCATCCCATCCCCTGCATTACCTCTCTGGTCTCTTTCCCTGTCTCACTCCACCTAAAACACATAGGCCTCCTTGTTCTTCTTCAAATATATCAACCACTTGGCCACTTAAGATGTACACATTGGTTGTGTCATTCATCTGCAATTATCCTTTACCTCTTTCAAGTCTATATTCAGTATCATCTCCTCAATGGGGCTACATGACCGCCTGGTTTAACATGGCAACTTTATCCTCTCTCTGGTACTGTTGATCTCCCTTATCCTGCTCCATCTTCTCTTTCTCATAACATATCATCTTCTAATAAACTAAATAATTAGTTTCTTCATTGTTGACCCACCATCTCTACAATATAAGCTTCTAGAGAGCAGGTATTTATCTGTTTTGTGCAGTGACATATCCCATCTACCTAGAACAGTACCTGGCTCATAGCAAGTGTTTAACAAATATTTATGAAATGAAAGGATGAATGAAAATGTTCCTATTATCAGTTAAACCAGTTATGAATTTAGAGTTCTTTTGCATGTAACAAAAACATGATTGCTGTGGTTTATATAGGAGTTATTTTTTCTCATGTAGACAGTCCCAGTTTTAGTACCAGATTTCTTATGTTTAAACCCCATCACCCTTAGCATGGAGTTCCTTCCGTAGGTCCTTCTGAGGGCTGCTGAACGTACAGACACTGTCCACTAGCTGAGTCTGTACCTTTTCTGGATTCTTAGTCTAATGACTTCTGATTGCATCTCATTGGCCAGGCAGGAACAATGGCATTCATAGCTGCAAGGAAAATTGTGCAGTGTCTATATTTTTTAATGGACATGTTGCATCCCATAACAGAAGATTAGAGTTAACACATGTAAATGTTTAGAACAATACACAACATAGAGTAAATGAGGCATGTACATGTTAGCCATTACCATCATCTTTGTCTTTTATTTTTTAATTCTGAAAGTGTTCTGTGAATATTTAGCCAATGAGAAAATTATAATGACTACATTGAATTAATATAATTAATATATTAAAGCTCTTAATTTATAAATAAAAGAATGATTAAAGTAGTTAAAATTCATTTGCTGTAAAGAACAAAATTGACAATAAGATCTGAGAGTTTAATTTTATGTAAAATCTACACATTAAATGCTACTTTGCTTTGAATCAGGTTAATTTCACACAGATAAAGTCATACTTATGTATGTTTTCTCAAATATTACTGATTTATTTGTATGCAAATACCTATTATGCATCAAGAATTTTTCTAGGAACTACTCTATATTCTGTGGCCAAAACAGTAAAACCAAAAATGTTTTTCCAGAGTTTGCATTCTAATCACAATAATGGTATGGAATTTATATTTTAAAAAAATCTATCTATAATCCCAACTCTCCAAATAACTTTCTAAATTAATTTACCTAATTCCTGAATATGAGAAAACTTCTAGAATAAACAACTTATTTAAAAATATGTTCCCCTGACTTTGAGGCTGCAGTGAGCCATGATCATGCCACTGCACTCCAGCCAAGGCAACTGTCAATAAATAAATAAATAAATAAATCCTCCCTATCATAAGTCTTAGATAAGAATATCATGCAAAGTGTATTTTCTTCATGTTACAGGATAAGCAGTCTATTTCTTCCAAATTTTATAAATAACTAGAGTTTATTTTGTATATGCATAGTGTACTTGCACATGTACACTAATATTTCATTTTGTTTTAAGTCTTGATGTGCTATTCTTAACAAATTTATTCTGTTGAATTCATGTCTGTAAACATTTTATGTGTAAAGAACCTATTGATCTAGACCTAGAGAAATCATTTATTTGTAAAATTATTTTGCAGAGTCATAAACATTAAATAACGTTCCTTTAAATTACTCACAAATATATAGGATAAGTTTAGGAGTGGGGAGAAATGGAAAAAGGTAATTACATTTAAAAATCCATCATTTGGAATAAGCTGTTAGCTGAAACCAATCTGAAACTATTTTATATCTTACGTTAGGTCAAGTCTAAAATAGAGAGCAATCATTTGGGAAGGAAATAAGCAACACAACTCAGAAATCCTATGAGAGAATTTTCAAGAAAATATTTATTTCAAATTACAGTATTTCTGTATTGTGGTGGGGGAATCATCCTTACCAAGGTTATTCCTGGCTGTCAGGGACTCGGGCTCACTTCCTAGACCCCACTTGTACCCCAGGCTCCCTGTGTATCACTCCTAACATAGCAACCTTGGGCTCAGTCACTTCAGTTCTGAAAATTGCTGTTCTCATTATAGACCTATTTGGTGGAGATTGAAGGAGCTATCTCAGCCCTCTTTTCAGCTATCAACTAGTACTTGCAGTTTCTGCTCACTTTTTGTTTTCTTCCTAGTCTTTGCTCATGATAGAAGCAAAGAGGTCAAAAAACAGCTCAATCAAAAATCTAGAATAAGGCTAATAGCCCAATTAGGCTATGTTGTCAAAGTTACAGCTTGAAATAATATGTCAGAAAGTCTGAAGAATTGGTTAACCTATTACCTTTACCCCAAACTGTTCACAAAATTGCAGTGTTTCAATCACAGTTATAAATCCTGGATCTTTCAGACAAAGAGTTCAAACACAGTAACAATGCTTTAAATAACCACCTTGTTTCTTTTTTTTTTTCTGTTTTATTTAATACGGTCATTGACTACATAACATATACGTATTTAGTATGGATGTCCATTCTGCTTGAGGTGAAAATAAATTTTTGCAAAATACTTTACCCTTTTGGCACTGAATTTTGTGGAGATTCAGTACATAACACTTATGTTCATATCTCTACTGACCATTTCCAATTAGGACAACTCAGAGTACTTCTTTTTGTCAAAGGCTTTTAAATAATCTTTCTGGTTCTTAATTTCTGCTAAAAATAATGTGTGTGTGTGTATGTGTGTTTGTGTGTGTGTGTGTGTGTGTGTGTGTTTAAGGTTAAGTGAAAACTATTAGAAGTAATAAGAATATTTAAAAAGTCATAGGTTACATAATTAACATTAAATATCAATAGCTTTCCAATATTTAATCAGTAGCCATATAGAAAATCTAATGGGAGAAATAGTCTCATTTGTAAAAAAAATTAAAATATAAAATACCTGTAAACTATAAACTTATAGGAAATACACATAATCCATATGCCTAAAACTTGCAAACTATACTAAGGAATTTTTTTTAAAAGACTTAAATAAATCATAATACACACTATGTACTTGTACACTATGGAGATAAAAGTGTAAAGATGTCATTTCTCCCCTAAATTATTCAATAAGTTAAATGCAATAACAATTAAAATACCAAAAGGATTTCTTTTTCAACTAGACAAAATTATACTAAGAATAATCTAGAAAAAAAAACATGTAAGGATATTAAGAAAATTCTAAAATTGAAGAGTGAAAGGGACTAGCCCGACTAGCTCTTAAGATGCCATGTAGCTCCAGTAATTAAACAGTTTGGTACTTGAGAAGAAACAGATTATTAAAGTCAAGAAATAGACCAAAATACATATAGATATTACCTTTATGTCAACGTTGAGTTTCAAATCAATGTGGAAAAACTTCTGTTTAATGAAAACTAAAATTATAACCATAAACAGAGTCAAACAACACACAAGAAAAAGATTAACATGCAAAAAAATGATTAATTTCATTAATTTACAAAGAAATCATACATAGGAATCAGTATGGAAAAGATGAAAAAATCAAAGGGGACAATGGTAAAGATACACTTGAGTGTTTCAATAGACAAGAAATACAGATTGCCAATTAGCAAGTAAAATTTTCAATCTCAAGTTAACAATTTAAGAAATACAAATCTAAAAATATTTTATAAATAAGATTGACAAAAATGTAGAAGTCTAACGATATCCAATGCTGGTAAAGATTTGAGATGAGGACACTCTTACATACTGGTTGTAGAGGTACAAATTGATTTAAGCTTTCAGGAGGGTATTTGGCAATATCAATCCAAATTTTGAAACCACATGCTTTTTGGCCAGAAAATTCTCTGCTAGGAATTTACCCAGTGGAATGTTTACAAAGGTGCAACAAGATGTATGTGCTAGAATCTCTGTGTGATATTGGTTTAAAATATTAAGCTACAATCACATAATGGAATATGCAGGAATTTATAAAGAATGAGGGGATTTATATATGCTAATAAGGATATAATTCTAAAATATAAAATTCTTAAATGAATTTTCAGATGAGGAACTATATATATGAGTGTATTTATATTACATATAAAATATTATATATAATACTTCGTGAGAGAGAAAGAGGGAGGAAAATTTTTTTTTTTCTGGAACAAAGAAAGAAAAACGTGCCTGTGATTACTTAGACAAAAAGTACCAGGGTCATAAGTTAAGTTATTGGGAAGGAGATAGAAAAGGGAAGCTTTCCCCTTTCAGTTTGTATCTTTCTATACCACATAGATTTTCCTTATCACATTCAAGTATTTATTTAATATATCAATGCATTACCTAGGTGACAAAATTTTAGGCCGGTTTTTACTTTCATTATTTTATTTATCTAAATTAAAAATAAAACAAAAATTAATGCCATTTTAACATTTCAGATAAATTGCTTTATGTTGTCTATAATTCACTCTAAAATACTTCAGTATAGACAATATGATAGACTAGTTTCAGTTTAATCTTGCCCTAAGTAATTATCATTTGAAGTGTACTAATCAGGAAGATCTACTTCAGGGGTAGTTAGTGTTGACCCAAACCTGCAATCCAGAGGCAGCTACACCAGCCTTTCAAGTACGGTATTTTATCTCTGGTCAACACCAAAGGTTTTAGATATTAAAAGTGATTTTCACTGGTGAAATGTGTTCAGATGCATGCATAGGTTAGAAATAATGTACAGATTTTCCCACCTTTGAATGAATGGCTTAGTATCTAGGCAACTAATGTCCTAACACTTCTGAATAAAGCCCCAGCTTATGATTATAAATAAATTATTTGACTGCCTGATGGAGGATTGTCGTCACCTGACTCTGCTAAATGGTTAGCTGCATTTGACACTGAAACATACATTTGTCTCTATTGATGTTCGTATGCAAGTTTCTGTTAGAGTGACTAAAATGATGCGTTTGCAGAACAGGTTTTATGACTGTTTTTTTCTTTTTTCTTTTTTCTTTTTTTTTTCATAGAATAACGTATTCCATTTTAATAATTCCTTGTCACCAACCTCGATTTTTTTTTTGAGTAGCATTAGGTGTATTTACGTTTTATTTTTTTATTATACTTTAAGTTCTAGGGTACATGTGCATAACGTGCAGGTTTGTTACATATGTATACTTGTGCCATGTTGGTGTGCTGCACCCATCAACTCGTCAGCACCCATCAACTCGTCATTTACATCAGGTATAACTCCTGCAATCCCTCCCCCCTCCCCCCACCCCATGATAGGCCCCGGTATGTGATGTTC
Source organism: Macaca thibetana thibetana (assembly GCF_024542745.1). Classification (NCBI taxonomy): domain Eukaryota; kingdom Metazoa; phylum Chordata; class Mammalia; order Primates; family Cercopithecidae; genus Macaca; species Macaca thibetana. The sequence continues at coordinate 46,191,481 of NC_065580.1, forward strand.
CCCTTCCCGAGACTGTTTTATTCAATAAACATTGCCATGAAATTTTCGTATGTGCAGAAAATTTGGTCTGAGACTCACTTTCATTGTAACATGTCATCTCATAGTGAAGTTATGGAGGAGGAAACCTACAGCCCTCACCTCAATTTGAATTATTGGAAGTCACTTCACATATCAACCCCCAAAAGATGAGTTATTGTGAACGACCAAATTATTTTAGACAGCATGCAAGAAATTTATAATAGAAGTTTTAAGAGTAGGAGCTACAAGAAGAGAGCTTAGCAACAATCTCAGCATGGTAAACTCCCTCTCAGTTATCATACCCTATCTCCAGAAATAGACATGAAATTAGAAATTTAATATTTGATTATGGCACCTTTATATTTCTTTATTAAGCTTATAGAATTATCTATTCCCCCCAACTTTCCTGTGTCATTTGAGATCACTATCATATTTCCAATTCTCCACCCCAATGAGCATTTTGCCTGGCACGTTGGCAACTTTTCTCTGCAAATATGAAAGTATTCTGCTGCTTTCTCAATAAGCAATGCCCCAGGACTTGTTTAGGGCCTTTCATCATTCTGCCAAAAGCCATGATAAAATCTTCTGACTGCAAAAAATCCTGAATTTGCAGTCAAAATATAGTCCTTCATAACATAAATTTCTGTTTTTATTCCAATTATCTTCATTTAGCATTGCCAGAGTACCCACATTACCTGAAATAACAGTTGCATTTTGTGGACAAAGTTTATTTTCTCACCAGTTTTACTCTTTGGGCATGTGTCACTTTTTAATTCCTATACACAAATTTAAATCATCTAATTATTTATTAACTTTTAGAATTTCATCCCACTTAGGTCTGTTTTGAAATATGTTCATTCTTTAAATCTAATGTAGTTCCAAGAGTAGTTAAAGTAAGTTTGAATATCTTTCCTTTGCAATTCTAAATCTTCTGTGTGATTGATGGGTAGTTTATGCTGGTATATCACTTTGGCATTATAAATTTAGGTTATATTTAGAGCTCCTCAGTCTCATAAGATCCTCCCAATGTCCCTTAACAAAATTCTGATTGAGAATATTAATTATACATTATTTAATCCTCAAAGAAGATACTATCATCTATATTACAAATTAACTCCTTGACTGGGAAAAATTACATGAGACTATTTTATTCTTCTCATCTGGAGATGAAACTGCACGTCTTGCCATGAATTTTACACTGTGCCCTCAGATCACCTGATACCTGTGAAAACAGTTCTAATTACTAGAAACACAAAATCTGCTAAAGATCTCAGGGACAGGCTGGTTCAGTACAGTTATTTTAAAGGAAAATTGTGTTTCTCAGAGAGGTTTAACAGGTTGCTCAGGGTTATTTAGCATGTCAGTGACAATGGGAAACCAGAACCCAAATTTCCTGACTAGCCAATTTCCCCCAAGGCCACTTTCTTCTTCAATTAACTGATTCACTGAGGGTTTTTTCCTGAATAGTCTGGAACAGCCATGTCAGCAATGAAGAGTATGGTGAAATTGAAATAAAATCCACATGGAAATTTTGAACTCCATTGTTTAGATCTAGATAGATACCCTGAAGAATAGCAACATTAACTCCTTATCACCTTTAACAACAACAAAAATAATATCTGTTTTATGCTTTGTCCTTCATATTCCCAGATTAAGGGAGGTATGAAATTGATGGCTTTATTCCTTTTTTTTCCCTTTGTAGTCATCATATAAAATTAGAAACCCTGAAAATCTTTCTCTGATTGAACTCCCCTGAAGCATACTTTTCAAGTTTCATTCTTTGTGTTTCACATTTCATTCCTCATTTTGCTTCTAACCCTAAAACTGTGAACTTCTTTCCCTGTCCTTTTCTCAATGTTAAATTAACAAATGATGGGCAAATAGGTTCATAAATAGGTGAAATTATAAAGTAGGTTCTTTCACTCTGAAGCCAAGATAATTTTTCAGTTATACACATTTAATGCTTTCTAGTAATTGGCAAAGAATCTGAATAGTGCTGCATTCAAATGAATAAATTACTCCATAGCATGAAATAGTATGGTAATAATATGGGATATGCTACCCAGAAAAAGTAAGGATTTTATATCTACCAAATTATGGACAAAATCTAACATCTGTTACAATCATGAAAGGTGTGGGTTAAAAGTTTTTTTTAAATTAACTAAGATATACAATGTCTTAGAAATGCCTAAATATTGTTGAATATTGCCAACTAATTTTTTTAAATTTAGCTTGGCATTTTCTCATTTCCTTTGACAACATGTTTTGTACTGAACTTTTTAGTACCCTTCTCTTAAAAACTCAAGGAACTTTTACCATCTACTCCGTAGTGTCAATGCATTTTCATTTCTCATTCTGTAGTTCTCATTTCTCATTCTCATGGTGTGGTTCTTTGTTTTTGCTTTTGTTTTTGTTTTTTTTTTCAAGAACCAGATTTGCAAGTAGAAAGATCTGTGTTTCTAAATGCATGGGACATGATACACTTGGAGAAGTGACTACCAAAGAGGCATGTTTATAACTGAATTCAGATGTAAGGGAATGAAAGACATTGCCAATTTTTATTGTTTTTTATTCTTTGAGGAATTATCTCTGTGGTCACCTTCTATGAAACATAATTTCCTTATCCATACAACAAAGATCCAAAATACATCATCTAAGTTCTAATTATAGGAAATTAAAGCAGCTACTTCAATGTCTATCCTATAACATAGCATAGTAACATAATCAGGTAATGTTATCCAGCAATTTCTTAGCCTACAACACTCCCCTTTCCTGTTGCCTGCCTGAACTCAGGTTTGGAATGAACACACATTTCCAAAAAGCCCATAAAGGTGTAATTATGAGATTTTTCTACTCTGGTAGCAGGTCGACAAATAATGAAGTCATAGTCTCTTCAATTGTAAAATCACAACACATGATATGATAGGCATTGTGATAAACCTAACACCTTACTATATTCAGGATTTGGAAGATGAAATTAAGTAGATATTCTTTGAAATTGCTGCTGCCCAATACACTTAAATACCCCTTCTCCCCCTTGGATTTTTGACTATTTCCTTTGTACAGCTAAAACAGAACAAAAACTGACAGATTTGTATTATGCTACAACATAAAGTAGAACTCTGAGTAAGTAAGACATCATACATTAGTATTATAAAAGTATATAATTATAAAATTGGGTTATAGATTCTTGTGATGAGGTATTTATTTTTCTTACCAACACTGGCGTCCAGTCATAGGAACTGAACTGTAAAGTAAAAGTGACCCTCCTTGACAAGAGTAAACACAAGGAATTAAGATGAAAGATGCCTTAGTTTATGTAATGTTTGGATTTCAGTGATTATTATTCTGAAAATAATCTTGAGTGGCACATTTGACATTTTCTGAAGCCAAAGTAAGTTTGATGTTAGATTTTGAAATGCAATGATTGAGATAGTTCATTGTCAGGTTTTCTACATTTTCTAGAAAATTTTAGAGTTATTCAAGAAATGTTAAGAATCAGTTCCCTTAGATGTGATTCTAAGGCTACCTGTCTTCTTATTTGTGAATACAGATGATTTTAAAATAAAGAGAAAAAGGGAGAAGATGGAAAAACTTAAGAAAAAAATAGTATTATCTGGTTAAAGAATCTTAAATAGTCATTAGTTATAAATCCTAATAATTAACATCACTACTTTAATAATGAATAATCAAGAAGATTTAAAACTTGGTATATTAGTCTGCTCAGGTTGCCACAAGAAAATATCACAAACCGTTGGTTTAAACAATAAAATTTATGTTCACTCAGAAGTCTGTGATCAAGATGCCAGTAAATTCAGTTTCTGGTGAGGGCTCTCTTCTGGGCTTGCAGACGGCTGCCTTCTCAAAATGTCCTCAACATGGTGTTTCCACTGTGCATGTGTATATATATAGAAAAAGCCTTTGTATCTCTTTGTCTTCTTAGAAGGACATCAGTGCTATGAGATTAGGGTTCTACCCTTGTGACCTCATTTAACCTTAATGATTTTTTTAAAGGCTCTTCTCCAAATACATTGGGCATTAGGGCAGCACAAAATAAATTTGGGGGAAGGGAGAACACAATTCCACTCATAACATGTATGTTTTGGAATACCCCAAAATATTGGCTTTTCTACTTCAGGTCAAGCATTTCATGATAATTGTCATAAAATGTTTACTAATTGTGATAATCACAGAAAGTTAATTTTTAATTTGCAAGACCATCTCAATATTATCATATTATAAGAGTTTTATGCTTTGCCCCCAAGAAAAACAACGCAGAAAGATTGTAACACAATATAATTAGCAAATTTATGTTGAAACGAGAATGTGAATGTGTCTGCTCCCTTCTTTAAGTAAGCTCAGTCCCCCTTCTTAAGACCATGCCTTTCATAATTCTTGATAAGTTACAAAGAAGGATTATGAGATGGGCTCACATATAGGGAAATTTCTCCTTATAATAATGGTAACAGTACAGCAATAGCAGAGTAGCTAGTATCAGACTAAATCTCTTGTAGACATTAATTACAAATTACAAGAAAAAAATACAAACACATACACAACTATTTGAAAGCAGTATAAAGTGTTCAAAAGCAGGTAGGAACTGAATAGGAATTCGATTATTGAAAGGAGAAAACAGTACTCAATAAGATCCATATTTATATATTTTCCCCCTAAGGCCATAGAGCAATTAGAACACAAACAGAAAGTCACATTTTTATTGGCTTAAGTATCAGAGGACAGAATTTGAGGATGCTGATAATTGGAAACTTTGTAAATAAATCCACAAAGGAGGGTGCCATAGAGAGGCAAGACTTAAAATCTTGATACAGACTACTTTTAAGCCTTTGGATAACCCCAAACTGCACATGTCTAGGGCAGAGTCCAAGGAGGACAGGGAATGGCAACTGAAGTAAGGTTTTAAAAGCTGGACAAGTAATCTAGCTGTTGACTACATCATAGAAAATGGAGTTTGAAGTTTGACTTTAGTCCAGTTGAAGGGGCTTGGTAAATGCCTCGAGCTTTCCATGGAAATAGCAGAACAATCATAATTTTTGATTCTAAAAAAATATATATTTTCTAAAATTGAATTATATATCCTAAGACTAAGAGCAAAGCTAAACACTAAGATTATGGGTAAAACCTTCCCTAACAAAGAATAAAATGCAAGCCTTGACAAGTTCAAGGTGATCAGCTAGTAACTTCACTGACAGGGCACATAAAAATTAACACTTCTCAGAGAGATATTTAAATATCCTGAGTCTCTATATTGCAACATTCACAGTGTGCAATCAAAAAGTACTAGACATGCCAAGAAATAAAAGAGTAAAACCCCTAGTCGAAAGAAAAAAGAATCAATAGAAAAAGGTCTCCAATTGGCCTGGATGTTAAAATTAGCAGGCAAGGACTTTTAAAGAAATAATCATAAAGATGTTCATGACTTAAAGAAAAAGATTATCAAAATGAGTGAACAGATGGGCAAATCTCAGCAGAGAAACAAAATTATAAAAAAGAACCAAATAGCAATTCTATGACTTTATTAGTCATCAGGGAAGTGCAAATTACAAACACCATGAAATACCATTTCACACCCTTAGAATAGCTACAATTTAAAAGGTAACAACACCAAGTGTTGGCAAGGATGTAGAGCAACCAGAAGTTTTGAACATTGCTAGGAAGAGTAAAAAAGATAAAGCCACTTTACAAACAAGTTTTGCCACTTTCTTATAAAGTAAAATACATACCTGTCCTAGGAAATCTCAACATTTCCATTCTTAGGTATTTATTAAAAAACAAATAAAAAATATTTCTACATAAATATTGCAAACAAATGTTAATAGAAACAACTCAAATGTTCATCAGCGGGTTATTAGACAACTAATTATGATCTGTTTATACAATGGAATGCAACCCAGCAATACAAAAAGAATGTACTAGTGTGCAACAACATAAATAAATATGAAAGACATCATGTTGTCTGAAAGAAGCCAGAGGCAAAGGAGCACACTGTATCCTTCCTTTTATAAGAAGTTCAAAAATAAACAAAATATCCCTGTACTGACACAATCAGAATATTGATTTCATATGGGGAGCAGAGATTGATTGGAAAGTACATAGTGTAACCTCCTGGAATGATAAAACAAATTTTCTATATCTTGTTTAAATTGATGCTTACATGGCTGTATTCATCTACTGAAATTCACTACCATGTATGTATATTTTATATGAATTTTAAAAATGGTATCAGAAAGCATCTGCAGACTATATATTCACTTATAAAATTTAAATTCCTCAAGACCATTAGAGAATATGAACCCACTGCATGTAATTATTCTCCATGATAAAGCATTGCTATGTATAGTTGTCCATGTGATCAAAATAAATACTAAATATAGAAAGCAATGTGAGTACAAAAAAAGAAAAAGGAACAAGAAATTTTCCAGTCTTACAAAATAGTGCTTACTTGGGAAAGGGAAACTACAGATATTTTCTGTTCCTTGTTAAAATTCTTTTTGCCTTCAGAAATTTACATTTTAAGTGGGAGAGAATTCAAATTGCTCCACTCCTTTGGAATAGATTCTGGGTCCAGCAAAGCAGAGTAAATTATTATAACATAGCATTTTAAATTGCATATTCATTGTATCCTAAAATCTTGTAAGTTAAAAAAAATAGTGACAAATTGAAAGTTAACTCACTTATATTCTGATTTTTAAAAAGTTGTCACTAGAGGTACATTATTTTTTTAAAAAGGCAATAAGGAGTGTGTGATTCTAAAGCAACTGTTCTCAACCCTAGCTGTACAATAGAATCACTTGGCCAGATTATAAAATACTATATACCAGGGCTTGACTCTTATTAATTAAAGCAGAATCTTTATGAGGAAAGAATTTTGTTCTATTTTATTCATTGTTATGCCCCCAGAGCTTAGAACAGTGCCTGGCACAGGGTAGGCTCAATGAATATTTGATGAATGAATGAATGAATGATAAACAAGTTTTTGAAAGCCAAGGAATCATTTCGGTCTTATACATAATGGCAGAATCCCTTTAGATGACATAAAAGAAGCAATGCCAAGCTGCTATTTATTAAAATGTTTAATAATTTGTATTAACTTTAGCTGAAAATCATTAAGTTTTTATTGAAATTTCCTATGGATCAGGTATCATGCTCAGAGTAAGGTTTACAAATGTGAAACGACGTGGTCCTACATTTGGGAAATTCCCAGTCTATTGTAGATTAGTGGTAAAGAGAAAGTCTAGCATATAAACATTCACCCATTTATCTATTAATTTAGCACTTATTTATTAAGTGCTTATTATGTGCCATACACATATGTGCTAGGATACACTGTGGCAAACTAGGCAAATATAATACCTCTCCTCAAGGAGCTTACTGTTTAGTAAAGGAGAAAGACAATAAATAAGGAAACAAATAATAAAATGTGCAATGAATTCAATGACCTAAGTGAGTATAATGTTGTTATGTATTAACAGAATTTTGGTCAGGTGGAGAGCATTATTTTATATTGGATGGTCAGAAAATACCTCCCTAGGGAGGAAACATTTGTGTTGAGACATTCATGATGAAAAGAAGCCAACAAAGCAAAGTGCTAAGGGAAAAGAGTTTCTAGCAGAAGAAAAAACATGTTCAAAATACTTGAGGTAGAAAAGAATTTGACATGTTCAAAGACCTGAGATAATTCAATTGTTGGAACATAAATGGAAAATAGAACAAGTTGAAAGTGGAATAAAAGGTGGGGTTATAAAATGCACAGCCTGGTAGGCCATGGTAGACAGTTTGAATTTTATTAAGTACAACATGAATCTATTAAATAGTTTTAGGCAAAGAAATGGCATGTTGCAATTTGTATATTTAAAAGATTATTTCTTTTTCCTTATGTAGAATAGACTCAAGTGTGGACAAACATGGAGGCTTGTAGACTAGTTAGGAAGCCTTTGCAGAAGTCCAGGTGAGAGATGATAGAGGCAATACGTTGGTGCAATCACAGTGGCAAAGGGGAAAAGTGAGCAGCTCAGAAGGAATTGTTAGGACTCGGTGAGGGGTTGAGTGGATGAAAGAGAAGGAAGAATCAACAATGAACCCCAGAGTTCTGAGTTTTATAAATGGAAGGATTGAGGAAATATCTGCATAGATGAGAAAAAATAGGTCAATTCCACCATTTAAAATTTGAATAGAAAAGGAACCAACCAGGAGTAACCAGGATGGGGAAAAACAACAATAACAACAACAACAACAACAAAAACCCTAGAGCATGAGGAATCTCAGAATCTAAAAATCTCCCTTAAAAAGGAGAGTATTTCAAGAAGGAAGAAGTGATCAAATATGCTCAATGGTGCTAAGCAGCTAAGATAAGGGCAGAAAAGAATCCACTGAATATGACAAAATGAAGATTGTTGGTAATCCTAACTGAAGCAATTTCAGTAGAGTGAGTGAAATAAAATTCAGATAGGAGTAGGCTGAAAAGTGAATGGGAAGCAAGGCAGTTGAAGAAGCTGAAGCAGACAACTCTTTCAAGTTTAGTTTTGAAGGGAAGCAGAAAAATGAAATGAGAGCTGGAGGAAATTATTACTGAAGAGGAGATACCAGAGCATATTTGTGCATTGATGGGAATGCTCTAGTATAGACAAAAAGATTGATGATTCAGGGAAAGAGGGACTGTCAATAAAGAAGTCAGAAAGAGGAGCATAGTAAATTAGGGTGTTCTCAAAAGAACGTGACACCAACCCACACCAGTCAGAATGGCTACTATTTCCCCCACCCCACCCCACCCTGAGACGGAGTCTTGCTCTGTCACCCAGGCTGGAGTGCAGTGGCATGATCTCGGCTCACTGCAACCTCCACCTCCCGGGTTCAAGTGATTCTCCTGCCTCAGCTTCCCTAGTAGCTGGGATTACAGGTGCCCGCCACCAAGCCTTGCTAATTTTTGTATTTTTAGTAGAGCTGCAAATAACAGAGGTCTACTTGGGTGAACTTAACAATAAAAAATAAATAAATAATAAAATTAAGGGGGCTGTTCAATAAAAGGGTACAGGTATCCTATAGAATCCAAGAGTGGGAATACAATGACAGCCTGAGAAGAGGTTAGAATATGGCCAGTACTTTATCAATAATTTATCCTTTTCTTTCCCAGTCTGTTTCCTTCTTCTCCATTCCACATATTATAATATGGCAACTACATAACTCATAATTATATTCTTTATAGGGGGAGAATAATAGACTCCATTCAAGTGTTCACTCTTGTTTCAATCAACTATGGCTGAAGAGTGAGGAGACATTTTGAATAAATATGGTTTCTGGAGGCCCATTCCTGTGGACCGTCAATATCATGGAAGATGATATTGTTAGAAGCTAGGCAGGCAGTTCTCAAACTGTGAAGCTATTGGAAGGTGTTTTTGTTTTTGTTTTAAGCATGGCATGGAAGGAACATGATCAAATCCATCATTTAAAAAAGAGAACTCCAGCAGCAATATGAATAATAGATTGGAAGAGAGATTAACCAGATTCAAAGAGGTAAGCCCAGTGAGAAAACCATTAAGAAAAATTACAGGCAAAAAATGAGAGAGTATTTTTTGTATTGGCAGAGTAATAGTAGCAACAGAAAGGCATGGGCAGATACTGAACACATTTCAGAGGTTGAATGGACCATATTTGAATATAAGTAGTGAGGAAAGGTGTAAAGGAAATGAATACTTCAAGATTCCTAGCTTGGGCAATAGGATAGATAGGACTGCTGAGAAATGAGACAAGGAAAACAAGAAAAAAAATATAAAGTTGGAGAGGGCAATCTTGAGCCTGAAAAGTTACAGTACATTCAATGTCAGATCCAAAGCTTAAGAATGTTGAGTGATCAGTATTTGAGAGATACATAGGTAATAGTTGTAGCTTCAGGATCACACAAGATTATTCAGAAAGCTCATGTAGAGTGAGAAAAGAGAGTAGTTTGCTCAGAAGATTCCAGCAGAAGAGATGGTACTAAAAGAAAGATAAAGAGTAAACAGAGACACACGAGAAGAATAAGAGCTGCATCTTAGAAGCCAAGAAGGAGTTTTAAGAGGAAGGAAATGATAAACAATCAAATTCTGCAGAAAAGAAAAGTAGGATGAGAGCTGAAAGAGGCTAACATATTTGACAATCACATCATTGCTGAGCTTTCTCGAAGCAATTTCCATAGAGTTGTTTGTGAAAACTAGATTGCAGTGGGCTGAAATTAGACCCAGAGACAAGGAAGTGGAAACGGTGCCTATGACCTGATCTTTCCAGAACTGTGCATTAACTTAAGTATATACTGCTATATAATGGTTTATTCTGTTAAAATTTATTTTATCACTATATTGTTTGGACTAAAACTAGATCATTAATAAAGCTCGCATTGAACCATGGACTCCTGACTTCCACATTTCTAGAAGTCATCTTACCTGCAGGCAAATTAATTGTAGATGTATTTCTAATAATATATCTCATCCTTATTTTCAGTGGTATTCATGGTATTTATTTTCAGTGGTATTCATGGTATTGTCTCCCACCATCTTTCATTTTTACTCCATCTCAGCGCTCAGACACATGACCTTTTTGCCAATCTCATTAAAGCTTGTGCTCATTTTGAGTTTCCTATCAATTGGGGTAATTGCTTCCTACACAAAACCCAGTCTCCTATTAACTGGCTCATTACCTTGAGTTAAAGGTTCAGAAACTTCTTCAAAGTGAAATCACTGTAGAGTCCTGAAAAGAAACTATTTTTGAAGATGCTGACACAAGTGTATGTCAAGACAATTCTTGGGTTGTATTCAGTGATTTACAGACCCAACCCATTCCTTGTTAAGTTTCTATCAGCATTGATTTTCCTCCTTCACTATAATGGTACATTTATTACTCTCCAAATCATAATAGCAGACATATAGAGTAGTAGAAGACAAAATCAGTTAATATGTTGATCACAGCTCTATGCTGATAGAGCTAACGTGGTTCAGAAAAGAAATACTATTAAACTTCCTCTAGTTCTCTCTCCAGCTGAAGACGATTAGCTTAATAAACATTTCTGCTCATTATTTCCATGCTAACTAGTTTTATCTTTGCATTTTTTAGGCTTACCTCATTGAGGCTGAACATCTTAAAAAGCTTCTGCTGCTTTGAGTCAGTGAAAAAGACCAAGAAACATGAATTTTAAAAAAAAAAAAAAACATTTTTTTCAAATGTTATAAAATAAATAATATGAACTCTTACCTACAATGACTAATTTAAATTCTTCTTTGGTAGCACAGGTAAATATCTTCTCAAATAGATTTCTTAAGCATCTGTATAAGTTCAAGATGTACATCACTTCATTTAGAATAACATCTCCTGAAAAGAACTAAAATACTTCAGTGTACAACCAATGACCTGGCTATCAAACACTTATTTAGCACACATTACATGATGGACACTGTGATGTAGATATGGACCTTGGGTTGTGTCCTCAAGGATCATACGGTGGGTTGAGGAGATAGGATATGCTATCCATAGGAAAGTAAATAATAATATGACAGCATATTTTCAATGAGAAGTGAATAGTACAAAGAATAAGAGCTGCCAGATTTCAAAAGGAAAGAGCTATCACACTGAGGCAGAATAATTAGAAACTTTTCATGAAGGAAGTGATCTTTGTGCTGGATCGTGGAGAAAGTATAGAATGTAGATTAGCAAAAAGGCATGGAAAAGGCATCATAGGTAGGACAGACAAGTTAGGCAAAGGTCCAGTAGAATTGCTCAAGCTATAATAAACCAACTTGGCCTGAAAAAGGCCTGGAAGTATCCCCTTTTGTGCTCTGTGAGAAATTTGCCACCATGTAAAAAGTCTAACTACCCTGAGGCTACCATGCTCTGAGAAACCCAACCTATCCAGGTGGAGAGGTCCTGTAGAGAATTGAGGCCACTGGCCCTGAGCTCCCAGTTGAAATAGACAATATCAACATGTCAGCAGGGTGAATGAGATCATCTTGGAACTGGGTCCTCCAAGAGTCCATCCTGCCTAAATTTCAGCATTTTGAGCAAATAAATGATTTATACCATTTTAAATAACTATATTTTTTAGTGAATCACTGACTTTTTTCTTAATTAAGCATGGGTTTAAAAACTATCAAAACCCTAGAAGAAAACCTAGGCAATGCCATTCAGGACATAGGCACAGACAAAGATTTCATGATGAAGACCCCAAAAGCAACTGCAACAAAAGCAAAAATTGACAGACGGGATCTAATTAAACTAAAGAGCTTCCATACAGCAAAAGAAACTACCATCAGAGTGAACAGACAACCTAACAGAATGGGAAAAAAATTTTGCAATCTGTTCATCTGACAAAGGTCTAATATCCAGCATCTACAAGGAACTTAAATAAATTTACAAGAAAAAACAACCCCATTAGAAAGGGGGCAAAGGACATGAACAGATACTTCTCAAAAGATATACATGTGGCCAACAATCACATAAAAAAAATTCAACATCTCTGATGATTAGAAAAATGCTAATCAAAACCACAACGAGATACCATCTCATAACTGTCAGAATGGCTATTAATAAAAAGTTAAAAAACAACAGATGCTGGCAAGGTTGTGGAGAAAAAGGAATGCTGTTACACGGTTGGTGGGAGTGTAAATTAGTTCAACCATTGTGGGAGACAGTTTGTCATTTCCTCAAAGACCTAGAGGCAGAAACACCATTTGACTCAGCAATCACATTACTGGGTATATACTCAAAGGAATATAAATCATTCTATTACGAAGATACATGAATGCGTATGTCCACTGTAGCATTACTCACAATAGCAAAGACATGGAATTGACCCAAATGCCCATCAATAACGCACCAAATAAAGAAAATGTGGTACATATACACTATAGAATACTATTCAGCCATACAACGGAATGAGATCATGTCCTTTGCAGGGACATGGATGAAGCTGAAGGCCATTATCTTCGGCAAACCAAGGAACAGAAAATAAAATACCGCATATTCTCACTTACAATTGGGAGCTGAATGATGAGAACATATGGACACATATAGGGCAACAACACACACTGGGGCCTGTTGGAGGGTGCAGGGGGGAGGAGGGAGAGCATCAGAAAGAATAGCTAATGGATTCTGGGCTTAATACCTAAGTGATGAGATTATCTGTGCAGCAAACTACCATGGCACATGTTTACCTGCGTAACAAACCTGTACATCCTGCACATGTACCCCTGAACTTTAAAAAATTTGGTTTAAATTGTGAGATAAGGAATCAAGAGGGCCTCTTGCTTCACTATTGTTCACTTCCCTAGCTTTAAGTTTTCTCTTCTACTTATAAGTATTTATCTTTAAATGCCATGTCAAATGATGACTGGTTAATTAATTATTATTTTTTAGTTAAAGGGTCCCTTCTTATGTTATTTATTTTTGAACGAGGGAAGACAGGAATATTTTCAAGACTCAAGTATTTAAAAAGTTGGAGGTGGGGTAGGATGGGGGTATGTAATGAAGTAGAAAGAAAAGGAAACATGTAAAATCACCATGTAGGAGTCCAAAGTATCCAATATAAGCTACACCGTTTTGTGTTATCTAGCTCATAATTCTTTTTTGCCTAATTTCTCTACTTAGAAATACCATGTCACTTGTGGTACATTTTTAATTGAGAAAAGTTAATTACTAACCCTTGTTTTATAAAACTCATATGCTAATTTATGCTAGGCTAAAATCAACTTGGCAGATAATTATTTTTACATAACAAACAAAAGACTTTTCCTATCTGATGCTTTTCCCAAAACATGCAATATGAACCAAAGAGTAAAACAAAATAATGTATGACACTTATCTTCAACTAGTCTACCAACACTTCTGTTTAACTGATTTGATACATTCAGGAAAAATTTTCTTTAAAAGACATATTCTTCTAAAACTAATTCAAAACAAAACTCTTATTAATATTTTCAGTTCCTACCACTATCAATTATTTGGAATTAGACCGGGTTAAGAATTTAAAACTTTGCCTATCCTTTTCTATTTTAAAGTCATGGGTATTGATAAGGGACAAATATTTCCTTTGTGCCTTATAAGGAATTATTCCCTGATAAGGGAATTATTTAATCCCTAATTAATTATAAATAATTCCCTGACAAGGAATTATTTGATGTCTTTCATTTCCACTTATCTTCTCAGTTAACAGGTATGCCGAGCCTCTGCTATTTTCACAATAAACTGATTATTTGGTTGATTTAGGTAGCAAAAAAGATAATGAATCTGTATCAAATTTCTACTTACATTATTTTATGTATAGTAAATAAAAATTTCATTGCTGTGCATCCTGTTACTAGTAACTACAAATTTTATAAAAATACAATTTTTTTTTTTTTTGCCACTGAAGCTGCAATGACTAGCAGAATGTCTGGCATATAACAAGTGCAGAATTATTTTTAATAGCTTTATTAAGGTATATTAATATACAATAAAATGCACACATTTAAATTGATCAGTTTTTTTTTTTTTTTTTTTTTTTTTTTTTTTTTGAGACGGAGTCTTGCTCTGTCACCCAGGCTGGAGTGCAGTGGCCGGATCTCAGCTCACTGCAAGCTCCGCCTCCCGGGTTTACGCCATTCTCCTGCCTCAGCCTCCCGAGTAGCTGGGAAATTGATCAGTTTTGACATATGTACAGACTCATAAAACCCTCACCAAAATCAAGGTAATCAACAAATTCATTACTCCCAAAAGCTTCCTCATGCTTTCTTTGTAATCTCTCCCCACAATCACCCCACACCCCATCCCCATGCAACCAGTGATCTCTTTTCTGTCACCACAGATTAGTTTGCATGTTCTAGAATTTGATATAAGTGAAATTGAACAGTATATATTGTTTTCTGCCTGGTTTCTTTCACTCAGCTTAATTGTTTTGAGATTCATTTGTCATGTGTGAAACCATAGCTTATTTATTTTTATTCCTTTTTTTGACTAGTATTCGATTGTATGGCTGTACTACAGTTTGTTTATCCATTCATCTGTTGATGAACATTTGAGTCATTCCCAGTATGGGGCTTTTACAGATTAAGCTACTGTGAAGATGGGTACATAAGTCTTTATATAGACATGCTTTCATTTTTCTTGGTTGATACTTCAGAGTAGGATGGCTGGATCATATGGTAGGTGTATGTTTGACTTTTTAAGAGACTGCCAAACTGTTCTCCAAAGTGATGCTACTATTAAACATTTTCACCTGCATTGGATAGCATTCTCCCTTCCTCTCACTGTTGGTATGGTGAGTCTTTTGAATTTTATCCACTGTCATAGGTATACAGTGGTATCTCATTGTGGTTTTGCTTTTCCCTAATGTTTAATGATGTTTAGCATTCACGCATTTTTTTGCCATCTGTTCATCATTTTTAGTGAAGTGTCCTTATGTCTTTTTCCCATTTGGTATAGGAAGGGAGTTGGTTGTTTTCTTATTACTGAGCTTTAAAAGCTCTTTGTATATTCTGGATATAAGTCCTTTATGAGACATATGATTTCAAATATTTTCTCCCATTCAGTGGCTTATCTTTTCAGTCCTTTAACAGTGTCTTTCAAAGAGCAGAAGTTTATGATTTTACTAAAGTCCAAGTTATAAATTTTATATGGATTGTATTTTGAGTCAAACCTAAACAAAAATTGCCTGACTGAAGGTCATAAAGATTTTCTGCTATATTTTCTTCTAGAAGTTTTATAGTTTTGGTTTTTATATTTAGGTCTGTGTTCCACTTTGAGTTAATTTGAAGGGATTTTTGTTTTTTGTTTTTTGTTTTTTTTGCATATAGATGTCCAATTGTTTCAGCATTATTTGTTGAAAATATGATTCTTTCTCCACTGAATTGCTTTTGCATCTTTGTGGAAAATTCAGTTATTTATACATGTGTGGGTCTGTTTCTGAACTCTGTCTTCTGTTCCATTGATCTATCTGTTATTTATGCCAATACCACACTATCTTGATTACTGTGGTTATATATTAAATCTTAAAATATTCAACTTTGTTCTGTGTTTTCAAAATTGTATCAGATCTTCTAGTTTCTTTGTTTTTCCATATGAACTTTAGAATCACCTTTTCTTTTCTTTTCTTTTTTTTTTTTTTTTTTTTGAGAGAGTCTCACTCCGTCACCCAGGCTGCAATGCGGTGCCAATGATCACAGCTTACTACAGCCTCAACCTCCTGGGCTCAGGTGATCCTCCCACCTCAGCCTCCCGAGTAGCTGGGACTATAGGCACACACCACCATGCCCAACTAATTTTTGTAGTTTTTGTAAAGACAGGGCTTTGCCATATTGCCCAGGCTGGTCTCAAACTCCTGGGCTCAAGCAATCCTCCCACGTCCACCTCCCAAAGTGCCAGGATTACAGGCATGAGCCACCATGCCTGTCCCAGCTTATCAATTTCTCAAAAAAAAAAATCTTGCCAGAATTTTGCTTGAGTCTTTTTTTATTCTTTAGGTCAATCCAAGGAAAATTGACATATTATAACCATATTGAGACTTCTGACTCATGGCTCAATGTATTTTTATTAAATAAAAGAAGAATTTTTGAAACTTGAGTTTTGGAATAATTTTCAGAAGCTCCAGGAAAATTAGAAATATGTTTAACTGCTGAAAGAAACCATAGATGACACAAACGAATGGAAACACATCTTATGCTCGGGGTAGGGGGAGGAAATCAATATTGTGAAAATGACCATACTGCCCAAAGCAATCTATAGATTCAATGCAATTCCTATGAAAATACCATCATCATTCTTCACAGAACTAGAAAAAAAAATCCTAAAATTCATATGGAACCTGCATAGCCAAAGCAATATGAAGCAAAAAAGAACAAGGCTGGAGGCATCACATCACCCGACTTCGAACTATACTACAAGGTTATCATTACCAAAACAGCATGGTACTTGTGTAAAAATAGGCATATAGACCAATGGAACAGAATAGAGAACTCAGAAATAAAGCCAAATACTTATAGACAACTGATCTTTGACAAAGCAAACAAAAACATAAAGTGGGGAAAGGACAACCTATTCAACAAATGGTGCTGGGATAATTGGCAAGCCACATCTAGGATAATGAAACTGGATCCTCATCTCTTACCTTATACAAAAACCAACTCAAGATAGATCAACGACTTAAATCTAAGGCCTGAAACCATAAAAATTCTAGAAGACAACATCAGAAAAACCCGTCTAGATACTGGCTTAGGCAAAGAATTCATGACCAAGAACCCAAAGCAAAAGCAACCAAAACAAAAATAAATAAATGGGACATAATTAAACCAAAAAGCTTCTGCACAGCAAAAGAAAGAATCAGCAGAGTAAATAGATAACCCATAGAGTAGGAGAAAATATTCACAAAGCATGCATCTGAGACAGGACTAATATCCAGAATCTACAAGGAACTCAAACGAATCAACAAGAAAAGAAATAAATAATCTCATCAAAAAGTGGGCAAAGAACATGAATAAATAATTCTCAAGAAAGATATATGAACAGCCAACAAATATATGAAAACATGCTCAGCGTCACTAATTATCAGGGAAATGCAACTTAAAATTACAATGAGATACCACCTTACTTCTGCAAGAATGGCCATAATATGAAAAAGACACTTGCATATGCATGTTTATAGCCACAAAATTCATAATTGCAAAAATATGGAACCAACATACCTGCCCATCAACCAATGAGTGGATAAAGAAAATGTGGTAGATATACACCATGGAATGTGGTGTATATACACTCAGCCATAAAAAGAAATGAAGTAATGTATGTCGCACCAACTTGGACAGAGCTGGAGGTCATTTTTCTAAGTGAAGTAACCCTAAGGAATGAAAAACCAAATAATGTATGTTCTCACTTATAAGTAGGAGCTAAACTGTGAGAATGCAAAGGCTTAAAATGATATCGTGGGCTTTGGAGACTTGCGGGGAAGGATGGGAGGGGGGTGAGAGATAAAAGACTACACATTGGGTACAGTGTACACTGCTCAGGTGACAGGTGCACCAAAATCTCAGAAATCAGCACTAAAGAGCTTATCACTGTAACCAAAAACCACCTGTTCACCAAAAGCTACTGAAATTTTAAAAAGAGATAAAATAAAAATGCATAGTTTAAAAATGTAGATAGCATTCATATGGTTCAAAACTCCAAAATTATAAAAGAATACAGAGTATCCCTCCCACTCCTGCCTCCCAGAAACCCAATTCTCATCCTCCATGATCTGCACATTAAAGGCTTCCTCATTCATTTTTATGACCCTGGATATAGGGCCATAAAATGGCCTGTGGGAATGTTCCATAATTTATTTAATCAGTGTCTTAGTGAGGGACATTAAGATTACTTCTAATTCTTTGCCACAATAAATAACCGTATACAATCATAATTTCCTACATGTGTGTACATAGCTGAAGAATAAATTCTTTAAAATGGGATTGACACCTCAAAGGGTATAGATACTTATACTTTTGATAGTTATTGCCAAATTGCCATCCAAGGGTAATAGAAACATTTATATTCTCAATTTTTAGACCTTTGTAAATTTCATAGATGAAAAATGTCATTGGAGTGCAGTTTTTTATTTCTCTTACTATGAATGAGGTGAGTATATTTTGATATATTTTAGAACAATTTACATTTCTTTGTATGAACTACTTAAATGTTCTTACTTTCGTGTCTTCATTTGTACCTCAGTTTCCTCATAGGGTTGTTGTAAAGATAAAATCATTCATATGCAGAAATATCAAGAACAGTGCCTAGAACATAATAAGCACCATGTAAGTGGTTACTCTTATTGCCATCATCATCATTTGTTTATATCCTTTACCAATTTTTCTACTGGGTTGTTGATCTGTCTTCCTGTTTTTTGTAGAAATTACTGAAATGTAACAAGGGTGGCCACGTATCACACATCTCAGTTTGTCTGAGAAAGTCCCAATATATGCCTATTGTTTTAGCATAATAATTAATAATGCCGCTGTGCACTTTCAAATGGTAGTGATTTGAAAGATATGGTCACTTTCAAATGGTAGTGATTTCAATGAGGTAAAGTAAATTAAAACTGCATCTGGAATCAAAAAAAAGACAAATACATAGAAACAGAGAGTAGAATGGTATTTACTAGAGGTGGGGGTTGGGGACACACAAAGGGGATGGGGAAATGGAGGTAAAAGGGTACAAAGTTGTAGTTGTATATAGGATGAATAAGTCTAGAGAATAAGATTAAAGATCTAATGCATAGCATGAGGACTACAGTTAATAGTATTGCATTGCATGCTGGAAATTTGCTGAGAGAATAGATTTCAGGTGCTTTTACCACACACACAAAGGCGGAAAGGTAACTATGTGCGAAGATGTGTATATTAATTTGCTTGACTGCAGTAACCATTCCACTGTGTATATCAAAACATCATGTGGTCAGGAATAACAAGTCAACCCTGTAATCCCATTGCTTTAGGGAAGGCAAGGCAGGGAGGATCCCTTGAGACCAGAAGTTCAAGACCAGCCTGGGCAACATAATGGGACCCCCATCTCTAAAAAGGAAAAAAATTAATTAGCCAGGTATAGTGGCATGCACCTGTGGTCCTAGCTACTCAAGAGGCTGAGGGAAGAGGATCACTTCAGCCCAGGAGTTTGAGGTTACAGTGAGCTATGATTGCGCTACTATACTCCAGCCTGGGCAACACATTAACGCCCTATCTCTAAAAAGAAACTTTAAAAAAAATAATTCAGTATATATAATTTTAAAAAAAGAAATATCATGTTTATTAAAATATTATGGTAGTAAATTTTGATCTGGCTTTTCATAAAACATTTATTCTAATTATCTTACAAAAAATTTTGGGGAGAGATAACAGTCAACTTTAGGAATTATATGGTGATTACTTCATACTTTGACAAATAAAACCTTGTAATTTCAGCGCTAATACGGGAATATGTTCTACCTTCAGGAAAAGAAAAAAAATGGGAAGTCAGTGACAAACTATTAAAATATAAAGAGAGACTGGTGTACATTTAATAAAAGAAGTGTAAATTTAGCTTCCTGCATTTAGAAAAATTTCACTTTTTCTGGCCCCTTAGAAACAATTAACATCTATACTATTTATTCACATTTGTACTTTTTTAACTTTTTGAAACACTTTCAGTCTATAATTTCTTTTTATTCACACAACTTTGTGAGGTAGGAATGGTAAGTTGTCATCATCTGACAGCTGAGGAAACCAAGGAACCTAGCAGATAGCAGATCACTTCTAGTCACAGAGAAAGCTAGCGAACACTGCTTCCTGATTACCTAATTCTCTTCCAGAATGTCTCAGCACTAGCCACCCCTGTGCAATAAAAAAATAGAACTCGCCACTGCATTCCAGCCTGGGTGACAGAGCGAGACTCCATCTCAAAAAAAAAAAAAAAAAAAAAAAAAAATAGAACTCGCTTCAGCTAGTTCAGATAGAAAAGGCATCCCAGATCTCCACAAGGACCAGAGAGGCAGACTTGCAGACTACGCAGCCCAGATCCCCACATAAGTTGACCCAGCAATTACTCTGGGAAAGACCCATTGCCCCTATTATTTGGCTTATAAAGCAAATGTTAGACATGGAAGGTAGACCCTCAGGCTTGGTGATCCTAAAAGAACTACATCTCCACTCTCCCTCAACAGGCCAAAAGATTCCCTGTAGCTTCTACTTCGTCATTTTGCTCTCTTCCAAATAGATACTTCATTCAGAGACTATGATTAGCAGAGTCTAGGTCACTTCTCTGAGCCCGCATTCAGAATGTAAGAAATCTCCCAAGGTAAAAATGATGTTTGAAAGGACTGAGTAGCCTCAACATAGCAAGGTACATCTCATAAAGCTTTCTCAAAATCAATGTGAGTCATAGAATTACTGGTTTGGGGACTGAAAGGGATCTTTCCAATTGCCAGTATTTTATAAATTTTAGGCCATGATTCATTAGAGGGCCATAAAATCAACATAGTGCACCCTATAGTTTTAAAAAACAAAAAATAGAATGGAAAATACCACCATGCACTGCATTAGTGAAGATAAGTATTGCTTGGTGAAACTTTTGTCCTCATTATCTATGTGGGTATATATTCATATGTGTATATTTAGTATATGTCTAAGTATATTTAGTATATTTAGTATATGTCTAAGTGTCCTGTGCCCCCAGGTAAAATGTATTCCTTACTAGAGTCACGGTAAAAAAAAAAAAAAAATTGAAAAACACTAGTCAAATCCAACCTCTTCATTTTACAATTGACAGAGGATAAAAAAGGCTCAGAGAACCTTGCTCTGTTGGTTAATGCAAAGCTGGAATTAGGACACAGAAAATTTTAGTCCTACATTTCACTGTAAGGACATTATCTATCACTTAGAAGAAGCGTATTTCTTTTTTATGTAAATCTATTCCTACATTAGCCCTGTTATGATTATCAAATATATTTCATTAATTAGTATATTGCAAAATAGTATGTTTTACAATTGTATTTTGAGGTAAGCCTTAATTAATGATTGTCACTTGGTTAACACCAGTCTATTAACTTTTGAAAGATAACAAATCTGCGTGTTATTTTGAATACTTTTAATGTTCGCAGTTAAATTATGAATTGCAGGGAAGTCATTGATTGACATAATAGTGAAAGACATACATTTTTAAAGAAAATAACCCTATTTTTAATAAATAGGATTTTTAAGTTGTAATCTGCCATATTGAATAGAAATATATCACTAAAAATATTTTTCTTGTTAGTTCTCCACTGTTTGTTTCTATCAAAACATTAAATATGGAATTTTCCAAAGAAAGTTTCTATGATTTGAAATAAAATATGAAAAACAAAAGGCTTAACAGTTTCTCAATAATGTGCTCAATTAATGATACATCTACTTTTTAAAATTCTGAATATAACAAATCATTTAAACTTCATGGATATTTTTATATTCATGGGTAAGAATTTTGCAAATAGTGGTAAATATTTTCAAAATAACATAGATTTTACTTTTCCAGTCCTCATTTTAACTGAATTCCTAAACATTCTATTTCTAAATAGTCATGAACCACGGATTTGTCCAGCTTGGAATACAGCCGTATCTTCAATAATAAAGCTGATCAAGTCTTTTTGCACAACTGACATACACTGTTGTTTTAACATTTTTATGTTTTAGAAACAGAAGTTTAATATTAATACTTTTATTTTGCAACATTAAAATCTGTTTTTATGATTTTTATAATAAAGAGGGCCAAAGCAAAGTAGATAATACCAAGTCACTGAAGAATAAAAATAAATAATGCTTTAGATCATTCAAAGAAGCTCAGTTTTTTGTTTTTCTTTTTTTTCTTTTTTTTGTTTGAGACAGGGTCTCACTCTGTCACCCAGGCTCGAGTACAGCGGCACAATCATGGCTCACTGCAGCCTCAACCTTCTGGTCTCAAGCGATACTCCCACCTCAGGCTCCCAAGTAGCTGGAACTACAGTTGTGCACCACAACACCCTGCTAATTTTTGTATTTTATGTAGAGATAGGGTTTCGCTCTGTTGCCCAGGCTGGTCTTGAACTTCTGGGCTCAAGTGATCCTCCCAACTCAGCCTCCCAAAGTGCCTGGATTACAGGTGTGAGTCACCACATTTGGCCAAGAACCCCAATTTCTATTATGTAGCCTTCTCTCTTCTACAGGAATCCTCAAGAGGGTCAGAATGAAATGTTCAACACTTTTACAAAGTACACCCAGAATCTACTGGTTAACTCAGTGCCTCATCCCAGATTTTGATATGGATTTTTAAGTTTACTTTTCATCACCCATTAATTTTTTCAAACTCCCACTGAGAATAGAACATATTTTATTATCGCAATATATTGACCCTTTACATCCTTTGTAGGAATATGTGTTACTTATAAAAATATAACTGTAAACAAAGATGACAAGGTATTTTTCTCACCAAAAACATTTTTTCTGTACTGAGTGCTTCTTGAACACAGGAAGCTTACCAAATGTGAAAGGAATTAGGTGCAGACCGGTTAGGTAAGGCAAAGAATGAGGATGAGAAATTTACTTATCAGGGGTTTAGAGCAGTCATTAGAAAAGCCTCTTCTTCCCAGACTGGTTTGTCCTGCTCAGTGAAGAGTGTTTTATTCCAATATCCTCTTTCCCTAACAGGCATTTAAAATAATGAGAGAATTTTTTAAAAACAAGATATTTACAGTAAATAAAAACCTGTCACCACACGGGGGGGAAAGTTGCTGACATTTTCCTGGGCATAGGATATGCTCATTGAATATTGCACCAAGCCTGCTCCCTTCAGTGAATCCATTTTATCAGCAATTAGGACAGTTGTTTCCCTTAAATGGAGAATTCCATTACAATTCCTCAGCAACCTTAACAGATAGAAAGCTTTTTGTAATATTACTAACTACACAGGAGGAAAGTAGTTATAAACTCCCTTTTCTACTGTGGTAGATAGTCAGTTGAAAAAAATTGCCTTAAAATGTTTCTCAGGACATGTTGGCCTATCCCTCATTTGAATTTATGCATCTTTAAAATAAAATCTGCGCCTAGTGTGGTGGCTCACACCTGTAATCCCAGCACTTTGGGAGGCTGAAGTGGGTGGATCACCTGAGGTCGGGAGTTTGAGACCAGCCTGACCAACATGGAGAAATCCCGTCTCTACCATAAATACAGAATTAGCCAGGCATGGTGGTACATGCCTGTAATCCCAGCCACTCGGGAGGTTGAGGCAGGAGAATCGTTTGAACCCAGGAGGTGGAGGTTGCAGTGAGCCAAGAATGCGCCACTGCACTCCAGCCTGGGCAACAAGAGCAAAAGTCCATCTCAAAATAAAATAAAATAAAATAAAATCTGGCTGTCCAGTTGTTATTTCTTCAGTTGCTTCTCAAAAAGTGAGAAGTCAAAAAGTAATTTTAAAAGGTAGGACTCTTCAATCTGCTTGAACAATGACAACTAGATAGTCTTAAATAAGTTCCTTTTATTTTTTTTACATGAGTATTTTAAGTTAAATATTATACCTATAAGAATAGCTAGTTATGAAACAGCAGGAAATTCCCCATATTTATTAAAAATAGACATGTTTTGAAAATCTCATTAATGACTTTGTAAATTGTAATACCTACCTTTGGTAAGCGTGCAGTGAAATAAACAACCACAGGTACTACTGGACATGGCATAGACTGCTACTATCATTCAGAAAAGGCAATTTCACAATATACATCAAAACCCTAACATGTTTGACCCTTTGCTTCAGAAATTGAACTTTTAGGAGTTTAGACTGATGGAATGTATAATTAAAAAAATGGACAAACACTTGTGTGCAAATGTGTTTGTCATGACATTATTTGTAATACAGAAAAGCTGGAGAAAACAAATATACAATAACTGGGAATTGGTTAATGAAATAATAGGCTGTTCATACAATAGATTGCCACATAGGCATCAAGAAATATCCCGTTTGAAATCAGTATATACAAAGAAAAAATGTTAACAGTTGTTATCTCTCAGTCCAGATGACTTATTTTCTTTACTCTTTTCTGTACTTTCCAAATTTCCTTCAGTGAACATCTTCATTTAAGAGGACTTAAAATTTCATTTGCTAGTAGTATGCTGAAAAGTTCTATATTTTTAAGAAAAAAAAAAACTAGTTCTGCACAAGTGAAATTTAATGCTCTTTCTACTATCATTGTATCTTTCGAATATTTGCACCATTATTTGCCTTCCATATAAATTAAAATATGGAAAGAGCCAAAAGAGATATGTCATTCAAGCTCCCCTTTCTTCCCAAATGAAATTCCCCCAAACAAGACCACCACATTCCCAATTTATTAGGCACTTCCGTGTAACTTCTCTTCATAATTATAATGAGTTCTTTTGAAGTTTACATGTCCCTATCTCTGTGTTTGACCTGTCTCTCCACTGTGCTGAAGGGACACATCTTCCGCCTTTAAATTCCATCAATCTCCCTTCACCTCGCGCTTCTCCTGCGCCTAGACAGTGTGTATAATTCTTTGCTCTTCATCGTATTCAATATAAAGAAGATAGCATATAAAAGTTACATAACGCAAGCTTTATTCGTTAGAAAATCATCAAAATGTTCCCATTGCAATCATTTCCGTAGACTGTCACGTAACCAACACCTGCAATGGGGAAGTGGTCCACAATCCTACACAATTCATTAGGGGCTCTCAGTCTATTGAATCTCTGACACTCCAGCAGTCTCGGTGCCACTTCAGGAGCCAATGCAGTCTACCTCTCTCCGGAGAGCAGTGTTCCACCTTAATGGGACAGAAGTCAACAATCACGTTCCTCAAAAGAAGGAAAAGAAGTGGCGGAGGGTGAACAGGTTGCCAAACCCACTTAGATACACTCCGCATAGGCTAATTGTCCAAATTAAAAGGCAGGAGGTTACCTGAGCCGACCATAAAAGCTCAGAGTGCTGAGGCGAATAAGGTCAGGGCAGGCTGCTTATTAACACCGTGGTCACTACAAAAGTTCTTGAGGGCATCTGCTGTGAGTTTTCCATCGTTACTTGTTGTCCTCCTGCATCTCCTGTTGCTTTTCTTGGCCCTCTCCATTTCGCATTTTCTATGTCCTTTGCCTAGCAGCAGTACTGCAGGCATTAACCATTGTCGACCTGAGAATTAAATTAGCATTTGGTAGCCAGACCACTCTCCTTGAGCCTTAGAAAGCTTGTGTGCTTGAGTTCCCTGAAGTGTAACGTCATCTCAAAGCTCACGTAACTAAAGGGAACCTATATGTGACAAGGTGCAGCGGAGGTTCAAGCAGAGTACCTCGGCCGCATCGCAACAGATTATAAAGCGTAGGGGGTGAAAATAATGGAAGACATCAGAAAGCCGGGCTGTAAAAAAGCCCAAATAAGCAAACTGAGACGCGCACGCGCGTTGCTCACAGCTCCTCTCCCGAGGCCGGGCCACAGCGCCTGCGCACAGAATCCGGGGAGGGTGGGGGGAGAGATGAGCACCCAGGCCTAGCGCTCCCACTGCCTCAGCCTCCCTACCCCCGCAAGCTCCGCCTCCTCCAGCTGCTCGCCTTCCCAAACAACCGGGTTCGCCGCCGGCGCTTTCTGCCCATTGGCCCTTAGTCTTTTCCGTTTCCGCCCAGCCCTCAAAATCCACCAATCAGCTTGCACTTTTGGGTGAGCGTCCACCTCCTAGGCTGTCGCTCCGGCTCCTCTGCCTCCTCCGGCTGCTGCCTCCGCTGCTCCCTCCTCCTACCCCACCTCCTCTATCAGGGGAGCGTCTGCGGGGGCTTGAGGGGCGGCGGCGGCGGCTGCGATATGGAGCCAGGGGCCGGAGGGCGAAGTACTGCTCGTGGGCAGAGGGCCGGGCCCCCGAACACTCCGCCGCCCCGGGAGCAGGAGCGGAAACTGGAACAGGAGAAGCTCTCCGGTGTGGTGAAAAGCGTCCACCGGCGGCTCCGCAAGAAGTACCGAGAAGGTAAACAGCGCGCTGAGCGAGGGGGGAAGGGGAGGCCTTATCAACCCCAACCCCTTGTCACCTCTTCCCTCCTCCAAAGAGGCCACCATTAAAACCTAAGGGATCTGCACGTCCCCCAAGCCGCTGCTGCTCTCACGGGCCTGGTCTGAGCCCCCTAGTCCGCATCAGACGCGCTCCTCCCCGCCCCCTTTTCTTCGAGGGCCCTTCGGGAGAGTTCTAGGCCTGTAAAGGAATTGAGTCCCCACCCCCTCCAAGCCCCTGTCCTCAGCCGGGGTGCTGAGGTTGTTGTCACGATACACACAAACACATACACGCTCACGGAGGACGTGGGGGTCGCTTTTTCCAAGAGACGCCAAGGTAAAACAAGACAGGTAAAATCCCTTTGTAAAAGATGGAAAGAAACCTGAGTTGTCCCTCCTTTATGCTTGACCTGCCAGCTGTCCATCTGCTTCCTCATCAGACTCCCTTCCTAGTACTTCATTCCTACAACCATGCAGAGCCTTCCTCGCGTTGGCTTCCAGGGCTGCGAAGTCAGCAGGCCTTTGAGCTGACTGGACTTAACATTATTAAAAGGGGGACGGGCTACACCCGTGGCCCCCAGTCCCGTTTCTTAAATACTTGGTCTTACTGTTTATTTAGACGGGTGAGGAAGAGATCTGGACAGGTTCTGAAAATACCGTTTAGATTGGAAGCCCCCTGAAGACACGTGCGGATGAAGCCCACCTTCGGCTTCCATGGATGGGGTTCCGGTGAGAACCTCCTCTATGGAAGCTCATAGGGGAAGAAGCCTTAGTGGCTTTTGCCTGTACCTGAAGAGTGTTTATAGTTAGAGTCTACAGTTATCCTTGATATCTTTAAATATAGGCTTTTGTACACAGCTATTTTATAAGATTTTGACAGTGAAAATTCTGTGTTTTCATAGGCTCAGGACAGAGACTTCTCCTAAGTACCGAAATGAAGAAAGCTTTCCACTGGTTCTCATTTTAGCTTAATTGCAAACTGAAAAGTCAGCAGTCTTCTGGTGTTAGTCTTATACTTAGTTAATAATTTAGGATTAGAAGGAAAATTATGGCAGTGAAGGAACACAGACGGGTGAGATCATGTTACTGTTGATTTTTACACACGTTTCAACTACTCTAGAAAGTTAAAACTAAGTATCCTTTGTTCTTTTGAATGTAGTTGATATGTTTAGTTTTTCAAACTTTAAAGGTTTCTTTCCTTAGCAAATCAAGCTTAGCTTTTAATAGAGGCTGCTTAAATAATCATCCCCAAATGCGGCTTGTAGTTATTGTTTAACAGATAACAATAGAAAGAATCTTATCAGACCTACTTAAGAGGTTGAAATATGTTTTTTTGAAAGAATGCTACCCAAACCCACAATTTAGTCAATAAAATGAGTAGTTACCATAGCAACAACTGCATCATTCTTGATATTCAAAGAATGCTCTTACATAATGGCATTCACTGTAGATTTCATGTTATTTGGAGAAATTAGGAAATAAATGGACACACTTTCCTGCAATTTGCCCTGCTATTTTGTACAAATTTAAGTGCATCTTTTTAAAGAGAGAAATGACTAGCATAGAATTCCATTTCTATTTTTACCTTTTAATAATTTCATTATTCATAAATGAATAAGTTCCACTCAAATTAACACACTAATGTGTCATCTCTTCAAGTGCTGTTTATATGTGCTTAGTTCCCACACGTTTAAACATGTTTTAAGCCTGAATATTAACCACAGGAACCCTTGTTTATAATGAGAATTGGAAGTTACCAGATCTAGAATAGATACATGGAGTTCGTAAGTGAATGATCTAGTATGCTTCTGGGGAGTTAATGTCCTGGCAGTTTAAACATTTGAATGAGACTGTTCTTTAGGCGTTTTAATACCCTGAATTTCACTAGTGATCTAGACTTCTCTAGGCTTTGCTCGAATGATATACAAAGCCCCATCAGTGAATTAGCAGAATAAGTGATCCTAATGAGCATGTTCCTTCTGCCTTTATTTCTGACATATAGGCTAAATATTAGTGGTAAAAAAGCCATCTGTGAAAAACACTGCGCACATAATAATACTACGGAAATAATTTTTAGTGTTTTACTTTGAGGACTTAGTATTGTGGTAATAGTCCCTAATCTGTAAACATATTTTACAAGTTCATTTGCAAGTCAGCTGTTATCATAATCTGAAGCGTGCTTAAGTGCTAGATCAGTCTGCAGAGGCCTATTGAATCAGTAACATACCTGAACTATAGCACCAATAACTATGGAAACTGTACTCCTTTTATCACAGTTTCTCTACCAGCAAATGCAGTGAAAATTCCAGCTTAGGATCTTGGAGTTTTAGACTAGAAGGAACCTCTTAGCATTTAGCAATGATTCCCAAACATGGATGATCAGCAGATTCAACTGGGTGCCTCTTAGAAAATTCCTGTATTCTACCTCAGATCTATAGTTTAAGATCCCTATTATTAGGAATTAGAAATTGTCAGCCAGATTTTAGAGTGGTGATCTAATAGTTTCTTCATTTTACAGATGAGTGAGCTGAGTCCTAAAAAGATTAAAATAACTTTCTTGATGCTTTGGTAGTTCATTGTTAATACTATACATATTTTCTGGGAATAATACAGGTTCCCCATCCCCAACTCCAAACCTAGTGTTAGTGACTCCAAATGTTAGAATAGGAGGGAAAATGGGAAGCAGGAAGTGGTTCTAGAATTTGCATTAGGGGAAAAGATATAAATTGATGGGAATGGATGATCCATAGGCTAGGTATGATTAGCTGAGTTGGGGCTATATGAGGGGAGGGTTTTCTGGGGAGAGAGGGCAGGAAAGGAAATAAATTAGAGTGGAATAAGGAGACAAAACGGTCATTGAATATTAAGG
Source organism: Macaca thibetana thibetana (assembly GCF_024542745.1). Lineage (NCBI taxonomy): Eukaryota > Metazoa > Chordata > Mammalia > Primates > Cercopithecidae > Macaca > Macaca thibetana. Next base: position 46,220,867 of record NC_065580.1, read on the forward strand.
ACAGGAGTGAGGACTAGATAATGACCGGGAGGTTGGAGAACAGAGCCTTCTTTTCCCTTATCTCTGTTAGTGGAATTGAAAATAAAACAGGAAAAAGAATGAAAATAACTTTTGTTGTTCTTTTTTGCTGTGATAAAAAAAGATTTTTTTCCACTGTTCTCCATCCGTTTGCCCAACTGATGCTAGTTGATGATGATGAACAGGCTTGAGTTGGGGAAGGGTGGACAGGGTTGTAAAGAGTAGCAGGTAGGCTTAATGCACTCTTTTCGTTTACCATTTTTCACTGCCCACTTTACGGCCTGCCCTGTGTCACCACTTAAGAGACTCTGCCAGTTTGTCTAAAGGTAAAGTGAGAACTAGAGATAAAGGTGTGTTCCAGGCAGCACTCATATCTGAAGCAGTTACTAAAATGAAATGATAGGGAGATGCCTAGCAGTGGTGATGCGAAGGAGTATTTCTGGTATCTGCCATTGATAGTTAAGAGTCAGTCTTTTAAAGTGAGGTTATATAAATGGAAATATGCTTGCACATATAGGTGTTTTCTGTCTTTGCCATACATAATTTTTAAAATTTGACCTCCATGTAAACCAAAAATATTTTAAATGTAAAAGAATTATATTATAGACAGCCTTTTAATAAAAAACTAGTTTTGCTTTTCAAACAGGGACTTCATTATTTAATCAGATGAGCCTGACAAATATGTATCACATCAAGAACTGAAGTAGAGCCACGTGTGTTTTTGGTTGTCTTTGTAGGATTTTTTTTCCATAATCGTATTCACATGAACCCGTTCCTATAATGATTGCTTTTATGCCTGGCATTTCTCTTTCTGAACTTAAAGCATTCATGTAAAAATTCCAAGAAAATGTAAAAGGCTGCAGTTGTCAGGAGTAAAAGTACACTTTTAATTCCATTTCGTTTTTATTTTTTTTAACCTATCTTATTAATATCTTTGGGACATTTTATCAAATTATTCAATTCTTTAATTTACTTGTTCTGCATACCAAACAGATTTAAAACAGTTTATCACATAAACACCTGCAGCTTATAAATCAATCACAAAAAAATAAAAGTATGTTCTAAACGGTTAAAACAGGTATTCTTAAGGTCATGGAATTAGGGGGTGATCTTAACAGGTGAATTAGAATAGCAGTGTAGGATAAGCTGAAAAATATATTTGTGATTGACTATTCTGCAGCAAACACTTAAAATGAGAATTGTGGGGGAAGGGGAAAAACCTTTGTATTAGAATAATTTTAAACCAAAAAGTCTAAAAATAAAAGAATGAATGTAATGTTGGTGTTTTTCCAGAAACAAAGTTTTAAATTTGTTTTAAAAATTAGAATGAGACTCCTTTTAATTGAACTTTTCTTATTTTTTTTTCTCAGTGGACTTTAAACATAGCTGCTTTAAAATTTTGACCAATTCCAAGACCTTAAGAAACTTTGAACAGATTCTTTTCTCAAGTGAGGTTTTGCTGTTTTCTTTTTATGTTGTTCTTATACTTATTCTGATACAGAATCAGAAAGCTTTTTGTGATAGAATATTTGCCTGATCAGTGAAATAAATAAGGTGAAGATTGTCCGCAGAAAATCCTGTTAAGTTTGCACTAGGAGAGTTTGAACTGCCATTCCCAGTAGAAGAAAAAATAATGAAAAGAGTTCAGTAATCAGTAATACTAAAAGATAAAGGGACCATTTATATAGTCAGTTCAATGAAGTACATGTAGGTATACAATGCACATTAGTATTTAGCTGTTTGATTTTGTTATTATTAGTGTTCTTTGTGACAGGTTATCGTTTTAGGGGCTTTTTGCAGTTGAAAAGATACACTAGAAGCCAAAAGCATTGGTGCAGATTCCTTGTTTAATGGAAAATAAACCCACAAACATAGCGGTTCTTAGCCTTGGTTCCACATCAGTATCATCTTTGGAACTTTGTGGAACACAGACATCTGTATATTTAAAAGCTCCCAGAGTACACAGTGGACAAAGAGGTTGAGAAACACAGCTGTTGTAGTAGGAGGAATCTAGGAGAAAGGAGGCTTTTATACTAACCTGATCCAAAGTTAATAATAGCTTAAATAACAATAGTGATGATGAAAATAGAAGAAGACAGACTTTGAAGATCAGAATAGGCAGTTTTAGTGAAAATAAAGAAGGGTCAAAGATGATGCCAATATTTCTTTCCTGGGAAAATGTAGATAGCTATTAGCATACGCTTTGGAAATGGTAGGGGTTGGGGGCAAGAGGAACAGGGTAATCAGGCAGATTGGCTTGTTATAGGGATAATGGTAATGATTTAGTTTGCAGTGTATCCTTTGGAAGTTTAGAATTTGGAAGCCTTCTGTGGAGGTTGAAGCTTTGAGGCAAGTAAACTGCACAGTGGGGTTATAATATAGAACTGAGGACAGATCCTTGGAAGACACCAGTAGTTAAGAGTTTGGAAGAATAAAGTGGAACCATCACAGAACACAGGGAGTACACCCAGGGTTCGGGTGTCTGCTGTGCTGGGTACCAACACTGTAGTAGAACTATATCTGCCGTCATTTATGCATCATTTACAGTAGAGTGAAGGTGATCATAGTGACAGCCTAAAGTCCTCAAGAAAAGGTAAAATAATGTTTACTATAATATTGCTTAAGAAAATATTGATTTGCTTTGATTTTCAAAGAGTCCCAGTCTTTCAGAATCAAATCAGTATTTTCAGTTGGTTTTGGTGCATTTGTTTTCTTTAATAAGTATATATCATGTTTGCAGCTTTAGAGCATCTAAGGCAATGGTTCTTAAAATGTTAGTGGACTCCAGGATCTTCCAGTGAACTTTTTAAAATGCTGATTCTTAGGTCCCCAGAAACCAATTTGGTGGATCTGAGATTTGGGGCCCAGGAATCTGCATATTTAATGTCCCTCATGTGATTCTAATTCAGGTGATCATTAGAACACTTTCTGAGAAAACATTGAACTAAGATTTTTCTGTTGCAAAGAAAAGCAGAGTACTTTACTAAAGGATGTGCTTGTCCTGGGAGTTCAAATTGTTTTTCACATTCATTCCTTACTCATGTGTGCTTATGAAATACTTATTTCTGTCATAAAAATACAGTATACAGAGTAAAACATCAGTTGAGAGAACTGAATGAGTTAATGATTTTTCAGTAATAGGTAGTCTCGCTACACCTCTGTGTAAAGAGCTACTTGTTTTTAAGGCGCACATTAAGAAGTTAGCTTTAAATTTCTGCATTGATAGTTTTGACACATTTTTATATTAGTTTTCCGTCTTTTGGGAGCCATTTCTATACTGTCTAAATAAGTCAGGCACATTTGTCACATAGTTCCTGTTGTAATCATCCCTTCTTGCAGTATTCTTGTAAATTTCCTAGAGCAATCTCATACATTGTCCACATTTGACAATTAAGTTGAGACTTTCTTGTTTTATCATACAGCACTTTTGGAGCTCCCCTTTTTACTAGTCCTGGCTAATTAGCAAAAGCAACAGTATCCCTACCCTCTTCAAGTAATGAAAATAATAGTAGAGGCGTTAACCGTAGCTATTCTGTCTTTATGTCTTCAGGGTAGCATTAAGGATTGGATGACTCCTGGGCATTATCCCTGCCCCTCTTCCTTCCGCCACCGATTCAAGTAAAATTTTCTCAAATGTTCCTCTTTAAATCAGAAGTAATGATGTTCTGGAAGTTTAGCAGCATAATGTTTTCAACTTTAAATGTAGAGGATTGTGGCTTAGAGTCAGATCTTCAGGCCTCTTTTGAAATGACCTCTTCGTGGTTGGTCTTTTAGGCCTGTTTATTATAGTGTAAACTCTTGAAACAAAGATCTGGGTTTTTATTAATCATCACAACCCCATCCCCACAAACACAGTTGTGTACAGCACCTAGCACAGAATCCTACATAAGGTCCCTACATAAGTACCCCTCTTACCTTGTGCTTCCATAGCATGATTGTGCCTACCTTTATAGTGTTAATAACTTACCAATTCATTTGTCTGTTTTATCTGCTAAACTTAGTTCCTTGAGTAAAACTCTGCCTTTTATCTCTGTAGCCTTAGTACACAGCACCAGACCTTGTAGATTTAAGGCACACACACAAAAGAAGCTAATATAAATATTTCCAGATAGTTGAGTTTTATCTTTTTATATTCATAAGTTTAAAATTTTACTTGTGGATACCCATCTTTTCTAATTTATGCTCATGTCTTCTTAAATCGAGTATATTAGATTAATTTTACTTTTTTAAATGGTCCAAGTTATTCTGAATAGCATTCTATTTTTCTATAAATATAATGGTAAATATATCCTTACAGTCATTATGGTACCGTTATTTGTTCTCATAAGGATGTTGTAGTGGGTATAATGTATGTCTCTCTGTATGTTGGTAATAAAAATGGTAATAGTGAGCTGGGCATGGTGGCTCATGCCTGTAATCCCAGACCTTGGGAGGCTGAGGTGGGTGGATCACGAGGTCAAGAGAGAATGAGACCATCCTGGCTAACACGGTGAAACCCCGTCTCAACTAAAAATACAAAAAATTAGGTAGGTGTGGTGGCACGTGCCTGTAGTCCCAGCTACTTGGGAGGCAGAGGTAGGAGAATCTCTTGAACCTGGAAGGTGGAGGATGCAGTGAGCCGAGATCATACCACTGCACTCCAGGGGTGACAGAACGAGACTCCATTCTGAAAAAAGAAAAAAAAAAGTAATAGTTTTGTGTATTTATTTATATTTACAGATAAAAATTTTGCAACCCCAGTATATCAGTCTCTTAAATTTGAAGTGAAATTTATACTGTTTATAAAATCTAACATCTGACAACCACTAAACTATACTGATTTATTGTGCTTTAAGTGTAAATACACTAATACCCATTGCTGCGGTTATTTTAGAATAGATGGTTAATCTTCATACATTTAGAGCAGCATGTGAGTATCCATTTCCATTTATATAGAAATTAGGATAAGACTTTTTAATTGAACATATGAAAATCAAGTTCCAAAAGGCTGTTCATAAATCCTTTTGTTTGAAAGTTGAACTGAGCAAGTACTCTGTGTGGTCATAGACCCATCTGTGAAGTTCACTTTCACAAGGGAATAACATGTTGGTGACATGGGTTATGTTTTTTCTTGATTTCTTTCCATCTCCCTTATAGGATGTGTTCAGAGACTTGCATTTTGGAGTATTTTTATCATTGATATGTTTATAATAAAAGGCTATTCCAAGAACAGAAGATATACCATGAGCCAATGTTTGTAGATATTAAGTTCAATTCATGCATTTTTTTTTAATTAAATTGGACTCTTAAGGTTGTCCCAACCCCCTTGCTCTCTATATTATTTTGCCAGGCTTTTAAACTCACAACCTTGCTATACACCGTTGGTTTTAAGCCATAGCTACCCGTTGGATTCATCTGGGGAATGTTAAAATAAATGACCAGTTGCCACTCCAGACCAGTTAAATGAAACTTCTGGGTGATTCCAATGTGCAACCAGAATTGGCAGCCAGAGTTGAGAACCATTGCCAGAAATCTAACAAATAATGCAGTTGCACAGACTAAATAACTGCATTTGACTGACAAAAGACCATTTGTTTGTGGTTAGTAGAGTCTGTGTACTTTCCTCTATTGCAAAGCTCTGCTCATATCCATAAAAGTTCATGAATTAAAAACTTATGAAGAGAAGCAGAGTTTGTGGTTAGGAGCATGACTTTAGCTTTTGACTACCAGGTTTGTTGTGTAACCTTGGAAAAGTTACTTAATCTCTCTATTTCAGTTTCCTCATCTATAAAGTAAAATATATATCTCAATGGATTGGTATTGTAATTAAATGAGTTAATATTTGAAAAGCACTTAAAACGACATTTGGCATATAGGAAACACACTAAGCTTGTAAAATGCAGAAATTTAAAAATAACAGCTCTTTTATCTGTAGCTATACTGCTTCAATGCATTTAAGGACTATGACATTAAAGATTGAATGACTCCTGGAATTTTTACCTAGACTGTTCTGTAGTTTTCTCAGTATTAAAATGACTTTATCTTTTTCTTTTTTTTTTTTTTTTTGGTCCCTTTTGCTGTTTGTGTTTCTAAGTTTTTATATGAAAAGTCCAACATTTTTAGCATGTCAGATTATTGGTGGTATTTTCTTCCCACATTAGAGAAGTGACTATTCATAACATGTTGGCTATAAGATGCAGGTTTTCAAACTTTGTGTTTTCTGGTTACTTTTTGGTTCTTAATTACCGAACACCTTGGATGTTTTTTATCCCACTTTTAGATGTGTCACTGTATCAGGTACTCAAGTGCTGAGAAGATTGGTCTGTGTATGGCTTAACTATGTGAGACAATCTGAATTCCGAACATTTTGTTTTAATGCCTTGAAGTGGTAGCTGAACTTGTTTGCACTTAGTCATGATTTTCTTTGCTTACCTTGTGTTAGAGAAAATGACCCTTAAAGGTACTTTGAACTTGAATTTGGTAGTCTGTTCATCTACAGATAAGGCATCTTAGGTCCCGTATTTGGCAATATGCCTAAGTCAGAATCAAATTGTTCTGAATTTCTAAAAGTTTAAGACTTTTGATACTCTTTTTTTTTTTTTTTTTTTGCTTTTGTAGAGAATTTGATGGCCCTCAAATTTAATGAAATATAATTTTAATTTTGTAACATATACCATGCTTGTGGCACATCATTTTAAAAAAATTTTATTGAGGTATGATTCATATACAGTGAATTATGTCTATTTAAAGTATATAATTCCATAAGTTTTGACAATGCATGCATCTCTGTAAAACCATTACCACAATAAGATATAGAACATTTTCATCACTGCCAAAATTTCCTCATACTTCTTTGCAATCAGTCTCTCTGTATCCTCTCAGTCCCACATGTCTTTTCACTATAGATTCACTTCCATTTATTTTCATTTGTTAGCTATTGTGAGTAATGCTGCAATGAGTATAGGATTGCAGATATCTCTTTGACATACTGATTTCGTTTCCTTTGGATAAATACCCAGAAGTGGGACTGCTGAATCATATAGTAGTTTTAGGAACCTCCATACTGTTTTGGCTGTACTAATTTACATACCCAACATAAGTATACAGGATTCACTTTTCTTCACATTCTCTCCAACCCTTGTTATCTCTGGTCTTTTTGACAATAGCCATCCTAACAGATGGGAGGTAGTATCTCATTGTGGTTTTAATTTGCATTTTCCTGATGATTAGTTATGTTGAGCACCCTTTTATATACCCATTGGCCATTTTTTGTGTTGTCTTTCGAAAAATATCTATTCAGGTCATTGCCCATTTTTTTTGTCAGATTATTTGTTTTTTTGCTATTCAGTTGTATGAGGTTTTTTAATCTTTTGGCTATTAACCCCTTATCAGGTATATGGTTTGTAAATATATTCTTATCTTAAAATGGCATCACGTGTATACTTGCTAACTTTCTTATTTTTTGTGCTTTGTATGTTTTAAAAAGGAGAATTAGGATAGAGTTATTGAGAAAAAATAATATTTTTATATACATCAGGTGTATAAAAATCAAGTGGTTCTGGCATGTAAAAATGCATGAACCTTAGCACCACCTATTCATTTTTTTCACATATAAGTAATTATGTATTTGGTAGTGTTACTGTTGATTTCTCCTTGAGCTAATAAATTTTTCAAAAAGATCTGTGTACTGTTATTAAAGAACTTAATGAATATGACTGGACTGTCAGCTGCAGTTTTTTCTTTTGACAATAACACAAAATGGAAAAGCCTTTTTTAATAAACTTAAAACAATGGTCTCTAGAAAAATGACGTTGAATTTATTGCTTTTCTGACCTTGGAACTCTTACTTTGAAAACAGTAACTATTTTGAAAATTTAAATTGTGCTTTTGAGTCACTACTACTTGCTGACAGCCATCAACTGTAGTTTGAATTTTATCTTAGAAACTAATTTGATTTGTTTATACTTTTGGCATTTATTTTTTGAGCATGATGAAAATTTAAATATTTTGTCCTCCATTGACTGAGCATCCTAATTAACTTCTCTAATTTATACAAATTATAAATCACAAGTAGTCTTTGCTTTTCCATTTATACTTTCTATTGGGAAAATCACACCTGGTTTTAATAGACATGTATAAATGAGTGACAAAGTATGATAAGGATGGCAAATGGGGGAGGTGTAAGATGATAAAGTGGGAGGCAGATAAACCGTCTTGAAGAAAATATGAATTCAGTTACATTTTGAAGGAAAAAAATGCTGTAGCAGATGGCAAGAGAGAGGTTAATTCATAAAGAAAGAATAGTATCAACTCTAAATAAATAGTGTAGGGATTCCATTGGTTCACTTGAGTTTGAAACTCTTTTAGAGCTGCACTTCTGGATGTTATGTAGAGCAAAAATACTTTTAAATTCATTTCCTTCTACTTGTTTTTTTACAAAGGCAGTTGCAGTGTAATAATATCTTAATCCCAGCACTTTGGGAGGCCGAGACGGGCGGATCACGAGGTCAGGAGATCGAGACCATCGTGGCTAACACGGTGAAACCCCGTCTCTACTAAAAATACAAAAAAACTAGCCGGGCGAGGTGGCGGGCGCCTGTAGTCCCAGCTACTCGGGAGGCTGAGGCAGGAGAATGGCGTAAACCCGGGAGGCGGAGCTTGCAGTGAGCTGAGATCCGGCCACTGCACTCCAGCCCGGGCTACAGAGCAAGACTCCGTCTCAAAAAAAAAAAATAAAAAATAAATAATAATAATAATAATAATATCTTAATCACAAAGTTATTAAAAATGAAACCCTTTTTAAATTAATGAATGTGCTATTCTTTCCTAGTTGTCGCTGTCTTTTTATTAGTAGCTCTTAATTTATTTTTTAGTTGTGACATATGTTTTTGAAGGTGAGTTTAGTCAATGCAGTAGTTACGGTATTATCTTGATGTAAGATTCAGAATAATTTGGTTCATTGATTATATTGAACTTGGTTTTGCAACTTTAAGTTGGCATCACTCATGTTTAAAATTATGAATTTGTTTTTTAAATGGGTGTTTAAAAAAATTTAAATGTTATGGGATAACAATAAATAGAAGTCAATGTGACCGTTTTCTAGAATTTTGTAAGACAATTTAAGCTGTAGAGCATGTATTTTTAAATTGTGCTTTCTAGAAATAATTTGTGAATTCCCTGTAGTTGGTCAAAGTAAAATGTATGTACTCCATTGCAGATTTTGTTCTCCATGCCTCCCTTTCCCCTTGTACCTGTCTGTCTTTCTCTTTCCCTCACTTTTACTTTAAAACACATGTATTTTTTTCTAGAACGCTTATAAGAAATTGGTAAGAAAATGGGTTATTAATCACAACAATTTTGAGTCATTCACAGATGCCATTATATTAAAATAAATCACAAGGCTAATTATTAATTCATTGAGAGTTCTGATTGAACTTGAAGACCTAAATGTTTCTTATACTATGTTGACTAGACCTTTCATGCAAACTTCAAGAACTTCTAGCTCCGGATTTACCTTTTAATAATGAAAAAATATTGTCCTTTTAAATAGTATATCTTTTAATTATTAGTTGACCTAATAACTAAGTGATAACAAATCCTTAAAATTGAGTTTTAATATTTATATATGTAGTTTGAGTTGGTAGAGGAGTTTTAAATATGTATACTGGGGACTGGGGGACCCTAATTTTTTTGGATTTTAGAACCTGAATCATAGATTACTTTGAAAAACTTTGCTCAAAATTGAAATACCATTATTTTAAATACTATAAAAACAAAAAAAGGGCTATTATGAAAATGCTTATCTCATTCTGTTTTAATAATTTCGTTTATTTTTAAAATTACCTTAAGCTTTCAGAGATATTTTGGGAAGTGGAATTTTCTCATAACTAAAGGCCAGCTATGTTTTTTGTTCAATTTTGTAACCACCAGACTTTTAACAAAATGTATACACAGTAGTCAGAGTTTGAAACATTTTTGTTTTATAAATAATATGAAATAAAAGTTTTGGGTCCAGGATGCCTTACGTAGCATATAGGGAACATATCAGGTTCATATCTCTTTTATAGCATTTACCACATTTTCTTTACATGTCTTCTCCCCTTTTTTTTGATACCAATGCCTGCTCATTAACTTTAATTATTTTCTGTAGCATTTAATATAGAGTATTTTTTAAAGAAAATCTGTTCAAAGAAGGAAAAGTATATACAATTGCATCATCTACTGTCAGTTATATATTTAAGTATACTTCACTGTATGAATCACATCAGTTTTCAGTGTCAACACACTTTGTGAGAGTCTGCAGACTCTTCAGTGTTAATGAAAACATTAAATTGAAGTTGTCTGTGGTTAATCTGAGTTGCATTAGCCTACCAAGTTTGAATTCTTCCTTAGAACTTCAGTTAGGTAGATAGCCATAAAATTTCATAAAGTAGTATTTCAGGGAATTGTGTTGAGTATGAAAAACTCGAGGTCTTCTAAAAAGTTGTAGGGTAGTAGGTTTCTGTATATTTTCAGTTCTTTGCATCTTATAGCTAGTAGAATAATTATAGAGTAAATTGAGTTTCAAAGTATATAGTGACATGGCAGGGACTCTTAAGAATTTGTAACACTTTTGTTGCCTCACATTGCACACCCTTTGTCCTCACCCATGGTAGATAGACACTTTGAGCTCAGAGTCAGCAGCCCTTACATAGACCCACTTTAAATGAGTGCTGCTTTTTTGTGTTCTGCCTTTCTCCCACACTGCTGGAGCCCACTGAGATTGTCCCCTTATTCAGTGGCTAAGTGCAGACTAGCAGTGCAGATTGTTAATAATTCTCAGTTAATACGGGATAAGAACTTAGAGATAAATGCCGTGGCCTCCCGTTCTTTAGATGCACAATTCTGGACACATTCAGTATGCTTCTCAGTTTGCCAACAGCAGCAAACTCAGTAATTCATCCTTGTATTAGTTTTTTCTCCTTGCCATCTTTCTGTTCACTTCCTTACTCATATTTCCTAGGATTCTCACCCAAATAAACTACATGGACCCAGTTCTTTGTCTTAAGTTGTACTTTTTTTTTTTTTTTTTTTTTTTGATACAGAGTTTAGCTCTTGTCGCCTAGGTTGGAGTGCAATGGTGTTATCTCGGCTTACTGCAACCTCCGCCTCCCAGGTTCAAGCAATTCTCCTGCCTCAGCCTTCCGAATAGTTGGGATTACAGGCATGCACCACCACACCCGCCTAATTATGTATTTTTTAGTAGAGGTGGGGTTTTACCATGTTTGTCAGGCTGGTCTCAAACTCCTGACCTCAGGTAATCTTCCCACCTTGGCCTCCCAAAGTGCTCGGACTACAGGCGTGAGCCACCGCACCCAGCCAAGTTGTACATTCTGTAGACTCCAAGAAGTCTTGCGGAAAGGAAAAGAAAATGTGTTTGTGTTAAGCATAGCTTTTCCCAGGTATATGTTGTCATAGAACTTTTGTTTGAATGACTCCTATTAACAGCACATGTAATACATTTATGTATTTATTTATAATGTGTATATTCTATAGGACAGTGAAACTTAAAAGTTCGAAAAAAGTCCTTCTAAACCTAATGATCCAATATAATTATTGTATAATTAAAATTATACAATACCTTAATGAATGATTTAGTTTCAAATTTGGTGGATAAAGTCGGAAATAGTGTTATGAACCATCATGGGTTTATGAAAGTGTCATTAATTAAAATATCGTTTCAGACACCTCACTTTCTGAAGTTCTATTTAGAGACTTGATAAATAACTCCATCTGAAAGATGTTGCTAAAACTGAGGAAAGCAGTAGTGTGTTTAGATTAATATTCCAATACAGCAGGCAGACCCTCAAACTGTTTCTTAAATAAACTTTGGTATGTGGTATTCTCACAGGAGCATTTGTGTATACCTTCTACTTGAACAGTGAATCTGTCTCAAACTTCACCCTTCTTTCTTTTTCCTTGGACTTGTGTTTTATCAGTAGTTATTTTATCACATAAGGTCATTTTAAAATGAAACTGCTGGAAAAAAACATTAATAGGAATTCAGGTCAAACTGCTAAAAAAAGAACATTGGCCATTATATTAAAATAAATCATAATTTATTACCATTTAACATGATCGAACTTGAATACCTAAACATTTCTAAACTGAGGAATTTTTATTTGAGAATTTAGAAAACTTGTGCCTGCTTTTTTTAAGCTAATAGTTATTGCCAGTCTGATATGTAACAAATTGAGAGTCCAGTCGCTACCCAAATGTTAGTGATTAATGGAAATATTTGTATACGAGTACATAGCCCCCTCAAAAATAATTCTCTCAGGTTTAAAATCAGTATTCAGACCAAGACTCAGACTGATGTATAGCCATCTTAATAATGTGTGAGAGGGTTTGTTTGTATCCTTACCCTTCTTTCTTGATCAAATTAGAGGGCTAATAGTTTGGTTTTCAACTTGGTACTTATTAGACTAGACCCTAAAATACCCCGTAAATGGGATTAATTGAAAGTTTTTCAAATTTGAATAGTTAAGTATTTATTATTACATTTGAACTATTTTAATTCCTTTTCTGTTTAAAAAAAAAAAAACCTTAAGTGTAAGAATTCAATAATCTTAAGTGGAGGAAGAATTTTAGTATAATTATCTCCCACATTTTGCTGTTCTATTTATAGTTTTAAGTTTATTCTGTCCCCAAATAATGGCCTACATTTCATTATGGGGCATGAGGACCTAACTTCTATGTCCAAGGACAGTGAGTGAAACTACCTTGATAAACTTTGTTTACTCTTTTACCATTACAGTTGCATTAACGTCCTTTATTTAGCGATAACATTTTCCTACCTTTATCAGTCATCACAGCGATGTTTGCAATTTCATATTGTGATGACTGATTTAATTTTATTTTTAAAAATGTAGTAGCTGAATGGATAATATAGTCAGCTTATAGTTTTTATATAGGACATTTTTTAAGGCTTACAAACTTTGGAGAGGCTTCCAAAGTAATTTCCTTCAAGGCAATTTTTGACATTTTTGACCTAGAATTATAAATTTTTAAACTACATTATGCCTAGAGCAAGTCCAAGTGTGTAAATAGAAATATTTACTTGATTGCTTAATTTACATTGTCATCTTACCTACCAACCCCTTTTTAATAAATGTGGAAATACAAGAAGGTAACAGTCAATAGAAACACAAGAAAATAACAGTCAAGAAGCAGGTTTACGTGTTTGTACTCAGCTCCTGCAAAGTCATATTGCCCAACAGTGACAGGAAAATTAATTCTTGAGTACTCAGCTGTGATTGTTTCTTACCAGCATGTCTTTGGATTATTAACTGATAACTCATATATACAATATCTGCTTATATTTTGTCAATTTTTCCAGCTTCACAAACCTGTTATCAATCATTCATTTATTTATTAAATAATAATAATTAAAATGATGCATCCCTTTACATAAAGGAACTTTTATTTAAACATTTTTATTTTTTTTTTTTTTTTTTTTTTTTTTTTTTTTTTGAGACGGAGTCTCGCTCTGCTGCGCCCAGGCTGGAGTGCAGTGGCCGGATCTCAGCTCACTGCAAGCTCCGCCTCCCGGGTTTACGCCATTCTCCTGCCTCAGCCTCCCCAGTAGCTGGGACTACAGGCGCCCGCCACCTCGCCCGGCTAGTTTTTTGTATTTTTTAGTAGAGACGGGGTTTCACCATGTTAGCCAGGATGGTCTCGATCTCCCGACCTCGTGATCCGCCCGTCTCGGCCTCCCAAAGTGCTGGGATTACAGGCTTGAGCCACCGCGCCCGGCCACATTTTTATTTTTATGTAAATATATATTTTTATTTAAGTATTATTTATACAATATTTAAACATGTAAACATTTATTTAAACATTTTAAATGTTTAAAATTTTATGATGTTTTACTTTATAATTTTGCTTGTATTTATCTTTAAATAATTTCAGATTGTGCTGAAACTTATTTCAAGAGTCTGACATGTTTCATGTAAACTTAATTACTTTATCTGTTTTTAGTGGGAGATTTTGATAAGATCTGGCGAGAACACTGTGAGGATGAAGAAACTCTTTGTGAATATGCTGTTGCAATGAAAAATTTGGCAGATAATCATTGGGCAAAAACTTGTGAGGGTGAAGGTCGTATTGAATGGTGTTGCAGGTAAGTACTTTTATGAATTAACGTTTTTGGTTTCTAATGTATTGTTGTAATTTTTTTTTAAATTTTTTTGAGACGGAGTCTTGCTCTGTCACCCAGGCTGGAGTGCGTGGCGTGATCTCGGCTCACTGCAACCTCCACCTACTGGGTTTAAGCAATTCTGCTGCTGCATCCTGCTGAGTAGCTGGGATTATAGGCACCCACCACCGCGCCCGGCTAACTTTTGTATTTTTAGTAGAGATGGGGTTTCACTATCTTGGCCAGGCTGGTCTCAAACTCCTGACCTCGTGACCTGCCCGCCTGGGCCTCCCAAAGTGCTGGCATTACAGATGTGAGCCACCGCACCTGGCAGAAGCTCTTAAATCTAAGTGATGCTATGTATAATTCATAGTACCAAAATAGAATACCAGAAATACTATGAAAGAGATCCTGTCTTTTAAAACAACTTTTCTCCCTTGTGCTTCACTTTCCCTATGTCTATTTCATTCACCTTTTTAAATAAAAATGTTTTTGGCACATTTGTTCTAACTTTTAAAAAATATGGCTTTAAATGCATTTAATACATACAATACATTTAAATATAATGATTTAATACTTGACTCCTTAATAAGTTATGGTATAAAAATTTCTTTGGATAATTATATTTAGATTCAAGTAAAAGTTCTATAAAGTCTTAAAACATCTTAAAATTTTTATATCTTGAATTTCTGATGTATGATTCAGGGTATTCCAGCATTTATATTGACTTTGGATAATGTTTATTTTCTCATAATATAGATGCTAATGTTAAAAATACCAGAAAATGAAATAATGCTGATACTAGTTCTCTCAATGTGGTAAAATTATAAGAAAGGATAAGTATATTGACTAAACTTAAACATGAATTCCCTGAAAAACTACTTATTGGGTACTATGCTTATTGCCTGTTTGGTGAAATAATCTATATACCAAACCCCTGTGACATGCAATTTACCTATATAACAAACCTGCAAATGTAACCCTGGACCAAAAAAAAAAAAAAAAAAAAAACAAAAACTAGAGACTAAATAAAAAAACATTGTCTTTCTCATGGACAGTAAGTTTATGATAACTTCTGGTTTACATTTTCTTTCAATTTTTATTCAAAAATTTTTACATCTCATTTTAAAACTGTAATAATGCATTCATTCAACAAATAATTCAGAGAAAAATATGCATTTAACTTAGTTATTTAATAAATAATATTTAGTAATTGTCTGCTTTGTACCAGTCATATTATAGGCACTAGGAGTACAATAAAACTCACAAAATCCTTGCTCTCATAGAGCTTACATGCTAGTGGGGGTGAGTGGCCAGAAACAATATGTTGGTTAAATTTATACTAGTTCAGACAGTGGTGAGCGCCATGAGAAAAATAAAACAAGGAAAACCAAAACAATTTTAAGTAAGATTGGGGAAGAGGGTTTCACTGTTGTGATATGTGCCAATGATATAAAGGAAATGAGAGAGTAAGCCAGCCGTACCAAGTCTAAAGATCTTAAAGTAGAGGCATGCTAGCATGTTTCAGAAATAGCCAGGAGAAAAGTGTGGCCAGAGCAAAATGACAGAGGAAGAGAGGTAGAAAATAAGGTAATGAGCACTAGATTTTGTAGGGTCTTGTGAACCATTTTAAAGACATTGTCTTTTACTCTGACATGGGAAGTCATTGGCTGTTTTGACAAAAGAAGTGATAGGATTTTATTAACCATCTGCAGGTGTCAATAATTCTTAAGAATTAATTTCTGTGTTAAGAATAGACTATAAGAAGAGCAAGGGTGTCAGTAAGGGAACCCAGTTAGAAAACTACTTTAATAATCATGGCATGAAATTATAAACAGTTGGTGAACGAGATAGTGAGTTGACAGGACGGTGTACCAGGATTAATGCTCAAATAAATATAATGACTCAGAGAGGAGCCAGGGAGGTAATGGGGCACACATTTTAGTGATTATGATGATATGTAAGGGAATTGAAAATACAAAGTATAGTGAGAAAGTGGTACCATCAGTGGATTATGGAGTCAAAGAATAATGGAGTTGAGGAACTAAAGAAAGGTGCCAGAATAATAGGAAATGGGATGATTGGGGTTAAATGTTTTTATTTGCATTTCTAGAGAGAAAATGGTTATAAATCTGACTGTTCTGGAGAATATACATTTTCTCCCTCAAGAAACACAAAATGAGGCATACTACTGAACCAAATAGTTCCCCTGTAACAGAAAGTGGCAGTGTAATCCAATCAGGAAATCAGTACTGTTGCTGTTTAAGATCATCATTGTTGGATTTTAGCAGTAGTACTTTTAAATTACTATTACAGTACAGCAGGCAGGCCCTCAAACTTTATCTCTTAAATGAACTTTGATATGTGGTATTCTCATAGGAGCATTTGCTTTTACCTTCTGCTTAAACAGTGAATCTGCCTCAAACTTCAGTCTTCTTCCTTTTTCCTTGGATTTGTGTTTTATCAATAGTTATATTATCACATGAGGTCATTTTTTATGTAAACTGCTGAAAAAAATCATTAGGAATTTAGGTCATACTGTTAAAAAAAGAACAGTGGCAAGATATGGTTAAATTTATTATTTTTTTTTACTATCAGAAGTAATACTAAGAGAAGTTATGTAATGTCTTTAAACATAAAACTAGGTTGAGGGAAAAGACTTTGAAACAATATTACATTTTGAAACTTGAGTTTTATATAATTATGAGCTATATGCAGTTTTTTTCTCTTTTTGATAATTCTAAAAGTAATGTCAGTTTGAAAGCTAAAGTGGGCTTTAAAAAGGGTTGGACAAAAGTTTGCTTTTGTTGTACTTAAAACTTACGGGAATATGTTATATGAGGTAAGCCTTGCATCCTGCTAGGACAGAATAATAAAATTTTATATGTAATATGAAGCATTAAAAGCCAGGAAAAAAAATGCAATATATAGGTATAGCTATACCTTCAATAAAGGAATTTGCCCTTTTTAGCTCTTTTAAATACAGAGAAACATATACTATAAACACACTATTTCCTGAACTATTTGAAAGTAAATTGCAGATAACATTACATTTTATCGGTAAATCTATTAGCATACATCTCCTAAGAATTAGGAAATTTTTCTACATAACCACAACGCCATCATCATATTAAGACAGTTAACAGTAATCTTCTAATTTTCTAAAATATTTAGTTCATAAGATCAGATTTTTCTCACTGTCTTCAAAATATATTTTAAAATTTATATATATATATATATAATTTTTTTCTAAATCCAATCAAGTCTCATACATTGGTGGTTACAATTCTTTAGGTTCTTGGGGTTTTTTTTTTGTTTTTTTCATAACATTGAGTTTTTAGACAAATGTCAGTTAATTTGTAGAATATCCCACATTCTGCATTTTCCAGTTATTGGTTCAAGTTGGTTAATAGTGTTCAATATTCTATATATATTTACTGATTTTTCTTTCTTGGCTTTTTAATCTATCAATTACCAATAAAGATGTTTTTAAGATACCGTTTTTCTCGGTTTTTCTATAATAGTTACTTGGCTCTTTAGAGATTTAATTTTTCTGTTGAAGTTCTCTGTTTTTATCCATTTGGGTTGTCTTTTTCTCTATTTTAAAAAAATAAATTTATAGTACTTATTTTAAAGTTTTTGTCTGCTTATTCTAACATGTCTTATCTGTGGGTCTGTTTCTTTTGGCTATTTTTTTCTTTTGGTTATGGATCATTTTTTCCTGCTTTATGTGTGGTAATTCTTTTTTTATACTGGCATTGTGTTTAGAAGAGATTGGCATAAATACCATTTTTCTCCAGAGAGGCATGCTTTTTTTGCTCTGACAGGAAGCTGGAATGAAAGACTGAACACTTTGATACCATCAGGAGTTGAGCTGTATTGGAACTGGATGACCGCTTTAGATGGTTTCAATTCACTTCTGGTTTCAAGTGCTTTGATAGTGAATGAATCCTGTTCTGTGTATATTACAGGTGCAGTCCTCTTGCAGGACATAAACCTAATCTTTTTCTGCTTTTTAGTCCCACTTGCAGCCTCCAGTGCTGTTGCTGCCTTCACATACTCATAAATAGACCTGTGGAGGAAATCAGGAGGAGAATGGGGAGAATTATCTCTACATTTGAGTTTCTTAAAGATTTCAATCTGTCACACAGCCAAGCAGTTGTTAAAAGCTCTGCCGTTTCCCTTTAATCCAGCAGAGTATTTCTACCCTAGAAGGCTTGATTCTCTGCAGCCCAGGTACCATTTCAGCACATGCCCCAGTTCCTGTGATCCCTTCTCATTTTGGAAGGACTTGTACTTGTCTGTTATTTAGTTCCTTTAGACCCCTTTGCATTCTCATCTCTCATTATTTCTTTTTAATATGTTGTTTTTTAAATTCTATCATATGAGCTGCTCTGATCATCTGTATCCTAATTCCAAACTAGTTTTGTGTCCTGCGTTCAGGTTTATCTGATTGTTTTCTCATGGTACCAATTATTTATTTCCTCAGTCTCATTTATTTTCTGTAAACTGAAAGTTGGGTCTGAAGGATTGATTCAGGTCCGGTATTTTTGCAAAAATATCTATTAGATGAAGCTTTATACATCATTTTGTGTCATATTAGTAGATTTTTATTGTGAGGTGTACCATCATTAGAGATACTAAATGTTGTCATTTGTTTAAGGTGGTATCTACTCAATCTTTTCATTGTAAACTTATCCCTTTATAATTAACGAGTAATATGTAGAGTGGTATTTTGGCTTGTGGAGCAATCCTCTTTCCTAACAGTCTTTCAACAAACAGTTTTACTTCCATTTGTTAAATAATATTTCATTTGGGGTTACAAAATAATTATTTTTAAAATTGTATTTTTTCTTGACATTTATTAGCTGGCATTCTTTTGTAAATAAAAGTTTTCCTTTATAAACAGTGAATGATGATTACATGTTATCCAGAAAAGCAGAATAAAAAAATATATGTAATTCTGTTTAATTACCAGTTTTCACAAAAGCAATTGGTATAATAGTCAATTACAGTTAGAATAAATGGGTTGTGGGTTTTGTTTTTTTTTTTTTTTTTTTTGGAATGTCACAGTAACATCTTGGATTTTTATTTCATTTTTCATTGTTAGTCTTTTTTGGGGGGTAGGGTGCTCAAATAATTTCATATTAGGCAGCAGGAGCCCAGTTAAAGTTTGCTTCTGTGTTTTGCATCACCTGTGAGCACTTTCTTGCTCTCTAGTACAAAGATGAGTCTTTGCTTCCCCTCGTCGAGACCTGGAATCAGACTCTTTCTTCAAGGAGTCCTAGTTTCATTTAGTGGGAAATGGCATTTGAAAAGTAACATCTGGGCACTAGATATGCACAGGGTATGCTTTATTCTGCATCTTTTTGGTAAAGAGAATTAGAAAAATATATGTGTTATAATATATAGTGTTATATATAAATATTCAATCAACTTCATAATTGATATTTTCCACTCCAATTTAATATACAAGATTTTTGCTTAACAACTTTGTTTTACATTTATATTTATTTTTGCTTAACTTCTCTGCTTTTTATTTCTCTTCTGTTACCCAGAAGGACTTGGTTCTGAATTACAGTAATACATTAGCCTTTTCCTACAATTTATATAAAATGATTTAAAAATTGCAGTACTGATCTTCTAAAAATAAAATAATTGAAATTTAAGATTTCTTTGCAGTTCTTTTGTCTTTAGAACATATCCCACCAAGGATCAGAATATATGCTTAAAAATTGCTTGAAATAGTTCTTTTCTGTATGGTTGTAATACCAATTTTGCTATACAGTTGATTTCACTTTATTTTCAATTTTGGGGTTTTTTTATTATTTCTTTAATTTTGGAGAATATAAAACATTTACATGGTTCAAAAGTCAAACTTTATTAAAAAGTATACTCAAAAAAGACTCCTTTTTATTTTCTTCATTTACACCTGCCTGTTACCAACAAAGCTGATTCCCCAGAAGATGGGGTCTTTCCCTGTTCATTGTCACGAAACCAGTACACAAAACCAAAAGTGAGTATCAAGTAGTGCAGGCTTTATTTGATGGCCATGGAATTGAGAAGCAGGAGCATGGCTCACAATTCAACTTCTCCACTAGTGAGAGGCTGGGTGGTTAAAATACAGGGTTTTCGAATGAAGGCATTGGACATTAAAAGCAAGAGGATTAATATTCATGTCTTTTCTAGAAATGGGCAGTGAACGTTCTAGAACTGGAGTGCCACTGTCCTTTTTGTCCTTTTATGGCTTCTTCCAGTTGTTATGGTCATTTGCCAACAGTCATGGAACTGGTGGGAGTACCATTTCATTTAGCATGGAAATGAGATGGTAATGAAATGTGAGGTCTTTTCATTAGGTCAGCTATCTTGGTTCTAACCAGTCTCAGCTGGTCTCGTTATTTCAAAGGGAAGTTTTTATTACAGGTATCCTGTTTCTTAAAGATAAGCAGAGTTGGGGCAGGGGGGCAGGGTCAGAATTCAACTATGTCATATAGGCATTACACCGGGTAACACCTCCTATGGGTAACCATTTTCATTTGTTTCATTTTTATCCTACCAGTGTTTGTTTTTGCAAAAATAAACAAATTCATATCCATGTACATATGCATATGTACATATATCCACCTTTTCTTATCCCTGTAGGTGGTGGTGTGTTGTATACTGTTATATACTCTGTACCTTTCTTTTTTACTTAATATGAGAATCATTGTATTTGGTAGAGGTCAGAAGTCTTCAGAGAAACAGAAACAATAGGATGTGTCTGTTAGTATGTATAGTAAGATTTATTATAAAGAATTAATGCATATGATTATCAAGTTTGACAGGTCCTAAGATCTGCAAGGTGAGTGGGCAAGGTGGCAGTCCATGAGAGCTGAAGGTATAGATCCAGTCTAAAGGCCAGCAGCCTCTAGACCCAGAAAGAGCTGATGTCTCACTTTGAGTCTGAAGGCGGGAAAAAGCCGGTGTCCCAGTTCAAAGGCAGTCAGGCAGGAGGAATTCTCTGTAATTATTCACGAGAGAGTCAGCTTTTTTGTTCTATTCAGGCATCAACTGATTGAATGAGGCCCTCTCACTTTAAGGAAAGGCAGTGTGCTTTATTTACATTCTAACAATGTAAATATTAATATCGTCCAAAAACACCCTCAAGGAAACACCCAAGATAATGTTTGACAACTGATACCTAAAATTAACCATCACAGGTATACAGATATATTCCTCATTTTCATAACTTGTTTACAAGCTTTTGCTGTTACAAATAGTGCTGTAATGAATAACCTTGTGTATGTGCATTTTGTATTTTTGTCATTGTATATTTGTAGATTCCTAGGTGTGGAATTGCAGAAATGGAGACTAAATGCATATGTGATTTTATTAGATGTGCTGCCAAATTGCCCTGTGTAGAGGTTATATCATTTTGCAGTTTCACCAGCAAATAAATAAATAAATAAGAATACCCATTTCTCTATAATTTCACCAACATAGGTTGTGGCTCAGCTATTGAATTTTTGTCTGATAGATTGGAATTGGTATCTCTAGCTTGAGTTTATGTTACATTTCTCTCATGAATGAGGTCAAGTACCTTTTTGTATATTTAAGAATCATTTGCCTTTTTTTCTGTGAATTATGTGATCATGTTTTTGATAGTTTTTTGTGTTGACTTTTGGTTTCTAATTTTTCTTGATTTTTTAGAGCTGTTTATATCATTTATAGATACGTGTGCCCTTTGTCTTTGACTCTATCTTTTGCCATACAGAAAGTTTTTGCTTTTACGTAGTTAGATGTATCAGTCGTTTGTTTTATTGCTTCCAGATTTTGATTGTCTTAGAAAAGCTTTCCTAATTACCAGACTGTAGGAATTCAAATAACAATTTGTTATTCACTCATGTTTTCTTCTAATACTTAGGGGATTTCTCTATTATTACATTAGATCTCTGATCTGTTTAAAAGTCAAATTTGGTATTTCTTGTGAAGTGTTAATCTAATTTTTTTCTACCAAAGTTATCCATTTCCCCAACATTTATTAAAAACTTTACCTTTTCTTCAGTAATTTGACATGACACTTACATGATGTACTAAGTTTCCCCACATAGTTGGTTTTGTTTTAGCTTTTCTGTCATATTCCCTTGTATATATCATTGATCCTTGCCTAATACCACCATTTTAATCATAAAGACTTATAATGCTGTTTTGTAGCATCTTCTTCCCATACCCCCCTTTCACACTATTCTTTTTCAGGGGTTTCTTGGTTTTTCTTGCTTTTGCTTTTTTCCACATGTACTTTAGGATCAACTGGTCCAACTACATTTTAAAAAATTGCTTTTATTGAGATTACATTAATTTTTCATAAATTGGGAACAACAGGTATCTCATTAATGTTGAATCATCCTATCCATTAAAAAGATATGTCAGCCGGGCATAGTGGCTCATGCCTATAATCCCAGCATTTTGGGAGGCCAAGGTGGACAGATTAGAGGTCAAGGGATTGAGACCATCCTGGCCAACATGGTGAATCCCCGTCTCTACTAAAAATACAAAAATTAGCTGGGCATGGTGGTGTGCGCCTGTAGTCCTAGCTACTTGGGAGGCTGAGGCAGGAGAATCACTTGAACCCAGGAGGTGGAGGAGGTTGCAGTGAGCCGAGATCCCACCACTGCACTCCAGCTTGGCAACAGAGCAAGAGTCCGTTTTTTTTTTTAGACGGACTCTTGCTCTGTTGCCAAGCTGGAGTGCAGTGGTGCGATCTCGGCTCACTGCAACCTCCTCCACCTCCTGGGTTCAAGTGATTCTCCTGCCTCAGCATCCCAGCACTTTGGGAGGCCGAGGCGGGCGGATCACGAGGTCAGGAGATCGAGACCATCCTGGCTAACCCGGTGAAACTCCGTCTCTACTAAAAAATACAAAAAAACTAGCCGGGCGAGGTGGCAGGCGCCTGTAGTCCCAGCTGCTCGGGAGGCTGAGGCAGGAGAACGGAGTGAACCCGGGAGGCGGAGCTTGTAGTGAGCTGAGATCCGGCCACTGCACTCCAGCCTGGGCGACAGAGCGAGACTCCGTCTCAAAAAAAAAAAAAAAAAAAAAAAAATGGCTTTCCATTTGTTCTAGTCTACTTTAGTCAAAAGTAGCAGACTACTTTTGCAAAGCAGGGTTTTAAGGTTTTCTGTATAGTGGTTATGCACATTTCTTGTTGTGCTTACTCCTAGGTATTTTATCATTTTTATTGCTGTTGTAAATGTCCCCTTCCCTTCTGTTATACAGCTATGCACTGCATAATGACATCTCTATCAGCAGTGGAAATATATATACTATATACAATGGTAGTTCCATAAGATTATAATATCATAATTTTACTATACCTTTTCTATGTTTAGATACACAAATACTTAACCATTGTGTTACAGTGGCCTACAGTATTCAGTATGGTAACATGCTGTAGACATGTAGTAAGCTATACCATCTATGAAGTATACCCTGGTGATTTCACGATAATGAAGTCACCTTAATGATGCATTTCTTGGAACATATCCCCATTGTTAAGCAACACATGACTGTATTCTCACAGGCTATTGTGTGTGTGTGTGTGTATATATATGGATGATTTTCATTTTTTAGTGTTTTACATCCTACCATTTTATTGAATTTTCTTACTGTTTATATGAGTTTATGATTGATTCTCTCCGGTTGTCAAGGTATATCTTTTATGTCATCTATAAATACACAAAGTTTTATTTCTTCCTCTCTTACTCATTTGACTAAATCTTTTTCTCTTGTCTATTACATAGCTGTACTTTATTCATTTTGCAGTAATGTATGTGGTGTATCCTCATTAAGTTGCTGGTCTTTTTGGCTTATATATCTATATATGCATACACATGTATTTCTAATATTAAGGGAGTGTTTACCAACTTGTATTTTATTGAGTGTTTATATTAGGAATGGGTGTTGGATTTTGTTGAATGACCTTTCAGCATCTATGAAGAAGAATAAATGTGTTTTCTTCTTAGATTTATGAATATAGTGAATTATATTAGTGGATTTTCTTATGTTGAACCATCTGTGCATTCCTGAAATACATATCACTTAGTCATGTTTAATTATGTTTGCTAAAATTTAATTTCATATTTTTATTGATATTTATAAGTGATATTGGTCTTTATTTTTGTAATCTTTATCAGATCAGATAAGTATCATTGTAATTTTGCTCCCTGAAAATGAATTTGGAAAAATGTTTTTGTTTCTGTGGTTTGGAACAGTTTAAGTACTTTTGGGGTTGTCTCACATGCATCAGTGGAATTTTAATTTATAGAGGTGACTGAGGAAAACATGGAGTGATCAATGCCATTGAAATGATTATTACTTATATTTCCTGAGAGAAGGGGACATACCACACTATGCAGGGCTACAAAGGAAGCGCCAGATTTTGTCAGGAGTCAGAAGCAGGAGCTAAAGGAAAGCCTAGACCAGAGCCATTATTGACCTTTTATGGAAAAGACAAGGCAGGGCAGAGTAAACGGTTTAGGATTGGCTAGATTGAGTAATTTCAGTAGGCTGTGGGGACTAGGGGCTGTCTGTTGTTGTCTGGTGTATGGTCTTGAGTTGATTTAATAGTGGGGAATTATTGGCTTGTGTGTAAAAGTTAGATAGTGGTTGGCTTGCATATGAGACATGTTTTCTGAAGTAAGTTTACCTCCTTAAGGAATTAGCTGGTACTGAGAGGGCAGTCTCTCTCTGGATGTATAAGCACACCCTCCAACTCCCCTCCCAAAATATCAAAACATGAAAGATAAAGTAAAAAACATGATTAATACAGGGGTTATCTGGTTTTTGAAGGCTTATACTGGTGCTTTTTGGTTAGATTAACTCTGATAACTATTTCATCTTTGGAATTTTGTTTTGTTTAAACTTTTTATTTCTACACATTCAAGTTTAAGAAATTTTCCTATTCTATATATTTGGTGTATTTTTCTAGAAAACAAGTTTCTCAAGTTGCGCAAGTTTTTGTGTATTTGTTGGCACTCTCTTGTTCCTTTCTTTTGCTTTATTTTTCTAATCCTTTGAGTTCAATGTTTATTTCATTTAATTTTATTTTTTGTTTTGATATAAACATTAAAGCGTCTCAGTTTTCATCAGATTGCTATTTCAGTTGCATTCCTTAGCTTCTGACTTGTAGTGCTTTCATTAATTTTTTAAGATTTTTTTTATTTTATTAGTATTCGCCCTCTGACCCAAGTTACTTTTTAAAAAAATAGCAGATAGAATGGATTTCTTGTTTTTGGTTAATTCTAGTTTTATTGCATTGCAATTGTATAATTTTGTCTGTATTTTTTCATTATGGTTTTTACTGTGGTTTTCTTCGTGACTTAATACACGTATATGGTAATTTTTGTGACTATTCCATGTGTAGTTAAAAAGAAGCTGTTCTCTCTGAATGCAGAGTTATCTTCTAGCAATAAGGTAAACTTTATTATGTTTTTCATTCTCTTGATTGAAAGTGGAATGTTCCCTGTTGTTGGTGTTTGTCTGTTTCTCCATACATCTCATGGAATTTCTTCTTTGTAAAGATGGCTGCTATGATAAGTGGTACATAACTATTTATAATAGTTATAACTTTACTCGGAATTGAAGTGAATTGAATGCCTTTAGCATTTTAAAATACCCCCCTTTTTTTTAGTGATTTTAATGCTTTTTATTCCCTACTTCTTCACCAACATTTCCTAATCATCTCATAGATGAAGTTCATCTTCCAGTAGATTCTTTAAAAACAACTTGGAATTATGATGTTCTCTGAGTTCACCCATCTCACAAACTGGTTTTGTATAATTTTGTTACAAGATATGTAGTTTGGATGGTTATAAAATCCTTGACTCACACTTTCTTTCCTTCAGCTTCTGAAAAAAATGTTACTCTACTTGGTCTTACCTTTTTATCTTGTTCCCCTTTCTCCTCTGGGTCCTTTTTCTCTCTTGCTCTCTGCTGAACCTTTTGAGAGTCAGTTACGGAAATTACCCAACTTTTCTTCCTGAATACTTCGATGTGTATCATGTAAGAATATTCTTCTTTGTAATCATAATACAACTATCACACTACAGAAATTTAATATTAATATAATGCTAACTAATTATGTAATCTGTAATCAGATTTCCCCAGTTTTCACAAGTGTCCTTTATACCTGGATTTTTTTTTTTTTTCAATCCAGGATCCCATCAGGGATAACTTATTGCACTTAGTTGTTAAACCTTTTTGGTCTTTAATCTAGAAAAATTATTCATTTTTTTTCTTTTCTTTTTTGTCTTTTTATGTTACAATTTTTTTTTTTTTTGAGACAGGTTCACTGTTGTTGCTCAGGCTGGAGTACAATGATGCAATCTTGGCTCACTGCAGCCTTTGCCTCCTGGGTTCAAGCAATTCTCCTGACTCAGCCTCCCAAGTAGCTGGGATTACAGGCACCCGCCACAACACCCGGCTAATTTTTATATTTTAGAAGAGGTGGGGTTTTACTATGTTGGTCAGATGGGTCTTGAACTCCTGACCTCAGGTGATCTGCCTGCCTCGGCCTCCCAAAGTGCTGGGATTACAGATGTGAGCCACCGTGCCTGGCTGATACGGCCATTTTTTAAAAGTCAGCATTTTATAGGTTGCCTGTCAATTTGGATATGTGTAGTTTATTTGTGATTAGATATAAGTTAAGTGTATCATTAGCAAGTGTTTTGCATAGGTGATGTTGTGTCCCTCTCAGTGTAATACATCAGGAGATACATGATATATTTATCCCAAGGTTGTTTTGTTTTTCTCTTTTAAGTAGACTTTATTTTTTAGAGCGGTGGGTTTACAACATGATTGACCAGAAACCCACAATAAAATTGACCAGAAAGTACAGAAAGTTACCATATACAACCCACTCCATCCCAAACATGCATAGCCTCCCTGTCAACATCCAGCACTAGAGTGGTACATTTGTTACAGTTTTTAAACTTACATTGATCAATCATTATCACCCAAAGTCCATAGTTTACCATAGGGTTCATTCTTGATGTTGTACATTCTGTGGTTTTTGAAAAACGTGTAATGACATGTATCTTCCATTATAGTATCATACAGAATAGTTTAACTGCTCTAAAAATCCTTTGTGCTGGCCTTTTCACCCCTGCGCAATCACCAAATTTTTTTTTTTTTTTTTGAGATGGAGTTTTGCTCTTGTTGCCCAGGCTGGAGTGCAATGGCACGATCTCAGCTCACCGCAACCTCCACCTCCTGGTTCAAGCAGTTTTCCTGCCTCACCCTCCCAAGTAGCTAGGATTACAATCATGTGCCACCATGCCTGACTGATTTTGTATTTTTAGTAGACACGGGTTTCTCCATGTTGGTCAGGCTGGTCTCAAACTCCTAACCTCAGATGATCCACCTACCTCGGCCTCCCAAAGTGCTGGGATTACAGGCGTGAGCCACCACTCCCGGCCTGCAACCACCAATTTTTTTACTGACCTCATAGATTGCCTTTTCCAGAATGTCGTATAGTTGGAATCATAAAGTTTGTCGCTTTTTCTGATTGGCTTCTTTTACTTAGTAATTAGCATGTAAGGTTCTTCTGTATCTTTTTATGGCTTGATAGCTCATTTCTTTATAGTGCTGAATAATACTCTGTTGTCTAGATGTATCACAGTTTATCCATCCACCTATGGAAGGACATCTTGGTTGCTTCCAAGCTTTGATAATTATGAATAAAGCTGCTGTAAAAAGTGTAACATTTTGCATTCTCATCAGCACTTGGTAAGCATTCTTGTTGCTTCCAATCTGTGTGTCGTATTTGATGAGATGTCTGTTCAGGTCTTTTGCCTGGTGTTTAAATTTAATTGCTTTCTTACAGAGTTTTAAGAGTTATTTCTATATTTTGGATGACAGTTCTTTATTGTATATGTCAGCAGTCCTCAACCTTTTTGGCACTCGGGACTGGTTTTGTGGAAGACAATTTTTCCATCGACTGGAGTGGGGGCAGGTGGTTTTGGGGTGATTCAAGTGCATTACATTTATCATGCACTTTATTTCTATTATTACATTGTAATATATAATGAAATAATTGTACAACTCATCATAATGTAGAATCAGTGAGAGCCCTGAGCTTGTCTTCCTGCAATTAGACGGTCCCATCTGGGGGTTTTATGGGATACCGTGACAGATCATCAGGCCTTAGATTCTCCTAAGGAGTGTGCAACCTAGATCCCTCACATGCACATTTCACAATAAGGGTTCGTGCTTCTATGAGAATCTAATGCTGTCACTGATCTGACAGGATACAGAGCTTAGGCAGTAATGTGAGTGATGGGGAACAGCTGTAAATACAGATGAAGCTTAACTAACTTACCTGCCATTCACCTCATGCTGTGCAGCCCAATCTGACAGGCCACGGACCAGTATTCGGGGTTGGGGACCCCTGATATATATGATTTGCAAATATTTTCTCAGTGTCCGTGGCTTCTCTTTTCATTCTCTTGACAATGTCTTTCACAAAGCAAAAAGTTTTAATTTAGTGACTTTCAGCTTATCAATTTTTTCTTTTATGGATCATGCCTTTGGTGTCATGTCTAAAAAGTCATCACCATACCCAATGTCATATAGGTTTTCTCCTGTGTTACCTTTTAGAAAGTTTATAGTTTTGCATTTTGCATTTATGATGCATTTCAAGATAATTTTTGTGAAATGTATAAGGCCTATGTCTAGATTTACTTTTTTTCTTTTTTGCATGTGGATGTCTAGTTCTAGCATGACTTGTTGAAAAAATTTTTTCTCCATTGTATTGCCTTTGCTCCTTTTTCAAAGATCAGTTGACTATAGTTTTGTGGGTCTATGTTTGCACTCTCTAATTCTGTTCCATTGATGTATTTGTCTTTTCTTTCACCATTGCCACACTGTCTTGATTACTGTAGCTTTATAGTAAGTCTTCAAGTTGGTAGTGTTAGTCCTTCAGTTTGTTTTTCTCTGTCAGTATTGTGTTGCCTATATTGATTTTAGGTACGATGGAATATTATTCACAACTTTACTGATTCATAAGGTACACAGATATTTGGCTGAACATTATTTCTGGGTGTATCTGCGAGTATGTTTCCAAATGAGATTGATATTTGAATCTGTAGACTGAGTAAAGCAGATTGCCCTCTCTGTTGTGAGTGAGTAGGCCTTTTTTGAGGCCTTCCCTCTAGCTGGGACCTATACCATTGACACTTCGGTTCTTAGGCCTTTGAACTTAGACTACAACTTATAAAATGGTTCTCAAGCCTTTTTGGACTTGGACCAGAACTTATAAAATAGTTCTCAAGCCTTTGGACTTGGATTGGAACTATACCATGAGCTTTCCTGGTTTTACACCTTAGGCATAGCAGATTGTGGGACATTTCAGTCTGCATAATCACAGGAGCCAATTCCTTATTACAAATCTCTTTTTAGATATCTATTTATATGTATATATATGTACAGATATAATAAATTTATCCTATTGGGTTTTTTCCTCTGAATATATGAATAGTTTATGCACTACAATTACAGTATTGAGTATTCTGAATTTAACTATGTATGTACCTTTACCAGTGAGTTTTATATTATACTTTCAGATGATTTCTTATTGTGTGTTAGCATCCTTTTCTTTCAAGTTGAAAAATTCTCCTTAGCATTTCTGGTAAGGTAGATCTGGTATGAAGTCTTTCATCTTTTGTTTGTCTGCATATTTCTCCTTTGTGTTTGAAGAATAGCTTTGCTGGGTATAGTATTCTTAGTTGAAAATTGTTTCCTTTTTTTTTTTTCCTTCATATTCATTGAATATGTCATCTCATTCCTCTTGGCCTGTAAGGTTTCTACTGAGAAGTGTGCTGCCAGATGTATTGGAGCTCCTTCATTTGTTACCTGTTTCTTTTCTCTTATTGCTTTTAGGATCCTTTCTTTGTCCTTAACCTGTAAGAGTTTGATTTTATGCCTTGAAGGTAGTCTTATTTGGGTTGAATCTACTTGGTGTTCTTTGATGTTATAACTGCATATTTGTATCTTTCTCTAGGTTTGGAAAACTGTTTTTATTTCTTTGAATAAACTTTCTACCCCAATGTCTTTCTGTATTTCCCCTTTAAGGCCAATAACTCTTAGAATTGCCCTTTTGAGGCTGTTTTCCAGACTTTTAAGTGTACTTCATTCATTCTTTTTCACTCCTTTTTTCTTTTTCTCCCGAGTCTGTATTTTGAAATAGCCTATCTTTGAGCTAATTCTTTCTTCTGCTTGATCAATTCTGTTTACATAGTAATACATATTTTTGTTCATTAATTGAATATTTCAGCTTCGATATTTCTGTAGGATTCTTTAAATTATTTTAATCTCTTTGTTAAATTTCCCTGAAAGATTTATGAATTCCTTCTCTGTTTTTTTGAAGTTTGTTGAGATTCCTCAAAAAGCTGTTTGGAATTCCCTGGGAAGTCGTATATCTGTACTACTCCAGGATTGGTCACTGGTGCCTCATTTAGTCTCTTTGGTGAGGTCATCTTCTCCTGACTGTTCTTGATGCTTGTGGATGTTTTTCAGTGTCTGGGCATAGAAGAGTTAGATACTTCTTCCAGTCTTTGTAGTCTGGACTTGTTAGTATCCATCATTTTTCATAGGGCCTTCTAAGCTTTCAGAGTTAAAGTAATATCTAAGCCTGTGGTCACTGTAACCGTTTCAGCCCTAGAGGGCACTCTAAGCCCAGGTGTGCCGCAACTTCTGCACATTCCTGAATTCCCAGTCCTAATGGACTTAAAGGGAGAAGTTGCTGGGTTCCCAGGCAAAATCCCTCTTCTTCCCCCAAGTGGAATGAGTGTCTCTTTATGCTGGGCTGGCCGGAGTTGGGGAAGAGGTGACACAGACAATCTTGTGGCCACCATAGCTAGCCTCATGCTGGGTCATTTTTGAACTGCCATTGATGTTTACTGAAGGTCCAAGGCCACTTTAGTCAGCAGGTGATTAATCCTGTGGGGACTTGGGTCCATCCCCCCCAGGGCAGAGGATTCCCTTCTGTCGCAGGGTGGGTCTAGACGTGCCATGTGGGAACAAGAGCCTGGAATCGGGGGCCTTAGGATTCTGACTGGTGCTTTGTTTTACTGTGGCTGGGCTGGTGTCTGGATTGCAAGGCAAAGTCTCCTATACCCTTCCTCTCCTTCCCCCAAGTGGAAGAAGTCTCTACTCTGCACTGCCTAGAATTGGGGGAGGGGTGATGCAGGCATTCCCATGGCCACCACAGCTGGTGTCACACTTGGTTGTAGTACCCTGGGCCCACAGCCTCTGCTGAGACCAGCACAGCACTGAGGCTTACCCAAAGAGTACAGTTGCTATGGTCTGGCTGCCACTGACATTTATTGGGAGCCCAAGGCCACTTTATTCAGCCAGTAGTGAAGCCGACTAGGACTCAGATTTCTCCCACTAGGGCAGCAGATATCTCTCTGTCTGTTCAAGGATGGTCTAAATGCCCCCTGTGGGCACCAATAGATTTCTGTCCAGTGCTGTGTTCCACTGTGACAGGGCAATGTGGAGTTCCAGTGCAAAGTCCCACAATTTCACTCTCCCTCCCCAAAGCACAAAGATTATCTCTCTGGGGTGTGCTGCCTGGGCTTGGGAGAGGGATGGTATAGACAGTTCAAGACTGTCCTTCCTACCTTCTTCAATGCATCTTTTCTTGTTAGGCTAAAACCAGGTACTGTGATCTCTTAACTGATTTAGTTCTTATGAAGGTGCTTTTTTGTGTGAATAGTTACTCAGTTTGATATTCTTGCAGGTCTAGGTGGTGATTGCTGGAAGATTCTGTTTGGCCACCTTTTCATACATTTCTCTGTTTTATGCAGTCCTCATCTAACTCTGTACTTTGAGTGGCCTCCAAAGCCAATTCAGTCTCAGATTTTTATTTTTTCAATAACAGGTAAAATGAAGTGTTATTTTTTATTTCCTTGTTTTGCCATAGGTATGAACGGTAAGTGCTTTTATTTGCTCTCTTTATTGATCTATATTTTTTTGAGGGTATATGGAGATATTGGAATTTAAATGGTTGTCATTATTCTATGAGAACCTAGAATTTTAGCCCTTTAAGTATTTTACTGCCAAATTTCTTAGTAGCTGTTAGGTTAGACCACATAAAATTGCAATTTTTGTAGCTCAAGAAATTTTGAATATCACCAGTTTTATATGGTTCTACCTGATAGAAACATAAGCTTTTTAGTATAATTTCAAGTTGATAAAGTCTACATTTTTATCAACTTTACTGAGGTATAATTTATATACAATAAAATGCATACATCTAGTGTACAGTTTAGTGGGTATTTACAGTTGTTTACACTTATGTAACCACCACCACTATCAAGATATAGAACATTTTTCTCCAGAAAGCTTGCTTGTACCCCTTTGCACTCATCCCCACACCCTACTCCAGGCAGCCTCTAAACTGCTCTCTGTCATTAGATTAGATTTGTAAAGACCACATTTTAAAACTGACCTATGGATCTTGTGTGATTTGAAGCTTGCACACCTTGACTCTCCATCCTCTCTATATGTCCACTAGGCTCAGGGGTTTTTCTTTTGAGAATAGGTCCACTCATCTTCTGCCTAGTACTTTAAACTTCATGTACCTTGAACTAAGGTACATCTCTGAAGATTCATTCTGCTTTTCTCTTTCATGTCTTTGCTTATGCTGTCCTTTCTGCCTAGAAAGTTTCCACTCAACTTCACTTTCCTGGCTTATTCCTACTTACCTTTCTAAAATCAATTTATATTGCTGATTTTAGGTTGGGTTAGGTACTTCATTTATAGAAATAACTATCTTTGTTTATCTGTTAATCTCTATCAATCATGTTTTTTATTATTATATATAATAATTATTTGTGTCCTTTACTGAGGTAACAGTAGCTTCTTGAGGTTAAGAATTATGCCTTCTGCAATTTGGCCATCATGCACCTCTACACATGATACGTACTTAATAAATGTTTAATTCATGCTTAATAAGTTTCAACTTCTGCATATAGAGTTAAAACTAAATCTACATAGTATAAGTTAAAGAAGTCTTACGTAATAGGAACTAAGAAAAACTGAAGTTGAACTAATGGGTTCCTATAAGCGTGAAGGAGAAATGGGCATAGTTCCCTTGGACTGTAGTTGTACTTGCTGAAACCAGTTTTGCGTGAATTCTTTGCTCTTCAATTCTTCTTTTGCCATATATTTTTGGAACTTCACCAAACAATGTCTGTGGAGAATGATAAAGTAGCTTTGTGTAAAGTGTGAGCTATATGTAGTAAATTAAGTACAAATAAGAAGAAAAACGAGCTCTCTCTCTCTATATATATACACAAATATATATACAGATATATACACAAACATACACACACACACACACACGCACACACACACACTCATCCTGACTTTGTTATCATAAACCAAGAGGGACCTCAAGAACAGCTGTTGGGTTATCTGTCTACTACTAGCAAAGCCAGCTCGAAATTAACTGTGACTACTATTCCTTCTGGATGTTGTCACTGCATAGTAGACTTATGTAAGCTTTGCTGGAGGAAGTTTTAGTCAAGAGAGAAGTTCAGTGAAACATGTACAGGCACATCTGTAATCCTGAAAAAAACGTATTTTTTATTTACTAAACATAATTTGTGATCATTCTTTATTGTGTAGTAATTTTTAAAATTTTGAAAGTGCTACAAGGTGCTCAAACTTAGTTTGACATTTTCAAAGCAGAAATCTTAAATTTGAAAGTTTCCCATCTTGATTAATAAAAGCCAGTTTTTTCTGTTTTATTTTATAGTCATACACAGTATGTTAAAATACAGCCTTATTTTTATTTGTAGTGTATGCAGAGAATATTTCCAAAATGGTGGGAAGAGAAAAGCACTTGAGAAAGATGAAAAAAGAGCTGTACTTGCCACTAAGACCACTCCAGCCTTAAATATGCATGAGTCTTCTAAACTTGAAGGTCATTTAACCAACCTCAGCTTTACAAACCCTGAATTTATAACTGAGTAAGTATACTTTCTCTACTTTGATTATCCTGGATAACTATTAATGTAAAATAATGCAGTGGTTCATACTAAACAATGAGCAGTTTACTTGCTTTTCCAGTAGTTACATAATAGGCTGAGAAATGCAGTTAGGTAATATTATTAAATTAAAAACTAGCGTAAAATTGTAAGAGCTATCTGGAAAACTAGTGGTTCTGTAGCATGTGTTGTTCTAACTGGAAAATGAAAAAGAATAGTTCCATAAATATGATTATATGATTATATATTATGTTATATAATTATGTATATTACATATATGTTATGGCTATATGTGTATATATAACATAATTGTTATAATAGTATTATAGTTATAATGTACAGTGTAATATATAATTATATAACAATATGTAATTCTTATGTAATTATCAAAACAAAGAATCAAAACAGAAAAATCCAATTAAACCATTTAAAGTGGCTATCCACTAAGAATTTACGAATAAGGAAAAATAATGGAAGGTTATTAATAAAACCAGTTGCCATTGTTTTATTGTTGATAAGCAAATCTGCCTGCTAGTAAGATTATATGCATATAGGCACAAATTTTGTAAGTACATGACTATTATAATACAATTAATTATTAGTACAGGCATACCTCATTTATTGTGCTTTGCTTTATTGTACTTCGCAGATACTACATTTTTTACAAATTGAAAGTTTGTGGCAACCCTGAGTCAAGCAAGTCCTTTGGCACCATTTTCCCAATAGCATATACTCACTGTGGCTCTGTGATATGATTTAACTGTGTCCCTACCCAAATCTCATCTTGAGTTGTAGGTCCAATAATCTCATGTGTTGTGGGAGGGACCTCGTGGGAAATAATTGAATCATGGCAATGGTCTCCCCCATACTGTTCCCGTGGTAGTGAATAAGGCTCATGAGATCTGATGGTTTTTATAAGGGGTTTCCCCTTTTGCTTGGCCCTCGTTCTCTCTTGCCTGCTACCGTGTAAGATGTGCCTTTCTCCTTCCACCATGATTGTGAGGCCTCCCCAGCAACATGGAGCTATGAGTCCATTAAACCTCTTTTTCTTTATAAATTACCCAGGCTCAGGGATGTCTTTATCAGCAGCATGAAAATGCACTAATACACTGTCACATTTTGGTAATTCTCACAATATTTCAAACTTTTTCATTATTATGATGTCTGTTTTGGTGATCTGTGATCAGTGATCTTTGATGTTACTGTCGAGATTGTTTAGGGGCACCATGTAGGACAGTGAACTTATCATCCATATAAGACAGTGAACTTATTCAATAAATGTCATATGTGTTCTAACTGCTCCATGGATCCACTGTTCCCCAGTCTCTCTCCCCTCTCCTCTCTCCCTACTCCTCCTTCTACCCCTCCCGCCCTTCCCTCTCTCTTCCCCCTCACCCCCAGGCCTCTCTATTCCATAAGACACTAGGGAAATTTGGCCAGTTAATAAACCTACAATGACTTTCAAGTATTCAAGTAAAAAGAGGCACATGTCTCTGACTCTAAATCAAAAGCTAGAAGTAATTAAACTTAGGTAGGCATGTCAAAAGTTGATATAGGCTGAAAGCTAGGCCTTTTCTGCCAAAGAGTTAACCGAGTTGTGAATTCAAAGGAAAAGTCATTTTCTTTTCTTTTCTTTATTTTATTTTATGTTATGTTATGTTATGTTATTTTTTTATTTTATTTTATTTTATTTGAGACAGAGTCTTGCTCTGTCGCCCAGGCTGGAGTGCAGTAGCGCGATCTTGGCTAACCGCAAGCTCTGCCTTCCGGGTTCATGCCATTCTCCTGCCTCAGCCTCCCAAGTAGCTGGGACTACAGATGCTCGCCACCACGCCCAGCCAATTTTTGTATTTTTAGTAGAGACGGGGTTTCACCATGTTGGCCAGGATGGTCTGTATCTCTTGACCTCGTGATCTGCCTGCCTCGGCCTCCCAAAGTGAAGGAAAAGTTATTTTTAAAATTAGAAGTGCTATTCAGTGAACATGGAAATGAGAAGAAAGTAAAACAACTTTATTGCTGATGTGGAGAAAGTTTGAGTGGTCTGGATACAAGATGAAACCAACCACAGCATTTCCTTAAGCCAATGCCTAATCCAGAGCAAGAGTCTAATTCTCTTCAATTCTTTGAAGGCTAAGAGAGGTGAGGAAGCTTCAGAAGAAAGTTTGAAGCTAGCAGAGGTTGGTTCATGAGGTCTAAGAAGCCATCTCCATGACATAAAGTGCAAGGTGAAGCAGCAAGTGGTGATTTAGAAGCTGTAGCAAGTTATCCAGAAGATCTACCAAAGACCATTCATGGAGGTGGCTATAGTAAACAACTGATTTTTAATGTAGATTTAAAAGCCTTCTATTGGAAGAAGAAGATACCTTTTAGGACTTTCTTGGCTAGAGATCAGAAGTCAATACCTGACTTCAGAGCTTCAAAGGACAGGCAGCCTTTCTTGTTAGGGGCTAATGCAGCGGGTGACTTTACATTGAAGCCAGTGTTCATTTACCATTTGGAAATCCTAGGACCCTTAAGAATTATGCTGAAGCTACTCTGCCTGTGCTCTGTAAATGGAACAAAGCCTAGATGACAGCACATCTGTTTAAAGAACAGTTTACTGAATATTTAAAGCCTACTGTTGAGACCTGCTGCTCAGAAAAAAATATTCCTTTCTTTTTTTTTCTTTTTTGAGACGGAGTCTTGCTCTGTCACCCAGGCTGGAGTGCAGTGGCGTGATCTCGGCTCTCTGCAAGCTCCCCCTCCCAGGTTCACGCCATTCCCCTGCCTCAGCCTCCGAGTAGCTGGGACACAGGCGCGCACCACCACGCCCGGCTAATTTTTTACATTTTTAGTAGAGACGGGGTTTCACCGTGTTAGCCAGGACGGTCTTGATCTCCTGACCTCGTGATCCGCCCACCTCGGCCTCCCAAAGTGCTGGGATTACAGGCATGAGCCACCGCGCCTGGCAAAATATTCCTTTCAAAATATTACTGCCCTTTGATAATGTACCAGGTCATCCAAGAACTCAGATAGATATGTACAAAGAGATGAATGTTGTTTTCATGCCTGCTAATACAACATCCATTCTGCAGCCCATGGAACAAGGAGTAATTCAGACTTTCAGGTCATATTATTTTATTTTTTTATTTTTGGAGACAGGGGTCTCACTCCGTTGCCCAGGCTGGAGTGGAGTGGCATGATCACAGCTCACAGGAGGCTTGACCTCCTGGGCTCAAGTGACCCTCCCACCTCAGTCTCCCCAGTAGCTGGCACCACAAGCATGTACCCACCACCATGCCCAGCTAACTTTTTTTTATTTTTTGTAGAGTGTTGCCCAAGCAGGTCTCAAATTTCTGGGCTGAAGCAATCCTCCCGTCTTAGCCTCCCGAAGTGCTGGGATTACAGGCGTGAGTCACTGAGCCTGGCTCAAGTCATGTTATTTAAGAAATACATTTTATAAGGCTGTAGCTGTCATAGCAGTTTCTCTGATGGATCTGGGCAAAGTCCATTAAAACCTTCTGGAAAGGACTCATCATTCTAGATGCCATTAAGAACATTTGTGATTCATGGGAGCAGGTCAGAATAACGTGAATATGAGTTTGGAAGGAGTTTATTCCAAGCCTCATGGATGAAATAACTGCAGATGTGGTGGGGAAAAAAAGTAATAGAACTAGAATTAGAAGTGGAGCTTGAAGATGGGACTGAATTGCTGCAATTTCATGATAAAACTTGAATGGATGAGGAGTTGTTTCTTATGGATGAGCAAAGGAAGTGTTTTTTTGAGATGGCATCTACTGGTGAAGATGCTGTGAACATTGTTAGAATGACAAAGGATTTTGAATATTACATAAAAGTTGATAAAGCAGTGGTTGGGTTTAAGAGGACTAACCAATTTTAAAAGAAATTCTTTGAGTAAAATGCTGTCAAGCAGCATCACATGCTGAGGCTGCAGAGAAGTAATTCATGATAGCTACAGTCAATGTATGTGGCAAACTTTAGTGTTGTCTTATTTTTAGAAATTCTGATAGCACCCCAGCTTTCAGCAACCATCGTGCTGATCAGTCAGCAGCCATGAGTATCAAGGCAAAGCTTCCACCAGTAAAAAGATTACAACTTGCTGGAGGCTTAAATGATCACTAGCATTTTTTAGCCATAAAGTATTTTAAAATTAAGGTATGAACACTGTTTTTTAGACAATGCTATTGCACGCTTAATAGACTACAGTGTAGTGGAACATAACTTATATGCACTAAAAAACCAAAAAAAATGTGTAACTTGCTTTATTGCAGTAGTCTGGAACCAAAGCTGTAGTATCGCTGAGGTACTTAACTGCAATATTAAAATTGTTCCCATACCCTTTTACCCTATTGGTTTGTAGTATCAAGTGTATTTTATTAATTACTTGAAAATGCTAAACTTGAATAGTTTTATAAATATTCTTGATAGACACAGAAAATAATTATGAAAGTAAGATACTCTTAAGCAGTTCCAAAACTATAGATAACAACAAGCATTACTTTTGGTTACTTTGATTTTAAATCATATTGAAAATATCTAGTTTTAAGCAATTACATTTAAAAATCAAAATATCTTTAATTACTTCTGTAGGGAAGCATAAGGCATCTTTACCTTTATTCAGAGGTTACTACCAAGCATATAATGCATAATGACTTACTAAACATCCTTTAACTCATACGTTATGGGCATTCTTAAACATTAATATTTTAAGTGTTGGCCAGTTAAAGAAATTATATAGTTATACTTCTATCAAACACAGATATGTATGGAAAATATCAGCTTTAGATTTCTATATATTTCTTTTTTACAGCTCTGTTATATTGTTGAGATTCCCTTATTTATTGAGTCATTGTTACTGTATTTTCCTTTGATTCTTTAAGCATGATTTCCTTAAATTTGTTGAATATTTTTAAGACTGGGCATATCGATTGACTCATGCCTGTAATCCCAGCACTTTGGGAGGCCAAGACAGGTGGATTGCTTGAGTCCAGGAGTTCAAGACCAACCTGGACAACATGACAAAACCTGTCTCTAAAAAAAATAACAAAAAAGCCAGGTGTGCTGGCATGTGCCTGTGGTCCCAGCTACTCGGGAGGCTAAGGCAGAAGGATCACTTGAGCCTGGGAGGTGGAGGTTGCAGTGAGTAGAGATCATACCACTCACTGTACTCCAGCCTGGGTGACAGAGTGAGACCCTGTCTTAAAAAAAAAAAAGTATATATAAAATATATATAATATATAAATGATATATATCATATAAATAATATATAATATTTATTATATATGTATGTATGTATACTTTCTTAAATTTGTGTGTGTGTGTGTGTGTGTGTGTATATATATATTTTGTAATCACTGCCTTAAAGTTTTTGTCTGTTTAATCCAACATTTGGGCTCACTCAGAGTCAATTTCCATTTACTGCTTTTTTCCCCCTGAGTATGGACTATGGTTTTCTGGTTTTTTTGGCATGTCTCATAATTTTTGGTTAAAAAGTATAGACACTGTCATGGATTTTTTCCCCCACAAGGGTTAGTGGTAGTGGTTGTTTCTCAGTAATTTGCGTAGACTTAATCTGTGGAATCTGTCTCCCTTATTATGCTTAGTTGTTTTTTTTTTTTCCAGAGGTGGAGAGGGTTGTTATTTTTTATTTTTTAGGCTGATTTCCTAGGGGTTGCACCAGTATCTGTGTAATTTAGTAGCCAAACAATGATAGATCAGAGGTTGCGCTCAAACACCTCAGTCAGTAAGGCTTCCACCCTCTTCCAGTAGAGTGTGTCTTGATGGGGGAGTGCATTAAACATTGAGGTGCTTTTCAAATCTGCCTCAACTTTTACTTTCTTCTAGGCCCTCTTGGGTTTTCTCTGCATATTCACATAGCCTCCCCATCAGCCATGGCTTTGTGGGGAGCTTATCTCACTCCTCTGTACCTGTCTCATTTCCAGGATCTTTGTTAAATTTCTAACTAGTCCTCCATTCTGCAGCTCAACCCAACCACAACTGCAGTCTGAAACTAGCATAGCTACTGACTTTCTATACTTGTTTCTTCCAAGTTTGCTGCTTTTACTGACACTGCTCTGTGTAGGTTTTATACCCTTTGCTCCAAATCAAGTTAGCCGCCTCTAGCAGTAAAGCTGCTATTTTTTAACAGCCAGGTCTGTCCTGGAGGAAGTTTCATACCAGCTAAGCAGGGGTTGGGGGTGGTGAGAGCAGCTCCAGGCAAAGATAGGGCAGATCCTTACTGTTCCTAAACTAGGTTCAGCTGGTTTTTATGAATAAACACTTTTCATCTTATTTGCCTTTGTTTGAGCCCTGAAGTAGTTGTTTTTGATGATTTTATCCAGTTTTATAGTTGTTTCTTGAATCGTGGAGGGGATTAACTTAGTATTGAAATGTAGCAGTAAAATGATTTAGCCCTGGATGGCTTGGTTTAGATTTTGTTCATTATAAAAACTCTGAACTCCTTAATATAGCATCAGTCCCCATTGTGTGTGTGTGTGTGTGTGTGTGTGTGTGTGTGTGTGTGTGTGTGTGTATGCGTTCTCATTCTTTCTTCTCCTCCCACTATTCTTGCAGCCTGTATTCTGGTTACATGGACCTATTTTAAATTCCTCTAGTGTGGTACATGTTTGTTCTCACTTTCTGGCAATTGCAAATGGGATACATTGTAATTCTGATAAATTATTGTTGTATTTTATATTAGACTATATTCGAAGCATGTTCTCTTCCAGAACTTTGTAGAACTTCCCAAAACAATTGATACTCTTTGATACCAGTATTGAACTTTATAACTCTGTTGTGGTATTTATATTGTGTTAAAATTCACTGTTGAACATTTTTCTAACTACAAATGAAATTGAGGTATGAAAAATTTGCCATAGAACAGATATTATAGACATAGAAAAAAAGATCACTTAATCCTGGTTACATTTAGGTACATTTCTTTATATTCTTTTTACTAGGCATTGTTATTTACACAAAAGACGCTATGTTGCATAAAGTATTTTGTAAACTTCTCTTCCCATGCCACTAGACTGCTGTTTTGCATAATATTTCATCATGAAAATCTACCACTGTATGTGTCTAAATATAAAATGATCTGAAATACCAAGTAATACTCCATTTTTCCAAAGAGAAATCTTTCTCTCAAGCATACATACCCCACATACCACTTTTAAATATGTAGATGAAATAAGGGTCAGATGTTTACTGGTTTAGTCACAGATACTGTCATATAGGAAGATGTGTATCCTTTACTATCAAAATCTATTCAACTTTTTAGTTTAGATAGCAAGTTCAGATATCAAGAGTTACCTTCTTTTCAGGCTTATCTCCAAATATCTTTCAAGTCATTTGATATCTGGGTTCAGATAGCAAGGATTCACATCGTAAAGATATATTTTTTTACACTTAGATTTCATGCATATCAAATTTTTGTTACTACTGGAGTCACCTTTAAGTCATCTATATCTCAGAATTTAGATATAGCACTTTTTGAATATGTGTATAACATGATTACTGGAAATTTTATCCCAAACCCCAATTACCCATTCCCCTAACACTAGGAAAGCTGTGTGTCTACTTCTCTTTCATTGTATACACATATATTTGTAATTATCACAAAATACTTTGCTGACTTTTTAAAAGCATTTATAATTTTTCAAAATATTCAAATATACTACATATTTGGCCATAAAACACACCTTAACCAATTTGAAAGATCATTTTACAAAGTATGCCTTCTCTCACACTACAACAGAATTAAACTAGAAATCAGTAACAGAGAACTGAAGAGTCCCAAAATATTTGTAGATCTAACATCACACCTCTAAATAGCACAAGAGTCAGATAAGAAGTCTCAAAAGAATTAGAAAATGTTTTTGAACTAACTGAAAATGAAAATACATCTCATCAAATTTGTAGTGTGACAGTACTTAGAGGGAAATCTGTAGCATTGAATGCACATGTTAGAAAAGGTGTAAAATCAATATGATAAGCATCTATATTTGGAAACTAGAAAAGTAAGAGCAAATTATCTAAATAAGCAGAAGAAAAGAAAAATTAGAACAGAAATTAATGAAATTGAAAACAGGAAAACAATAGAGAAAATCAGTGAAACCAAAAGGTTTCATTTGAAAAGATCAACAAAATTGATAGACCGGTAGCCAAGCTAACCAACAAAAAAGGAGATAAGACACAAATTACTAATACCAGAAATGAAAGAGAGCTCATCATTACTGATTCCATCAATAGTAAAAGAATAAAAAGGAATATTATGAACAATTCTACCACTACATATTTGATAACTTGGATGAAATGGACTGGTTCCTTGAAAGATACAGTCTACTGAAACTCAGACAAGGAGATATAGATAATATGGAAAGCCTATATCTGTTACAGAAATTGAAGAAATAATTAACTGCCTTTTAAAACAGGCAGCACCAGGCCCAGATGGTTTCACTGGTGAAATCTACCAAGCATTTAAGGAAAGAAGAATACCAGTTCTTTACAGTCTGTTCCTGAAAACAGAATCAGAGGGAACTCTTTCTAACTCATTCTGTGAGGCCAGCAGAATGAAGTTTAAGACACTGAACCAGTTTTCCCATTCCAAATCTGAATTAACATTTTCTTGTTCCTGACTGATGTATAAACATGATTATTAGATAATGACTGAATCTGTATTTGGGGGTTAAGTTACACTTTGGTTGCTGGTGATGGAAACAAACCTAAGGCCAGTAGGAAATTGGAGAATTTATCTAGTTGCCTGATGACATGGCTTTTTAATATCATCTTTTTAAAAACTAATAATATGATCTTATATTTTTTATTTATTTTTTATTTTTTTGGAGACGGAGTCTCACTCTGTAGCCCAGGCTAGAGTACAAGTGGCACATTCTAGGCTTACTACAACCTCTGCCTCCCAGGTCCTGTTTCAAGCAGTTCTTCTGCCTCAGCCTCCCAAGTAGCTGGGATTACAGGTGCACAACCACCATGCCCAGCTAATTTTTTGTATTTTTAGTAGAGATGGGGTTTCACCATGTTGGCCCAGGCTAGTCTTGAACTCCTGATCTGCCTGCCTCAGCCTCCCAAAGTGCTGGGATTACAGGAGTGAGCCACCGCGCCCGGCCCAGTGTGATCTTTTAAAGAAAACATCCAATAATTGCTACTGGAAAGCTGTACTTCAACGTATAATTACCAAATTGGTACTAAATGTCTTTGCTTCTGTGCGGGGGCAGGGAGATATGGTGGAACCAAGTTTATGAAGTGATTTCTTACTAGGTAAGCAACCAAGGTACACTGTGTGAAGTCCTTTCAGGCCAGTGTTAGTTTTCCCCAAAACAGTCTTCGTTGTTCAAAGTAAAAAAAATGAGAGGGCTGAATAGCATAGAGACTTTGTAGGGCTCAAACATAAGCTGATGCTCTCTTTTTTGAAGGACAGTATGGTAGAATCTTGCTTTTATGAATTGTTCTTTCATTGGACGTTTAGGTTGTTTCCTTTCTCACAGCTGTTTTATTTCAGCAATAAAATCTTTGGGCTTGAGTTTGCATGTATTTGGGATGGATTCCCAGAAGTGGATTTTTAGGTTGAAGAGTATAAATGGCCTCTTGTACATATTACTGAATTCCTTTCCAGAAAGATAACATTAATTCCGTTATCTCTAGCAGTATAAATGCCCATTTAGCCAAAACTCACTAGCATTAAGTATTTTCATTTTTTCACTCTTAACATGATGGAATAAAATGGTATCCCATCTGATATGATTTGGCTGTGTCCCCACCCAAATGTCATCTTGAATTGTAGTTCCCATAATCCCCACATGTCATAGGAGGGACCTGGTGGGAGGTAATTAAATCATGGGGGTGGTTACCCCCATGCCATTGTTCTCATGATACCAAGTGAGTTTTCACAAGATCTCATAGTTTTATAAGGGGCTTTTCCCCCTTTTGCTCAGCACTTCTCCTTGCTGCCACCTGGTGAGGAAGGACATGTTTGCTTCCCCTTCCACCATGATTGTAAGTTTCCTGAGGCTTTCCCAGCCATGCTGAACTGTGAGTCAATTAAACCTCTTTCCT
This sequence comes from Macaca thibetana thibetana, assembly GCF_024542745.1. Lineage (NCBI taxonomy): Eukaryota > Metazoa > Chordata > Mammalia > Primates > Cercopithecidae > Macaca > Macaca thibetana. The sequence goes on from NC_065580.1 coordinate 46,265,138, forward strand.
TTATAAGTTACCCAGTCTTGGGTATGTCTTTATTAGTAGTGTGATAACAGGCTAATACAGTAAATTGGTACCACAGAAAGTGGAGTGTTGCTATAAAGATACCCAAAAATGTGGGAGCAACTTTGGAACTGGGTAACAGGCAGACCTTGGAACAGTTTGGAGGGCTCAGAAGAAGACAGGAAAATGTGGGAATGCTTGGAACTTCCTAGAGACTTGGGGGGCTCAGAAGATAAGAACATGTGGGAAAGTTTGGAACTTCCTAGGGACTTGTCAAATGGCTTTGATCAAAATGCTGGTAGTGATATGGACAATGAAGTCCAGGCTGAGGCTGAGGTGGTCTCAGCTGGAGATGGGGAACTTGTTGGAAACTGGAGGAAGGGTCACTCATCCTATGCAAAGAGACTAGCAGCATTTTGCCCCTGCCCCAGAGGTCTGTGGAACTTTGGACTTGAGAGAGATGATTTAAAGTATCTGGTGGTAGAAATGTCTAAGTGGCAAAGTGCTCAAGAGGAAGCAGAGCATAAAAGTTTGGAAAATTTGCAGCCTGATGATGCTATAGAAAATAAAAAGCCGTGTTCTAGGGATAAATTCAAGCTGGCTACAGAAATTTGCATAGGTAACGCGAAGCCCAGTGTGAATCACCAAGACAATGGGGAAAATGCCTCCAGGGCACATCAGAGACCTTCACAGCAGCCCCTCTCATCACAGGCCCAGAAACCTAGGAAGGAAAAATGGTTTCATGGGCTGATCCCAGGACCCCCCTGCCCTGTGCAGCCTCGAGACACGGTGCCCTGTGTCCCAGCTGGTTCAACTCCAGCTATGGCTAAAAGGGGCCAATGTACAGTTCAGGCCATTGCTTTAGAGTATGTAAATCCCAAGACTTGATGGTTTCCACGTGGTGTTGAGCCTGTGGGTGCATACAAAGTGTGTGAATAGAAGAATTGAGGTTTGGGAACCTCTGCCTAGATTTCAGAGGGTGTATGGAAACATCTGAATGTCCAGGCAGAAGTTTGCTGCAGGGGTGGAACCCTCATGGAGAACCTCTGCTAGGGCAGTGTGGAAGGGAAATGTGGTCTTGGAGCCCCCACACAGAGTCCTTACTGGGGCACTGCCTAGCAGAGTTGTAGGAAGAGAGACACCATCCTCCAGATCCTAGAATGGGTAGATCCACCAGCAGCTTGCCTCGTGGACCTGGAAGAGCCACAGACACTCAACACCAGCCTGTGAAAGCAGCCAGGAGAGGGGCTGTACCCTACAAAGCCACAGGGGTGGAGCTGCTCAAGGCCATGGGAGGCCATCTCTTGCATCAGCATGACCTGGATGTGAGACATGGAGTCCAAGGAGATCATTTTGGAACTTGGAGGTTTACTGACTGCCCTATTGGATTTTGGACTTATATGGAACCTGTAGCCCCTTTGTTTTGGCCAGTTTCTCCCATTTGGAATGGGTGTGTTTACCCAGTGCCTGTACCCCCATTGTATCTAGGAAGTAATCAACTTGCTTTTAATTTTACAGGCTCATAGGCAGAAGGAACTTGCCTTGTCTCAGATGAGACTTTGAACTTGGACTTTGGGTTAATAATGGAATGAGTTAAGACTTCGAGGAACTGTAGGGAAGGCATGATGGTGTCTTGAAATGTGAGGACATGACATTTGGGAGGGGCTGGGGTAAAATGATGTGGTCTGGCATTGTCCCCACCCAAATCTCATCTTGAATTCTAGTTCCCGTAATCCCCATGTGTTGTGGGAAGGACCTAGTGGGAGGTAATTGAATAATGGGGCAATTACCCCCATGCTGCTGTTCTCATGATAGTGAGTGAGTTCTCACAACATCTGATGGTTTTATTAATGGGCTTATAAAACCCCTTGCTCTGCACTTCTCCTTGCTGCCACCATGTGAAGAAGGACGTGTTTGCTTCTCCTTCTGCCATGATTGTGTTTCCTGAGGCCTCCCCAGCCATGCTGAATTGTGAGTCAATTAAACCTATTTCTTTTATAAATTGACCCATCTCGGGTATGTCTTTATTAGCAGCATGAGAACAGACTAATACACCATTGTATTGTGTACATTTCTAACAGATACATAAAATACAACAAGGAAAAGCACATTTGTAAAATAGAAGGAAAATAGTGTGAAATTGGGAAAGTAAAATGCATTCTGTGAAATTCTAGTACTTGCCATGGCAGAAGTATGGCATGCATGTCATCATCACACTTTCCAAAATCTATGATAAACATAGGTAATTTATCATAGGATCATTCCTACAGAGCCTGGACTTGGCCTCAGAATGCTTTACGCACAGCACTCTAGAGCATTACCAGTAGTCAGTTTGAGAAAAGAAATTCATCCTCATCTGCCATTTATGTCCATTACCCTTGCTATAAATAGGAATACAGTTTTGACTTTAAGCTTCTTGGCAACTAAGTCATGGCTGTGAATAGGATCATTTCTTCATTTCCTTTTTTGCTGTTTTTTAGAATTATCTGTTTGGGGATATTAAGTGTTTACCGTTTGAGTTCTGTAGTACTCAAGATATACTTGATACATGTAGTTATTGGAGGAGGGGCTTTAACACAGGCTTCTCAGGTGAAAGAATGAAAGACAGACAAAAGGAAAGAAGGATGGAAAGAATGGAAGGACATATTTAGAATAGCAGGGTCATGTTTTTATAACAATCTACTTGAGATTGTTAACTGGAAAAAAGGAAGAGGAGAAGGACTAGTGGCAGTCAGTCAAAGGAAAGAGTACAAAACATGCTAGATGGTCACTGCCAATCCAAGAGTCTTACTATAGGCCTTATCTCCATTCTGCCTTAAGATATAAAATATTGGACATATTCTTAAAAGATTTGTGACAAAGAGGTAATGTAATGCATGACAATAGGAAATTATCTAATAAAAAGGTCTGAATTAGATATTAATGATTTTTGCTAGTTCAGTTTATAACAGTTTAAATGTGATTTTTTAATATCCTTTTTAATGTTCTGTGGCTTAGGAGTTTTTTTTTTTTTTAAGTTAGCTGTTAATTTCTGTTCAGTTTTAACATTCTTTTTATTTTCTTGGACTTTTTAATATTGGAGGTGATCCTAGTGAGCAAAAGATGTACCAGTAGTAAAGGAGGAAGTTAAATGTCCTTTTTTTTTTTTTTTAAGATGTTACAGTAGTAAAGGAGGAAGTTAAATTTGTTGTTGTTGTTTGTTTGTTTTTTGAGACGGAGTCTTGCTCTGTTGCCAGTCTGGAGTGCAATGGCGTGATCTGGGCTCACTGCAACCTCCGACTCCCTGATTCAAGCAATTCTCCTACCTCAGCCTGCCAAGTAGCTGGGATTACAGGCATGTGCCACCACACCCAGCTAATTTTTTTATATTTAGTAGAGATGGGGTTTCACCATGTTGGCCAGGATGGTCTCAATCTCCTGACCTCATGATCCACCCGCCTCAGCCTCCCAAAATGTTGGGATTACAGGCGTGAGCCACTGCACCTGGCAGTTAAATGTCTTTTTAACATAATGTCTTTGGATCCTTAGGGTATCACTTTTCCAGCCAGAAACTCCTATGGCTGGTGGCGCCTTTGCCCAAGTTTTGCTTGAGCCCTCTGGGCTCATTTTGCCAAATCAGCCTGGCAGGCTGTTATCAGCTTATGCTGCTGGTCCAGATCCCATGCCTGCCAAGGGCGAGCCAGGTGCAAAGTGGCAAGGAGTGTGTTGAGTGAGCAATGGGCCACTGCACACAGCCAGGCATGCCAGCTGCTGTGGCGGGGCAGGCAGCTCCAGACAAGCCTGCTGCTGGATCCAGTGTACCACAGGCAGTTTCCACTATTCTCCCACGTCTGAACAAGGGGAATGCAGGGTGTCTGGAAGCATGAAGACACCAGAAACCCCAAAGCCCCAAGGAGGGTTTCATAGCCTTGGCTCAGGGAGCCCATCAGTCTGGGCTCCCCGAGGGGCCGCAGCTCTTCCCTCCTTGTTGCCTGCAACGTGTCAAGCCGGGTAGGAGGCCATTTCAGCCCCCTATTTTGTTACAGCTCTTTCAGTCCTGTCATTGGGTGGGTTCCTAGTTCTTTTCCCATATCCAGGAAAAATGAGGTTCACAGACAGCTGAAGGGTGGGCAAGGTAGAGAGGAGCTTTACTGAGTGATAGAACAGCTCTCAGGAGACCCAAAGTGGTAGCTTCTCTGCAGGCAGGTTGTCCTGACAAGTGTCCAGCTCTCAGCGGAGAGGAGACCCAGAGTTGGTAACTTGTTTCTGTAGGCAGGCAGTCCTGAGTGTAACCCTCACTGGAGGGGAGACCCGGAGTCAGTAGCTCTTATTTGCAGGCATGTCATCCCGATGAGTCGAGGAGACCTGAATTGGGTAGCTCCTTCCTACAGCTGGTAGTCCCAATGTCTGTTTGAGTCTAGCTGCGTCAAGGGATGGCCTGTACTGATTGGGCCATTGGCAGGCCCAGAAAAAGCACCATAAGCTCTCATTATGGGTGGCAGACTCCACCTGGAACTGACAACTCAGCCCCCTGGCTGAGTTGAGTCTTCAAGCTATCCCTGGCTTGAAGGTGGCACCCAGGCTATTCATGCCAAGGGGTGCCTGTGCCAAGCTGCCCTTACACCATCCTTGGCCTCCCTCCTATGCTCGTCGGTGCCCAAAGTCTGGAGGGGGCCAGGGTGGCAGGGGACTGGAGTGTCAGCACTGTACATGCACACCCAGCCAGGTTGCAACAACATCCGAACTCGGCCCACAACTTTGCTCTGAAATTGGAGTGGGTGGCAGGAGCAGGCCCTTCTGAGCCTGCAGGGCAGTGGAGCTTCCCAGGCCCCCAAGAGCGCTGGGATGCCCAGGTCTGCAGCCACAGCTGAGCAGCTGTGCCCAGGAGGGCACAGCTTTCCCTTCCAACTTGGAAGGGGAAGGATCTTCCACCTGTTCCCAGGTCCTGCCAGCTTCATGGAGTGTGTAGCTCTGGCCACACCTCCCCTGCTGCAGCCAGTGTCTTTGCAGCAGCCACTCCAGACGGGCTGCCGCTGCCGTCAGTAATATACACATACAAAATTGTAAGTATTTCAATGATGGTTTTTAATAGTTTTGCTTCTAGTTTGAAATCCATTATATATTAATCAAATATATATACACAAATGTATTTAAACTTGAAAGTTAAATCCTACATGTATTTTGCTGAAATCCTAATTGGATAAGTTTGTAATTACAAATACCAGATGTCTCTGGAGGCTTAGTATTTAATACTAAGATATTAAGTCCTGTGTAAAAAATGCATAATATAGTTTTTAAAGCTGTTTATGCAGAAAGAATGCTTATTATCAACATCAGAATTGTTAAGTTTCCCTCCACAGATTTTCTAGACTTAAAAAATTATATTGAAGTTTATTAATAAGTGGAATGCAAATAATCTGTGCTTATCTGTTGCTTCTTTACAGTTTCTTACCTGATTTTTAGCACTGGCTCGGGGAATAACTTTGGGGAAATATCTAACATTCGGAGTCTCTTTTTTCTTCTATAAAAAAATGTATGATCATCTAGCTGGCTTTTTGGTGGGAAGAACTATGTTAAAAAACCCCAAAGCTCTACGTTTTCTGATCATGACCCAAAGCTCTAGACATTGAAAATGAAAATAGTGATTATAAGGTTCAAATCATCATTTGAGTAACAGCTCAGTAGGCAAATTCTTTTTAGAAGAATGTCATGATCCAGATTTCTGTAATGTGCTGTATAAATGAAAATGATGATTGCAGAATATTTTCTACTGAAAGAAATTGTCTGGAGAGATTCATAAAGTAGATGTGTTTCCTTAGAGGTACAGCATGTAGTTCTGTATATTATGTCCCTAACTAGTAAAGATTTACTATCTAAAACAAGTTGTTTTATTATTTTAGTAACTAGAATTGAATCTAATTTAATTAAAAAGGTTAACTAGACTTCTATGTAAAATTGTAGAAAGATAATTGAGTTTTTACTGTTTAGTTTTAACTAACACATGACTATTTTCAAATGAGTTTTAAGCTAAAACCCCTACCAGAGCAAGTATCTGTGAATGTTACTCATTTTGTGGGCATGGCAGATGCATGTTCTACAGGTTAAGCATTCCAAATCCGAAAATTCAGAATCAAAAATGCCCCAAATCTCAAACTCTTGAAGCTCCGATATGATACTTGAAGGAAGTGTTCATTGGAGCATTTCAGATAAATATAAGGCAAGTTATATATAATGCAAGTTTCAGATAAATATATGCAAATAAATAAAACGCAAATATATTCCAAAACCCAAAGCACTTCGGTCCTAAGCATTTCAGATAAGTACTCAGCCTGTATTAGCTTATTTTGTGGCGATAATGGCAATTTAGTGGTTACCGACAATCAACTTCTGTATTCTCCTATCTTCCATCACTGCAATGTTATCTTCTTTTAAAAATCTTCATCTTAATTCTTGTGCTATAAAAGCCTGTTTTTTAAAAATAAGTCCATCTACTTGTTTCATAATAACAGTATTTTCCCTTTCTCTGTGTCTCTCTTAATTGTTGGTCCCGGATTCTCTGCTCTTCACACTCAGCACATGGCAGCCGCACATGGTGGCTTAATTAACTCCTATAGCTTTATTTCCACATATATGCTGATTATTCCAGATCTCTGTCTTCAGTTCAGACCTCCAACTTGACCTGCATATATTTAGTTGCCCACTAGACCTCTCTGTTTGTGTTTGTGCCAGTGAGATATCCTTGTGTCATAAGTGAGCTAATTTTCTCTCCTTTCCTACCTCCTGAATCACTCGCATTGATTCTTCTTCCAGAGTTCCCTATTTCTAATTAAATCCATATACACACCCAAGCCAGAATCTTTTAAGATTTACTTTTGACCCCTTCCACTGTTTTACTTCCCACATCTGGTTAATCACCAAGTCCTACCATCAATTCTAAATTCTCAATTTTGCGTTAGTCTGTCTACCTCTATCTCATCTCTTACTAAGGGTATTGCAGTTAGTCTCTTTTTCCCGTCGTACTCCCATCTGTTCTTCACAGTTCAACTTGAGAGTTCTTTTGAAACACAAACCCGAAATGCCAGCTCTTTTACTAAAACCTTTTAGTGATGTCACTTTGCCTTTGAGATAAAATTCAAGTTCCTTAATATAACATAAAAAGTCCGTTATGATAGACCTTTGCCTCCCTTATTTCTCAGTACATTTTAAACTATATAAGTCAGTAATATTGAACTTCATTTTGCTTCTGCAAAATTCCAGCTCATGCCTAGTGCTTCCCTTCTGCCTAGAACATCCTTTTACAACCCATTACTTATTCCCTTTACCAGGATAATTTCCTGTTTGTCCTTAGACATAGTGTTAAATATTAAACTTTCTGATAGAGAACTTCCTTTACTCCTAGAGTTGTTATCATCAACAGGCTGCATACTTCTCTAGCACAGCACATCTCAGTGTGCTCTGTGGATCCCCAGGAGTCTGAGAAGCCCTTTCATAGAGTGGGGGGAGGAAGAGAATGGTCTGTGAATTCAAAGAATTTTTATATTCATACTAAAACATTATTTGCCTTTTTAATTGTGTTGCAATTTGTACTGATAGTTCAAAAGCAATGGTGGATAAAATTGCTGGCACCTTGGCACAAATCAGGGCAGTGGCACCAAACTGTAGTAATAGTCATTGAATTCTTCATACATTAGCAATTTCTTTTAAAGCCAGTTTTACTTAAAAATGTCATGGATGAAGCAGTAAAAATTAATTTTACTAAACTAAACTCTTGAGTAACTGTCTTTGTGTTATGTGATGAAATGGGAAGTGCGCAAAAAGTACTTCTGCTACATGCTAAAACATGATGGCATGACAATTATCCAGCCATTTTCTGTTTAGCCATTGTGTCAGGCTGTTCTCACATTGCTATCTATAAAGAAATACCTGCGACCGGGTAATTTATAAGAAAAGAGGTTTAATTGGCTCATGGTTCTGCAGGCTGTATAAGAAGCATAACATCAACATTGCTCAGCTACTGGGAAGGCCTCAGGGAGCTTTTATTCACAGCAGAAGGTGAAGCAGGAACTTGCATGTCACATGGTAAAAGCAAGAGCAAGGTTGGGGGACTTGGGGGAGTTGCCACACACTTAAACAACCAGGTCTCACAAGAACTCACTGTTGCGATGATAGTATTAATCCATGAGGGATCTGTCCCTGTGATTTAGACACCTCCTACCAGGCCCCACCTCCAGCATTGGGGATTACAATTCAACGTGAGATTTGAATGGGGACAAATATCCAAACTATGCCAGCATACACCAGAAATTTACAAAAAAATGTGATTGCCGTTCTTATTGATAATTTTTTTGTTTTGAAAACCGTGGTTCTTTTACTGAAATTTTGTTCGCATAGGATGGTTTTATCATTGCTATTTTCGATGAATTAATAAATTTTTAAAAAATATTTCACCTATACGTTCTAATATGGTAAATAGCAATACATTTAACCCACATAAACAAATGCTTTTTGGGGTATTTGGTAATTTTTAAGAGTACAAAAGGGTTCTGAGACCAAAACGTTTGAAAACCCATGCTCTAACACATTGTATTTTTCTTATTCTAACTTTTCTTACATTTACTATAATTATTTATGGTCTGTCTTTCCTGTTAGAACACACCATAAACTCTCTGGGGGTAAGGTCCACATCTGCCTTGTGGATAACTTAGCTCCTAGAAAACTGGCAGCACATACTAAGCCCTCAGTAAATACTTGTTAAATTAGTTCAGCAAACATGTGCTGTTAACATAGGTTAGTCATAAAGGATTACAAAGATAAATAGAGCATGTTTCTTACTCTTTTGCACCCTCTTACATTTACAATGATCTTATAGTCCAGTGGACCATGAATGCAACTAGCAAGAGAGTGTTATAAATGGAGTAAAAGGGAATGAGGGAATGTGCTGTGAAGGCGGAGGAATTAATGATATTTTTTATGGGAAGATTTGATGAATTAATCACAGAGCTAATATTTGACATGAGCCTTGAAGGATGACTAACAAAGGAATGAGGGCTTAACAGTGAGAAGGAAAAGATTAACAAAGACTTATAAGTACATAAATATGTTGTATTTTCAGAAAACAGTGACTTGTACAGCTGACTGAGTTTTAGATAATAAAGAACTTTGATTATGCCAAGCAATTCATCCTGTGTTTCTGCAGTAGAGGTGAAGCCATCTTAACATCTTAAGAAACAATATATTTTAAGAGGAGGTCTCTGCGTCCACATGCTATTATATGGGTTGAAAGATACTCTTTAGCAGAGAAACTAACTACAATAGTAATAGACGAGACTGTGAACTCTGGGTAGAGCCAGAGAGAAGATGAGTACAAGAGATTTTATGGAGTTGTAATACCTGGTTGAGGTAGGGAAATACAAAGGTTGTGCTGAACTTAGCATTATCTCACAGAGTAGAAGACATATTATGGAGTAGAGGACATATTATGGGGTAAAAAATGAGGAAGAGTTTTAAGGAATGGGAAGATTAGTATGGTTTTGGATAAATTGAATTTGTACATATTTCCAGGACTCCTATGCCAGAACCTTGCATGTTGTTGAAAATATGAGTCTGGACCTAAGAAACAAGTTCGAAAATCAGAAAATAGATATAGAAGTCTCAACTACAGTCCAGGTGCAGTGGTGCATGCCTATAATTCTAGCACTTTTGGAAGGTTGAGACAGGCAGATCGCTTGAGGCCAGGAGTTTGAGACCAGCCTGGGCATCATGGCAAAACTTCACCTCTAAAAAAGATACAAAAAATAGGCAAGCGTGGTGGCATGTGCCTGTAGTCCCAATTACTTGGGACACTGAGGTGGGAGGATTACTTGAGCTCAGGAGCTGTGGTGAGCTAAGAATGCACCACTGCACTCCAGCCTGAGGGACAGAGCAAGACCCTGTTTCAAAAAAAATAGTCTCTACTACATTTGGCATTATTTTGATTGGTGGAACCACATGTCATCTGGAACATAACCAGAATCAGTCTGGAGAAAGATGATAGAATAGAAAAAGAGAAACTTCAATTGTGGAACTTTAGAGAAGGCTTACCTATAATGGTGATGAAGCCACAGTGAATGTAACAGTTCAGAAAGACAATCATCAGTGGGATACAGATTAAGAGGATGTTCTTGGATTTAATGGTTAAGTCATCATTGACTTTGAGAGAGATTTGTGCAATGTTAAGGGTGACATCTAAATTTCAATGATTTGAAGTTCAAGTGGGAGGTTTATAGAGATGATACTCATAAGAGAAGTGTGATAGGGAAAGGTTAAGGGGTAATGCCTTGAGGGAAATTCAGATCAGTTCTACCTAACTGACTATAGCACATATTTTTATTTTGTACGTGTAAGTCTATAGAGAAAAATATTAATCTTTTGAATATCTAAGATGAATTTATTTTTAATGCTAATATACAGTATTAACAAAATTAGGGGATGGAGAAAGCTTAGAAGAAGAAAAAAGAAACTATTGGAATTAAAAAGTTATTCAGTCTGAAAAGCTGTAACTGAAAAGCAGAAGAATGTTCTGCTTCTGCTTTATCCATGACAGTATTAAGTACCCTCAAGCAACCAGAATGTTACTCACACAACCGGTGGGTTTGATCACTTGCTCATTATCAACCCAGTGACCACAACTAAAGATGAAGGGAATTTTGTTACTTATTACAAGTAAGGAGAACACCAAGGAGAGTTTCCAAAGCAGTGCCTCTCTGAGCTGGGGGCTGGGTCAGGTTTTATAAGCACAGGGTAATGAGGTGAGATATGATTGGATCTTGCAGTCAGGTGATGACAGAGGCATCATCTGACTGAATCCTGCCATGGGTGATACCAGAACTCAATCTGATTGGATCACGGATACTGCCATGCAGCGTCCACTTCTTTCTTTAGTCTAAGCACTTAGATTCCTCCTGTGATTGCATGCTTGGTTGATCTGGGCTTATCAGGTTATGTGACCTAAGGGTCCATGGCCACTGAAGAATAGCTCACAGCTTTTTTGCATAAAAGTTGAGCCAGATTGCTTTTATGTGGTTATGACAATACATAGAATGATATAGTTTCAGTCATTCAGAATAATATTTGCTGAGTGTTACTGTATTTCTAGCTGCCTGTGCTAGGTAGTAATAAAAGAAGGGTAAGGTTTTTTTAAAACATCAAGATTAAGACAGATAAATATATGTAAAGTTACAGGTGGCTAAGTTTATATTTAATTCAACTTCGTATTTCTGTATTATTACTCCTGGTTGCTTTATTTTTATTTTAGATTCAGGTGGTACTTGTTACAAGGATATGTTGCATGATGCTGAGGTTTGGGCTTCTGTTGATACCATCACTCAGATAAGTGAATAGAGTACCTAATGGGAAGTTTTTTATCCCTTGCCCTCCTACCTCCCTCCCCTGTGTTTGGAGTCCCCAGTGCCTTTTTCTCATCTTTATGTCCCTATGTGCCCAGTGTTCAGCTCCCACTTACAAGTGAGAACATGCAGTTTTGGTTTTCTGTTTCTGTGTCAATTCACTTAGGATAATGGCCTCCAGCTGCATCATGTTGCTGCAGAGGATGTGATTTTGTTCTTTTTTATGTCTGCATAGTATTCTGTGGTACATATGTATCACATTTTCTTTAATCCACTATTGATGGACACCTAGGTTGATTGTGTGTCTTTGCTATTGTAGATAGTGCTGTGATAAACATAAGAGTACAGCTGTCTTTTTGGTAGAACAGTTTATTTTCCTTTGGGTATATACTTAGTAATGGGATTGCTGGGTCAAATGGTAGTTCTAGTTTTAGTTTTCTGAGAAACTCCAAACCACTTTTCATGTAGGCTAAACTAATTTACATTCCCACCAGCAATGTGTAAGTGTTCCCTTTTCTCTGTATCCCTGCCAACATCTGTTTTTTGTCTTTTTAAGAATAGCCATTCTGACTGATATGAGACGGTGTCTCATTGTGGTTTTTGATTTGCATTTCTGATGATTAGTGATGTGGAACATTTTTTTCAATGTTTGTTAGCCACAGGTATGTCTTCTATTAAGTATCTGTTCATGTCCTTAGCCCAGTTTTTAATGGGGTAATTTGTTTTTTGCTTGTTAATTTAAGTTTCTTATAGATTGTAGATACTACACGTTTGTCAGATCCATAGTTTGCAAATGTTTTCTCCCATTCTCTAGGTTGTCTGTTTATTGAGTTTCTTTTGCGGTGCAGAAGCTCTTTAATTAGGTTCCACTTGTCAGTTTTTGTTTTTGTAGCAATTGCTTTGTAGGATTTAATCATAAATTCTTTGCCTAGGGCAGTGTCCGCTACAGTATTTCCTAGATTTTATTCTAGCATTTGTATAGTTTCATGTAAGCCTTTAACCCATCTTGTGTTAATTTTTCTGTATGCTGAGATGTAAGGGTCCAGTTTCATTCTTCTGCATGTGGGTAGCCAGATTCCCCAACACCATTTATTAAATAGGGACTTCTTTCCCCATTGCTTATTTTTGTTGACTTTTTTGAAAATCAGCTCATTGTGTGTGGCTTTATTTCTGAGTTCTTTATTCTGTTCCATTAGTCTACCTATCTGTGTTTGTACTAGTGCCATGCTATTTTGAATACTGTAGGCTTGTATTGTAGTTTGCAATTGGGTAATGTGATGTCTCCAGCTTTTTAACTTTGGCTTAGGATTGCTTTGGCCATTTGGGCTCTTTTTTGGTTCCATGTGAATTTTAGAATAGTTTTTTTTTTTTTTTATTCTATGAAAAATAACATTGGTGATTTGATAGGAAGAGCATTGAATCTGTACATTGCCTTGGGCAGTATGGACATTTTAACAATACTGATTCATCCAGTTGATGAGCATGGGATGTTTTTCCATTTGTTTGTGTCACCTATAATTTTTTTTTAGCAGAGTTTTGTAGTTCTCTTTGTCAGAGATCTTTCACCTCCTTGGTTGGATATATTCCTAGGGATGGGTGTGTGTGTATGTGTGTGTATGTATGTGTGTGTGTGTGTGTGTGCACAGCTACTGTAAATAGGACTGCATTCTTGATTTGGTTCTTAGCTTGAATGTTACTGGTGTAGAATGGCAATTATAAATAATACAGAAATGCTACTGATTTTTTTAATTTCTTTTTATTTTTTTACTACTAATTTTTATACATTGATTTGTATCCTGAAACTTCACTCACTGTTGAGGAGCCTTTTGGTGGAGTCTGTAAAATTTTCTAAAGAATAGAATCATATCATCAGTGAAGAGAGATAATTGACTTTCTTCCTGTTTGGATGCCTTTTATTTCTCTTTCTTGATTGCTCTGGCTAGGACTTCCTTATAATTTTATGCTAAACTATGTTGAATAGGAGTGATGAGAGTGGACATTCTTGTCTTGTTACAATTCTTAGGTAGAATACTACCAGCTTTTGCCAGTTCAGCATGGTGTTGGATGTGGATTTGTCATCGGTGACTCTTATTATTTTGAGGTATATTCTTTAGATGCCTAGTTTGTTGAGAATTTTTATCATGAAGGAATGCTGGATTTTTCTATTGCCTTTTCTGTATCTAGTGAGATGATCATATGGTTTTTAATTGTTTATGTGGTGAATGACTTTATTGATTTGCATGTGTTGAATCAATCTTGCAACCTAGGAATAAAGCCTACTTAATCAGGAATTAACTTTTGGATGTGCTGCTGGATTTGGTTTGCTAGTATTTTATTGAGTATTTTTTCATCCACATTCATCAAGGATATTGACCTGTAGTTTATTGTTGTTGTTTATTCATTGTGTCTTTGTTAGATTTGGTGTCAGGGTGATACTGGTTTCATAGAATGAGTTAGGGACGAGTTCCTCCTCCTCGATTTTTTTGGAGGGATAGTTCCAGTAGGATTGATACCAGTTATTCTTTGTGCATCTGGTAGAATTTGGCTATGAATTCCTCTGTCTGGGTTTTATTAATTACTGATTCAATTTCGGAACACATTATTGGTCTCTTCGGGGTTTCAATTTCTTCCCAATTTAATCTTTGGACATTGTGTAGTTTTAGGAATTTCCTCTAGAATTTCTATTTTGTGTGCATAGAGGTGTTCGTAGTAGTCTCTAGGAATCTTTTGTATTTCTTTGGGATTGGTATAATGTCACCTTTGTCATTTCTGATTTTGCTTATTTGAATATTCTGGTTGTTTTCTTTGTTTAGCTAGATAGTGGTCTATCAATCTTGTTTATGCTATTAAAGAACCAACTTTTCATTTCATTGATCATTTGTATGTTTTTTTGTTCTTGATTTCATTTACTTCTCTAATTTTAGTTATTTTTTTTCTGCTAGCCATTGGCATCAGTTTGTGTTTTTCCAGTTTATTTAGGTATAATAGTAGATTGTTAATTTGAGATCTTCCTATCTTCTTGGTGTGGCATTTAGCACTACAAACTTTTCTCTTAATGCTGCTTTTGCTGCATTGTAGAGGTTTTGGTATGTTGTGTTTATATTTTCATTTGTTTCAAATCGTTTTTTGATTTATGCCTTAATTTCATTGTTTACCCAAAAGTCATTCAGGAGCAAGTTGTTTAGTTTCCATGTAATTGTGTGGTATTGAGAGTTCCTCTTGGTATTGATTTCTGTTTTTATTCCACTGTGATACGAGAATATGCTTGATATGATTTTGACCTTTTTAAAATTTATTGAGACTTGCTTTATCACTGAGCATGTGGTCGATCTTAGACGATGTTCTGTGTATAGATGACAGAAGAATGTATTTTATGTGGTTGTTGAGTGAAGTTGTCTGTAAATGTCTGTTAGGTCCAGTTGGTCAAGTGTCAAATTTATGTCCAGAATTTTAGTTTTTTGCCTCAATGATCTAAGCTGTGAATGGGTGAAGTCCCCCACTATTACCCTGTGGCTGTCTGAGTCTTTTCCTGACTATGGAAGTAATTATTTTATGAATCTACATGCTCCAACATTGGGTGTTATATTATTTAGGGTAGTTCAATCTTCTCGTGGAATTGAGCTCTTTATCATTATGTAGTGCCCTTCTCTGTGCTTTGTTACTATTGGTTTAAATTCTGTTTTATCTGATACAAGAATAGTGACCCCCTTTATTTTTATATATATATATATATGTGTGTGTGTGTGTGTGTGTGTATATATATATATATATTCCATTTATGCAATAGATCTTTCTCTATCCCTTTACTTTGAGACTGTGTGTTACTACATGTGAGATGGGTTCCTAAAGACAGAAGATGGGTGTTTTTTTTTTTAATCCAGTTTCCAACTTATGTCTTTCTAATGGAGCATTTAGGTCAGTTACATTCAAGGTTAATATTGATATGAGAGGTTGTGTTTCTTTCTTAGTGTTACTAGTTGCTTTGTAGTCTCAATTACGTAGTTGCTTTATAGGATCTGTGGGCTATGTGCTTATGTATGCTTTTGTAGTAGTGAATATTGTTCTTTTTCCTTGTTTAGAACTCCCTTAAGTATCTCTTGTAGGGCCTGTGATGGCAGTGAATTCTCTTAGCGACTGCTTGTCTGAAAAATACTTTATTTCTCCTTCATATATTAAGCTTAGTTTGGTGGGATATGAAATTCTTTGCTGGCATTTCTTTTCTTTTAAGAATTTTTTTTTAAAAAAGACAGAGAGCGGGAGCCCAATCTCTTGTGTCTTGTAAGATTTCTCCTGAGAAATCTATTGTTAGCCAGATGGGTTTCCCTTTATAGGTAATCTAGCTGCCTTTGAGATTTTTTCTTTCACTTTGACCTTGGATAGTCTAGTGACTGTGTGCCTTGGGGATGGGCATCTTGTCTAGTATCTCACAAGACTTCTCTGGATTTCTGCGTCTGTATGTCGACCTCTCTACCAAGATGGGGAAATTTTCATGAATTATGTCCTCAAATATGTTTTCCAAGTTGCTTGTTTTCTCTTCTTCTCCCTCAGGAATGCCAGTAAGTTGCAGATTTGATCGCTTTACATAATCCCTTATTTCCCCCAAGGCCTTGTTTGTGTTTTTTTCTTATTATTTTTATTGGACAGGGTTGATTTGAAGAACCGGTCTTTGAGCTCTGAAATTCTTTCTTCTGCTTTGTCTGGTCTGTTAAGGCTTCCAACTATTTTGAAATTCCTGTAGTGAATTTTTTAATTCCAGATGTTCTGTTTGATTCTTTCTTAATATGGTTATGTTATCTTTCAACTCCTGGATCATTTTTCTGTTTTCTGTTGAATTTCAACTTTCTCTTGAATCTCGTTGAGTTTTCTTGCCATCCATATTCTGAATGCTATATCATTTCAGTCATTTTATTCTGATTAGAATCCATTGCTAGGGAGCTCATGTGATCCTTTGGAGGTGATGGAACACTGGATTTCTATAATTGCCGAAGTTCTTGTGCTTGTTTCTTCTCATCCGAGGAAACTGGTGCTGCGTTTTTTGAATTTGCTATCATTGGGATGATTTTTTTTTTAATTTTTATGCCTTATTTCTTTGAGGATATGACTGTGGTATACGTTGAATGTGATCATTTGACTTCATTTCTGGGTGCATTCAGAGGGCCAGGGCTGTATTACGGGTTCCTTGGTTGCAGATAGTTTCTACAATGTCTTTCTCAGATGTTGCTCGGTGTAGAGATGTATTCATGTTTGGTGGTGTAATTCAGGCTGCAGTCCCGTAGATGGCGCTTACGAGTAAGAGCCAGCAGGAGGCGACAGAGGCGAAATAAGCACCTTTCCCCTACCAGTGCCACTGGTCTTCAGCGGGAATGGAGCTGCTGGACAGACCTGCACAGCACCTCTCTCAGCCCACACTTTCTGGTCCCCAGCATGTAGAGCTGCTGCCACATCCATTCCAGTGCACTAATGAGCAGGGCTGGGGGCGAGAGATTACCCCCCTCTCTGAGTTCATCCCTTGGCTTCACTGTTGCCCCCTTCAGTGGCTTGTGCTTCACCTGTGTTTCCTTTGACCCAAGGAAGGCTTTGGCAGGCCACATTCCTCCTTCTGTTGGGGCAGTCCACACTGAAGGTTAAATCTCCAGGGGACTGGACACTCCTTCCCTCTCTGTCTTTGGACTGGTGGGCTACTCTCCCACAACCAACCAAGGAAGCAGCCCGGGACACCCAGCAATGACCCATGCAGACTGGTTCCAGGTCACAAAACTGTCCCTGCCTGCAAGTCAAACCACGTAGGAGAAATATCAGCTTCAGCAACTCTCCTCCCACTCCGGTCTTGCAACAGGAGAGAGCCTAATTCCAGCAACTACTGCTGGGGCACTCCCCACACTCACTGCTTGATTCTGGCTGTGGGGGCCCTTTCCGTGCCCCAGAGCAAGCACTCCAATCTCTGGCTGATACTAAAATGTCTGTAGTGGCTGCTGTTGCCAGGTGGCCAGTGACTGACCTTGTATGAGCCTGAATTTGAAATGGTGTCCTTCTCTCAGTCCTAGGTCTGGGAAAATGCCTGTAGCTTCCTGGTGTCTTCCCCTCTCTGTCTCAGCCTCTCCCCACACTGCCTCCCAGTTTTGGGAGAAACAGGACACTCTTCCTTTGTCTGGGTTACACAGATAACTAGCAGAAAGGTGAGACACACAGGAAGACAGACGGCCCCTTTCACGTACTGGGGCTTTCATTCATGTAACCTGCCAAACACCTTCACGAGGATTGCTGGCCTACCTTCTCCTCCCCAGGTCTAGGGTGTCCTTCACTAGTCAGGTTAATTCCCGTTTTCCTTCTTGAATTACAGATTGATCTTTACGCACTATTTTTGCTGTTTCCAAGTGGCTGGGGAATGCCAAAAGCCTCTAATCCACCATTTTAGGGGAAAAAAGACAAGACTCTTGGTTGCTTAATAGTAGACATAGTAGTTTGCAAGTGTAAGGTGTTCTTGAGCAGCAGTCCCCAACCCTTTTGGCACCAGAGACCAGTTTCGTGGAAGACAATTTTTCCGTGGACGGAGTGAAGGATGGTTTCAGAGTGAAAGTGTTCCACCTCAGATCATCAGGCAGTAGATTCTCATAAGGAGCACACAACCTAGATCCCTTGCATATGCATTTCACAGTAGGGTTCATGCTCCTATGAGAATCTAATGCTGCTGCTGATCTAACAGAAGACAGAGCTCACATGGTAATGCTCACTGGCCACTCACCTCCTCCTGTGCAGCCCGGTTCCTAACAGGCCACAGATCAATACCAGTTTGCAGCCCAGAGTTTGGGGACCCCTGTTCTAAAGCAAAGCCATAATTTTTCATGTTTTGCTTTTAAATATTAACTGTATTTGGTAAAGAAGCTAACTGATAGGCATTTTATTTAAATATAATTCTTTTCTGCTGAGTTTAGAAAACGTCTTGTGCTTTTTAGATTGTTATTCCATGCTTTATGATTTATCCATTCAGGAACATTATCCAAAAGTTTTGACACATAAAATCCTATCCTATTACTATAGTAAGAAAATAATTTTACTTAGACTGTCAGCATACTAAGTGGCATTGTACCTATAGACACCATAACTTCTTCATGTACGGGTAGTTTTGTATCATAAAGAATTCTCAAAAGTTTTTATAAGAGTAATATGAAATACAGAAGTTGGACAGTTATAAGAAGCCTTTTAATTCTATTTCCTTGAGAAATAGAAAATTCCTAATTATGCCTCATGCTTTGAACAGAATTAGTAACAATATATTTTCAGTAGTTATATATGTTCTTTAATATTCATAAAATTGAGTACACGATTGAAGTTTTAGCTTTTCAATTACATGTCCAGTGATTACGAAATTGAGAGGTTGAAAATTCACTGTTTTAAGCAAGCTTAATGCATTTTATCTTTGTCTCAATTGTATTGAGATTGACAACTAAGCTTCTTATCCCTGGCACTATTTTAATTTTCATTTCATTCCGGTTAGGATCCATTGCTAGGGAGCTAGTGCAGTCCTTTGGAGATGTTGAAACATTTGGCTATATTGTGTTTCAGTTTTCCAGTAATTTGTATCAAATGATGGATAGTACAAAGAAGTATAATTGACAATGGTATATGTAGGGGAAAACAAACCCCAGTTTTTAAATTCCTTCATCTGGTATTTAATGTCTTCCCCGCTTTGTTTACAATCTCATTCTTTTGAGAAAGTATAGCAGTAACTTTGTTTGAAAGCATCTTGAGAGGAGGAAAAAAAAACAGGTAAGAAAAGCAGGGATTAGTGTGAAGTCTGCTGCTAATTGGAAAACAAAGGAAATTTATAAACACTTCCGAGTTCTAGTATTCAGGCCTGGGCAGAGTCTGTGTTTGGGACCTACAGTGGAGAATGGGGGTTGAGTCTTTTGGCTTTCTAAACCTTCTACCATGAAGCTTATGGGGCAGCTGCTATTTAAAGAGGCACAACAGAAACTGAAACTCTATTAAAAAAAAGAGCCCTCTTCTTGGGTTGCACCCCACTCCCTTCCTGACTTCTTTTGTTTTACCAGGCAACAGCTGTGTAGCCGCAGGCAGGTGGCCACTAGAACCCACGCCCTTTCTTCCCTGGCTCTTTTTCACTCTCCCTGTTTCACTTGGCCTGGGGAGATTACCTAGCTGCGGGTCGGCCAAAGGCAGACGTGGCTTCTTTAGTCGTACTGTTGCACAGAGTTCTGAGATGTTCCCTATTCCAAATGTTGTAATATATTCCATAGTAAGCTTATTCTTACTATGTGGATAATAGCCAAATTCCTAGTATTGAGCAACTGTTTATGGAAGAATATATAGACATTTAATCTCAAATCTTATTCTTCATTTTTTAAATTGCAGTCCTCATGTAGCATTGTACATTTATTATATTGTGTATGGTTCACGTTCTTCCTCAGTTCAGCTCTCTATATAGAAAAGCATATAAAAATAATTCATAAAGCATTTTATTTATATAGCAATTACCTAAATTATATTTTTGCTCTGTATATTTAAGGACAATAGCTTTGTCTTCTTTATCACTGTATTGTTGAAACCTATGGAATGCCTGGCATGTAAGTACTTAGTATATAAATAATCTAATATAGAATGTTAGAGGGTAATTGCTTTATTTCTGAAGAATATCATGAGTTTTTTAGGTATTTTGTTTTAAGAGACAGGGTCTCACTCTGTTGCCCAGGCTGGAGTGATGTGGTGCAGTCATAGCTTGTCATAGTGAACTCCTGGGCTCATGCAGTCCTTCCCCTCAACCTCCCAAGTAGCTAATATATATATATTATATTATTCATATATATATATATATATATATATATGAATGAATGAGATGGGATACCAGGCGCAGTGGCTCACGCCTACAGTCCCAACACTTTGGGAGGCCTAGGCGGGTGGATCACAAGTTCAGGAGATGAGACCATCCTGGCCAACATGGTGAAGCCCTGTCTTCACTAAAAATACAAAAATTAGCTGGGTGTGGTGGTGGCATGTGCCTGTAATCCCAGCTACTTGGGAGGCTGAGGCACGAGAATTGCTTGAACCCAGGAGGCAGAGGTTACAGTGAGCTGAGATTGCACCACTGCACTCCAGCCTGGTGACAGAGACTCAGTCTCAAAAAAAAAAAAGAGAGAGCAAGAGATGGGGGTCTCACTGTGTTGCATAAGTTGATCTCGAACTCCTGTCCTCAAGTGATCCTCCCATCTTAGCCACCCAAAGTGCTGGGATTACAGGCATGAGCCACTGCATCCAGCTGAGATTGCCAATTTTAAAATTAAGAGTATAGCATTAATCTTAAATTTAACCAAAGGTGAAATGTAAACTTCAGATGGAAGCCATCTTTGAAATACAGAAATTTTTAGGCCAGGGCTGGTGGCTCACACCTGTAATCCCAGCAGTTTGAGAGGTCAAGGCAAGCAGATCACTTGAGCCCAGGAGTTTGAGACCAGCCTGGACAACATGGCAAAACCCCATCTCTACAAAAAACGTAAAAATTAGTGGGGCAGCCAGGCGCGGTGGCTCACGCCTGTAATCCCAGCACTTTGGGAGGCCAAGGCGGGCGGATCAGGTCAGGAGATCAAGACCATCCTGGCTAACACAGTGAAACCCCCTCTCTGCTAAAAATATGAAAAAATTAGCTGGGCGTGGTGGCAGGTGCCTGTAGTCCCAGCTACTTGGGAGGCTGAGGCAGGAGAATGGTGTGAACCTAGGAGGTGGAGCTTGCAGTGAGCCAAGATTGCACCACTGTACTCCAGCCTGGGTGACAGAGTGGGACTCCGTCTCAAAAAAAAAAATTAATGGGGCACGGTGTTACACGCCTCTATCCTATCTACTTGGGAGACTGAGGCGGGAGGATCACTTAAGCCCGAGAGGTCAAGGTTGCAGTAAGCTGTGATTTTGCCACTGCACTCGAGCCTGGGTGACAGAGAGAGACCCTGTCTCAAAAAAGAAAAAGAAATATATAAATTTTTGAAGAACTTTAGCCATCTGAATTATTTTCCCACCTCAGTTCTCCTAAGCAGTAGTTTTGGACTTCAAAGAAGTATTGTTACCTGTGTTAATTTGACAGTGGTTAAAACACAGAACTTTCAGCTGTAAATATGAGTGTAGAGTAGTCAAGTACTTCAGAGTGAAGTCTATCTCACTCTTTAAGCCTTTAAGCAGTGTTTAAGAATCATTCTTAAGGAAAAGCCTATCCCCCCAAAGATCTTTGTCCTGTTATGGATTAACTTCAGGTTGAATACAAATAGAATCCACAGTATCCTATCATTAAACTTTATCATAAAAACACAGGAGAACCCATGTCCAAATGCCAGATTTTTTTTTTAACTTTTA
Organism: Macaca thibetana thibetana; assembly: GCF_024542745.1. Classification (NCBI taxonomy): domain Eukaryota; kingdom Metazoa; phylum Chordata; class Mammalia; order Primates; family Cercopithecidae; genus Macaca; species Macaca thibetana. The sequence continues at coordinate 46,286,851 of NC_065580.1, forward strand.
AATTCAGGGGTACAAGTGCAGGTTTGTTACATAGGTAAACTTGTGTCATGGGGGTTTGTTTTACAGGTTATTTCATCACCCAGTTATTAAGCCTAGTACCCATTAGTCATTTTTCCTGATCCTCTCCCTTTTCCCACCCTCCAATAGGCTTCAGTGTGGGTTGTCCCCCTCTGTGTCCATGTTTCCTCATTATTTAGCTCCCACCTATAAGTGAGAACATGTGGTGTCTGGTTTTCTGTTCTTGCGTTAGTTTGCTAAGGATAATGGCCACAGTGGTCATTGTCCCTGCAGAGGATATGATCTCATTTTTTTATAGCTGCATGGTATTCCGTGGTGTATATGTACCACATTTTCTTTATTCAGTCTACTGTTGACAGGCATTTAGGTTGATTCCAGTCTTTGCTATTGTGAATAGTGCTGCAGTGAACATACATGTGCATGTGTCTTTATAATAGAATGATTTATATTTCTTGGGGTATATGCCCAGTAATGGGATAGAAAGTTGTTTCTGTCTTTTGGTCATTGAGGAATCACCACACTGTCTTCCACAACTAGTTTACACTCCCACCAGCAGTGTGTAAGCATTCCTTTTTCTCCACAACTTTGCTAGCATCTGTTATTTTTTGACTTTTTAATAATAGCTATTCTGACCAATGTGAGATGGTATCTCATTGTGGTTTTCATTTGCATTTCTCTAATAGCAAGTGATATTGAGCTTTCTTCATATGATTCTTGCCTGAATGTATGTCATCTTTAGAACTTTGCTCACTTTTTATCGGGGTTGTTTTTTTTTCTTCTAAATTTGTTTAAGTTGCTTGTAGATGCTGGATACTAGACTTTGTCAGATACATAACTTACAAAAATTTTCTCCCATTCTGTAGGTTGTCTCTTCACTCTGTTGATAGTTACTTTTGCTGTGCAGAAGCTCTTTAGTTTAATTAGATTTCATTTGTCAATTTTTGCTTTTGTGCAACTGCTCTTAGCATCTTCATCATGAAATCTTTGCCTGTGCTTTTGTCCTGAATGGTATGGCCTAGGTTGTTTTTCAGGGTTTTTGTAGTTTTGAGTTTTACCTGTAAGTCTTTAATCCATCTCGAGTTTATTTTTGTATATGGCTTAAGGAAGGGATCCAGTTTCAAACTTCTGAATATAGCTATCCAGTTATCCTGACACCATTTATTGAAAAGGGAATCCTTTCCCCATTGCTTGTTTCTTTGAGCTTTGTTGAAGATCAGATACTTGTAGGTGTGTGATCTTATTTCAGGGTTCTCTATTCTGTTCCATTGGCCTATATATCTTGTTTTTGTTGTTGTTGTTGTTGTTGTTGTTTTTAAACCAGTGCCATGCTGTTTTGGGTACTGTAGCCCTGTAGCATAGTTTGAAGTCAAATAGTGTGATGCCAGATTTTCATCAGCTGTCATAGTGGCTGAGAGCTTAAGAAAGGGTTAGAGAATTCTAACTTTTTTTTTCTTTTTTCTTTCTTTTTTTTTTTTTTTTTTTTTTTTTTTTTTTTTTTGATGAGTCTCATGCTGTCACCCAGGCTAGAGTGCAGTGATGCGATCTCAGCTCACTACAACCTCCACCTCCTGGGTTCAAGCGATTCTGCTGCCTCAGCCTCCAGAGTAGCTGAGATTACAGGTGTCTGCCAACACACCCTGCTAATTTTTGTGTCTTTAGTGGAGACAGGGTTTCACCATGTTGGCCAGGCTGGTCTCAAACTCCTAACCTCAGGTGATCCACCCACCTCGGCCTCCCAAAGCGCTGGGATTACAGGCATGAACCACCATATCCAGCCCGGGTTTGAGAATTCTAAAACCATTAATTCTTCACTTAATAAGTGGCCCAAGAAGCATTTTAATTTTCCATACCATTGTATTAGATTGTAAAGCTCCATGAAAACATGTTAGAACTATATTATTTTCTGCTATGTCTCAAGGCCTGGCACCAGTAGCCTTGCATATAATGCAATCCAATAATTGAGTGAATGAATAAATTCTTTGTGAGAAGGGACCATAGAGTTAATTTTAATCCAAATTTCCCCCAAATTTCCCATAGTGCCAATCTCATGATTAAGTTAACTCTAATGTTATAATATGGAGATGACAACATTGAAGTTAGAAACAGAGAAAATTAATAATCCTCTGTTTTCTTTTTACCCCTAGAAGATCTCTTCCATGTTTTGTTTGTCTCAAAATAAAAAACAGTCTCACTCCTGTCGCCCAGGCTGGAGTGCAGTGGCGTGATCATAGCTCACCACAACCTCCACCCGCTGGGCTCAGACAATTCTCCTGCCTCAGCCTCCCAAGTAGCTGGGACTACAGGCATGTGCCACCATGCCTGCCTAATTTTTGTATTTTTTGTAGAGACAGGGTTTCACCACTGTTGCCCAGGCTGGTCTGGAACTCCTGAGCTCAAACAATCCACCCTGCCTCAGCCTCCCAAAGTTCTTGGATTAAAGGCCTCAGCCGCCATACCTGGCCTCTTTTCAGTTGTTTACCATTTAGTACAGTGATGTGACCCAAAGTATTTAGAATAGGATGGAGTCATAAATACAACAGATTAAAACATTAATGGATGATCCCAAGGAGGAAAAACAAAGGATTAAAATGTTAGGAAGTAAACTATTTAGGAAAAGGTTTTTTTAAAAAGGGGACTTTATATCTTCAGAAGATGTTGGTAATCTAATGGCTGTACTATTTAGTTCCTTACCCTAGTTTGCATAAGACAGTAAGTCCACTTTCAACTGACTTGTATTTAATGAAGAGGAGAGAATTTGTCAAGCATAGCAGATTAGAAACCTGAAGAAGACAGAAGAAGGATCAAATTTATTAATAACAAAATGTGACAGTGAGTCAAGGGACCAACTGTTTTTAGAGAAAAGTGATAAATAATTCCAGAAACAGCCATATTTATTGTAGAAGCCAAGTCCTATATGTCTATAAAAATCACTAATGGTCATGATGAATGCTATTATCAAGAAATTCTGTTGTCTTGAGATGGGGTCTGACAGTGTTGACCAGGCTGGGCTCAAGCAATCTTCCCACGTCAGCCTCTCAAGTAGCTGGGACTACAGGTGCATGCCACCACACTCAGCTCACTAAGTCATTTTTAAGAAGACTGGTAAGTCTGTATTAAATCATAAAAAATTTCTGTTAAATATAAAACTTATATTTAAGCACTAGATACTTCCCCTTGGTTAAAGAAACGTGTCCTACCACAAAATTGAGTTGTCAAAAACTACTGCAATATAGTTTTCCAACAAGTTATTTGTGCTATAAATAAGAGATGAGATAATTGAAGCAAATAATATTTTAAAATATTATAACTCATCTGTGTTGTAAACCCATATCTCAAGACATAATTACTTAGGGCAATGTCATGAGCAAATGTAAATCTGTATTTACATTAGCCTTCTTTATAATTTTTTCCAACTTTTGTCAGGATCTGATTTAGTCATTTTTTGCTTCACTGTTGCAAAGAGTGTTTTTACTAGGAACAAGTATCAAATCTATTGACTTTTTTCTTGCATTTGCATTAGTTTTAGTTTTTTTGCAAAGAATCTTGATGAGCTACTCTTTTGTGAGACTTAGTTTAATTAAGTCAATAATTCACTGTATGCACTTAACTAAGAGCAAGGAAACTCAATACAGTCACAGTATGCAATAAGGGAACGAATAGCAGTGATGCCATTGTTATTCCCCCTTAACAAACAAAAAGCTCAACCATCAGATAACAGGGTTGTCTGTGTAGGGTTGTGTATTAGGGTTCTCCAGAGGAACAGAACAGAATAGAATGGGTATCATATATAGTCGTGTGTCACTTAATAACAGGGATGCATTCTGAGAAATGTGTCATTCGTCAATCATTGTTGTGTGAACATCATAGAGTGTACTTTCACAAACCTAGATGGTATAGCCTATACATACCTATAGGCTATATGGTATAGTCATTTGCTCCTAGGCTACAAACCTGCAAAGCGTGTTTTGTACTGAATACTGAAGGCAGTTGTAACAATGGTATTTGTGTGTCTAAACATAGAAAAGACACCGTAGACATATGATTATAAAAGATTAAAAATGGTATACCTGTATAGTGCACTTACCATGAGTGGAACTTACAGGACTAGAAGTTGCTCTGGGTGAGAGTGAGTGAGTGGTGAGTGAATGCGAAGGCCTATAGCATTACTCTATACTACTGTAGACTTTATAAACGCTGTGCACTTAAGCTATACTTTTTAAATTTTATTTTCAATAAAATCAGTTGTAGCTTACTGTAACTGTTTTGCTTTATAAACTTTTTAATATTTTTAGCTTTTTGACTCCTTTGCAGTAACACTTAGCTGAAAACACACATTGTAAAAAAAAATCTCTTCCTTTATATTCTTATTCTATAAGCTTTTAAATTTTGTGGTTTTTTACTTTTTAAACTTTTTTGGTAAAAACTAAGACACAAACACATTCATTAGTCTAGACCTACACAGGGTCGGGACCATTAATATCGCTGTCTTCCACTTCCAAATTTTGTCCCACTGGCAGGTCATTACTGGCCAAGGAGCTCTCATCTCCCATGGCAACAATACTTCTGGAACATTTCCTGAGGGACCTGCCTGAAGGAATACACTCTAATATAACAAAAGTGTAGTAAATACATAACCAATAGTTAGTATCAGGTATTATGTACTGTACATAATTCTCTGTGCTTTTCTTTTCTATGACTGGCAATGCAGAATTGTTTTACACCAGCAACTCCACAAATGTGAGCAATGCATTGCACTACAATGTCACTAGGCAATAGGAAGTTTTCAGCTCCATTATGTTTATGAGACCACCATCATATATGCCATCCATTATTGACTGAAAACGTTGTTATGTGGCTCATAATTGTATATATAGAGAGAGAAACTTAAGGGACTGATTCACATGAATTGTGGGGGCTGACAGATCCAAAATCTGCAGGGCAGGCTAGTAGGCTGGAGACCCATGGAAGAGTTGATATTGCAGCTTGAATCTGGAGGCTGCATTTCCTCTTCTGGGAGCAAACTCAGTCTTTTTCTATTAAGGCCTTCAACTGATTGGATGAGGCCCACCCACATTGTAGAGAGTAGTCTGCTTTACTCAAAGTCTGCTAATTTAAGTGTTAATTTCATCTAAGTGCCTTCACAACAACATCTAAACAGGTATTTGATCAAATATCTGGGTACTATGACCTAGTCAGGTTGACACATAAAATTAATCATCACAGGGTCTCAAGTGTCATTTCATGTATTAAATATCAATACAGCTTCATTTCTTTCAGAAATTAAAATCACAAATAAATAGAAGTTCTGATACTGGCTTCCCATACTTGTAAGTGATATTATATATTCTCTACTTTTAGGAACATAGTAATGGATACCCTGTACACATAGCCTTACTTGTTAAACTCAAAGATGGATGTTTCATTAAGTATATACACTTTCACAAGTAAATCACTGACATATATTAAAATCATATTAGTTTGAATTTATGATTAACATCTAATCAAAAATTTATTTTTACTATAACTGGAAAAAGGATTTTTAGTAAATAATGTAAGAAGTATTTAAGCATTTAAGAATAACAACTTGATTTTTATTTTAAAAATTATAGACATTTAAAAAATATTCTGTAATGATTTTACTATCAGAATTACTATTATCTTCTGTTTTCTTATATATTTTTGCATTGCTGCTTTCAAAATCTGTATATTATTTTATATTCTATTTTTACTCTCAGGGTAAACATTCTGTATCTAGTGTGGTCTTCATGTTTATTTCTAATGGCTGTATAATCAAGTTCATGCTTCATGTCTTTGTTTCTATCATGTTATCCTTAAGAGAAAATTTATAGTGATATTGCAGTTCAAAGACAATGAATATTTCATCGTTCTTACTAAATATTTTCATTTTGCTTTAAAAGTAATTTAAAAAGTTGCCACTAATAGTATTCAGACTCCACACCACACAAGTTAGCCACATCCAAGGAGTAAGCCTTTCACATGGGTAGACATTTATACTGACTTAAATAAGAGCAAATGGTGGTCCTGCCTCCTGACCCAGCCCTGGAGCAACAAAAAAGACCATCATGATTTATTACCCAAATACTCATAGCATTGCTTCCTCTTTCCCAGCCATATTGTGCATGGCAGGGGACACCTCACTCACCTACTTGCTGCTCTAGGAGGCCCAGTGTTTGCTCACCTCCTACTCTGACCCAGATAAGCTCATCTCACTGGGACGTCATAGGTTGCTGGCAGTGTGTGCATTTACAGGTTCAGGATATGTGTGACTTACACATTTGTACAGCCAGGTTGCTTCTTCATGGGCTCTGGAAAGCTTCTCTGGACAGGCAGCTTGGGCAGTTGCATACAGTTGCTCAGTTTGTACAGCAATAGACTAACTAAACATTTTTATTTGAAGAAGCTGGGGCGAACTTTTCTTTTAAATTCTTCTTCTGTGATGCAAAGACACAATATAGATCAGCACAGCTCTGAAATTTTTTCATTTTGTCACTGGTGTGTGATGATTGTATATATATAAATTTTATAGTTTTTGCAATTTATAACTTTAGATATATGTTTGTATTTGTTTTGTGATTTCTAATATAGATTAGTATTAATGGCTTTCAGTTTGCTTTTTACTTTCTTATTGTATTTGTTTATATTTTTACTCAAACCATTCTTTTGTGGTTTTATTTTAGCGCTGTAAAGATAAAAAGAACATTTTACTGCTGACTTCATTAGTTTTTTTCTTTAGCATAAACTCTGTATATTAAATACTTTGCGTTCAGATTATATGGAACTCAGCACCAGTTTGCCTGAGGTTTATGTGTATATGTGATTTAGGGAATGAATCTAACTTATCAGATAAGTTTATATATGGAGCTGAAGCTATCTGTATTCTGTTCCTTTGTTCAGTTTTTATTTACTATATAGTTTTGAATAGTTTAATTTCTGATTTTTCCTCATTTTTTTTTTTTAGTTCAAAAAGAATTGTTTTAGGAGATACTTATTTAAATTGAATTCAATATGTAAATACATTTGGATGATAAATATTTTTACATCACTTTTCTTGTACAGGAACATTATTTGAGATAATCAAAATATTAATATTCCCTTGTGTTTTCTATCTGTTATTTGCAAAAGCTGTTAATTTTGAATGCAACTTTTTCAAGTACTTCAAAACTATAGCAAAAAAGATATGCAGAGGTCACTGCTGCTAAGCTGGTATTTGCTTCTTTACATCCTCAAAGAAGTAAATAAGATAAATAGGCTAGGCTTCTCATGCCTGTAATCCCAGCACTTTGGGAGGCTGAGGCAGGTGGATCATCTGAGGTCAGGAGTTCGAGACCAGCCTGGCCAATATGGTGAAACCCCATCCCTACTAAAAATACAAAAATAAGCTGGGCGTGGTGGCTCAATGCCTGTAGTCCTAAGGTGACTGAGGCACGACAACTGCTTGAACCCAGGAAGCAGAGGTTGCCACAAGCCAAAATCACACCACTGCACCCCAGCCTGGGCAACAAAGTGACACTCGGTCTCAAAAAAAAATAAAACTAAAAATAAAATAAAATAAAAATATAAAAAAGTAAATGAAAAATAAGCTTTTCTTTTTTAAAAAGTCTATAATTCAGGTATTAATTTCTACTGCCATTGTGATTTTTCTTCATTTTGTAACAGTCCAATCAAAATGACATTCATTTAACCGAATTTCCGACTTAGTTGTATACTCGTTTATATTCATAGCTTCAAAGAAACAACATAAAATTCAGCGTTTTTTATTAGCAAATGTGCCCACATATACACACACATGAAACACTAAAGTCTCAGTCTTTCTCATGTCACTCTCTAACCACAGAAGTAAAAATTCTGAATAAACTCCTAAAACTATTAGTGGCTAATAGAAAGTAAAAGTTTTTTTTTTTTTAATCCCCCCCAAGGATGGTGAGGTAGGCAGGATTCTGAAGATGTCCCCACTTCCAAAATTTTTATCCTTTGTTAATTGAGTCAAATGCTAATCTAGGTACTCCCAAAATGGTTTTGCAGAATCAATTGACTTAAAATAGATTATTTGGGTAAACTTAATCTAATCACCTAAGTCCTTAAAAGCCAAGAACTTTCTTCAGATTTAGCAGAAGAGGAGAGGAAAAGAGGATGTCAGGGAGATTTGAAGCATAAGAAGGATTCAATGTGCTATTGACTTTGAAAATGGAGGGGGCCGTGACCTAAGAAATATAGGTGGCCTCCAGAAGCTGAGAATGACTCCCAGCAGACAGCCAGCAAGGAAACAGGGACCTCAGTCCTACATCCGTGCAAAACCAGATTCTGCCAAAATCCGGAATGAGGCTTGAAGTAGATTCTACCCCACATAGTCCCGAGATAAGAACCCAGACCTTGGTTTCAGCTTTATTAGAATCTAAAAAGAGTACCAGCCCTGCCTGCCTGCACTTTTGACCTATGGAATTGGATATCGTTTTAAAGTTAAGTTTGTGGTAGTTTGTTACCCAGCAATAAAAACCTAATACCTATGGTGGTTTTCAAAGTGATATATAACATTCATAGTATATATTTCCATTGCATATTAATCTTATGCATGGAAAACAGTTAAGATGTATCCAAACTGCCATTTCCTTCTATATTAGAAAGTATAAGTATTAAAAGCTCAGGCTGCTAAGTATTTTAATCCCATCTGAAATCACTTATTAGCTATATGATCTTTGGTGTATTAAGACTTAGTCTCCATCTATAAAATGAGAGTAGTAGTACATACTGATAAGAACTTTGCATTGCTGCTGCAGTGGCCGCTGTCATTGTTATATGGTAGTGATATTCATGATGAGAACAACACAAAGAATATTGTCAATAAGAGCAGGAATCTGTACATTTACAGGAGAAAAGCCATGGCTAAGATCTTTTTACTTAATTCTTTATACCTTTCTCTGAGCTCTGTATATGGAGTTTCTGGGTTATCCTTTTATTTTTTCCAAATATTTTACTTAGAAACTAGATATACTTGCCTTTGTTAAGCCTCTATTCCCAGATCTCTGGTTTCAGTTTTCTAGATAGTAATATGTTCTTGAAAAGGGAGTTTGTCAGCAAAATAAATTTGGGGAAACATTGGACTAAAGAAATAGGGTTCCTTAACCATACAGCTATTAGATGGTTACGTTCTTTGTGTAGCTTTTCAAAAAGAGAATATATTTCCCACATTCATTGACCTATTGACTAAAGAGCTTCTTGCAAGACTATTTCATGAAATGCTCTTTGAGAAAAACTTTTTTCAGATATAAATCATTAATTCTATGAGCCAATACCTGTTCCTTTCTTTTCTTGTTAAAACTTGTTAAGTATAGTATGATAGGCAGAATTTTTTTAATCTACTTTGTGCAGGTTGTTTAGCCCATAAGTAACCTTTGATCACCACACTTACCTCTTACAATGAGTTTTTTATTTCCTAATCACCAAAATACAGAGGAGAAGCTGTTGTCTGACTGTTACACATTGCAATCAAAACCAATAATCTTTAACCAGTCAGTATTTCAGGGATTTTTTATGCATACAGAAATGAAATGGATTATATAAAAAATGCTAAGGGTAAGTTGCCAAATAAATGAGAATAAGCCTAGTCTCATGCACAGTCAGGAATTTTGTAACTATTTTTTTTCTGCTGTTCCTTAAATGACTGAGACAAGAGGAACTAATGATTTTATGTCATCTCAGGTATCTAGTAATAAATTTTACCCACTTCTCATCTAACAGCCCCAAAAGTAGACATTAGAAAAATTTCTCATGTATATGACTGTCATGAATTCAAGAAGTGACAATGCTGTTTACATACTGACTTTCAACGCATTTTCTTTTTTAATTTTCCCCGTTCTAAAAGATACGAGATAGAAACCTATTTTTCTCGTTCCCCTACTTCAAAGCAGCAGAGATGATCAATAAGGCCTGGATCATTGATTTCAAAGTATTTTAACCATAGAACCCTTTATTCAGAAGAAACCTTTTATGGAAGCCCACCATATGAAGCAAAATTGCTGTTCTGGTTGAAGGGTATAAAAGGTATAGCCTCCAGGTATATCTCCCATATCTGCCTTTGCCGGCCCTTCACTGACTCTAGAGAATACCTCCGGCTCTGTAGAGAGCACTTTGAAAAAACAACAATAAAAAAGCTACTGTAAACTACATATTTGGATAAATATTGCCAAGTTTTCTTATGTAATAAGCAAAAAAGCTTACTTAGAGTTACAGCTCTTTCTTAACATGTCTTGAGTAGTTCAAAATGCTGTTGTCAACACTGGCCACACACCAAACAGAAAATTATGTAGGAAATAAAAATCCTATATTTCCTTATTAAAATACATAACCAGCAGGGTGGGAAGCAAGGGGGAGAGAGTAAAGAAATATGATCTTGAACTCTGTTTTGGAAAAGAAAAGACAATATTGACTTAAAAACCACACATGAAATTTAAATGTAAGTAGAAAATTATAATTTGAACAGCTTATATACATCATTATATATACCAAGGGTTTTTCCTCAATTCTTTTCCACTGAATAAAGGAAAAATTGTCAAGTGAAGTTATAAGGGCTGTAAATTCTTAAGTTATAAAAATATTTTTAAATAATGCAGTTTTAAGATTCTCTGCATAAATTTGTCTAAAGAATCAGAAGTGAAAATTTAAGGAATATAAATGAACATTTCAAAGTAACATTAAAATGTAGAGGCAGCATAACAGAAATAAACTTTTTAGCCAAGCTTTGTTTTCCAATCAGTGTGTTTTATCACTTTACAAAATGTAAATGAAGAAATGTAGGGCAGATATGCTGAAAAGAGAAACCAGCCTAACAGCATTTTAGTTCGTTGTCCTTTAGAGAGTCTTTTGCTTCTAGGTGACAGAGTCTCTTTACACTTTTGATTCCATGTTGAGGCAGTGAAAGAAACTCTGGTTCATTATCATTGGATGTTACAGTGCCAGGATTACACCAGTTTTTATTCTATATATGACACACTGAGAAAGTTCTTGTTAGAGCTTTGCTGCTTTTAGATGTATATTAACCTGACTTATTAGATTTTCATGAAATGTGGCTCCTAATTTACTAGGTAGTAATTTTTAAATAATTTACAGCTGCAAGTTGATATAGAAAAACTAGAATTGGGCAAGAGAGTAGTATTTTATTCTGTCAAGGATTGACCAAAAATTTTGTAATTATTTTTTACTTTTTTCTTATTATTTGAAGGATTTGAGGAGTACAAATGCTTTTGTGTTGCGTGGATACATGGCATCGTGAAGTCTGGGCTTTTAGTGTAAATGGTACCCAGTAGGTAGTTTCTCATCCCCCACTCCCCTCCCACCTTTTGGTGTCTCCAGTGTCTATTATTTCACTCTGTTTGCCACATTGACAAGGTCAATATGTTTGTCACATTGCTTAGTTCCCACTTACAGGTTAGAACATGTATTTGGCTTTCTGAGTCATTACACAAGGTAATGGCCTCCAGTTCCATCCATACTGCTGCAAAAGATATAATTTCATTTTTTATGGCTGTGTAGAATTCCATGATGTGTGTGTGTGTGTGTATATATATATACACACCACGCTTTCTGTATTTAGCCATCCATTGATGGACACAAGTTGATTCCATGACTTTGCTATTGTATATAGTGCTGTGATCAATGTACGAGGGCAGGTGTCTTTATATATAATTTCTTTTCCTTTGGGTAGATACCTAGTAGTGGGATTGCTAGATTGAATGGTAGTTACATTTTTAGTTCACCATTTTCCATAGAGGTGGCACTAATTTACATTCCTACCAATTGTGTGGTGGGAATCCTTGCCAACATCTGTTGTTACTTGACTTTTTAATAATGGCCTTTCTGACTGGCATTAGATGATATCTCATTGTGATTTCACATGATTAGAGCTGCTGAACATTTTTTCATGTATTTATTGGAAACTTGTATGTCTTTGGAAGAATGTCTGTGTTCATGCCCTTTGCCCACTTTTTAAATGGGGTTGTTATTTTTCTTCTTAGGTTGTTTGAATTCCCTTTAAATTCTGGATATTAGCCCTTCGTAGGATGCACAGTTTGCAAATATTTTCTCCCATTCTATAGGTTGTGTGTTTACTCTGTTGATTACTTCTTTTGCTATGCAGAAGCTTTTAAGTCCCATTCGTCTGTTTTTGTTGCTTGTGCTTTTGAAGTCGTGCCTAGACCAGTGTCCAGAAGAGTTTTCCCTGGATTTTTCTTCTAGGGTTTTTATAGTTTCAGGTATTATATTTAAGTCTTTAATCAATCTTCAGTTAATTTTTGTGTATGGTAAGAGATAAAGGTTCAGTGTCATTCTTCTGCATATGGCTATCCAATTTTCCCAGCATCATTGAATGAGTAGGTTTTTTTCCTCATTGTATATTTTCATTGACTTTGTCAAACATCAATTGGTTGTAGGTATGTGGCTTTATTTCTGGGTTCTGTTTTGTTCCACTGATCTATGTGTTTATTTCATACTAATACTACACTGTTTTTGTTATTATAGCCTTATGGTGTAATTTGAAGTCGAGTAATATGATGATTCCAGCTTTGTTCTTTTTGCTTAAGGTTGCTTTGGCTAGTTGAGCTCCTTTTGGGTTCCATATGAATTTTAGACTTGTTTTTTCTAATTCTGTGAAAGATGTTGATAATTTAATAGTGATTGAGATTGCTTTGGGCTGTATAATCATTTTAACAATATTGATTCTTCCAATCCATAAGTATGGGATGTTTTTCCATTTATTTGTGTCATCATCTACATTTTCTTTCATCAGTGTTTTGTAGTTCTCCTTGTAGAGACCTTTCACCTCCTTGGTTAAGTGTACTCCTAGGTATTTTATATTTCGTAACTATTGGAAATGGGACTGAGTTCTTGATTTGGTTCTCCATCTGATCATTATTGGTGGATAGAATTGCTACTGACTTTTATATGTTGATTTTGACTTTACTGAAGTCACTTATTAAACAAAAGGTTCTTTGAAAAGATAAACAAAATTGATAGACTGCTAGCTACACTAACTGACTGAGGGAAAAAAGGTGATTCACATAAGCAACAGTTAGAAATGACAAAAGTGACATTACAACTGATACTGCAAAAATACAAAAGATCCTCAGAGACGCCTTGAGTCTTGCACAAACTACATGCACAAACTAGAAACCCTAGAGGAAATGGATACATTCTTGGAAACATCCAGTGCCCTGCAACATTGAACCAGGAAAAATCAGAAACCCTCAACAGACCAATAATTAATAGTGAAATTGAATCAGTAATAAAACCTCTCCCAACAACAACAACAAAAAGCCAAGGACCAAGTTCACAGCCAGTTCTACCAGATGTACAAAGAAGAACTAGTACCAGTCTCAAACTGAAACTGTTCCCAAAAATTGAGGTGTAGTGAATTCTTTCTAACTAATTTCTGTGAAGCCAAGATCACCCGGATTCCAGAGTCAGGCAAGCACACACACACACAAAGACTACAGGCCAGTATCCATGGTGAATATAGATGCAGAAATCCTTAACAAAATATTGTTTTGTATCAAAAACATAATATACCACGAATAAGTGAGTTTTAGTCCAGGGGTGCAAAGATGGTTTATTTTTTGTTGTTGTTGTTTTGAGACAGAGTTTCACTCTTGTTACCCAGACTGGAGTGCCATGGCACGATCTTGGCTCACTGCAACCTCCGCCTCCCGGGTCCAAGCAATTCCCTCAGCCTCCCAAGTAGCTGGAATTACAGGCATGCACCACCACACCTGGCTAGTTTTGTATTTTTAGTAGAGATGGGGTTTCTCCATGTTGGTCAGGCTGGTCTCAAACTCCCGACCTCAGGTGATCCGCCCATCTTGGCCTCCCAAAGTGCTGGGATTACAGGCATGAGCCACCACGCCCAGCTGCAAAGATGGTTTAACATATGCAGTCAATAAATGTCATTCATATAAAAAGAATTAAAAACCGTATGATCACTTCAATAGACACAGAAAAAGCATTTTATAAAATCTAGCATTCTTTCATAAAACCCCTCAACAAACTAGGCATTTCAGGAACATACCTCAAAATAATAAAAGCCATCTATAACAAACCCACCGCCAATATCATACTAAATGGGGAAAAGTTGAAAACACTCCCCTTAAGAACTGGAACAAGACAAAGATGCTCACTTTCACCACTGCTATTCAACATAGTACTGGAAGTCCTAGCCAGAGCAGTCGGGCAACAGAAAGAAATAAAGGGCATCCAAATTGGAATTTTCTCTGTTCACTGATGATGTCTTATACCTAGAAAACCCTAAAGAGTCCTCTAAAATTGTTAGTTAGAATGGTCTTTGGAGGTCATCTACTTCTACCCCCTCATTTCATGTTTGAAGAAACTGAGACCTAAGGAGGATAAGTAAAATTCGTAAGGTCACATACTAGTAAGGTGTGGGTAAAGATAGAGCTCTGTTGATTATCTGTCTCCAGAGCCTTTTTTTACTGTACCAAACTATTTTCTATTTCTGTGGAGGGAAATTACATTGTGATTTTTTTATATTAAAGCATACGTTGGTTTGAAAAATAATTCCATAGACATGTGTGTTTATTTGTGGAAGTAGAATTGGATTTAATAATCTTGCAGAAACCAATGAAAGAACCATTTAAGATATTTTCTTTTTTTAAACTATTTTTAAAATCAAAGTGAGTTTTAAAGCAGTGTTAAGAGTAGGGGAAAAAAGTAGCACTGGATAAGTTTTGGGTTTTTTTAGAGTCTCGCTCTGTCACCCAGGCTGGAGTGCAGTAGCACAATCTCGGCTCACTGCACCCTCTGCCTCCCAGGTTCGAGCAATTCTCTTGCCTCAGCATCCCGAGTAGCAGGGATTACAGATGTGCACCACCACACCTGGCTAATTTTGGTATTTTTAGTAGAGACGGGGTTTCAGCATATTGGTCAGGCTGGTCTCGAACTCCTGACCTCGTGATCGCCCGCCTCGGCCTCCCGCATTGGAGAATTTTTAAAGAAATATAGTGAAATAAGTGACTGCACAACATTTCAAAAGGCACTTTTACAGTGAGATTCAGAGTCTGTGGAAAGTTCATACCTACTTAGAAACATACACCTTTTCAGTTAACTATGCTTTCTGACTGGAATGATAGTCACCCACCTCAATAGTCTTCTCCTTTACTCTCCACCATCCCCCCTCCATTTGATCCTGGGAAAAGCTTGCTTCTTCTGCAGGCTCCAGAGCCCCGAGTTTCCCTTCCCTTCCCTTCCGTGAATGTTCTACTCCCATAAGATTTTGTGTACTCCTCTATCTAATGCTAACATTGCACTGTTTACATGTGTGTCTTCTTCACTGGACTAATTTCTTGAGTATCTGGACTCTCTTACTCAACTTTATATCTCAAGCTCTGAAACAGGCTTAACAGATACAACAGGTATTCAATAATATGTCAAATTATAGGTATGTATACATGTAAAACTATTTTTTAATGATAGTAAAGGTACTTGAATTTTTATAGATTTGAAATACTTTTTCACTAAATTCCAAATGAAAATAATGATTTCTAAACTGAGAAACAGTTTTAATAGCTATATATTATAATTATAGCTACTTGATATAAGCCTCTATTATTTATTGTCTTTCAGAAGAAAATTGTTTTAAGATACAGAGTCTCACTTCGTTGCCCAGGCTGGAGCTCAGTAGCATGGTCATAGCTCACTATAGCCTCTAATTCCTGAGCTCAAGCGATCCTCCCACCTCAGCCTCTTGAGTAGCTAGGGGTACAGGAATGCACTACCATGACCTATAATGCTCATTTTTTTCTTTTTTAATTTTTTTGAAGAGACAGTGACTAGCTATGTGGTGTGGGCTGGTCTTAAACTTCTGGCCTCAAGCTGTCCTCCTGCCCTAGCCTCCCAAAAGCACTGGGATTACAGGCATGAGCCACAGCGCCTGGCCTATACTCATATTTCTGTTTTTAGAACTTGGGTTTTTTAGGTTGACAGTCCTTATAGTTGTAATATTTTTTCTTTTTTTTTTTTTTTTTTTTTTTGAGACGGAGTTTCACTCATTGCCCAGGTTGGAGTGCAGTGGCACAATCTTGGCTCACCGCAACCTCCACCTCCTGGGTTCAAGCAATTCTCCTGCCTCAGCCTCCTGAGTAGCTAGGATTACAGGCATGCACCACCACTAATTTTGTATTTTTAGTAGAGACAGGGTTTCTCCACGTTGGTCAGGCTGGTCTCAAACTCCTGGCCTCAGGTGATCCGCCTGCCTCAGCCTCCCAAAGTGCTGGGATTACAGGCATGAGCCACTGCATCCTGCCTATAGTTGTAATATTTTCCACATAAAAAATTACAAATTATGATCTGAACACAGGTTTATCTTGTGTATTTTTGGTGGGTAGTGCTCTGTAAATAAAAGGTAATCTGAAATATTGTTTGGATAACAAAAAACTGGAATGTTCAGGTCCTTTAATTGTAGTAAGAAAGAATAGTTCAATTAGTATTATCAAGAAAAATAAAGATCCTGTTGTACTATTTGAGTATTTCTGCTGTTAAATCATTTATTCTTAATTTGCTAAGGCAGTTTTTTGAAATCCAGATATCTAACCACAAACTTTACCATTTAACTTGCAAATAAGATTTTTCCCTTAGGTAAAGTTACACTCTGAGAATTTGCATAAGGATTAGTGCTAGAATTTAGTCTTTATCAATGTTGTTGATTCCATACATAAAAATTATCTTGATGTGAAAGTAGTTCTTATAGAATGACTTATTTTGGACTACATGATTACAAATCCTGTAAGAACTTACCATAGTAAGTCTAAGAGAAACCAGGGTAGCTATACATAGCATTAATGTAAAAAATTCTCTTGAGAAACAATTATAAGCAGTAATTAAAATGGGAAAAATGAGTAATTCAGTTTAATTTTATTCATATTTATATTAGGTATTAACTAATTTGCAGAAAATTTCTAGAATGCTCATATTCCGAAAAGGATATAAGTGGCTTATAAAAACAGATACAATTTTTTAAATGAAGAAAATAAAATGTATGAATATGGAACCAGAAGTGAGATAAATATAAACAAAACCTGTGGAAATGCTGGTGTGCTTGTTAGAAGTTGGCCACATATTTAGCTCATAATCACCGTAGGTTCCCTAGAAAGTTGTTCTATTCCTTTAAAATAGTTTTCATTTGACAGCCTTTTCTGTGTGAAAGGAACCTGTCCAGGTTTACTTCATTTGACACTTAACCCTTTATGGGGTCCATGAACAACAAGAGAAAAATCTTTTCATTCACCTTTTTTTAACTTATGTTTTAGGCTCAGGAGAACACTGTAGGTTTGTTATATAGGTAAACTCATGTCACAGATGACTTTGCCACCCAGGTACTAAGCCTAATATCTAATAGTTATTTTTTCTGATCTTCCTCCTCCCAACCTCTACCCTCAAGTAGGCCCCAGTGTCTGTTGTTTCCCTCTTTATATCCATATGTTCTCATCACTTATAAATGAGAACATGCACTATTTGGTTTTGTGTTTCTGCATTAGTTTGCTAACTGTGATTACAAATACTGTAAGAACTTGTAAATCTAAGAGAAACCAGGATAGCTATACGTAGCATTAATGTAAAAGAATTCTCTCTTGCCCAAAAAAAAAAAAAAAAAAAAAAAAAAAATTGTACAGATTATTTTGTCTCCCAGGTACTAAACCTAGTACCCAACAGTTTTTTCTGATCTTCTCCCTCCTCCTGACCTCTGCCCTCAAAGTAGGCCCCAGTGTCTGTTGTTTTCCTCTTTATGTCCATGTGTTCTCATCACTTATAAGTGAAAACATGCACTATTTGGTTTTCTGTTCCTGCAGTAGTTTGCTAAGTATGATGGCCTCCAGCTCCATCCATGTTCCTGCAATGGACATTATATATTGTTCTTTTTTATGGCTGCAATACTATTTCATTTTCATTATCCAGTCTACCATTGATGGGCATTTAGGTTGATTCCATGTCTTTGCTGCTGTCAATAGTGCTGCAGCGAACATACACATGCATGTGTCTTTATCGTAAAACGATTTGTATTCCTTTGGGTATACAGCCAGTAATAGGATTGCTAGGTCAAATGGTATTTCTGCTTTAGGTATTTGAGAGATCACCACACTGCTTTCCACAATGGTTGAACTAACTTACACTCCTACCAGCAGTGTATAAGCATTTTCTTTTCTACACAACCTCACCAGCATCTGTTACTGACTTTTTAATAATAACCATTATGACTGGTGTGAGATGGTATCTCATTGTGGTTTTTATTTGCATTCCTCTAATGATCCGTGATACTGAGCTTTTTTTAATACAGTTATTGGCCATGTGTATGTATTCTGTTGAGAAGTGTCTGTTTATGTACTTTGCCCACTTTTTATAATGGGGTTGTTTTTTCTTGTAAATTTGTTTAGGTTGCCTATAGATGCTGGATATTGGACCTTTGTCGATGCATAGTTTGTAAATATTTTCTCCCATTCTATAGCTTGTCTGTTTACTCTGTTGGCAGTTTCTTTTGCTGTGTGGAAGCTTTTAAGTTTAATTAGATCCCATTTGTCAAAGTTTGCTTTTGTTGCAATTGCTTTTGGCATCTTGGTCATGAAATCTTTGCATATTCCTATGTCCAGAATGGTGTTGCCCAGGTTGTCTTCCAAAGTTTTTATCGTTTTAAGGTTTACATTTATGTCTTCAGTCCATCTTGAGTTGATTTTTGTATATGGTGTAAAGAAGGGGTCTAGTTTCAATCTTCTATGTAGGGCTAGTCACTGATCCCAGCACCATTTATTCAGTGTCCTTTCCTCATTGCTTGTTTTTGTCAGCTTTGTCAAAAATCAGATGGTCGTAGGTGTACAGCTCTATTCTGGGCTCTCTATTCTCTCCCATTGGTCTATGTGTCTATCTACCAGTACTATGCTGGGGTTTTGTTTTTGTTTTTGTTTTTTTATTATACTTTAAGTTCTAGGGTACATGTGCATAATGTGCAGGTTTGTTACATATGTATACTTGTGCCATGTTGGTGTGCTGCACCCATCAACTCGTCATTTACATCAGGTATAACTCCCAATGCAATCCCTCCCCCCTCCCCCCACCCAATGATAGGCCCCGGTGTGTGATGTTCCCCTTCCCGAGTCCAAGTGATCTCATTGTTCAGTTCCCACCTATGAGTGAGAACATGCGGTGTTTGGTTTTCTGTTCTTGTGATAGTTTGCTGAGAATGATGGTTTCCAGCTGCATCCATGTCCCTACAAAGGACACAAACTCATCCTTTTTTATGGCTGCATAGTATTCCACGGTGTATCTGTGCCACATTTTCTTAATCCAGTCTGTCACTGATGGACATTTGGGTTAATTCCAAGTCTTTGCTATTGTGAGTAGTGCCGCAATAAACATACGTGTGCATGTGTCTTTATAGCAGCATGATTTATAATCCTTTGGGTATATACCCAGTAATGGGATGGCTGTGTCATATGGTATTTCTAGTTCTAGATCCTTGAGGAATTGCCATACTGTTTTCCACAGTGGTTGAACTAGTTTACAATCCCACCAACAGTGTAAAAGTGTTACTATTTCTCCACATCCTCTCCAGCACCTGTTTCCTGACTTTTTAATGATTGCCATTCTAACTGGTGTGAGATGGTATCTCATTGTGGTTTTGATTTGCATTTCTCTGATGGCCAGTGATGATGAGCATTTTTTCATGTGTCTGTTGGCTGTATGAATGTCCTCTTTTGAGAAATGTCTATTCATATCCTTTGCCCACTTTTTGATGGGGTTGTTTTTTTCTTGTAAATTTGTTTGAGTTCTTTGTAGGTTCTGGATATTAGCCCTTTGTCAGATGAGTAGATTGCAAAAATTTTCTTGCATTCTGTAGGTTGCCTGTTCACTCTGATGGGAGTTTCTTTTGCTGTGCAGAAGCTCTTTAGTTTGAGATCCCATTTGTCAATTTTGGCTTTTGTTGCCGTTGCTTTTGGTGTTTTACACATGAAGTCCTTGCCCATGCCTATGTCCTGAATGGTATTACCTAGGTTTTCTTCTAGGGTTTTTGTGGTATTAGGTCTAACATTTAAGTCTCTAATCCATCTTGAATTAATTTTCGTATAAGGAGTAAGGAAAGGATCCACTTTCAGCTTTCTACTTATGGCTAGCCAATTATCCCAGCACCATTTATTAAATAGGGAATCCTTTCCCCATTTCTTGTTTCTCTCAGGTTTGTCAAAGATCAGATGGTTGTAGATGTGTGGTATTATTTCTGAGGACTCTGTTCTGTTCCATTGGTCTATATCTCTGTTTTGGTACCAGTACCATGCTGTTTTGGTTACTGTAGCCTTGTAGTATAGTTTGAAGTCAGGTAGCGTGATGCCTCCAGCTTTGTTCTTTTGACTTAGGATTGTCTTGGAGATGCGGGCTCTTTTTTGGTTCCATATGAACTTTAAAGCAGTTTTTTTGAATTCTGTGAAGAAACTCATTGGTAGCCTGATGGGGATGGCATTGAATCTATAAATTACCTTGGGCAGTATGGCCATTTTCACGATATGGATTCTTCCTATCCACGAGCATGGTATGTTCTTCCATTTGTTTATGTCCTCTTTTATTTCACTGAGCAGTGGTTTGTAGTTCTCCTTGAAGAGGTCCTTTACATCCCTTGTAAGTTGGATTCCTAGGTATTTCATTCTCTTTGAAGCAATTGTAAATGGAAGTTCATTCATGATTTGGCTCCATCTGTTACTGGTGTATAGGAATGCTTGTGATTTTTGCACATTAATTTTGTATCCTGAGCCTTTGCTGAAGTTTCTTATCAGCTTAAGGAGATTTTGGGCTGAGACAGTGGGGTTTTCTAAATATACAATCATGTCATCTGCAAACAGGGACAATTTGACTTCTTCTTTTCCTAACTGAATACCCTTGATTTCTTTCTCTTGCCTGATTGCCCTAGCCAGAACTTCCAACACTATGTTGAATAGGAGTGGTGAGAGAGGGCATCCCCGTCTTGTGCCAGTTTTCAAAGGGAATTTTTCCAGTTTTTTCCCATTCAGTATGATATTGGCTGTGGGTTTGTCATAAATAGCTCTTATGATTTTGAGATACGTTCCATCAATACCGAATTTATTGAGAGTTTTTAGCATGAAGGGCTGTTGAATTTTGTCAAAGGCCTTTTCTGCATCTATTGAGATACTCATGTGTTTTTTGTTTTTGGTTCTGTTTATATGCTGGATTATGTTTATTGATTTGCATATGTTGAACCAGCCTTGCATCCCAGCGATGAAGCCCACTTGATAATGGTGGATAAGCTTTTTGATGTGCTGCTGGATCCGGTTTGCCAGTATTTTATTGAGGATTTTTGCATCGATGTTCATCAGGGATATTGGTCTAAAATTCTCTTTATTTGTTGTGTCTCTGCCAGGCTTTGGTATCAGGATGATGTTGGCCTCATAAAATGAGTTAGGGAGGATTCCCTCTTTTTCTGTTGATTGGAATAGTTTCAGAAGGAATGGTACCAGCTCCTCCTTGTACCTCTGGTAGAATTCAGCTGTGAATCCGTCTGGTCCTGGACTTTTTTTGGTTGGTAGGCTATTAATTATTGCCTCAATTTCAGAGCCTGTTATTGGTCTATTCAGGGATTCAGCTTCTTCCTGGTTTAGTCTTCGGAGAGTGTAAGTGTCCAGGAAATTATCCATTTCTTCTAGATTTTCTAGTTTATTTGCGTAGAGGTGTTTATAGTATTCTCTGATGGGAGTTTGTATTTCTGTGGGGTCGGTGGTGATATCCCCTTTTTCATTTTTTATTGCATCTATTTGATTCTTCTCTCTTTTCTTCTTTATTAGTCTTGCTAGCAGTCTATCAAGTTTGTTGATCTTTTCAAAAAACCAACTCCTGGATTCACTGATTTTTTGGAGGGTTTTTTGTGTCTCTATCTCCTTCAGTTCTGCTCTGATCTTAGTTATTTCTTGCCTTCTGCTAGCTTTTGAATGTGTTTGCTCTTGCTTCTCTAGTTCTTTTAATTGCGATGTTAGAGTGTCAATTTTAGATCTTTCCAGCTTTCTCTTGTGGGCATTTAGTGCTATAAATTTCCCTCTACACACTGCTTTAAATGTGTCCCAGAGATTCTGGTATGTTGTATCTTTGTTCTCATTGGTTTCAAAGGACATCTTTATTTCTGCCTTCATTTCATTGTGTACCCAGTAGTCATTCAGGGGCAGGTTATTCAGTTTCCATGTAGTTGAGCAGTTTTGATTGAGTTTCTTAATCCTGAGTTCTAGTTTGATTGCACTGCGGTCTGAGAGACTGTTTGTTATAACTTCTGTTCTTGTACATTTGCTGAGGAGTGCTTTACTTCCAATTATGTGGTCAATTTTGGAATAAGTGTGATGTGGTGCTAAGAAGAATGTATATTCTGTTGATTTGGGGTGGAGAGTTCTGTAGATGTCTATTAGGTCTGCTTGGTGCAGAGATGAGTTCAATTCCTGGATATCCTTGTTAACTTTCTGTCTCGTTGATCTGTCTAATGTTGACAGTGGGGTGTTGAAGTCTCCCATTATTATTGTATGGGAGTCTAAGTCTCTTTGTAAGTCTCTAAGGACTTGCTTTATGAATCTGGGTGCTCCTGTATTGGGTGCATATATATTTAGGATAGTTAGCTCTTCCTGTTGAATTGATCCCTTTACCATTATGTAATGGCCTTCTTTGTCTCTTTTGATCTTTGATGGTTTAAAGTCTGTTTTATCAGAGACTAGTATTGCAACCCCCGCTTTTTTTTGTTCTCCATTTGTTTGGTAGATCTTCCTCCATCCCTTTATTTTGAGCCTGTGTATGTCTCTGCATGTGAGATGGGTCTCCTGAATACAGCAGACTGATGGGTCTTGACCCTTTATCCAGTTGGCCAATCTGTGTCTTTTAATTGGATCATTTAGTCCATTTACATTTAGGTTAATATTGTTATGTGTGAACTTGATCCTGCCATTATGATATTAACTGGTTATTTTGCTCGTTAGTTGATGCAGTTTCTTCCTAGCCTTGATGGTCTTTACATTTTGGCATGTTTTTGCAATGGCTCGTACCGGTTGTTCCTTTCCATGTTTAGTGCTTCCTTCAGGGTCTCTTGTAAGGCAGGCCTGGTGGTGACAAAATCTCTGAGCATTTGCTTATCTGTAAAGGATTTTATTTCTCCTTCACTTATGAAACTTTGGCTGGATATGAAATTCTGGGTTTAAAATTCTTTTCTTTAAGGATGTTGAATATTGGCCCCCACTCTCTTCTGGCTTGGAGAGTTTCTGCCGAGAGATCTGCTGTTAGTCTGATGGGCTTCCCTTTGTGGGTAACCCGACCTTTCTCTCTGGCTGCCCTTCAGATTTTTTCCTTCATTTCAACTTTGGTGAATCTGGCAATTATGTGTCTTGGAGTTGCTTTTCTCGAGGAGTATCTTTGTGGCATTCTCTGTATTTCCTGAATTTGAATGTTGGCCTGCCCTACTAGGTTGGGGAAGTTCTCCTGGATGATATCCTGAAGAGTGTTTTCCAACTTGGTTCCATTTTCCCCCTCACTTTCAGGCACCCCAATCAGACGTTGATTTGGTCTTTTTACATAATCCCATACTTCTTGCAGGCTTTGTTCATTTCTTTTTATTCTTTTTTCTTTAGGTTTCTCTTCTCGCTTCATTTCATTCATTTGATCCTCAATCGTTGATACTCTTTCTTCCAGTTGATCGAGTCGGTTACTGAAGCTTGTGCATTTGTCACTTATTTCTCGTGTCATGGTTTTCATCTCTGTCTGTTCGTTTATGGCCTTCTCTGCATTAATTATTCTGGTTATCAATTCTTCCACTCTTTTTTCAAGATTTTTAGTTTCTTTGCGCTGGGTATGTAATTCCTCCTTTAGCTCTGAGAAGTTTGATGGAATGAAGCCTTCTTCTCTCATCTCGTCAAAGTCATTCTCTGTCCAGCTTTGATCGTTGCTGGCGATGAGCTACGTTCCTTTGGAGGGGGAGATGTGCTCTTATTTTTTGAATTTCCAGCTTTTCTGCCCTGCTTTTTCCCCATCTTTGTGGTTTTATCTGCCTCTGGTCTTTGATGATGGTGACGTACTGATGGGGTTTTGGTGTAGGTGTCCTTCCTGTTTTTTAGTTTTCCTTCTAACAGTCAGGACTCTCAGCTGTAGGTCTGTTGGAGATTGCTTGAGGTCCACTCCAGACCCTGTTTGCCTGGGTGTCAGCAGAGGCTGCAGAAGATAGAATAGTGCTGAACAGCAAGTGTACCTGTCTGATTCTTGCTTTGGAAGCTTCCTCTCAGGGGTGTACTCCACCGTGTGAGGTGTGGGGTGTCGGTCTGCCCCTAGTGGAGGATGTCTCCCAGTTAGGCTACTCAGGGGTCAGGGACCCACTTGAGCAGGCAGTTTGTCCGTTCTCAGATCTCAACCTCTGTGTTGGGAGATCCACCGCTCTCTTCAAAGCTGTCAGACAGAGTTGCTTGCCTCTGCAGAGGTTTCTGCTGCTTTGTTGTTGTTGTTGTTGTTGTTTAGCTGTGCCCTGTCCCCAGAGGTGGAGTCTACAGAGACAGGCAGGCCTCCTTGAGCTGCTGTGAGCTCCACCCAGTTCGATCTTCCCAGGGCTTTGTTTACCTACTTAAGCCTCAGCAATGGCGGGCGCCCCTCCCCCAGCCTTGCTGCTGCCTTGCAGTTAGATCGCAGACTGCTGTGCTAGCAATGAGGAAGGCTCCGTGGGTGTGGCACCCTCCCGGCCAGGTGTGGGATATAATCTCCTGGTGTGCCCGTTTGCTTAAAGCGCAGTATTGGGGTGGGAGTTACCCGATTTTCCAGGTGTTGTGTGTCTCTGTTCCCCTGGCTAGGAAAAGGGATTCCCTTCCCCCTTGCGCTTCCCAGGTGAGGTGATGCCTCGCCCTGCTTCAGCTCTCGCTGGTCGGGCTGCAACAGGCCCCAGTGTGTGATGTTCCCCTTCCTGTGTCCAAGTGTTCTCATTGTTCAATTCCCACCTATGAGTGAGAACATACGGTGTTTGGTTTTCTGTTCTTGTGATAGTTTGCTGAGAATGATGGTTTCCAGCTGCATCCATGTCCCTACAAAGGACACAAACTCATCCTTTTTTATGGCTGCATAGTATTCCACGGTGTATGTGTGCCACATTTTCTTAATCCAGTCTGTCACTGATGGACATTTGGGTTGGTTCCAAGTCTTTGCTATTGTGAATAGTGCCGCAATAAACATACGTGTGCATGTGTCTTTATAGCAGCATGATTTATAATCCTTTGGGTATATACCCAGTAATGGGATGGCTGTGTCATATGGTATTTCTAGTTCTAGATCCTTGAGGAATTGCCATACTGTTTTCCACAGTGGTTGAACTAGTTTACAATCCCACCAACAGTGTAAAAGTGTTACTATTTCTCCACACCCTCTCCATCACCTGTTGTTTCCTGACTTTTTAATGATTGCCATTCTAACTGGTGTGAGATGGTATCTCATTGTGGTTTTGATTTGCATTTCTCTGATGGCCAGTGATGATGAGCATTTTTTCATGTGTCTGTTGGCTGTATGAATGTCTTCTTTTGAGAAATGTCTATTCATATCCTTTGCCCACTTTTTGATGGGGTTGTTTTTTTCTTGTAAATTTGTTTGAGTTCTTTGTAGGTTCTGGATATTAGCCCTTTGTCAGATGAGTAGATTGCAAAAATTTTCTTGCATTCTGTAGGTTGCCTGTTCACTCTGATGGGAGTTTCTTTTGCTGTGCAGAAGCTCTTTAGTTTAATGAGATCCCATTTGTCAATTTTGGCTTTTGTTGCCATTGCTTTTGGTGTTTTACACATGAAGTCCTTGCCCATGCCTGTGTCCTGAATGGTATTGTCTAGGTTTTCTTCTAGGGTTTTTATGGTTTTAGGTCTAATATTTAAGTCTGTAATCCATCTTGAATTAATTTTTGTATAAGGTGTAAGGAAGGGATCCAGTTTCAGCTTTCTACTTATGGCTAGTCA
This sequence comes from Macaca thibetana thibetana, assembly GCF_024542745.1. NCBI lineage: Eukaryota > Metazoa > Chordata > Mammalia > Primates > Cercopithecidae > Macaca > Macaca thibetana. Next base: position 46,312,881 of record NC_065580.1, read on the forward strand.
GTTTTCCCAGCACCATTTATTAAATAGGGAATCCTTTCCCCATTTCTTGTTTCTCTCAGGTTTGTCAAAGATCAGATGGTTGTAGATGTGTGGTATTATTTCTGAGGACTCTGTTCTGTTCCATTGGTCTATATCTCTGTTTTGGTACCAGTACCATGCTGTTTTGGTTACTGTAGCCTTGTAGTATAGTTTGAAGTCAGGTAGCGTGATGCCTCTAGCTTTGTTCTTTTGGCTTAGGACTGTCTTGGCAATGAGGGCTCTTTTTTGGTTCCATATGAACTTTAAAGTAGTTTTTTCCAATTCTGTGAAGTAAGTCATTGTAGCTTAATGAGGATGGCAATGAATCTATAAATTACCTTGGGTAGTATGGCCATTTTCACGATATTGATTCTTCCTATCCATGAGCATGGAATGTTCTTCCATTTGTTTATGTCCTCTTTTATTTCATTGAGCAGTGGTTTGTAGTTCTCCTTGAAGAGGTCCTTCACATCCCTTGTAAGTTGTATTCCTTGGTATTTTATTCTCTTTGAAGCAATTGTGTATGGGAGTTCACTCATGATTTGGCTCTGTTTGTCTCCTTGTGATTTTTGCACATTGATTTTGTATCCTGAGACTTTGCTGAAGTTGCTTATCAGCTTAAGGAGATTTTGGGCTGAGACAATGGGGTTTTCTAAATATACAATCATGTCATCTGCAAACAGGGACAGTTTGACTTCCTCTTTTCCTAATTGAATACCCTTTCTTTCTTTCTCTTGCCTGATTGCCCTGGCCAGAACTTCCAACACTATGTTGGATAGGAGTGGTGAGACCGGGGGTTTTTAACATGAAGGGATGTTGCACTTTATCAGAAGCCTTTTCTGCGTGTATTGAGATGATCATGTGGTTTTTGTCTTTAGTTCTGTTTATGTGCTGAGTCACATTTATTGATTTGCATATGTTGAACCAACCTGACTTCCCCGGGATAAAGCCTGCCTGACTGTGGTGGATTGGCTTTTCAGTGTGCTGCTGGATTTGGTTTGCAAGTATTTTGTTGAGGATTTTTGCATCAGTGTTCATCAAGGATATTTATTTTTTTGTTTTCTTTGCCAGGTTTGGTATCAGAATGATGCTGGCTTCATGGAATGAGTCGGGGAAGAGTCCCTCCTCCTCAGGGACTCTTAATAATTCCTACTGAAACTATTTTTGAAATAGTTTCAGTAGGAATGGTACCAGCTCTTTGTAGTATTCTACAGCTGTAGAAGTCTGTGAATCCATCTGCTCCTGGGCATTTTTTGGTTGGTAGGCTACTTACTACTGTAGAGCTCATTATTGGTCTGTTCAGGGAATCAGTTTCTTCCTGGTTCAGTCTTGGGAGGGGATATGTGTTCAGGAATTTATCTGTCTCATAGGTTTTCTAGTTTCACTCCAATTAAAATTTAGCAATTCTTTCTTTTATGAATGTAGGCAGCAAAACTAGTATCTATAACTTTATTAGAGAAATTACAGATGTTTGTATCATATTGTAGTTATATATCAGAATACTTATTCTCATCACTACTTTGAAATTATGGTAGTCAGTCATTGCATTGCTGAGTCCTCATTATTTAATGTGTTACTTTAACACATTATATGTAATACTTGTTACTCATAGCTTCGTTTTTCTTGTAATAGTATAACTATTTCTGAATAACTAATTTTGTGATTTGATTTATTCATGCATTTCTGAAAGCATTTTGAAAAGGGATCTGTCTTCAGACTGCTTAAAGGGGTTGAGGGTCCAAAAATTATTTTAAAACCCTTGACTTAGACGAAGAAGGTGCACATGGTTGCATGATACAATCTTTGAAGAGTCAAATTTATTCATTAATTAGATGATTTAAATATTTGCTGAATTTAAGTTATAATTGTTTGGCAAAGGAGTTTTATTTGTTTGAAAACATTTAAGCAACTGAACATGCATTTTCAGGTAGTTACTCATGTTATAACAAGCACTTCTCTGTAGTTTTAGTTTTTTAATAATTTAATGAGGGACTGATTCTCAAGTTAGGTTCTCCTGCTATGTGCATTGCATATATTAATATGGAAGTAAAGTGTATCAGTTAAGATCACTTAAGATTGGCCCTCTAGCCTTTTTTTTGATGAAGAAAGTACAGTCTTTTAATAGATTATTCAAAGTCTGTTGTCTTTAGCATACTTAATGTATTCACGTAATATATTACTTTCACATCAATGAACAGTAACAAAACACTACCACTGTTTATTTACATACACTTTCATAACTATTGGCTATGTTGTCACAAACTGATTTTATGCTGACTACTTAGACTAAGATAATTTTATCTGTTTACATATTCTACTTTAAAAGTTAAACTGGAATATGATTATCTAGATATTCTAACCAATCTCCCAAACTGAAAACTTTTTTTAAATGATGGATAAATCTTCTTAGGTAAGAACTGATAAGGCCGAAATCCAAATAATGGCAAGAAGCCAGAAAAGTAAGCAAAGCATAAAGCTTCTGTTGAGCTGAGAGCATTGGTCCAAACTGGCAAACCTGAGCTTTGGTTTTTACACTCCTCTGATAGAGTTGAATCTCCAAACAGCTGCTTTCTCAGTTTGGTGAACCAGAAGTAAATCGGTTCCTTCATCCAAAGCAGACAGACCCCGAACAGGTTGAAACCATCGTACATCCCAAGCACAAATTCATAGTTCAAAAAACCTTGTATTTATTTAGTTGAAAGTGGCCCTAAACTGGTGGTGCTCCAGGTAGCTTGATACAGCAAAGACATTTCTACTCAAAGAATTTTCATAAATAATTTTTCAAGAAATGTAAATTGCTTATAGTAAAAATCATTACTAAGCATGTATGAAAACACGGTATGACCTAAAGTCAGCAGAGGCAGCAAGAACAGACGTAAAGGCTTTGTATATTAGAACTATGAATTACAATTTATAAAACAAGCTATTTTATGGTTCTGGGTCTTAGGTTTAAGTCTTTAATCCATCTTAATTTTTGTATAAGGTATAAGGAAGGTGTCCAGTTTCAGTTTTTTGCATATGGCTAGCCAGTTTTCCCAACACCATGTATTAAATAGGAAATCCTTTCCCCATTGCTTGTTTTTGTCAGGTTTGTCAAAGATCAGATGGTTGTAGATGTGTTATTTCTGAGGCCTCTGTTCTGTTCCATTGGTCTGTATATCTATTTTGGTACCAGTACCATGCTGCTTTGGTTACTGTAGCCTTGTAGTGTAGTTTGAAGTCAGGTAACGTGATGCCTCCAGCTTTGTTCTTTTTTCTTAGGATTGTCTTGGCTATACGGGCTCTTTTTTGGTTCCGTATGAAATTTAAAGTAGTTTTTTCTAATTCTGTGAAGGAAGTCAATGGTAGCTTGATGGGGATAGCATTGAATCTATAAATTTGGACAGTATGGCCATTTTCATGATACTGATTCTTCCTATCCATGAGGATAGAATGTTTTTCCATTTGTTTGTGTCCTCTCTTATTTCCTTGAGCAGTGGTTTGTAGTTCTTAAAGAGGTCCTTCACATCCCTTGTAAATTGTATTCCTAGGTATTTTATTTTCTTTGTAGCAATTGTGAATAGGAGTTCACTTATGATTTGGCTCTCTGTCTCTTATTGGTATGTAAGAATGCTTGTGATGTTTGCACATTGATTTTGTATCCTGAGACTTTGCTGAAGTTGGTTATCAGCTTAAGGAGATTTTGGGCTGAGATGATGGGTTTTTTTCTAAATATACAGCCATGTCATCTGCAAACAGGGACAATTTGACTTCCTCTTTTCCTAATTGAATACCCTTTCTTTCTTTCTCTTGCCTGATTGCCCTGGCCAGAACTTCCAATACTGTGTTGAATAGGAGTCGTGAGAGGGGGCATCCTTGTCTTGTGCCAGTTTTCAAAGGGAATGCTTCCAGTTTTTGCCCATTCAGTATGATACTGGCTGTGGGTTTGTCATAAATCGCTCTTATGATTTTGAGATATGTTCCATCAATACCTAGTTTATTGAGAGTTTTTAGCATGAAGGGGTGTTGAATTTTATCGAAGGCCTTTTCTGCATCTATTGAAATAATCATGTGGTTTTTGTCATTTCTGTTAATGTGATGGATTACATTTATTGATTTGTGTATTTTGAGCCAGCCTTGCATCCCAGGGATGAAGCTATTTTAGAGAAAAGAATTGCTTGAAAATTTCTATGGGGAATAGAAACTTTTAAGACTAGCCATTTGGAAAGCCAAAATTATTTAACATAAACTCAGTATATGGAATGAATTGAAGGGGAATTATCAAACTAGGAAACATTATCATCCAGATAACATTATTATCTTGTCTTGCCTCACACAGACAAGAAAATGTAAAATACAAAAAATAAAATGGTTAAAGACAGAAGATAAAAATGAAGTATAACTTACATCTTTATTGGAGTTGCAGAAGGAGAGGAGGGAATAGGAAAGCCAAACCTCACTTAAAAGAAATTCTAAAGCTATCTTTCAGGCAGAAAAAAAAGTGATCCCAAAGGGAAAGTCTAAGGTGAAAAACAGGATGAAGAACAAAAAAATAAAGTAAATATGTTGCTAAATCTAAACAGATATACACCATTAATAATAATAGATTTAAAATACACAAAATGTCTAATTTGTGTGGTTAACAGAATTTTAAGTGTTCTCAAGGTTTTGTATGGTCTGGGTGTGAAGACAAAGGCAATGTAAAATTTTCAAGTTAGCAAAATCAAAAATATGGAATTACTGAGATTTAAAAAGGAAAAATCTAAAACCAGTTCTCAACTTTAGCTATACAATACATTCACTTAGGGAGCTTTTGAAAATCATAATGCCCAGACTCCATTGTATCCCAATTAAATCAGAATCTCTGGGTGTTAAAACTTCCAGTGTGATTCCAAAGAAAGTATAGAATGTGAGAAAAGAAACATAGAATAGGTAAAGCAGATAGAAAGTACAAAAGTAAAATAATATAGATCAAAATATTCCAATTAAAACAGTTTGTCAGACTCTGCATATAAAAATCCAATTTATGCTCTTATGAGAGATACCCAAAACATGAGGCTTTAGAGTATCAGTGCTAGAGATAAAGGAGACATTTTTCATGATAAAAGGTGTGATTTAGTAGGAAAATATAACGTTTTTAAAATTTGTACCTAATAGTATTGCATGCATATATGAAACAAATATTGAATAAATAATGAAATTTATTAACACTTTATATATATAATGAAAATTGACAGACAAATCTACAGTTGTTTTGGGGAGATTTTTGATGGTGGTTTGATCCAGGATTCATCAAAGATTACATATAGCAGCTAGTTAAATATCTCTTGGACTGCATTAATACAAAAAACTCCCTATGATTAATGTTTCTGGTAAGCATGCTACATAGGTGATATTGGGCTCTCAGGGCATCTCAGGTGCAAATGTCAATTTGTCCCATTTTCAGTGATGTTTGATCTTTTGACTAAGGTGATGTCTACTAGATTCCTCCGTTGTAAAAGTACCTTTAATCTGTAATTTGTGGAGTGAATTATACATGAACACCAAGTGAAGTTTCTGTTTTCACCAGTGGCTTTAGCATCCGTTAATGGTCTTGCCTAAATCAAGTTGTTTTTATTACAGTGGTTGCGAAATGGTGATTAATTTCTATCGTGCTTAAATATATTGGTTGGCATTCTTTTGTAAAAACATCTTTCCCTTCTCCCCCTTTCTTATTTGTTTAAGTACCTGTAGACTCAGATTTTAAATCATTGTGTTAAAGTTCATTCTTATGATGGTGAAATCATCCCAAATTAGGCCAATGGAAATGCCTTTAAAGTAGTTTCTTTTACCTTTTCCTAGTGTTTGAGCAGTGCTTTACTTTTTTGTACAATAAGATCATTCAGGCTTACCATATACTTTCTCTGCTTCAACCCTGGCATAAGCTATTCCTCTAAGTAGTACAGGTTCCTTTTAGTGAGAGAATGGTATTTAGAAACCAAATTCTGAGTATTAGATATTCTCTTCGTTACTGTGGTGTCACTGCTTGGACATCCTTTCTTATGAAACCTCTAATTCTAATCCATCACTGCAGGGTTTTTTCCATCCGTTCCCTCATTCTGAATTTGTATCTCCCAGCAACTTTAGTTTATTTGCCATTTGCTCAGCTCTTCAAGACACACAAAATAATTTCAAAATGACTATATCAGCACCACCACCACAACAAACATAAAAATTTTTCATGATAAAACTTCAGGGTATTTTTGCAGCCCTTTTTTTTTTTTTTTGTCCTTAGAATATTACCCATCAAGATTATTATCTTCAGAATAGTATGTTCAAGTGGTATTGAATTACTGGTTTTCCTTCTGGGTTATTTGACATTTAACTAGATTCATTAGTTTATCTTCTTATTGCATTGTATTTTTCTCTAGTCTACTGATTTTATTTTTTGAATATGTAAAACATTAACAACTTTCAAAAGTCAAAACTACAATGAAAGGTATACTCAGACATCCCATCTCATACTTAAAGCATCTTCTTTGTTCCAAATATTCTGAGGTTTTATTAGTTTCTGGTTTATCCTTTCTAGGTTTCTTTTTGCAAAAATAAACATATATATGAAAATAACAAAATACCTTTAAATCAATTTGCAGAGATTATTCTGGTTTTTTTTTTCTTAATGGTGGAAGATTGAGGAAACATTTTAAGACTATCAAATATTTGAACAACATGGTTAGCAAACTTGTCCACTTATAAACATAAATGTAAAATCCTGAAAATACATATACACAGTCAGTTCTCATTTGTAAATCCCCTGTGAATTACCTAACTTACTAAAACTTACTTACTTGTAACACTACAATCAATATTTGTGATAAAAAATTTGACTCATTCTACACACAAACTTCCCAGCTGAGGTCCAACAAGGTGAGCTATGCCTTGTTTCTGCTGTCTTACACAAATACCCTTTTCACAGCCTATTTGGTGTTACATTTTTTGTTTGTGCTTTTTGTTGATGACTTTGCTTTTAAAACAACCCCCACATACGGTGTTGAAGTCTAGTGTTCCTAAGCACAAGAATGCTGTATAGTGCCTTACAAAGAAAATACATGTGTTATGTAAGCTTCCTTCAGGCATGAGTTATAGTGCTGTTGGCCCGAGTTCAATGTTAATGCATCAACAATATGTATTAAATATAGTGCTTTTAAACAGAAACACATAAATTCAAGGTCTGTGTTGATGAAAATGTTGTGACCAGAGACCTAATCCTGTAGTTTCCGTAAGAGCCATTGTTCAGCATTCAGTAATTCAACATTCATGGTCACTTTATAGAACCAAATGACTACAAGTAGTCAGAATTGACTATATATACACACAGACATATAAAACAAATCCTTCAGATTATGAAAAGAATTATATATAGAAACCAAATTAAGGCCTTCCAAAGAATGCAAGATTGATTTGACACTGTACAATTAATGAATTTTTTTCTACCACATAGTCATAGCTGCACAAATATATAGAATGCATTTGATAAAATTCCACATGGATTTGTGTCAAAAAAAGAAAAACCACCCTAGCTAAGCATAAAAATGACTTCAAGAAGTCCTGGCCGGAGCAATCAGTCAAGAGAAATAAAAGGAACAGATACGAGCAGAGTCCAACTATCTCTGTTTGCAGATGACATGATTCTATATCTAGAAAACCCCCTAGTCTCTGCTAAAAGCTCCTAGATCTGATGATCAACTTCAGCAAAGTTTCAGTATACAAAATAAATGTACAAAAATCAGTAGCATTCACATACATCAACAACATTCAAGTTGAGAGCCAAATCAAGAATGCAATCCCATCCACAATTGCCACAAAAAGAATAAAATACCTAGGAATACAGCTAATCAGGGAGGTGAAAAATCTCTGCAACAAGAATTGCAAAACAATACTCAAATCAGAGATTACACAAACAAATGGAAAACATTTCATGCTCATGGATAGGAAGAATCATTATTGTTGAAATGGCCATACTGTCAAAGCAATTTACAGATCCAATGCTATTTTCATCAAAATACCAATGAACATTCTTCACATAATTAAAAAAAAAACTATTTTAAAATTCATGTGGAACCAGAAAAGAGCCCAGATCACCAAGGCAATTCTAAGCAAAAATAACAAAGCTGGAGGCATCACATGTTACCCAACTTCAAATGATACTACAAGGCTACAGTAAGCAAAACAGCATGGTACTGGTACCAAAACACACACAGACCAATGGACAGAATAGAGAACCCAGAAATAAAACCTACAACCATCTGATCTTCGATAAAGTTGACAAAAACAATGGGGACAGGACTCGCTATTCAGTAAATGTTGCTGGGGTAACTAACCATATACAGAAGATTGAAACTGGACCTCTTTCTTATACCATACACAAAAATAAACTCAAGATCAGTTAAAAATACTTAAATATACAACTAGAAAAACTTTGGAAGATAACCTAGGAAATACCATTCTGGACATAAAACCTGGGAAAGATTATGACAAAGATGCTAAAAGTAATTGCAACAAAAACATTGACAAGTGGGACCTACTTAAACTAAAGAGCTTCTGCACAGCAACAGAAACTATCAACAGAATAAACAGACAGTCTACAGAACGGGAGAAAATATAACTATGCATCTGACAAAGGTCCAATATCCAGCGTCTATAAAGAATTTAAACAAATTTACAGGCAAAAAACAACCCCATTAAAAAGTGGGCAAAGGACATGAACAGACACTTCTCAAAAAAAGATAAACGTGTCCAACAAGCATATGAAAAAATGCTCAACATCACTAAACGTTAGAGAAATGCAAATCAAAACCACAATGAGACACCATCACAGGCATCAGAAGGGCTATTACTAAAAAGTCAGAAAATAACAGCTGCTGGCAAGGTTGCTGAGAAAGGGCAATGCTAATACACTGCTGGTGGGAATATAAATGAGTTCAGCCATTGTGGAAAGCAGTGTAGCAATTCCTCAAAGAACTTAAAATTACCACTAGACTCAACAATCCCATTATTGGGTATATACCCAAGGGACTATAAATCATTCTACAATAAAGACACATGCACACACATGTTCATCACAGCACAGTTCACAATAGCAAAGACATAGAATCAACCTAAGTGCCCCACAACAGTAGACTGGATAAAGAAAACGTGGTACATGTACACCATAGAATACCATGCAGCCATAAAAAAAGAATGGAATCATGTCCTTTGTAGCAACATGGATGGAGCTGGAGGTCATTATCCTAAGCAAACTAATTCAGGAACAGAAAACCACATACCTCACATTCTCACTTATTACTGGGAGCTAAGTGATGAGAACACGTGGACCCAAAGAGGGAAACAACATACACTGGGGATTACTTAAGGGTGGAGACAGAGAAGGGAAGAGGATAAAAAACCTACCTATTGGGAACTCTCTTTATTACCTGGGTGACAAAATAATCAGTACACCAAACTCCTTGTACACCAAACTCCTAAGACACGTAGTTTACCTATGTAACCTGTACATGTACCCCTGGACCTAAAATAAAAGTTTATAAAAAAGGAACTTCAACTTTATCAAGGGTAGTATATAAAACCTATACCAGTTATTATATTTAATGGTGAAACATTGGAATGTTCCTTCTGATCTAGGATTAATAGCGTCCATCCACTTGCCCACTTCTATCTACCAACATATTGGAAGTCCTGGGCAGAGTGGTAAGGGGGAAAAAAATGGATGGGTAGGTGGGTGAAACACAAATGTCATTTTTCACACTTTAGGAACTTACGTACCTAGAGTACACAAAATAATATACAGATAAGCAATCGAGATAAATTTAGTAAAGCTGCTGGATCTAAAAAAGATATGCATAGTAGCCACCCCTCCTTCACAGAGAATACATGCCAGCACCCCCCATGGAGGCCTAAAACCACAGCTATTACTGAATCCTATATACATACTATGTTTTTATATATACATACCCATGATAAAGTTTAATTTATAAGTTAGGCACAAGAAGAATAACAATAAAATAGAACAATTATAACAAAATACTATAAAAATTATGTGAGTATGGTATCTCAAAGTATCTTACTGTATTTCACTTACCCTTATGATGTGAGATGATAAAATGCCTATACAATGAGATGAAATTAGGTGAATGACATAGGCATTGTGACATAGCATTAGGCTACTGTTGACCTTCTGACCATATATCAGGAGGAGGAGGATCATCTGCTTTCAGTAATCCTAAATCATGAAGCCATGCCTATGTCCATTGTTAGATATCAGGATCATAAGATATCCTGTTAATGGCTAATGTAAAAAGTGTGGATACTTTGGACAAATGGATGTGATTCATGTCCTGGGTCTGACGGTGTGAGATTTTACCATGCTACTCAGAATGTCACGCAATTTAAATCTTATGAATTGGCTTATTTCTGGAATTTTCTGTTGAACATTTTCAGACCATGGTTAACTATGGGTAACTGAAACCACAAAAGGTGAAACAGCAGATAAGGGGGGACTATTGTATCCAAGTCAATTGCATCTCTGTAACCAACAATAAAAAATGAAATTTAAAAAAAAAAAAAAAAAACAGTAAAGTGTTCCATGGGAAAAGAGATAATAAAAGCATCAAAAACTAGGAAATACCAAGGAATATAACTCCAACAAAAGATGTGAGGAAACTTTTTAGAGAAAATGATCAAAACTATTGACAGTTTTTTTAAGTAAATGGATAACTATTCATGTTCATGGATTTGAAGATTGAATATTGTAAAGATGTTAATTCTCCTTAAATGATCTTTAGACTTAATGCCATACTAATAAAAGTCTTAAGTATATACTATACAGCAGTAAAAGTGAATTATAGAAGCACAAACAACTCAAAAACATAACATCAAATGAAAGCAGCAAATCACAAAACGTAGTTTAAACTAAACTGTAGACATAGGTACTTAAGTCTTTAGTACTCAGTCATAGGTACTTAAGACTATAAAAGGAAATCAAGGGAATAAATAAGGATAAGTGACTAAAATAAGGATAGTGACTACCTAAAATAAGGATAGTGACTACCATTTTGGAAGGGTGTGGGGGATGTCATCAGGGAGGATCATGTTTCCAGGGTGTAGGCATTATGTCTTGACCTGAGTGGTAATTACGTGGTCACTCACTGAGTGACTATTCTTTAAACTGTGTATACTTTATGCAAATAAAAAAATAAGGAGCTAAGCCAAATAATTTGAAATAGACTAAGTATATTACTGAGAATTGATCAGTTATTAAGCTCATCCATGATATGATTAAGTTATTGGTGATTGTTCCATAATGTTGAAGTAACTTGAATGGTTTAAGTTACTTCATTGAGATAGAAAATTCAATTTATAAGAAGTATATATTTTTTAAGACTCTCAGAAATGTTTTGCTACTCAGTTTACTAGAATTTATACTACAGAATTTAGCATATAGCAAATTCTACTTTTACTATACTTGGGAAAACCATTAGTGGAAGAAATACAAATTTTTTATATAACATGGTAATAGAGCGCAATGATACCTACCACTTTTTAAGCACTTGCCATGTACTAGGCATAGGGTCAAGTATGAAATGTATTATCTTATTAATTCTGGAAAAATGTCTAAGGGTGAGTACCACTATTATCCCCGTATTACATGTTAAGGGTCAGAGTCAGGTTATGATCTTAGCCTTTCTGATTCGAGAACTCCTTAACCATAGCCCAATAAGGATTAGAATAAGTATCTAGTAGTGTGTATAGTATTACATATTGTTACAGATTCTCATTTGGTTTTTACTCTCACTCTCTCATGAGGGTAGAGTTTTCCAAGAGACTACATGGCATGTGATATTGCAACAGCCTGAATGCAAAAGTAGATATTAGAATTCATTCATTTTCAATTAAGCCAGACCTTAGAGACTTGAAAAAATATATTTTTTTAAAATGGGGGGTGGGGGGGCAGGCACAGTGGCTCATGCCTCTAATCCCAGTACTTTGGGAGACTGAGGCTGGAGGATCACTTGAGCTCAGGAGTTCAAGACCAGCCTGGGCAGCATAGCAAGACCTTGTCTCAATTTTTAAAAAATTAAATAAGTAAATATATATAAAACAAGGCTGTACTTTTTTACTGTCCTTTTTAAGTCTAATAAATGAATATATTTTAAGACTTGTTCATCTTAACTTCAAATATGATCATTATTAATAGATATAACTCACAGAAATGAAAGTTCATTGGGGGCCTCAGTAATTTTTAAATGTGTAAAAGGGTCCTGAGACCAACAAGTTAAAAAACTGATAATCTATGTGATTTATTAAATTCTCATGTTTGATTTTGTTCTTATAAAATATGTGTTTTTAGGTTGCTACAAGCCTCAGGAAAAATCAGATTACTTGATGTTGGCAGCTGCTTTAACCCATTTCTGAAGTTTGAAGAATTCCTAACTGTTGGCATAGACATTGTACCTGCTGTAGAGGTATGCATAGTTTTGTTTCAGAGTTCAATATTTTACGTGTATATTTACAAAAGAAAAGCACTGTCTTTGCATCCCTAAAATAGCAAACATATTTCATGTGTACCCATTAAGAAGAAATTTCTATTCTAAACTAAATACATTTTGTGAAAAATTGAGCATTTAAGCAAATTTTGTCTTTATTTTCTTTATCATCTAAATAGCCATAATCTAGAACTATGTTAGAGTAAAAGCTTAGCAATTAAGAAACTTCACCTGGGCATGGTGGTGGATCATGCCTGTAATCCCAACACTTTAGGAGGTCAAGATGGGCGGATTACCTGAGGTCAGGAGTTTGAGACCAGCCTGGCCAACGTGGCAAAACCTAAAAAATAAAAAAATTAACTGGGCATGGTGGCGGGCACCTGTAATCACAGCTACTCAGGAGGCGGAGGCAGGAGAATCGCTTGAACCTGGGAGGCAGAGGTGGCAGTGAGCCTACATCGCGTCACTGCACTCCAACCTGGGCGACACAGTGAGACTCCATCTAACAATAAAAAGAAACTTCAGTAGATTACAGAATTCCACATAGCTGTAGTGTTTGGGTTTTGCATTTTGTTGTATTTGGTTTATTATTTTCTTTTAATGCATCTCTTTCTGAAATATATAGTGTTGTAGAGCCATTATGGAATGGTAGAAAGAGGCAAGGTCTTTTGCATCAGCCAGAACTTTATTAAATCCAGCTTGTTTGTACTTGAGTCAATGAAACTACTTAACACTTGGCCTGGTAAATTGTAGGAACTCAGTAAATGATAGATTCTATCCTTTCTTTTGAGAACATTTCCTATGGGTCAGTTATTATGACACTATCATTTCAATTCAGTAAAGCAGGATCACCTCCTTATCAGCTTGAACTTTTTTTTAAGACGGAGTTTCGCTCTTGTTGCCCAGGCTTGAGTGCAGTGGTGTGATCACTCACTGCAACCTATGCCTCCTGGGTTCCAGAAATTCTCCTGCCTCAGCCTCTGAAATAGCTGAATTACAGGCATGCACCACCATGCCCAGCTAACTTTGTATTTTTAGTAGAGACTGGGTTTCACCATGTTGGTCAGGCTGGTCTCGAACTCCTGAGCTCAGGTGATCCACCTGCCTCAACCTCCCAAAGTGCTGGGATTGCAGGCATGAACTACTACACCCAGCCAGCTTGAACTTTCTTTTACCTTAATCATGTGATGCCAAGAGTTTGTGTTAAAGGCATTTTTAAAAGATAGATGACTCTAAAGTAGGCACATTATATCAGAAAAAGATTTTTTTCCAGAATAACATTAATTCATTATGTTTACCATTTTACTCTTGATAGAACTGCAGACACAAAAAAATTTTTTAAATGCATTTAAATATTTATAAAATGCATTTTAATGTTATTTTTAAAGTATGGATTAGAATATTAATATATCAGTTATTAGGGATTTTTTCCCTCTACTGCTGTATTCCCAGTACCTAGAAGAGTGCCTAGTATATTTAATACTTTTTTAAATAAAAGAATAGAATATTTCCAACCTAGGTTTGAACCTCTCCATCACCTTTTTCTAGTCTCTGATCCTCAGTTTTCTCACCTGTATAATGGGGTTAGTAGTGGACCACATTTCATAGGATGTTGTAATGTTTTCTTGGGGAAAAAAAAAGTATTTAAAGCACCAAGCATAGTACCTCTTATGTAGTGCCTGCTAAATAAATGTTTGTTGTTACTACTGGTAAGTTCCTGCATGAAGATTTAACTTTAATTATGTATCAGTTTGATGAGCATGATTAAATCGGTATAACACTGAGGAACAAGCAAGTCCTAAAACCATTCCTGTTAGTTCTACTTTTGTCTTCTCTATGCTAAAATCACTGTTCTTAGGTTACCACTGCAGAGAATTTCTGTGCCATCAGGAACTAGTTTTAAAGCCCAAGTGGCTTCATGCATGAATTCTCTTCCCATCCTTCCTCAAGACATACATGATTCAGGGACTGCTGAGACATCATGACCATTTGATCTGATCCTTAAGCTTAATATTAAATCTATCTATGGATAGGGTTATAAACACTGAATTGTATAGTCACCAGGGAAGACAAAAGAACTGCTATAAATAACTTAAGTGTAGAATCAGAGTTTCACAGTTCAGAATCCTATAATTTTAAAACAGAGTAAAGGGACTTACTCTTCCAGCCAAGATGGGATAACAGACCAGCTTTATCCTCTTCCACTTGAAGCAACAAAAATGTGGACATAATATTTGAAATAATTTGACACTGCACATCAGGTAATGAAGGACAGTGATCTCTGAGAGATGGAAAACAAATGAGACAAGCGCTACAGTTACTCTAGGATATTGCCTTGAGAGAGTTTCCAGGATGTAGCACAGAGAGAAACCCTAGCAGAGTTCAGGTGATTCCGTGACTTGTGAAGATGGAATTGTGAGTCCTCAGAGACCGAGGCAGCTCGTGTTTCTAGAATGGTCTACTGAAAATAAGAAAGCCATAGAAGGAAAACTCCAGAGGCCTGCAAAAGGTCCCCCTTTGAATACTCAGCTGAGTACAGATCAGCACACATGTATATGAGAAGACTACATGAGACTGTACTGTCCAAAAGGATTAGAGGTTACAGTGGCCAGCACTCACACAGGGAAGTACTAATATGGTACCTGTTCCCATCAGCCATACTGGAACATTCAAGATTCACAGACATTTAATAGAGTACACAGAGAAGGGTCTTACCTCAATAATGGAGAATAATTTGCCTTAGACTAAACACTAGTGCTCTAGTCCCACGTAACAAATCTTAAAAGCAAGACCCAAAAAGTTCAGGTTGTCTCCAGGTATCTTAACTACATCACAGAACACAGTTCAGAAATATTTATAGCAATCCATAGTTATGTAGAACCCACCAAGGTAAAATTCACCATGTCTAGCATCCAAAAAAAATTATAGCCATGCAGAGCAGCAAGAAAATAGGACTCACAGTGAGGAGATAAATCAGCCAACAACGACCAACCCTAAACTGACACAGAAACAAGGACATTAAAATAGAGATAATACCTGTTTGGGAAAATTCCTTAAGCTAAACATTTACACAGTTTATATTCTTCCGTTATGCATGTTATGCTTCAATACAGTGTTATTATTTTAAAAATATCAAAACTGTATAAAAAGCTAAGAAGAAACTGTTCTAGAGACAGTACTACAATGTGTGATGTGAAAATGCATACCGGATAGGATTAATGCATATTAGATGTTGCAGAAGGAAAGGTATATTGAAGATAATAACACCTATCCAAAATGAAACACAATTTTTAAAATAGAAGAGCATCAGTGATACAAATCTAAGCAGCTAAATATAAACATAATTGGAATCCCCCAAAAGGTGGGGTTAAAAAAATAATGGCCAAAAACTTTCCAATTTGATGAAAGCTTTAAAATCACAAATTCAGAGAAGCCCAACAAACTCCAAACAAAAGAAACATGAAGAAAAATTACACCAAGGAACATCAAATCAAACTTCTAAAACTAGTGATAAAGTCTTAAAAGCTCCCAGAAATTGTAAAGACACCTTAAAGTACTGAAATAAAAAGTCACCTAGAATTTTATACCCAGCCAAAATATCTTTCAAAAATGAAGATGAAATTGATTTTCTTCAGATATCTAAAAACTGAAATTATTCAATATTAGCAGGCTTATATTACAAGAAATGTTAAGTTGGAAGTGCTTTAGCCAGGTAGAAATATGGCTCTACACAAAGGAATGAAGAACACTAGAAGTGGTAACTATACAGCTAAAAAGATTTTCTCTTCTTGTTTAAACTCTTTAAAGATAAATAAAAATAGATATTTGTGTGTATATATACTAGCAGCAACCAATCAGAAATTTAAATTAAAAACAGTACCATATACTCTAGCATCAAAAATATGAAATATTTTATATGTAAACATATATAAAATATGTAGCTCATAAATCTGACAAAAGTAGAAAAATCCAAATGCTGCAAACCACAAATTAGGAGAAAGTAAAGATGACCTAGGCTGGGTGCAGTGGCTCACACCTGTAACCCCAGCATTTTGGGAGGCCTAGGTAAGTGGATTGCTGGTATCCAAAAGGTCGAGACCATCCTGGGCAATGTGGCGAAAACCTGTCTCTACAAAAAAAAAAAAAAAAAAAAAATTAGCCAGATGTGGTGGCACTTGCCTGTAGTCTCAGCTACTTAGGAGCCTGAGGTAGGAAGATTGCTTGAGCCCAGAGGGTGGAGGTTGCAGTGAGCTACGATCACACCACTGCACTCCAGCCTAGGTGACAGAGTGAGACTCTATCTGTATAGAATCAGTGCAGTCCTCACCAAACTCTTGTGGGCTTTTTTGTAGAAATTAAAAAACTTACTCTGAAATTTGTGTGGAAATTGAAAGGACCTAGAATTAATACCTCAAAACAACTTTGAAAAAGGACAGTGTTGGAGAGTAACACTACCTGATTTCAAAATTATAAAGCTACAGTATTCAAGACAGTGTGGTATTGATGTTCAAGAATATCAGTGAAATATAATAGATGGTTCACAAATAGGCCCAAACTTAGATACCTGATTTTTGCCCAAGATGGAGAGCATAGTCTTTTGCACAGTGGTGTTGAAGCAAAGGGGTATCCATATACAAAAGAAGAAACTTCAGACCATACCACACTCCATATAAAAAAAAATGAACTTGGCCAGGCACGGTGGATCATGCCTGTAATCCCAGCACTTTGGGAGGCCAAGGTGGGCGGATCACAAGGTCAGAAGTTCGAGACCAGCCTGGCCAATATGGTGAAACCCCGTCTCCACTAAAAATACAAAAATTAGGCAGGCATGGTAGTGTGTGCCTGTAGTCCCAGCTACTCAAGAGTCTGAGGCAGGAGAATCACTTGAACCCAGGAGGCAGAGGTTGCAGTGAGCCAAGATCACACTGCTGTACTCCAGCCTGGGCAACAGAGTGAGACTCCATCTGGAAAAAAAACTCAAAATGTATTATAGACCTAAATGAAAAAAACAAACTATAAAACTACTAAAGGAAAACATTTTGGAAAAAAAAGTCTTTATGACCTTGGGATAGGACAAGACTTCTTAGACCTGACTTCGAAAGCAACATCTGAGAAATAACAAATTGATAAATTAGTCTTCATCAAAATTAAAACTTCAGCTCTTCAAAGGACACTGTTAAAAGAATGAAAAGATAAGCCACATGATACTAAGAAAATATTTTCAAGTCATATATCATAAAGGACTTGCATCAAGAATATATAAAGAACTCTCAAAACCCAGTAAGAAAATATTTAAAATTTAAGGAAACCCAATTATTTTTAAATGGGCAAAATATTTGAACACTTTAACACAGAAGATATCTGGATGGCAGATAAATCTGGGAAAAGATGATAAACATCACTAACTCATTAGGAAAATGTAGATTAAAACTGCAATACCACTACACACCTATAACAATTACTAAAATGAAATAGACTAGCTATACCAAGAGTTGATAAGGATTTGGAGGAACTGGAACTCACATACTCCTGGTGGGAACATGAAACTACATAACTACTTTTGAAATCAGTTGAGAGTTATTTAAAAATTAAACTTACTACACCACCTACTGTATGATCTAGCCACCCAAGACATTTCCCCAAGATAAATTAAAGAATGTTGATTCAAACACATGAACGGGAATACTCACAGCAGCTTGAATTGTAATAACCAAAAACTAGAAACAACCCAGATATCCATAAACAGATGTATATGGATAAACCAACTGTGGTACATCCTTGATACAATGGGATACCGTTCTGCAATTTAAAAAGGAATAAACTATTAATACCTGCAAGAAAAATCTCAAAATTATTATTTATATGAAATTCTAGGAAATACAAACTTGAATATAGTGATAGAAATCACATCAATGATTGCCTGCTGGCAGGGGAAGAGAAGGAAGGGACTATAAAGGGGCATAAGGAAAATTATGGGATGTTGGATCTATTCATTAACTTGACCATGCCCGTGGTCTCATGAGTGTAAAAATACATCACAACTTGCCAGACTTATGCTTTTGTGTCACTTATACATGAGTAAAGCTGCCTTTAAGAAAAAGGGAAGAAGAAAAGCATCTTTTTTTCTGGTACTAGAACATTACGTATCACTTTTCCTAATAAACAGTCCAGATGACTATGTGGCCAGCTTGTATATACACTAACATGAGTGAGGGATTAAGGTATTAGGTCATATCTTCGTTAATAACTATTGGTATATGACAGAGTAATTTTTGTCTAATTTTAAAATTGCTTTCTTCTGGTCCATTTCCATAGTTTTAAGATTTAGCAAATTATATAATGTTGTTTATTCCTTTAGTTGTATTGTTTCCCATGGCCATTTGTCTAACTAAATTTAGTTTGTTCCAAACCAGGGATTAGCTTTTTAATAAAATAAAAGTAATGTTGAGGGTTACTTTTTAAATGCTTAAAGTTAATGATTTCAAATAACTTAAGTTTTGGAATCATTCTGCTTGTACAAATTTTATAATGCCTCTTTCATTATCCTCTTTAATTTATTTGATTCATCTTTATTTCATGGTATTTCTTGTTTAGAGTTTTTATATTAGCTTGTTTTTGGTAACTGTAAATGTTAAACTGAATGTAAATAGAAATGTCATTCCTGTAAACTCCTACCCAAATTAAAATTCATGTAAGTCTTAACCCAAAATACACACTTAAATTATTTCCCATTTTAAATTGTTAGGCAAAAATATATATTTAAATGATGATTAGCAAGTCTTTGGACTTAACTACTTTGAGATTTTTGTAAAAGTTGTGGTTGAATAAATCTGTTCAAGTTTAAAATTTAAAAGGAAAAATGTATAATCAATGCTGGAATTATTACTATGATATATGAAATGGTTTGCTGAAAAGTCTATGTATTAAAGTGGAAATAATCTTGAAGTTCTTAATATGCCTTGTTTTCTGTTTCTGCAGAGTGTCTATAAATGTGATTTCCTGAACTTACAGCTTCAGCAACCACTCCAGCTTGCACAGGATGCTATAGATGCTTTTTTGAAGCAGCTGAAAAACCCTATTGATTCTCTTCCTGGAGAACTTTTCCATGTGGTTGTTTTCTCTCTCCTCCTTTCTTATTTTCCATCTCCTTACCAGCGATGGATTTGCTGCAAGAAAGCCCATGAACTGTTAGTGTTAAATGGTTTATTACTTATCATCACACCTGATTCCTCCCATCAGAACCGTCATGCTATGATGATGAAAAGCTGGAAGATTGCTATAGAGTCTCTGGGCTTTAAACGCTTCAAGTACTCAAAATTTTCACATATGCATCTGATGGCATTTAGGAAAATCTCTCTAAAAACCACAAGTGACTTGGTTAGTAGGAACTACCCAGGAATGTTATATATTCCTCAAGATTTCAACAGTATAGAAGATGAGGAATATTCTAATCCTTCCTGCTATGTTCGATCAGATATAGAAGATGAACAACTAGCATATGGTTTCACAGAACTCCCTGATGCTCCATATGACTCAGATTCTGGAGAAAGTCAAGCCAGCTCTATTCCTTTCTATGAGCTAGAGGACCCCATATTACTTTTAAGTTAATATAGAAGCAAAAGGCCCTTTCAGTCCAGGCTCCTAAACTAATTGCTTACACCAATTGGAAATACTAACATGAACTCAGTACTGAAAACCTGGTTTGCATAAAAGAAATGCAGAGGTTTACAGAGTTTGCTATTTTTTTCTACTTCTCAATTTTAAAATTTATTCTTATATAGAAAGCTTAAAGTTTCATGCAGAGTGACTCATGTCATAGCAGAAACTTCTGTTACTTTAGCATTTAGCACTATCATAGAAAGGTACCTTTTTCTCTTTAGTGCTATTGTGAAAACAAGCATAATTTGCTATATGTTTTCCTTTTCAACTTTTCAGTGTTGACTATAAACCATTGAATGGGAAACTTTAAGATGTAGAAAGCTGTAGATTGCACTTTGATGACTCACAAGTTAAATGTGATACAGAAAAATAGATCGGTTAGTTGTTTTGTGATGCACTTATCTTTTTCTTTTTTCTAACTAAAATTGTGATGTTACAGAAAGTCATTTTATGTTCCTTTATATTTCCTGAACTTTTTGTAATTGGTGATAATTCTTTTTCTTTCTTCCTTCTATTAAAAGCTCATTTGACAGCATCAGACATTGGGGGAGAGATTTCCCCCAAAGTATGTATTCTAATTTCATTAGCCCTATCCATTAAACACCATTGCCAAAGTAGTATTTTCATAACTTTGTTGATTTGGGCCTTGGTGTGAAGTATATTTACCTGAGAGTTCACTTTTACTTTTCTTAAACTTAGGTTTCATTTACAAAATGTTTTATTTAAGCAAGGAACAATGTAATACTCAATAATGACCTAAAACACCTTTTTGAAAGGGTTTGCACTTGGAAGAGTTTATGTTCTGTTGAAACCAACTTTGATAGGGTCCTCACCTTTCTGTGAAGGAGGTGCCGCACTACAAGTTTCAAATTATATGGAAAAACTTAAAATTAATCCTCTGTTGGTGATCTCATAAAATGGTTTTGACCTTTTGGTATCTTAATTTCTATCTAAACTCTATCAGAAAATTTTCTTTGACTATATCAATTAGTTGGCTGTGGGAATTTTCCCTTTCCACATTAATAAATGCCTTTCTGTGTTTCTGAATCAGAAGCAAATGATTAGGGAAAAATATATGTCCAAACAAGACAAGATTAGTTTAAACAGTTAAGAACATTTAGTCCACATTGTCTTGTCAGCCAGCAATTGTCACGGAAACTATCATTTTTAAGAGTGCCACTGTGTGGATTTTTTTTTCAAGTGGTTATTACATTAAAATTACCTCATACTGAGGTTTTTGCACTGAAATATCACAGTTTCAGATTTCATGGTTAATGTTGTGCGTATGTTTGTATGTTTTTAAAGGAAACTTGCATTTTCAATAGTTGATCCTAAATTTCATAAACTGCACTTCTTTACTCTGGTAAAGCTGATGTTTTTGTGCTTATTGTGAATTGCCGTAGTACCTTTGAATGTCAAATTTTATTTAGAAATATAAAACTTATCCTTTATGATATAAATGGTTGAGTGTATGTACCCAGTATTTCAAATTAAATTTCACATTGCTAAATTAATGAAAGTAACAAGATTGTGATTTTTTAAAGTCAGTTGATTAAATGCAATAAATATTGGTTGCTCAAATATGCCACAAGTAACTCAAAATTTTTCATTTACTTTCAATAGCATAAGATTGCTTAATATTTAGGATTGACTGTTGTTTCCAGTTAAGCACTACAGGATTATGCCTTGTAGCTTCCCCAAGAGAAGGGGGAAAAAAAGCACTGTGTTGATAATACAGAACTATTTTGAACAATTTTGGTAGTAACTTTTACCATACTGTTTGCTTTTTGACTTGGGTAAATATCTTAAGAGAAAAGAAAACAATACACCAAATGAAAATGCTTTGAAAGTAAATGAAAACAGCACTTTTGAAAGGCTGGTGTAGTATGACCCTGGAGTCAGCCTTTGTGTTATAGCTAAAATGTTGGTGCTATAAATTCTGATTGTTTACAGATGTTGATTCTGCTTATGCTCCAAAGTGTGCATGATGTATTTTACGTAGTACTCTGAGGAAGTCTCTTTATAAAACCTACTACCACTTAGTATAAATTTGTTTGAATTTATATCATTTGTTACTGTAAATTCAGCTTATTCAAATTAGGTTGGCACAGATTTAAACTGATATACATTCCACCAAAGCCAATTCAGTGTATAAGTATTGAAGTATAAGCAGTCATTGCAGCTTGATGCCAGATCATGTATGTAATAACAAGTGGAAGTTAATAGGGCCTTCTAATACTGTATGGGTACTCCTAAGAATTATTTCATTTTGGATATAAAGAAGTTATAAGGCCTCCTGTCACATTCACAGCAGGTTCTCCAAAATAATTTGGTTGTTTCAAAAACAAATGGTAATCATTTGGTTGGATTCTTCAGGATCATGACTAGATCATATGGTTTTACCATAGTTGCCAAGTGGTGGGAGGTAGCATACCTGAAAATGTACGTGTGTGTTTGTTGTATTTTTTCACATTTTGTGAACAAAGCACATTTATTAAAAATTTTAAATTTTCTAGTATTCTTTGTCTGTTACTTGTAAACCGAGAGTTCTGTGGTCTTTGATGTATCTCACTAAGTGATTTTGGCATTGGGAAGCAATTTAGAACTTGAGTGACTTGTACAATTTTCCAACTGGGTTTCATTTTTGTTAAATCCCTTAATGTCATAAATTTATTTACTGAGATCCAGAGAACTCAAGTGACTTCCCATTGTCATGTTTTGTCATGTTTATGACAGAAGCAGGGCAACAGCATAAATTCTACTTCATTATGTGTCAACCATATCATATTCTTTTTTTTGAAAGTAAACTACATAATAATTTATCAGTTCTTTCAGGGCAGCAGATGTCTTTCTCGTAATATGAAAGGTTTTTTGTTGTTGTTGTTTATTAAACAAATGTTTGAATTCTGCCACGTGCTGTATTGCTGGGAAAGCAGCAAGGATTGGAGTGATCATTATCCCCTGCTCTCGTGGAACTTATGACCTAAGAGTGAAGACAAGCATGCTACGTGTACTTAGTATCTGTATCCAAGAATGATTACCTGCTGATCCTATAGTTTTGCCCCTGCTTAAAATCCTTAATTCACAGACGTAGAACAGGAAATAAGAAAAGCTTTAAACACAAAACTAGCAAATTACATATTGTGGATAAGAGATGTATTGTTCATACCTCTAGAAAAGTATAACCTAAATATAAATTCTGATGTAAAAGCAGAAAAAAAAATGGATTCAAGCTTTTTGTTCCATTTTCCCAGACTTTCTGAGCACCATGCAGCAATGCTATTCCTCTGCCAGAGTCCACACACTAGGTCAGCAGAAATGTAAATCAAAGATTTGGTTCCTTCTTGGTTTTGTGAATTGCTTGTTAGATGGTAACAAAGGTAGAAAACATTCTTTGTTACAAAAAAAACAAAACAAAACCCGTAATACAAACATTTACTACAAGGAATGTTTGTATTATAACTATTCTTCAAAAAAAAACTGAATTGCAATAACCATGATAGTATGATAGTTCATGTTAAAGTCATATCCATGAGCTACTGTGAATGCAAAGCTCCCCAAGTATATTAGTGGTGGCCTATATATATATATATATATATATATATATACACACACACACACACACACACACTACAAAACCCAACAAACAAGCAGGCTACAATAGCTAACAATTTTAAAGATCTCTAAGTGCATAAAAGGAGAGAGATGCTGGTTTTTCTAAACGTTTTTCTCTGATGAGAGAAATGCAAATTTCAACAATTGGAAAACCTTTTAAATTTACCTTAAACTTTGGTTTGTATGCTTTTTTCTAAATTTGTTTCAGAATCTCAGTAGTTTTCTGGCCAGGTGCGGTGGCTCACGCCTGTAATCCCAGCAGTTTGGGAGGCCGAGGTGGGTGGACTGCTTGAGGTCAAGAGTTCAAGACCAGCCTAGCCAACATGATGAAACTCCATGTCTACTAAAAATATAAAACTTAGCCAGGCATGGCGTGACTGTAATCCCAGCTACTCAGGAGGCTGAGGCACAAGAATCACTTGAACCTCGAAGGCAGAGGTTGCAGTGAGCTGAGATCACGCCACTGCACTCCAGCCTGGGTGACAGTGAGGCTCGATCTCAAAAGAAAATAACCATCTCAGTAGTTTTTAAATTAGTATGCATCTATTTTTTTATGAGGATCTTGTTACATATGGCACTATTGAGTATAAACTTCTAGTAAATATAAGTTAAGCAGTTCAATTTATTTTGAATTTTATTTTCAACCATAACACCTTTGCTGAGTTATGAGAAAGCTAGTCTGCTTTTTGTGATAGTATAAAATATTTACTGTCAGTGCTTGTTTTTAGTAATCAAAAATGATAGCTAAAACTATTTTGCATGATAAATCTTTTAAGTTTGGGCCCATCAGTAGTATCAAAGATGGTACTTCTATGTTTTTTAAGTTAAAGGAAAACTACAAAAAATTAGAGCATAGTCTTTGACTGCAGAATTGTTTCTTGAATTTGTCATTAATAATTTGAAAGCTGTAAAACAAATCTATTGTTGGATTGGAATGCCTATGTAAACCATAAAAATGGTAAGGAGCATTACCCCCCAAAAAATGAAAAAGTATTTTCTAGATCCAGCCCTGTTTGCAACTCTTTAGGGAGAAAATGCAAGAAAATATACTTGCATCCTTTTACTGCATATATCCAAGTAAATTATTCAGTAGTGTCCTGATGACAGTATTTCTTCTGTAGCTCTTTGAACTGGTGTGGGAAATCAGCTACTGAGAAGAATATGTTTTGTGGTCACAGATACTCTATATGAAGCTATAATAGAATCCATATTTAAGTTGTTTACATTTACATTCATCCCTAGACCTACAAATCCTTTTTGCAGTTAGCTAATCCACTCTAGCTATGCCCGTTGTCTTCTACAAGGAGAAAGAATACGAACAATGACCATGGCCAGTATTAATTTCCTTCTCCCTTAAACTCCTGTTCTATAATGCGTCTCTGGATAAAAGAGTTTTTGCATTGACAGGCTAAAACATGAAAGAATAATGAAGTCAGGAAAAAAATGGTGTCCAAATTGCCACAGATACTTCTAATAGAAATCCAAGAAATAACATGTTTCCTAAAGCTAGGCATGGATGAAACATTCCTTGGAAATAAATGGGTGATTACTGGAAAAAGGAAAAATCTTTGAGACTGTCTGCAAGAAGAAAGATGCTTAAAACAGAAAGAGGGCCTAACAGCTTAACTAACTGTATAACGAGCTTTATATTCTCTGGCCCCTCTGAATCATTACCACAGATTAAAGTACTGGAGTACAGTGTGATGGAAGTAGAACAGGGACCTGGGAATTTGAAAGTAAGAAGACATATTTTGATAGGAAAGTGGAATGGTCTGAAGCTTGTAACCAGAAAAGGTGAGGGCAGGTGGGGGAAGGGGAGGGCAGAGGGGAAGACCCTGTGGGCCTAGGGAATGGTGCCAATTGGAATGAAGAGATACAGAATGGGAGTCAGGATGTCACAAATCATCCCTTTAGTCTTAGGGTTACACTAAACTGAACTGCTAATATCAATTCTATAACTGAGAAAGTTCCAACAAATTATTTATAATAAAATGAACAGGCTGGGTGTAGTAGCTCACACCTGTAATCCCAGCACTTTGAGAGGCCAAGGCAGGTAGATCGCTTGAGCCCAAGAGTTCAAGACCGGCCTGGCAATATAGTGAGACCTCATCTGCACACAAAAATTTAAAAAATCAGCCACGCGCAGTGGCGCGCACTTGTAGTCCTCACTACTCGGAAGACTGAGGCACAAAGATCACCTGAGCCTGGGAGGCAGAGGTTGCAGTGAGCCAAGATTAGGCCAATGCACTCCAGCCTGGGCAACAGACTTAAGAGCTTGTCTAAGGAAAAAAAAAAAAAAGACCAACATTTTCCTCCCTAAAATTTATCAAATGGAAAGAAGCAACATTTTAACATCACGCTGTAGAAGACAGTATTGTAAGTAAATATAGGTTAATAGTAATACTTCTGTGAGATACTTATGTAATACACAGTCCCACAGAATGTGAAGCATGAAATTCAAAAGAAAGCAAGCACAAGTCTGTGACAAATCACTTTATATAGAGTATTACCTAAGACATTATGTACTTGGAGTTGTCTTGAGTAATAATGAATTTTCACTGATCTAGTAGGCCTTGTGGTTCCCTTTTTATAACTACGAGGACTATTTGTGGGAATAACTAGCTCAAGTTAGGGGTCATTTGTGGCAATAACATAGTTAACTAGTCTACACCATTCAATCAATATTGATTCACTAATTGAGAATTTCTGTGCCATGGCGCTGGATTAGGTACTATAAGGGCTGACAATGGGAACTTAAATACACTAGCATTAATACGAGGCAAAAAATAAAAAACATTACAGAAAACATTCTTGCACTGCAGCATCTGGTGGTACATATAAATGAAACCTGTTCACTTCTATGACAACTGTTCATAACCCATCTAGAGGCAATTTACTTTAATATGGATACCCCTTATCATAAAGGGGCCAAATGTAAATGATGCGGCCCCTCCCTACCTTTCCAACTTCCCACCATTCTCTCCTTGACCTTCTGTGGGGGAAACACACACACACACACACACACACACATCATGTGCCCACCTTTGCACTAGCTAGTCCCTCTGCCTAGAATTTCTTCCTCCTATATTTTATTTCCATGGCTAGTTTGTTTTTGTTATTGAAATCTCTGCTTAAATGCCACATCCTCTGGGACACCGTCCTAGTTCACATAATTGAAAATAGTCTCT
Organism: Macaca thibetana thibetana; assembly: GCF_024542745.1. NCBI lineage: Eukaryota > Metazoa > Chordata > Mammalia > Primates > Cercopithecidae > Macaca > Macaca thibetana. The sequence continues at coordinate 46,339,861 of NC_065580.1, forward strand.
TCACAATACCATAAAGTCTCTGCATAGCTCTAATTATCTGAAGTTTATCTTTGTCCATGTTCATCTGTGTATATGGGCAAAGCCCCTTTCTATCCTGTATCTTCAGCCTAAATAAGTACCTTGCATAAAGAAGGTGATTGAATACAAATTTCCAAGTGGTTAATTTCACCTTCCAAAATGCAACTGTGATGATACAGGGCCACTGCTGATGCTTAGTTTATGAATCTTTTGGGGTGGTCTGGTCCTGTTTATATTAATTAATGTGTTCTCATAATTAAGATATAGCTCAATTTATACTTCAGGAAAGTCTAAATTGGTTTGTATAAACTGAGGCTTAGATCAATCCTAAGTAACCTGGAGCCATATAATTTCTCTTCTGTGTATTCCCACACATTCATTAAAATGAATTATATCTAAACCTAAAATGCTACTTTCTTGCCATGTCCGTCAGTACTCTCTCTTCAATGGCCAGCTCCCTCTCCTTGCTAGTAAAAGAATTTAAGTTTGTAAACCATCATTAGCTTTTACATCTTTAAAAGGAATATTTACCTAAATGATCTCTTCAACCCCACAAGAGTAGTGGTACTCCAGAAGTTTCTTTATTCATATAAGGGATACATGATTTGTACTACTTTCCACTGGCTTTTGTATCTAGAAAGATTTCCATCACTAACCCTATGAAAACTTATTGGGGCAAAGTTCTTCTCAGAACCTGTTTGTTAATCCACAAAATTCACTTTGCAAGGTTATTGATAGGTTTAAAAATGATATCTGTAAAGCAGATAACCATCTTGTCACATAGTAGGGATACGACATATAGTGACTATTATTTCTTTTGGCAAAGTGCCTTTAATAGCCCCATTCCTTCTCTTCATTCAGTCTTGCCTGCTCCGCACACATTCACTATTTCATCTCCACCATGAACACCCAATTCGAAGTCTGATATCAACTCCTTAGAATCATACTGAGCAAGATAATCAGTGTTTTCTTATCTTCAATTTTTCTTCCCTATGAATTCCCAGAAAATGATGTAAGATACGCACTTCACTACAACCTACCCTACAAGATTTCAATGGAAACTACAAAACAAGTCACAATACAAGATTGTCTTGTCTTTTTATCTATGAATTCACAAAGACAGGGGACCACTTATTCATTGTGTTTGAATCAACTATTAAGCCTGAGAGAGGGTTCCATAAATATCAAGCTTGGCTGTGTTACGCCACTCTTGCATTGCTATACTCAAGACTGGGTAATTTATAAGAAAGAGCTTTAATTGGCTCATGCTTCTGCAGGCTGTACAGGAAGCATAGTGCTGGCGTCTGCTTCTTGAGAGGCCTCAGGAAGCTTTTACTTGTGGCAGAAGGCAAAGCAGGAGCAGGCACTTCACATGCTGAAGGCAGGAGGAAGGGAGAGTAGGGGAGGTGCCACGCACTTTAAACAACCAGATCTCGTGAGAATGAACTCGCTACCCAGAAGACAGCACCAAGCCATGAGGAATCCACTCCCATAACCCAAACACCTCCCACCAGGCCCCACCTCTAACACTGCGGATTACATTTCAACACGAGATTTTGGTGAGGACAATTATCCAAACTATACCAATGGCAGTTAATATGAACTAGGAGGATCACCAGCTTTAAGAGTAGGATGGGATTAGCAACATCACAGCATTAAAGAGGGAGAAAACCCTTGAAACATTTTAATTCAGTTTCTAAAGCACTGACTTCATGAGCTGTATAAAAGCGCACCTAATGTTGCTTCTATTATATTCTAAATTACTCAGGTGTAACCTCATCCAAGGAGAATACTTGTTGGAGGCACCAACTAAAGTTATTGATAGCATTACTGTATATGCAAGAACAGATTGGAGGCCTAGTATCCCCTTTTGACATGACAACAGCCTAAAAAATTACAACAGGAGCAACAGAAAAAGCAACATTTTTATAAAATACCATTTGGTTCTAAATAACGTTCTTTAATTATCTTGATAACTAACATAAAGCAACTATTATGTATCCAGTATTGTGCTAAGCACTCTACAAACATTGCCTCACTATAAAGTAAGTACTATTATTACAATTTTACTAGTGAGGAAAGCGAATCTTTGAGATGTTAATCAACTGTCTAAATTTACAGAGTTAGGAAAGTAGTTCATCCAGGATTTAACTCAGGCCTCACTTCAAAGCTCATGTTCACTCAGCATATTATCTGAGTTACCTAATCAATTAAGCTGTCTAAATTACTATATATTTTTGAAATTAGTTTCATAAACATTAGACACTGTATATAGTGCTGTGAGGATGCAAAGTTGAATAAGGTATCTATATAAATGTTTGCATTACTGTAAGGGATTATTTTAGGTACTGAGTCAGATACCGAGATTAATCAGACACATTATGCCTTCAACAAGCTTCCAGTCTAGTAGGGAAGACAAAATATATACTTGAGAATTATAACACATGGTTAGAAAAAGATGTCACAAAAGAAATTGAAGAATCAAATATTTTCTCTTTTAAAAAGGCACAAGAGCCAGGTTTGACAGCTTAATTTTTTCAAACTTGAATGATTTTTTTGAAGTCTGTTTTAAAGCATTGAAAAAGAAAACTTTTCAGCTACAGTTTTGTTTCTAAACTTGGAAAGCACACAGATGAAACCATAGGCTATGTTAATTTTCTTTTGCCACTCTAACAACCTTTCCCGGGTTAACACAACACAAATCTATTATCTTACAGTTCTGTAGGTCAGAAGTCCAAAATGGGTCTCAATGAGCTAAAATCAAGGCATCAACAAAGCTGCATTCTTTTCTAGATGCTCTAGGGGAGAATCTATTTCCTTGTCTTTTCTAGTAGAGGCTGCCTCCATTTTAAGGCTCATAGTACACTTCCTCTGTCTTCAAATCCAGTCAAGTCAGCACAAGTCCTTCTCACATCACATCTCTGTGAACTCTCCTCTGTTGCTGCGTCTCTTTCTCTAGTTGCAGCTGGAAAAGGTTTTCCCTTTTTAAGGACTTGTGCAATTCGATTGGGCCAATGTAGATAATCTAGAATAATCTTTTTAGCACAAATTTGTTAACTTAACTCATATGTGCAACGCCCCTTTTGCTATGTAAAGTAGCTTATTCACAGGTGTCACGAATTAGGACATCTTTGTGAGGCCATTAGTCTGCCTATTCACAGGCTAATTCCACTTATAACTGTTAATGCCAAACAACTAAATAAAATACTAAGAAGAAATCACATAAAAGTAATATGACACAATTCACTACTACCCAAGAGGATTCTTTTCCTTCCAAGAGTGAATTCAGGCAAGTAATAAATAATGTAAGTCATTATATCCACCAAATTAACATATAAGTTAAAGACAAAACTCAAATGATCATCTGGATTCTGGAAAAAGCATTTATTTAACACTTTCATATAATAAACTTTAACTCAGATTAATAGAAGAAATCTTCCTTAACATCTCAAAAGGCATCTACCACAAACCTATAGAAAACCTCATATTTGATTAACAAACACTAGTAGCCTTTCTTTAAAGACAGAAAGAAGAATCATGGTGCCCAATCTCACCATGACTGTTCAATATTGAGCCAATAGACTTACCTAATTCAGTAAGATAAGATAAATAAATGAAGTACAATCACTGGAAAGGAAGAGACAAGACTCATTATCTATAGATGGTATCATTGACTAAAAAGTGTAAATGAAATGGCTGAAAAACTACTAGAACTGCAAGAAACTTCAATACAGTAGATTTCCTAAAAATCAGCAAAACCCAATTAGCAAATACAATGGAAAAATCCTATTCGAGGTTGCAAAAACAAAACAACTATAAAAATACTTATCAATAAGCAAAATATTAAAAAAGTTTTGAGACCTATTTAAAGAAAATACTACAACTTTACTAAAGAACAGAAGACTGCAGAGACTGCCAGCTTCCTGATGAGAAGACTAAACATCAAAAATATGTCTGTGCTTTGGGGAGATATCAAATTTGGAAAATGTCAAATCTTCCCCCAAATTAACCTAGAACTCATTGCAGTCTCAATCAAAATTCAAATACAATTTTGTATGGATTTTATAAGCTAATTAAAATTTCATATGAAAGAAAAAATGGACAGGGACAACAAATAAATTTTTTGAAAAAGAATAAAAATGATGATATAAAAGCAGACTAAAGGCCAGGTGCAGTGGTTCATACCTGTAATCCCAGCACATTGGGAGGCCAAGGTGGGAGGGCCCCTCGAGACTCGGAGTTTGAGACCATCCTGGACGACATAGAAAGATGCCATATCTACCAAAAATAAATAATTAGCTGGGCATGATGGCATGCACCTGTGGTTCCAGCTATTTGGGTGACTGAGGCAGGAGGATTACTGGAGCCTGTGAGGTCAGAGATGCAGTGAGCCACAATCACGCTGCTGCACTCCAGTGTGGGCAACAGAGTGAGACTCTGTCTCTAAAGTTAAAAAAGAAAAAAAGCAGACTACAAAGCTACCATAATATAAATGATAGAAGATAAATGCAAATACATTAAAAGAAGAGAATAAAAAGATCAGAAACTGTTCAATGTACATATAGGAAGTTAGTATGACAAACATGACATTTCAAATCAGTAGAAAAATAATGGACAGTTCAATAGTATTGATGGTAGACAATTCAATAAATAATAACCATGAACAAAAATGGGAACTGACAGTTCATATAAAAGGAAATACAAACGGCAAAAAAGAAAATCAGGAGCTCAACCTCACCAGTCATGAAAAAATGAGCAAATTAAAACAACAAGGAAATATTATTTTCATCCACCAGCCTGACAAACTGAAAAATAAGATGTACTACTGACTACAGTTGTGGGGATGTGAATATTATCCTTCACAATTGGTAGAAATTTGGTATGAACCCAAAAAGCCTTTTTGGAGAACAATTTAGCAGCATAACCATTTTGAATAAGCACTTAACCCAGCAACTTCTACTCCATAAACATATCACCATGTGTGTAAATTTTACACATTCACTGAAGCACTGTTCTTAATAATTAAAAACTGGCAAGCCTAAATGTCCATCAACAGAAAAATAGTCATATAAATCTTGGTAAATTTATTCTACACAGTTTAAAATTTTTTTTAAAAGCACACACACACAGTGGGTCTCTGCATTTGTCTTGTGAATATCTCTGAGATATGTTGCTAAAAATGAAAAGAAAGTCAATAACATTACTGAAGGAACATAACTACAACCAAACAAAAAACAAAATTACACATTTGTAAAACTCTGTAAAACTCTTATTTAATGCATAGATAAAAGTGATGATTCTCAAAATTTAGTATGATTAAGAATGACCAAAGTGCAGCTTCCTAGTTCCTACTTCCAAGAGATTCCAATTCGGAAGGTCTGGGTTGATGCACAGGCACCTCCATTTTTAACTAGCTCCCCAGGTGGTTTGAAGCAAGGGCTTTACCAGGAACATTCTGAGAACTACTGATTTAGAAGGATATAGTATACTAAATGGTAACACTGTGTTCCTGTAGGTATGGGAATGGCTTTGGCAAAGCGCTGAACTCCCACTCTTTCCTCTGCATAGTTTTACTTGTTTGAATTGCATGAATTAATGTAATCTGTACATTTTTAAATTAAAATAACAACAGGAAAATAAGTGAAAAAAATGTGAAGTGTCTTTAGTCACTTGACAGATAAAATCTATGAGAATTCAAAGGAAGACACCATTTGCACCTGTGGCACTCAGGGAAAACTTCCTAGAGCAAGTGGCATTTGAAATGAGCTTTGAAGGAAAAGCTAAGGTTATAGGACAAGTAAAGCAGAAAACATATTCTACGCAGAGAAATGGATGAGAACACAGAGAGGGGAAATGAGGGCCCTTAATTAGTGAGCATTTCCAGTTGATAGAGTTTAGGGCAGTAAAGAGAAATATTAGGAATAAGAAATATAATAGTAGTACATGAGATATTTTTGGAAGTTCTTTGCTATCAAGCTGAAGAATCTGAACTCTATATAAAACAGTGAACAATCACTGAAAGATTTTGAGCTTAAGAATTGTGTGACAGATGCTGCCATAAAAAAGAATGAGATAATGTCTTTTGTGGGAATATGGATGGAGCTGCAGGCTATTATCCTTAGCAAACAACACAGGAACAGAAAACCTGTGTTACAGAATATGACATGTTCTCACAATTGGAAGCTAAATGATGAGAACTTACCAGCGCAAAGATGGAAACGACAGTCATGGGTCTACTTGAAGGTGGAGGGTGGGAGGAGGGAGAGGAGCAAGACAACTATTGGGTATTGGGCTTAATTCCTGGGTGATGAAATAATCTGTACAACAAACCCCCATGCATGAATTTACCTATGTAACAAATCTTCACATGTACCCCCGAACCTAAAATAAAAGTTTTTTTAATTGTGTAATCATTACACTACAATAGAACAAAATTTTAGGAAGGTTAATCTGATACCAGGATGCATTAAAGAGGCAGAAGGTGGAGGGGACACTATAGTGCATTCCAAAAGAAATGAGCAGGAATTTTTATAGAGGCAGTAGAAAGAGAAGAAGGTGGAGCCCGGGTGATGAGTAGAGAATACATAATGAATGAAAGAGAAAGATGAGAGGGGAAGGGTTTGTTTTCAGAGATACAGAATTTAGACAAGTTTAAAATGTGACCTCAGTTTCCCGAGAGCTTGAGGTATAACAGGCTTGGGAATCAGCTGCAGAAAAGTGAGAGTTAATATCAAGATCTAACTAAGAGAGCAAACAAAGGAAGACAGGACCAAAATAGACTCCAGGGCTGGGGGGTGGGGGACCTATTTAAGAGAAAGTGGGATCCATTTTTTAAAAACTGGAACAAATAAAATGAAGAAAAAGTAATCAGAGATGTAGAATGAGAACTAGAATATAGATCTTCCAAACTAATAGAGAAAGGATGGTCAATCACACCACCACTCTCCCCAACTACCCTCACCAGTCTTGAGTTTTCACTTTGTTTCATTTCTCAATTGGTTAGAACAGTGGTTCTCAAAACTGGCATTTATCACAACCTTCTGGGAATGAGGACATCAAAGAATTCAGGTCTGGAGATTTTGTTTGAAATCTCAAAATCTGTCTATTTAAACATTTCCCTTACAGCTTATGGACCACTACTTCAGATATAATTTGCTTTATAGTAATAAAGGAAAGGTGGTAAACACTAAAATCAAATACACTTAAAAATTATTACACAATTGAAGAAAAACTTAAAATCTTAGGATATGTGTGAGAGTTGGATAAGTAGAAGGAAAGGGGGAAGCAATATAGGGCTAAATCTGTTTACATGTAAAAGTCAGAAGTTATTCTTTTGTCTTTGTTTTTGTAATTAGATGTGACAAAGATAAAAGAATGGATATTACATTATGAGTATTTGTAGACTTCTCCCCTCTCCCTGCTTCCTAACAAGGTTCCTGGCCTCCCTGCTGAACGCTGGGTACTAAGGTGCCAGTCTGAAAAAATGAAAGAGGAAAACTGAAAGAAGCCTGACTCAATTAGCCTATATAAAAATTAAAATAGCTAACAACTGGGAACTTACTGTCAGGCTAAGATAATTGAGAACCTTACTGTAAGGTATTTACTGTTCTAAATACCTAACATATATTAACTCATTTAATTCTCACAACAATGCTCTGAATTAAATATTATTACTATTTCTATTTTACACATGCGAAACAGAGCTAGTAAGTGGCGCAGATGGATTCAAACTCAGGCAGTCAATAGCTCCAGAACTTTTGCCGGTCTTAATCACTACCTTATACACTTCAGATAATAAACAATGAACAGACCAGGCGCAGAACCTCACACCTGTAATCCCAGCACTTTGAGAGGCCAAGGCAGGTGGATCATGAGGTCAGGAGTTCGAGACCATCTTGGCCAACATGGAGAAACTCCATCTCTACTAAAAATACAAAATTAGACATGGTGGTACACGCCTGTAGTCCCAGCTACTCGGGAGGCTGTGGCAGAATTGCTTAAACCCGGGAGGCAGAGGTTGCAGTGAGCTGAGATTGTGCCACTTAAGCCTAAGCAACAGAGCGAGACTCCACCTCAAAATAAATAAATAAATAAATAATGAGCAGATAAGGAGTGAGGCAGAGAGAAAATAAACCAGTGGAACGCATTGAAAAAGATACTTTTGAGAGTACATGGAGAACAGATAAGAGATATTAAAACTAAGTGTATTAATTAAAAATATGAATAGGAGGCACTTTTACAACTAATAAATTAGAAAATTTTTTATTTAAATGGTCAACATTTTATAGACCAATTACACTTTGTTCCCATCCCAGAATACATCTTGGGAATAGATAGCTGATCAGGCCTGACCCAGCAAACAACTGCCAGGGAATTCTGATGGAGAGTTGTGTGGTGAACCCTGTGATCAGGGAATGGGAAATGGACACCAGTCCACTTTCTAGCCCTGCGGTGAGTAGAGGTGCTGAGCAATACCACCTACAAGGGTGGGGGCATGATGAAATCACAGAGACTATTAGGGAGTTGACCTGGGCAGGCATTATAAGGTCAGTGCACAGCCCATACAACAGCCCTGAATGGCCCATGCAGAAGCCTGATGGAACACAAAGAATAGCAGTAGATTACTAGGAATTAAGTAAGGTGGTCCCCCCCACCCCAGTGTATGTGGCTGTTCTCAATGTTACCTCTCTTGGGACAAGGGTAGGAGAAGCCATGGGCATATGCCATTTGGTTATTGCCAGCCAATGCCTTCAGCATCCCCCATTGCCCCCAGAGAGTCATGACCAATTTGCATTCACATGGGAAGAAAAATAATGGACTGTCTTGCCCAAGGATACCAACCTGGAGAGGATACATGTTTCCTATGAACTTTTAGGTCTTTTTCTGGCAGATAATCTGCACAGCCCCCACCTTACCCTCTCACTTGGCGAACAAAGGATTGGCGGTCAATGCACACAAAGACCAAAGGCCAGGTTTGCCAGTCTGGTTGTCATCTGGTTGGGTAAGATGAAAGTCTTTCAGTCTGCTCTTATGGACAAGGTGTAGGCCTACCCATGTCCTACCACACCAAAGCACTTGCAAATTTCCTTAGGCCTCCTAGAGTGTTGGTATCCTTTTATTCCTCATTTGGCCCAACTCCTTAGGCCCCTATACTGCTAGTCAAGATGGGTGCCCACCGGGACTGGTCCACAAAGGAGGATGAGGCCTTTGAACAAGCTAAAGTTGCAGTGAAACAAATACAAGCCTAGGACTTGTAGTGCAAGGGCAGCCTTGTGAACTGAACATAGCCAGTTACCCTGAGGGGTTTGGGTGGGGCCTGTGGTGAAGGCAAGGACATGTGTGCCTTTTGGATTCTGGTCGCAACTGTGGAAGGGGGCTTCAGCTAGCTAGAGTGCCACAACTCTGGGCTATGTATACTTTACAGTAAGTGGAGGACATTACAAAGTGGGTCCTGGTGCTATTACGCACCCAGTACCCACACCAGGTTGACTAAAGGGTACCTTCCAGAAGTTAAAGCCTGGGAATGCCCAAACACAGATTGTAGCCAAAAGGCATGCATACCTCAACAAAGGGGCATATTCATTAATAGCCCCTTGAGCACAGAGATCCATTTGGTGCTCAGTACTGTCACCTATGTGACAACTGAATTGAAAGAGGCCGCTGAACCTCCACAGATTCCCTCCTTTGTGCAGGAGGGACAGGGCCCAATTCTTGACCAGATCTGGTACACAGAAAGCTTGCTATGAGGCAATCCTTGCATGTGGACAGTTGCAGCCATCCAGCTGTCCACTGATAGGATCTGGCTTGATACAGGCCTGGGACATATTAACTAATGGGCTGAGCTGAGATCCACCTAGATGATCCTCCTCTATGAGCCGGACCCAATAGTCTTGTGTACCAACAGCTGGGCTGTCTTTAAGGGACTTGCTATGTGGCTACCACAAGGAGAAGCTCAGGATTGGATGGTAGCAGGCTGCCTGCTTTGGGGTGCTGGCATGTGGAAGGACATTCTCTGTTACATCCAGGGAATGCATGTAACAGTCTTCCATGTGGATGCCCACACAGCATCTACACCATCTGGAAATCAACATGAGAACAAGCTAGCCTGCATTTGTCTCTTCAAGTTAGTCTCCACATACGCGGCCCAATGGCTACCCAAAAAGACAGGACACTGGGGACAGCGTTCCCTTTGGGCCATGGTGAAGAATTGGGGCCTGCTACTATGACATAAAGACACAGTACACCTCTGTCAGCAATGTCCTACCCATGCACAGGAATGCCCCAGGCCCTTGCCACCTAATACTGGACAGATCCCCTGGGGCCAGAGTCCAGTACAATGGTGGCAGGTAGACTATGTAGGGCATTTGTTTCTATCTAATGGCTGCTACTATGCCTTGACTCGTGTGGACACCTGCACAGGGCTACCACAGTCATACCCAGCAAGCATGCTACCCAGAAAACTACCATAAAAGGACTAGAGTTGCTGTATGTGGCCTATGGTGTCCCCACCAATATCAACAGTGACCAGGGCTTGCACTTTACCAGACATGAAGTGCAGGAACGGGCGGAGGCCCTGGATATCCACTGGCATTTCCACCTGCTGTACAACCCTGCAGCCGTGGGGCTGATTTAAAGGATGAATGAGCTGTTGAAGCAACAACTCCAGCAGGAGACACACTCTGGCTCTGTGGACACACCACTTACCAGCAGTTGTTGCCACTCTGAATGAACATGACATCCTCATCACCAGTGCATATGTCCTTCTGATGCAAGAATGTGACACCACTGTCACGATCCAGGTGGACAAGGTAAGGGACAGTACTCCTTTGTCCCAACCTGAGACTCAAGATAACCTGTGATTGCCCTTGCCACAGGACCTATCCACTGGGGAGCATATCATTACGTGGGCTTGGAAATGGCAAGCCAGTCCCCGATGCTTTGGTTTTTCCACTCTGTGGGAGAAGGGCCTAGATGAAGATACACAGGTCACACCTATTTTGTACCCTGCTCCCCATCGTATTTCTAAAATAATGAATCCTGGTCCTCCCTTGTGAAAAGGGATGATCATCCTCTCATTATGGAACATCATGACATTCCCATTGTCTTATTCTGGCCTCCCAATGTATCCCAGAGGCAGCCAATCCATTTGGTGATGTAAGCTAGGCCCCAGGCCACTGCCAAGGGTGGTGCTTTCTCAGAACAATACAACTTCCTGTGTCTTGTTGAATGGCTGTGATTGCCCTTCCTTGTACCCACTAAACATCTCATCTTCCACCCACAGATGGTGTACAGTAGACCCTCTTCATCAACTAGGTACAGATGGTGGCCTCTCTCCAAAACAAAATAGACTGTTGGGCCTGTGAAGAGCTGCCCCTCCCCTCCACCATGGGCCTGCTGTGGTGAATCCAAAATCAACTCCCAAGTTGGATTATTTTTTGTTTTAGTTTGTATTGCTGCTGCAGCAGTCTGGCGGCAATGCTTCTCCACATTACGTGGCCCCTGGGAAATCATGGAAGAATAGCGTGATAAGAATGTGAGGGCTGTTCCAGGGTAGCTGGGGTGGACTGTATGGTAAAAGTACCTGACAGCAGTTCCTTAACTTAGCCATAACCTGAGAATGGCCCTGTATGGCAGAAGCACTTGAATGTGTGCTCAGAGTTCCCAGCTAAGGAATCCAGGAGTGGCCAACCCAGGCATTCATTCCTTATCTATGAGGAACATCTGAGCCCCTGGCCTGTCTAGTGAAACACAGGCCATACAAGGGATCATGGCCCTTTGCTTTGGGTTAAGTGAAGGTTGCCAGGTGAAGATGGTTAGGGGGAGGGTGCTATATAAACTACATGCTTTTTGCAAGGAGTTGCAGTTCTCCTGCCCAGCCTACTGCCTCTGGGCTGTGTGGTTCTCCAGCCCAGCACCCTCTCACTGGGCTGTGTGGTTCTCCTGTCCAGCCTGCCACCACTGGACCTCCCTCTTTGTAGGTTTCCTGCGAATAAAGCTCTATGTCCTGTTTGCTGGCTCTGGGTCTCTTCTTCAGTCTCTTGAACATGTTGCCATCCCTGTTTAGGTTAATAGGGGTTCAGCATGACATAAGTATAACATGAAAAAAACTTAGTGACATGACCAAATTTTAAAATATCTTCCTTAAAATATTCAGTTATAAAATATAATGCAGAATGTCAAGACAGAATCAGCATATGCAGAAATAACCCTTCCTACACTGAGTTGAGAAAAATAATAGAGAATATATTTAAAATAATTTAATATAAATATAGCTGCATTGAAATCAGAGTAATTCTCAGCAGAATAATGTGAGCACTATTTTAAATAAGGAAAGTAAGGAAAAACTCAGTCTCTGCAAGACATTAAAGCAAGAAGCATCAGGGATGACAGCAGAAAAGCTACTATGGAAAAGCAAGATACTCCTCACATCTGGAGATAGTCAGCACCACGAAAGAGAGACAACAGATCCAACAAATAGAAGAATTTACAAGCTGATGAAACAGTAAAATGAGTATTCAGAACAGGGCTTAAAACATGTATATTTAATATCCTGAAAAGATAAAGATGGTAAATACCATCAAACAAGAAAACAGGAGATAATAAAAGGCTAGTGGACATTTCAAGAAATGAAACGAGCGACCTGGGAAAATTTTAAAATGATAGTGTGAAAGGTGATATGCAAAATGGTGTCACTGGTTCAAGCTCTCAAACGGAGTCGGGAAGCCATTCTAAGAAGGACTGCCTGCACATCCCATAGACTTGAAGGAAGAAAAATACCAAACAAACCCAGAAACTTGTTTTGAACCTTTGAGCTGGGCCAAACCTCCATGTCCACAACATCCTGGAAAACAGCTGAATTTAATTCCTGAGCAGTGAAAACTAAAAATAAAATCCTAAGCCCCCCCAACCAACAAAACAGACCCCTCTTGGCCAAAGGGACTTCAGAGAAACCTTAAAAACTGAGTTCCAGGCCATGAAGGGATGGGAGGTCAGACATGCCTCATTGTACTCCCTCCTTTCTGCAGCTTAATGCTGGTCAGTTGTCTGTTAAAATAGAACTCATAGGACTGACAGAATGGACTCTTTGTAGGAAGAAGATACCAAATTATAAGCAGACCTAAGGTCATGCCAGGCAAGGGTTAAGTTACCTATGCCTACACTTAAAGAATAAGCTATGTTCTAATTGCCACAAGGTTCTTCTTTTCCTCTATCAGCAAAACAAGTGTTGGTCTTGAGATAAGCAATGTTAAAACAATTACAGCTCATCTGCCATCAATGCTAACTCATCCCCTCTTCCACAAGCCATAACTACAGCTTTTTATTTATTTATTTATTTTTTTTTTTTTTGAGACGGAGTCTCGCTCTGTTGCCCAGGCTGGAGTGCAGTGGCCGGATCTCAGCTCACTGCAAGCTCCACCTCCCGGGTTCACGCCATTCTCCTGCCTCAGCCTTCCCAGTAGCTGGGACTACAGGCGCCCGCCACCTCGCCCGGCTAGTTTTTTGTATTTTTTAGTAGAGACGGGGTTTCACCGTGTTAGCCAGGATGGTCTCGATCTCCTGACCTCGTGATCCGCCTGTCTCGGCCTCCCAAAGTGCTGGGATTACAGGCTCGAGCCACCACGCCCGGCCCATAACTACAGCTTTGATTGGACAAGAGACCTATTTCAGTAACTTTCTCCTTATAAGAGACCACAGATTATGGATTGGTGATGGCTGATTTACAGAGGTTGTGAACTTGAGTGTCTTTGTGTCTCTACTTCACCTTTTGACATATAGGGCCTAATTGTAATACGTTTCAATGTTAAATCTCTGTCCCAAAGTGAACATGGAATGCATTTAAAATGCATGCTTGCTTATCACACACGTGTGCATCCCCACTTTGTGAATATTCATAGGTCCTCTTATAAGCTACTGAAAATGTATATTTAGCCAACCTGTTCAGAATAAATTTCTGTCTCATCCTTCCCTTCCTAGAAGTGCCTGCTAATGGTCTCTGCTAGAGGCTACACTTCCCAGCCTGCAGAATGGCCAGCCTGGTAGGCTATAACCCTTTACAAGAAAGTCTCCTCTCCAAAGTTAAGACCTCAAGATTCTTATGTTGACAATAACAACCAAAGAACTATGGACTCATGTACTAAGCCACCCCCTCCACCAATGATAATTCCTTCAAAACAACTTATGTAATCACCCTTAGCTTCTTTTTGATTTTTTTCTTAAAAGCCCCTATGCTCCACCTCTCTTCAGAACACAGTTTCGCTTCTAGTTGAATCTGTGACTCTTAAATTGCAATTCCTAGGACTCCAAAAAATGCCCTGATTTATTGCATCGTAGTCTGGTCTTTAGCCTCCTGTTGGTTGACAACAGCTTGAGAAGTAAATTGGTGGCTGCAACATTGAGGAATTCTTCCAAAGAAATAAAAAGATTATATATATTAATTTTTTTTTTTTTTTGAGACAGAGTCTCACTATTGTCACCCAGGCTGGAGTGCAAAGGCGCAATCTCAGCTCACTGCAGCCTCCACCTACTAGGTTTAAGCGATTCTCCTGCCTCAGCCTTCTGAGGAGCTGAGATTACCAGCACCTGCCACCACGCCCAGCTAATTTTGGTATTTTTAGTAGAGATGGGGTTTCACCATATTGGCCAGGCTGGTCTCGAACTCCTGACCTCAGGTGATCTGTCCGCCTCGGCCTCCCAAAGTGCTGAGATTACAGGTGTGAGCCACCGCACCTGGCCAAGAGATGCAAAATATAAAAGAAAAAGGAAGTTTAAATACAGTTTCAACAAATAGGAGTTCTAAGTAAGAGAATAGAGAAAATGGAAGAAAGAAAATACTGGAAAAATCTATGGTTAATATTTTTTTCAGAATTTAAGAATGACTACAATCCTTCAATAAAAAAGAACTGCTAAATAAAAATATAGGGTCTTCTTACACTTAAATATAGAATTTCAGAACATTTAGGATAAAGACAATTTTCTAAAAGCTAAGAGAGAAAGGTCAGATTACCTCCAAAGGAATGTAAATCAAATTGGTATCAGATTTCTCGGCAGCATCATTAGGTTGCAAGAAGATACTAATGCATTGTTTTCAACATGTTGAAAGAACAAAAAGTTTAAACAGACAAAACTTTTTGCTGCCAAAAATGTAGTTCACTTATAAGGGGAGCACAAAATGTTTCCCTTGTGGCAAGAAAATCAGCCATATGAATTAAGAGCCCTAACGATGTTCAAATTCTTTAACCTATCTAGGAATCTACATTCCGAAGTGATAATCAGAAATGCAATGCATCGCAAATGCAATAAGCCCTAGTGTAGCATTTTCAACAGCAAAAACTGTAACACTCCAAATATTCAAAATTCGGGGAAGAATTAATCATGGTTCAGCCATATGAATAAATACTTGCCATCATTAATACAATGAAAAGACTAATTAAATAAGGAGCATCACTTAGAACAACAAACCAAAACTGTTCAAACAATAATGATGCTTGTCATCTCACTTAAGAATTTTGGAGGTAGAAAAAAAGCAGTCAGTTAACTCTCGCAAATACTGCTTGCTATCATCCAGTATTTATTCTCCTTTCTCTGAAAGAGAACCCTGATTTTAGGTGGGCACATGGCCGCCTCCAAAATTACCACCTTTTGCAGACTCTATAAATACTAAATACTAGTCAATGTGATATGAGCTGATGTGTCAGACAACTTCCAAGAAGTGTCAAAGTAAGGGTGGGGGGAAGTGCATTTCCTACTTGCTGACTGGAATTCAGAAGTCATAGCTGGAAATCAGGCAGCCATCTTGGCCTATGAAGAGGAAGCCACATCCTGCAGGGTAGCAAAAAAGAATAAATCAGGATCTCTAACACCAAGGAAGGACCATGTTTGCTCTGGAACACCTACTTCTCGACCATTTTTACATGAGAAAGAAATAAACTGCAAGTAAGACACTGTTGAGTCTTCTGATACACACATCTGAGCCGAATCTTAAAATCTCGGCTCTACCGTTAGAGTTTCTGATTCAGTAGGTCTGGGGATAGGGCCTTATAGTTCCATTTCTAACAGGTGATGTTAATGCAGCTAGTCTGGGGACCATACCTGAAGAACCACTGCACTAATGGAGGTAATAACTTAGTGATTTTCTTTTTTTTTTTTTTTTTTTTTTTTTTTTTGAGACGGAGTCTCGCTCTGTCACCCAGGCTGGAGTGCGGTGGCCGGATCTCAGCTCACTGCAAGCTCCGCCTCCCGGGTTCACGCCATTCTCCTGCCTCAGCCTCCCGAGTAGCTGGGACTACCGGCGCCCGCCACCTCGCCCGGCTAGTTTTTTTTTTTTGTATTTTTTAGTAGAGACGGGGTTTCACCGTGTTAGCCAGGATGGTCTCGATCTCCTGACCTCGTGATCCGCCCGTCTCGGCCTCCCAAAGTGCTGGGATTACAGGCGTGAGCCACCGCGCCCAGCCCATAACTTAGTGATTTTCAAGCTGTGCTTTACATTAGAATCACTGGAAGAGAGGGAGGCTTTAAAAACGCGCGCACACACACACACACACACACACACCCAAGGCTAATTTCGGAAACTCTAACTGGTCTAGCCAGATGATTCTAAGGTGTAGACTGAATGCTGTAACTCTTTCCCTACTTACTGAAACAATAGTAATATGAAGGAAATACCTGTGATTCCCCACAGAGGGGGGTTGATATTTAGAAAGCTGCTCTTGATGGCCCAGAACTTGAAGCCAAAAGACTGGATTTAATACCCTGATCTTAGACAGTTATGAGGACCTAGAACAATGTAGTATCTCTAGACCTTGGTTACATTATTTGCAAACTGGTGATGAAAATATTTACATGATCGGGTTTTTGTGTAGATTATATGATATAGGTGAAAGTACTTTGTAAACTCAAAGTATTACCCAGAGGTAATAAGGGAGGCCCAGCTGATTTTCTATGGAGAATCTGAGTTAGTTTAGCCCTAGGACTGAACTGAATAAATGGAAAAAGTAGGAGAAAAACAATAGAGAACATAAGAAATAACATAGGATTCATCTGTGACTCCCTGCTGGAGGACTAGAATGTGTGATAGGATTGGAGTACCTCCTGTGATGGGTGCTGCTCCCTCTTCCTTTTCTTATTATCATGATTATATTTTCATCAGGTGTTCCTAGTCTGAAATAACTCCTCAGGTGATATTCCTGGCCTGAAGCACACAGACCTTGTCTGTATAGAAGCAGGTGTTAAAGAATGGATATTCCAGTGATTAGGATCATTATACCGCCATCATTAACCAGAACTTGAAATCACCAGTCTCTGCAATGTTTCCCAGGTGGCTGTTTTATATTTAGGTGTTTGGCTGTGGATGTACCAGATGTCAGAATCTGACCCTGACACTTCTACTTTCAGGATAAAGGGGGATTTAGATTGCGTCCTTGAGGGCCTCGGGTGCCAGACTGAATTTGGACTTTATTCTGTAGCCTGTGTAAGTCACTTTTTTTTTTTTTTTTTTTTTTTTTTTTGAGACAGAGTACCGCTCTGTCGCCCAGGCTGGAGTGCAGTGGCGTGATCTAGGCTCACTGCAAGCTCCGCCTCCCCGGTTCACGCCATTCTCCTGCCTCAGCCTCCCGAGTAGCTGAGACTACAGGCGCCTGCCACCACGCCTGGCTAATTTTTTGTATTTTTAGTAGAGACGGGGTTTCACCGTGGTATCCAGGAGGTCTCGATCTCCTGACCTTGTGATCCGCCCACCTCGGCCTCCCAAAGTGCTGGGATTACAGGCATGAGCCACTGCGCCTGGCCAAGTCACTGGTTTTAATCCCAGAAGTGACAAAGCATGGTACTCTGAAAGTATCAGCCAGGGGCCTGTGTAATGGATTAGACTGAGCTGAGGCTGAAATCAAGATGACCAGCATAGAGGTTACTGAATACCATAACAGAGTAGAAGCAATAGAAGTTGATGGGAAATAATAAATGCAAGAGATAGGGTGGATGAAAATGAACAGCACTTGGTCATTCATAACTTTCAAAATTTTTTTGGTGAATACTGGTAGACTTCAATAACTAATGATTGACAAGGCTATCTTTCTTTTCCCTTGGTACTAAGTAGTGTCCTACAGTTAAAAGAAGTCTCAGACTGAATGCTACTACACAAATCTTATCAGCAAGCAGACACAAAAAACAGTACAAATAGTACTTTGTGGCAAAATATTAAGTCTAGACTAACAGCCATTCTGAAGGGTGTCGGCCTGCTACACTCAGATTTCTACTCCACAGTTATGCAAAGAGGTGCTTGTACAATATTCTAGCCAGTCACGTATCTTGAATATCTTGTTTCCACAATGAAGAATTCTTTCTAATCCTTTATGCTGACGTACACCTAGTGCAGATTTACATGGTGATACTGGAAGCATCTGTGCATTCAACTCTGCAGTGAACAGTTTTTATTAGTCTTTCAAATGCCAATTACCCACCCTGGGCTGTGCAGATTAACTTTCAAACATATACACATCTCACTGAAGTATTCTAAAGTATGAGGACAAGATAACAAGCATCAAAAATGGTTTTAAAGTCATAAGGCAGAAGACCAGGTCAGAGGAAGATGATGAAAAACCACTGATTTAGTGAGCTGGTCTTAGTGCTAAGCAACAGAATGCAGCTGTAGTTAATTTAAGCAGAAAGTAAGTTTACTGGAGGACGCTAAGTAGCTCAAAGGATAGCTGGAGATTGAGGCTTGCACCTACATGGCCAGAAACTACCTCTGGCTGTTACCGGTGGAGGGTGTCCAGGTTCTTGGCATCTTGAACAAGGAATTGGACAAAACGCACAAACAAAGCAAGGAAGGAATGAAGCAACAAAAGCAGAGATTGAAAATGAAAGTACACTCCACAGGGCGTGAGCAGCCGGAACATGAGACTCAAGAGCCGGGCGGCCGGGTTATAGAATTTTCTGGGGTATAAATACCCCTAGAGGTTTCCCATTGGCCACTTGGTGTACACCCCACGCAAATATAGTGGCCCACAATCAGTCTGATAGCAGAAAGCAACCAATCAGAGCCTGAAGCGAAGTTACAAAGGTTACACACTATGCAAACATCTGATTCGTTGTGGAAAGCAACCAATCAGAGGTACTTTCAATTTTCCGTCTGCCACGCACAAAAGGGAGATGGTGGGGGAGGGGGACGGGTCCTTTTGTTCCTCAGGTGTGGAAAGTTGGGGCTTTTCTTTTGATTTAGTTCTAGGAAGTCAGCATGAATCGACCTTAAGTTCCTTGCCTTTAGACCCTATTCTCCTGCCTCATGGCTATATAGTACAGAGTCTGTCACAGGCTACCCAGAAATGTACACAGAGACTGTTAACAGGCTACAGAACAGATTGGGAAAGGGCTCTGGGGTTGTGACCCTCACCAAGCATAGGCATCTTCCATGTCTGACATGTTAATGGTGGATGCCAACACTCTCACTACTGCCCCAGAAGCTTATCTTGCTGTTGGGGATGGGTTCTCGGTTTCTACACTTGCTATACTCCTACAGGTGACCTGGGAGTGTAGCTTTCTGTACCTTTGTTGACTCATGGCTTCCAGCGGGTACACATGATTGGTTAAACAAGGGTTCAGCATTTCAGCTGCAGCCATTAGACTCTTAACTAAGGTGGGGAATTCTCCAAATACGGAAGGGGATTCAAATGGGAAGCATAATAAATATATATAAATGTCCTTTAAAGGCAAGTTGATTTGGACGTGATGACAATATATTTGAGTAGAAACATCTAGCAGTAGTTGGAAATGTGACACTGGTGTTCCCCCAGAGAGCTAGTTACAGATTTGGGAAGTTGAGTTGCGATTGCTTTTAGGAGTCTCGAGAAACTCTAACTCAAAATTTTCATAAACATATGCAGAATCTCAATCTGAGGGTTGTTCATTCTTGTAGATGTGCTGGCCACACCAACCCCCAACATCTATTATGAAAATTAGGAAATTCACACTCTATTATGGAAAATAGGAAAAATATAGATAATACATGCAAAATAAGTGGGAGGAGAGAAGTAGGGATCGTGGAGAGCCTATTGTACGTTATTATTTTACAAGTATTTAAGTGCTAACTTTGTGTCACACACTATGCTAAGGTGATTTAATGTTTAGCAAAACCCGACATGTCCCAGCATTTGAGGAACTGAAGGGTTCTGAGGGCGGGCCTAAGGAGCTTGGGGCTTAGCTGGTTACAAAGCCATATATTATGCCATATATATTAAAGAGCAGCAACGCCTCCCGCAGTATTTACAGCCCACGCGTAGCAGTCCCGTCCGCCCTGTCCCCGTTCGGTCCAGCGCGAGGCGGTGGCCTAGATGCTTGATGGGCACTGTCAGCCTGATCTTTGGTGGTCTTCCCGCTGTCTGTTCTCAGTCACTGATTCCAGGTCCCAGGAGTCGACTTTGGCTCGAGGAAGTCAGGCGCCTTAGGTGGGGCAGTTGACACTCGCGCAGCTTCTTGCTCACCTCGGTGCGCGGCGGCGCGCGGGTTTGGGCGGGGAGGGGGCCGGGCCTCGGGAAGGACGCGCGCCGCGCAGTTTGACCCCGGCGACGTTCCGTACCGTCGCGGATTTTGGCGGCGGAAACATGGCGGTCGCGGCCGGGCCGGTAACGGAGAAAGTTTCCACAAACACCGGCCTGTATTAGCGCGTATGACCTCGGGCCCTCCTTCCCCAAGGCGTGCCGCCTCCCTGTTTTCCGTTGCAGGCTGAAGCCTTGTCTGCCCTCCTCCTTTTTGGTTTGGTTTTGGAACTGATTCCGAGGTTTGGGAGAGCGCGTTGGTGGCGACGGCCGAGTCAGGTAGGGAGAAATGGATGGACGGCAGTGCGGCGAGATCTAGGTACAGACACCGCCAGGGCTCCGCGTGGTGGACCCCAAGCTCCGCCCAGCCAGCCTCCCAGGGCCGGGGTAGGATACCTGCCCCTGGAGGAGTTGACAGTGGTGGTTGGAGATTGGAGGGTGTGGGAGCGCCTCTCCGTGTCTTGCAAGGGTTCCCCCTCAACTGGGCGCCACGTTGTGGTCGCGCTCTCCCGAGGTGGAGAATGGTGGAGAACAGCCAAGCTCCTTGTAGGACCTCCCACATCTCGCTAAAAGGAGGCCGAAAGGGAGAGAAATTGCTATTGCTGCTCTAGTGCCCAGGAGTTTAATATTCGAGATACCATTTTCCTCGTATGAGATGGCTCAAATAGTTATCAGTAACTCAGAACCGAAGCACTGAAATTCCCTGGCCCTGTTTTTTCAGTGTAGTTGTTTCAGCCTTGACACTTCTAGATGGGACAGAAAGTTTCTGAGTGAAGGATAATGCAAGTGATACGGTATGCCTCAAGTCATTCCCTAGAGGTAGGACATGGAGAGAGGATTGAGTTGGAAGAATTTGGGTGAATTAAGTAAAGACTGGTGGAAAGCTGAAAGAGAAACCAAACATTTATGGAATCTCCCTTAGTACTACCAGTTATTAGTTGTGAGATATTAGCTAAGTTCTGTATTCTCTTTATGCATTAATAAGTGTCCAGTGGCGACCATTGTTGTTAAATGTAGTTATTTCTGTATTAGTCTTTATTTTTCAACAAGCATGTATTGAATACCTTCTTGATGCCGAATTTTTGCTAGTCACTGGGTGTACAGTATTGAAGACAAACCCTCAGAGACCTTTTGATCTAGTGGGAAAAGCAGACATGAAATAAGTGATGGTATGTAACAGAGAAAGTACGGGGGTCATGTAATGGGGAGGGGGCAAGGATAATCTCTTAAGATAATGTTTTATCTGAGACCTGAAGAGTTGGAGTAAGCCAAGTGTGAGCACTGGGGTGGGGCCAGGAGGAGGAAAAGGAGTGTACCTGGCTTGGGAATAGCATTTGTGCAGTTTGTAATTGAAAGGTCAGTAAGTTTGGAAAACAAAGTGTGAGAGGAAGAGTGGTAACAGATAAGGCAGGAGAGTTATTCAGGCCCAACACGGAGAGCCTTATAAGGCATTGAAGGAGTTTTGACTTTATTGTTAAGGGTGATGGGACGCCATTGGAGCGCTACATTTTGGTTTTAAAAAGTACACTTCTTAGAGAGGGCAAGAGTGGATACAGGGAAATGTTCAACATGATGGTGGCCAGAATCGGGATGGTGACCCTGGGGACGAGAAGTAGAAACACTTAAAAAATGTTTAGGAAGAATAGTAGACAGGACTTGGTGAGGGTTAAATGTAGATGATGGTGGAGAGGAGGGTTAGAGTAGTATGTAAGGTTTTATTAAATAATCAGACTCTGGCAGTGATTAGTTAACTTTTCCCATATGCATATTGAATCTTCTATGCTCCATTTTAATCTACCTCTGGAATAATTGTTCATTGAATCATTAATGATGGCAAACCAATTGAAAAGGATTGTAATGTTTTTCTATTATTCTCTAACTCAGGCTGTCTTTTGAAGAAGATCAGAATGGGGAAAGACTTTTGTAAATTAGCCATTTAAAAACAATCTGCCATGTTGATTTTGGTCCATCAGAAGGTAACTGCATATATTGCATTATATAGATGCACTGTACTTGACTAATTTTTTTTTTTTTTTTACATGTTTACATTTACTTTGTTTCCAGGTATTTACCTCTGTTAACAGTGCAGAACAGAGCTGGTGCTTCAATTTCTATAGTAGATTAATATATGTGTGCACTTAAGTAGAGAGATAATAATTGAAGACATAGAAATAAATGACATTGCTTAGAGAAAGTATGTAGTGAGAGAAAAGCCTAGGTTTGGGGTTGAACATTACAAAGGATGGATTGAGAATGAAGAGCCTTCAAGGAGACCGAGGAGGGGAAACCAATGAATTAAGAAAAAAAATCTGGAGACTTAGTCTTTGGATGCCCACGAAAAGGAATGGTTTGGAAAGAGAGAGAAGTCAACAATGTAAGTTTGTTTAAAGAATATGCAGGATACGGCCGGGTGCAGTGGCTCACGCCTGTAATCCCAGCACTTCGGGAGGCCAAGGCCGGCGGATCACCTGAGGTCGGGAGTTCGAGAGCAGCCTGACCAACATGGAGAAACCCTGTCTCTACTAAAAATGCAAAATTAGCCGGGTGTGGTGGCGCATGCCTGTAATCCCAGCTACTTGGGAGGCTGAGGCAGGAGAATCTCTTTAACCTGGGAGGCCGAGGTTGCGGTGAGACGAGATCGCTCCATTGTATTCCAGCCTGGGCAACAAGAGTGAAACTCCGTCTCAAAAAAAAAAAAAAGGCCAGGTGCAGTAGCTTGTGCCTGTAATCCCTGAAGTTTGGATGGCGAGGCCAGTGGATCACCTGACGTCAGGAGTTTGAGACCAGCCTGGCCAATATGGTGAAACCCCATCTCTACTAAAAATACAAAAATTAACTGGGCATGGTGATGGGCTCCTGTAATCCCAGCTACTCTGGAGGCTGAGGCAGGAGAATCGCTTGAACCCGATAGTCAGAGGTTGCAGGAGAATCGCCTGAACCCGATAGTCAGAGGTTGCAGCAAGCCGAGATCCTGCCACTGCACTCGGGCCTGGACAACACATCGAGACTCCATTCCCCCACCCCCCCCAACCCCCCAGAAAAAGAGTACGCAAGATACTGAGTGAAAAGTACCCATTGGATTTAGGAATTTACAGGTCATTTCAGCACTTAGCAGAGCAGTTGTGTAGTGGGAAACACCATTTAGTGGTTTGAAAAGTGAGTAGGTAAGAAGTAAAGCAACTACCTCCCAGCTGTCAAAAGGACACAAGATTGAGTTTCATATAGGATATGGGGATTAGCAAGGATTGTTTTTGTTTTGTTTCTTAACTTTTTTGGTATTGTTTTTAAAAGAAACAGGTTTATAAATGTTTAAATACTAATAGATAAAAGTGAGAGTTTGCAGAGAGGAGAGAGTCTGATGTTCTGGAAGAGGCAGAAGGAAAGATGCACAATATGGCTGAAAGATTTAACCTTAGAGAAGCAACAGCCTTCTTTCCTTATATTTGGACATATAAGTAGAGATGGGTTTGTGGACTTGGGAACTCAAGTGAACTCCCTTTTGATGACTCTCTAGGAGGCAGAATCATCTGGTGAGCATGCAATAGGAAGAAGTAGGGTATCAGAGATTTGAAGAGAGGAAGTAGGGTTTTGAGTAGTCACAAGAATGGAGAAGAATGTTGACCAGGGAAGGATGTTCCATGGATTTAGAGTGGTACTATTTAGCCTAGTGTGTGGTTTTTTCCCCCTCCTGTCCAGCAGTGTTCAGTAGTCTGAGCCCAGATTGTACCATCAGCTCTTTGAGGATAAATATTCTAATGTATTTGTTGAATTATTTTATAACACACAATAGTGATGTTTTAAAAAAAAAAAAAACTCAGTGCATTCCAGATTTTGTCAGTTTCTCACACTCAAGTTAAAAAGATAAACCAAAATATACCAAAGGAAGACATTTTCTTTAATATTATGTGGTACCTTAAGACATAAGTGAATACAAATTTAATTAAGGCAAGTCAGTTGGAATACTTAAATAGACTTAGTTGTAAAAAATTTTTTAAAAAATGCTTGTTGAACATATAAAAGCAAAATAAGTAATAATACTTGGAACTTCCCAGAGACCCTAAGGTTGCTTTAGTAACATTCCTCTCCAGCCAAATGAGTACGAAGAGTTGATTCTAGGTTCTCATATTTCTCTTGAGCCTTTTAGTGTAGAGCTATTAAGAAAGTACAGATAAACTAATCACAAACTAGTATTTTTTGTTTGTTTGTTTGTTTGTTTGTTTTTTGGAGGCAGAGTCTCGCTTTATCCCCCAGGGTGGAATCCAGTGGTGCAATCTCGGCTCACTGCAACCTCCGCCTCCTGGGTTCAAGCGATTCTCCTGCCTCAGCCTCTCGAGTTAGCTGGGATTACAGATGCCTGCCACCACACCCAGCTAATTTTTGTATTTTTAATAGAGACAGGGTTTTTTCATGTTGGCCAGGCCGGTCTCTAACTCCTGACCTCAAGTGATCCGCCTGCCTCAGCCTCCCAAAGTTCTGGGATTACAGGAGAGAGCCACTATGCCTGGCCCTAGTTTCTTTTTAAGTGTCTGATTGGGTTCTCTTTAGATAGAGTTACCATGAATCATTGATCAGTTCTTTTGAAACAGTATACTAGGAAATTTTGAAGAATTATATAGATGGTTAAATCATTTTTTGACTACTATCATTTTTTAGGTGTGACTTGTGGAAGCTTTAATTTCCTGGGTCCTCTAACAAATAATTGTATTAACATTTGTTTAAGTAGAATTGAAAAGTTCTTCATTTACTTTATAATGACTATTAGGGTGAGCATTTCAGTTTTTCATTTTTGACTCGGAATTGATCAGGAATTGGTTTCTATAGAGATAGTGTTTAGATTTGGAAAGCAAGTTTAGTAATCAGAGTAATTTAATAGAGGTAAAAGTACAGGGAGAATTATGGCTCAACTTTAGGGACTGAGTAACTTTAATACTAGTGAGTTTATTAGTTAAACAATGTAAAGACCTTGTGTAACATTCTAGAGCTGCCTTGTAAAAAGATGTAGGGGATATTTGGCAGGTAGTAATGGTTGCTGTTACTACTAGTATATACAAGTGCTTTTCACATTAGAGGTAACAGTGAAGTCCTTCATTTGCTTTAAGAACTAAGTAGCTTTATGTTGTACCAAAACCTGCTACAATCTAAGCTAAAGCTAACATATCACATTTCCTTGTTGTTGAAAAACCAGATATTTAAACCAGAATGGATTAGGTGAATTCTTCACCATCTCTGGAAGAACAATTCTATTCATGCAGTCATAGCATATGATGAGTAGAAGGCACAGCCATGTCTGTTTGGATAAACTGCCAAGTTTTAAGCCAGAAACAGTAATCATTAAGATATTGCAAATCAGGTTATAAACTGGATTTCAGTTTTTAAACTGGATTTTTTCACTTTTTATATGCATCTTTATATAAAATAATGAGTAAATTATATAAAATTAACTCTGAAATATTTTCTTCTTCTTTTTAGATCACTATAAACAAAATTTCCACGAGAGAAAATGTTGAAATAGGAGTTGCGGATACACTGGATATACTGGATGAAATACAAGCGGTTAATTTTTGTAACGTGAGGGAAAAGCCCACATTGCTGGTTACATGTGTAAATCACTGCGTTACTGCTTTAGTCATTGTCTCTATTTAGCAATGACAAGACTGGAAGAAGTAAATAGAGAAGTGAACATGCATTCTTCAGTGCGGTATCTTGGCTATTTAGCCAGAATCAATTTATTGGTTGCTATATGCTTAGGTCTATACGTAAGATGGGAAAAAACAGCAAATTCCTTAATTTTGGTAATTTTTATTCTTGGTCTTTTTGTTCTTGGAATCGCCAGCATACTCTATTATTATTTTTCAATGGAAGCAGCAAGTTTAAGTCTCTCCAATCTTTGGTTTGGATTCTTGCTTGGCCTCCTATGTTTTCTTGATAATTCATCCTTTAAAAATGATGTAAAAGAAGAATCAACCAAATATTTGCTTCTGACATCCATAGTATTAAGGATATTATGCTCTCTGGTGGAGAGAATTTCTGGTTACGTCCGTCATCGACCCACTTTACTAACCACAATTGAATTTCTAGAGCTTGTTGGATTTGCCATTGCCAGCACAACTATGTTGGTGGAGAAGTCTCTGAGTGTCATTTTGCTTGTTGTGGCGCTGGCTATGCTGATTATTGATCTGAGAATGAAATCTTTCTTAGCTATTCCAAACTTAGTTATTTTTGCAGTTTTGTTATTTTTTTCCTCATTGGAAACTCCCAAAAATCCGATTGCTTTTGCATGTTTTTTTATTTGCCTGATAACTGATCCTTTCCTTGACATTTATTTTAGTGGACTTTCAGTAACTGAAAGATGGAAACCCTTTTTGTACCGTGGAAGAATTTGCAGAAGACTTTCAGTCGTTTTTGCTGGAATGATTGAGCTTACATTTTTTATTCTTTCAGCATTTAAACTTAGAGACACTCATCTCTGGTATTTTGTAATACCTGGCTTTTCCATTTTTGGAATTTTCTGGATGATTTGTCATATTATTTTTCTTTTAACTCTTTGGGGATTCCATACCAAATTAAATGACTGCCATAAAGTATATTTTA
Organism: Macaca thibetana thibetana; assembly: GCF_024542745.1. NCBI lineage: Eukaryota > Metazoa > Chordata > Mammalia > Primates > Cercopithecidae > Macaca > Macaca thibetana. The sequence goes on from NC_065580.1 coordinate 46,366,998, forward strand.
CCCACAGGACAGATTACAATAGCCTTGATAGAATCATGGCATCCAAAGGGATGCGCCATTTTTGCTTGATTTCAGAGCAGTTGGTGTTTTTTAGTCTTCTTGCAACAGCGATTTTGGGAGCAGTTTCCTGGCAGGTAAGCTTATTGTTTGTCCATCAACCCCAATAATGTAATAAAATGCTAACTTCAATAATTGAAATTAAAGTTGTAAGGTCAAGTTCCTGATTTCAAAAGGATATTCATATTTGCTCTTATTTAATTTTGTTCATGGAATTGAAGTACTGAATGTGTTTCAAGAGGATAATTTGTTTGATCTCTAGCAAAGAAGTACCAAAATGTTATGAACACTCAGCATTGAGATGCCTCCCACTTCCTGACTGTTCATTAGTGAAACACTCGTCGATTAAAGAGTCTTAGAAAACTAACATTCGGAAAGTATTTAAAGATAGTATTCTGATCCTTTCATTATACCCATGAGGAAACTGAAAGCCAAAGAAGACACATCCAGAGTCACTAATACTGGCAGGAACAAGGTCACTTAATTTCTGTCTATTCCCTGGACTCCTCATTGTAACATGTTTCTTGTATGTAGCCATTTCTCTGAATATTTTATATAAAAGGTGTTAGATATATAACTACATATCAGTTGCTTAATTATAGATTAGAGGTTATCCTAAGAAAGAAAACATGGGTTTCACAGGAACTTTGCTGCCCAGAAATGTTTTCTAAAAGGTTCTTGTAGACAAAGACATTTGTACAGTTGGAGTTTGCATCTGCAGTATTAACAAACCCAGTCTTCCATTAATTGAGCATGTATTCACTATGTCAGGCACCGTATATGCCAGGCACCGTAGTAGGTGCGGAAGATCTCAGGATGTCTGTCAAAGGTGGCACAGTCTCCAATGGGAGGAGGAAGAGGCTGGCATGTAAACAAACAATTATGATTACAGTGTGATAAATACTATAATCTGTGTACATCAGGCTGGGATGTGGGGCATAAAGGAAAGTCAACTCTGCTTGGTGCAGCTCTCTGAAACAGTTTGTTGCTGCTCAGTGATTTCTAGAGGAAAGTCAGCTCTGCTTGGTGCAGCTCTCTGCTTTGTAAGTTTGTTGCTGCTGCGTGATTTCTAGAAGTGTGTTTTGAAGAGGGAGATGTGGAGACTTGCCTGGACATGGTGCTTTCTAGTCAGCTGGGCTAGGGCAGGGATCCTGGTGGGAGTCAACCAAATGAGGAAAACATCTTGGGTGTGGCCTGAGGATATTGTCCTTACTTTGTTTGCTGTACTTGCTAGTGTTGGATACTATCAGAATTATGATGATGATGTCCAAAACTCAAGCATGAGTTTTCCTCCCTCTTCCTTGCCTCTCTTCCTGCTAGCTCCTTTCTCAGCCCTAAATACTTTTTCTTTTCCAAGTCAACCTCATTCATGCTGGATGCCATTCCAGGCTGTCAAATTCTGTTAACCAAATATTAATATTTTCTTGGTCTCCAAAGTTTTTCTTATCTAGTGGTCTTCAGATATGGTGTGTACCACTGGAGGTACACAAAAACTTTCCAAGGAGTCTGTCAGCAGAGATAATTTTAAGAGCATCAGTTTCCTGATTTTCACCTTCAATTCTGCTCTTTCCTAAAGTTGATCTGTTTGAGAATCCCTCGATTTAGATGTAGGGTGATAGCATTGTGGTTTTAATTTATGTCTCTAATGATTAATGATGTTGAGCATCTTTTTATGTGTGTATTAACCATTTACTTTGTTGTTTAAATATTCACATCTTTTGCTCATTTTAAAGCTGGGTTATTTGTCTTGATTGAGTTTTAAGAGTTCCTTATATATTCTGGATACAAGCCTTTTGTAAGATAAATGATTTGGAAATGTTTACTCCCAGTCTGGCTTCCGTTTCTATTTTCTGAATGACACTTTTTGAAGAGTTTTCAGGAGTAGAGGTTTTTAATTTTACAGAATCCAAATTATCCACTTTTTCTTTTATGGACTCTGCTTTTAGTAGCTTATCTAAGAAGTCTTTGCTCAACACTAGGTCACAGTTCTTTCAAAAGCATTATTGTTTTAACTGTTACATTTAGGTGTATGATCCATTTTGAGTTATAGTATGAGAGAAGGATCTAATTTTTTTTTTTTTTTTTTAATATATAGCTGTCTCATTGTTCCCAGCACCATTTGTTGAAAAGATTAACATTTCCCCTATTGAATTGCCTTGGTGCCTTTGTTTAAAATCAATTAAACATAAATGTAAGGTTGTATTTTTGAGTTCTTTTGTTATACTGACCTGTATGTCTCCCGTTATGTTAGTACTATGCCATCTGGTGAGATGTTTTCTAATTTCCTTTGAAATTTCTTCTTTGACTCATGGGTTATTTATAAGTTTGTTGTGTGATATCCTGATATTTGGAAGTTTCTCACATTTCTTTCCGTTGATTTCTAATTCCATGTGGCTGGAGAACACTGTATGATTTTAGTCTTTTAGGCCACTTGCTTTGTGGCATGGCATGTTTTATTCCATGTTCACTTGAAAATAATGAGTCTTCTGTTGTTGGGTACAGTGTACTATAAATATCAGCTAGATTAAGTTGGTTGGTAGTGTTATTCATATATCTATAGCCTTGTTAATTTTCTGTCTAGTTCTGTAATAGATTAAAATCTCTATTATAGTTCCTGAATTGTCTACTTCCTTTTTCAATTCTGTCATTTTTTTTTTTTTTTTTTTTGCTTCATGTATTTTGAAGCACTGTTCCTAGATGTAAATGCATCTTTGTTATATCTTCTTACCGTATTAACTCTTGTAATTATGGTAAACAGCATAGTTGAGTAGTTAAAACAGAGATTGCAATGACGTGCAAAACAAAATATTAACTATCTGCCCCCCCCCTTTTTTTTTTGACACAGAGTTTCACTCTTGTCACCAAGGCTGCAGTGCAAAGGCACCATTTCTGCTCACTGCAACCTCCGCCTCCTGGATTCAAGTAATTCTCCTGTCTCAGCCTCTCACGTAGCTGGGATTACAGGCACCCGCCACTAGGCCTGGCTAATTTTTGTATTTTTGTTAGAGATGGGGTTTCGCCATGTTGGCCAGGCTGGTCTCTAACTCCTGACCTCTGGTAATCCACCTGCCTCGGCCTCCCAAAGTGCTGGGATTACAGGTATGAGCAACTGCACCTGGCCCCCTATCTGGCCCTTTTAAGAAAAAGTTTGCCAATCTTTGTTCCAGACCAGTGTTTCTCACTCCTCAGTATGCATGTGAATCATGTAGGGATCTTGTTAAAATTCTGAAGATTGGAATTCAGTAATTTTGGGGAAGAGCATGAGACTCTGTGTCTCTAAAAATCTTCAATGTGATGCAAACACTTCCGGTCACCAGCGTACTCATTTAGTGGCAATATATTCATTTAGCTATTCAAGACCAGTGTGAATCTACATGAGTTGTGTCTGCATTCCACAATTGGTCGCTATTTGGAAACTGCTGCCCATGGCATAGGCATTATGCCTTAAAGGTAACTAAATTTTTTCAACTTAATTTAACCAGTCCTCTGTAGAAAGATTTCAAACTCTGCTCTGCCCAGTGTTCTGTGAGATGTTAGTGAGTGTGCTCTGAGAAAAAAATGTTCAAAGTACAGAAAGAAAAACATTTCCAAACTAACTTGACCGTGAAGTCCTTGCTCTACTCTCATTACTTACATTACACACCTCCCCACACCCATACCTTTTAACCTCTATGTGAAACATAATTTGGGATGTATCTGCTGAATTTGTACATGTTCCAGATCTCTTGAATTATGAAAGAACCAGAAAATTATGTAGAAAGGCAAATAATTAAGAGCTTTGTTAGGACATGACTGTTTTGGGGATAATAACACCATCGTTTAATGCAAATAAATTCTGAGGGTTATCTCAGATTATTTAAATTGGATTTTAATTGATTTTTAAAATTGAACTATTTTTACTTATTTCCTAAATGATATTAAGTTTTTAATATAATCTAAAACCATTTGTCATATTTCTGTGAGAGTAATACTAAGGTACTAAACCAATTTTTCTCACTGTCCCATTAAAATATCCTTCAATCTATTTTTACTAGAAAAACTGTGCCACTGATTAGGTGAGGGCAGACCCAATGTGCCAAGAAAAAAAATGAGGAATGAAAGAAGGCTTTGAGCAGATCAGTTTGCCAGCTATGACAGAATCTATGAAAGTAGACATAGACTGAAATCCAGAAGGCTAGCCAGGAGCAAGAGATAAGGACTTGGACTAAGGTGATAGGGAAAAGGGCTATGATAAGGATAAAATTGAGAGTATTATCAGAGGAAAAACTAGTAGATTTTGTTGAGAAGTAAATTTAAAGCGAATTTTATATTAGTTGATAAAATGTAAAGTTGAAAGTTCGGACGTGGTAGATAGTCAAAATGTTAAAAAGATGTTGAGAAACTGAAGAGAGCAGATAAGAATGTAGGATGAGGGAAGACATGATGATGGATCTCACTGAGGTAATGACCTAGTGGACATTTGGAATTTATTAAATACCTTATAGTTTTCTTTATCTTTTAAAATATATTTTTAGGGACTCAAATGTACTTTTGTTTTACTATTAGAGAAGTAAAAACATGCAAGATTAACATGCCTTATGGAGCACAGTTGTAATTTAGATCATAATTCCAAAAAATGGGTTTAACCATTTTTTTTTAAGGTTTTGCATATGAAAACTTTTGGGTTTTGTTTTACTTAGCTTAACATAAAAAATTTTTTATTAAGGAAAAATTTACATATAGAAACATTCACCTTTTTTAGTGTGTAATTCTGTTATTTTGACAAACACATATATTTGTGTGACCACCACTACCACAGTCAATGTGTAGTGCAGTTAAATCACCACCAAAATTCCCTCTTGCTTCCTTGTAGTCAGTCCTTCTCCCAACCCCCAGGTACTTGGCAACCTGATTTGTCTTCCGTTCCTAGAAATTTTCCTTTTCCAGAATGTCATATTCGTAAAATCATTTAACACCGTAGTCTTTTGAGCCTGACTTTTGTTTTTGAGACAGAGTTTTGCTCTGCAGTGTGGGCTAGAGTACAGTGGCACAATCATGGCTCACTGCAGCCTCGACCTCCTGGGCTCAAGCAGTCCTCCCTGCCTTGGCCTTCCAAAGTGCTGGGATTATAGGTGTGAGCCACTGCACCTGGCCCTAAGTTTGACGTCTCATTTACATCATTTGAGATTCATCTGTGTTACTGTGTGCCATCAGTAAGTTAGTTACTTTTATTGTGAGCAATATCCCATTGTATGGATGTTCCAGTTTATCCTTTACCCAGTTGAGAGACACTGAAATTATTTGCAGTTTTTTGGTAATTATGAATAAAGCTGCTATAAACCTTTGTAGACAAGGTTTTGTATTAACATAAGCTTTTATTTTAGTGTGATGTGGAATTGCTGGGTCATGTGGAAAGAATTTGTTTTAACTTTATACTGCCATACATATGTATTTCTAATCTACAGAATAAGCTCATGACATAAATTATCTATGTATATATTCCAGAAATCAAGACTGAAAAGGTTAATTAACTTATTTGTGCACACATAGCAAGTGGCTGAGCTGGGATTGAACCAAAGTCTAACTCCGAAGCTTGGGTCCTTTCCACTATGCCCTACTTCTTCTGCATAAAGAAGTCATTTGACTTTAAAATTATACAGTAGTCTTCATAATGTTCTTACATTTCCTGAACCAAGCAAAGTTTTGAAAGTTGCCTTAAAGCTAGATTTCTCACAGTCTCTCCATTTATATATTGCTGCATTTATGTATTCTGTTTCTTAGTTGGGCTTTACTTTCTTTAGGCTTCTATGTATGTTTTCCAAATCTGGTTTGCATAAGGTGACTCATAAAAAAATACTTCTAAACAAACAAGCCGTATATGTTTATGTAAATGTTACATTTTAAAAATGACATTGCAGAAAGAAATTTTGTTCCTGTTACCTGAAAAATTTTAGGATATGAAACGTTGAATACTTTGACCATGACTTGAAAGCCCAGCTGAATAGAGCTCTAATAACTAGTAACAACTTTTATTCAAAGGGCGTCACTTACAGGTTGTTCATTGGTCTTCTTTTGTGCTGAGTTTGTATCTGCTGTGAAATATGAGCCATGTCTTAAAATTTGATAGTGAGCTGAGGATAATTTGAGAAGCAAAGGAGAAAAAGTACTTATAGGCTTTAATCAATTGATCTTATTTGTTACTTGGAATTAAGGTGTAAGGAGTACTCCAAAATCACAAATGACTTCTAGATTGAAGCTATAGAGTAAAGGTTTGCAGGCCAATAAAATTGAAGCTCTCTGAAAGTGGCAAGTGGATAAAACATCCTAAATTAATTTTGGCTTCCGCTGGACATACTTGCCATCTGTTCAGTTAAAATTATGAATTTTTGTATTGCCAAAACATTAACTTGTGTGTGATCTTAATAGAATATTTAATACTGTTTTTCTAAGCTTGCTTTTTCAAAATAACCTAATAGAAGTACTTAATGATTTTTTCCTGATAAATTTGCTTTTTAAAAATGTATGACAGGGCCAGGCATGATGACTCATGTTTGTAATTCCAACAGTTTGGGAGGCCAAGGCGGGAGGATTGCTTGAACACAGGAGTTTGAGACCAGCTTGGGCAACATAGGGAGACCTCGTCTCTACAAAAATGAAAAAATTAGCCAGGCATGGTGGTGCATTTGCCTGTGGTCCCAGGCTACTTCGGCGGCTAAGGTGGCAGGATCACATGAGCCTGAGAGGTCGAGGCTGCAGTGAATTGTGATCATGTCACTGCACTCCAGCCTGGATGACAGAGTGAGACCTGTCAATCAGCATAAAATTCTCAATTTCTAAGATTTTTTAATATAAAAAGCAAGTAGTAACAGATCATCTGTTATTTATGAATTGTGATCAGTAAACCCCCGAATATCTACTTATTTAGTCCTACTGTATCAAATATCATCATCAGTGTTACATAACCAACATTAGGGTATTGAATAACATCAATATCAATTAACATTTTAATTCGAATTTTGAATTATTAGGCTTTTAAGTCATCTACAAATTGATTGGCAATTGAACTTTATCATTTGTTTAGTTTGCTGCTAAATGAAACCGTTCAATACTTTTTCTAATAGTAAAAACATACTGAAGATGAGAAGCACTCGTTTAGAAAAAATATGTAAATATATAAAATGTAATAGCCTGGAAATCAATCATCAGAAAATTGGAACTGATTCCATTTGTAAGAACAGAAACATAAAATAAGTTTTAAACTTATCAAACTTTTATTTTAAAATTACTGTAAACCTCAATGTAGGTTATAAAGGAAGACTTGAATGAATGGAAAAACACACCATACTTCCTGGGATGAAAAGACTCGATGCTGGGCCTTGCAGACATTTGTATACATAGAGGAAACTGTTTTCAAAGCTGAGCTGCACTTTTGGCCCCCTCAAGAGTGGCAAAAATAAAAGCCAAGCCCAGGGCCTCCAGAAGTGAGATCTCTGGTAAATTACCTCCCATTTTACGCTTACACAGTGAAAGAAGAGGGTGAAGCCATGTGTGTTATAGCCCTCTCATGAACTTGCTTTCTGCCCTTGTGTCCTGTTGGTGGTTCAACCTGGGATTAAGTGGTCAAACCCGGATTAAGATATGTAGACTCGTGATGTCCGCAGCTCTCTGGAAGAAACAGTTGTCCCTAGGACAAAGTGTCATTATCTAGGCCTAAAATTAATAATAATATAATTTTTATATCCAGCGTTCAGCTTATAAATTTAACCAGGTGCACACACACACACACACAGCACCAAGAGCAAGAAGCAGCAAAATCAACAGACAACAGAAAAAAATCTTTAGGTATTGGAATTATCAAACAGAAAACCATCATGCTAAGTTGCAAAAACAAAAGGAGAGATCAGGACATAATGGTAGTATACTGGAAACTTTATGACAAGGCAGATTTTAAAAATAACTAAATAGAAATTTTAGGATCAGGAAATAAATTATTTCAGTGTTACAAACATAACATTAGACAAAGCTGAAGTGAGCATTAGTGAACTGGAAGACACAGTTCAGAAGAAGCTATACAAGAAGCAGCATGAAAGAGGAGAAGTGTGGAAAATAGTGAACAGAAGGAAAGGATAAGACTCAGAGGATATGTTAAGAAGATCTCATATTTGTTTGATTAGAGTCCCAAAAATAGAGGGAAGAAATGAAAGCCAAAGTACATATGTGAAAGGATAAAAAATAGACCAACAGAACAGAAGAAGAGAGACCAAAAACAGATCCGTGAATACTTATGACAAAAGTGGCACTGTAATGTGGAGTGGTTGATATTTTCAGTAATTGCTGCTTGGACAATTGAGTGTTTCTGTAGAAGAAAAAATTGGGCCATTATCATAAAATCAATTATATTTGGATTATAGATTTAAATGTGAAAGGCAAAACAAGCCTTTAGAGGATAATGTTAAAATATCTTCTTAATGGTTGGATAGAGGGATTTTTTTAAACAAGGCATAAAGTGACTATATTATAATTAAGAACTCTTGTTAAGCAAAAAACAGCATTAAGGTAGTTACAGAGTCACCAGCAAAAGACTTTCATTTAGACTATGTTTAGAACCAAACAAAGCTAAATCAATGAAGAAAAGGTCAGCCCCATAGAAAGGTGGGCAAAATATTTAACACTTCATCACAGATGATACCCACGTGGTGAAAGGTACTTAACCTCATTAATAATCAGAACTTGTTATTTATTCTAGTTTTGATATAATGGCAAATTGTAAGCAATTTAAATACCAATAATAGGATCCACCAATTAAAGTTTTATATGTATTATAGGAATGCCATTTGGTCTTTACAAGTGACTTAGAGTTATGTAAGCTTAGATTAAAATGTTCACAGATTAGGTATCCCATTTCGGTAAAAAAAATACACATGAATATGTATTTGTGAAAAATACATTGCATGAAGTCTGGGAATATTTCAGAGTAGTTGTGCGTATAGATGATGGTATTTGGAATGATTTTAATCACATATCTTTTTTACTTATTTGTATTTTATAGTGTTTCTAAATGGAGCATGTACTGTGTTATTTATGTCATTGACAAAATAGGATGTACCAAAATAGGGCAGTATATTCATTTTTCTATTGCAGAAATAAATTTTTTAATTAAATTTTGATCAAATGAACCACCCCTTAGTGTTAAAAGCATGTGTTCATGCACCTAGGCATATAGTATGTGCAGTAGCAATACAGAAAGAATGTGAGAGTTTAATATTCTAAAGGTATGTTCAAGTGACTATCCATTTTCTTTTCACTTAATGAGTCTTAATTTTTTCTTTTTCATTGCGGTTAATACCTGATTGCCTTCTCCTTATTTCTTCTGCCTCTCTACTTTCCATTCTGCTTTTACAGTGCTTATATGTCCTTAAATTTTCTTCTGTTAAAATTTTGATTGCACATCTAGAGAGTTCAGTGCTTTATAAGGTAAACTATATCATATAAATGGAATTCGTTTTTATAGCTTTAGGGTCTTAAATTTCCTTAAGAATTTATACAGAAAGAATGTAGAAATAATGTAATAGTTTAATATTCTAAAGATATGTTCAAGTGACTGTCATCCATTTTCTTTTCACTAAAAATGAGTATTAATTTTTTCTGCTTTTTCATTGCAATTGATACCTGATTGCCTCCTCCTTATTTCTTCTGCCTCTCTACTTCCCATTCTGCTTTTACAATGCTTACGTGTCCTTAATATTTTCTTCTGTTAAAATTTTGAATTTGTACATCTAGATAGTTCAGTGCTTTGTAAGGTAAACTATACCATATAAACGGAATTAGTTTTTAAGCTTTAGGGTCTTAAATTTCCTTAAGAATTTATTTTCATAATTTCACGGGGAAAAAATGAGCCCTTTCTAAAGTACCCTTTTTGATAAAGTAAATAAATCTGTTATTTGAAAAATGACAGGCACGTGGATTTTAACAAGATATTTGTTATCTGGCATTTTCTCTGTCATATCGAAGAGTGGTTTTGGTTTGTTTTTTTTTTCTAGTTTGGATAGGATGTTATTTGACAAATATTTTTTAAAAATGATGTGCTGTGTTTTGCCACAACTTCCAAAAAAAAACAGAGATAAATTTAGGATTTATTGTACTAGTTAGCTCATCCATGTATACTTGCCTGCTTTAACTGAACATTGTTTTTAGATCATTAATTGTTCCTTTTATCCTTTTTGAAAGTAGAAGCTACAAATTGTGAATCAATGTGCATGTATGTAAATATATACACATATGTACGTGTACTGTGTAAACATGTTTTGGATTTCTTTTAGCCAACAAATGGAATTTTCTTGAGCATGTTTCTAATTGTTTTGCCATTGGAATCCATGGCTCATGGGCTCTTCCATGAATTGGGTAACTGTTTAGGAGGAACATCTGTTGGATATGCTATTGTGATTCCCACCAACTTCTGCAGGTACAGTAATCTAGTATAGTTAGTGGTAACTATTCAGTCCATAACATTTTCTTAATATTTATATGAATAAAATATAGCTCCTTTTCAAAACCGTATTTTCAAAATATAACTTTTGCGTTTCTTCCAGATTTTTAACAAACTTCATTCCAAGTGATAATATCTTCAGAGTTCAATTGAAATATTTTGATAAATATGATAAGCTTATATTTTAGCAAGAAACCAGAAAAATATTCATGTATAACTTTTCTGAGGAAAGATCTTACCCTAAAGGGAATATTTTGTTTAAGAAAGTGTCCTCTGGCCAGGCGTGGTGGCTGACATCTGTAATCCCAGCACTTTAGGAGGCTGAGGTGGACGGATCACTTGAGGTCAGGAGTTTGAGACCAGCCTGGCCAACATGGTGAAACCCCATCTCTACTAAAAATACAAAAATTAGCCGGGCGTGGTGGCAGGCACCTGTAATCCCAGCTACTCGGGAGGCTGAGGCAGGAGAATCACTTGAACCTGGGAGGCGGAGGTTGCAGTGAGCTAAGATCGCACTATTGCATTCCAGCCTCGGGGACAAGAGCAAGACTTCGTCTCAAAAAAAAAAAGTCCGAAACAACATAGTGAAATATAAAATGTGCACTGGGCCTGAGAGGCTGGAGGTTTAGTTCTGTGTTACCTTCGGTACATTATAACTCTGAACCTTATTATCTGTCTTTACCTAAAGACATCATTCCTGTTCATCTGATAGGAATGGTATGAAGAACAAAAAAAAAAAAAAAAGTGAATGTAAAAACACTCTGCACACTGAAAAGTGCCATGCAAATACTAGGAATTCAGAGGATTGGCAGTGAAGTTTAATAAATGTTTATTGCAGTTTTGTTCCAAAATAAATTTTACCCACAAAGGTGGTGACAGCTGTATAAATCTGTAAATGTGCTACATTTTGATTTTTATTTTATAGCTAAATACCTTTAAAATAGTTATTTGCCATAAATGAATTCTGATGACAGTTTTCATCACACTTTCCCTGGGGGAGGGGAGAGTTGAAGTAAAGTTTTTTTTCTAATTTCAAGTATTTAACATAAAAATCTCCAAATAGACTATTTGTAGGAAATATTTTCCTTCATGTTAAAGACTTAATCAAAAGTTGAAGGTTCAAGAACTGAGGGAAACAGATTTGGAAATGTCCCATAAAGTGAGAAATGACAACCTTGTAGAAAGAAAGAATGTGTGGAAATAGTAATATGCACAGTTAGATATTTATTACATTGTAATTTTTTAAAATGTAGTGCTTACTCTTTTGTGACTGTAATTTTAAAAGTTAGTAGAATACTATTGATGATACGTGAAGCAAAATCTAAGGTTTTCAAAAATCCTGACAGAAATCCCTTTTCTGGATAGGAATGATGGTTTTTCTTTCTCAATATTAATGGTATTTTGCTAGTTATAAGACTTGCTTTATCTACTAGAGTACCGTTTTATATTTGTTCCAGGAGCAAATCTAAGTCTTCAACTAGTGTTCAGTATAAAGCAGTGGACCTAAATTTTAATAACTTTTTAAATGCCTATTAATAATTTCTTCTGTTTATGTACCTTAAGTTAATGAAATTTGAACACAATTTTTATAGACTATTTTTCAATACAGAAATATATAATTAAAATATTGCTTTTATATTTTGTGTGTTATAATATTTTTAAACAATAGTTTTTTTAATAGGCCCCACCCAGATGTTCTTGAAACAGTGTAATCCTGCTTTTAAAAAGCCTTGTCCAATATCTGTCATGTAAGAAAATATGAATAAGGAACAAAGAGTAGTACTATCTACATTTGGAGGTATTATCCCAGCTTTTAATTTGATTATTGTTTTAATGATAGTGAGTATTTAGAAACCAGGTTTTGATTTTCTAAGCTTAATTCTTAGTACTATAGGAATTTTAGAAAGGATGATTTTTTTAAAAAAGCCTGCCTCTTACCAGCAACTATATTATAACTGATTCTTAGATAATCAGTTATAAATGACAGATGAGAATGTGATACAGAATGAATACTTCTTAAACACCAAAATAATTGTTTTTTCTCTGCTTCAGTCCTGATGGTCAGCCAACACTGCTTCCCCCAGAACATGTACAGGAGTTAAATTTGAGGTCTACTGGCATGCTCAATGCTATCCAAAGATTTTTTGCATATCATATGATTGAGACCTATGGATGTGACTATTCCACAAGTGGACTGTCTTTTGATACGCTGCATTCCAAACTGAAAGCTTTCCTCGAACTTCGGACTGTGGATGGACCCAGACATGATACGTATATTTTGTATTACAGTGGGCACACCCATGGTACAGGAGAGTGGGCTCTAGCAGGTAAACTCACCTTTGGCAGTTTCACTATTGTAAAGATACACATGTATATGTAGAAATCTGTACTTCACACACAGTCATTAAATTTCCAGGATTCTTAGTTTACTGAACTGTACATATGACTTTAATTTGTTTTTCTTTGCTCTAGCATCCCTGTTTAGCCATCTCTAATGATAAGATTCAGAAATATGTCTTGTAGTGATTAGAAGGAAAAAATGCTTTGAGACTTATAGTTTCCCTGAAAATATTTTCAGAATTGCTAAATATATTTTTCAGAAGCTGATAAACTTCGTTGACTAGTATTTTTAAGTTTTGAAATGTTATGGATGCAGATTTCAGTAGTCCTTCACATCTGTAGTTTTATTTATGTTTATAAAGCTCACCAAAATTTTAAACAGCAGATCATGTAGTATGGTGAGAGTAGCATTTAGGTCAGGAGACGTTGGTCCTGGTCCTAATTTGCCACAACTGTGTTATTTTAGGCAAGTTAGTTAACTTCTGTTGGCTTCAGTTTTCTCGCCTGTAAAATAAGGCGGTAATTTTAAATGATCATTGAATTTTATTCTAAGGTACAAAATTCTGTAGGGATTGTTTTGCATTTGAAAAATCATAAAATAACTTTGGTTTACATGCATTATGGGAAATAGAAAACTTCTTAGTTATTGCCAAGAGAGAAATGAGATCTCTTTATATAATATATAAATTTGTCAGGCTTTCCAACTATTAATAGAGAGTAAGTCAAGGGCTTTGTTTTATGAATTGTTACTTGCTTAGGACCTATAACAGAGCCCAGTACATAGTAGAGGATCCTTAAGTAGCTAATAGATGAAATCATTGAATAAATCATTAAAAAAGAAAGGTAATTTTCTTATTTTAGATTAGAAATAGTTATTTTAATTACATGATTTTTTTCCATAAAAGAGTGTAGATGTTTTAAACCAAGAATATATAAATAATAAAATAGTCATGAATAAATTGGAAACATTCAGGATGAAGAAAAAGATAAATAGAAGTAGTATGGAAGGACAGAGGCAGAGTTGCCAATATAAGAACTCCAGAAAGAAACAAACAAAGGGTTAAGGTAGAGATGATTTTAAACCAGTGTGATCTCACTAATTTCATGCCAGATTTGTAACTGGAGTTTTTATCATAAAGAGAAATATTTTTTTGAAATTTTTCTTTTTTGCAAATAAATATTGAATAACTCAGTGGCCTTCTAGTAGAAAGACGAGCTAATATTTATTGGGCACATTTTAAGCATCAGCTTACTGTACTTAGTACCTTACACACATTGTTAATCTTTATGTGAAATCCTTTGAGATGGATACCACCACTTCTGTTATCTTCATTTTTGAAAGGATGAAATGGAAATTGTAAGTTGTTATGCAACTTATGATTTAAGACCAGATCTGCCCGGTTCCTAAAGTGTATTTTTCCCCCCACTGTACCATGTTGCCTCCAAGGGTGAAAGCCGTGATGATAAAGAAATGGCATGTTTTGGTTAAATGGATATTTTTGTTAGCATGGGTTACCCATTTCAAAAAATTAGAATGTACAAGACTAAAAGATGTACTGAACATTAAAACTACTTCAATATAGTTTATAAAATCATTTACTTGACCTATAACTTTTTAATTACAAGGTAGAAAACATCTTTTTAACCTTTATGGCTACTTTAGTTTCAGGTAAAGTATAACATTCTGTGTATTCCAACTCAGAGCACAAGAGAAAGCTTTAGTCAATTAAAATAGTCTTTACAGAAATAGAATTTTAGATCTACAAGTAGGGATTACTGAAAACTTACTATAATCCTTAAGATAATAAACTCTACCCAGATCAAATGGAAAAAACAGGGCTAATTTTTGGTGGCCATGCATATATCCCTAGTTATTTTAAAGTGTTATAAGAGAGTAATTTTAGAAGTAAGTTTTTTGTGTGTGTTGATATGAAAGATTTATTACTTAATGGAAACACTTTTCAAGTTTGCAGTTTTCTTAAGTAATTTAAAATTCATTAAGTATTTCTTAAAGATAGCTATGGAAATCAATTCTAGATGTTCATTTACTAATTCTTATATCAGCGTTTTATTTTTCTAAGAAAATAAAAAAAACACTAAGATACACACATATATATGTATCAGGTTTTCAAAATTTTCATTCATCATTAAGTTAGGAATAATTTTTGAAAACTTTAAGAACTCTAAAATAGAGTCGTATTTTAGGTAAATGTTTAGCAGTTACATTCTAGAATGATGTCTTTATAATTTTTTTTGAAGTATGTTACCAGTAAATTGACCATTACAGAATTCATCTGTTAGCTAAGATTTGTTCTTGTGTAACTTTGAGAGCTTATTATAAGAAGTTTAAAAAAATAGAGAAAGCATACTGATCTCCCTTCCCTGAGAAAGGTAGATTTTATCTTATAATTCAGCAACTGCATACTGTCAAGCATGGCCTGAGGCATCTGGCATACAGAAAAGCCTGCTTTTCAGTTAGTTCATGCCCTGACCTGCTTTAGACATAACCCTCAAGGGCTGATTCTGCCTCACAAATAATATTGAATATCTCTGCTCTGAGGAAAATGCTTTAATCTATTCCAAATTACATGACAAAGAGCTTTAAGCTCTGCTAATTTATTAATAGTTGGGTTTTTGTTGTCGTTGTTGTTGTTGTTTTTTCAGCCGACTTTGAAATAGGAAACATCACAACTGGATTTTAGTTGGGTTAGCAAGTTAGTAGCAGACCCAGTATTAATATCACTGTGGGAAAGAGAATCTATATTTGCCGTTTATCCCATATGTACTTAGAATATGTAGTCTTCTTATATTTATGGAGTTTCATGATATGGAACCTAACATTTTTGCCTCTGCTTGAGGATAGAAAACAATCATGGTAATTACAAGAGAGACAGAAATAAATGGGGAAAATGTACATAATTTATAAAGTAGTTTATTACAAATAAAGCCTTTAAAAAGCAGTCTCAATTACTTGAAATGCATCAGATGGCTGTTATCTTAGATAGATGTAAGTACTTTGAATCTGGGCCAAAAGCCAAATGTAGCATAGAACCTATTCATAGGAGAAAGCAGAGCAAAAGAAGAGAAATCGTTTAGAAAGCTTTAATGCTGCTTTAAGTCTCTTGTTGATATCTAAAGAGCATTTATATAAGAGAATTAGGGTAGAATATGCTAAAGAGTATTTATTGAAATAGTTGTGGATGGCATGTTGGGCAATGATGTTTTGTGGCAGATGGAATTTATATAATAGTTCTTGTAATCTGTGTCATCCTCTGATCTCTAGAGAAATTTAATAGAGCTGGCAATAATGGAGAGTTAACATTTGGCCATTTTTGAAAAAGTATCTTTTGGAGGTATCAGTGGAATAACACATTAGTAATATGTGGAGACCATGTACTGAAATACTGTCTCTGAGATAATATGTGTGAGTGTTAGAGCGATTGATAAAACAAGTTTATTTTCATGTTCTTAAGCTATTGTGGGCTGATTAATAAAACATTAATCAATTACACATAAAGAATATGACAGAATCCCAATTCTAAAGGATTCTCTCTCTGGTGGTGTCCATTTTTAACGGTGAAACCAAGAGGACAGCTGATTTGGGGGAAATATGTATTCTGGAGTTAGGTTGTTGGATCTTGTGCTGACAGATTATAAAAGTAACTTATGCTCAATGTAAAAATTTCAGAAAAGTATTTTAAAAACCACCCGGAAGTGAAACACCTAGCAATAGCTGCTGTTGTAATTTTTGTAGATGCCTTGTCATGCTTTTTCTAATACATTTGCTCATCAATAAATTTTCTTTATAAATATTTTGTTATAAGATTTCCTCCTAAGGTTTTAGGACATAGTTTATTTCCATTTCCCAAATGGGAAAGAAGTCTTTTTTGTAATTTTTTGTCCCTATGTCTGTTCTTTTCTTAGGATAGATTCGTAGAATTGGAATGATCATTATCAGTGTACCATTGAGGCAGGGCCAAATGAGGTGAGGGTGGCAGTTGCCTCAGGCACAAAACATAAGGGAATGCCAAAAAACTCAATAATCAAAATGAACATTTTAATGTAGTACACTTAAAAATCAAAATTAATGCAAAAAAGATCCACGATGAACTAGATGTAAAACCTGTAGTCAGAAGTTTATTTACTTTAGAACTTTCTGGGTATACATTTTTTTAATCCCTTGTTCTTCAGCTGTAAAACTGATTTAAATGTAAATCTGTTCTTAAATTCATTCTTGTACAGGTAGGAATAGGGTTTATTTTCATTCAGTAGGTACTTACATATGAGGAAGAGAAGGAAACGATACAGAATGGGGGCCAAACTTTTTCTGTAAAGGGCCAGATATTTTTGGCTATGTGGGTTTAGATCCCTGTTGCAGCTATTCAGCTCTGCTACTTTAGAGCAATAGCAGCCATAGACAGTGTGAATGAATGAATGTAGTTGTGTTCCAATAAACTGTTATTTATGAAAATAATTATATGAAACTTAAACTGCATACAATTTTTACTGTCACAAAATATTCTGATTTTTCTTTCAACCATGTAAAAATATAAAATCAGCTCTTAGCTTTCAGGCCATACAGAAAGAGGTGGCAGGCTGGATCTGGCCCATGGGTTGTAGTTGCTGCCCCGGTATAGAATGTTAGCTTTTCTGTATAGTTGTTTTCACTAAATACAAAGTATTTTCTTAATTTATACTAGCAGATTCCTTTTTATGTGATTAATAAGGATTTTTTTTTTTTACCTGAAGTTGAAAATCTGTTGTAAAAAATATCTTTTCAAAAGATACTTTGAAAGTGTAATTTAAATACTTTATTTTTTGCTTATTTAATTCTAAGAACTTAAGGAAAATACATGTAAGATGAGTATGTTCCCACTAGGAGAAAATTATTAAGAGAGTTTTCTTAATGAGAGGCTGCAGAAATTATTGCTGCATTGAATTTTCTCTTGTTCACAGGTGGAGATACACTACGCCTTGACACACTTTTAGAATGGTGGAGAGAAAAGAACGGTTCCTTCTGTTCCCGGCTTATTATCGTATTAGACAGCGAAAATTCAACCCCTTGGGTGAAAGAAGTGAGGAAAATTAATGACCAGTATATTGCAGTGCAAGGAGCAGAGTTGGTAAAAACAGTAGATATTGAAGAAGCTGACCCGCCACAGCTAGGTGACTTTACAAAAGACTGGGTAGAATATAACTGCAACTCCAGTAATAACATCTGCTGGACTGAAAAGGGACGCACAGTGAAAGCAGTATACGGTGTGTCAAAACGGTGGAGTGACTACACTCTGCATTTGCCAACGGGAAGCGATGTGGCCAAGCACTGGATGTTACACTTTCCTCGTATTACATATCCCCTAGTGCATTTGGCAAATTGGTTATGCGGTCTGAACCTTTTTTGGATCTGCAAAACTTGTTTTAGGTGCTTGAAAAGATTAAAAATGAGTTGGTTTCTTCCTACTGTGCTGGACACAGGACAAGGCTTCAAACTTGTCAAATCTTAATTTGGACCCCAAAGCGGAATATTAATAAGCACTCATACTACCAATTATCACTAACTTGCCATTTTTTGTATGCTGTATTTTTATTTGTGGAAAATACCTTGCTACTTCTGTAGCTGCTCTCACTTTGTCTTTTCTTAAGTAATTATGGTATATGTAAGGTGTTGGGAAAAAACATTTTATAATGAAAGTATGTAGGGAGTCAAATGCTGACTGTAAATGCATAAGAGATGTTGAAAATAACACTGCACTTTCAGGAATGTTTGCTTATGGTCCTGATTAGTAAGAAAACAGTTGTCTATGCTCTGCAGTGGCCAATGATGAATTACTAATGCCTTATTTTCTAGGCATATAATAGTTTAGAGAATGTAGACCAGATAAATTTGTTTACTGTTTTAAGAAAACTACCAGTTTACTTACAGAAGATTCTTTTTTCCAAACAGTAGGTTTCATCCAAGACCATTTGAAGAACTGCAAACTCTTTCTCTTAGAAAACAAAGAGGGCTGCCTAAAATAAACACAAAATTTGCTTCTACTCCATCACATTCAGACGTCTTGGTTGTGACCTATTACCAGTGTAGCAGAGAACCCAAGTTACATTTTAGATCAAAACATTGTTTATGTAGGTATTGTTAAAAGGCTAGCAACTACAAATTGCCCTTTCATGCTTTGGTCAGGGGGCCCTGAAAACACTGGTAATATTAAGAGTCTTTCTCAGGGTAACTTAATGTTTTCTTAATGAACAATGTTTCCAGCTACAAATTCTTCCAATAAACTGTCTTCCTTTTTGAAAAGTACTCTCATAGAATAAATTTAGCAATTTCTCATTTACTGACTCAATCTGTTTTGAGTATTCAGAAAAGATTTTGATCCCTATTGAGTTAATGCTCTGCCATGAAAATTATTTTTCTGATCCTTGTTAGTGATATTTTTTTTCTACTGAAGGTCAAAGGATAGGAAACAAGTCATTTCTCTTCTTGTATACATGTAATGTATTATGTAAAAAAGTATTCATATTGGCAATTTTAGTTAGGCATAATAGTGTGGTTGTAATTTTTAAAACTTAGTGTTTGTCTGATTAAAGCAGGCACTGATCAGGGTATCTCCTAAGAGGTAATTCACTTCTAATTCCTTTCCAATAATTATTACATTCTAAATTTTCATCTATGAGAAATAACAAGAAGGGAACAGAATTAAATTGGAGAATAATCTAATCTTCATTGTTTAAATGGTTTGACTTCTCACCATTGAAGCCATTTTTTCTAGCTTCAGAAAGAGGAAATAATGCCTCCACCATTTTCTACCTGGTGACTTGAAAATTGAACTTTTCAGTTAGGAAGAAGAGTCGGGGAACTTGTATACCACTATCTATGCAGCATTGTTATAGTCTGATTATTTCTGTGTTTTGAGTATGATTTTCCTAATGCTCTAAATAAAATTTTGTTAAAAATTAATTTTTCATTTAATGTGCAAATATTGAATAGTATATTAAAAGTGGTAGTCATTAAAAATGCCCATGTTTTAGAGTTCACGTTTGAAAGTTTCCAATACAGGTTAAGGATTTATATTAGCACTGTCCAAACAGTATAGTTTTTTTTATTGTTCTGTTCAGCAGTAGTGTAGTAGAAAAGCCAAATGTTAAAATTGTGAGCCTTTAGCTTAAAAAAAGTTAATGGTAAGTAAAATCTCCTTTTAGATTTCTCAGCTCTTTGTGAGCGAGTTAGCTTTAACTAAAGCATTATCTCTTCACTGTAACAAAGTCAAATACAAAAGTATATTCTGCATTCTTTATAAGGTAGTATTAAGGTGGTACTAAAAATTACATTCTAAAAACAGCTGACAGTTTGACAGCCACAAACCTAACTTTTTGATATGTATTTTCTGTGAAAGTAAAACCAAAAATGATCTTTGGGCCAAGAATGTGACTTGAGCCAATTCGTTAACCAAAAATTTATAGAATATCCACTTTGATGAATTCTCCTACCCAAACAAACAAAAAACTATAAATGACTTTTTGGGATGGTACCACAAAGCTGACATTTTAAAAACAATAACGAAGGGTGTAGAAAACAAATATTACAAGAAGGATAAAGTGATTGGTTACTTTCACCTAAAGATTAAAAAATAGATCTGACAATTAATGAGACTAATTTGTCCATGGCTGTCAAGTTTAAGAAAGAGTTGCTTGGAGTGAAAGGAATTCTTTTAGGGTGAAACTTTACCATTCTATTAAAAAGAAAGAGGTAACTTGGAGATATTTTTCAACATAATTTTAATATTTGTTTCCTCGTGTGATACCTTGCTAAAACCACAAAACCACTAGCCTCTAAAAACATCTTTTAAAATTGTGTACACACTGTTGCAAAATAAATAAGGAGCCAAGTTCTTTCTCTCCCCATGACTTTTCAGTTATACTGTCATTTTATTAAAAAATGTTTATTTTGCTGTTACCTAAACTCTTCCCTAGACTACTTGGGGTTATATTTCCATAGAATTCCATCTTTCTCTTAATAAATTCAAAATTCTTTGGAAAAGATGCATTTCAGAAGATTATTCTTATGACCAGTTATGCTTTAAAAAATTACATTCTTAATTAAAATGCACTTATATTTAATGCATTAGTGGGTAGATTTTCGTTGTGAGTAAAATGTTCATTAGAATCTATTTGTAACTGGATATTTTGTAATTTTGGACTTAAACATATTTACTCTTGGGTACTGCTTTTTTATATGTATTCAAATTTATAGCTTAGTCTCTTTTAAAGTAATACTCTACATTACTTTCCCACAAGTGATGATAGTTAATATAATGTATGCCAGAAGAAAATGATTTAATTTTAAGAATGTGATTAGATATATTTGACAGTAAATGCTCAAAGGAGTTAGATCTGTCAGTACTTTTGAATGTCTCCTGTATTGGAAACTATTAGACTGTCACCTCTTTTTAGGCAAAGGCTTACACGTGTTGGTATTTCTGGTACACAGTTACGGAGAAGAGTGCCTTGTCCATAATGAGAAGCATTTAATAAATATTTTGGGCTGAGTGAATAAATTTAGAATCCTAAGGAGAAATTGGAATAACTTGATTGTAAATTACTACATTTTCTTTAGTTTTACATAAATGGATATTATTTCAAGATCTTCATTAAGCAAGTAATTTAGTAAAAACTTACAGAATCCGTAAAAGGAAAGCAAATCTCAAATTTGTAGTTAATAAGTGTTAAGATTAGGGAAGGAAAAACTGTTTCAGAACTGGTTTGAATGAAAACATAGCTGATGTTGCCAAAAAAATGGCTTTTTGTGGGTTGAGTCCATTTCCATCATGACTCTAATATCATTAAGATTGAATCATTCATTTCCTCACTATTATATCTAGACAGATTGAAATTTATCACAAATGGAAATTATTAAAAGAAAAAGTCTGACTGATGAACAAAGAAGGAATTTGGCTATGCATATCAGTGACAACTAAATTGTAAGGTCAGTAAAACAGGCCTATAAACGTAAGCAAGGTAAGGACAAGCTAGGGAAACTACAAGTATCTCCTTTTTTATATTGTCTTAACCTATTCACTAATTACAACACATAGAAACAATATAAAACAATGAAGTTTAAGCAGTAATTGTTTTGAGAAACCATTCTGTTGATAATTTACATTTATGTTTATTAGGAAATATTGTTTTTATTACTTAGACCGAAGTTGATTTAAAATTGAAAACTGTGGGCTACCGTAAGGTTTTTTGTTTTGAAATATTCAATACCTAAAAGCCATTCTGATTTTTAAAATTGAAGTTGACTAGTCATCTTGTATAATGACCTCATATTTTATAAGTTTGAACTTAAAATAGTTAGAAGTAGACAATTTTAGTCAGCTTTTGTGTTTATTTGGTCTAGCCTAAAAGACATTGATTTATCTCAAAGATTTTTAGCAGCGTGCAAGGGATAAATGAGTACGGCATAGACAAGCAGTGTTCACTCAATGCCAAGTAAACTTTTCTAAGTTTAAAAATATTTTTATATTAAAACATACCAATGTATTGATAAACAAAATTTGCATTAATTTTTAATATAAACTATAGACTTCAAAGCAATTTTAATCTTGCAATGGGTCATTTGATTCATCCTCCTCATCCCCAAACACTTTGGACCTAATACTGCATGTTAATGACACTCTAAAAAGTTTTTTTTTTTTTAAAAAAAAAAACCTTTTTCTTTTGACTTGGAATACAAATAGCACAATTAATTTTCACTAAACAAATACTTTTGTTTATACATAGAATTTCAGATAGATGCCATTTTAATGGGATTTTATAATATTTCTAGATTCTTCAAAGTCCTTATACACAATTTGTTCTACACACTTGGGTATTGGTAAGGAAAATACAGGATATGGATTTTAATTTGTAATCTACATCCATGTGTATTGATACACGTTCTCTCCTATTTCTCTCCTACCTAATTAGAAGAGGTATTTTTTACAACACCTAACCTTTGGATTTCTCTCTTCCCTTCCTCATGAAACAACTTGAAATGACAATAACTATTACTTATTGTTCGCTAGGTTCTAGCACTGTGGTAAGCACTTCGGTATATTGATTTCGTTGAATCCTCCCACCCACCTTTTGTGGTAGATATACTTTTATGAATGAGGAAACTGAGGCATAACTTTACCAGAATGACAAAGCTATGTCTAAGAAATTGGGTATCAAACTCAGCTTTAACCCTGAACTTAAAAAAAAAAAAAAAAAAAAATGCTTTGTAATCCTATCAATTTGGTATCTTCAGGGTCTCTACTGGCACTTTTCCATCAGAATACAGTATGAACATTCTCAAGGCCTTTTAGTAGTAAAGAAATCCTCCCACAATTTTATATCAGATCTTTATTTTTTGCTTACAGTGAGGTTATTTGAAAGTGAGTATTCTGTACTCAGTCTCCAATTTCTCAGCTTCCATTTTATCTTGTATCCATAGCAGTCTGGTTCCACTCGGCACTCCCCTGACAGTGTTCTTACTAAATCACCAGTGACCTCCATATTGCCAAATAAAGAGACATCTGATCTCTAGAGCATTTATTAACTACTTCCTTTATTTTCTTTTTTGTTTGTTTGTTTTGGCTTCTGTAAATACTATTCTTGATTTTTTCTGCTGTTTTTCTGGACATTCCTTAGTGTGTTTTGCCAGCTCTTCTTTCTCTACCCTATATTTTGGGTTTTCTCATATTCCTTCTCTGCTCATTCCATCACCTGCTTTCAGTAATCTCATTCACACCTGGGATTTCAGCTATAACACGTTCCACTGATTACTCTCAAACATCTGTCTCCAACATAGACATCTCTGGCACTCCAGGTACATGTATTCAGTCATGTACTAAACATCTCATTTCACAGATTCCTCAAACTCAAATTCAAATCAGGTAGAGCCTCATCCAAATTGCTTAGTTCCCTCTATTCATGTACATGTGGATGGTACCATTCATGCTTTATTACTCAAACAAAAATTTGGGCTTTATCCTTGACTCTCCCTCTTCCTCGTTACCCACATCCCATTAGTCTCCAAGTCCTACTAATTCCACCTCCTACCTAGTATTTTATATAACCATCCCTCATCTCCATTTCTACTGCCTTTACCCTATAAAGGCCTTCACCATTTTTCCCACTAGTTATTGTTATAGCTTGTTAACTGTTTTTATTCTCCTGTCTCAAGTCTCATTTTGCTCCAATATAACTTCCATAGTTTTGCCAAAACAACCTGTCTATACTCCCTATAACTTTCACCATAAAGGATACATTCCTTGTGTTAGCATATCAGGCCTGCCTTGTGATTAGCCTGTTTCCAAAATCTCTTAACTGTTCGTCATCTCAGTCACCTTCCTGTCATTTAGAACTGTTTGTAAATCTCTGAAAATGTTATGTGTTTTTTTTTTTAAACCTGTTCCACGTGGGTTCAAAATACATGCTGGTCTCAAAACATGTTAGTCACAAGTGAAGCAAGGCTCAGTAGGGAGAATAGATCGTGCTGGTGGCATAAATCTGGCATGAAAAATGTTTTCCCTTGTTATTTATGAGTCAGGTTTGCATCCAGGAGAGCTACTCGAGAGTAGAGAATCATGGACAGTGACTAATGAATATAACAGCTTAACTGACTTTTTATGTCATTGGTCCCCACCACAACATGTTGGAGATGGGAGGATCATGGCAGGTAGAGGGGAGAGCCTTACAGCTGGTAAGGAGGTAGGTCTAGATTGCAAGGCGTGGTCCACATAGCTATGTAGCATCACTAAGTCTCTCTTCAATCCAAAGGCAGGAGCTTGCTTGCCACTCTAGTTTTGCCAAAACATAGGAAAATGCTTATTACCCAGGCAGTGCAAAATAGGATTGGAGCTGTGAAGTCCAGGGGTGAAGTAAGCAGCCCCCTTGCAAACCATGCACCATTTTGTTTTGTGATTTTTCTTTTTTTGACCCATTGTAGGTAGTGCTGTTTCAGCACAGCTGGCAATGGAGCTGCATGGCCAACATCTGTGAAACACTAAGAGCAGTCCCCACATGGCCTTCTGTCCTCAGTGAGGCTTATCAATTCAGAAAGAGTAGGGATTCTGAAGCTATGCTAGTTAATATGCAGGACTCGTCTCATTCCATGTTATCCAGTAACTGGTAGAATAGATACTCTGCTTCACTATGAATGACAGTTTCACAGTCAGGGGGCACCACTCCCACCCCCTGAACCTTTGAAGAACTCCTTCCTCAGGCCTTGGTCATTCCACACAAAGTCCTGAGAAATTACCCAAACTCCACAGTGAAGGGAACCATGACCTACTCCTACCATCCCCTTCATGGGGTTGTCAGCCAGCTCTTTCCCAGCAGAGCCACCATACCCAAAGCTCAGCCCTAGAGGCTCAGGGGAAAAAAAAAAATTTTTTTGAGACACCTCTTTGTATCTTCTGCCAGAGTTCAGACTGGAAATGCTGTGTGTTCTGTTGCCTCCTTGAATTTGGTGCCTAAGATATCTAGAATTTCTGAATGAGAGTGCTTTGCAAGGTACCATGCTTCCTGTTTTATTTGGAGAGGCAGGCTCAGTAGCTTCAGAAGAGTAAAACGTTCTATTTACACCAGACCAGAGCTCAGATCTCAGCTCTGAAAGATACGGGCTGAAACAGCTACCTTGAAGTCACTTTTCAGTCAGAGGATGAGGTTCTGGCAGTCTGCTGCACTCAAGGGCCCATACTTATATTTAGAAGTGACTACTAAAGCTGTAGGTGCAGCCAAGGATGGGATGTGGAGTGAGGGTCTTGGCTAACCTATTGACCACAAATAGATGGTAAAGCTCAGCAGTAAAACCCTGAAAGACATCAAGATGTCTGGTTTGGTCGTAGTGTCAGAATTGGAGAAAAGCTAAAAACTCCAAGGAACTAAACTACTGTCACTGTCCAAAAAAAAAAAAAAGTAATAACCCTTTTTTTTTTTTTTTTTGACAAGTTCATTTCATCCAGTGTGGTAGAAAAGGCACAATTCCAGTGTATCATTTACAATCGAATGTTGTTAACCTGGCGTTGTTCTTTGGAAGAACAATCCTCTTGTTAGGGTTAGGTAATTACTCTCTTCCCTTACTCCTGGACAGTGACAGGGGTCTGACATTGGGATATGGTTTCCCAGGAGCTTAGCTGGTCAAGTGTGTGGAACCCAAAGGAGCAAAGAGCCAAGACAGCCCCTTGGAGAGAGACAGATTAAAACCAAGCAAAGTGTTAAATTGAATATCACTCAGGATTTAGGTAGAATGAAATAATTCAGCCTTGAGACGACGGGACAAAAACCAGATGAAAGCAATAGGGATTTTGAGATGACAAAGGGTACAGAGAAGTCACAAGAGCAAGGGAGAAAAGCTGCGCACTTTTTTTGTTTCCTGAAGTAGAGTAGTGCAACTGGTCTGATAAATAATCAGGACTTACAAAAAATTTGGTAGGTATGGTTGTTCTGGCAGGTTGACTGAAAATTCAAACTGTTTCTTCTTTTTTTTCCCCCAGGATATGTTTTGAAGATACAGTCTCACTATAGTAATGAGAATGGACCATTTCCATGTAAAGGGCAAAGATTCCAGCCTTGTCAAAATTACAGCTACTCTTAACTCCTCTAGCTGGAGAAGGAAATAGGGATAGCTGCTTCTTTCCTTCTCTTCCTTCTTCAGCTTGCAGTCTTCGACCCGTCAAGGGTTGGAAGAGAGGTGGAGGGGAGGAAAGAGACATAAGGAAGGCAGAAGAGTTTGAACTTGACTAGGACCGTGGTAACCTGGCTCTGGCAGACTGCATCTTCTGATATTTACAGTGGCATCCTGCACTGATACTCCTGATACTGGGGATCTCCCACCTGTATGCAGTTGCTTCTTTGGCTTACTCTTTCCATGGCTTTTAGGAATTCATCTGCTACCCTAGCTTCTCTCTACTGAGGTCGGTTTGCTGTTCCAGGTGGCCCTCATGGGCAGGACCTCCCATGGCCATATACTGGCACTCTATTCATGGCCCTCTGTGGTCTGTGGGAAACCCTTTCACAACCTTTGCCCTTGCAAGTCTGGGCACCCATGCAGATCTACAGCTGCCTCTTGAATTCATTTCTCAGCACCTGGCCAACACTCTTCTGGTTTCATGGGCAAGAATCAACACTGGTGCACTGGACCTACCACTGCAGGGCCATGTACCAGTCTCTCTGAGGGCCCAATTAAATCCCTTTCCACTAGGATTTGAGGCAAGGGGTAGTCACCCCATTACCCCCTCCCAGTGGGGGTACTCACAGCATTATAACAACTCTCTCTAAGGAATCCTCTTTATGAACCTGCCTTTCATCTCCAGCTCCTGAACTTTTTATAACTCCTATGTGGGTGAGGGATTTCAGTCATATGAGTGGTTCTTGACCCTCTTCTTTGGCATTTTTCTTCTTTGTCTGACTTACCAGTCTGTCAGTTACCCTTTTTTGCTGAGAGTCTCTCACTCTGCTTAAACATCCTTTTCACCACCCATAACTATTTGAAATATAATGGGAAAAAGATTTATTCTACCAACAGAAATAGAGAATGTAAGATTAATCAGAAATATTTGGGTCCTATAAGAAAAGCATAACTGCACTAAAATATAGAGAAGATTACTAAATACAGAGACAGCATTTTTTTAAGGGAATGAATAAATACTGTAAATATCTCAGTTCTTAACAGGGTAGTAAAATAAGTTTAATACAATCATAAGTAAAATGTCAACAGTAGTTACCTATAGTCCAAGTTTTTTGAGTTTGTTCCCGTTTTCTGAAATTTTGACTATAAATTTGTTTAATCTTATACCCTTAAGAATAAAGTTAAATACATCAAGGGAATCAAGTCATACTGAAGGAATCATAATGAAATGTAACAGTCCCCTATTCCAACATTCCTGACCCAAGTCCCACTCCCAAGAGGAAACCAATATTATTTCTTATGGTAATCAACTCCATGTCTGTAAATAATGTGTTATTTTATAATTTATAATGCTGTCTTTTCCTAAATTTATCAACTTTAGATATTATTAATGGCCCACTATGATAGATGAGGGCTTATTTCACTTACACAGTTTACTCATCCTTCCAAATAGTTCTATGAAATTATTATATTTTAATATACTCAAAACTCTATTTCTTATTTCCTCAGTTGTGGACACTCTCTCTTGACTCCCCTCCTTTTGTGATGAGGGAATTAGCACTTCTGGTCTTTCCTCACCTTTTACTTCCCCTACTACCACCAACTTGTGACTTTAGTCTCTTTGGTAGAATAACCACAGTCACATCTCCTGCTTTATTTAATGGTTGATTCTAAGAACTAACAATTCCATTAGTATGACTTCATTATATTGTTCATAGCATAGT
Source organism: Macaca thibetana thibetana (assembly GCF_024542745.1). Lineage (NCBI taxonomy): Eukaryota > Metazoa > Chordata > Mammalia > Primates > Cercopithecidae > Macaca > Macaca thibetana. The sequence continues at coordinate 46,395,235 of NC_065580.1, forward strand.
CAAATGTGCTGTGACTACATTTCCTCTTTTGTGTAACCTTTTTCACCTGAAGTTTCTGATTGTCTACCTCATCCCACCTGAAGTCCTAATTTTTCTTATTTTCTTCCTGAATCCCCCATTAAATTATATAATGCATGGAATCTTGTTTTCCCCAAATTCTTTCTCTTGGATCCCACTCTGCCTCTTCTAGTCAGTACCATTTATTCTCTAGAGCTTCTGCAAGGCTGCCATCCTAGGACTTCCCTTGATTATTTTCCTGTGTTGGATCTAATATTTCCTGGACCCCACATCTTTCTCTTTCATTTGCTCATTTTGATTGGAACACTTTATGAATCAAATTCTAAAGAAATGATGCATGGAATGTAAATGTTCTTAGACCATGTTTGTCCCACAGAGTTATTATTCTGTTCTTTGTCCTTGCTGGTATGACTGGATAGAGAACTCTAGTCCATAGAAACAGGCTTTGCCCCTTATTGCTCCATTTTTCCGGTGGTCAATATTCTAGTCTTTCTTTTCTCTACAGAAGCTTTTATGATATCCTCTTAAAATAACTTCTCTTTACCTTGGTTCTGAAATTATAACTGTTTGGGGCATGGGCATATATTGTAATCATTCTTAGCATTCCATAGTAAGCCCTTTTCATTTGAAGATGTGTATCTTCCTAGAGCTCTGAGAATTATCTTCCATTATTTTCTCTTTTCTCTATTTTCTGTGTGCTCACTTTATTAATATCCTGCTACTGGGATGTAAGACTTAATTTGTTTCTTTGTTTTTTTTTTTAGTTTAGTTTTATTTTGTTTTGTTTTGCTGCTGTTCTGTATTTTGGAAGATTTTCTTGGGTTTGCTTTCCAATACTTCTGAGTTTTTTTTTCCTCCAGCAATCATACATTTAATTTCCAAAAACTCTTTCTCATTCTTTATAATTCCCTTTTCATGGTATGGATTTAGCATCTAAAAATGCTAATTAGAGATTTTTTTAAAAGACTATTGTAGCATTTTTAATAGCAAAGTTTTTTTAAAGAAGCAAAATAAATGTTTACAGGAAAATGGATAAACACATATTTATACATCCATTTAAATGAAAAAATTAGATAATGAAAATACAGATAAATCTCAAAAACATACTTTTTTAAAAGTTGTAGATACATTAAGCATGATACCATTTATATAAAATTTTAAAACTTGGAAAGCAATGCTATATGTTGATTTTGGATACATATATAATGAAAGTAATATTTTAAGAGTAAGGGTAATGTAATATTTTATAAAAATATACATGGAAATGACACCTAAATTCAAATTAATGGTAAGAAGTTAGAGATTTAGAAGACAGTGAAGAAGACCTTGAACTACTTTTTTTTTTTTAATTATACTTTTAAGTTCTGGGATACACGTGCCGAACATGCAGGTTTGTTACATAGGTATACGCGTGCCTTGGTGGTTTGCTGCACCCATCAACCCATCATCTACATTAGGTATGTTTTCACTCATAAGTGGGAGTTGAACAATGAGAACACATGGACACAGGGAGGGGAACATCACATACTGGGGCCTGTCGGTGGGTGGGGAGCTAGGGGACGGATAGCATTAGGAGAGATTTTTTTTTTTTTTTGAGACGGAGTCTCGCTCTGTCGCCCAGGCTGGAGTGCAGTGGCTGGATCTCGGCTCACTGCAAGCTCCGCCTCCCGGGTTCACGCCATTCTCCTGCCTCAGCCTCCCGAGTAGCTGGGACTACAGGCGCCCACAACCTTGGATTTCTGAATTTCCTTTGCTTCCTTTGGCATTTGTTGACATTCATGTTAGTTTCCCTCAGTTTCTCTTTTAAATTCCAGGCTTTTCTCAAATAGCTGAAGATCTTTGGCTACCTATTCATGTTTAAGGAGGGAGCAATAAAAAGGCTGGTGTATGTGCTGCCTAAGTGAATACTAAAAAGGCTGATTTAAATCTCTTTGTCCATAGTGGAAGCTGTCAACCAGAGAGCTTCATATTAAGTGAAAGGGTGGGAAGCCAACTTTTATATTATGGGGATTTTCCACATGCCAGAAAAAGGCAGGCTTTACTCTCAAGTATAAATACCTACATGCCCTTTAGAGAACTGTTTGAGTTTTTTGCCTGGAGAGTAAAACACTTGGCTATAAGCACATGAACATAGGGGAGAAGGGCATTTGGTCGATAGAAAGATCTTCAATTATTAATTGCACAAATATCAGCCCCACTTCTTAACTCCTTCCTCAATTTACCAGCAATCTCTGAGGCCTCTCCCAAGTTGTGCTCCATGAGGCTAGATAGGACATTTCAGAACCAAATGGAAGTTTTAGGACTGATAAATATATCTTAAATTTTAAAGTAAATTACTGGATATCACTCATTGTGTGTTAGGGGAGGAAGGGTATCTGGCATAGGATATCAGAGCATGTAGAAGGAGTCCACAAAAAGGAATGGTCTGACATGGGCTGAGGAGGGCATCTATACCAGCAATAGACGTGGGATGATGATGATGAGAGATTGTCTGCATTTATAAAGGCAGACTTGTCAAGTAAGATCATGGGGAGCAGGTTCTTCTGATGAAGAAAGAAATTGCAAATATGGAAATGGAGAAAACTAGAATGATCCCTAGGGTGCTGGATTGAAAGATAAAGTATCAGGTATATATAGAAATGAATGCAGATATAAATATATGTAACCGTGTGTGTGTATTTTTTCACACATATTTGATAGATCTGTCTACTAAAAGGGCCTGAGACTACCAGTCCCCAATAGCAATGAACATACCTATATCTCAGATCTTGGCTTCTGAATATTATTCCCCACCAAAAGGAATAAGGGCTTCTTGGAGAAATAACTGATTACATCTGAATACTTTCGCTGAGGCAGCAGAAATACAAGGTAAGCTTGGAAAATGTTAGTTCTAGAAAGGAAAAAGTGTTCAAAGAATGATAAGAAACAAATTGAAAAAAAAAAACAGTAGTTTGAAACAACTCCCATTGGCCAGAGATGGGGAAATTGAGTATCAAAACAAATAATTCCAGTAATGGACTATAGCCCATTGAGTAATATTAGAAATAATGTACCTATACTGATAAATAAATGTATAAATGAAAACTTCAAAGAACAGAATATTTACATTAAAACAAGAAGAGGCATAAAAGAAGAGAAGAAAACAATACTAAAGAAATAACTGGTTTGATCCAATAGGAGGCAAGAAGAACAAATGAACAAAGAACGGATAGGATGAACAGAAAACAAATAGCAAATGCTAGGTTTACATTAAAGCACATTGATAACTATATTAAATGAAATTACACTAATGGCTTTAATTAAAAATCAGATTATCAAACTAGAGTTTCTCAGTCTCAGCACTGTTGACATTTTGGAACAGATAATTCTTTGATGCAGAGGCTGTTCTGTGCATTGCAAAATGTTTAACAGTATCCTTGACCTCTACCCACTAGATACCAGTAGTACTACTCTCCTCACCTTCACTTGTGATAACTAAAATTATTTCTCGGTATTGCCAACAGGGAAACTCCCCTTTATGATACCGTCAGATCTTGTGAGACTTACACAATATCACAAGAACAGCATGGAAAAGAGCTGCCCCCGTGATTCAATTACTTCCCACTGGGTCCCTCCCACAACACATGGGAATTCAAGATGAGATGTGGATGGGGACACAGCCAAACCATATCATGCCCCATGGTGGGGGGAAAGAAATCACCCCTGATTGAGAAACACTTGACTAGATAAAAACCCAAATCCAATAATATGTTGTTTAAAAGAAATACTTGTTAAATACAAAGATATGAATAGTTTTAAAGAAAAGGATTAAAAAAGATATTCCATGCAAATATTAAAAATGAAATCACTACCAGGCATCGTAGCTCAGCTACTTGGGAGGCTGAGGTGGGAGGATCACTTGTGCTAAGGAGTTTGAGGTTGCAGAGAGCTATGGCTATGCTACTGCACTCCAGCTTGGGTAACAGGAGAACCTGTCTCTCAAAAAAAATTTTTTTTATTAATTTTTAGCTGATGGGGCTACGTTAATGTCAGACAAGGTAGATTTGAAGACAAAGAACATTACCAGAGATAGGTAGATCCTTTCATCATCATGAACTATCTCTGTCAAAGGGAACTAAATGTGCGAGTACCTGATAACAGAACTTCAAAATACACCAAGAATATATAGACATAAAGGAAAAACATAGACAACTCCATTATCATATTTGACAATTTAAACACTGCTCTTTCAGTATTGCTAGAGCAACTAGATGCAAATCAGTAAGATAACAGACTACTTGAACAATGCTATCAACCAACCTGACCTAAATGATACCTTCACAATATTACACTCAACAATTGCAGACTATACATGTATTTCAAAGTCACCCAGAATATTCACCAAGAAAGAGCATATGCTGGGCCAACAAACAAGTCTTATTAAATTACAAGTGACTACAACCAAACAAAATATTATTTTCTGACCACAACAGAAATAAATTAAAAATCAGTAATGAAAAGATATCTAGAAAAATCCACAAGTATTTTATAGTAACATACTTCCAATAAAAGTAGAATCTTTTTTTAGATCGAAGACGTTTTTGTGACCCATAGGATTTTCTTTGGGCCAAAGAATCACAAGGGAAACTTAAAAATATTTTCAAATGATGTCAAAGTTCTTTGAAATAATTCGGTTTTAAAGTATCCCTGATTTGCTGGTACTTTAAGCAAGTAAGTAAAGCAAGCACTGATGCAGGATTATTTTCATGCCAGTATGTAGAATATAGAAATTCATTTTTTTACTATAGGTACAAGTTCAATAATAACTGAAAAAAAGTTTGTCAATTAATGTATATGTAAAGGCATATTTTACTGTTGTCTTTTTACTTTTTTAAATCTTTCACAATATCTAACATCAAAAGACACTGGTTTGATTGATGTTTTCAAATAGTCTCACCAAAAATAATGCTAGTGGAATGAAAATAATTGTGTGTGAAAAATTTTCCATCAGATGACAGACGCCTTTGGAAAAAAAAAAGTTTTTCAGAACTTTCAAATGCTTTAAAGATGCAAGATAAATTTGCAAATCAACTCAATATTTTTTGATTTTGAACAACTGTCAAGACTGAGATACAGTATTTTTAATAGGTGTGACAGTTTTCTTTCAGATGATAAAAATTATAAATTTCATAAGATATTTTATCTTGTTTTATTCTTTAAACAATTTTCTTGACTTTTTGAATATCTACTTAATATTAAAATGTTTTTTTTTCCTCCCCCCGACTTTTATTTTATGTTCAGAGGGTACCTGTGCAGATTTGTTACTTGAGTAAGTTGTGTGTAGCTAGGGTTTGGTATCTAATGATTTCATCATCCAGGTAGTGAGCATAGTACCCAATAGGTAGTGTTTCAATCTTCACCTTCCTCCCGCCCTCTACCCTCAAGTAGATCCCAGTATCTGTTGTTCCTTTCTTTATGTCCATGTGTACTCAGTGTTTAGCTCACACTTATAAGTAGGAATATGCAATATTTGGTTTTCTGTTCCTGCATTAATTCACTTAGGGTAATAGTCTCCAGCTGCATCCATGTTGCTGTAAAGGACATGATTTTATTATTTTTATGGCCATGTAATATTGTATAGTGTACATGTACCACATTTTCTTTATCCAGTCCACCGTTGATGGGCATCTAGTTAAGCTTCATGTCTTTGCTATTGTGAATGAGAAGTGCTGCAATGAACATACACATGCATGTGTCTTTATGGTAGAACAATTTATATTCCTTTGGTTATATACCCAGTAATGGGATTGCTGGGTCGAATGGTAGTTCTGTTTTAAGTTCTTAGAGAAATCTCCAAACTACTTTCTGCAGTGGCCGAACTAATTTATATTCCTACCAACAGTGTGTAAGTGTTCTCTTCTATCCACAACCTTGCCAACATCTGTTACTTTTTGACTCTTTGGTAATAGCCATTGTGACTGGTGTGAGATGGTATTTCCTTGTGGTTTGATTGGCATTTCTCTAATGATGAATAATGTTGAGCATTTTTTTTCATATGCTTTTCAGCTGTGTGTATGTCTTCTTTTGAGAAGTGTCTGTTTATGTCTAAAGGCATATTTAAGATAACAATCAAATCATAAGATTTTGCTAAGTATCAATATATAGTCATGTATTGCTTAATAATGGGGATACATTCTGAGAAATGCATCATTAGGTGGTTTCCTTGTTGTGTGAATATCAGAGTGTGCTTACATAAATCTAGATGGTATAGCCTGCTAAACACCTAAGCTATATGTTGTAGCCACCATCATTGATGTGCGTCATCCTTGACCAAAATGTTGTTATGCTGCACACGACTGCATTAAAAACCTGAAGCCATTTTTCAAATCCAGGGACCCTGGCGTTCCCCTTATGGAGCATTATAGAGTCGCAGAGGATAAAACCTCCAAAAGAGAATGAACTCAGAACTTTCCTCACATGAAACCATTCTCTCTACTTTTTGTCAGAGGATGATGTTTCAATTGAGTGTCTAATCTGACTCTAGAAAGTGATTTTCATCCTTGAATACAATAACTGAAGTTTCTTGCCTGACTGTGATCATTTACTGTGGAGATACAGCTCAGCTTATTCTGACACTTCAAAATTAGACATTTCTACCATAGGCTGGTTTTGACAACTTTGCCCTGGATAGGATAAAAGTCTTCCCATTATAGAACTTCATCAAAATCCGTGACTGCCTGTGAGTATTTCCTGAACACCTGTAGTTCTCACTCAATTATTTTTATCCGGCTTATGCAAATTGCTGCCTAGAATCCCAAACAGAACTCCTATGTAGTACACATATTCACTTAACCCTGGGATCATACTTGCTACAATAGATTCTAAAACCCATTCTCAAGCCCAACTAGCTTTGGATGGCCAAAGAAAGAGTTCATCAAAACCATTTAAATGATTTCCTTGCATCCTTGGGCAGTCACTTACCCCTTCATTTTTAACCTCACACTTATAAGAATGGAAGGCTAAAGAAGGTTATAAATGTCATGTTAACATTCAGTTATTCAGAACAGAGAATAAAGAAATTCAATGTTATTTCATAAAGAATTCAATGTTATTTGATAAGTCCAGAAATTGTTGTTTTGAGCGTAGTCAGTGTTGGGATTGCAGAAAATTATGGTTATAACTAGTATTTTACATATAAGGCATTGCCAACTAGGAATGAGCTTATAACTTTAGCTGGCATGTGAAAAGGAATAATTTTAGTGATGGATCCTAATCAGGATAAAAAATTGTTAAGTCTGTACCTAGACATTTCACAGTGAAATTGCAGGGAAAAAAAAGAAAAAAATCTAAAACAAATAGATTTTTTATTATTTATTTGTTTGTTTGTTTGTTTTTTGAGACACAGTCTCTTTCTGTTGCCCAGGCTGGAGTGCAGTGGCATGATCTCAGCTCACTGCAGCTTCCACCTCCCAGGCTGAAGTGATACTCTCACCTCAGCCTCCCAAGTAGCTGGGACTACAGGCATGAGCCACTACGCCCAACTAATTTTTGTATTTTTTGTAGAGATGGGGTTTCTCCATGTTGCCCAGGCTGGCAAATAGATTTTTAAAGTAACAGATTGTCTTCAAAGAGGCAAAATGTACCCTGTCAGCTCTGGCTTAGCAGCAACAAGAAAAATCAAGGGACAACAATTATATAACCAATATACTAAAAGAAAATAATAACTAACATAGAATTCTATGCCCAGCAAAAATATCCTTCAGGAATGAAAATGAATAAAGACATTGTCAGTCAAAAATTGAGAGAATTTGCTACCAGCAGTCTTCCAGGAAGGAAATAGGGACGTTGGGCATAAGAAAAAGACCAGCTATGCCGGCAAGGAAGAATATGAAAAAAAGCCATAAATCAGTAGATAGATAAGTGAACATTGACGATGTAAAATAATAACAGTAAAGTTTTGTGGAGTTTAAAATATAGAGAGATTCAAAATAAAGATCATATGTCCAACAATAGTATATTAGTTGTATTTTCTACTAGAGGGTTAAGGTACTAATTAATTTGTCATTTCTAGGGTAAAAAAAATTGCATAGTTTTCAGACTAACAGGAAAAAATAAAATTGAAAAATCAATCACTTCATAAGAAGGCAAGAAGAGAGAGAAAACAAAACATAGAATAAGCAGGACAAATAGCACAGTAAGAAGGTGGATTTAAACCTGCATTTACCGCTTCAAGACTTTTGAGGATGACATATAGGAGTTTATTAGTCCTTTCTCTCATTGCTATACAGAAATACCTGAGACTGGGTAATTTATAAAGAAAAGAGGTTTAATTGGCTCACGGTTCGGCAAGTTGTACAGGAAGCATGATGCTGACATCTGCTTGGCTTCTGGGGAGGCCTCAGGAAACTTACAATTATGGTGGAAGGTAAAGTGGGAGCAGGCATGTCACATGGCCAGAGCAGGAGGAACAGCGAGAGGAGGGAGGTGCCACACACTTTTAAACAACCAGCTCTCAGGAGGACTCACTCACTATCATGAGGACAGTACCAAGCAGATGGTGCTAAATCATTCATGAGAAACTGCCCCCATGATCCAGTCACCTCCCAACAGGCCCAGCCTCCAACACTGGGGATTACAATTCAACATGAGATTTGGTGGGGACACATATCCAAACCACATCAGGGAATATGATAGAAAAGAATGTACCTGATTTAGTTAATTCAATTTGCCCTGCCCTAAGAACTTTTTAATAAGTTCCCATGCACAGAAGTTTTAAAATGGTTACTTCTTGGATACTTTAGGTACCAAAAGAGCACCAACAAGGCCTTCTGCATCCGTCAGATCTCTTAGTCCTCACGATGAACTTTGAGAACCTAGAATTGTGTATCCCTAATTTAGAGGTAAGGATTGTCTAAAGTTGCTCAGATAGTAAGTGACAAAAACAGGATTCAAAACCAGGTCTAACTCATCCCAACTCCAACACACATCCCACTATGAGACTTAGGCATTTAACAGCAGAAAGTTTAGTCATGATGTTCAAATATATCCTGAGTTCTTAATTATTCAGAAGAAACAGATGGACATTTTGCAACAAACCAACCTTCTTAAAAAAAATCCCAAGATCTATTAAGTTACAAAATAGGCCTTCAAAACAAATGTACTAAACTTAGCCTGTAGTTCTGTACACAGCTACTCATATTCAGGAATTTATGGAGGTGTTACACATCTTATATTTTCCCCATATTGTGGCCCACACTGCATATGCATCTCAGGTCCTGCTTGGATCTCCATTTAATTCTGCTAAGAACATGCATTCATTTCTTGTGAAAAGTAGAGTTTTCATTTCTGAAATGATTTATAATAGAAGACAATGTAATTACATTAGAAGACATTTTAATTTGCAAATTCATTTCCAGCTAAGATTTGTGGAAAATAAAATCTAATTTATGCGAAAGAATATCAAACCTGCTGATCAATTCTCTTTTAATGACTTCCCAGGAAGAAACTGATGTTGGCTATAATTCTTCACACAGCAGTTATCTTTCAACCATATTGCTTTTGAAAAGCACCAGTCTGTTTTTATGCTGCTTCAGAAATGAAGATTGCATTACCTATTTACCTCAAAATGAGAACTTTGCCCAAACTATAAAAAAGGGAGGTTTTGGTTGTTTTCTTTCCAGTCATTTATTTCCAGGTACATTCACTTTTATTTCCTTCACATTTTTACTATTTGAATCCTGAGGCCTTCTATACTGACTTGTTAACTGTATTCTAATATACACATGAAGTGACTGTAGCTTGTTCCAAGATCATTACAAGAGAATAAGTTGGAGAAAGAAAATTCATTGCTAGAAAAGATAAATGGATGACATATTGGCCCCTAAACCCTGTTTCTAACGGAAAATCCCATGCAAGAGATGAAACGTTACTAGAAAACATGAACTGCTTCATTAACTTTATGCCCAACTTCTATCAGCGATTGATTTTTAACTCCTGTGTTCATCATTTATGAGCTCTTAGTATTCTTTACATACATTTTAAATTAAGCTTTATAAAATGAACTAGTTATACTGTGACTCTCACTGTATCATCTATATAAAGCATCTCAAATAATAATTCACAGAGGAGAAACAGAAAGCTTATGAGCCTGTGGTTTGGTGATGCAAATTACTAAATGTCAAATGTGGCAGCTATAAATGCCACTCTATTTGAAATGACCTTAAAAATTGCCAACATATTGTGAAGTATACTTTTGGAAAAATCAAGATTACATTGCTTTCTTTGATTATATTTCAATGGTATCTTTCAGTCAAGGTTCCTAGCAATATAACAATGAGGCCATCTGCATCACAATATATTTATTATTGATAGAAAGATATGAATTTGGAAATTGCTGCAAGTCAAAGCAAAGTAGATTAAAGTGAGCCAAGCACACTAGTTATCAAGGTGGGTTCTAGAAATAACAATTCCACAGACACAGTAAACAATCCATTGAGATTCATAGAGTTGTCTGGAATAATTCTTTTAAATAGGAATTTTAAAAGCAAATGCAGACCGGGCGCGGTGGCTCACACCTGTAATCCCAGAACTTTGGGAGGCTGAGGTGGGCAGATCACGAGGTCAGGAGTTCGAGACCAGCCTGGCCAACATGGTGAAACCCCATCTCTACTAAAAATACAAAACTTAGCTGGGCATGATGGTGGGTGCCTGTAATCCAAGCTACTTGGGAGGCTCAGGCAGGAGAATCGCTTGAAATCAGAAGGCAAAGGTTGCAGTGAGCTGAGATCATGCCACTGCACTCCAGCCTGGGGAACAAGAGGAAACTCCATCTGTGTAGAAAATTAAGTTTTAAAACAGGGTTTTATAAGCCTGCTTTTAACCAGTGATGGGGCAAAACTGTTAAATATAGCTTTGTTGTTACTGGAACTAAGTTAAAAATAAATTACCAGAAGCTAGGTTGATTTAAGAGATGTTTTTGAACTTACCACTAGAGGATAGCTAACATTGGCTAACATAGCCAACCTCTGTTGTAAGCCCTTGACATATGTTAACTCATTTAATCTTTTTCACAATCCTTTCAAGGAGGTACTATTATTCTTATTTTAGGAATGAGAAAATGAGGCAGAGAGGTAAAATGAGGTAAAAATAATTCACCCGAGATCATCACGTAGGAGAGGGAGGGGTCCACTCTGGGTGATCTGGCTCTGAAGCCTGATTCTAACCACTTATGGTAAGCTGTCTTCAATTGAGTGTTCGAATCAAGTGGTAATGTCCTTTCATTAAAGGCACAGAAGTATATTCAGAAGAATTCTAGTATATGTGGGAGGCCTTAAAGAATCTTCAAAATTAAACCAATCATTAGTGGGAATATCAAACTTTCACTGGATTCTTCCCGCTCTAACAAAAAGATTAACCCTGTAATCTGCAAGCATTCAACCCCTGACATTTAAATACTTACTAAATACTCTGTTATCTCATTTAATCCTCATAACAACCCTATAGACTAGAGTGGATTTTATTTTCTCCATTTAAATTAACACATGACATGGACTTTTACAAAATGAGGGTGGACACCATAAATATAAATTCTGAAAATGCCAAGGGATTTATATATTACTATATCCTTTTTATAGGTTTATGAAAAAATTTTGCCTAAAAAGTCTGAAACCACAAATATCAACATATCTGGTTCTATAAGAATTGCAATGGGAAGCACTACTATAGAAGAACAAACTAACATAATAAGTTAACATAAGAGATATATAGTAGGGTAATGATACTTGGGTAATGTGGAAGTTGGGTTGGTTCATAGACTGTTTTTTATAGTTAAGGACATTTAAAATTGTAGAATTACAAACCTCAGCAGCAGGAAAAAAAAAAAAAAAAAAAAGACCTCAGCTGGGCTGGTAACATTCACCTTTTTAGCTGTATTCTAGGAAAATTAGAAAGAAGAGCTGTCTCCCCAGAGAAGTGCTCCAGGCTGTAGCAGCTCAGTTCCAAAGAGATTTCACTACCTTCTATGCCCACTTAGAGGGAGGCTCCACAGGCTCTAATCTCTGTGTTCTCTGGCCATGCTTGAGTGCCTACCAGCCGTCTCCTAATTAAATTTTGTCAATGCTTCTATTCTAGTTCTCTGTTCAATCTAATATTCCCTGTAGTGAATTCTGATCACACTGAGCTACCTGCCTTGACAGGCCCTTTTAATACCCAGGTATCTGTGGTTTTTTTTTTTTTGGTGGTGGTTGTTAGTGCTCTGGTTATCATTAAGATGTTATTTTATTATTTATATTATAACATAAAAAATAAAATAATCATAAACATGGAAAAGATTTTTATTAAAGGATAATATCTCTCCTGGCATTGCAATTCTCCATCCACCTCCATGTTTATTTTTCCCATTGGTCTTCACCTGGTTTGAGGTGGGGAGCAGATATCAAAGTCACTTACGAAAAGCTTTTAAATCATCTCTAACCTCCTACTCCCCTTCTGCAAGATTATGTTTTGTTGAAAACAACCAGTTTTTAAAAACCAAGCATAACCTACATTTCCCTAATTCCTCAAAATTCTTAAACAAAAGTTTCAAAATCCTTAGGAATTTATAGACCTTTTTATTTTTCTAAGGCAGGGAGGAAGGCTTTATGTTTAAATGCACTTATATAACAAGCTTTCCTGGCCATGAGTAAAACATCCTGTTTTATGTTAAGCACCATCACATAACAAGATATAACCGTGTGTGTATTCGCAGCAATTTTAAAGTTTCTTTCATTACTAAATTGAAAAAGATACTATTAAATTTAAAATCTCAGTTAAAGGAAAAAAGATAATTGAAGACCCCTTCGTATGTTAAGGAACCATAGATTATTCAATAGTATTCTCTGAAGGTTCTCAAAATAAAATGATTTCCATCCTGATTTTAATTTAAGGGAATCTTAACTAGCACTTTAACTGTGTACTTCCTCTGTTGTTCTCTCTTCTCTATCTCCCAAGTGGATTTTTTTTTTATTGTACTTTATATTCTAAGGTACATGTGCACAATGTTCAGGTTTGTTACATATGTATACATGTGCCATGTTGTTGTGCTGCACCCAGTAACTTGTCATTTACATTAGGTATATCTCCTAATGCTATCCCTCCCCCCTCCCCCCTCCCCCCACCCCACAACAGGCCCCAGTGTGTGATGTTCCCTTTCCTGTGTCCAAGTGTTCTCATTGTTCAATTCCCACCTATGAGTGAGTACATGTGGTGTTTGGTTTTCTGTTCTTGCGATAGTTTGCTGAGAATGATGGTTTCCAGCTGCATCCATGTCCCTACAATGGACATGAACTCATCCTTTTTTATGGCTGCATAGTATTCCATGGTGTTTATGTGCCACATTTTCTTAATCCAGTCTGTCATTGATGGACATTTAGGTTGGTTCCAAGTCTTTGCTATTGTGAATAGTGCCGCAATAAATGTACGTGTGCATGTGTCTTTTATAGCAGCATGATTTATAATCCTTTGGGTATATACCCAGTAATGGGATGGCTGGGTCATAGGGTATTTCTAGTTTTAGATCCTTGAAGAGTCACCACACTGTCTTCCACAGTGGTTGAACTAGTTTACAGTCCCACCAACAGTGTAAAAGTGTTCCCATTTCTCTACACCCTCTCCAGCACCTGTTGTTTCCTGACTTTTTAATGATCGCCATTTTAACTGGTGTGAGATGGAATCTCATTGTGGTTTTGATTTGCATTTATCTGATGGCTAGTGATGATGAGCATTTTTCCATGTGTCTGTTGGCTGCATAAATGTCTTCTTTTGAGAAGTGTCTGTTCATGTCCTTTGCCCACTTTTTGATGGGGTTGTTTTTTCCTTGTAAATTTGTTTGAGTTCTTTGTAGGTTCTGGATATTAGCCCTTTGTCAGATGAGTAGATTGCAAAAATTTTCTCCCATTCTGTAGGTTGCCTGTTCACTCTGATGGGAGTTTCTTTTGCTGTGCAGAAGCTCTTTAGTTTAATGAGATCCCATTTGTCAATTTTGGCTTTTGTTGCCATTGCTTTTGGTGCTTTAGACATGAAGTCCTTGCACATGCCTATGTCCTGAATGGTATTGCCTAGGTTTTCTGCTAGGGTTTCTATGGTTTTAGGTATAACATTTAAGTCTCTAATCTATCTGGAATTAATTTTTGTATAAGGTGTAAGGAAGGGATCCAGTTTCAGCTTATTTATTAAATAGGGAATCCTTTCCCCATTTCTTGTTTTTGTCAGGTTTGTCAAAGATCAGATGGTTGTAGATGTGTGGTATTATTTCTGAGGGCTCTGTTCTGTTCCATTGGTCTATATCTCTGTGTTGGTACCAGTACCATGCTGTTTTGGTTACTGTAGCCTTGTAGTATAGTTTGAAGTCAGGTAGCATGATGCCTCCAGCTTTGTTCTTTTGGCTTAGTATTGTCTTGGCAATGTGGGCTCTTTTTTGGTTCCATATGAACTTTAAAGTAGCTTTTTCCAATTCTGTGAAGAAAGTCATTGGTAGCTTAATGAGGATGGCATTGAATCTATAAATTACCTTGGGCAGTATGGCCATTTTCACGATATTGATTTTTCCTCTCCATGAGCATGGAATGTTCTTCCATTTGTTTGTGTCCTCTTTTATTTCATTGAGCAGTGGTTTGTAGCTCTCCTTGAAAGAGGTCCTCCACATCCCTAGTAAGTTGGATTCCTAGGTATTTTATTCTCTTTGAAGCAATTGTGAATGAGAGTTCACTCATGATTTGGCTCTCTGTCTGTTATTGGTGTATAAGAATGCTTGTGATTTTTGCACATTGATTTTGTATCCTGAGACTTTGCTGAAGTTGCTTATCAGCTTAAGGAGATTTTGGGCTGAGACTATGGGGTTTTCTAAATATACAGTCATGTCATCTGCAAACAGGAACAATTTGACTTCCTCTTTTCCTAATTGAATACCCTTTATTTCTTTCTCTTGTCTGACTGCCCTGGCCAGAACTTCCAACACTATGTTGAATAGGAGTGGTGAGAGAGGGCATCCCCGTCTTGTGCGAATTTTCAAGGGGAATGCTTCCATTTTTTGCCCATTCAGTATTATATTGGCTGTGGGTTTATCATAAGTAGCTGTTATTATTTTGAGATATGTTCCATCAATACCGAATTTATTGAGAGTTTTTAGCATGAAGGGCTGTTGAATTTTGTCAAAGGCCTTTTCTGCATCTATTGAGATAATCACGCGGTTTTTGTCTTTGGTTCTGTTTATATGCTGGATTACATTTATTGATTTGCGTATATTGAACCAACCTTGCATCCCAGGGATGAAGCTCACTTGATCATGGTGGATAAGCTTTTTGATGTGCTGCTGGATCCGGTTTGCCAGTATTTTATTGAAGATTTTTGCACTGATGTTCATCAGGGATACTGGTCTAACATTCTCTTTTTTTGTTGTGTCTCTGTCAGACTTTGGTATCAGGATGATGTTGGCCTCATAAAATGAGATAGGGAGGAGTCCCTCTTTGTCTATTGATTGGAATAGTTTCAAAAGGAATGGTACCAGCTCCTCCTTGTACCTCTGGTAGAATTTGGCTGTGAATCCATCTGGTCCCGGATTTCTTTTTGTTGGTAGGCTATTAATTATTGCCTCAATTTCAGAGCCTGTTATTGGTCTATTCAGGGACTCAACTTCTTCCTGGTTTAGTCTTGGGAGGGTGTATGTGTCCAGGAATTTATCCATTTCTTCTGGGTTTTCTAGTTTATTTGCGTAGAGGTGTTTATAGTATTCTTTGATGGTAATTTGTATTTCTGTGGGGTCGGTGGTAATATCCCCTTTATCATTTTTTATTGTGTCTATTTGATTCTTCTCTTTTTTCTCCCTTATTAGTCTTGCTAGCAGTCTACCAATTTTGTTGATCTTTTCAAAAAACCAGCTCCTGGATTCATTGATTTTTTGAAGGGTTTTTTGTGTCTCTATCTCCTTCAGTTCTGCTCTGATCTTAGTTATTTCTTGCCTTCCGCTAGCTTTTGAATGTGTTTGATCTTGTTTCTCTGGTTCTTTTAATTGTGATGTTAGGGTGTCAATTTTAAATCTTTCCTGCTTTCTCTTGTAGGCATTTAGTGCTATAAATTTCCCTCTACACACTGCTTTACATGTGTCCCAGAGATTCTGGTATGTTGTGTCTTTGTTTTCATTGGTTTCAAAGGACATCTTTATTTCTGCCTCATTTTGTTATGTACCCAGTAGTCATTCAGGAGCAGGTTGTTCAGTTTGCATTTAGTTGAGCAGTTTTGATTGAGTTTCTTAATCCTGAGTTCTAGTTTGATTGCACTGTGGTCTGAGAGACAGTTTGTTATAATTTCTGTTCTTGTACATTTGCTGAGGAGTGCTTTACTTCCAACTATGTGTTCAATTTTGGAGTAAGTGTGATGTGGTGCTGAGAAGAATGTATATTCTGTTGATTTGGGATGGAGAGTTCTGTAGATGTCTATTAGGTCTGCTTGGTGCAGAGATGAGTTCAATTCCTGGATATCCTTGTTAACTTTCTGTCTCGTTGATCTGTCTAATGTTGACAGTGGGGTGTTGAAGTCTCCCATTATTATTGTGTGTGAGTCTCAGTCTCTTTGTAAGTCCCTAAGTACTTGCTTTATGAATCTGGGTGCTCCCTGTATTGGGTGCATATATATTTAGGATAGTTAGCTCTTCCTGTTGAATTGATCCCTTTACCATTATGTAGTGGCCTTCTTTGTCTCTTTTGATCTTTGTTGGTTTAGTCTGTTTTATCAGAGACTAGGATTGCAACCCCTGCCTTTTTTGTTTTCCATTTGCTTGGCAGATCTTCCTCCATCCCTTTATTTTGAGCCTATGTGTGTCTCTGAACGTGAGATGGGTCTCCTAAATACAGCAAACTGATGGGTCTTCACTCTTTATCCAATTTGCCAATCTGTGTCTTTTAATTGGAGCATTTAGTCCATTTACATTTAAGGTTAATATAGTTATGTGTGAATGTGATCCTGTCATTATGATGTTAGCTGGTTATTTTGCTCATTAGTTGATGCAGTTTCTTCCTAGCATCAATGGTCTTTACATTTTGGCATGTTTTTGCAGTGGCTGGTACCAGTTGTTCCTTTCCATGTTTAGTGCTTCCTTCTGGAGCTCTTGTTGGGCAGGTCTGGTGGTGACAAAATCTCTCAGCATTTGCTTGTCTGTAAAGGATTTTATTTCTCCTTCACTTATGAAACTTAGTTTGGTTGGATATGAAATTCTGGGTTGAAAATTCTTTTAAGAATGTTGAATATTGGCCCTCACTCTCTACTGGCTTGTAGAATTTCTGCCAGGTGACCTGCTGTTAGTCTGAGGGCTTCCCTTTGTGGGTAACATGACCTTTCTCTCTGGCTGCCCTTAACATTTTTTCCTTCATTTCAACTTTGGTGAATCTGACAATTATGTGCCTTGGAGTTGCTCTTCTTGAGGAGTGTCTTTGTGGCATTCTCTGTATTTCCTGAATTTGAATGTTGGCCTGCCTTGCTAGGTTGGGGAAGTTCTCCTGGGTAATATCCTGTAGAGTGTTTTCCAACTTGGTTCCATTCTCCCTGTCATTTTCAGGTACACCAATCAGACATAGATTTGGTCTTTTCACATAGTTCCATGTTTCTTGGAGGCTTTGTTCATTTCTTTTTACTCTTTTTTCTCTAAACTTCTCACTTCATTTCATTCATTTCATCTTTAATCACTGATACTCTTTCTTCCAGTTGATCGAGCTGGTTACTGAAGCTTGTGCATTTGTCATGTAGTTCTTGTGTCATGTTTTTCAGCTCTATCAGTTCATTTAAGGACTTCTCTACATTGGTTATTCTAGTTAGCCATTCATCTAACCTTTTTTCAAGGTTTTTAGCTTCTTTGCGATGGGTTCAAACTTCCTCCTTTAGCTCATTCTTCTCTCAACTCGTCAAAGTCATTCTCTATCCAGCTTGGTTCTGTTGCTGGCGAGGAGCTGCGTTCCTTAGGAGGGGGAGAGGAACTCTGATTTTTAGAATTTTCACCTTTTCTGCACTGCTTTTTCCCCATCTTTGTGGTTTTATCTACCTTTGGTCTTTGATGAAGGTGATGTACAGATGGAGTTTTGGTGTGGATGTCCTTTCTGTTTGTTAGTTTTCCTTCTAATAGTCAGGACCCTCAGCTGCAGGTCTATTGGAGTTTGCTGGAGGTCCGTTCCACACCCTGTTTGCCTGGGTATCAGCAGCAGAGGCTGCAGAAAAGTGAATACTGCTGAACACCAAATGTTGCTGCCTGATCATTCCTCTGGAAGCTTCGTCTCCAAGGGGTACCTGGCCGTGTAAGGTGTGAGGTGTCTGTCTACCCCTAGTGGGGGATATATCCAAGTTAGGCTACTCAGGGGTCAGGGACCCACTTGAGCAGAGAGTCTGTCCATTCTCAGATCTCAACCTCTGTGCTGGGAGAATCATTACTCTCTTCAAAGCTGTCAGATAGGGACATTTAAATCTGCAGAGGTTTCTGCTGCCTTTTGTTTGGCTATGCCCTGTCCCCAGAGGTGGAGTCTACAGAGGCAGGCAGGCCTCCTTGAGCTGCGGTGGGCTCCACCCAGTTCGAGCTTCCAGGCCGCTTTGTTTACCTACTTAAGCCTCAGCAATGGCGGGCGCCCCTCCCCCAGCCTTGCTGTCGCCTTGCAGTTAGATCTCAGACTGCTGTGCTAGCAATGAGGGAGGCTCTGTGGGCATAGGACCCTCCGAGCCACGTGCGGGATATAATCTCCTGGTGTGCCGTTTGCTAAGACCCTTGGTAAAGCGCAGTATTAAGGTGGGAGTGACCAGATTTTCCAGGTGTTGTGTGTCATGGTTTCCCTTGGCTAGGAAAGGGAATTCCCTTCCCCCTTGTGCTTCCCAGGTGAGGCGATGCCTCTCCCTGCTTTGGCTGTTACTCAGTGGGCTGCACTGTCTGACATGCCCCAGTGAGATGAACCTGGTATCTCAGTTGGAAATGCAGAAATCACCCATCTTCTGTGTCACTCACGCTGGGAGCTGGAGGCTGGAGCTGTTTCTATTCAGTCATCTTGCAACCACCCCTGCCCCTAGTGGCTTTTTCATCCAGAAATTGGAAGGCACTACACCTTTAGGCTGGTAGCCTTCGGGTGAATGAAAAACAGAGTTCAGACTGAAGAAGTGTTGTGTGTGCCTGCTCAGACTATCTTTCTTCCATCATCTCCTGCTACTAATTCTTCACCAATAAAATTGTACATTCCCATCCCCACCCCAAGCTTAGATAATTGGGGAATTGTTGGGAGTCTCTTATTAGTTGGCACAGCTGAGTTTTATTTATTTATAATTTATACTCCATGTATCTCTAACATATGTGAGGTGGTCAACAATAAAAGTATTATGTCCGTTATAGAAATTAAAAGTAATCTTTCCCCTCTTCCCAACTAATCCCTGTGTACACCCCCCTCCCCCCCGACAATAATAGAAAGAAGTAAAAGTTAACTTTGATTCAGCCTTGGTTAAAGCGATAGGAAAGCATAAGTTACAATAATATTCAATTATTTCATGTCAAAATATTCTGATCATCTCAAGAACATAGGAAACAAAGATATTGGATAGGTGGGGAAAACATTTTATTTAGAATTAAATGAATGTGCTCGTTACTAAGTTTTTGTATCTCAGCACCAAACTTATCTATTCTGTGCTACATGATGCTGGAACTGAGACTTTACAAACTACATTCCAGCTGCCTCCCTCTTAAGTTCTGCCAATTATGGTGATGACAGGAGGTTGTTTAGAAGGAGAGCACAAGGTGGAGACAGGAAGAAAGAACTACTTGCTCTTGCTTGCTTCCTCTTCCTGGAAGCATCAGTCCTACAATGCTTTTTTGCCCTAAAAAGGCAATTCCGCTCCCCAGTGCTGCCTCACCCTGAGAGGGTAAGTCCTTCCCATCACAACTCTTATAGAACCAGCCTTTTTGAACCTCATCAAAGACATAACAACTACCTATCTAAAGACCCCTTTTCAGAGATCTGAGTTTCAGAGCTTCTTGTCTCCAAGCTTCCAAGTTTTAATACAGATTGAACATCCCTAATTCAACAACCTGAAATTTTAAATGCTCCAAAATCTGAAACTTTAAGGGCTGACATGATGCCACAGGTGGAAATTTTCACAGTTGACCTCATGTGATGGGTCACATCCAAAATACAGTCAAAACTTTGTTTTATCCACAAAATTATTTAAAATCTTATATAAAATTATCTTCAGGCTATATATATGTATATGGAACATAAGTGAATTCCATGTTTAGACTTGGGTGCCATCCCCAAGGTATCTCATTATGTATATGCAAATATTCCAAAATCTGAAGAAAGCTGAAATCAAACACTTCTGGTCCTAAGCATTTTGGATAAGAAATACTCAAACCTGTATATGCAACCTCTTCCCTTTGTTCTCCCAGCCTTACGGGTGGTATCTGCTCCTGCAGTTGCTTTACGTTTCCTTTTTGTCTTTTTAGCCACCTAATTAACAACTTTATACCTAATTAACAATTCCTTATGTTATATTTTCTGTTAAATAAGTAGTGTGACTGCTATATCCTAACAGGATCTTAATGGCTACAATGGATAGAGGCCATTTCTCTTATTATCTTCACTTACGGGAAGCAGCATGCCTCCTAAGATAGGCACACTCTCTTCCAGAGCTATTAATACAAAGATCTTCCCATGATAGTCAATTTTTGTTGAAGTTTCCCTAACCACACTGGAAGCAAGAAAAAAATATTTTTTAAAGTTTCTTTTAACAAGGAGGCATGTAAGACATTTTATTCCCTTTTTTATTTTTGGCAAAATATGTTTATTGTAAAAATTATAATTTGCTCCTTTTTATGGTATAAATAAACTTTGTTAGACCTATGACTGCATGTATTATATGTGGGTCAGAAAAGCCAGACTCTAGGTCTAATTTTTCTGTTTGTTAGCTTGGTAAATAAAATGAAGATGGTGGTGCTGGCAGCTTAAAAACTACACGCAATGGGAAGTCTGGATTATTTAATGATTTGCTATTGGAAAATTAAAAATAAATTTAAAAGAATGGTAGAAAGATTGCTAGTTCTATAAAGAGGGAGATCACTGGGAGCCTGGCATTATATTCTCAAATGAAATTTTAACCTTCAGCTCTCTGGCAAGCCAAGGAAATAATCATTACTTTTATGTACAAGTAAAGAAGTGACTTCATCAAAATGGCTGACTAGAGATGCTTGATACTCATGCCTCCCACAAGAAAGGACCAAGGCAACGAATAAACAGCTAAGATTTTACTGGGATGTTGAAGGGAGAGTGCTGGTGTTCAGCGAGGGAGTGGAGATGCACCTGTGGTGATTCATCAGAAATCCAGGAGGACGGCATGGAGGTACCCAGTGTCTGCAACCACCTCCCCTGCTCAGATTCAGTCTGCCTAGAGTTAGGAGGAACTTCCCATTTCAGGGGAAAAGGTAGGCAAAAGATCCCCACCAGTTGCCATTGCCACCACAAACACCCACAGTTCTTACTACAGGAGAATCACATGCTTCTTGCAAGCCCTGAGCCCAGTTTGGAGAACTGCCAGGAATTCATGCAGCTGCATTGCCCCAGTTTAGGGGCATGACGTGTGTACTTCCCACGCACCACTCGCCCTCTGCAAGACAAGCCGGTGCTGCACAGCATCATGAGAACAGAGCCGCCTCTGTAGTACACCTTGTTCTGATGGCCAGTAGCCACTGTTCCTCTCCAATACTGGGGCTTCATCTTAAGTTCACCAAGCCTACACAGGTGGCTAAATGTCACAACTCCATCTGCACAAAACTCAGGCCCAGGGTAGGCTGTGACTCAGGTCTTGCACAGCAAGGTAACCCACCCATCCCTGCCGCCACACTTCCAGCTGAATGAACAGTCTGGCAGTCCTACACAGGGTGAACTCAACCTTGAGCCAGTCCAACCACTGCATGCCCCCTTCAAAGTAGGAGAGGCATCCAAGCCTCTGAACAGCTAATACACACATCAGGCTGGTGGAGCAACTACGCACTTCTGCTCAGGACCTGAAAAATAGCCCTGTCCCTGCAGTGTCCTCCCACTCCCCAGCAGACATGCCCCTAGCCTGCCCAATGGCCCTGCACCTGCAATCAAGATCTGAGACACAGTCCCACAGTCTGGCTTCTGGTGGGCACACCCCTAGGCCAACCAAGCAGCTTTGAGCCCATGACCCAGACCTGAGAAACAGTCCCAAAAGGCTACCCTGAGCTAGCTGAGCTACCTAACACCTGTGTCCCAAAATTGAGAAACACTCCGGTAGGTCCCCCTTCCCCAGAGCAGACACACCCTTAGGCCATCTGAGCAGCCTTGCACCCATGTCTCAGGCCTGAAAACAATACTGTGGGTTGTCCCTGGTAGACAGATATACTCCCAAGCCAGCTGACCACCTATGTGCCTACATTCTGGGCCTGAGAAACAATCCCACAAATCTACTCCTGGGAGGCATGCCACAAGGCCAGCCAAGCAAATGTGTGCCCATGCTCTCAGCCAGAGTAACAACCCCATGACCCCAATGCCAGTGAGCCAGACCCCAAGGTGACTGAACCACCATGTGCACACACACTCCCATGACCTAAGAAACAGCCTGGAGAACCCACTCCCAGCATAGCCACACCACTACCATCAAAATCTTAGCCTAGGCCACTGAGACACTCATAAATGTTACTAGTGTGGATTACAGCTGGAAAAAAAAACAAAAACACAACTACATGGAGACTACACTAGAGTGTCCACGGGGAACCAAGGCCAACAACACTCCAAGGCCCATTCATACAAATAAGCCTTTCCCTATGAAACCTACTTAATAAAATTGGAAGAGGCAACTTTTCTACCAGATACATAGAAATCAATGTAGGAACGGAACATGTTGAACATGAAAAAGAAAGGAAACATGACACCTCTAAAGGGAAAAAATGTCTCCAGTAATAGTCCCCAATCATAAGGAAATCTGTCAAATGCCAGAAAAAGAATTCTAAATAATAATATTAAGGAAACTCAGTGAGATATAAGAGAATACAGATAGACAATTCAATGAAATCAGGAAAGTAATTATTTGAATGAGAAATCCAACAGAGAGAGATATCATTAAAAAAAGAGCCAAACGGAAATCCTAGAGCTGAAGAATTCAATGAATGAAATGACAAAATACAATCGAGAGCTTCAACAACAAACTAGACCAAGCAGAAGAAATAATTTCTGAACTTGAAGACAGGTATTTTGAAATATCACAGGTAAACAAAAGAAAGAAGTAAAGAAAGAAAGAAAAGAAAAGAAAGAAGAAAAGAGCTTTTTAAAAATGAAGAAAGCCCAGAAGTGCAAAGCGTGCACTCCTGGCTGGAGCTGCAGCACTGGGGCAAGGGTCTTGCAGCTGGGCATGGGGCTACTCCACAAACACTATGTGCCCAAAGGCTAGGCCGCTTCAGAGCTGGAGTAGCAGCCCTGTGGCCAGGGTGGGTAGGCAGGGGCAGCCTCAGAGCCGAGACCCATGTGGAAGGGTCAGCACCAGCTGGTCCCTGGTGGACTCCACCTTCAATGTCAAGCTGCAGGACTATGCTTGGACCTGTTTAGTGAGCACTAGGGTCTTTTTGGATGTCCTGAGCTCAGCGCTGCAGAAAGATTTCATATTGCACAATAAAAAGCCTTGAGGAAGACAGAATTGCTTGTGGAACATGCATGTTCCACCCCACCTGGACCCCAGATTGTGTGCATGTTTGATGAGCTCTCAGATTCCTTGTACAGAGTGGCTGACTTGGTTGAACACAAATATGGAATTATGTCAAAGTTTGCAAAAATTACTGTCTGATTAAAAAAAAAAAAATCATGGATTCCCTTGATCCAGAAACCAGGCAAGTGGCTGAACTGTTTATGTTTGATTTTGAAATTAGTGGAATCCATCTAGACAAAGAAAAGTGTAAAAGAGCAGTAGACCTCAATGTTAAAATCTTGGATTTGAGTAGTCCACATCTTATGGCAAACAACTTTCCCAACAAGACTGAGAAGCATCTCTTACCAGAACACATTCGCCATAACTTTTATCTGATGGGGATCGTATCATAATTGGTGGTCTCCATGCAGAAGCATGAGGTGACTTGGTGTGAGAAGCTGCTTACAAAATTTTTCTTTATCCCAATACTGGTCAATTAAAATGTTTAGAAGAATTGCTCAGCAACAGAGATCTTCTGGAAAAGTTGGTAGGTATTCTGTGTTTTCCCACAGGGCTCTCCAAGGAACAATAGTTAAAAATTCAGAGACTGTCGTCCAGTTCCTTGAGAAATTCTCTGACCAACTTTCTGAAAGAACTCTAAAAGATTTTGAGATGATATGAGGGATGAAAATGAAACAGAATTCTCAAAATTACAAAGTAATGCCTTGGGACCCCTGCTACCACAGTGATGTGATTCATGAACACAGGTATAATATTGAGCCTGGCTTACATTGCCTGTTTTTCTCCCTTGGAGCATGCATGGAAGGCCTGAATATTTGGCTTAACAAACTGTTGGAGATTTCCTTATATGCAGAATAGCCTGCAAAAGGAGAGGTATGTGTGAAGATGTCCAAAAACTGGCTGTCATTCATGAATCTGAAGGATTGTTGGGGTGCATTTAACTTTGATTTTCTTCAGCAAGCAGACAAACCACATCAGGATTGCCATTTTACAATCCATGGATGCAGATTAAAGGAAGACAGAGACTATTAACTCCCAGTCATAGTTCTTATGCTGAATTTTC